>NC_084836.1:117346957-118546957 GCF_033115175.1 Lepus europaeus | reverse complement strand
ATCTTGATCAATTTCAAAACCTTTTGGATACTATCTTTTTTTAAAAGATGTATTTATTTATTTGAAAGGCAGAGTTACAGAGAGACAGAGTCACAGGCAGAGAGAGAGAGAGAGAGAGAGAGAGAGAGAGAATCTTGCATCTGTTGGTTCACTCACCAGACAGCCATAACAATCAGAGCTGAGCCAATCTGAAGCCAGCATTAAGGAGCTTGTTCTGGATCTTCCATGTGGGTGCAGGGGCCCAAGGACTTGGATCACCTTCTGCTGCTTTCCCAGGTGCATTAGCAGGGAGTTGGATTGGAGGTGGAGCAGACAGACTTGAACCAGTGCTCTTATGAGACACTGGCGCTGCAGGCAGTGGCTTAACCCACTACTCCACCACTAGCCCCAGATACTATCCTTAATTCAGCTATCCCATAATAATAAACATTCCAGTTATTTTTTGTGTTTTTCCCCAGTGACTTCTTTTCTTCCTCTCTTCCTCTTCTTCCATTTTTTTTTTAAATAAATAAACCCCAAAGCAAGTTGCAAGAAACATGTTTGTACTTAGTTTTCCACTGAAGGAATTTTCTACTTCTGTCAAAAAGATTCACAAAGTGGGATTTCCAGTTTACCATGTATAGCTTTACTTCCCCTTAAGTATTTTTGTATTTTTGTTAACAGTCATCCTGGGCGGTCAGCCTGTTTATTTATATTTACATCTTTTCTCATATCAAGTGATTCTTTGGATGAAGGGGTGAGTGGTAAGAGGTCAGCAATGTCATGATGGTGTCCATCACACTACCGATGCATCTGTACTTCACAATAGTCTAAATCATACTCTTTACAAAATTACTCATTTCAGAAGCAAAGACACACACACACAGAACAGGGAAGGGGGGAGTTGGGAAGGGAGAGAGAGAGAGAGAGAGAGAGAGAGAGAGAGAGAGAGAGAGAGACTGAGACTCTTCCATTCACTTGTTCACTCCCCAAATGCCAACAACAGTCAGAACTGGGATGTGGCCAAAGCCAGGAACAAGGAACTCCATCTGGGTTCTTCAGTGGGTGGAAGGACCCCAGTCACATGAGTTATCACTACTACCTCCCAGCATCTGCATCAGTATTCAGCTGGATTCAGGAGCTGGAGTTCAAACCCAGGCACTCCGAATGTGCCCACCAACTCATCTGACCTTCAACCACCTGTAGGATATTAGTATCCCCATTTTACAGAAAAGAAAGCTAAGGCCAACACGGACTAAGTAAGTTGCCGATGGCTATACAGTTGTGAGCGGGAGGATGAGGACAGGTTCTGGCTGAGCCTACACATCCACTGTGTGCACTACCCTCTTTAAGCAAGCAAAGGACCCAGCAACAGGGAGAGGCGTAACTTTGGGGTCAACTATTGATTCTACTACTTTCTAGTCTCATATCCCCAAGAAATTATTATTTCTGAATCTGCTTTCTCATTGGTAAAATAAATAGCTTCTCATAAAGGTTGTGATTGAATGAGGCAATATTTGCAGTGTCTGGAGCAGGATTCCACGATTCTTTTGTCTCTGGTCCCCCCACCCCCTTCCTTTATGCATTCCTTCTTCTTTCTTGATTTCTCTTGTTCAAGTCCAGCATGCAACATTCCAAAACCTTATTATTTTTGTTTCTTCTTTCATTATCTCCTGGGGCATAATTCCTGACCTCAACCTACTGCTTTGTCATTTAAAATACACTCAATAATTGAGGGTTGAATTTACAAACTTCAGTTCAGCATTAAAATCAGAAAAATGTTTAAAAACACATATCTATGTACATACATATAAAGAAAGGCCATGCACCAATCCTTGAGAGTTGATTTAGACTTGTACAACTTCAGTGGGTAATGTTAATGTGCACCCAGAAATGAGAGGCGCTGTTTGATGGCAAGGTCTGTATTCTCAGCCACCTTGATATATCTGCGGCTCTTAATTGAGGTGCCTCAGCCACTTGACCGGAGGGATTATTAGAGCATCTGCTTTGGGTCCCATCCCCAGTTTCTGATTCAGTAGGTATGGAATGGTGTCCAAGACTCCATTGGTACCAAGTTCCCAGGTGAAGATAATGCTGCCAGTCAGGATAATGCATTTTTAAAACCAGAGTGCTAGGGCCCCTGTTGTGGCATCGCGGGTAAAGCTGCCTCCTGCGGCACTGGCATCCCATGTGGGCACCTGTTCTAGTCCCAGTTGCTCCACTTCTGATCCAGTTCCCTGCTAATGCATCTGGGAAAGCAGCTTAAGATGGTCCAAGTGTTTGGGCCCCTGCTCCAAGATGGCAGACCCAGATGAAGCTCCTGGCTCTGGTCTGGCCCAGCCCTGGCGTTTGTGGCCATTTGGGGAGTGAATCAGCAGATGAAAGATTTCTCTCTCCCTCTCCCTCTCCCTTCTTCCCCCCCATTCCTTCCCCCTCCTGCCCCCTCTCTCCCCTTCTCCATCACTCTGCCTTCCACATAAATATATTTTTTTAAAAAAAAGAGCAGGGTACTTATGTTTTGCTGAGAAAAGATGGTATTCTCCTTAAATTACAAATTGGGTTATTTGGAATTGAAGCTATTCTGTTTTCTGATAACACCTAACACGTGCTTAGGTTTTACTTCCACCGTAATACGTAGCATATTTATCTGTTCCTCAGCTAGAATGAATTCTTCTCCAGTATTAAAAGCACGATTTTTTCTTTCTTATGACACTACAATGGTGACCTAGCCCTAACACAAAGTAGGCATTCATAAAACACTGAATTAATGTAAGATTTTTAACTAGAGGTAGAAGCAGTTTGGAAAGTTCTTGATTCATCACTAAATATTATCTCACTTAATTTTATTTATTCAAAATTCCTGAGATCAGTTGGAGAGGAACATGCAATAGAGAAAATAAAAATACCCAACATTGCATCAGACCCACCTGATTGCTGGTTCTGCTGTCACAATGGAGCAGATAGCCACCTCTGGCTGCGGCTTTCATATAGCGAAAATCAGTTCTACATCCCTGCAACAGGGATACTCAGCTAACCCATGTTCCTACCTCTCCCACCCATCCCATTTTAATTTAGCAGGTGTTTGATAGTACGTAATTATATCTCATCACAGTTTGGGATAGGGAAATTACAAATCCAATTTGCATTTTAGGAATAATTTTCAAAGCTGAAAGCTAATTTCCTAAGATCATATTTGGCCAAATAGAAGAAGTGATTATCATTTGACAATAAACTCTGGTATTTATGTGGACAAATCTGAGAACTGGATGTGAAATAATTTGTGAATTAGTAGATTTTAGGCAATATATTTTTTTAAAAAATATTTATTTATTTGAAAGACAGAGTTACAGAAAGAGGTAGAGACAGAGAGAGGTCTTCAATCCACTGGTTCACTCCCCAGATGGCTGCAATGGCTGGAGCTGCACTGATCTGAAGCCAGGAGCCAGGAGCTTCTTCCAGGTCTCCCACATGGGTGCAGGGGCCCAAGGACTTGGGCCATCATCTACTATTTTCCCAGGCCATAGCAGAGAGCGGGATTGGAAGAGCAGCAGCAGGACTAGAACCGGTGCCCATATGGGATGCCGGCACTTCAGGCCAGGACTTTAACCTGCTATGCCACAGCACCAACCCCTAGGTAATATATTATCAGTAGGAGACATTAAAGCAAATTTTTTTTGGTTGTCCATTCCTATTCCTCATTTCCTTTTGGGGATCCCCTCTTCCCATTTTTTTTTTTTGTGGGTGGTTTCAGTAGTAGGTTAAGCCCTAGGGTTGCCTCTCCCTTGGGAACCAAAGTTAAAAAAAAGAAAGAAAGAAAGAAAGAAAGAAAGAAAGAAAGAAAGAAAGAAAGAAAGAAAGAAAGAAAGAAAGAAAGAAAGAAAGAAAGAAAGAAAGAAAGAAAGAAAGAAAGAAAGAAAGAAAGAAAGAAAGAAAGAAAGAAAGAAAGAAAGAAAGAAACTTACTTCCTTTTCTTGACACAGGATGAAATATACTTGTGAATAAGTCACCACTGGGTACTCCCTCCAGGATTTCAATGTTAGCAACTGATAACCAGAGAGAAAACACTGCTGCTGGCCTCTCGAGCCAGGTCATCCCAGACGTAATGTGGTTACCAAGCTTCTTGCATCCTTGGTTCTGGGTCATGCTCAAGCCTAGGATACCAGACTCCCTTTAGTTCTGCCAGTCCTCCAACACTACGACCCCTGCCCATTGCAACAGACTCTCTCGTTTCTACTCTTCGCTGCTAAATCCTCTGGTCACACCCATTTTGGGATTCCCTGGGACTCTGTTTTCAATTCTCTCATTTCAATACAAAAAAAAAAAAAAAGGAAAACAATAGAAATATGTATTTTGAGTTCTTCCATGGCTTTTTCCTTTCAAATGAAATCTTCACCCAAATTTTACACATTTATAATATATATTAGAGTTTAATACAAGCATTAACTGCTATATTGAAGCTCTGTAACCCATAATATTTTCATCCTTATAGTAAGTATTTTTCTCTCCAGAGTAATATGGTATATCCTGTGTTCTCTGAGAGAACTTCAGAAAGTTTATGGGAAAATGGAATAAAAAGATAAATTTATTTTGGTGCAGAGCATTTGAAACCCACACATGCTTTTGCATGAAACATATGTTGTGTGAACATTTTGAGGACCCCTCCTATAATAGTTCTAATTTTAGAAAGCAAATATGAAAATATCTGTGTCACCAGAATTTAATTTAGTAGTATTTGGTATGTGCTGGTATATTTTTTTGAAGGATGGACTATTACTTCAAACAAGGATGCTGAAGAGACATTAAAGATCAACAAGATCAATTGTTTACTTACTCATATAAAAAGTGAGGGTTGGGGACCAGCATTGTGGCACAGCAGGTTAAGCTGTTGCCTCTGACACCAGCATCTTATATGAGCATAGGTCAAGTCCTGGATGCTCCACTTCCTACCTAGCTACCTACTAATGCATCTGGGAAAGCAGCCAAAGAGGACCCAAGAAATTAAGCCCCTGGACCCATGTGAGAGACCTGGATGGAGTTCCAGGCTCCTGGTTTTGGCCTAGCCCAGCCGTGGCTGTTGCAGCCATTTAGAGAGTGAACCAGCAGGTGGAAGATCTCTCTCTCTCCCTCTCTGTTTCTCCATCTTTCTGCAACTCCTTCAAGGAAATAAATAATATTATTTTTAAAAATAATAAAAGATAAAATGTGGGGTTGGGAGTTGCTGATTTGTTTGTCCAGAGATGTCCAAAGCCAACCATGAGCTTTATAAGGGCTTTGGGTTCTGACAGCTCTGGATACTATGTACATCTCTTCATACCTTACGGACTCTGTTCCCTCTGATCCATGGTGGGGATGATAACATCCATCTCTCTGAAGGTACAAAGGCTTGGCAGAAAGTCAATCAAATAATACAAGCTAGTAAGTGGTACTATTATCATTGCTGTAATTGGTACTATTATCATTGCTGTAAGTGGTACTATTATCATTGCTGTAATTAAGATGTTAATCTTTCTGATATTTGATACCTCAGCTAAGTTACCTGAAGGCCACTGCTATGCTTTTCTGAGTGAGGATCTAAGAACTATTTTATTGATGACCAAATTAAACAATGCCTCTTAACGATGTTGGCAGTACTTGAAAATAGTGGAAGGACTGCATGTCCAAGGAAAACCAGAGAAAGCTAGTAATTTTAAAACAGTACATCAGGAATGGAAAGCCAAGACAATAGGCAAAAAGTATCCTACATGAAGGACCTCTGTGCGTGAGACCCCAGTGGAAAGAAGTGGTTGTCAAAGAAGGATGTACTTGTCTCTGAAGGGAGGAGAGAACTTTCACTTTGCTATGGCTTCATCTAAATATGGAAGGAGATTGTGGATTCAAAAGGCTTCCATAGCCTTCACAGCTCATGTTAAGAGCCTCGGGTGATCACTGAGGTCATACATAAGAGTGTTAATTGTTAAATTAACAACAGGAGTCACTGTGCACTAACCTCCCATGCAGGACCTTTGTCCTCAAAGAATGGGATTATGAGAGTTAATTAATAGTAAAACTTGTTTGCAAAGATTTACTTCACTTTAATGTATTAAGTGGAAGATATTCTTATGTCTCATAAGCTATAGTTATATCTAAGTGCTAGCAGAAGATACACCATTCTTGGGTTCCTCTTCAAAGTTAATTAAGTTTCTCAAAAAATTTATGTGTGTGTGTGTGTGTATATATATATATATATATATAAATTAAACTCAGAAAGGTTTATTTTTCTTGAATTAAAAAGTACTTTTTTCCCTTATTGTAAAAATAATTATTTTGGTGTTCTATTGCATAGTAGGGTAACAATAGTTAACAATAACATACTGTATTTTTCTAAATAGCTGGAAGAAAGACTTTTGAATGTTCACACTACAAAGAAATCTTGAATATATGAAATGATGGAAGCTAATTATCCTAAAATGTATGCATGTACATTGTACCCCATAAATATATAATTATTGTCAATAAATACAAATAATCTATAAAAATAAAATAGTACAACTGGCTGAGTTACTTAAAGAATGATGTTGGAAGTCAGAGATGGCAAAGGCAACTGATCAAGTCTGAAGACCAGGTAGACATAAAAGGCAATTTTCATGTTGAAGGATAAAACAGGCACCTTCTGCTTTATGGGGAATCACATAGGTAAGGGATCAGCAAAGTATGACCAGTGGGCCAATCTAGCCTAGCACCTGTTTCTGTAAATAAAGTTTTATTGGAACATAGCCAAATTCCTTCGGTAACATATTGTCTATAGCTGCTTTGTGCTACAACAGCAAGTGTTGTGGTAACAGAGAACACGTGACCTGGGAATGTTGGAGAACTTACTAATGATCACTTGTTGGAAAGGCTTGCTGACCCCTGACCTAGATGATTTGCCCTCCTCAACTTTTCAATGACATCGCAATAGCTGTAAAATTCAATTTCTGTGCAGTACTTCAAGCTCTGATTTAAACTGCCTTTCCCTGTATCTTCATTTTACCCCTAACATAGCATGTTCACTCTTGCTGTAACTTGTCTGCTTATTTACATACAGACTTGTGAATCAATCTTTTTGACCCAGGTACCTGTTGGAATACCCTATAAGGATGGCTGGAGAAAAAAAAAGTAGATTTGCAGAGAAGTGGTGCAGTGGGTTAAGTCAGGATCCCATATCGAAGTGTGGTTTCAAGTTCCAGCTACCCTGGTTCCGATCCATCTCCCTCCTAATGAGCTGTCAAGGCAGAAGATGATAGCCCAAGTATTTTGGTCCCTACTATCCATCTGGCAGACCCCAATGCAGTTCCTGATTTCTGGGCTCTGCTGGCTCAGTTGTGGCTGTTGCCGCTGGTTGGGGAGTGAACCATCAGATGGAAGAGCTCTCTCTCTTTTTCTGTCTCTCCTCTACTTTCTGTCACCCTGTTTTTCAAATAAATAAATTTTTTTTAAAAAAAAAGATTTGCAAACAGTAAATGGAAAATATCTTTGGGTTTTGGATGCTTCGCTTGTGGGAAATGTTGATCAAAGTCATTATACACACATAACACAAAACTGCGGCAGTGGCAAAAGCCAGGTCTCAGAAGAAACCGACTGACAGAAAAGCCAATTGTAAATTCACCCTAGGATGTGTGTGTTTTTCAAAGGATGATGTGTATTTCACAGTGATGGCAGGCGTGGGTCTACTCAGTGAAAGGCATTAATTGCATGCTGATTACCAAGTTATTGCAGCTGAAAGGAGCACTGTGCTGATAATTAGAATGGAACAGAAAAACCCCAAAGGACGGCGGCATTGGAGAGAAGGGTTCAACAGGAGGAATAGCACCTGGAATACCAAAGGTAACGCGGAGGCCAGCAAAGGAAGGAAGACAACTGGAGCTCAATCCCCTGGAAATTTACTTACGAAACATTCCATCTGCTGAATGTCTGGCCCGCTCCAACGAGGCCATGAACCATGACCTATTTCACCAGAATTCATGGTGGCTATTTTGATCCGGAGCCTAGAGAGGGAGTCCACCATCCTTGCTGTCACCCTTGTGGGAGGGATGGAGTGTTCCCAGACAAGGGAATGGGGCTGCACAGGCAGCCAGGCTGCAGGTGGAATCCTTTGGCCTCCCAGTTCATTCATGGGCTGTGGCAGCCAAGTCCAGAAGTCTGTCCCCTATAATTTGTGAGGATTTAACTGAAATGGAATTGTAAGATGGAGATACTAGGGTAGCAGGCATTCACCTCTAAAAGATGGCCACCCAAGTCCACTGTGGTGAAACAGACAAAGCATACATGTTAAAATGTAAAACTTTAGAGAAAAATACTAAAAGGCGCGGGGCGGGGGGGTGGGGGGGGCTAACATTTTGGCATAGCTGGTAAAGCTGCCACCTGCAACACCGGCATCCCATATGGGTGCCAGTTCAAGTCCCCAGCTGCTCCACTTCTGATCCAGCTCCCTGCTAATGCACCTGGGAAAGCAGCAGAAACTGGCCCAAGTCATTTTGTCCCTGCACTCACGTAAGAGACCTGGAAGAAGAACCTGGCTCCTGGCTTCGGATTGGCCAGACCCTGGCCATTGTAGTCATTTGGGGAGAGAACCAGTAGGTGGAATATCTCTCTGTGTCTCTTTTTCTCTCTCTGTAACTCTGCCTTTCAAATAAATCGAGGGGAGGGGAGGGGAGGGGAGGAGAGGGAGAAGGAAGGAAGGAAGGAAGGAAGGAAGGAAGGAAGGAAGGAAGGAAGGAAGGAAGGAAGGAAGGAAGGAAGGAAGGAAGGAAAAACTATGAAAAACTGTTCTGTGTGACACAAGTTGCCATAAATTGTTTATAGAAACAAATTTTGCATCTGAGGACTGCTTCCTAAAAACTACAGCTATGACCATTCACAAGGAGCTGTGGGAGAGTCCAGGGACACTCCAGGACCCTCGGAGGGTGGTTTGGGTGGGAATTACAGCAACTCTGCAGATAGAAAATGGCCCCAGAGCTGGAGTTTACAATAATTGTGCCCAGTTCTTGTGCCCATGACCTATCGTACACCTTCCACCTTGGTGACTCGTGTAGGAGAGAGCTTGTCATGAGTCCTCATCCATCTATCCCTCCTTGGCTAATGGTGACAGATTTATTTCATTTTTCAGCTGAGCGTCTGTATGACCGTACACATGTCTATTTGTTGGAGTGAGTGTGAATGACTAAGCTTCCATTCTTTGCAGCTCTGAGTAAACAAGTGTTCAACCTAACTTTAAATGTGAGTTGAGAGCATCCACTTGAGCCTACAACAATTTATTTTCTATTAAAATTGTCATTAGATGGCCGGCGCCGTGGCTTAACAGGCTAATCCTCTGCCTTGCGGCGCCAGCACACCAGGTTCTAGTTCCGGTTGGGGCCCCGGATTCCATCCCGGTTGCCCCTCTTCCAGGCCAGCTCTCTGCTATGGCCCGGGAAGGCAGTGGAGGATGGCCCAAGTCCTTGGGCCCTGCACCCGCTTGGGAGACCGGGAGAAGCACCTGGCTCCTGGCTTTGGATCAGCGAGATCTGCTGGCCGCGGCGGCCATTGGAGGGTAAACCAACGGCAAAAAGGAAGACCTTTCTCTCTCTCTCTCTCACTATCCACTCTGCCTGTCAAAAAATAAAAATAAAAAATAAATAAAATAAAATAAAATTGTCATTAGAGAGAGAGAGAAAAAGAGAGAGAGAGAGATCTTCTATGTGTTAGGTCTCTCTCCAAATGCCTACAACAGCCAGGGATGAGCCAAGCCAAATCCGAGAGCCTGGAACTCAATCTGGGTCCCCCAATGTGGGTGGCAGGAACCTCAGCATTTGAGCCGTCATTGGCTGCCTCCCAGAATCTGTATTAGCAGGGAGCTGCATCAGGAGTGGAAGAGCCGGGATTCAAATCAGGCACTCGGATGCAATGTGTCAAATGCCCACCTCTTACAATGTAGGCAGGACTTGAGTCCTGTAGTCAGCTGCCTTCACACTCCTTTCTAGACCCCTTATGTGTGTAAGGTCCAGACGATTCTTATCAACACACCAAGACTTTCAAATCTGCAGGTAAGTCTGAAACCCTCTGTTTCCCAGCCTCCTTCAAGCCACTGTCCTGTTAATTTATGCTAGGTGTGGGAAATGGAACAGGATGCACGCTCAACTGGCAAAAACAATTTGAACAACACTGACCGATTTATGGCAGAAACCATTTGTGCTAGTAGCGCTCATCTCAGCTTTGCCCACAAGAGCCCTCTTATACCCTCTTCAACATAGAGCCAGTGGCTCCATTTAGAGAACACTTGCTATATGCTGGGCCCTGCACTATGCTTCTTACATGTTGTATCTTCCTTCAACCTTCCCAACAACCCTGCAAGTTAATATCATGAGCATTTAGATTTTACAGGTGAGGAAACTGAGTTGGCATAGAAAAATAACTCACCCAAGGTCACACAGCTAATAAGGGGTATAGCAAGGTTAACAGTACTGCTTTGGGGGCTGACATTGTGGTATAGCAGGTAAACTCGCCGCCTGCAATGCTGGCATCCCATATGGGCACTGGTTCATGTCCCAGATACTCTATTTCTGATCCAGCTCCCTGCTAGTGGCCTGGGAAGAACAGCGGAAGATGATCCAAATGGTTGGACTCCTCTTGCCCACATGGGAAACCCAGAGGCGGCTCTTAGCTCCTGGCTTTGGCCTTACCCAGCCCTAGGTACTGCTGCCATCTGGGGAGTGAACCAGTGGGTGGAGAATCTCTCTCTCCCTCCCTCCCTCCTTCTCTTTGTGGCTCTTTCAAATAAATAAATAAATCCTTTTAAAAAAGAATACTGCTTTGACAATCTCCAGGGCCTGGCTCCTCATCATGCTGCCATATGAGAGACTGCCTCTTTCATATAATTTTTGCCAAAGGAGAACTAATAATACTAAAATCCTGAGATTAGCAAACTATGGCCTATGGCCATCTGGGTCACCATCTAATATGAGGGTGCTCCAGAAAGTTTGTGGAAGTGGAATTAAAAAAATGCTTATTTTTATGCAACAATTTTTTGAAATCTATGCAGTTTTTTCCAGAGTATGCATTTTTCATGTTTGTCAACTCTCTCATATAGCTCAGGAGATGAGCATCGTTTCTATCTGGTTTTTAAAAATGGTTGGGGTAGGCCGGCGCCGTGGCTCAACAGGCTAATCCTCCGCCTTGCGGTGCTGGCACACCGGATTCTAGTCCTGGTCGGGGCACCGATCCTGTCCCGGTTGCCCCTCTTCCAGGCCAGCTCTCTGCTGTGGCCAGGGAGTGCAGTGGAGGATGGCCCAAGTGTTTGGGCTCTGCACCCCAGGGGAGACCAGGAGAAGCACCTGGCTCCTGCCATCGGAACAGCGCGGTGCGCCGGCCGCAGCGCGCTACCGCGGCGGCCATTGGAGGGTGAACCAACGGCAAAAGGAAGACCTTTCTGTCTGTCTCTCTCTCACTGTCCACTCTGCCTGTCAAAAATAAAAAAAAAATAAAAATAAAATAAAAATAAATGGTTGGGGTAAAAATCACAAGAAGAAGAAATTTTATAAAATTCAACTTTCAGTGACCATAAAGTTCTATTGGAACACCATCATGCTCACTCTGTTATTTATTGCCCATGGCTGTGTTTGCACTACAAGCGCAGACTGGAAGAGTTGGGACAGAGATCATGTGGCTGGCAGCTCCTAGAATATTTATCCTCTGCCTCTTAATAGAAAGTTCTCGGGCCCCAGCCCTAATTTGTTCTGTGGAGCACAGTCAGTCCGCAAAGCTTCAGTGGGTTGTTCCCAACAGCAGGACTTTGGGAAAGATAATGTCAAGATGGAGGAAAAACAGAGACTGTCTTTGTCTTCCTTAGCCTACCAAGGATCCTAACAGCTGTAGGAGCCTAGTGTTGGAGTCATGGCTAGCACTGCCATTCTCTCACTTCGGGCTTAGAAACATCACTCACTTCTGTTCAAAACCAAGATACAAAGGGAGGCTGCCATTCCTTTCTCCCAGGGCTGCTGTGTGAGGAGATAGCATGGTTGCATTCCTGCTTATTGAACCTGAAGTCCAACAGCGCAATTAGGTAGAAAACTTAATGAACTGATGCAGTAATGAGACTGACTCATTCCACAGCACACGAACCACCACCACCACCACCACCACCACCACCACAGCTGCTGAGCATGGTCCTGACTCTATTTGTGCATGCAAAAATATACTTGAGAAACTGTGCTCTTACAGCTCAGAGTTGCAGTTTTCATTTTTTAAATCTTGCATTTCTGTGCCAAATAAAGATTGATTAACATGTAAAGTCTTAACCCATTAAGAAAGTTATCCATTTAAAAGAGACTTACAATTCAGGTCAACATATTCCATCAGTAGCATCCTTTCTGATACCCAGTGGGTCTGATCTTTCTCCCATCATGCTCATTAGCACACTGGCTGTAGCTCGTTACGTTAGGGACTTGCTAAGAGAATGGCCATGGACAAACTAAGCAAACTGGAGTTCAGGTTTTAATGAGTAGGGGGTGATGGGTTACTTCTTCCATGTCAGCATCATCACATTCTAATTTGATAGCCACATCTCTCCTTGATTCTTCCTTTATTTTAAGTTCCTCTGAGGAGTTCCCTTTAAGTTGATCCTGTATCTTTCTTAAAGTTATTCCTAGGTATTGGTCTTTTCTTCTTCTTCATTTTTGTAACTGTGAATTATATTGCATATATATTATGTTTTCTGATGGACAATTTTTAGCACTTGGAATGGCTATTGACTTTTGAAAATTTATTTTTCTGGCCATTTATGAAGCTTATTGTGAAATTAATTTTTCTAACATTTCTCACATGCTAATATTCATAAACTATATTTCTTTTTCTTGTCCTATTTTAAATTATCTTTATTATATGAAGCCCAAATTTATGGAATTTTGTAATGATCTGTGTTCTTTTTAAAAATAAGTAACCCAAGTAGAAATAAATTAATACATTTTTATCAGAGGCGGCAAGATGGCGGAATAGGCAGGAAGCACACTTAGTCCGGGGGGAGAGAAAGTTTAATATAAGTGGAGATACTGCAGGGTCAAGGAAGAGTAGGGGATGAAACAGCAGAGGAAACTCTTCCGGAACTAGTGATTCACAGTGGACCTGCGTGGAGAGCGTGGGAGCCCAAGTTCGGGACACCAGCAGCAGACTCAACGCACCAGCGCTGGAACGCGAGGTGAGCCGAACCTCCATAGCCCGAGATACCAGCAGGCAAGTGGAAAGAGGAGGCTAGAGGGAATGAGGCTTGAAACTCCGTGGGGAAAAGTTCACCAGGCTAACTAGAAGAGAGAGAAAAAAAAATAAAAAAAGTGACTGATACGGACACAAGTTTCTCTCTCTCCGCTCACCTCTCAAAGGCGAGCAAGACAGAGCAGGCGCCATTTTGGACATACGTCATAAGCAGGGCGACCTCAGGTCTGCACCAGCCCTGAGCCTAG
This sequence comes from Lepus europaeus, assembly GCF_033115175.1. Lineage (NCBI taxonomy): Eukaryota > Metazoa > Chordata > Mammalia > Lagomorpha > Leporidae > Lepus > Lepus europaeus. Next base: position 118,533,530 of record NC_084836.1, on the reverse strand, counting down.
CAGAAAAACCTGACTCTGTGGGGAGGGGTGAAATAACAGGAGATTAGCATCTAACTTGGCAACCCAGTGGGAGACTGCAGGAGAATTGGAGCCCACACTGAGGGCAGCAGAGATTCCCTGTGTGGTCCTTGGGAAAGAGCTTCTGATCTCTGGCTCCTGTGGGTATATCATTTGCCTGCTAACTACCTCCAATTACGTTCAGCTGTGCGGAATTACTTCCCTTTTAAATCAAAAAAAGAAAGAGAGATTTACCACACCTAACCTGGGAGTGTCATCCTTGACACACCCTCAACCCTGAGGAACCAAACACAGCTCTCAGTCCACACTCATCTCAAGCCTCTAAGGCTCCACTGAAAGCAGACAGTCCACTTAATATAGAGCCATAGTGTAACAAGAAAAAACACCACAGTGAAGAAACCAAATATCTCCAACATGCCAAACAACAAACGCAAAAACCAAGCTAACAAGAACAAGGAAGAAACTATGACGCCCCCAAATGAAAAAGACACCCCAATTCAAGATTATGAAGATGATGAGATCGAAGAAATGCAAGAAGCGGATCTCAAAAAATTGATAAGAACATTAAGAAGTTCTCAAAAACAAATTCTTGAACTACAGAAATCCTTCATGGACAAGATAGAAAATCTCTCTCGTGAAAGTGAAATATTAAGGAGGAATCAAAATGAAATGAAACAACTAGTGGAACAAGAAACTCTGATAGTGACTAGAAATCATAATGAAATGAAGAGTTCAATAGATCAAATGACAAACACATTAGAGAGCCTTAAAAACAGAATGGGTGAAGCAGAAGAGAGAATATCAGACTTAGAAGACAGAGAACAGGAAAGGAAACAGGCAAACCAAAGAAAAGAAGAAGAAATTAGAAATCTAAAAAATATTGTCAGGAATTTACAGGATACTATTAAAAAACCCAACATTCGGGTTCTAGGAGTTCCTGAAGGCATGGAGAGGGAGAAAGGATTAGAAGGCATTTTCAGTGAGATACTAGCAGAAAATTTCCCAGGTTTGGAGAAGGACAGAGGCATCTTAGTACAGGAAGCTTATAGAACCCCTAATAAACATGACCAAAAGAGATCCTCACCACGACATGTTGTAATCAAACTCACCACAGTGAAACATAAAGAAAAGATCCTAAAAGGTGCAAGAGAGAAACGTCGGATCACTCTTAGAGGATCTCCAATTAGACTCACAGCAGACTTCTCATCAGAAACCCTACAAGCTAGAAGGGAATGGCGAGACATAGCCCAGGTACTAAGAGAGAAAAACTGCCAGCCCAGAATACTATATCCTGCAAAGCTCTCATTTGTGAATGAAGGTGAAATTAAGACTTTTCACAGCAAACAGAAACTGAAAGAATTTGTTGCCACTCATCCTGCCCTGCAAAAGATGCTTAAAGATGTGTTACACACAGAAACACAGAAACATGGTCACCAATATGAAAGAAGGTAAAGGAAGGAAACCTCACAGCAAAAGATCACAGGAAGCTCAATTTCTCTTTGACATAGAATTAAACTCTGATGCTCTGTTAAAGCAATGTGTTAAAGTAATCTATTATGTTCTCTTGATGTCTGTTAAATTCTAATTGTTCAAAAACAGCTGAATTTTTATTAAGAGCTATGGGTTATTTAAATATGTGCTTTTTTCAAAAATTTGAATATCTGCTGCTCATAAAACTAAAGCGTTGTTGGTTCTGTGTTTAGCTGTCCTCCTATAGGTTCCTATGGACTTTTTCCAGCCACTTTTATTGTATTCAGTACTTTGGGATGGCTCTGTAAACAGATGAAGCCAATAATGTATTAACAGTACCAACTGAGAGAAAGTATGGTTAACTGAGGTTACTAAAAAGAAAAAGCAATTCAAATCAATTGGCAATCTACAAAAAGAGTAAAAGATTTTAAAAGCTATTATTAAAATTGATATATTGGTCTATTATGCTTTATTATATGTGTGTACATATTGTATGTCCACATGGGGAAATTTTATTAAGAGTTTTATTTTAAATGGCTTATAGATAAGATTGTCCATAAATTTAAGCTGCTAAAATCAATCAAAGATACATTTTAATTTGTGGGACCTGAATCTGTGTATCATATGTTTTAGACTTGTTGGTAGAAAGAAACTAAAAACATTTTAGATGGTTGTGCTTAAGTTTACTGGCTAAGCAAACTACACCATGTTAGATATTTAAGAGGTGTTTTCAAATACATGATTCTTAAAATTTATAGAAGGCATTGGACCTTATGGTAAATGTTTTCTTAAGTTGTTATCTAATGGTTGAAACGGTTTGCTAAGTATTCATGTGATATTGCTATTGTCAGCAAGCGATCTAGGACTTGCTCCCTCATTTCTCTATTCTAAGCCCAACTTGTTCTTTCATTTCTCTATTCTCTTCAAGGTAGGAAACTAATTCTATTATGAAGGAATCTGTAGGATGCACAATTTAATCTTTAGACCTTATAAAAGAGATGGCTAACATTTTTCTGCAATAGCATAGCCAAAATAAGAACTCAAATAATAATCTCATAGCTAGATTCACTTCGCCATCAGCGAAGTATACAGTAAGTAGAAAAAACCTCCCTTTCAGACCAAAGGGAAAGAAAGTTTTAAAGTGAGAATATAATTTTCCTCATGGGCATTGTCTACCTTAGAAAAACTACTACAGAACATGCCTGTGACTATAGACTTGTAGTTCAGGCCACCGAAGATTAGAGATGGGAAACGGGCACTCCCTTGACTTGCATCCTCTGGTCTGCTTTAACACAAACCAGGAGGGAAAGAAAGCTCGGCATCAGAAGCAATGGGTGGCAGGCCTATTAATGGCTGATCTGTACAGTGATCTGCCCTCAAGGAAACCCAACAGGCCAGTCCACTGCAGTGGCTTTCAATGTGGTAAGCCTGGGCTTCAGAAGAAGTCAGCTTGTGAAGAGCCCTGGCAGCTCTGCCAAGAGTTGGATCACTGGAAATGGACCTGCCCTGGAGTCGAAGGATGCCCAGGTCAGAGCCACAGATCTTATTGGCTCTAAGCTGAAAAGCCCTTCACTCAGCCCAACTTCCAAAGTGACCACTGCAGCTGAGGGGATGGTCAAGTAGGGTCAGCAACATTGCAGGCAGAACTGTAAATTTCTTGTTAGAGATGCCACCTGCCTTTACCTGGCCAGCTCTCCTCCCAGGCCAGCCAAGTAATGAAAGTCAACAGAGTGCCTTCCCCTAGGAGGTTCACACCTCCCTTAGGATATACCCCATGGGAAGAGATAGGTAGGTCTGGGCCTCTGAATTTACAAGGCCTAAAGCCCACCAGATTATTATCAAGCCCCTTCTATCAGGTTCTATTTGCCTCTCAATCAGAAAACTTAATTGTAGCTTAGACAGCACCTTTCTTAGCTCCTCTAATAATGACTCTGTCCTTTGTTCTAGGCCCTGTCTAGTGCACTTGGGCCTCATTCCTTTGTAATCATAACCTCTACTCTACCACCAATGGCTCTACTCCAAACCTGTGTGTACTGATGGTCCTCTTCCCCACTTAATGCTGTATAATTGTTCAAACCTGGTAAATGCCACTCTTAGGATCATTGGTTACTATCCTCACTCTGTCTTTTATGACCTTGTCTAAATATGATCAGAGTCGGTGAACTTGGAAGGCTTCCATAGCCTTGGCAACTCATGACGACAGCCTAGGATGGTTACTGGCGCCATAAACTAGAGTGTCAATTTGTTGGGTCAACAACAGGAGCCACTGTGCACTTGCTCCTCATGTGGGATCTCTGTCCTTAATGTGCTGTACATTGTGATTTAATGCCATAACTAGTAGTCAAACAGTATGTTTCACTTTGTGTTTCTATGTGGGTGCAAACTGTTGAAATCTTTATACTAAATTGATCTTCTGTATATAAAGAGAATTGAAAATGAATCTTGATGCAAATGGAAGGGGAGAGGGAGCGGGAGGGGGGAGGGTTGCGGGTGGGAGGGAAGTTATTGGGGGCGGGGAAGCCATTGTAATCCATAAGCTGTACACTGGAAATTTATATTCATTAAATAAAAGTTAAAAAAAAAAGAAAAAAAAAACTACAAAAAAAAAATACATTTTTATCTGCAAAATCATTTGCCAAAGTCATTTCTCTGTGTCTCCAATTTTCTATTTGTAAAATGGAAATGAGAATTCATTATATTTTATTTTGATGTTTTATTTCACTATTGGATAAGTAAAACAAAATAATAAATACAGCTTTGCTTAATAAATGACAAATCATTAATTTTATGGGAAAGCTGTATTTGTGGAAGTTAAAAAGATGTTCTCCTTCTGATTTGGGAATATCATGTTCTCAGGGATGTTATCTTGATGGTATCCATGTTATTGCTGAGTTTGCGATGTTCTCTTACTCAAAAGTTCTGAAATTAATAGGATTTTAATTACCTCCTTACCAGAGTAATCTTTCCAAAAAAGTTTTGGATGAGTCATTTGCTTGATTCTGTACAATCACTGGTTTCCCCAGACCTGGCTGCCTAAGGTTCCTGTTGAGATGCAAAAGCCATTTCACAAATGCATTGAAGTCATCTTTCTCACTATACCTTCTTCCACCATGGTCGTTCTGCGCCCATCTCCCCACATGTGCTCTCCATAAGCAGTGAGTGCATTGGACACCCCTTCGACACTCCAAGGCATGCTGGTGGAAGTACCAGTCCTCTCCTGTGCTCTGCTGGGCCCAAGTTTCGATGACATGCCTCAACATGCAGTACAGTTATTTTTTATGTTTCTTTCTCTCCCTCCAAAGAGTTAGCTTGAAATCAATGAAAATGTCATAAATAATTTTAATAATCAGAACTTACTACAATTCCTGACACAGGATATTCAACAACATATTTTGTGTGTAAAGCTATTTTTCTATTGACTTTGACAACATGCAGAGACTTCTGGGACAGGTCATAGTACAGCAATAGGTTTCATACTTTCGCTCTAACATAAACATTGATAAAAGGCATGCAACATTGTATAAAAGTAAAATAAATGTTAGCAGCACAAAGAATGTGAACGTGATGAAGTGTATTTTATAAAGTACTTACATTATATTTTATTTTATATAATATTAATTCAGAGTAGACTAATAAGGACACTTGTAATTTTTTGATTAGTCCTTTTAAAAGAAAAATCAAAAAGTATTGCCAAAAAAAATAGAAAAGATAAAAACAAATATGATCAAAAGTATGTGTAAATAAAGTAGAAAGAGAAAAAAGGTAACAAAAGAAAGTTGGAATAAACAGAAAATAAGCAGGCTTGTAGATATAAAATTAACCATAATAATAATAATCTTAAATATAAATGGACTAAGCATGCCAAGTAAAAGGGGAAGATTATTACATTTTTAAAAATCAAGACCAAGGCTATGTTGTTTCTACAAGACACGTTTTAAATATAAAGACAGAAGAAACAACAGAATATGCAAGCACTAATCTAAGGAATGCTAAAATGGCCAGCATATTAATATTAGACAAAGTATTAGACAAAGTAGACTTCATGTTCAAGATCAATACTGGAGATAAAGAAGGACATTCCATTATGGTATGTGAATGAAAAATGAAGGCATAACAATCACAATGCATATGCACCTAATTACAGTGCCTCAAATTACATAAAGCAAAAACTCATAAACAGAAAATAGATAAATTCAAAGAGTTGCAGATTTTAATATCCCTTTATCAGTAACAGATAGAAGAAATACACAGAAAATCAGCAAAGCCCAAATAATTCAATTAAATAAAACACCCAAAACAACTCCAGCATAGACATTCTTTTCAAATGTACATGAAACATTCATTGAGATAATCCACAGATGGGACCATAAAAATTCTATTTCTTTTAGTCTAAGAATTAGAAACAGGAGCCGGTGTTGTGGTATAGCAAGTAAAGCTGGGGCCTGTGATGCCAGCATCCTGTATGGGTGCCAGTTCACATCCTGGCTGCTCCACTTGAGATCTAGCTCCCTGCTTATGGCCTGGGGGAAGCAGTAGAAGGTGGCCCAAGTGTTTGGGTCCCTGCCGTCCACACGGGAGACCAAGATGAAGCTTCTGGCTCTTGGCTATGACCTAGCCCTGCCCTGGCTGTTGTAGCCATCTGGAGAGTAAACCAGTGGATGGAAGATCTCTCTCTCTCTCTCTCTCTCTCTCTAATAAATAAATATTTAAAAAAATAATAATTAGAAACAAATCAAGGATGTCTGTTCTTATCACTTCTCTAAAACATTGTATGGTTGGTTGTGATAACTATAACGAGAGAAGGAAAAGAAAAGCCACCAAGTCTGAAAAGGAAGAAGTAATACTGTCTTCATTTGCTAATGACTATTCTGTACGTGTAGGACATCTTCAGGAATCGAAAAACAATGACAAGAACTAGTAAGTAAACTGGGCAAGATCTCAGGATACAATACCAATCTAAAAAAACCAATTATATGTCTAATATAAGCTAAGACGAATTGGAAAGTAAAATTTACTGCAATAATAACAATTGCAGCAACATGAAAAAACAAAATACTTGAGAATGAATTTAGCTTGGCCGGCGCTGTGGCTCACTAGGCTAAGCCTCTGCCTGTGGCGCCGGCACACTGGGTTCTAGTCCTGGTTGGGGCACCCGATTCTGTCCCGGTTGCTCCTCTTCCAGTCCAGCTCTCTGCTGTGGCCCAGGAGCGCAGTGGAGGATGGCCCAGGTCCTTGGGCCCTGCACCCGATGGGAGACCAGGAGGAAGCGTCTGGCTCCTGGCTTTGAATCGGTGCAGCGTGCTGGCCACACTGCACCGGCTATAGCGGCCTTTGGGGGGGAGGGGGTGAACCAATGGAAAAAGGAAGACCTTTCTCTCTGTCTCTCTCTCTCTCACTGTCTAACTCTGCCTGCTTAAAAAAAAAAAAAAAGAATGAATTAGCAGCACCTGCGGTATCTACCCTAAACTTGCACCAAACACTGACGGAAATGAAGTAAGGGAGAATTATGGCCTCTTCATGGATAGAAAATCTCAGTAGTTATGATGAGCATTCTCCAAAATTTCTCTACAAGTGAAATACAATCCCAATTAAAATTACAGCAGATATCTTCTTTGGGTAGAAATTGCCAATCTGATCAGAAAATTTCTATAGGAATATAAAGAACCTGGAAAAGCCAAACAGCTTTCAAAAGAAGAAAATTGAAAGATCAGAACTCTTATAATAAACCTGGATTAAGTGTGGCATTTGCGTGTTGTGGAAACAGATACACACTTCTGAAATAAATACACACATGCATGGTTAACAAATTTTTACAATTGTGCCAACAAAAATTAAGAAAGGAAAACAGATCTCAACAAACTGTGATTGGAAGAACTGGATAATGTTGATCTTTACCTCACACCATAACCAAAAATTAAGAGAAACATGTATGATGGGTCACACACATAAATATGCAAACTGACACAATAAAGTTCTAGAAGAAAACAGAAAAGAATGCCTGTGGAACCTGAGGTAAGCAAAGACTTCTTAGACACACGAAGCCATCTGCAGCAGGCAAAATTTCTAACACAATGTGAAAATGACAGCTTTGCCAAAACATACATCTCCTATTTATTAAAAGACACGATAAAGAAAATTAGGAGTAGTCACAGGCTGGGAGAAAATAGTTCTAAGTCTTACAAATGACAGTGGACTTGTGTTCCTTTCCTACAAATCAGTAACAAAAGATAATCAGTTAAACGATGAGAAAAGGCTTCAGTAGATCTACAAAGAGATAAACACATAACCAATAAGTGCATGGAAAACTGCCCATTATCCGTCATAATCGGGGACACAAAGACCGTAAGTGCCGGGAGTTGTCACCACTCACAAAGCGCGATGGCTGGAAGTACAAGACTGACACCACAAAATCTGGGCAAGGATGTGGAGCATCTAGAACTCCTATTCACTGGTTCTGGGGGATGGCAATGTGGTTCAACCATTTTGGAAAACTATGTGCGATCTCCTATAAATTTCCGGATACACTAACCTACCTATACAATTAATTTGGCCACATTTTAATCCTTTAAATATGAATTTAAATACATGAATATGCCACCACGTTGTGTAAGTCCACCAGACAGCTGCTTCATTGTTAGCCAGTTGCACACACTAAAGGAAATACCCTACATTATAGAAAAGACATCAATAGCGTAAAAGGCGTCCACTGCATATAACTGTCCTAAGATCACCAGAATCCTCTTTATCTAGCTGTTAACTGAATGTTGTTTTTACTTCTTAATTTAATGGTAAATAGATATTATTCTCCTTTTATTATCAGTGGTACCCAGTTTTTAGTAGTTGCTGGACGAAAGGCGAACTGAGATATGCAGGCAAGAGTTCCACTATCAGTTAAGAATAATTGCAATGCATTCGCGTGGGGCTGGGCTGAAAACATGCTCTAAGCAGCATTTGCCAACCTGGACTGCCTTAACATTTATCAAATAATGCAAGTATGAAACACTAACAACATAGTCAATGGAATTTAATATTTCTTGGAGGATTTAAAGGAAACTTAAAAGATACTATAGGACAACAAGCTTATTCCTAGGGTCATCAACTGCTGAACTAAAAATCTTGTTTCCAGTCTGGACAAGGAAATGCTTGCTGGCTACCAAATGGCTGTGTGTTTAAATAAAAGTGCCCTTAATTGAGAAAGCACCTACAAAGGGAAAGATCCCTACCATTTTAGACTGCACTGAGTGTTCCTTTATGAGACTTCAGTAACAGAAGCAAGACTTCGACAAGAGGATAGGCATTGTAGCAGTCAAATCGAATCCCTGGACATCACTCTAAGCCTTAATGAGCGGCTTTATCTGCTGAAACAGCAGGAGAATGGCTTTCTCACTCCCTGCAGTTTGAATTCCAGATGTTGGGTGCTGCGCAGCAGGGGTTGGCAGCTCCACACATTTCTTATCAGATAGTTCTATGTTCACCGCCTTGGAGACAGAAATGAATTGGCAAATTTGCAATGCATTCTTTTCAAAGGAAAAAGAAGGGAAAACAATCTGCATCTTTACTAAGCTGTTGGTTACAATTTTCATCATCTTTTCTCTGTGTTCAAGACCATGCATCCCCGGGGAGAGAACAGAATAAAGGGGCTGAATCCACAAAGATCCAACAAAAATCCAGCATTGGGTTTCCCGACTTCAAGCCATCAAATGTAAAACTACACCATCGTACTGCTCCTCGGAGAGAAATCAGAGTGAGGTTGTTTATCTGGGGGACCCACGTGCCTACTCTAATGATGCCTGGCTTACCAGAGTGCTATTTCACGTTTCTTCTCAGAAATCTATCCCAATACAGCTTTGAGCTTGATGCATTAATAAAATCTTTCTTCCTCTTCCTCTTTTCTTCTCCACTGAGCTTGCTACTTGGAGCTGAAATTACAGGCAGCAAATCTATCTGCCTTTCTTTCAGACACAGCTTTATGGAGTGCTAAGAAGCTACTAAAAACAAATATTATAATATTTAAATGCCAGAATGTGAAAGATCATTAAGTAAACCTTTGCAATAGGGTCGTGGTACATCTGGGGAACGGGTGGCTACACACTCAGTTCTGATGCTGATTTAATGAACCAAACATATATTTTTTGGCTCCAGAATCAAAGAGGCTAGCATCACAGCCCAGCTCTGCCCCATCAGCTGTGTGAGCAGAAGGGCAGTTTCTTCCTTTGGGAATTGGGACTATGCTATGCCTGTCTCATAGAATGTCCACAGGGATTAAAAAGCACGTCTGTGAGGAGCTTGCACAATGCTTGGCAAAGCCAGTACTGAGCTGACAGTAAACACTATTTCTAGAGACTAAGTTATTCTTCTTGGGCCTCCCTGTGTGTGTGTGTGTGTACATGAATATGTACACATGAATGTTGCTTTTTTCACCCAAATGTACCTTGGAGACCTCTAGGGACCCTGTTCAATCTCCTAGTGACTAACAAGTTTTGGGGGGATGATGCCTAGGGGTGCTGGGGTTCCCAGAACTTTTATGGCCTTTATGCTCCCACAAAGTAGATTTCTGCTGAAAATGTCCTATGAAGAGTTCTCTGCTGTATAAAACCCAGTAGTGGGGAGGGATATTGAAAATTTAAGAAATCTGGATTTTTCTCCCAGTTTTCCCACATCTGTAAAGACTGTTTGAAGACCTACTATGAGCCGGTCTCTTCCCTAGGCATGAGCTTTCCCGAGATGCTTGCTCCCCACGTAGTTCTCAAAGCCTTTGATGCGCAGATAAAGAAACAAAACAGAAGCAGAGTTTGGATGTGACCATTAGGTGAACACACAGAAAAAGAGGTGCTCTGACGAGAGAATCCGGGACAGAACCACGGTGCAGGTGACCACACAATCACCCGTTAGCAATAACGATCACTGGAGCTTGCCGTGTGCCAGGCAAATCTGTGATGATTTACTCGAATCTTCTTGCTGAACGCTGCCAAAACGTGCCTTAGGCAAAGAGCTAAAAGAGGAAAGCACTACCGCTCCCCGTTTGTCCTGGTCACCGGCTGAGTCCAGGTCCTGGCACGCCAAGTACACCGCCACCCCAAGGCAGCCTGACTCTGAAGGGTGAAGACCAGAACTCACCAATTCTGAACGTCCACTGCTTTTCACATCGTGTATCTCAGAAATTGGGGAACATCTAACATTCAATTACATAGTGTAGGTTTCTTAGAGGCAATTTTTCTTCTTTCCTGATGGCATAAAAAATTAATATTGTGTCTTGGATGTAGAAAACATCTTAGAGTGGATGAAGCAAGGTGATGATTGCTAAAGAGGTAGCCCCTATCCTACACAGATGAACCAGCAGGTACAAACAGAGGCATGAGGTAGCATATTGTAGTCAGGGAAAAGGAAACCCATGTGGGGCCTGCATGGATAATGGCGAGAGGTTAGGCCACACATTCAGAACTGGGCTGCAGCAGGGCTCTTGCTTTTTTTTTTTTTTTAAAAAAAAGCTTTTTATTCTTTTTTAAAATTTTTTATTTAATAAATAAAAATTTCAAAAGTACAACTTTAGGTTTATAGCAGCTTTTCCCCCCATAGCCTCCCTCCCAACCCACAACCATCCCATCTCCCACTCCCTCTCCCATTCTTTATCAAGATTCATTTTCAATTATCTTTATATTCAGATCAACTTAGTATATACTAAGTAAAGATTTCAACAGTTTGCACCCACACAGATAAACAAATATAAAGTACAGTTTGTGTACTAGTTTTAATGTTAATTCACACAGTACAACACCTTAAGGACAGAGATCTTATATGGGGAGTAAGTGCACAGTGACTCCTGTTGTTGATTTAACAATTGACACTCTTATTTATGATGTCAGTAATCACCCGAGGCTCCTGTCATGGGTTGCCAAGGCTATGGAAGCCTCTTGAGTTCACAAACTCTAATCTTATTTAGACAAGGCCATGATTAAAGTGGAAGTTCTCTTTGCCCTTCACAGAAAGTTACCTCCTTCTTTGATGGCCCGTTCTTCCCACTGGTATCTCACAAAGATCTTTCATTTAGGTCATTGTTTTTTGCCACAGTGTCTTGGATTTCCATGCCTGTGAAACTCTCATGGGCTTTTTAGCCGGATCTGAATGTCTTAAGGGTTGATTCTGAGGCCAGAGTGCTGTTTAGGACATCTGCCATTCTATGAGTCTGCTGTGTATCCCGCTTCCCATGTTGGATGGTTCTCTCCTTTTTAATTCTATCAGTTAGTATTAGCAGACACTAGTCTTGTTTATGTGATCCCTTTGACACTTAATCCTATCTTTTTGATCAATTATGAACTTAAACTGATCACTTTGACTAGTGAGATGGCATTGGTACATGCCACCTTAATGGGTTTGATTTGGAATCCCTTGGCACGTTTCTAGCTCTACCATCAGGGGTAAGTCCGAGTGAGCATGTGCCGAACTGTATATCTCCTCCCTTTCTTATTCCCACTCTTATATTTAACAGGGATCACTTTTCAGTTAAATTTAAGCACCTAAGAATAATTGTGTGTTAGTTAAGGAGTTCAACCAATGGTATAAAGTAGAACAAAAAAAAAATACTAAAGGGAATAAAATAGTAAGTAGTTCCTCGACAGTCAGGACAAGGGCTGATCAAGTCACCATTTCTCATAGTGTCCGTTTCACTTCAACAGATTTCCTTTTAGGTGCTCAGTTATTTTTCACCCATCAGGGAGAACATATGATATTTGTCCCTCTGGAACTGGCTTATTTCACTCAGCATGATGTTTTCCAGATTCCTCCATTTTGTTGCAAATGACCGGATTTCATTGTTTTTTTACTGCTGTGTAGTATTCTATAGAGTACATATCCCACAATTTCTTTATCCAGTCTTCTACTGATGGGCATTTGGGTTGATTCCAGGTCTTAGCTATTGTGAATTGAGCTGCAATAAACATTGAGGTATAGACAGCTCTTTTATTTGCCAATTTAATTTCCTTTGGGTAAATTCCAAGGAATGGGATGGCTGGGTGGTATGGTAGGGCTATATTCAGGTTTCTGAGGAATCTCCAAACTGACTTCCATAGTGGCTTTACCAGTTTGCATTCCCACCAACAGTGGATTAGTGTGCCTTTTTCCCCACATCCTCACCAGCATCTGCTGTTAGTTGATTTCTGTATGTGAGCCATTATAACTGGGGTGAGGTGGAACCTCATTGTGGTTTTGATTTGCATTTCCCTGATGGCTAGTGATCTTGAACATTTGTTCATGTGTCTGTTGGCCGTTTGGATTTCCTCTTTTGAAAAATGTCTATGTAGGTCTTTGGCCCATCTCTCTCTCTCTCTTTTTTTTTTTTAAAGATATTTATTTATTTATTTGACAGGTAGTTACAGACAGAGAGACAAAGACAGAGAGAAAGGTCTTCCTTCCATTGGTTCACTCCCCAAATGGCTGCAATGGCAGGAGCTATGCCGATCCGAAGTGAGGTGCTTCCTCCTGATCTCCCATGCGGGCGCAGGGACCTAAGGACTTGGGCCATCTTCTATTGCTTTCTCAGGCCACAGCAGAGAGCTGGACTGGAAGAGGAGCAACCTTGACTAGAACTGGCGCCCATATGGAATGCTGGCACCGCAGGCAGAGGATTAACCTAGTGCGCCATGGCGTCGGCCCCTGGCCCATCTCTTAAGTGGGTTGTTTGTTTTGTTGTTGTGCAGTTTCTTGATCTCTTTGTAGATTTTGGTTATTAATCCTTTATCAGTTGCATAATTTGCAAGTATTTTTTCCCATTCTGTCAGTTGCCTCTTCACTTCCTCTTTCTTTTGCAGTACAGAAAATTCTCAATTTGATGTAATCTCAATGTTAAGTCTGGCTTTGACTGCCTGTGCCTCTGGGATCTTTTCCAGGAAATCTATGCCTTGCCTTTATCTTGCAGGGTTCCTCCAATGTTCTCTAATAATCTGATGGTGTCAGGTCGTAGATTTAGATCTTTAATCTATGTTGAGTGGATATTTGTGTAAGGTGTAAGGTAGGGGTCTTGCTTCATGCTTCTGCATGTGGAGCTCTGGTTTTCCCAGCACCATTTGTTGAATAGACTGTCCTTACTCCAGGAATTGGTTTCAGCTCCTTGATCAAATATAAATTGACTGTATATGTTTGGATTGATTTCTGGTGTTTCTATTCTCTTCCATTGGTCTGTCCATCTGTTTCTGTACCAGTACCATGCTGTTTTGATTACAACTGCCCTGTAGTATGTCCTGAAATCTGGTATTGTGATGCCTCCAGCTCTGTTTTTATTGTACAAGATTGCTTTAGCTATTCGAGGTCTCCTGTGCCTCCATATGAATTTCAGCATCATTTTTTCCAGATCTGAGAAGAATGTCTTTGGTATTTTGATTGGTATCACATTGAATCTATAAATTGCTTTTGGGAGAATGGACATTTTGATATTATTTCTTCCAATCAGCTGTTATTATTTCCCCAAATGAGGAGGATGGAAGTACATGGGACTGATTCTTGTTTTTCCTGTAAGTTCAAAAAGTTCAAGGGAAATACCTATATTCTTTTAATTCCATTTGTCCACAATTTCCTGAAGTAGCCTCACATTTGTGGAGCCAGGAGGAGGCTTTAGATGCAAGTATCTTGCAATGCATAAGATGGTTCAAGGAAGAATCGTCTCACCTTCTGGCTCCTTTTCAAATGCCATTCAATGAAAACCCACTTTACAAGGAACTGAGATTAGAACCCATTTGCACAGGCGCACAATGCATTTTTGGAGGATTATAACTTTCAGTGATCTTCCCAAATATGGAAGCACTATGGAAATGGAGAAAAGCTTGTCTTCTGTGTTGCTGGAACTACCAGCTTCCCTAACTGGTAAAATCCTTTCACCAACAAACATGTAGATCACAGTAAGTTACCATCCACACACCAGGACCAGTCTGCATAGGAAGCTGCTACGGGTGTGAGCATCAAGATGTTTCATTGTGCCTTCTAAAGCCGTGAAGTCCATGCATTATCATCTTGAAGTGCATGTTGATTTATTATAATTTGCATTTTTATTTCTGCTTCATTATAGTTTACCATTATACCTATCATATATATCTGCATACATATTTAGATTACATTAGTTACAAATTTCATTCCTTTCATGGCAACTAAGGGACTTACAAATACTTGTTGTAAAAAGATAGGGAGGGCCTAGGGTCTGTACAGGTTGTAAACTACCAGGCAAGATCAAGATTGATACATTTAATAAAAATTCAGATATGAGAGGCAATTAAGAAGAATCAGAGTATTTTTGACAGGATTTAGAAAGCTTAGAAAATAGAGAAAAGATATTAAGAATCAAATAAGCGTTATTGGTGAGTTATCCAGAAATAAGCACTGTTAATTTTTTGTCTCTTTTTAAATTTATTTATTTGAAAAGCAAAGTTACAGAGAGGGAGAAAGAGAGGTCTTCCATCTGCTGGTTCACTCCCCCAATGCAGCCAGAGCTAGGCTGATCCAAAGCCAGGAGCCAGAAGTTTCTTCTGGGTCTCCCACATGGGTACAGGGGTCTAAGCACTTGAGCCATTTTCTACTGATTTCCCAGGCTGTAGCAGAGAGCTAGATTGGAAGTGGAGCAGCTGGGACTTGAACCAGCACCCATATGGGATGCCGGCATTGCAGGTGGATGCTTTCCCTGCTATGCTACAGTGTCAGCCCCTTTTTGTCTCTTATTTCCCATGCACATGTATTTCCATTTTTAAAAATGGTTGGATTATTTGCTTTTCTAGTTCTTTCCCCTGTAGTGGTACATGACACTAATTATTTTTTCTAAATGCTTTTTTTGTGACCAAGTATTTTTCCATCAGAAGTAATTCCACGTTTTTATTTTAGGATGCATCCAGGAGAGATAGTTAAGTCTCCCAAGATATTTTGTAAAGAGTAGGCAGTAACAGAATTTTACTGTGTAAGGGGCTTTAGAATTTTCCTGATTAATTTCCATGTAGCACAGATAAGATAATGGAGGAGCAAAAAGGAAATGTCATAGGGTCACTTAGCAGGACAGCAACCACCAGGATCCCGACCTCCTTCTGCTCAGATAAATGCTTCTTTGTATTATTCTCTAGCTGCCTTCCCCACGCTCCCTCTTTAAGGAATTGACTTGTGACTGGCATCTCCAGGGTGTTTTTAATCACTTATTGTAACTATTGATTTGGTTCTCAGTCCAGACAAAAACTGGACATTCAACGGGGTGTGCAGCTAAAAGGCAATGCTTTCTGCTTTGGGAGCAAAACACATGCAGATAAACAAGCAACATCTCTCCGCCTCAGTGCCCAGCAGGCCACAGCAGGAGTTCTCCATGATTGAGGCCAACTTATTGTATGATTCCAAGAAAGTTTTATCACCAGAAACATATGGAAGCACTGACTTTATGCCAAATTATTTTGAGTTACAATAAAGATGGTAACAGCTTTACTTCCGACGTGACACATAGCATGTGGCACTGCAAATTACAGTTGGGTTGCTTGTTCCAGGTGAATACAGCCCATTGTGCACATGGAGAATGTAGGTTCATGACAGAAAGTGGCTCCGGCATTGAATTTAAACAAAGGAGCTGCACTTACAGTCCATTCTGCAGATACAAAGTATGACCTATCTGGAAGTGGTCAGGCGAGGCTCTTTGTAAGGCATAAATGCACAGCCCAAGTAGCACATTAGTTGTGGAGTTAAGGGAAGGGGCTGGGAATAAGGCCAACGAAGAAGTGCAATTCATATTTTCTCAGGAAGAAGCCTGAGTGATGTTTCTGGGGCATTGATTTCCAATGAAGCCTTCGTCTGTCACCACCATCTCAGCCTAAAGGATTTCAGTGGCTTCCGCACAGGTCTCCATGCTCCCATCCTTTTCACCCAAACAGGATGTATGATGTGGTTAAAACCCAAGACATGGGCCTCAGACTGAAGTCTGGACAAAAACAGCAGTGCTGTGGGCAGCTTTTGGGCTGCAGAGCCAACGCCTTTCCTCATCTCTCTCTCTCTCTGCCTCGGGAACCTTGGAGAAGTCAAACGTATTGTACAATCAGGTGGGGGGAGAGAAGGGGATAGAACCAATCACCACACCTCCCAGAACACC
The DNA here is from genome assembly GCF_033115175.1 of Lepus europaeus. Classification (NCBI taxonomy): domain Eukaryota; kingdom Metazoa; phylum Chordata; class Mammalia; order Lagomorpha; family Leporidae; genus Lepus; species Lepus europaeus. The sequence goes on along the minus strand of NC_084836.1, from coordinate 118,516,948 downwards.
CTATTCTTTGTGATCTCGTAGCTGCTCACTCAAAGTCCCTTTGAAATTCAGCTATGAAAGATAACCGACTTTTATTTGACCATTTCATTAAACATTTTCCCCCTCTAGGAATTGAAAAGAAAATCCAAAGATGCACATGGTGAGATGTTTCACTTAATTATTGATGGGTGCAGCTGAGGCCTTGATCAAACAAATCAGCTCAGGTCTGCTAAGGGAAAAATACCTCACTGCAAACCTAAACAGAAATTTCTCTACAGATCTTACTGGGGTTGGGTGTGAATGTCCTTGGGCTGACCTCAACTACAGCAAAAAATATATGTATAGAATCACTGGTTTGGGCAGAGCTGGTATTGCAGAGAGACTAAGAGTCAGCTACTGATCCAAGCACCTGCCATGATGGAGGAGCAGGAATGATGAGGATGGCCATGACAGCATGATGATGGTGGTGATGATGGTGGTGATGGTGGTGATGGTGGTGATGATGATGGTGGTGATGGTGATGATGGTGGTGATGGTGGTGATGGTGGTAATGGTGATGATGGTGATGATGGTGGTGATGGTGGTGGTGGTGATGATGATGGTGATTGTGATGATGATAATGGTGATGATGGTGGTGATGATGATAGTGGTGGTGGTGGTGGTGGTGGTGATGGTGGTGATGGTGGTGGTGATGGTGATGGTGGTGATGGTAATGATGGTGGTGATGGTGGTGGTGGTGGTGATGGTGGTGATGGTGGTGGTGATGATGGTGATGGTAATGATGGTGGTGATGATATGGTGGTGATGGTGGTGATGATGATGGTGGTGATGGTGGTGATGATGGTGGTGATGATATGGTGGTGATGGTGGTGAAGATGATGGTGGTGATGGTGGTGATGATGATGGTGATGATGATGGTGATTGTGATGATGATAATGGTGATGATGGTGGTGATGGTGATGATAGTGGTGGTGGTGGTGGTGATGGTGGTGATGGTGGTGGTGATGGTAATGATGGTGGTGATGGTGGTGGTGGTGGTGATGGTGGTGATGGTGGTGGTGATGGTGGTGATGGTGGTGATGGTGGTGATGATGGTGGTGGTGATGGTGGTGATGATGATGGTGGTGATGGTGGTGGTGATGGTGGTGATGGTGGTGGTGGTGGTGGTGATGATGGTGGTGATGGTGGTGATGATGATGATGGTGATGATGGTGGTGATGGTGGTGATGATGATGGTGATGGTAATGATGGTGGTGGTGGTGGTGGTGGTGGTGGTGATGATAGCCTGCTTTTTGGAAGAACAGATGCCATAATCACAACATTAATGAAAGCTTGACAACAAAAGGAAAGAAATGCCAGGAAGATAAGCATAGTCTGTGAAAATGGAACCTAACCAAGAGCAGGAATGTGAGGTGCCAAGGGAGATGAGCACAGGAGGATCAGAAAAGACAGAGGGAAGAGCGTGTGCAAAAGCCACGTGGTAGAAGGGCACTCACAGCCTTTGCAGCACTCAGGGCCAAGCATGTAGTGAGTCGTGGGTGAGTGGCAAAGGCAGAGGTGGAGCTCTGGTTGGGGGAGGGTGCCAGGACACATGTGAACTTCAGGCCAGCTTGAGAAATTTGGTTGTTCTACTGTGAGTGAGATGGAAAGGAATGGGAATTCTTTGAGCACGAGAGTGGCTGTGATCCGACAGATTCAGGCAGAATGGCTCTGCCTGTTATATTAAGAGTAGGTGAACAGGAACAAGGGCAGGAAGAGGAACCGAGGCACATGATGGTAACAACATTCTCATTTTTAAAATTTTTTAAAAGATTTATTTACTTGAAAGAGCTACAAAGAAAGAGAGAGAGAGAGAGAGAGATCTTTCATCTATTGATTCACTCCCCAAATGGCTGCAACAATTAGGGCTGGGCCAGGACAAAACCAGGAGCCTGGAGCTGCATCTGGGTCTCCCAAGTGGGTGACAGGGGCCCAAGCACTCAGGTCATCCTCTGCTGCCTTCCCAGACCATTAGCAGGGAGCTGGATCAGAATTAGAGCAGCCAGGACACTAACGGGCACCCACATGGGATGCCAGCATCATGGGAGGCAACTTTACCGCTACACCACCCTGGGCCCCTACATTTACTGTTCAACTTCATTAATTTGGGAGGTAGAAGGACAAAGAAAGAAATACTGATAGTGAGACAGAGACAGCTCCCATCCATTGGTCACTCCTCAAATGTCCACAACAGCTGGGGCTGCGCGAAGGCAGAAGCCAGGAACTGGGTACACAATCCAGGTCCCTTGTGTGGGTAGCAAGGCCCCATGTACTTGGCTATCAACCTCCCAGGGTCTGAACTCACAGGCAGCTGGAGTCAGGAACCAGAGATGGGTATTGAGCCCAGACACCACAATACAGGCCACAGGGTCTAACTAGAGTCTTAACTCCAAACGCCTACCCCTAACTACATTTTTACTTAAGTTGGTTGTGGTTAGAATTGCCATTTGTTGAATCTTAATGGAGAATGGGACTGGGAATGGGAGAGGGAGGGGGAGGCAGGGTGTGGGAGGGCGGTTACGGTGGAAAGAATCACTGTATTCTTAAAGTTGTAGCTGTGAAATTTGTGCTCATGAAATCAAAGGTTTCTCTGGGGGAAAAATAAAAAGAATTACCATTTGTACTCCCAAGCCCACATTTGCAATTTCCACTAACGGGAAATGAGTCCTCAGGATTTTGACTCATTGAAGCAGTGTTTAAAATAGATCTGTGCTATCAGAAAATGTATCAATAGATTAAACAGAAGCTACAGAGCAAACCCCCCACTTATATTTATATTTCATTGCATTGAGAAAGAGTTATCACGGAGAAGAAGAGCTTATCTCCTGCTTTGCATGCGCTTTTTATCTCTGCCTTCAAAGGCAATGCTCTCTGGTCATGTTTTTAATATCGTCGTGTTTGCATTTAACTAAAAATCAAAGCTGACAGGAAAGCTCCGACTCATTGAAAATGTGCCACCCAGAGAGCTCCTCACCCTGAGTGCCTTCTGGAGTCTGCGTTTTGTCCTGAAAACTGGCACAGTGGCTGCAAACACGTGTGATATATAAGTGAAAGATTTTGGTGTGAGAACAGAATTTACCACCGAGCTATAAAAATGGTGCTATTAGGGCAAACTGTCAAGAAATGATTAATATTTCTAACTGGCTCCCATTCCTTTTAGTCTTCACACTTGAGCAGGCCATTAATCTGAAACTGTTACCACGTCGGCAAGTGTCACTGGCTCTGTTTGCCCAGAGGGGCCAAGATAACTTCTTCGGAAATAGGAAATGCCACCAGATTAAGGCTGGTGCTTCAGTTGGATGCCTTAACACGCCTGCAGATAATATGTGTGTTTGCATGTGCTTGTGTGTGTGCACATGTGTATGTATGCATATGTGTCTAGAATGTTCCACAGGTAAACAAGGGCCATTTCTTGGCAAGTTAGTGAGGCAACATTTTGTTAGTTTACTGGTGTGAATGATTTATCTTTCTCTTCCATTGAACAAAGAATTGAAGAATGCTCATAAAAATTGACCCAGGGTTGTGAACATTATTTTTCAATCTACTGTTGAGATAGAAAATAATCAGCTTATCTAAATTTTTATGCTTGCTTCCATTAAGCATTTTATTAACAAAAACTTAAAGACTTAGCCCACATATGCAATTAAGAAAACTGAGCCCTATCTCCTCACCCTTCTTGGGTTTCTAATTTATACCCTGTTTGTGGTGTTTTTAGGAGTTATGAGCCAGGAAATACCCTCATTACACTACTATCGAGTCTGTCAGATGTATAACACCCTTAGCAGGTACCATGACAAAAAGTAAATTGGCAAAGACATGTATGTACCAGGAGGAATGCCGAACTCAAAATATTTTTAAACCAAACACAAGAAAATTCAGAAAAATATTCCTAAGATAAACCAACTTTCTCGTTGAAACATAATTAAAATAATAAAAAGAACAGCAATAAAATTCAGTTATGTGTTTGTTCAACTGTGGACTTTGCTTTCAAAATTTTTGTGCATTTTAATGTCTTCTCAGTGATGCAGAAATGAGTAGGCAATTCTGATCCAAGATATTTACTGAAAAGAATCCCACCTCAACTATCTCTGCTATAAGAAGAATTGATTCAAAAGAAAATAGAATGGAAAGATTTGGGGAGGGATTTTGGCCAGGTTTCTTTTGTAATAATATTGTAGTTATTAAACATACTTAATAAGTATTATAATAGCACACTGTTCATGTTACAATCTGGCTAGCTGCTTCTGGGGGTGGGAGAGACTGACAAGGAGCAGCTTGGTTAAAAATCCCAGGAGAAAAAAACATGGTGGAAACCCCTCTTAAATCAGCCTGGGCAATGATTATTTATGACACTGCAAGTACAGGCAACAAAAATACAAAGAAACCACTGGGATTACATCAAAGCAAAAACAGGACGATCAATAGAGGAAAGAGATAATCTATGGAATGGAAAGCAGTATTTACAAACAAGATATCTGATAAAGGATTAGTGCCCAAAATGTTTAAGAACATCATACAGCATAAGAGAAAGAAGAGAAAAAAATCCAACCTAAGGTGTTTTCAAATACATGATTCTTAAAATTTATAGAAGGCATTGGACCTTCTGGTAAATGTTTTCTCAAGTTGTTATCTGTTATCTAACTGTTTGCTAAGTATTCATGTGATATTGCTATTGTCAGCAAGCGATCTAGGACTTGCTCCCTCATTTCTCTATTCTAAGCCCAACTTGTTCTTTCATTTCTCTATTCTCTTCAAGGTAGGAAACTAATTCTATTATGAAGGAATCTGTAGGACGCACAATTTAATCTTTAGACCTTATAAAAGAGATGGCTAACATTTTTCTGTAATAGCATAGCCAAAATAAGAACTTAAATAATAATCTCATAGCTAGATTCACTTCGCCATCAGCAAAGTATACAGTAAGCAGAAAAAAACCTCCCTTTCAGACGAAAGGGAAAGAAAGTTTTTAAGCGAGAATATAATTTTCCTCATGGGCATTGTCTACCTTAGAAAAACTACTACAGAACATGCCTGTGAATATAGACTTGTAGTTCAGGCCACCGAAGATTAGAGATGGGACACGGGCACTCCCTTGACTTGCATCCTCTGGTCTGCTTTAACACAAACCAGGAGGGAAAGAAAGCTAGGCATCAGAAGCAATGGGTGGCAGGCCTATTAATGGCTGATCTGTACAGTGATCTGCCCTCAAGGAGACCCAACAGGCCAGTCCACTGCAGTGGCTTTCAATGTGGTAAGCCTGGGCTTCAGCAGAAGTCAGCTTGTGAAGAGCCCTGGCAGCTCTGCCAAGAGTTGGATCACTGGAAATGGACCTGCCCTGGAGTCGAAGGATGCCCAGGTCAGAGCCACAGATCTTATTGGCTCTAAGCTGAAAAGCCCTTCACTCAGCCCAACTTCCAAAGTGACCACTGCAGCTGAGGGGATGGTCAAGTAGGGTCAGCAACATTGCAGGCAGAACTGTAAATTTCTTGTTAGAGATGCCCCCTGCCTTTACCTGGCCAGCTCTCCTCCCAAGCCAGCCAAGTAATGAAAGTCAACACAGTGCCTTCCCCTAGGAGGTTCACACCTCCCTTAGGATATACCCCATGTGCAGAGATAGATAGGTCTGGGCCTCTTAACTTACAAGGCCTAAAGCCCAACAGATTATTATCAAGCCCCTTCTATCAGGTTCTATTTGCCTCTCAATCAGAAAACTTAATTGTAGCTTAGACAGCACCTTTCTTAGCTCCTCTAATAATGACTCTGTCCTTTGTTCTAGACCCTGTGTAGCGTACTTGGGCCTCATTCCTTTGTAATCATAACCTCTACTCTACCACCAATGGCTCCACTCCCAACCTGTGTGTACTGATGGTCCTCTTCCCCACTTAATGCTGTATAATTGTTCAGACCTGGTAAATGCCACTCTTAGGATCATTGGTTACTATCCTCACTCTGTCTTTTATGACCTTGTATAAATATGAGCAGAGTCGGCAAACTTGGAAGGCTTCCATAGCCTTGGCAACTCATGACGACAGCCTAGGGTGGTTACTGGCACCATAAACTAGAGTGTCAATTTGTTGGGTCAACAACAGGAGCCACTGTGCACTTGCTCCTCATGTGGGATCTCTGTCCTTAATGTGCTGTACATTGTGATTTAATGCTATAACTAGTACTCCAACAGTATGTTTCACTTTGTGTATCTATGTGGGTGCAAACTGTTGAAATCTTTATACTAAATTGATCTTCTGTATATAAAGAGAATTGAAAATGAATCTTGATGCAAATGGAAGGGGAGAGGGAGCGGGAGAGGGGAGGGTTGCGGGTGGGAGGGAAGTTATGGGGGGGGAAGCCACTGTAATCCATAAGCTGTACACTGGAAATTTATATTCATTAAATAAAAGTTAAAAAAAAAAGACCTGTCCAGAGATTTTTCAAAAGACAACATATCCGTGGCTCACAAATATATGAAAAGTACTCAGTGTCACTAATCATCAGGAAATGCACATGTAAATCACAATGAAATACCTGCTCATGCCTGTTAGGATGTCTGGAATCAAAAAGACAAGGAAGAAAAGCGCTGTCCAGGAGGGGAGAAAGGAGAACGCTCGTGTACCCTTGGTGGGACCGTGAGCTGGTGCAACCACATCTGTGTGTGATTTACGAAGTACGGAGATTCTTCAAAAAGTTAAACATAGAACTACCCTAAGATCCAGCAACCATGCCCTAGGGAAATATCCAAAGGAAATGAAATAAGTATCTAGAAGCAATATCTATGCCCCTTGTTTACCGCTATATTATTCATAACAGCCAAGACAGAAAATCAGCCAAAGCATCCAAAACCTGATGAATGGTTAAGTCGAATGTGTGCATTCATGTGTGTGTATGTCTGTGTGTGTGTATATATAATTGTGTACACACACACACAGTGGAATAGTATGCAACCATAAAAGGAAATTCTGGACTTGGTGACAACATATTCGAGCCTGGAGGGCATCACACTAAGTGAAGCAAACCGGGTAGACAGAGGCAAATGCTGTCTGATCTCACGTGCGAGTGGAATTTTACAAAGGGAAACTCCCAGAGGCAGAGAGCAGAATGCTGGTTGCCAGGGGCTGAGAGTAGTGGGATTTGGGGAGATGTCGGTCAAAGGGCATGAAGTTTCACGTAAGCAGGAATGCATTCAGGAAATCTAACGACAGCACAGTAGAGATAGTTAGTGATGCTGCATTGTGTGCTTGAAATTTGCTAAGGCAGTCGGTGTTACACCTCGCTCTCTGTGCCCCACCCACAATGGTAATTAAGTGAGGGGTGACTATGCTTATTAGCTTGACAGCGGTAATCATACATACATATACTTATTGCATATATTTTACCAACCATACAAAAAAAAAAAAAAAACCTTGGAGAAATAAAGAAAGGGTTTGAAAGTCACTGGAAATGATAGACTTTAACAAAGTCTATAAGAAAGCCTGCAGAGCTGTGACTAACAGACACCGAAGAGCACTGGAAGCTGCCCCAGGAACACATGCACAATTCCACTGGCCTGCACAGTGGGAGCTCAAAAGGCTCCGGGGAGACAAAACTATGGCGGGAATAAGAAAAGGGGCTGCAAACTGTAGAGAACGTTGGGAAAGTCAGGTGTTCCAGTCACTGTAAATGCTTGGAGGGGCTGGCTGACAGATCCCCGAGTGAAGATAATACTCAGCAAATCCAGTGAAGTGCAACTAAGTGACCCTTATAAAACTCGCGCATTCCAACCAGGCCAAATTCTTCAGGGCCCCCACCCAGGGAATTCAGATTAAACTCAGAGCATCAGGCTGTCTAGTTATGTCCAGCACGGGGAGCTCTCCCAAAAGGATACACATCATTCAGTGAGCAATTGCACTGGTGCGCACCCTGAACCCTCGGTGCCCATCAAATACAGCCCATTCTTCAATAGGAGAGAATATTGGAGGAGAAGATTAAGACCCTCAAGGGCCTACTTAGTGTCTTGGGAAACACGAAGTTTTGGCCACAGATAATTCTGTCTTCAGATAAAAGGCTGAAGAATTTAGGTGCTCATCTCAAAGCTGCTATAAACACCTGCAGCATACATGTAGACATACTAAGTGTTAGTGCTGCTACTACCTGTGAAAATCAAGAGGTGCATCAGGTGAGATTTGACGTCAGCGTACTTCAGTCGAGCAAGGGTGATAAATCTATGTCCACGTAACAGTGAGACCCCCAGAGAGACATGTAAAGGAGTGGAGGCATTGAGGGTATGAAGACTGGTAGACAAAAACACAAGCACAATTTGAACTTGAGATAAAGAACAAATACTAATTGTTAACATAAGTGTACACCCAACACTGCTAGGACTTGGTTTTGTAGGAAAAGTAGTGAATGGACTGTCATGGAGACTGGAGGCAAAACAGCCCAGGCACAGTAGAGAATGCCTGGCTCAGATGTCAGGAGCCAGGGATTCAACCTGGGTCTCCCATGTGGATGGCAGGGACCTACGTACTTGAGCCATCACCTGCTGTCCCCTTGGGAGCTGGAGCAGAAGTGGAGCCAGGGTGATCTTCTGAGGCCTTGGTCTCAAGGCTGCAGCTGGTTGGTTCAACGACCCGGGCCACGGCTGCAGCTTCCTCCACATGCTTCCGGCGGAATCCAAGAGGAATGTGGCGGGTTCGGGGGCATTGCCCCAGGAGAGGGGCCCACGCAGCTGGATGTGCCGATCATGCTGGGACTCGTGGGGTTGCAGCACCAGGCTCAGGGGGGTGCTGGCATTGTGACCAGTGACGGCAGTTCAGTGCCAACGTTCAAAACACACAAGAGAATGGGGCTTGTAAATCACGTCTTCACTGAAGACAATCTGAAGAAATTACGTTTCAAGTCTTGGAATCGGGCACATGAGGTGCGCCACTACGGGAAACTCTGAGTTGGAAAATTGTCAGCCCTTTTTTGTTGAAACTCTTCCTGGGAAAATAGCTGAAGATAATGGTGAACTGGTCAATACTGCCTGAGCCATGGTGTTGGCCTGTCAAGTTCTGAGAGTGAAATGATCACCCCGTTACTGGCCTGACCCCCGTCCCTGGAACAAGACGGCACCCCAGACTGGGTAGCCAGGGTTACTAACTTGAAGGAAGCACCCACAGCATATCGCTGCTTATCATGCACACAGATGTGATTATGCAGTGCAAGACCCTTACGGAAATCACCCTCTGTGCATGGGCCACCTGATTCCAGTTGCTGATATAAATGATAAAGAGGAAAAACATCAGAAACAGGAGGATGGGTAGTGTCTTCAGAATTTCGTAGGTTTTTTTCTATTGGTGCAGGGTACTGCCATGAAGTCCTGCCTGGAGAAATCATGGGAATATAATATCCAGATATAACATTTGAACTCTGGATATTATACCAAGATCCGAAGGAAACCCAGTAGTTTTTTGTGTCTTTGAATATGTATATTTTGCAAGACTGGAGAGAATGTTTGAAAACCAAACAGTTCACACAGTCGGATACCATAGCGGTCAGCAGCTAGCGACTAAAGCACCCGAGGAAGCAGATCTGGTCAGCACTGTTCCAGTCTGTGACCCCTGCTGTCCTTGGTTATGCAGCTGCTGCCTGCCCCACGTGGAGGTGCTGTCAAAACCGATATGTGGGAAGAACCTTCATTCAACCAAACGTGAGGTTAAGACAGCTGGGCGTGGCCAAAAATTCAGAGTACTGTCGGATAACTTTAAAGGAAAAAGAATCGTTCTTGTAGATGATTCAGTTGTGAGAAGCAACACTATCTCACCCAAAGAATCGCTCCAAGAATCTGGCATGAAAGAGGTACGCATTCGAGTAGCTTCACCACCAACTAGATAACGATGCTTCATGGGAATAAGCATTCCCACAAAAGAAGAGCTTATTGCCAATAAGCCAGAACTTGATAGTCTTGCAGAATATCTGGGAGCCAACAGGGTTATGTATCTGTCAGTAGACTGGTTTCATCTGTACGAGAAGAGATAGAATTTAAAAAGCAGAAAATGAAAAAGCACAATATGACTCAAGAAAATGGCATTGGCCTGGAAAGCTTTGAAAAGAACGGTCGGTGCACAGCCTGTCTCACTGGCAAATACACTGTAGAACTGGAATGGTAGCAGGTTGGGGCAGGTGCATTGATTCAATAAACAGCTGGGCAAGAAGTTGCTGTGGTTATAACCTTCCTATTTACTGGATCTCATTGGCACAATAGAAAATGCCACACGCTGTGTACCTGTACGAGTTTTGGGATTTTTTTTCTGAAAAGGTTACCAAAGCTTATAGTTGAATCTTGCTAATTGTATATCATACAGCAATGTATAGTTGTGGCTTTTTTTTTATAAGCAGTGGCAGGCCCTTGCCAGTCGGAGAAGGCAGCTGGTAAGTGGCACATGCCAGTTCCATGTTTTAAAGCGTTTGCAAGATGTTAGATTAAGACAGGAGATACGAGGCAGATGGGACAGGTGAGTTAAATATAACAGTCCATGGAGCCGGCACTGTGGTGCAGCAGGTTAACACCCTGGCCTGAAGCACCGGTGTCCCATGTGGGTGCCGGTTCTAGTCCCTGCTGCTCCACTTCCAATCCAGCTCTCTGCTATGGCCTGGGATAGCAGTAGAAGATGGCCCAAGTCCTTGGGCACCTGCACCCACATAGGAGACCCGGAGGAAGCTCCCAGCTCCTGGCTCCTGGCTTTGGATCAGAACAGCTCTGGCCGTTGCAGCCATCTGGGGAATGAACCAGTGGATGGAAGACCTCTCTCTGTCTCTACCTCTCTAAGTAACTCTGTCTTTCAAATAAATAAAATAAGTCTTTAAAAAAAAAAATAGTTCATGCAAGGTTTGAATCTATCAAATCCCACAGGTGGCTAGTCTCCATAGTTCTAGCTACAGTTAGGAATTTGGCTTCCCTATCTACCCTTAGACAAAGTTTTATAAAATAAAACCAGAAATCATCCTTTTGTGCCTGTTTCCCCACTTGTGCAGTGGGGTACTTTTATTGTTAAATAATTATTGTGAATAAGTCATACTCCTGGTGATTAGATTTGATATCTCACCCCTACATTTTAAGATAGCATGAGGTTTTTTTAGCTTTTGAAAGCTAATAGTTACCAGCTTTTTTGAAATTAGTTTGCAGTTAAGGCTTCATGGTAGAGGAGGGGAAATACAGTTAGGCAGGTCTTTGCCATCTGTCTCTGGGGTGCCCAAGAATGGTTGTAAAAATCTGCCTATGGAGGGCCGGCACCATGGCTCACTTGGTTAATCCTCTGCCTGTGGCATGGGAATCCCATATGGGCACCTGTTCTAGTCCTGGTCACTCCTTTTCCAGTCCAGCTCTCTGCTGTGGCACAGGAGGGCAGTGGAGGATGGGCCAAGTGCTTGGGCCTCTGCACCTGCATGGGAGACCAGGAGGAAGCACCTGGCTCCTGGCTTTGGACCGGCACAACGCCGGCCGTAGCGGCCATTTGGGGAGTGAACCAACGAAAGGAAGACCTTTCTCTCTGTCTCTCTCTCTCTCTCTCTTTCTCACTGTCTATAACTCTACCTGTCAAATAAATTTTAAAAATTTAAAAATTTAAAAAAATTTAAAACATTAAAATATCTGCCTATGGAAAAGTTTCCTACATTTGACTACAAAATATGATTCATAACATTTATTGCCCTGATGCTATAAACCCAGCAAATAACCCAGTACATCTGAAATGAAGACAAATGTTTGGATCCCAACAAACCCTTTCTCCTTAATTTTGCTTAACTACCACATGCTTTGTGAATGAAGTGCTTAATCACTCACAAGCATATATACATTTGTGTGTGTGTATATATATATATATATATATATAGATGTACACACACATATGCACAATTGCAATTAATAATCAGGTAGAAATATGTAGGGACCAAGTTTGCTTAAGAATCAAGGAGACAAAAACTTTCTTGGAATTCTAATGCCCCTATGTAAGCATCAACTTACAGCCACTCTTTTCTACTTAATTAGGGTCTAGAGACTTTGATTTTTTAAAGTTTTTCTCATAACATCTGAAATTTAGGTTAGGATGACCTGCCTATCAAATCTGCTTCTGTAAGACTTTTTAAACATAAAAGTGTTTGTTTCTGTTATTACCACAATCTGATGGATATAGCATTCAAATCCGCTCAGAAGTTCAGTATTTATTAGTGGCTGCAATTGCTGGTCTTCATCTGGCATATCACCTGGTGTCCTGCAGCAGCGGCTCGAGTGCAGGCAGAGTGGCAGTGCAGAGAACTGGGGCCATGCCAGGGGCGCAGCCTGTCCTCCGTGTGTTTCTCCTGGCAGCACGGAGGTGGCGAGCCCCAAGGCTCACGTGTGACCTGGCCTTCCTTACCTTCATTTGTTTTTAAAGATTTATTTACTTACTTGAAAGTCAGAGTTACACAGAGAGAGAGAGAGAGAGAGCGAGCGAGAGAGAGGTCTTCCATCCAATGGTTCACTACCCAGATGACTACAACAGCCGGAGCTGCGCCAATCTGAAGCCAGGAGCTGGGAGCTTCTTCCAGGTCTCCCACGTGGGTGCAGGGGCCCAAAGACTTGGGCAATCTTCTACTGCTTTCCCAGACCATAGCAGAGAGCTGGAGGGGAAGTGGAGCAGCCGGGACTCGAACCAGCGCCCATATGGGATGCCGGCACTGCAGGTGCTGGCTTTACCTGCTATGCCACTGTTCTGGCCCCCCCTTACCTTTGATTTATAGAACACAAGACACCCAGGGAAAGCACTACACCAAAATCTGATCAGCTTTCACACTCTTCGTAGTTCATTTCACTGAGATGCTTTATAAAGGGAGATAATGCTGTGACATTTTTGCTAACGCAACAGATTCCGTAGTTTTTCTCCAACATGGACTTGGATTCCACAAGTTTCTGATACCTGAACTAAATCACATGGTTTCAGTTTTTTTTTTAAAACTGATGCTTCAAATGTTGTTTAACTGCTTTAAATTTATACAAAAATTGTAAACTACAAAGATGAAAACTGTGTTTTCACAGGATCTATATTGTGAACCAAACTAAACCTACTTTCTTGTGACCTCTTTGTGATGCCTTGGTGGTAAATATATGTAATAAGTATATTTGAACATATATGTGCTTTTTGAAAAATGGTGGGGAAAAAAAGTGGAGCCAGGACTCAAACAGGGCTGCAGGCATCCCAAGCCATGCTGACTGCTATCCCAAACACCGGACCTGCTACTTCCCTAACTTAACACAAGCTCACCACCAGATAGATCAGTGTTGTTGTATTTATTGTTTATTTTCCCCTTAAAGGATGTGACAGCAGGGAATGTCTGTCTTGTTCACTGTTGACTGAATGAATGACAAGTGAACACACAAATAAAGAAAAAACCATGTATACTGGATAGACTTTATCTTGGAACATGAATCATCTCAGGACAAATTAATGAGGGGAGGGGAAGGAGACTGCAAAGATACTGCAGACTGGGGCTTAGAATAAAACTACAATCCCAGAAGAAAAACAAATCTTAGATATTTATTTTACTAAATGCAAATCCAACTTCTGGAAACCTTTGGGCATCAACAATATAATGCAGAGGTCCTGACCACTATGAAACTGGAAAAGACAGCCATATGATGTGTTAAAGTGAAAGTGGAACAAGACCAAAGATGTTTCAACAAATAATACAGAGATGAATTTTAATGAAACAGAAAAGGCAACAATAGAATGAAAACATATAGGAAGAGATGAACAACAAAATTAATAATGTGCCGACTTTGATCAGTGATGATGTAATCAAACTCAAAAAGCCACATCGGAATGTGAAAGGGGAACAGAGGTACAAAGGGCAGGAGCCCTTCCACACGAGGAAGCAAAGAATGAGTGTCTGATTGGGATGGAAGTCCTGATTAATTCTATTCATCTCACTCAATGAACACTCGTGCACTGACTGCTAGATGCTGTGCTAGTTGATACTATTAAAAAGATTAATAAAAAAAAATGGGTTCTGCTTTTTAAAAGATCATAGTTGTATTGTGGGAAGTCAGTGTTGAAAAGATTTCAGTTCAATGGGGTAATTCCCATATAGAGAGATGCACAGGTATGGGACCTGCTCTTAAATTGCAAATGGGGATTGTGAACACTAGGATCATAATGGAGCCGGACCAGAAAGCACTCTAGAATGTTCCTTTGTGCCTGATTGGAGGGGTCTGAGAGGACCCTTGGGCATGGGAAGGAAGGGTCCAGAAAAAGTTCATGAAAGCTAGAACATTTAGAAAGAGATTCAAGAAGTTCATCCAAAAGAGAAGAGGACGTCCTTCCCTCTGCTCTTCTCCCACACACGTGTGTGTGCATCCCCAGAGGACAGAACCACGGCTGTCCAAGTACTAGCAGCTTGGGGGATAGGGAGAAGTGGGGGGCTATTAGGAGGCACGCTTGGCCCTTGCCTCACAGTGCTAAAGAAGGCCAGTTTTAAACTTGAGACATTACCTTCGCAAATGACAATTGCAAACTGTGGAAGAGGTGCTCTGATAAGAGGAAAGACGCCCTTCATCTGCAATATATTGGATTACAAGCAGATCAAATTGCACAACAATGTATTGCATTACAAGCAGACCAAATTGCACAACAAACTGATGTTTTAAATTCTCTCTCATAGAAATCTTGTAGGGGCCAGCGTTGTGGCGCAGTGGGTTGAAGCCCTGGCCTGAAGCGCCAGGATCCCATATGGGCGCCGGTTTGAGTCCCAGCTGCTGCTCTTCCGATCCAGCTCTCTGCTATGGCCTGGGAAAGCAGTAGAAGATGGCCCAGGTCCTTGGGTCCCTGCACCCATGTGAGACACCCTGAAGAAGCTCCTGGCTCCTGGCTTTGGATCAGCTCAGCTCCAACCGTTGCAGCCAATTGGCGAGTGAACCAGCCGATGGAAGACCTCTTTCTTTCTCTCTCTGCCTCTCCTTCTCTCTCTATGTAACTCTGACTTTCAAGTAAATAAATAAACTTTAAAAAGAAAGATTAAGGAAATATAGCCACTGATGTCCCTTTTCCACTTGGATCTAAGTCTTCTTGAGAGGTCTTTGAAACCCTTGACTGGCAAGAACAGCCAACATTTAACTAGAAACAGATCTTTAAACATTATTGTTTAACTGAGAGAAGTGCATGATTTTTTTAATGGAGCATGGACTTGGTGACCAGTGACAGTAATTAAAATTTTCAATTAAATTTGTAAAAAAAAAAAAATCGTAGTATATTAAATTTGGAGAAGAGGTAAGGTATAAAAGGAAAATGCATGCAGGGTAGAGAAGATAGTGTTTAATATTTATTTTTATTAATTTTTTATTAATTTTTATTTTATTTGAAAGGGAGAGAAAGAGCCAGAAAGGCAGATGGAGATCTGTGTGCTTCTTTACTCCCAGATTGGCTGCAATTACTACCATGGGGCCAGGCCAAAGCCAGGAACCTGGTACTCCCTCTGAGTCTTTCATATTGGTGGCAGGGACCCAAGTGCTTGAGCCGTCATCTGCTGCCTCCTAGGTGTGTTAGTGAGAAGCTGGATCAGAAGTGGAGGAGCCAGGATTTGAACCCATGCAACTCCAATATGGGATGCAGGCATTCTCGGAGGTGACTTATCTGCTGCCCCAAATACCTGCCCCAGTGTTGACTATGCTCAACTATTTTCTAGCTTCTCACATACAATGTTGAGGCGATACCAGGCTCCCGCAGGCTTGCCTGTTTCCATAGCCGTGGCCAGCCAAGGGACCTCAAAGCACCTGCATCTGTCCTTCTCCTGTGTGTCCACAGCCATCTTTGGCTTTGCTCAGAGAATTCACCCCCTTGGCCTGTCGCCCTCATTTCTCTTGGCCTTGCCCTATTTCCCGAGACTCTGCCTGATCTCATCTCATCTGCAGAAACCTTTCTGACCATTACCAACGGACAGGAGAGCCCATTTTCTTTGAAATTCCAGAGCAGTGGTTCAAGGACTAGGGCAGGACTGGATCCTCCCAGTGCCCTGGTGGCTTTTCCAAATGTGGGTTCCTGGGCTTACCCCCGGAGTCTGATTCAGTAGGTTTAGGGATGGAGCAAGGTAGGGCGTTACTTGGTATTGTGATTGTGGTAGGGTTTGAGCAGGTCCCCGAATGTTCCTGTGCCGGAAGCTTGGAACACAGAGTGGCGGGGTTGAGGTGGGCCCTCAGCTAACGTGGTTAGGTGATTGAGAACACCATCTTTAGAAGGGATTAGAGCAGTTCTTGAGCGACTCCAGTTAGTTCCCAAAAGAGTGGGTTGTTATTAGAAGAGTGAGCCCGGCCCCTGAGTCCCTCTGGCTTCCTGTTTCTCCCCGTGACCCTTCCCCCTCTGCCACTCACTCCAGCCATGGTATCATCTGCCGCGTGGTGACATCACCAGAAGCCCTCGCCGAGCCAGTCACCAGCTGGCACTGTGCTCTTGGACTTCCAGAGCTGCAGGGTAAATAGACCTCTTTTCTTCATGCACCCCGTTTCAGGTATTTCATCATAGCAGCAGCAAGTTAACTCGTGTGCTTGGGAATCTAGTTCTAGAAGCTTTCCAGGTGATTCCAATCACGAGCCACGCTCAGAAGTGCGCCAGAGACCGCGTTTACTCAGCAGTTGTCTCTGGAGAGCACAGCTCCTCCTCGCCCAAGACATTCATCTCCTCCATGACGTTCATCTCCTCTTGAGAAACAATTACACCTTCCCGACGACCTTGTCAAAAACTTGACATGGATTATTACTCTTGTTTTTCACCATAGGAGGTGTTCAACAAATCACTTATTAGTCATAAAACCAGGGCAGATACGTGCATGGGTCTTAATGGGCTAAGCACTTTTTGAGATAGCTCTATGAGACGGTATAAAATAATCATGAAAAAAGTAATGCAGTCATAAGCAAAAGGTAGGCAACAGCAATAATTGAGCCCATTTTTATGCCCAATAAATAGGTTTTAACTTTCACTTTTGAATTTTTATTTTCAAATAGGAAGTTCTGAAATGTCTCTGTGGTTTTTTTTTTTTTCAATCAAAATAAGCAATCTTTTAAAACTCACAGTCCTTCACAGATTTCAAAGGATGTTATTTTTAATGAGTGGAGCTGTGAATTGGAAAACAAATACTCAGAAACCCATTAGCAGGCCAGCAAATTAGAATAAAAAGAAAGAAATTTTCTGCTAAAAAAAAAAGCTTTAATTTACATGCAAATGTGTGGAAGAAAAAAATGTGTGCTGGATTTTTTTTTTAATGGATGACAGTTCTAGAAAGGAGACAAGAGGTACAAATTGATGGCATCTCAAGTCCAGCGCTGGTTAAAACTGCAAAGAAATGGGCTAATGTCCTTAGGATGAACTATTTTAATAATAATCTTGCCACATGAGAAAAATTATTAATTCATCTAATTAACATCAGTATGTAAATTATTCATTAGTGAAACTATCAGAATAAAATTAGAATTTCTAGATTCATAAATTGTCCCTGCTTCTGCCTTCTGTAGTGTAAAAGATGCTGTATTTTAGAATAGCAAAGATGCTAGGAAAATAAGGGCATTGGGTGTTATTACAAATTTGCTCTTAGTAAATAAGTGTTTTTGACTATTTTGGCATTAGGAGGGGGCTCGTCCTGTAGGTTATTCATCTGTGGTTTGGTTTTCCTAGTGCAGAGGGAGTAAGCTGGTGGTCTTGATATTTATTAATCAGGGAATCTTTTATTTTGTCTCACAAGCGAGATTCTGTCCCACCCTGTGTTCTCTGACAGCTCAAGATGTGGCGTTCATTATGGCAACCCCATGATGTCACCTGAATGGCATCAGGATAGTTCTCAGCTCTGTTCTTCCTCAGCTTGACAACACCCCTTCCTTTTCACCTGCCAAGGACTTTCTTGCTGCCAGTTCGGTGAGGAGGGCTTTGGCAGGCAGTATTCATATTTATGAGAGACTATGAAAGCTAAGGAATCAGTGCCTACCCCAGGAATAACTTCCACTGAAAACCTCTTACTCAGAAGCAGGTTCATTTCTGGGGACAAAGTTGTAGCCACCAAACCATTTTCCAAACTCATATTCTCAAACTAACAAATCAATTTGTTTTGGTGGGAACAAACGTCAAATATATGCAAATGTGTGTGTGTATGTAAGTTGTACGCACAAAGTTCTTTGTCCAGTATTTTCGGCCCAGACTATTCTGCTACATGATATCCTCGAGGCATCTCATCCCACGAGAGTCAAAGGCCACAAAAGGAGTTTCCCCTTCTCTCAAATTCACCGCTGCCACTGTGACCTTTTTGTTGGAACTTACAGTCACCTGCTTCCTGTCTTAGGATCTGTGTGATCCGGTTCCTCTGTCTGGAAGGTTCTCCCTCTTGATCTTCTATGGCTGCTGCACCTCTTTCTTTCTCCTGTGCTTACCTTAAATATCACCCCTGAGAGCTCTTCACTGGTCTCTGTAGGAGCTACCTTGGCGCTTTGTGTCTCAGGTCCTCACACCTGAGCACACATCACCATCACTTGGAGGACTTGTTAGAGCAGAATTTGCTGAGCCACAGCCCCAGAGTTTCGAATTCAGCAGATTTGGGGCAAGGCCCAAGAATTCATATTTCTAACAAGTTCCCATGTGCTAATGCTGATTGGGGATCATACTTTGAGAACCACTGCTCTGCCACTTTATCCTGCTTCCCATCTCTGCAAGACACTTAGCTTTGTTGAACATTTTTTTTTCTTCTCCATTTAAGTATTTGTCTATTGTCTGTCATCCCAAGTAGCATGTTGACTCTGTATTGTTGGTTCCTAAAATGATGCCTAGCACATAATGAGCACTTAATAGATAATTGTTGACACTTTTATTCCACAAATCATTTTGCACACCATTCTATTCCTGATAGTGGAAGAATCAAAAGACCAGGTTTAATAGACTTGTTTCTTCTCTGTAGGGCTCACAACCTGTTGAAGAATTTTACCCCTTACCCCAGCACGTATGCAATCACTAATACGATGGGATCATCAGTCTGATAAACCCAGTGTCACCTCACAGCTTGAGAGATGCTACTTCATGGATAGATTTCCAGCGTATGAGTAGAAAGGAATGTTTATGGAAGCAGGTCCTGGGTGGGATTTTCATAACCTTTTAAAATTATGTGTGCCTGTAGACATAAACATGGCCTGATAACTGGAACATGCTGATGTCACTTACTTGATTGGCACTTTCCTGGAGTGGATGTTTGGCCCAGCAGTTAAGACACTGGTTATGATGCCCTATGCCTACATCAAAGTGCCTAGTTAAATTCCTGGCTCCAGCTCCTGATTTGACCTTCCCTCCAGTGTAGACCTTAGGAGGCAACGGGTGATGGCCCAAGTCCTTGGACCCATGTCACCCATAATGGAGACCTAGATTGAATCCCTGGCTTTGGCCATGGCCTCTTACTAGCTCTCATGGGCATTTACATAGTAAGAGAGCAGATGCGAGCACTACCTGCTTCTGTCTGTCTGTCTGTCTCTCTCTCTCTCTCTCTCTCTCTCTGTTTCGTTGCTTCTCAAATTTTTAAAACTTCATTTATTTTTCATTTTTATTTGAAACACAGAGAAAAAGAAAGAGACAGAGAAAGATATTCTAACTGGTGGTTCCTTCCCCAAATGGCACCAGTAGCCAGGGCTGGGCCAGGCTGAAGCCAGGAGCCAGAAACTTGATGTGGGTATCCCAAGGGAGTGATGGGAACCCAAACCACTTGAACCATCCCTAGCTGCCTCCCAACATGATCATTAACAGGAAACTGAAATCGGAAATGGAGCCAGGATTCAAACCTGGGTACTCTGACATGAATTGCAGAAGTTTCAAGCAGTAGCCTGCTTACCTGCTGTGCCAAATATCTGGATAGAAACACATAAAGTGGATTTTTTTCTTGTTTTCATTTACCACGTCCAACAGAAATAGAGTCCTGTATGTTTCCTGGTTGGCAACAGATCTTTCCGAATTAATTTTTAAAAGGAAAAAAGGAATTTGAAGTCTTCATTTGTGACCAAGGAAGTTTTTTTAGACACAATACCGTTAGAATATCTAGTTGGTTAAATTTCACCAATTTCTAGGGAGAAATATAAATTCTAAGTCAAAGCCATGTTGTCCTTTTTCTTAAAGATAGAAATGTGATTGGAACCTGGCCCCTGGCTCAAGTGAATCTCACAGATTGGCTTCTTGTGTTGGACGTTGCCAACCTGCTTTTAGCGCCCGAGTATTTTACCTGGTGCTGGTGGGCAAGGGGTGGGAGGGAGAAGGCAGATTACTTTGCAAGTGATAAGGAGTCTTATCCTCTAGCACCCAGAGTATGACTCTGTTTACCATTAATTTTCATAAGAATAAAGAAGTTGTAATGTGTTGAGTGCATCATAGGTAAATAAAAGCAAAGCGTATTACAAACTAAATCAGTGGAAAGATGCCTTAGTATTTCACAGTAATTAGCTGGATGATTGGTTATTGTTTTGCTTTGAGTTTTACATTGGAAAATCAAATTTGAGAATTAGGTTGGGAATAATGCAAGGCATTTGCTACAGTTATTAGCAATTACTTTTTGAAGGTTGTACTTATGCATAAAATTATTTGAGTTTCAATGTGGTTGTGAGCAAAATTCCTGACGTGGAAAGTTTCATTTAGAATTCTAACCTGAGGAAGAAATTCATTAGTTGACTATTACCTTATGATTTGGGGCTGTTGTAATGAGAAAGTGGCATTAAGAAAAATATTTGTTGAGCAATTGCTTTTCAAAGCCTTTGGTGTTTACAAAGCGTAAACGATGCGTATGCTTATGAAAGATGGTTCGTTGGAGATCAATTTAGGCACTCATATTCATAGCCTCTGTGTTTTGAAAATTCTAATTGCCAACACCAAATTAAAGTCATCGATGTTTGAAAAAATTGTTCCTACATTTTATTATTGCAGTGTTCTGCACATTAGGTTATAAATATTTATGTACCTAAGTGGAATTATGTCTCTTAGTGGCTTCATAATGTAGATATATAGAAGAGAAGAATGTTTTCAGCAGGAGAAAAACAACAAAAAACTCACTCCCAAGTTCTCCTGAATAAATGCTTTGAACGTCCATTTCCCCCCCTTTGTGCATAGCTCCATGAAACCCCTGGAAGGTACGGGCAAAGTGAATTGTAAGCAAGCAGAGAAATCAAAGTGTCTATCTAACATGATTTTGCTCAGTAACAAACTGTGTGCAGAGTTACACAGATCTGATCGGAAAACCGTCTCAGGAAACATCAAAAGGACTCTTACGCTTTCTGTGCAGTTTCCAGGGTTAATATTTCTACTCCTGCGGTGACCACTGCTTGTGAATGTTGTATGTTAATGATCTGACTTGCTTCATTACTTTAATGAAGTACCTCAAAAAACTGCCAGAATTCCACGTCTGTGTGAGCTGAGTGGATCCATCTGGGGCAGGTGCAGAATGTTACTGGGGGTAGGAGAAGGCTTGGGCGTCCTCCACCAAAAGGCTGGTCTTCCAAGGCAGCCAAAGAGAGCTCAGTGAGAGGCTTCAACCCTCACTGGCACTTGGAGCAATCACAGCGACAGCTTCCATAGTGGCTGTTACCAAGGACAGCGAGTCCACCATGTTCCTGGGACCACATACATCAGCTCTCTGGATCCTTGCCATTGCTCATGAAATAGGTACTATGTCAACAATGGTGACACCCACATTGCCTTATGATTTGGGGCTGTTGTATTTGCTTACAGAAATACATGCAAAGAGAAGTTATAAAACTTGCTCAGTGGTGGTACCAGCATTTAAGAACAGGTTTTGATTTACAACATGGGCTCTATTTTGTCTATAGCCCCATACCTTGTCAAATAAGATGGAGATGCCAATGTATTTGTTGGATTGGGTCATTTTGAATGCTTTTCTAATTTATGCAATATATCTCTAACTTTTACAAGATATAGGTATGAAAAAATATTCATTTTAAGATTTATTTATTTTATTTGAAAGGCAGAGTTATAGAGAGAGGGAGGGAGAGAGGGAGAGAGAGAGACAGAGAGAGAGACAGAGAGAGAGACAGAGAGAATATCTTCTATTTGTTGGTTCACTCCCCAGATGGCCACAACAGCCAAGGGTGGGCCAGACTGAAGCCAAGAGTGAGGCAGAGACTTAGGCCATCTTCTGCTTTCTCAGGCACATTGGCAGGACTCTGAATTGGAAGTGGGGCAGCTGGGACTTGAATCGGCACCCATAAAGGATGTTGGCATCTCAGGCAGCAACTTACCCACTCTACGCCACAATGCTAGCCCATGAAAAAACATTCTAACACACCTTTTGTGATATCTTAAATTGCTTGTCAAATTGTTATTTAATAAGCAAAACTATGGCAATCTTTTTATACCTCAGTGATAGAAGCACTTCAAATTTATAAGCTAATATCAAATTAAACTATGACAACATTAGCTTAGATGATGTTATTTGCTGAATCCAAATGTCTATTCATGAAAGTAAATGTAGGGACCAGTGCTGTGGCTCAGCTGGTTAAAGTCCTGACCTGCAGGGCCGGCATCCCATATGGGCACTGGTTCTAGACCCGGCTGCTCCTCTCTTCCAATCCAGCTCTCTGCTATGGCCTTAGAAGGCAGTAGAAGATGGTCCAAGTCCTTGGGCCCCTCCACCTGCGTGGGAGACCCAGAGGAAGCTCCTGGCTCCTGGCTTCGGATCAGCACGGCTCCGGCCATTGCGGCCATCTGGGGAGTGAACCGGTGAATGGAAGACCTCTCTCTGTGTCTCTACCGTTCTCTATAACTTTTTCAAATAAATAAAATAAATCTTAAAAAAAAAAAAAAAAGTAAATGTAGCAGCAGCAGTAGCAGCTTAAAACCAATGTTTTTCTGAGTGTACATGGTTCTAGTAGCACATGCCAGGCAGTTTCCCACCTTGCATTTTTTTATTTGGATTGCTCATTTCCTCAGCGTACCATGGCATATTTTACCACCACCAGTATGAATGGATCATTTACCTGTGATATGGACTTCTATTCTTCTTTCCATAAAGAAATACAGCAGCACACCTTGACCACAACTTAATCATGAATTCATACTGATGCTGAAAAGAAGTGACAGCATTCAGCTACCCGACAATTTTTTAAAAGATTTATTTTATTTATTTAAAAGACAGAGTTACAGAGAGAGGTAAGGACAGAGAGAGAGAGAGAGAGAGAGGTGCTCCATCTGCTGGTTCACACCCCAGATGGCTGCAATGGCCAGAGCTGTGCCAATCCAAAGCCAGGAGCCAGGAGCCAGGAGCTTCTTCCGGGTCTCCCATGCAGGTGCAGGGGCCCAAAGACCTGGGCCATCTTCTACTGCTATCCCAGGCCATAGCAGAGGGCTGGATAAGAAGTGGAGCAGCCGGAACTCAAACCGGCACCCATATGGGATGCCGGCGCTTCAGGCCAGGGCGTTAACCCGCTGAGCCACAGAGCCAGCCCCAGCTACCTGATAATTATTATAACTATTACAGATGTTGGAATGACATGTTCAGTTCCTGCACCCATCCTGAAACGTACAGAAGGATCACAGGACCCCATGTGCCTGAAGCTTGGGGGAGTGATGGACTCTCTTTAGCCAGTGGTAACTGAGGGGGAGCAGTAGGAGCCAGGGCATGGTACTTGGATATGCTCATTCCCAGCCAGGAGCCAGAAGCCAGGAGCTTCATCTGGGTCTTCCACGTGGGTAGAAGGGCTCTAAACACTTGGGCCATCTTATGCTGCTTTTCCCAGGCCATTAGCAGGGAACTGTATTGGAAGTGGAGCAGCCAGGACATGAACCAGTGCCCATATGGGATGCTGACATCACAGGTGGCAGCTTTACCCACTGGCCCCAATTTCTAACCATACATCTATGTATAATATTTTTCTTTTCTTGTAAATGGCATTTTCCCAAACCACCTGGATATAGTTGCTTTTCTATTTACAATTCTCCAGCAGTTATGCTCGGTCCCAGGAAATTGCTGACTTGTCCTAAATTGATTAAGTTAATGAAAAATCAGGGCCGGTGCTGTGGTGTAGCAGGGAAAGCTGCCGTATGCAGTGCTGGCAGCCCTGGTTCGAGTCCTGGCTGCTCCACTTCCAATCCAGCTCTCTGCTATGGCCTGGGAAAGCAGTAGAAGATGACCCAACTCCTTGGGCCCCTGCACCCACATGGGAGACCTGGAAGAAGCTCCTGGCTCCTGGCTTCGGATTGGCATAGCTCTGGCCATTGCGGCCATCTGGGGAGTGAACAAGTAGATGGGAGACTGTGAGACCTGAGCCTGGATCAAGGTATAACTATTTTAAATTAGGCCTCCATCTTGTAACTTAGTCCTGACCAGGCCCTGAACCCTAAGCCAGAAGCTCCTAAAAGTAAATAAATGAACTCCCCTTGCAATAAACTCTCCTAGCAACAGCCAATTATCAGATAACAGAGAAATACCTAGAGTTCCTGGTGTCTTCTCAGGGCAGATAAGGTGACTGATAGCTACCCGAGACCCTGCAGTTCGGCACGTACACCCCAGCAGCTCGGACCCTATGCTTCGGCCAATCAATTCAAGAGGTATCAACCCCAAAGCCATCGAACCACCTTTAGTAGGTCCGTTCCCGCCACTGGATGCACTAATCAATTCTAAGAGATGTCCTTTGAATTTCCCGAGGGATGAGATGATTT
This sequence comes from Lepus europaeus, assembly GCF_033115175.1. NCBI lineage: Eukaryota > Metazoa > Chordata > Mammalia > Lagomorpha > Leporidae > Lepus > Lepus europaeus. The sequence goes on along the minus strand of NC_084836.1, from coordinate 118,492,271 downwards.
GCTGAATGGTACCATGGTGTGTAGAATGTCTCTGAAAACCCTATAAAAACCCTGTTAACTGAAGGGTCCGGGCTCTCGATTCAGACCCATTGCATCGGTGTTGATTGAGAATCCAGGCCCGGACCTGCAATAAAACTCTCGTGTGCTTTACAGAGGTGGTCTTTGGGGACAACTGAACTGGGCATAACAAGACCTTTCTTTCTGTCTCTCTCTGCCTCTCTGTAACTCTTTTAAATAAATAAATAAATCTTTAAAAAAATAAAAAGCTAGATGATCTTCTTTAAAGAAAAGAAAAAGAAAGCTTGATTTCCTGGTTGGCTGCACCAGTCCTCATCCAGAAAACGTTTTATATCTCGAGCGCCAAGAAAGCAGGCAGGAACAGGCAGCCACGGGCGCTGAAGGCCAGCTGTGTTGCGTGCTTCGCTTGCACACTGTGGCCTACCCATTAGGTTCGCAGATCCAGCACCTCTCTCTCTCAGCCTTGCAGACACTGGGAGTGCTAAATGCCCCTATTCGCAGCTTCCCCTACAGCTGAAGGTGACCCTGTGTTGCAGTCAGGCCCCACAATCCTAAAGTGAAACCAGGGGATGTGTTCTGGAGCAGCTTTTACTTTACTAAGAATAGAGATTAGTCTGGCTGTTCTCAAGTCTAGCTGTGGACACAGGCATAAAAGCTGGAACTACAGCAGCCGTGTTTAGATGCTGAGAAAAAAACCAAGAGATCTCCACCATGTGGAGCCACTACTACAACACCAGGAATTGTCTACCTCCAAACCTTTTGTTACATGAGCATGAACTTCTGTTTAGGCTTTCTGTGACACATCGCTGAAAACAATCTAAGGGACATTGTCACGAATTTCATCACAGAAACCACACGTAACACAACAATGGCAGTACTAGAACCATATCCGCTTTAAAAGTCAGTAAAAGAAACTCCAGGTAGGAAACCCTCCTGTGTGTATACTGTCTTCCCAGTGCACATCCCATTCTGTAGCTCATAAACTCTAGTAATATAGGGCATCGTCCATCACAGTCTCCAGTTCACCATATCTGTGATACATCTGCAAAGTGGTAAAAATATTAGATGAATTAATAAAGGTCACATGGAAGTCAGCAGAAGTAGGGAAGAATCCCTCTTCAGTATGATTCCATACTTTCAAAAAAAAAAATATTTTGTTTGAAAGGCAGAGAGACAGAGACAGACAGAGTCAGACAGTTCACTCCCCAATTATCCACAGCAGCCAGGACCAGGCCAGGCCAAAGCCAGGAGCCCAGAACTCAATCTCAGTCTCCCATGTGGGTAGCAGGGACCCAAGCACTTGAGTTATCGTCTGCTGCCTCCCAGGATTCTTATGAGCGGGAAGATGGCTGGGAAGTGGAGGAGCTAGACAAAAACCAGGCACTCTGGTTTGGGATGCCGGCATCCCAAACATCAAGATAACTGCCACAGCCAAAAGCTACCCTTGATTCCACATTCTTAACCCATCTTGCTGACATGAATCTCTAGCTCACCATATGAGAACCAACTATAGCTCCCTTCTGCAGAAAGACATTTATCATGGGATTATCCCTTTGGGGGGAAAAAAACACCTCTTAGGAAAAATCTGCTTTACAAATGCTCTCTCAAAATTACAAAAGCCGTCACCAAACACTAAGATATTCTAATTAGCAAATTCCTTCTGGCATCACGCAAACACCCAAAGGCAAGAGAAGAGCCAGAACTGTTTGGGAACTTTTCCTAGGGGAGGAAGACAGATCTCAGTCTGCTAATTAAAAGAATGAACTTGAGCTAAAGAGCCCTGTGGGACTGTTGTCGTAGTAACCGGAGCCAAGTAAGACAGCATTTCCTGGAATTGCTATTCAGGAAAAAACCCTCTTGGTCTAGGAAGTGTTGTTTGTGATGCAAGATGCCAAGTTTCTAGACCAAAACTTGGAAGATTTTTGAAGCATTTAAACCATGTCAGTCACACTAATCCCCAAACACAGGGAAGATTGCTTATAATCTTATGCAAACAGCCAGTAGGGGAAAAGCACAGATAACTTCCAAACATCATTTGTTAATGTTATTAAATGTCATTGAAAGGAAAATAATTAGAAAGATGCATGCTAGCCGACATCTCCTCTCTAATTCTGTTTGAGTAGCTAAGGAAATCCTGGATTTAAGTAAATATGTCCTATGAAAAGTAATATGAACAGAATGCACTCAGTCTTTTTTAAGTTCTATGTAAAAACCTATATCAGTCAGTTATTACTGTGCAGCAACTCTGAAGTAGGCAGACGTACAATGAGTATCTATTCTGATGAGTCGATCAGCTGCGAGGTTCTGCTCACCAGACTTACTTTTTTTTTTTTTAAGATTTATTTATTTATTTGAAAGTCAGAGTTACACAGAGAGAGAAGTAGAGGCAGAGAGAGAGAGAAGTCTTCCGCTGGTTCACTCCCCAGTTGGCTACAATGGCCTGAGCTGTGCCCATCTGAAGCCAGGAGACAGGAGACTCTTCTGGGTCTTCTACACAGATGCAGGGGCCCAAGGACTTGGGCCATCTTCTACTGCTTTCCCAGGCCATACCAGAGAGCTGGATTGGAAGTGGAGCAGCCAGGACTCGAACCAGCGCCCATATGGGATGCCGGTGCCACAGGTGGAGGATTAACCTGCTACACCACAGCGCTGGCTGCAGGATTATTTCTGAGTTGAGTCTACAAGTGAATGGCTCAGCATGATCAGGTGAGCTGTCCGAGATCTTTAGGGGTTTGTTGACCCCTAAGGTTGGTCCAAAATCGCCTTGTCCAGAACAAGTGGGCTCCCTTCCACGTGACGTCTCAGCTACCTGCAGTCTAGTTCTGGCTTGTTCTCACATGGGAATAAGGGCTCCTAGAGTGAGCAGAAGTTTCCAGGTCATCCAGTGTCCTCATCTCAATATTCACACATCATAGCTTCTGCCGAATCCGTCAGTCAACGTGAGTCACAAGACTAGCTCAGGTTCAACGGGTAGAGACTCTGCCCTTTGCAAGATCATTTGCAAAGGTGGTGGAAATGGGAAGGTTGGAGAATTGGTAATGTTTTTAAAAATCTTTCTTAGTTTGAAGACTACGTTTGGGTGTTCATCACAAACAATAATCAACTGCTCTGTACTGTAAACAGGTGCACCATATCAGCTGAAAAACACATTATTTGGAAGAAAAAACATCAACTTCCAATTGCTACAAGATCTTACTTAATTCAACACGTGTGGTTGGGAAGCACTACTTTATGCTGAGTACTGCCCTCGGGCCCGTGACGGCCACCCCAGCAAACTGGGATGGGGAACTCAAGGAAATGGGGGCTCTGGACTAGCTTGCTATCTTTTGGAGGGAAACTCAATTAAATAGCTAATATATACACGCATATATGATAATGCAAGGGGGGTGCAAAGGGTTCCTGGGGAAATGGAATTAAAAGACAACCTATGTTGGCACAAATAACTAAATACATAAATAAAAGAAAATATTTTGGTGCAAAAACATTGATGCACATGGTTAGCTTTTCTCATAACATGCATTTTTCTGTGAGTTTTTTGAGGATACTTCATGTATAGGAAAACCTGACTTTTTAGAAAAGGTGAAAACAGGGTTGTGTAAAGTGAGACGTATTTTAAATATTTGTAGTCTGTCAGTTCACCAACGTCAAGGAAATACAGTGCAGTACACTTGCACTTATTACAAGATTTCCTTTTCTTTTTTTCTTTAAAGAATTATTTTATTTATTTGAAAGACAGAGAGAGAGGTAGAGACAGAGAGAGAGGTCTTCCATCCACTGGTTCACTCCCCAGATGCCTGCAATGGCCAGAGCTGCGCCTATCCGAAGCCAGGAGCCAGGAGCTTCTTCCAGGTCTCCCACGTGGGTGCAAGGGCCCAAGGACCTGGGCGATCTTCTACTGCTTTCCCAGGCCATAGCAGAGAGCTGGATCGGAAGAGCAGCAGCTGGGACTCAAACCGGTGCCCATATAGGATCCTGGCGCTTCAGGTCAGGGCTTCAACCCACTGTGCCACAACACTGGCCCCTACAAGATTTCTATGAGAGAGAATTTAAAACACCAGTTTGTTGTCCAGGAACCCACATTTGGAAAAGCCACCAGGGCGCTGGGAGGATCCAGTCCTGCCCTAGTCCTTGAACCACTGCTCTGGAATTTCAAAGACAATGGGCTCTCCTGTCCGTTGGTAATGGTCAGAAAGGTTTCTGCAGATGAGATGAGATCAGGCAGAGTCTCGGGAAATAGGGCAAGGCCAAGAGAAATGAGGGCGACAGGCCAGGGGGTGAATTCTCTGAGCAAAGCCAAAGATGGCTGTGGACACACAGGAGAAGGACAGATGCAGGTGCTTTGAGGTCCCTTGGCTGGCCACGGCTATGGAAACAGGCAAGCCTGCGGGAGCCTGGTATCGCCTCAACATTGTATGTGAGAAGCTAGAAAATAGTTGAGCATAGTCAACACTGGGGCAGGTATTTGGGGCAGCAGATAAGTCACCTCCGAGAATGCCTGCATCCCACATTGGAGTTGCATGGGTTCAAATCCTGGCTCCTCCACTTCTGATCCAGCTTCTCACTAACACACCTAGGAGGCAGCAGATGACGGCTCAAGCACTTGGGTCCCTGCCACCAATATGAAAGACTCAGAGGGAGTACCAGGTTCCTGGCTTTGGCCTGGCCCCATGGTAGTAATTGCAGCCAATCTGGGAGTAAAGAAGCACACAGATCTCCATCTGCCTTTCTGGCTCTTTCTCTCCCTTTCAAATAAAATAAAAATTAATAAAAATTAATAAAAATAAATATTAAACACTATCTTCTCTACCCTGCATGCATTTTCCTTTTATACCTTACCTCTTCTCCAAATTTAATATACTACAATTATTTTTTTTTTACAAATTTAATTGAAAATTTTAATTACTGTCACTGATCACCAAGTCCATGCTCCATTAAAAAAATCATGCACTTTGTGGTGCTGGCACACCGGGTTCTAGTCCCGGTCGGGGCACCGGTCCTGTCCCGGTTGCCCCTCTTCCAGGCCAGTTCTCTGCGTGGCCAGGGAGTGCAGTGGAGGACGGCCCAAATACTTGGGCCCTGCACCCCATGGGAGACCAGGATAAGCACCTGGCTCCTGCCATCGGATCAGCGTGGTGCGCCGGCCGCAGCGCGCCAACCACGGCGGCCATTGGAGGGTGAACCAACGGCAAAGGAAGACATTTCTGTCTCTCTCTCTCACTGTCCACTCTGCCTGTCCAAAAAAAAAAAAAAAATCATGCACTTCTCTCAGTTAAACAATAATGTTTAAAGATCTGTTTCTAGTTAAATGTTGGCTGTTCTTGCCAGTCAAGGGTTTCAAAGACCTCTCAAGAAGACTTAGATCCAAGTGGAAAAGGGACATCAGTGGCTATATTTCCTTAATCTTTCTTTTTAAAGTTTATTTATTTACTTGAAAGTCAGAGTTACATAGAGAGAGAAGGAGAGGCAGAGAGAGAAAGAAAGAGGTCTTCCATCGGCTGGTTCACTCGCCAATTGGCTGCAACGGTTGGAGCTGAGCTGATCCAAAGCCAGGAGCCAGGAGCTTCTTTAGGGTATCCCACATAGGTGCAGGGACCCAAGGTTTTAGGTCATCTTCTACTGCTTTCCCAGGCCATAGCAGAGAGCTGGATTGGAGGTGGAGCAGCAGGGACCTGAACCGTCATCCGTATGGGATGGCAGCACTGCAGGTGGTGGCTTTACCTGCTATGCCATAGCGCCGGCCCCTACATTTCCTAAATCTTGATATTCATTTTCAGATCCAACTGCCAATAAATGCAAAATTTTTGAATTATTTATTTATTTGAGAAACAGAGAGAGAGAACTCTCCCATCTGTGGGTACACTTCCCAGATGCATGCATGTGAGACTGTGCCAGGGCAGAAGATGGGATTTCAATCCATGTCTCCCCCATGGGCGGTAGGAACCCAAGCTTCTGAGGCATCACTGCTGTCTTCCAGGGTCTGTAGCACCCAAAACCTGGAATCAGGACCGGGAGCCACTGTCAAACCCACGCACTCCAAGGTCAATATCTTGACAGACGGCCTCAACATCCACTCCACAAACACATTTGTTGAAAACTGCTAAATGTGAATCATTCCTAATATCAACTAATTATTTTTGAAAATTAAATGCAAGATGCAGTCTCATTTTTAAACTACTAGGTTCATGAACCCATTAAAAACTCTTCCTCAGGAGGATTGTTTTCATGGGATAGAAATGTGTTTTTATTTTTTAAGTTTGGATATGTTCCTCCACCCACCCACCCCTACACTCATTTTTAAAAGACTCTTTGTGACAACAGGATTCTTTTGAAAAGCAAATTTACCCATACTCCCCAAAAGCTTGACTCCAGGGAGACTATTCCGCTGGGTTTCTTTTAACCTCGGAATGTGGTTGGGGCATATCTGATACTGAGAGTAGGCGTGGAGTTGGCTGGCATTTGCTTGCTATGTGATGGTGGTTATGTTATTATTGCAATTTTCAATCTGCATTTCCTTTTCTGGAATCTTATTCAGTCTTTCGCAATTTGGAGAGAGTATGTTTAATTAAATCTACATTACAAGGACTCTGCATTCACTTCCCACGCACGTGTTAGCTGCACTGCCCTAGGCAGCAGTGAGGCAATGGGCACAGGTGCAGCTGTGGACCGCTCCGTGTTAAGAATTCTGGCTCTTCCTTCCTTTGCCCAGAGACTGCTTGAGGAAGGACCCCTGGGCTAAGACTGGAGCGCACATGCCAATGTTGATTTATAGAATGATTGCTGGAGAGCTCGACTACGTTCCTGCCTTGCATAACTAGAAGTACCAAGACGAGCTGCACGGTTTTGTTCCTACTTCCTGGCTCTCCTGTGTCATTAGGAGGCTCGTGCCCTCTGTGGTGGAGACCACTGAACCTGGCTGGTTTGTGATGCTGTTCAGGGAAGGGGTACAGCAGCAGAAATTACAGAACAGGCTGGAGGCTGGAGGGGTGGTGGTGGTGGTGGGTTGGGGGATGGCTCTCTTCCTGGGCTCTGAATTTCAAAAACCCCTGGGGGACAGAAAAGGCGCTGGGTATGGTTGGGGAAATAAGTGGCGAATAAGAGGACTGTTTTCCCTCCCCTCCGAGTACGAAATCTCTCTTTAGATGAGAGGAAGGGAGAGACTCAGGAGTCAATCCATAAGCAGGCAAACTTCAGGGATTTCCCAAGAGGAAGTCCTGGGCCCTGCTTGTCAGGGAAATTTGTGGGATCCTAGATAAAACAGAGCCCAGGCCTTGGGCCATGGACTTTAGGACATGACCTTTGGACTAGAATGTGCATCCAATACATTGTGCAACCTGCACATTTTTTAAAAAGGATTATTTTATTTGAAAGGGAGAGACAAAGATATCTTCCATTTGTTGGTTCAGTCCCCAAATGCTTGCAACAGTGGGGCCATCCTAGGCAGAAGCCAGGAGCCTGGAACTCAACCCTGGGCTCCACATGGGTGACAGGGACCCAAGTACTTGAGCCATCACCTGCTGCCTCCCGGGGTGTGCATCAGTGGGAAGTTGGAATCAAGAAGGGAGTCAGGACTTGCATCTACGTACTCCAAAATGGAGTGCGTCCACACCCACCCCTACCAGCACACTTTCAAACATTTCCTGAAACTTCTGTAAATGTGCATTGGAATTTAACTTTTAACTCCTTCGTAGATGCAACACCAAATTCCAGCATTTGCCAAGCATGCACTGAAACCAACCGCCTGCAGATGTTTTAGACTCTGCACTTCAGAAGGTAAGGAGCATGGGAAATGTACAAGAGTGGCCTTTGCATGGAACATCAAATGTTGAGCAAAGGAGTCCTAGTTACATTGGCTTGAGTTTTGTCTTTAAATTCACAAAACTGGAAGTGATAGAGGTTGGACTGAGGTCTTTACCACAGACTTGTTAGCTATAAAAAGAAACATGATGAACAGTCTGTCCATCATTTTCTTAGGAAACTTTAGAAATGCCTTGCCACCCAATTTTCTTTACTAACCTATCTTTCTTGTGCTATGTAGTCAAATTGCCCGTGGACACAGGTAATCACTAGACTCACTTGAGTAAATTGCAGGTTAACCGTGCTTTTGTCCCTTGCGTGATCTGCTACTCAAATGTGGAAGGCTATGATTGCAGAATTGAAAGCATTCTACTCAAAAGAAATTAACGTATGTAAGGGTGAATGCCTTCCCACAAACGTATCCCATATTGCAAAGACAAATTGTGGGATAGTGAGTGAGAAAACTTTGAAATATCTTGCATCTCTGCTAGCAGATAACTGGAATGACCCAGCTTCAGAGACGTCTTGTGATTGTTGCTGCGGAGCAGTCTCTGAGAACTCCAGTGATCCCCTCTTACAGCCACCAGACAGGGAAGACGAACACCATCTGGCCTGTTTTCCGAAACAGGTGGTTATCTCAGCTGACACTCGTTGCTGCTGAAATGGGGATGGGGGCTGTGTCTGGTGGTCTTCCCCACTGACATCCTTCAGCCCTTGGTCCTGAGAGGGATTTTCTGTTGCTGCTAATGTTTGTTTTGTAAAAGTTTGGACTTAACTATAGTATATTTGTAATTACAAGCTAATAGTTTGTTAACATTTTGAAATAACTTTAGCATATTTGTAATTTACAAAGTAACTCATGTTCTTAATAAAAAAAATTCAGACAACTAGAGGAAGTATAAAGAAATGAGTAAATTTTCCCCACAATCCCAAAACTCAGGAATAATAACTCTTAACGTTCTGACTTACATATGTGTCTAGAGACTTATGTGTATCTAATTTAAATAAAAATAAAATTGTATTTACTGGTTTTGACTTGTTTTTACTTACTATCAAATATGGATTCTTTTTCAGCTCAATGAAAACTTTATCAGTAACAATTGTTATAATTGTGCAATTTGAGTACATATGACATGTACCAGAAATACTAATCAATTTCATACGGATAAACATTAGGCTATTTTTAATATTTTGTTAATTTAGGCATTTTTTTAAAAAATCAGTCTACCAAGATATCATTTGAATATCATAAAATCTGTTCAATTATTCCTATATATAAAAAATTTGCATGTTAAAAATTATTTCCTTAGCCTAAGTCCTTAGAAATGAAATCACTGTCCTAAAGTGCATATGTATTAAAGGTTTCTTACACAACTTGTCAAATACCAAAATAGAGTACCAGGAAATATTTATTTCTGATTTCTATGTTATTTAAATATTTGTGTATATATATGTATATATATTTGTTATATATATTCCAAATATATATTTATTATATATATATTTCAAATATTTGTATATTAGTTCTTAAAGCAATTTTGGAATGATTTTCGAAACAAGTTTTTAAGTCTCCACATGACATGGCCTCTGCCAACCAATTTCTCCAGTCCAGTCACATGCCCCTTGAACACCATGCTTCATAGATACTGGTAGACACTCCATGGTCCCGATACTCCAAGGTTTTCCCTACTCAGTATATTTGCCATATTCCCTGCACCATGGCCTCCTAGCAACCAGTGTGGTGGATCTTTACGTCATTCAAGTCTCAGAGTAGGGAAGGCCTCCTTGGAAAGGTCTTCCTCCAATCAACGCTTCCAAAGTTCATTCTCCCAGGGTTTTCTATGTCTGCACTTGCTTGTTTCCCAAGAACCTAGTACAATGTGTGCAGTTTTTTCTATGCACTTGGTTTTTGTCTTGCTCAACAGAATGTAGATTTCACAAGGGCCGAGGACTTCTGTGTCTTTTTCACAGTTAATAGGTGGTATTTGTCTGTTTTCTGCTGCGGATTCAAATCCCGAGGCTGACCAATTTGTAAAGAAAAGGATTTTACTTAGCTACAGTTCTGAAGGTTCAAAAGCATGGTGCCAACTTGTGCTTGGCCCAGTGGGAGCAGCAGGGAAGAGATTACTTGGCTAGACAGGAAACCACAGAGAGAGGGGGGCCAGGTTTACTCTTTCATAACAACCTGCTCTCACGGGAGCCACTGGGGTCCTGTAAGAACTCTCATAGGCCCTTCCGAGGGCAATGTCCACAGAGATGTACCTGCCTTCCACCAGGCTCCACCTCTGAAAGGTTCTATCACGTTCAGTACTGTCACACCGGGGATCAAGCTTCCAACCCACGAATTTGGAGGGACACACTCAAATCATAGCAGGTGTCCTGTCTATGTTTGTGGAAAAATTAAAGATCAGTGAACACATGGAAGATATTAGTGGGCTTGTGGTATATATGAAACCAGCTGAGCAAAATATTAAAAAAATAATTAAAATAAAATCATATTTTTTATTTATTTGCTTTTAATTATTTGAGTCATTTTCCCAAATCCATAAGGGTCAAATGCCACTGGTATAAGAAAATCTAGGACACTGATAGATGATAAAAGAAGGGTATTAATTTCTAAGCAAGTATTTCTCACCTCTCATTTTCTTGCTCAATCCTGAAAGTACTGGCTCCCCTCTGATGCCACAGAAATTGTCCTGTTCTGTTTGCTGATGGTTTCCATGTTGCTAAAGCTGCTGGATTTTCTCTGTCCTTCCGCAGTGGTGACACACTGGGTCCACTCCATCCTTCCCAAGATCCTTCTCACTTTTGCTATCTTCCTGCTACCCCATTAGTGCTTCTTTCGACCTGATCTCGAACCATAGCAGTGCCCCAAGAATTCAAACCTCCTTCTTCAGTTTTCTAGTTAGAAAGTTCTCATCCAGTCCAAATCTCAAACTGTTATTTGTATACTTCTCAAATATTTATCTCCTGACCAAGTCAGTCCTCTGAATTCTAGATTCAATGACATAGCCCATTGCCTACTTGAAATCCAGCTCCTATCTTAGCCTGAATGTGTCTGATGCAGTGTCCGAATCCAGCTTCCACCCCTTCCCCATCTCAGGTACACTCAACGATGTTTCTCCCGGACTCTATTATCATATCACATGAAACTTCCCTTAACATACCACCTCAAGCTTTATACTTAAGGGTAATTCTTAATTCCTTTCTGATATCCACATCAAACAACCTACCTTCAAGATCTGTAAATGCATAATTGAAATCGACCCTCTTCTTTCCACCTCTTCTGCTACCCCCTAGTTGGAAACCATCACCATCTCTCACCCTGGTTACAGTGACGTTCTTCCAATTTCAAAGCTTTCATTCTCTGCTATCTATAAGGAATGTTGTACAGAGGAATCAGAGGGACCTCTTAAAAATGCAATCTAGATTATGTCACTCCTCTGCTAAGGGTTATTATAAGTAACCCTCAATTCTTCCTTAATTAAGGGATTCTTGTATCCCTTAGTTAAAGAGTGTAAGGCACTAACAGGCAAGGACAAGACAGCTGTGACAGAAATTTCCATTTAGAAAGTGGAAGAATGAAAGGCATGTTAGAGTTACTGGTCTGGGACCAGCGCTGCGGCGTAGTGGGGAAAGCCTCTGTCTGCAGTGCTGGCATCCCATATGGGCACCGGCTTGAGTCCCAGCTGCTTCTCTTTCAATCCAGCTCTCTGCTATGGCCTGGGAAAGCAGAAGAAGATGGTCCCCATCCTTGGACCCCTACACCCACACAGGAGACTCAGCAGAAGCTCCTGGCTCCTGATCAGCTCAGCTCCAGCCACTGCAGCCATCTGGGGAGTGAACCAGCGGATGGAAGACCTCTCTCTGTCTCTGCCTCTTTATAACTCTCTGCCCTTTGAATAATAAATATTTTTTAAAAACAGCAAAGTCCATTAGCCATGTGACATTGATAACCATCATTAAAAAAAAAAAAGTTACCAGTCCATACAAATTCTGAAGTCCAGGAGACCACATGTAGTCAGGGTTTCTCCCTCAAAATATTGGATCCTTGATTAGGGCCCGTTCACACTCTCCAGACATGGGTCTTTGATGCACTGTTCTTTTCTACCTCTGGTTGATAACCCTATTCTAAACCAATTTATGTAGCCTTGGCACCTGCCATCACAATAAAATATTTGCCGTGAAATATATTTATCTGTGAGCAGGGACTGTAATTCATTCTTGTACTTCCCACTGAGCAAGACTCAATTTACAGACTCTACTAAAGAAGGTATCGATGAACTTTTTTAATATCATTTTTACAATCTACAAATATCAGAAAGAGCTGTCTCAAACTTGGAAGATCTTGGGGCCGGAGCTGTGGCGCAGCAGGTTAACGCCCTGGCATGAAGCGTCAGCATCCCATGTGGGCACCAGTTTTAGTCACAGCTGCTTCTCTTCCAATACAGCTCTCTGCTATGGCCTGGGAAAGCAGTAGAAGATGGCCCAAGTCCTTGGGCCCCTGCACCCATGTGGGAGACCCAGAAGAATCTCCTGGCTTCGGATCGGTGCAGCTCCGGCTGTTGCAGCCATCTGGGGAGTGAACCAGCAGATGGAAGACCTCTCTCTCTGTCTCTCTCTGTCTCTCTCTCTCTGTCTCTCTCTCTCTCTCTCTCTTTGTAACTCTGCCTTTCCAATAAGTAAAATAAATTCTTTTATAAAAAAAAACACTTGGAAGATCCATGCCAGATCATAGGCGAGCACTTAGAAGAGAAAAAAGAAAATATCAGTTTCAGATTGTCATGAATAAATCAATGAACCATTTTTTATCCAAAATATTCTGAAACTGTTATCTCAGAGCAAAGTTGAATTACTTCAATTTAATACCAGATAGGAGCTCTCTGAGGAAGAAATATTTGCATGACAATTAAGAGATCAAAACATTGCTTCTTGCAATTGGCCAACTGGTAGGCATTCACAACTTGGTGTTTAGAATGTAGAGAGTGTACAGTAGATCCACACAACCTGTCTGTTTACTGACAAGAGCTCTCTTCATTATATGCAGACGTGATTATCAAATAACAATACTGGTAACCAACTCATGCAGATTTCCCATATGCTATGGACTGTATTCTCTTAAAATTCATATGTTCAAGCCCTACTACAATATGATAGTATTGGAAATAGGCTTTGGAAAGGTAATTAAGGCTAGATGAGGTCATAAGTGTGAGTTGCAGTTTGGATGCCTGTACCAAAACTGATACTGGAAATTAATTCCCATTGTGAGGTATTAGGAGCATGGAAATAATACAACTAGGCAGGGCTTTGGGGTATGAATAGGTAAATAAGGTCAGCATGGTAGGGCTCCCATGACTGAATGCTGGTGGCTTTAGATGAGGGAGAAAGAGACCAGAAGATGTGCACACACTCTGTCTCTTGCCATGTGATGCCCTGAGCAACCTCCAGAATCCGTCAGCAAGAAGACCATCAACAGATGCTGCCCATCAACCCTAGGGAACCAAAGTAAACTCTTTTATTTATAACCTGTCCAGTCTGTGATATTGTGTTCTTAGGCAAAGAAAATAGACAAAGGCAGCCTGGGTTCCTATTGATGGGCTCAGTGTTCTTAGAAGAAGAGACATCAGACAGCTGAAAGCCAGGAAGAGAGCCTTCACTGGAGCTCGCCATGCAAGCGCCCTGATCTGGCTATTGTGATGTGGCCATCGAGTTGACAAATACACTATACATTATTCTATTAGACCTGAATTTACCTGCATGAGTAGGTTTACTATTGGCCTCACAGATGCATGTAATAAATTGAGAATCAACAAATTTCAGAAGCTTCCCTAGTTTAATCAGTTTTCAGTCTCTGCCCCCCAGTATCTGGGAAAGGATCCTTGGTTGTAGCGGAGGTCGGGGTAGGGCAGGTGGTAGGGAGGTCCCGTGCACTGTACGCTGTTGAGCAGCATCCAGGGCCTCTAACCACTAGATTCCAGTAGCACCACCCACTCCTCAGTTATGACAATCAAAAGTGTGTCCATGGGGCAGATATTTGCCCTGGCGGTTAAGACACTGGTTAAGATGATGCATCCCAAACTGGAGCACCTGGGTTCTGTCCTCAGCGCTGACTCCTGACTCCAGATTCCTACAAGCGTAGTATCTGGGGGGCCGGGAATGGCTCCAGAGACTGGGTACCTGCCGCCACATAGGAGACTTGGATTGAGTTCCTGGCTTGCAGCGTAGGCCTTTGTTCAGCTTTGTTCAGTCCCTGCCATTGTGGTCATGTGTAACCGAAGCAGTGAATGGGAGCTCCTTCTGTCGTTCTCTCTCTGCTTGTCAAATTAGGTAAGTATCATTTTTAAAAGTCTCAAGATGGGCTGGGCATTGTGGTGCTGCCCACTAAGCTGCCATTTGGGACTCTGGCATATTCATATATCGTAGTGCTGGCTGGAGTCCCATCTCATCTGCTTCTAGTCCAGCTTCTTGCTAATGTGCCAGGGAAAGCAGCAGATGATGGCACACGTGCTTGGGTAACCTGGAGTTCCAGGTTCCTGGCTTCAGCCCGGCCCAGCCTCACCTGTTGAGTGCATCTGGGGAGTGAACCAATGGATAGAGGATCTCTCCCCCCTATCCATCCATCCATCCATCCTTCCATCCCTCTCTCTGTGTCCCTCAAATAAATAAATAAAATCTTAAAGAAAGACTCCAGACACTGCCACATTTCCCCTGCATGGCCCAGACTGTTAGATGAGAATACTGATTTGCAGTCTTTCCTGGAACCACTTACTTTGGGCAGCACCAACATAGTTTATGTCTTTTATAGAGCTCATACTGCTTGATGTTGCAATCTATAAAAGCTGTAAATGACTTTAAAAAAAGAAAATCCAAGTGACTGAATGTTATGACAGTTTGGGGCAGGCTCCATTTCAACAGAAGGTGCAACTTGGGAACAATGTTTTCCATAATTGAGTTTCTTCCAATCTGAGGCAGGGAATCTGCAGGTGGCCCTCTCTTTGTTGGTGGCAAACTTCCAAACTCAAAGAAATCCGTATGTCGCTGCAGCACCAGGCTTGTCGCCTGTGCCCTTAAGCAAAGGAAGTTTAGACTGTTGGCATTTTGTGACACTCTCCAGAATGTCTGATTTCATAGACTTAAAAAAAAAAAAAAAAAGATTCAGCCACTGTGGACTCAAAATTAGCAAATAACTAAATGGAAAGTATTGCTACTCCTGAAAAAGTATGACAGCTTCCATTATATGTATTATCTTTGGCTATTTAAAAATTATACATAATAGGATTGTAGCTATTTTTGTCAGTTTCACATCAAGAAAAATCAAATATAAATCCCTGATTTGCATATAGATATTATGTTTTTCCTAAAATTGTATTATCAAATGCCCATCTCCTTGAAATGGACAAGATTTTATACAAGATTTGATCTGATATGCTGAGATTAGGCTTGAAATGGAGTTACCTATTCTTAGTCATATTTCATCAATTTATTGATAGTGATTCTGTCATGGGAAACCCCACGAGTCCTTTAAAGTCTAAAACTTAAATACACCTGGAAAAGTTCAGTTTCATTTTACCCTGCCTCCAATACACACCAGAACAATTTCTGAATTTGAGAGCAGTGTCAACCTCCAGAAAGTATTTCATCTTCCACTTCAATCTTGCCTGTCAGTCAGCTGGAGAGTTATAAGGACTTGTTTGCCTGAAGGAGTAGACTCTAATTGCAAGTCAGCAACACCCAATTTTGTTCTCAGCGGCCACAGAGGGGCCGGAAGGAAAAGTTTTGTTCCAAATACAGATATAAATGACCATGTTCACCCCCCAACCATTTTTTACTTGGTAATCATAAGCCAAATTTTGAACCAAATCTTGACAATGACCCTGCTAAAAATACATGTCTTCGCTACGGGGTGTGGAGTTTGTTAAGATCTTTATAAAAATGCCTTTATTAACTTTTTTGTTAAGATCTTTATAAAAATGCCTTTATTAACTTTTTTGTTAAGATCTTTATAAAAATGCCTTTATTAACTTTTTTGTTAAGATCTTTATAAAAATGCCTTTATTAACTTTATAAGGTGTATATTCCCCTTACTCATTTAAAACAAACAACAAAAAGCAATGACTACCCTTTTCTAAAAATATACAAAGCAAGGTGAGATTCAAAACTTCCTTTTCTCATGCCATCTGCAATTGCCCTTCTCAGGGAAAACTACCGTTACATTTTCATATATTCAGATTTTTTAAAAAATTAAAAACTGGATATATGAATGCATGTTTTATAACCAGAGATTTTACTATCCTAATGCCATCCACCCTGATGTTTAAATGCAATTATATGCTGTAGGAATATGTTTATAGCTTTTCTCAATTTCTTTGTGAAGTGTATATGGAAACTGGTCACATTATTATGGAGTTCCAGAAGCTCCATGATCTGCTATCCGGAAGCTGGAAGATCTGAAAAGCCAGTGATAGAACTGAGTCTGAGACCAAAGGAAGGCCTGGGAAGCAGGGGAGCTGGTGCTGTATGTCCTAGTATCTAAGTCCCAAAGGCTGTAAGAACCAAGAACACTGCCTCGGAGGGCCCTGGGTATCCCAGGAAGAGACAGAGAGCAAATTGGTCCTTCCTCCGCCTTTTCATCCTGTTCAGGCTGTCAGATTAGATGAGGCTCAGCCACCTTGGAGACGGCAATCTTTACCCAATCTACTGATTGAAATGCTAATCTGTTTTGGAAATGCTTCCACAGATACACCCAGGAATAATGTCTTACCAGCTCCCTGGGCATCCCTTAGGCCAGGCAAGCTGAAGCATACAAATAGCGATCACAAATGGTTATGTCATTGTTTTAAAAACAAATACCCTCTGGATAGGTACTCAGGTAGTTTGTGAACCTGTTGTAGCCACCTGTGGATAGATGCAACTCTGACCACTTCTTCCTGCCCACAGCTCCATCACCCTCATCCAACCCAAAAGGATACACCTGCTAGATACCATGGCCTCCTCCCTGGCCTCGCAGTTTGGATCTTCTTTCTCTGTTACCTATTCCCTACTTAGCAGCCAGAGTGATCTCATTGAAATATACATCCTATGGTTCACTTTCCTACCCAGAGCCCTATCATATTTTCCCATTTTGCTCTAAGTAAAAGCCAAAGCCATCTCGATGGTCAAACAGCAGATGCCTCCTCTGTTCCCACTGTTACACCTGTCACTTCTCTAACCTCACCTGTTTCCCCATTTTTTTTCTCTAGTTTATTCCATCCCAACCACACAGGCCTCCCTAATGTTTCTTCAAGGTGCCAGGCACCGTCCCGCCCCACGGCCTTCACACCTGCTGTGCACTCGGCCTTGACCTCGCTTCCTCCTCAGCTTTCCTCCCTCTCCTCCTTTTGGTCTTTTCTCAAATGCCAATTTCTGGTAAGGTCTTTCTTGACAGTCATACTTTAAAACTCCATATACTCCGTGCAAATTTTCCATTCTCATATCACAATTTCATATTTTCTACTTTAACTCTTTCTTCTTTGTTTCCTGTCTTTCCCAATAAGAATATAAACTCTACTGAGGAGAGAAAAACAAATTTAAACATTTGTTAACAACTGACTCCCTAAAGCCTTGAACATAGTAAGCACTCAGAAAATATGTATGAATGAACATAATAGTGATAAAATGAGAATCTGTGGTCAAAAACTGTCGAATTGATTGTTAGAAAAAGAATCTCTAGATCAAAAGGAAAACAGTTGCAAGTTTATACAGCCTGCAAGGGGTCAACATTAGAGATAGCAGAAATATTTAAAATCCGACTGAACAGGGGAAACATTCTGGGGAGCAGAAAATTGAAGAAACAGCTGTTGGTGAGGAGCTCAAGCTAACCTCGGCCTCAGGCAACTGTGTCAGGCGGGGCCGTTAACATTCTTGCCATGGTTAAGACAGAGGACAAGAGTAATCTCCAGTGTTTATTTCCCTTGATTCCTGTATCAACAAAGGACTGAGCCAGAAAATAAGCCAGAAAAAAACAGATCAAATATTTTTTTAAAAAAGAAGCAGTAGCAAAGAAGGAAACAAAACCTACTATATCCTGAGTCCAGTGCCATCACAGCCTCGTGGTGCTGTAATTTCTGATTCTTCTGCATTCACAGAGCACAAAGCCCCCATGAGTGTGAGTAAGCGTCTTGCTCATCAGCTCCTGTTTACATCTCAGTCTTGTCAAGCTGAGAAAAAGCATTCAACCCATCAAACCATCTATTTCAAACCAGACGCAGTGTCAAATTCAGGGCCATGCAATTAAATATAATTAGGGGGAGCTCAAGTCCAAGGCATTCCCATAACTCCAATGTCAAACTCATCAAATGCCATTAATATCCATCAGTGTAATTACATGATGAAGGCTGCTCTAGACTGTGACCAAAACACACACGTATGGGCACACACACACACACACACTACACTATTTTCCTAAATTCCCTAGGCAGCCTGCAGATTTGTCTTTCCGTCAAGGCCCCTCCTAGTGAATACGGAGAACTACAATAACATCAGGCAAGGCCACCACGGCAGACGCATGTCTAGTGATGAACTGCCTCCTGCAAGAGTTAATTCTTTGTGAAAATATTGACTCACTCTTTGCTATTTCTCCTTGGGCTTTTTCCAAACTTATATGTGCCATTTACGTTATTGGGATATTTTTTAACACCCACTGGAAGCTTGAAAGTCCAAAGTTACCTTCTACGACCAGAAACATTCTTGTGAAGCAAGAATAGAAATGCAATGAACAGGGCAGAATTAGCTTAAGATGTGGATTTCCGATGTATTGCCCTTTGTTAAAATGGTATATATGCCTCTTTGTCAGACTGCCTCTTTGGGGTTTTCAATTAATTTCTGTGAGACTTCTTGTGCATATGAAATAAAGCTTTTTTCCATTAATCTGTTATTTATCATATTAATTTCCAGGACCCAAGCCACATAATCAGAATTTAGAAAAGATTTCCCCCTCCTCTATAGATATTCAATGTCTGCCAAACTTCCCTCTGGGCACAAGGCTTGCCAAGTGAGTTTTGGAATTCAACCCATTTTTGCAACCTGTGGGAAACTGAGGAACTTACTGAAGGAATTTAAGGAACTTTTTAAGTTTCTGGTTAAGAAAACCCAGCTTCCTTTTTGTTAGTGTTGCTGGTTTTTGTTCTTTTTTAAAATTTTTAGCTCCCACATATAAGGGCGCACATGCTGTACTGGTCTTTCTGTCTGGCTTATTTCACTCAGCGTTATATCCTCCAGTCGCATCCATTTGATGCGAATGTTAGAATTTCATTCATTTTTTTATAGCTGAAATGTCTATGTGCATCAGAATTGCTGCAAATATATTTTTGTCAACCTTTGTTTTATATCTTTGTCAAACCAATGGTTAAGAATGCTACACTGGGGCCAGCGCGGTGGCAAAGCCTGGCCTGAAGTGCCAGCATTCCCTATGGACACCGGTTCTAGTCCCAGCTGCTCCACTTCTCATCCAGCTCCTTGCTGTGGCCTGGAAAAGCAGTGGGAGATGGCCCAAGTCCTTGGGCCCCTGCACCCGTGTGGGAGACCCGGAAGAAGCCCCTGACTCCTGGCTTCAGATCAGTGCAGTTCTGCCTGTTGCGGCCATTTGGGGAGTGAACCAGCAGAAGGGGGACCTCTCTCTGTGTCTCTACATTTCTCTGTAACTCTTTCAAATAAATAAATCTTTTTAAAAAAGAATGCTATACTAATATAGTTTTAATGATCTGTAATTATTTTAAAATGTATTGTATATGGGTGAAATGGTCAACTTTCCATTTGATTACTGTTTATAGCCCTTGCCTATATTACCACTGAACTAGGGTCCTTTTACTTTTTACTTGTTGATCTCTTTAGTTAGCGGGACAGTAAGCCCTCGACTGTAATGTTAACTAAAAACATGTTATCTAAAAAACTAAAAAAGAAGGAAGGAAAAAAGGGAAGGAGGGAATATCATTGTATTCTTAGAATTGTGTCTATGCCTTTCTCTGTCTCTCCCTCTCTGACTCTGCCTCTCAAATAAATAAATAAAATCTTAAAAAAAAAAAAAAAGCTGGAGGGGGAAGAGGTTGGCACAGTATGTCTGCCTGTGGCGTCGGCATCTCATATGTTCATGTCCCAGCTGCTATTCTTTTGTGGTTTTTTAAGATTTATTTATTTATTTGAAAGGCAGAGTTACAGAGAGGCAGAGGCAGAGAGAGAGAGAGATGTCTTCCATCCGCTGGTTCACTCCCCAAATGGTAGCAACGGCCAGAGTTGAGCCAATCTGAAGCCAGGAGACAGGAGTTTCTTCCAGGTCTCCCGTGCAGATGCAGGGCCCAAGGACTTGGGCCATCTTCCACTGCTTTCCCAGGCCATGGCAGGGAGCTGGATTGGAAGTAGATCAGCCATATCTTGAACTGGTGCCCATATGGAATGCCGGCACTGCATGCGGTGGCTTTACCCACTAAGCCACAGTGCCAGCCCCCAGATGCTCCTCTTCTGATCCAGCTCTCTACCTGTGGCATGAGAGGGCAGTGGAGGATGGCCTAAATGCTTGGACCCCTGCACCCATGTGGGAGACCCACAGGAAACTACTGGCTCCTGGCTTCAGATTGGCCTAGATCCGGCCATTGTAGACATCCATAAAGCGGCCGATGGAAGATCTTTCTCTCTGCCTCCCAACTAAATAAATACAATCTTTAAAAAATGAGATTGTGTCTGTGAACTACGAAAAAACAGACTATCATTATCTTAAAAAAAAAAAAACTTTCTCATGGCTAAAGTCCTCATCTTTAACTATTTCCCTTCACACCATTTTTTGTGAGAATTTTCATAATTATTAATGGGCATTTATCGGTCACCATGCTTAGTTTTTGGAGACTTTTGTTTATTTTTCATGACAATCCCATAAGGCAAGCATTATTACTATCTCTACTTCACATGTTAAGTCATAGATGCAGAAAAGCAAAATAAACAGCACAGATGTGCACAGCCAGTGGGTGAGGGGCTAGGAGAACTCCAAACCCTGTATCTCCTCTCACTTTGTTCTACTGCCGGTATTTAACATGGTGCTCATGCTTAATAAACAAGAATGCTGGTTGCTGTTATTATTATAATTATTATTACTCTCTAGAATTTACTTTCTCTGCCTACCTTGCATGTTGCTTTACCAATTTAATGCATAAGCTCTGCATAAATGCAATGGATTCTTCCTATTTTTATTAGAATTTGAGTTAATTAGGGTTTTTGTCACTAGCTGGCGTATTTCAGGTTTTGAAAACAGCTCATTAAAAACATGCCTAACCAGGCCATTTGCTTGGGGCATTTTCAGCACACTACAATTCTTTGCTCTGACCCTGCAGCTCCACAGACGCATTCCAGGAAAAGCCTCAGGTTCCCCAGCTCTCACAGTCAAAAAAGCCACTTGATTTAACCCTTTCAGAAATATTGACAATAATTTTTAAATCATTTTTCTTCATGAGGTATGGACTCAAATAGAACTTTCAGTGAGTCACATGTTTTAAACTCCTAAGTGCAGAGCAAGGTTTCTCAGCTTGGACACCACTGGTTGCTCTCCGTTGTGGAAGCTGTCACGTGCGTGGTGAGATCAGCAGCCTCCTGGTCACCCCACCCCACCCCACCCCGCTGGCAACACCCAAAACATCTTTGCACATCGGCGAATTTCTCTTCTGGATCAAGTGAGAGCCACTGATGCAGAGAAATATTTTGAAAAACTGATAAACTTTCCTATGACACTGCCTATCAGTTACTGTCCTGATGTTGGCGGTGTATGCTGGTGGCATGGCCGGGAGTGACAGTGACTGGTTGACAATGCAATGGAGTACCACAGTTCATTTTAGACCCATTGCCCACACAGATAAGTGTTTATATGAAATTCACTCTACATAGCATCCTATTACATGCTACTCTGAGACTTATCATTTGCCACACATAAAAAAGCAGCTTATAATCATAATATTCATTTTTATCCAATGCAAAGGGCTTTACATACATTGTCTTAACTAAGCCTCACCAACTCCATGGTCATGATGAGAGTGAGGATCACACAACCCAGCAAATTGCACAAACCCTCTAGAGGGTAAAGAAGCGAGGGTAAGCTCAACCCTGAAAGTTCTCTAAGTTCAATGTCATTGTCAACTATCGAGCTCTAGCACTTAGTCATGGCCTCACCTAGTCATGACTTGGGACTCAAAGGAGCAACAGATGGGATCCATGTCTCTGGTTCTACCAGCCTCTTAGAAGATGATTTCCATTCCTTAAGCAAGCAACTACTGAGCGCATCCTAGATGCCAACCATTCTCCTAAGTGCTGAAAAGGACCATGGGGGACAATGCATAGAGGAGCAGAACCAGTTTCATTGTCACCTACATGGTCTACCTTGTGTCCCAACTCTCAGTTCAGCAAGGTTCCAATTATTGCCATATATACAAAGACAGGACTCTATTTTTTTAAAGATTTATTTATTTATTTGAAAGTTAGAGTTACTCAGAGAGAGAGAGAGAGAGAGGTCTTCCATCCAGTGGTTCACTCCCTAACTGGCCACAACGGTCGGAGTTGTGCTGATCTGAAGCCAGGAGCCAGGAGCTTCTTCTGGGTCTCCCACGTGGGTACAAGGGGCCCAAGGACTTGAGCCATCTGCTACTGCTTTCCCAGGCCACAGCAGAGAGCTGATTGGAAATGGAGCAGCCAGGTTTCGAACTAGTGCCCATATGGGATGCAAGCACTTCAGGCAGCGTTAACCTGCTGCGCCACAGTACTGGCCCCAACAGAACTCCATTGTGCCTGAATACCCACTGCTAGCAGGATTCTGCAAATGTCCCTGGATACTGTTCATTTGGTATAAGGAATAAAGTGAATATTGTCATTTTGTGTAAGGAGTGTATGAAAGAATAAAGACAACCTTGATCAAGCAGACAACACGCACATGTTAGAAAATGGTCTTCTTTGATCTTAAACGCAAGCTTAGAGAAACGTGCTTGACTACATTCTATGAGGGTTTTTTTTTTTCTCTCTATTCAATTTTTTTTTCACAGGCAGAGTTAGACAGTGAGAGAGAGACAGAGAGAAAGGTCTTCCCCCCATTGGTTCATCCCCTAAATGGCTGCTACAGCCAGCACGCTGTGCCGATCCGAAGCCAGGAGCCAGGTGCCTTCTCCTGGTCTCCCATGCAGGGGCAGGGCCCAAGCACTTGGGCCATCCTCCACTGCACTTCCGGACCACAGCAGAGAGCTGGACTGGAAGAGGAGCAACCAGGACAGAATCCGGCACCCCAGCTGGGACTAGAACCCTGGGTGCCAGCGCCGCAGGTGGAGGATTAACCTAGTGAGCCATGGCACCAGCCTTTCTATTCAATTTTCAACTTCAGCCTTGGGTGGAAACATTCTACACTTCTAAACACTGGTGGATATATCCAGAATGTCTTTGCCAAAGATTCCCTGGGGCACAGAAGTCTGGAGCAAACTAGAACATTTACACACAAGAACTGGATCTCATTCTTCCACAGGCAAACCCTTTTGATGTTGACAGAAGGCTGGGAACAAAAGATTAAACCATGGATATCGAATTTCAGGTAATTACCTCACCAATGGCACACAGAATGAGATGGACTGGGTCTTATGCTTGGCATGCAGATTAATAAATGAGTCTTAATTGGCCCATCCAGTGACAGGACTGCCAAGCAGTAAGAAATCAGGAAAGGGAGGTGGGGTGAGAGAAAGAGGTGGGGGGAGGGAGAGGGAGAGGGAGTGGGAGAGAGAGAGAGAGAGAGAGAGAGAGAGAGAGAGAGAGGGCTGGGGGAGTGGGAGAAGAGGAAGCAAAGCGAGAAGGATTGGGAGAAGTAGGGAGAAGGAGACAGGGAGAGATGGAGAGAGGCAGAGGAGGAGGAGGAGCTGTCCATCCAAGTTCCCTGGGGATGTGGTTAACAGATTGCCAGCAACAAAGACAAAGTCAGCTCCTCGGCTTCAGAAAGCTGTGTCGACAGATTCAAACCTGTTTAGGGACTCGGAGGTGGTAAAGGGGGGAAATGATGCCCTAACCATATCTGGAGAGAGTGCATATTTGCATATTTATTGCTGCAGGAATTCAGATTTCTTTTTATGGTGTTCCCTAACACTTACAGATGGAGCAGGAGTGTGAGCAGTGGGGAGGCGATTTGTTTCTTCCTCACAGGCTGCAACTCAATTCAGGAGAAAAAAAATCAGGCTTTCAGCAACAAGCAGATTAAACTCACAATGGAGGCTCTGGGCAAGTGTGGTTGTCTGCCGGGACCATTCTTGTGCCACTTGGCAAGTAGCTGGTGAAAACCAGCCATGGCATCGCTTCTTCACAGGGCTTTCTCAACAAACTTGACCAAGATACTGCGCTGACTAACCCAACACATTAGAAAACTCTGTCCGTTCTGCCTCTTGTACCCCTCATGGAAAAGGTGGTGTAGCGCTTAGGTGTCTTGGATTGCAAGCAACAGAAAATTACTCTGGTCAGCCTAAGCAGAAGAATGGGCAGTAGGCCATCCATATCCATGGGCTCCACATTGTGGATTAAACCAACATTGGATAAAAAAATATTTTTTCAAATGCCTACTGATCATATAGACTTTTTTCCTTGTCATTATTCCTTAAACAACACAGTATCAAGGCCACATAGTTACTCAGCATTGTAATACCACTGCATTAGGTATGATGAGAGAGAGAGACTATGCAAATGATTTATGAAAAGACCACACCATTTTATAGAAGGGATTTGCACATTTACAGGTTTGAGTATCTGAAGGACTCCTGGAATCAACCCCTTATGAATACTGAGAGAAAACTGTATATTAGAAGCATTGGAAAAGTAAACTGTAATTATGCCATTGTAAAAATTAAAGGAAAGGGGCCGGTGCTGTGGCATAGTGGGTAAAGCCACCATCTGCAGCACCAGCATCCCACATGTGCATCGGTTCGAGTCCCAGCTACTGCACTTCCCATCCAGCTCTCTGCTATGGCCTGGGAAAGCAGTACAAGATGGCCCAAGTCCTTGGGCCCCAGCACCCATGTAGGAGACCTGGAAGAAGCTCCTGGCTCCTGGTTTCAGATCGGCCCAGCTCTGAACCAGCAGATGGAAGACACTTTTCTCTCTCTACCTCTCTCTCTGCCTATGTGCCTTTCAAATAAATACATAAGTCTTTAAAAAAAATTAAAGGGAAAAAAAAGAAAGGAAGGCGGAGAGATTCAGGGAGTGGGTGGGAAAGATGCATGGTTACTTTCTTAGAATTGCATCTATGAAATACATAAAATTTGTTCTCCTTATATCAATAAAAACTCTACAAAGAAGCTATCAGAACCTCATTCACTTCTCCCAGTAGCTTGGACAACTTGAGTGGGACTTCACAAGAATCAAGGAAATTCTACAGGGTCAGGACGCCAAAGTGAACCTGGAGAAGGTATTGTTTGTTCAGGGAGCTGTTGCTGAAATGAACAAACTTTAAGCCTGTGCTCTCCCAGCCAGTAACCACAGGCAACTGAAATGCAACTGGTCTGAAAAGTACAGTAAAAATAATATAAAGCGGGACCAGTGCTGTGGTGCAGTAGGTTAATCCTCTGCCTGCAGTGCCGACATCCCATATGCCGACAGTTCTAGTCCTGGCTGCTCCTCTTCAGATCCAGCATTCTACTATGGCCTGGGAAAGCAGTAGAAGATGGCCTAAGTGCTTGGGCCCCTGTACCTTCTTGGGAGACCTGGAAGAAGCTCCTGGCTCCTGGCCTGCACTGCTCTGGCCATTGTAGCCATCTAGGGAGTGAACCAGCAGATGGAAGACCTCTCTCTCTCACTCCTTCTCACTGTCTGTAACTCTACTTCTCAAATAAATGAATAAAATCTTTTAAAAAATATCAGGCACCCCAAAAATTACCATTAGAATGATACATTTAAGTGATATTTTGGACATGTTAGGTTAAATAAAAATAATGAAAATTCATTAAACCTATGTCTTTCAAGATTTTATTGGCTATAATATTAAAAGTTATATATGTGATTCATATTTGTGACCTGAATTATATTTCTACCACACAACATTCACTAATCATTTTTTTTTATGAGAAGCCAAAGTTTTTGTATGACAAAATGGCCAAGCTTAGTCCGTGTGCCTGGTCTCTTGACGCAACCAGCGTGGCATTGAACAGGGGACTGGCTTCCAGTTTGAGGACTGCACACAACCGGGGAGAAATAAGGCCTGAAAGGAGGAAGGAAGTAAAACAAGGGGCAGCAAGGGAGTGTCTGCTAGGAAGAGTCAGTGTGGGCACACAACAGGCTCTTACATACCATCTGTTGTCGCATGGGAACAGAGGGACGTCAGCAAACACAGCACAGTGGTGCCTGCTTCCCTTCATGTTCCAGGCCCCACTTCCACCCCAGACCCAGAAGAAGTCACATTTAACATGCAGAAGACCTCCACGCTCCTGCTTCCGTGAATTATGTGTTCAGAGCTCTTTATCCGGGTTCTCATTCTGTACAACATTGCACTAATGGATATTCTGATTCACTCGTCTTGATCATCAACTAATTTTTACAGAGCTAGTAAAAGCTAGTCATAGCCAATGGAGACTTCTTTTCTCTCTCTACACATGTACCCTTAGTGATGTCATCCAGCTTCGTAGATCTAAAGACCATTTATCATATGATATTTTGCTTTAGATAGCACATATACTGATAACTCCCACATTTATAGCTTCCAGAAGATTGACTCAAATTCTAGACTCAGCCAAACATTCAACAGCCTTCCTGGCATCTCTATTGGATGATTAGCAGGCATCTCAAACTCAACTTGTCCAAAATGGAAACCAAATCACTTCCTCCTGCAGCCTCCCCATCTCGGGGAACAGCACCTTTATCTTGTCAGTCAGCCAAAAACTTTGGAGCCGTCCTCAGCCCTCGCTTTCTATCACAATCCTCATGCAATCTACAGGAAATCTTTGTGGCTCTATGGTCAAACATGTCAAAAGCCACTTTCCACCTCCAATGCCCAGTCCTGGGCTGAGCGCCCTCATCTCTCCAGGATTGTTCCCTACTTGATCTTGCTGCTTCATACTCTAAAAAAAAAAAAAATTAAACAAATTGATTATTTTTAATTTATTTGAAAAGCAGAGAAACAAAGATAAGGAGTGGGGTTGTAGAGAAAGAGATCTTTCTTCTTCTGGTCACTCCTCAAATGCCTGCAACCAATAGCTAGGGCCAGCTCAAGCCAAAGCCAAGAGTTTGGAATTCAATCCTGGGTCTCCCATATGCAGGTCAGGGACTGTGTGATGTTACTATTATTAGTTACTATTATTTAGCTTAGTGCAGTATAGATTCTAAAGCAGGAGTAAGTTCCATGCATCTATGGATGGTGCTGGGCTGCTCTGGGCTTGACCTTTCCCAGTAAGATGCAGAACGATGGAGGTGATCAATCTGGTGCAATGGCACCTGATTGTCCTTGTGCCCAATAAATGACATGAGCGGAATTGGTCGCCTGTTCATCTGACAGCACGGTGCTCCCCACCTTGGATGCTTGATGAAATGAATCAATTAGGGCTACCTTGTTTCTTGTTTCACTCTGTTCCTAGTTCTGTACTGGTCACATTAAAGAGCTTTGTGATATTTACTAAGTTTCCCTATTATTGGTAGTATTTGTTACTAATAGTTAATGAATAAGCCCTAGCAGCTCTGAGCTCATAGTCCCGGTTGGAGTGCTGGATTCTGTCCCAGTTGCTCCTCTTCCAGTCCAGCTCTCTGCTGTGGCCTGGGAAGGCAGTGGAGAATGGCCCAAGTGCTTGGGCCCTGCACCCTCATGGGAGGCCAGGAGGAAGCACCTGGCTCCTGGCTTCGGATCAGTGCAGCACACTGGCCATAGCAGCCATTTAGGGGGTGAACCAATGGAAAGGAAGACCTTTCTCTCTCTGTCTTTCTCTCTAACTCTGCCTGTCAAAAAAAAAAAAGGGGGGGGGGGGATAGTTTTGTTTATACCTTGCTTTGTTCTGATAGATTGAAGGAGTTTCAAACTATTCGTTGAGTTTCAATGCTATTATATTTGTACTTGGATGCTGTTAATGATTACACCATTGTAGTTCAATAAAAATGAGGAGCAAGAGACACTGGGGGAATTTCATGCGCCATATGCAGAGAGTCCCCTGATCCCTGCTTTTCTTCTCTCTACTCTGTGTTGTAATTCTTTCAGCACCCGTTACTCTGCCCTTCGCTTGCCTCACAGTCGTCGGCTGATCCACGGCCTGCTACCTCCTAATGTCCGCATTAGCACGAAGCTAGCATTGGAAGTGGAAGCAGGACTGGAGCCCAGGCAATCCGACATGGCACGCAGGCATCTCAAGTGGCATCTTCACTGCTCCACCCAGCTTCAGCCTCTGTCAGCGAAGAATGTACACTCTCTTCCAAAAATTTTAAATGATGTTTATTACTATTTTTTAAATGTTGGAGGAAGACAAAATGAAAGCGCTCACTCCCTGGTTCACACCCCAAATGCCCACAATATCCAGGGTTGCTCTAGGTTGAAGCTTGCTGTCAGGAACTCAGTCTGGATCTCCGATGTTGATGGCAAGGACCCAGATATTTGAACTGTCACCTCGTGTGTCCCGGGGTGCACATTCGCAGGAAGCTAGAATTAGGAATGGAGCCAGGATTCATACTCAGGCCCTCTGATACAGGTTGCAGGTGCCCCATGTCCCATGTCTTCACCACTACATCAAACACCCACCACACACCGTTCTTTTAAAATCATAAGTCATGTTCTTCGCCTACTTAAAACCCTCCAAGGCAACCCATTTCACTTCAGGTAAAATCCAGGGCCCTGCAAATGGTCTCCCTGCCCTAACTGATAGAGCAGCAGGCACTCATTTCCTGTCTGTTCTCCTCTTCTCACTTGCTCGGGTCCCAGTACATAGACTGGCTTCTTTGCTATGGCACAGCCATGCCAAGTGCATACCCACCCTAGTCCTTGCACCAGCCTTTCTCTCTACCTGGCCATCTCTCCATTTGGACACACACGTCTATTTCTCATCCCCTTAAAACCATTGCCCAAATATCCTCTTCTCAATGAGGACCCCCAAACTACTAATTTATTTTAGAACAATAGTCATTGACATTGATTGAATAAAAAAGATAATACTGCCATGTATTCATCAAGACCTATCTTTAAAATATATATATGTAGGTATCACAAAGAAAAAAGAGAGATCAGTAGGACACAAGTAAAAAATAGTAAGGTTATTTCCACTCTTGACCTCAGTTTTTAAAAAAAAAAATTCTTTATTTGTATTTTATTTACTTAAAAAGGAGAGAGACAGAGACAGACAGACAGACAGACACCGACCATCCATTCATTGATTCCCTTCCCAAATGCCTGCAACAATTAGGGCTGGGCTTGATCATTTTCAACATGTTTTCTTTTTCCTCTTGCATTTCTCACTTTCAAATAAACTTTTTACTTACATGAACATGCTAATTTACCTATATTATTAATTTTGTTTTGTTTTGCCTGACATCCTATATCAATGAAAATTCTATAAGGAAATGGATTTCTTTTTCTATTTTGTTCACTGTTACAAGAGGTCTTCAAAAAGTTTGTGGCAAATGTGTGTCATGAAAACAACTACACACAGACTACAAAATTCAGAGGAATCAAAATAATCTTTTAATTCCATTTTTCCATAAACTTTTTGACATCCTCTGGTGCATCCCAAGTTTTTAGGAAAATGCCTGGCACACAATAGGTGTTCACTGTTATTTGTTGAATGAATGATTCTAGAATCTTCCCCTCCAAAAAAGTGTGCAATTGGTCCTCTTACAGAATTACTTTTAGCAATAATAAATTTCCATTCTTTTTTTTTTTAAGATTCATTTATTTATTTGAAAGTCAGTGTTACACAGGGAGAGGAGAGGCAGAGAGAGAGGTCTTGCATCCGATGGTTCACACCCCAGTTGGCCACAGCGCTGATCCGAAGCCAGGAGCTTCCTCCGGGTCTCCCACGCGGGTGCAGGGGCCCAAGGACTTGGGCCATCTTCTGGTGCTTTCCCAGGCCACAGCAGAGAGTTGGATTGGAAGTGGAGCAGCCGGGTCTCAAACCGGCGCCCATATGGGATGCTGGCGCTTTAAGCCAGGCCAGGGCATTAACCCGCTGCGTCACAGCTCTGGCCCCATGAATTTCCATTCTTATCCAAGCTGACCCATGCTTACCCCTCAAAAAAAAAAAAAAAAAAAAAAGGAACTGGCCAAGGTCATTTGAAGTAGAAAATGGGAAATAATTATTTCTTTTACCAAAAGGAGATCTGTTTGCCATTCAAAGCCCCTCTTCCGAAAGCAGCAGCCTCAGCCATCCTGCTTCTATCGGCAGGTAAAGGCATCTGATCTGGGTAGAAACGCGATGCAACGTGATCCCACCGCAGTGCTGCCTCTGCCGCGGGGAATGCGCCAGCGCTTTACCAGGCTGCGTGCTCGCCCATTTCATGACCTTCCCATCTGTTTCCATCTGTGGAATATTTCCAACGACCAAATAATGTTGAAATCACCTAAAAGAGTTTCTTTATTAGTGATAAACTTTTACAATTCAATTTAAAAAGTTTATAGCCCTTAACGCTGCAAGAACCGCCATTTCCCAAAGCACCACCCCACCCTGCATCACAGCCCGACAGCAGCTCTGACCTTTTCTAACAGCTTTACTGGAAGGAGAAGATTTGAAAAACAGATACTAAGTGACCAAGACTTTAGTGATATTATAACGTGTAATAGTTAACACAGGTTATGGTTATTAGACTATGTGAAATGATGCCTTATTATGCAATTAACTGTTCCCGGGGTGCTGGCTTCTCTTCCTGACAAAACATTTTTTATGACTTTTAAAACTTGCAGAGATCATAAAAATGTAAAGGAACAAGCTGCACTGCTTTCGCTCAGCACATCCGCATCGGAATTGTCAGCCGAATTCCAATGCTAGAGCTGCGAGGGCTGCTGCCCAGCTCTGAGGAGGGAAGAGCAGGGTCTTGGACTCTTGGAGGACTTCTGGCCTGGCCCGGCCCTCTTAGGGCAGACAGGGAACAGAACAAAACCCTGCGAAGCCAAGGAAGGGTCATTGTCTGTTGATGATAACAAAAAGAGGACTGGTAGGGATTTGTGCAAGGTCATACTTACTCCAAATCAGAAGTCATAAAACAGAGGCTCTGTTCTCCCAGCCCACAGAAAGTCCAATTGATAGCAGCTACAGACTGCTGCCTGGTGCGCCCAGGTTAGTCCTACAGACCCAGGAAATACACCACGCATGAGGATGTCTTCAAAGAGTTCAGAGAAAATGTGCATCATGAAAAAATTAAGAATGGATTTCAAAATGTTTATGCACCAAGACAAACTTGCCTAGAACTTCCTCTTCTATCTGCAGGTTCATTCCCCCAAATGCCTGCAACCGCCAGGCCTGGGCCAGGCTGAAGCCAGGAGCCTGTAACTAGGTCTCCTATGGAGGGGCAGAGACCCAAGTGGTACAGTATTAGCAGGGAGCTGGAATCAAAATTGAAGCTGGGACTCAAACCCAGGAAGGTCGATGCAGAATGCCGGCAATCTAAGCAGCAGGTTAACTGGTGCACCAAATATCTACCCTTGTTTTTCTTAATTTTTATTTATACATTTGAGAGGTAGAGATGCAAAGAGAGAGAGAGAAAGTGAGTGACAGCAAAAGAGAGAAAGCACGCCTGTCCACTGGTTCACTTCCTCAAATGCCTACAACAGCCCAGGTTGGGATGGGTTGAAGCTGGGAGCTAAAAACTCAATACAGGTCTGGCAGGAATCCAATTGCCCAAGCCGTTACTGCTCCCCTGCCGGCCCCCACTCCCAATGGCCCCCAGGCTGTATTAGCAAGAAGCTGGATCAAGAGCTGGAACAAGGTACCAAAGCAGGTAGTCTGATGAGATGCAAGAGCATTTTAACTGGCATCTTGACTCTAGGCCAAAACCTGCCCCAAACTTTCTTTTAATTCCATTTTCCCATGCACTTTTTATAGTACCCTTAGGAGAAGTTGACAAGTTCAACATCCACTGCCTCAATGTATTTCCTGCTCTAGCCATGTCCTCATTATCACCTTCTATTCCTTACAGCATCTGAGCCGTAAATCAGATTCAAGAACTATTTTGGAAAGTTTCACCACAAAGCTATTAGACATAACAATTTATTTGCTATCCCCTGTGGCAAGGATTGATATCAGGGAGAGGATATCAACCCCCTCCTTCTCTGTGAAAATTGTTCAGGAAGTGTTCTTATTCTTCCAAATGAATTTTATAATGTATGTGTTAGGTTCACTGAAAAATCTTATTCAATGTGGATTCCAACTAAAATGTCAATTGACAGATTCATTTGAGAATTAACATCTTTACCATGGTGAGTCTTCTCTACAAATGCTGTCCATTAAGTTCAAGTGGGTATTGCCATTGATTATCTCATGACACCTACTAATTAACTCTTATTATCTCAAATTATAAGAAATGTTATCTAGAAGAACAGAATCTATAGGGTATTGTCAAAGATAATTTTAGTAGACATTGATATTATGCCAATGGGTTTCTCCACAGTTAGATGAGAGATGAGTTGTAATAATGTAACCTCCTCTTACACAGAAGGTTTTTGTGTGTGTGTGTTTTGTCAGTTTGTTTAAAGATTTTCTTGTATATTTGAAAGGCAGAGTTACAGAGAGGCAGAGGCAGAGACAGAGAGATATCGAGAGATCTTTCACCTGCTAGTTCACTCCCCAAATGGCCAAAATGGCTGGAACTTGGCTGATCTGAAGCCAGGAGCTTCCTTTGGGTCTCCTATATAGGTGCAGCAGCCCAAGGACTTGGGTCATCTTCCGCTGCTTTCCCAGGCACATCAGCAGGGAGCTGGACCAGGAGTGGAACGGTCGGGACTTGAACCGGCAGCCATATAAGATGCTGGCTCTGCACATGGTGGCTTTACCCACTACACCACAGCACTTGCCCCTATTCAAAAGTTTATTTTGCAGGATTGCTAGGCTTCTGCAATGTAATTATAAATATGTGCTTGGCAATTCTTACTATAAAAGAGAAGAAAATATGTGGCCAAAAGTGCATGATGGCTTTATTATTTTTGCTTGAAGATGAGTCTAGATCCTACACACAGAATCTCTGCCTGCATGGAAGCAAAGTCATGCTAGTTAATTTTCTGAGAGGATTAACTGCTGGCTCACTTGTTAATCTTTCTGACTACTGGAGTCATATCTTGTTTTTAACATCAACAGCCTGTTTGTTTCTTGGAACACTCAATGTTTTGCATCTATGGTGAGAAGAAATTCACACTCAGCATCTCTAGAAAGTTTATTGGAGTAAATAATCTTGAAACACATCTTCAATCCCAGAATCTCATGGGACTTGAGATTTATGTCACCTGGTTCAACAAGCAGAGGCATTTTCATTTTGTTTCTTTATCACTCTTGCTTCATCCAAAGGAGGGAAGCACAAAATTTAATATTGGGGATGGGCTAAAAAGTTTTAAAAAGACAAAACCCTGAAGTTATAAGATCAAACCTAAAAACACATAAGATAAATCGATGTGTGAATAAATATACATACTTAGTCACATATTTGTATTTTCGAATATACTATATAACTTTATAAAAGAAATAACACAGGTAACTTGTTTTTTAAAATATTTTTCTTTATGTTTTTCTGAATCTCACAAAACACTGTTAGATATTCTAAAATAAATAATAAGCGACATCATACAGATATATATAGATGTAGATTTCATTAAAGGTAAGTAAATGCATAGATACAGAAGTAGATAAATAGATAAATAACTAACAGAAGGGTTTAGGAAATATCTTACTAAAAACTGGCTGAGGATAGAAATATATCCTATTGGTTCTATTTCTTTGGAAAATACTAACTGACATGGTACTTAAAAAAAAAAAAATCAAACAACAAAACACATCCTACTGAGGGTGTTACTGGAAAGATGGGTTCAAGCACAACATGAATCTGGAGCCTCAGATTTCTCCTTTCCTGAATTATTGCAGAGAGTGTAGAAACTAAATCCAGAACACAGAATGGGCATGTGGTGAGCTAGAGCCAATTTTATCTGCATCTTAAGAAACACAGTGACTGCCACTGATTCCTGGGTTATGCAAACTAGAATTTACATTTTTTTTTTAATTTGACAGGTAGAGTTATAGACAGTGAGAGAGAGAGAGACAGAGACAAAGAGAAAGCTCTTCCTTCCATTGGTTCACTCCCCAAATGGCCACTACGGCCGGCACTGCACCGATCCGAAGCCAGGAGCCAGGTGCTTCTTCCTGGTTTCCCATGCGGGTGCAGGGACCCAAGCACCTGGGCCATCCTCCACTGCCCTCCTGGGCCACAGCAGAGAGCTGGACTGGAAGAGGAGCAACTGGGACAAGAACCGATACCCATATGGGTTGCCGGCACCGCAGGCAGAGGATTAACCAAGTGAGCCACATGCCGGCCCCTTGCAATACATTAATCTTTGTTTCCTTCTACCCTCTCCTAAAGTAGGCAAGGTGGTGCTGAGAGGACCAGATTTTCAAAAGGATTTACTCCACTCACTTTGTTTCTTCAAACTCTTAAATAAGTTTCTTTCTAGGGTGAGGTTGA
This sequence comes from Lepus europaeus, assembly GCF_033115175.1. Lineage (NCBI taxonomy): Eukaryota > Metazoa > Chordata > Mammalia > Lagomorpha > Leporidae > Lepus > Lepus europaeus. The sequence continues at coordinate 118,457,813 of NC_084836.1, read as the reverse complement.
TGAGGTAACTTAACAATGACCTTTCTACCCCATAAATCCACTGTCATATCTGAAATCTTGACAGTAGTAGATGCTTTGTTTCACTCTTCTCAATCACTCCTTTATTTGTTTGGAATTTTATATATATATATAATATTATACATTTTATATATAAATATATATATATAAAATATATAAATATATAAAATATATAAATATATATTATATATATATAAAATACACACACACACACACACACACCAGGCTTCTGTATTTTGTTGCCAGCTCCTTTGAATGTGATCATTTTGAGTTCATTGTTGTATCTCCTCCTTTGGCATAGTTCTTTGTGCATAGTAAGGGATGGACAACGACGCCGATGACGTCAGTCCATTATACCCAGAAGCCTGTCTTGCTGCAAGTGTTCCAGCTGTGATCACATATCAGAGAGGCTCAAATTTTCCAAACCCACTTCCATGGAAACACCTCCATGCAGTTACCCATGCCTGGAAGGACCCCCCCCCCCCCCAGCTATAATCCACTGTTTCCATCACACCATGAGGTCTTTGCTTCAAAGTTATTTCGCTGAAGAGATCTTTTCTAAATCCATATCCAAAGGAACCCCCTCCCCCACCAAGCCCTGCCCAGGCCCACCCAATCCTATCCACCCATTTTATTTCCCTTTCATTTATCACGGCTTGAAATGCTGCTGTGTATACATTTGCATCCATGTTCCACTGCCTTTCGCCTACCATTGCAAGGATAGCGCCATAAGGTCAGGGAGCCGTTTATTAAACAGGGGCACAGCAGGCACACGGTACGTGATGAATACAACTTGATGAAGGCTGGATGACCACGTTGTTTGGCTGGCCTGCCTTAACACACTAGGCATTTGAGAGCAACATCTGTGGAAGAGTCCTTACTATACCAGGCAAAGAACATACATAAGCATGCATATCTCCAATCATTGCAACAACCCCCTCAGGAGACATGACCAGTCATGTTTCCCAAGTGAGGAGGACTCTTAGGCTGAAAGAGGTGAGCAAGCTAGCCTGCCACAATGCTGGGATGTGAGGTCAAAACCCACAGACTTGAATATTTATGCTTTTCCTTTTTTCAAGACAGTGGTTTTTTTCGTGTGTATTTATTTATGTTCACCTCCTTGAAAAGTGCAGACAGAGAGAGCTCATCTATCCACTGGTTCACTCCCCAAATTCCTTCAACAGCTGGGACAGGCCAGGCTGCAGCCCCAAACTGCATCAAGATCTCCCATGTGGGTGGCAGGGGCACAAGTATATGAGCCATGATTGGTTGCCTCCAAAGATGCATTTGTAGGAAGATGGATGGGAAGTGGAGGCAGGACTCTGATATGGGATGCAATGGCTTTACCCACTGTACCACGATACCCACCCTAAGCGTCTACATTCTTTATACTAACAATTCCACAAAGCTCATCCACTTGCCTAAAGACAACTCTTTAAGGGTAATACCAAATAAATTTTAACAAGCACAACTTTGTTGAAATAGGCAGAACCAGTGATATAATTTGTGGAGGCAAAGTACAAAATCAAAATGTGGGGTCCTGCTGAGCGTGAGGCTTTATGTGACTGCCCAGGCTACACTCCCACGAAGGCAGCCCGGGAAACACAAGTTTATCCTTCCATGAGGTTCATAGTCATTTGGGAATGTTGGTCAAAAATGGAATAATGTCTTCCCCAATACACTTGACTGTGTGTTTTCCCCCAACATCACAGCCACATGGGTGAAACTTAGCAAAGGTTGCAAACAGTCTTCTTGTGGGAATTAGGCTCCCACAAATTCCATTTGGTTTCCAATTTGTAAGAGGATGCAAGGAAACTTCATTGCAGGTTCCCATGCCTGAACAGGTGTTGGAATATTTGAAGCCTGAAGGTAAAACCTCCAGAGAAGCAGACTCTCTCAGCTCCTCTGTGCTAAAACTCCTGGGTGCTGAGATGTTCTCGACCTGTTCGTACAGAAGCTCTGGGCTCGTTGCATTGAGATAAAGAAAGAAAGCACATGACTTTGTCTCTGCCCATTGTCTCTCCTTCTGTGTATACCCTCGTGTGTTACTGCTTGCAAGAACACTATCCACAACGCCACTGTCTACAGCTGTCCGTCAACCTGTCTGTCACTCATACGCTGTAGGTACCACAATAAAGCTCTAAACTCCATTTATCTATCTTTTGGACCTCACCACCTGGTGTCCCTCAGGAACCTTAAACCAGAAATGTGTCCCCAGTTCTCCCTATCTCTCGGACGCAATAGGTTCTCAATGGAATGTTTGTGGAACTTCCAAACTCCCACCTTCAATGACTTTCTCCCTCATTCATTCAACACAGATTTGTCAATTTCCCACGTGCCCTTATAGTGGGTTGAATAGTGCTTCCTACAAAGAATCAGCCACCCGAAACCTGTAAATGTGACCTTATTAATAATAAAAAAAAAACTTTCCATATAGAAATAAGTTAAATATGTCCAGATCAACCTGGATCAGGATAACATCTAAAAAACAGATGGGATGCAGGAAGGCAAAAGACACAGACGCAGATAAGAAGAAATTGGAGAAGTGTGGCCAGGAACCAAGGAATGCTGGGAGCCACCAGAAAACAGGGGGGCAAGGGGAGTCTTCGGACAGAATGTGACTCTGCTGAACTTTAATTTCCAGAGCCTGGCTTTCAGAAAGGTAAGGAAATAAATTTTGTTCTATCAAATTACCAAGTTTACAATAATCTGTTGTGGTATCATTACAAAACTAATACCGCCATGTTCTCTTAGGATGAGATCATCAATATGACAAATATGTAGTTAATTATACATTGTAATGTCTGGATGCTCTAAATATTACAAATAGGGATGCCAGATAAAATCAAATATACCCAATTACACCTGAATGTCATATATACAAATACATTTTTGGTGTAAGTATATCTCAACTACATCTACTAAAAAATTCTCTGTTCTGTATCTGAAATTCAAAGTTAACTGGATGACTTAATATTTTATTCGTTAAATCTGTTAACCTTGACCACAAAAAAAGATAGGGCAGGGGTTAGTTTCTGGGCAGGGTGCAGGGGAGAAAGTTCTTCAAACCAGGGTGGTTAAAGAAGGTGTTTCTGATGTGAGGCTATTTGAATGAACACCTGGACAGAATAAAAGGATAAGCTGTGACACAGTCTGGGCCATAGTGTTCTAGGCTCGGAGAAACCAAAAGCACAGCTTGAGGCAGCAATATGCAGACTCTGTGCAGCTTGATTCAATAATACAGCAAGAGAGAAAATCTCACTCTCCCTTAACTTGAAATGTTCCTGAACTAAATGGCAAGAAATCTGTGTTAAAGTATTCACCAACCTATCGATCTCCGCTCTTAATGAGCTGGACTTAGATTACTGAGCTGTCAGGCATGCCTAGTGTCCAAGGTTTATTATCCTCTTAAATAACCATAGGCAATCCAGTAAGTCGTAAAACAACACAACGCACCATATAGTGGCCATGCTCAGAAATGTTGGCATATAATTAATGCAGAGGCCAGTATCTATGTGCTTTTTCTCTATAACAGATTCATTAACAGTGTCTTAAGTTATAATACTGACTCTTAAATTTCTGATGTCATTGGAATCCATTCAAAAGAGGTTTTTTTTAAAATTTAACATTCTGCAAGTTTAATAGTATGTTTCCCTTCCTTCCTGCTTCCTCCTCTCTACTTCCCCTTCCCCTTGCTTCTTCCTTCTCTTTGATTTTTCAAACCATGCTTCAGTGAACACTCCTGTGCATATATTAAAATGAGTCACTTAGAATTAGTCAAAGATTCCAGGGTGAATAAAAAAATGTCAAGATATTGAAGAACCATTAAAGGTCAAAAATTTTCCTCACATTGGCATTGCTCTCCTAGACTAATTTAGACTTCATATCAAATGATGAAAAGGTTAAATTATGCATCTGCCATCACAGGCATTTGTTCCATAGTCGAACACAAATGTGCATTTGCGGTCTAGATACCAAATGAGACATGTTCCTCAAAGGCAACAGGCATGTACTGAGCTCAGTCTGATGTCCTAAAATACAAGGGTAGCTGACTATGGGGTCCTCATTCTTTCACAAGATTGGGATAGAGAGGTCAGCAGAACATTTAGAGAAAGTGTGGCATTTTTTTTTGTCATGTCTCTGTGCACACACAAAAACACACGTGGAACACTACTGAATTATGAATGATGACAGAATTTATCATGAACTAGGCAAATTACAAGTACCATGACAGGGCTTAAATACTTGGGGGCAAGGTGCTATTGCTGCATCAGCTTCCCAGAGGAGGAAAGGATGTAGTACCCCCTTCTTATCTGTGGTTCCTACGCTCTTGGATTCAACCAACCACAGACAGTGTGCCATGTTTGTAGCCTATGATGGTTGTGTCTGTACTGAAAATGTACAGATTTCTTCTTGCCGTGATTCCCAAAGTAATAAAGTGCAGCAACTATTTACATAGCATTTGCATGGTACTAGGTATACGAGGTATTATATACAGATTTAAAGGCTACAGGATGACTGCATAGTTATATAAAATACTATGCCATTCTATAAAAGGGACTTGAACATAAGTGCATTTTAAACCAATCCCCTGTGGACATCAAAGGACAACTCTACTTGTGGTACTTTGCTCAAGAGAAGCAAGGTTGGAACATAGGCTCCAAATATATAGGTTGTAGTGACTTTATATTACTGCTTCATGGGACAAATATCTCTAACAATTTGCAGTGCAAATGAGGTAGTCAGAATGTTGTGATATCAGGTTAGATTGTTCTATCCTCCAAAAACAGAGGATAGTGGGAAAATCAGGCATACACTTAGAAATTCACAGCCAGTGTGGAAAGGCTAGGGTGAGGACCAAGTGCTCAGAGTATGATAAACAGCAGGGCCAAGTCCTTACTTACCAATAGTCACCTTGAATGTAAATGGCCTCAACTCTCCATATAGACTGGCTGAATGGATTAAAAAACAAGACCCATCTATTTCCTGCCTACAAGAAACATCTCACCAACAAAGATACATGCAGACTGAAAGTGAAAGGATAGAAAAAGATATTCCATGCTAACAGAAACTAAAAAAGAGCTGGTATAATCATTCTAATATCAGAGAACAAATTGGGAAACCTAGAAGAAATGCATAGATTTCTGGACACATACAACCTTCCTAAATTGAGCCATGAAGATACAGAAAAGACCTTTCTCTCTGTCTCTCTCTCTCTCTCTCACTGTCTATAACTCTACCTGTCAAAAAAAAATGCTCAGGATCATTAGCCATCAGGGAAATGCAAATCGAAACCACAGTGAGATTTCACCTCACTCCTGTTAGAATGGCTTTCATACAGAAATGAACAAACAACAAACGCTGGCAAGGATGTGCAGGAAAATGTACCCTAATCCACTGTTGGTTGGAATGTAAACTGGTAAAGCCACTCTGGAAGACAGAATGGAAATACCTCAGAAATCTGAATGTAGACCTACCATATGACCCAGCCATCTCACTCCTGGGAATTTACCCAAGCAAAATGAAATCAGCATATGAAAGAGTCATCTGTACCTCCATGTTTATTGCATCTCAATTCACAATAGCTAAGATATGGAATCAACCAAATGCCCATAAACTGAAGACTAGAAAATGAAGTTATGGGAGGGGCCAGTGCTGTGGCACAGCAGATTAAAGCCCTGGCCTGAAGTGTCGGCATCCCATATGGGTGCCGGTTCTAGTCCCAGCTGCTCCTCTTCCAATCCAGCTCTCTGCTATGGCCTGGGAAAGAAGAAGAAGATGGCCCAAGTCCTTGGGCCCCTGCACCCACGTGGGAGAGCTGGAAGAAGCTCCTGGTTCCTGGCTTCAGATTGGCGGAGCTCCAGCCATTGCAGCCATTTGGGGAGTGAACCAGTGGATGGAAGACTTCTCTCTCTGTCTCTACCTCTCTCTATAACTCTGTCTTTCAGATAAATAAAATAAATATTTAAAAACATTATGGGATATGTGCATCATGGAATTCTACACAGCAGTTTAAAAAAAATGAAATCCTATCACTTGCAACAAAATGGATGAAACTAGAAAACATTAAATTTAGTGAAATAAGCCAGTCCCAAAAGGACAAGTACCGTTTGTTCTCCCTGATCTGTGGCAGATAATAGAGTACCTAAAAGGTATTCTATAAAAGTGAAATTGACTGAGATGTGATGACTTTGAATAGCCCTTGTCTCAACTATTGAGGAACATTTTTTAATACTATTTGTTGAACTCTTTACTTAGTATAGGGATGATCCTATATGTATAAAGTTAATTGAAAATAGATCTTAGTAAAAAAAAATAAGAATGGGATAGGAGAGGGAGAATGAAGAAGGGTGGGAGTGCGAGTGGAAGGGTGGCAGGGTGGGAAGAATCACTATGTTCTTAAATTTGTATTTATGAAATGCATAAAGTTTGTATACCTTACATAAAAGGTTAAAAGGTCTAAGAAAAAAAGCATATAGGCTCTGCTTCTCTGACTGCAGACTTTTGAGTCTCAAAGTGGCTGCTGCAATTTTAGGAATTCCTTTCCTTCATAACTGTATCCAAGGGAAAACTTCCTTAAATTGATAAAAATCAGCCAAGTGGATGAAGCTTCTTGCCCCTTTGTGTAGAACTGGGTCACATGCTGCTGCCTAAACCACTCATCCCCAAGGGAAGCAAGACCACCGCGTCACAATTGGTTTGGACCAATCAAGATTCACTTAATTCCCTTTAAAGAGCATGGATAATTGGTGAGGTGGGGTGGAATGGGGCTCTGTCATTGATATAGAAGGTAGTGCGTGGCTCTGCAGCAGGGATGCTGGGGGCAGAGCAAAAGGCCACATGTAAAACAGCTGGACAATACCCATGGCTCCATTTGTATTAAATAATGGTCACATGAAGACTGTTTTCCAACTGCTTGGTATATGCAAGAGTGACTCCATTTCACACTGTCTCCTTTATAATTTTTTCCATGTCTCTAAACTATCTATAATATTGCTTATTTGATATTTCTTTGTAAGATTTTCACATTTTATACATAATATACATTATGAGCTAAAAGGAAAACTTTACGTCATTGCTTGAATGGAAAGTGAATATATCCTGCCATAAATAACAGACATATGTACATACATATGTATGTATATATGTATGTATGTATATACATATGTATGTGTGTAAATATGTAGTTAAGATGCCCATGCTCCACATTGTGCTACCTGGGCTTACTTCTCCACTCCAGCTGCTGACTCCAGCTTCCTTCTAATACAGATCCTGGGAAGCAGCAGTAATGGCTCAAGTCACTGAGTGTCTGACACCTGTAGGAGACCTCCACTGAGCTCCCAGCTCCTCTTGGCCCTGACTCTAGTTCAGCACTGGCCATTTGGGCATTTGGGGAATGAACTAGCAGATAGGAGTTCTCTGTCAATCTCTCTTCTCTCTCTTCTCTCTCCTCTCCCCCTCCCTCCCTCCATCTCTCTCTCCCTCTCTCTGACAATTAAAAAAAAAAGTGAATTTGGGGGCTGGCACTGTGGCATAGCAGGTAAAGCTGCCACCTACAGTTCTAGCATTCCATAGGGGCTCCAGTTCAAGTCTTGGCTGTTCCACTTCCAACTCTGCTATGGCCTAGGAAAGCAGTAGAAGATGGCCCAAATCCTTGGGCCCCTGCACCCACGTGGGAGACCCAGAAGAAGCTCCTGGCTTCCAATCAGTGCAACTCCAGCCATAGCCTTATTTGGGGAGTAAACCAGTGGATGGAAGTCCTCTTTCTTTCTCTCTCTCTCTCTCTCTCTCTCTCTCTGCCTCTGCCTCTGCCTCTCTGTAACTCTTTCAAATAAATAAATAAACCTTTAAAAAATTAATTTTTCATGAACTTTATGGAAAAAGGGGGAGATAAGTAAGACATTAGGAGGGTTAACACCATATTAGGACCAAATTTAAAATGTCAATGCATCTGATCATATCATGGGGAGAATACCACAAAGAAGCAATTTTTTAACATGGAAATTGATGATGGTCAATGCTACATCCACCTAAACAAATCTTGCATGTCTCTCACACATTGGGAGACACCATCCTGCATGATGGGTTCTGACTGGGTAGAAATGCAGGTGACTTGTCAGATTCCAATTACGGACATTTTCCCTGGGCTACAGGGTAGAGGACAGACTGGAGCAGAGAAAAGCAAGACCTGAGACTCTTTAGAGGCTGCTGGGTTTGCCCCAGAAGGAACAGCATATGGGTGCTGGCTGGAGTCCCAGCTGCTCCACTTCTAATCCAGCTCCTTGATGATGACCTGGGAAAGCAGTGGAAGATGGCCCAAGTGTTTGAGTCCCTGCAACCGTGTGGGAGATCCGGCAGAAGCTCCTGGCTCCTGGCTTCAAATCAGCCCAGCTCCAGCCATCACAGCCATTTGGGGAGTGAACCAGCAGATGGAAGACCTTTCTCTCTGTCTGTAACTCCACCTCGCAAATAAATAAATCTGACTTTTAAAGAAAGTCAAAATGTCATGAAAAATCTTCCAGCAATTCCTGAAACCACTCTTTTAAAGGTCCTGATGGCAGTGGCTAGCTCCAGTTGAAGGAGACAGGTTCTGTCCATTCAAGTTCATTATTTCTCCCTTCTATGATTGAAATCAACACTATCAGCAGAATTGAGGGATGAAATAAATGTTGGGGGGATGTCTGTAGTTGTGATCTTGTAGAGAATTTCTTAACTTGGAAGTATTTTTAAAATAGCCATCTATCAGATTCTTAAAAAATATTCTCTAAATACAGATTATTTCCAAATATACAATATCATACCCAAAGAAGTCTATTATAGGGACTTTGTGCCTGCAACCCAATAACTATTCAATATAGGACTATTCCTCTGAGTAAAATAACCACAAAATACCCGAGCAGCTAATCTTAAATAAATCCAAGATTTAATCAAAAAGCAAATTTCTAAGAAAACTTAGTAGAGCCTGATCATAAGCCTACATGGCTGATCTGTGACAGCCCTGGGTGCTTCCTTTCACTTCTGCAGATGCCTATAAAACAATGTTTTCTGCTTTGTCCCAAAGGCATGAAAAAATATTAATCTCCCCTCTACAGGCTAGCACATTAAATATTCATCATCTTCATTCCCTTTTTATGATTTGATCTGAATCTTAATCAAGAACTAAAGGGACTCTTTTGTTTTTGATTTGATCCTTTTAAGCAGAAGGCCAATGTGAATGCTTGAATTCCCCAGAAGCTTCTCCCAGATACATAGCCACTACCACAGTGTGGAGAATTTACTCAACTTATCCAATGTGAGCCTCTGGGGTACTGGCCAGCCCAGCCTTCTTCTCCTTGCGGTATATTTCCACCTTTATAGATCCTGAATATCTCAAGCTCAGTGGGTTAAAAACCAAACTAATAATTATCGCCGTAAACCAACCCTTCATTTCCTACTGAGATGGCCTCCTCTTTAATAACAATTAATTACAGGTAATAATGTGTAATTACCTGTTCTGTACAAGACTCTGGAATAAATAATTGACAATTGTCATCTCACTGACTCCTAACAGATTCTATGTGAGATTTACCGTTTGGTGGAAAACTGACACTTAGAGACACATCGACGGGGCGGTCATCCTGCCAAGGCAGCGTGCATCTGACGCAAAGCTTCCTTTCCAGTGGGATCCGTCCTGGTATCTCAGCTTCCATTTTGCTCTTGGGGGAAATATTCCCTACCTTACAAGTCAGAGCTTTCATGTTATTATAGATGCTGAAAGTGTCAGACACTCAGTCTCCAGAACTCTGCTGCAGCTTAGCCATACCAGGATGTGTGTTTTAAGTTCTCCCATTCAGACGTATGTACACACTTACAGACTTAGAGTCAAAATAGAAGTCCAGCAAAGGCGCTGGTGACAGAAGGCAGGCAAGTGGGGCTAAAGAGCTGCCACCGCCTCCCTTCTCAGGGTGTGGCAGATAACAGCTTTGGCAGCAGCATCCCCAAACAGCAGGCCACAACTGATGGCATAACTGTCCAGTCTGTGATACCCTTGTCCATGTGCATCTGTGGTGTCTACGTCCAAGGACCCATGTAGAGCACTATGTCTGGTTGCATAACCCCCCAGCCTGTCTCTTCAGCCCTCCCAGGAATCTGTGAGCTACCCTCTGCTTTTTAGGAAATCCATTTCTATTTAAATAAGTGATGATGTCTCCAGCTTGTAGCGAAGAACCCTGGACCACTGTAGCAAACTTGTAAGTGGCCTCCCCATTTCTACCCTGAATCGTCTACAATTTGGTCTCTGAACAGCAGATATTTAAAACCTAAGTCACATCTGCTAAAGCCCTTGCAGTGGTTTTTTCTGCGATTGGACCAAAGTCCCAGAGCTGACCAGGCCTTGACTAAGGCACTGAGTGCATCTCCCACTTCTCACCTTCATCTCAGCCTCACCAACCCCACCCACCCACAGCCGCCTGCTTCCCTTCTTTGCTGATGCCCAGGGGGTGTGCATCTAGCTCCCTGCTCCAGGATAACGCTCCTGAAAAAGCAGAAAGATCAGGGGATCAGGAGTCTGGCAGGAACACTCTCCATGTTTCCCTTGACCTTAAACAAAGTCCTTCCTCTGCCTGCATCGATCCTCTGCACGCTGAAGATGGAGATGAGCCGCTGGCTCCCAGGGCTGTTGTGAGGACGAGACAGAGCAGAGAGCACAGCACCTGCCACCCAAGGAACTGCTCAGTTTCGTTCTGCTTTTCAACATCACTGATGCCAACAATGTGTTAGAAGATTGTGTGTGTTTAAAATTCAATTAGTTTGCTTGGGAAAATCTTGTTCTAAAGTCATACTTGAACATACTTCTCTTGACAGTGTGTGGCTAACAGGAGCCAGGAATGGGCAGTGTACATAGGTTCAATTTAAAACATTTCCTTGGAAAGGTGCTGCTGTTTATACTCCCTTCTTTCCCTGTCTCACTTCTTCCTTTCTCCTCTCCCTCCATCTTCACTTCTCTTCCTTCTACTTTTTTTCTGTTTTTATTTTTCCTTTTGTCTTTTCTCTTTTTCTCCCACTTTTATGACTTTTCATACTTGGGTTTGACTGGTAAGGTTTTATTTTCTTTGATAACTGAATAAAAAGAAATAAGTCATCATGAAAGCATTCTTGTTATTATGGTACAGGACAAAATTAATTTTCTGTTTCTTATAGATGTCTTTTCCTAGCAGCTGGTTGAAAGAATTAAGCCATCTGCTATTTGGGGAAAAAATGAAAATCATTGAAAATAGTTTTCAATAGTTGGTGATGAACACATCCTTATTACTACATAATTTCTTGCCTCTCTTACTAATATTTCTGATAACATACAGAAATATTCATTGAATCATGATCTGTAATCATTACTTTTAAAGTACTAGTCAAATCAAAACAAGTGTCAAGTTGTTGAGTAATTTCCCTCTACTGAGCCTACATTCTAAATTTGAGCTAATTAAATGGTATGAGGCATGATTTCTACTAAAGACTACAAAAGCAAAATAAATGATGGCATCACTGGTGGTTTAAAATAACTAAATCAGGAGGCTTGAATAAAAAGTACTTCCATATTCACAAAGAAATTATTGCATATAAGGGGTCTTTGGAATAAAACAAATCTAATTGATGTAGTTACATTACATGAGTTTGCAAAGAAGAAAAATTACACCATTAATTTGACATAAACTCGAAAATTTATCTGATATACAGTTTGGCAAGACCTTCTTGAAGTTGTGAAACTACACATTCCTTTTGGATATTACTTTACACAGCAAGCCTAAGAAAATGAATCACTTTCCTATTACATGTCAGGCACTATTGGATGGATATGGCAAGGAACAAAATAGACAAGGTCCCTGCATATTTAATTCTTTTTTTTAAAGATTTGTTTATTTATGTGAAAGTCAGAATTACAGAGAAAGAGAGAGAGAGCTATCCTCCACCCTGATTCACTCCCCAGATAGCTGCAATGGCCTGGACTGGGCAAGGCCAAAGCCAGGAGCCGGGAGCTTCCTCCAGGTCTCTCACTTGGGTAAGCAGGGGTCCAAGCACTTGGGCCACCTTCTGTTGCTATTCCCAGGCCATTAGCAGGGAAGTGGACCAGCAGATCAACACCCACATAGGATGCTGGCACACGTTTTACTTGCTATGGCACAACACTGGTCCTCTACATATTTGATTCTTAAAGGAATGTAACATTTAAGACGACAGTCTAAGATGAATTACTATTACCTGGCTCAGATATTTAACTATGAGAACATACACAGTAGCAATAAAATAAATAAAAATATGTAACCATACAATTATATATAGAGATAAAAACATTAAGCCTTTTTATTGTAATGTAAATTTGAAATATATTATCTCAAAAACTAAAAGAAGGGAGGAGAAAGGGACGGTAGGAGAAGAGAGGGAGGAAGGGATTGTCATTATATTCTGAGAATTATATCTATGAACCACACTGAATCTGTTAAAAACTAATTAAAATTTTAAAGTATATAAATATACAACTATAGATATATAAATGCATATTATGTGTAATACTTACATATAATATCTATACTGTATGTTTATGTATTTTTATATATGTATATTCTCACAGTTCTAGAGGCTGGGAAGTCTAAGGTATGTATATGAAAAAGTAGAGAAGGCCAAAAAGTCCAAATCCATAATAGAACTCATAAATAAAGCAATATACTTCCAAAAAAGGAAATACTGTGACATTGAAAATTACAGTAAACTATGAAATGACAGAGATTTATATAGCTTATCTAAAAGAAATAAACTACAATCTAAATATTTTTTAAATCTATAAATATGAATAGTTTCCTTGGACTGCCATCAAAAATTACCACCAACTGGACGGCTTAAAAACAATAGAAACTCATGGCCAGCGTTCTGGTGCAGCAGGTAACACTGGCGTGCCAGTTCAAGTCCCAGCAGCTCTGCTTCCAATCCAGCTCCCTGCTAATGTACCAGAGAAGGCAGCAGAAGACGGCCCAAGTGCTTGGGCCCCTACCACCCACGTGGGAGACCTGGATGGATACCTGGCCCAGCCCCGACTGCCATGGCCATTTAGGGAGTGAACCAGTGAATGAGTGGAAAAGATCTTTCTCTCCCCTGAACCCCCATCACTCTGCCTTTCAAATAAATAAATAAAATAAATCTTTTTTAAAAAATACAAGAGACGTATTTTCTCACAGCTCGGGGGGCCACGAGTCTGAAGTCGAGGAACTGGCCGTGTCGGGGCCTCCAGGAGGCTATGGAGAGAATGTGCCCAGCCTCTGTGCCAGCTTCGGGGGGCTGCAGCAATTCATGGCAATCTCGACTTGCAGATGCATCACTCCCGCGTTCGCCCTCATCTCACATGGAGTTCTTCTCTCTGCCTTGCTTTCTCTCTCCTTGTCTTATAAGGCCATCAGTCACTGGACTCAGAGCTGACTCCAATCAAGTAGGACCTCATAGCAACTTATCAGGTCTGCAAAGACTGCATTTCCAAAGACAGTCACCCTCTGAGGTTCCTGACGAACATGAACTTTGGTGTACAGTATTCATACTATTGTCATCACACAGACCCCCAGAGAGAAAGAAAAGGACAGGAGGTGCAATGACCTGCATGTGACCCCAGACCCTGGGTTGGAAACCTAATCCCCAGTGCAGCAGCACTGGGACGTGGTGCCTAATGGGAGGTGTTCACTCACGGACTCACACACTGCTGTGCGCTTGTGGGCGCAGCCTGGCTCTCTTGCTGCTCTTCTGCCATGTGGGTGAGTCCTGTCTCACCCTCCCAGCTTCTGTATGTTAGGATGCAGCAAGAAAGCCCCCACCAACGCTGTGCCTTGACCTCTGACTTCCCAGTCCAGAGACATCACTTCTTGTTCTTCTGGGCTGCCCAGTCTGTGGCATTCTACTATAGTACCAAAAAATGGACTAAGATACGAAGGTCCCCTTGAAAATGTTACCTTGCTTGTTTTGTGAAGGTGAGGTTACTGGTAATTTTTGTTTCCTCTTCTTCTTTCTTAACATTTCCTAACAATTAGCATATACTCATACGTAATACCACATGAGAAATTCTTCTCATGAAGGAGGAGCGGTCAGAGAATCACTGTAAGTATTATAATCTTATTCACAAGGGAAATCTTGAGTCACTACGATAAAGGAAAAGCTAACGTCCCTGGCCATAAGCAGATTTTAAATAGACCCAAATTAGACATTCCACCTAAACACCATTTTGTAAACCACCAGACACTAACTTATTATGTAGGAACTTTTTTTTCCATTTTATAGATGAGAAAACTAGACATAGAAATTCATAATAGTATCTCCAAAGTCATGCATATTAAATGAAGATATGTTGAAAATGAGAAGTAATCTCAGACCCATGCCCTGAATCATTCCATAATCAAAGCGGAGTTTAGCAAAATCAGCTGAGCAGCAGAATAACCTGGATGGGAGGAGAGAGACACAAACAGCAGAGAGAACATGGTCTAAGGTAGAATGGCAGAGCGAGAACAAAGAGAAAAAAATCTATGTGCTGAGCTGTGTCCTCTCCACGTTCTCATGTTGAAGCCCTCACCTCCAGGGCCTCAGCGGGTGGTTGTGTCAGAGATAAGGGCTTTACGAAGTAAGTGAGAATGAGGCTGTTGGGATGGGCCCTAGTCCAGAGACGGACGTCCTTCCAAGCAGAGCCGATGAGGACACAGACACAGACACAGACGGAAGATCACATGAAGATACTGGGAGAAGAAGGCCACCTAAAAACCAAGGAGAGGCCTCGAAGAATCAACCTGTGACATCTTGTTCTCAGACTCCCAACCTGCAGAACTGTGGGAAAGTAAATGTTGTGGATTCAATGGCCCAGTCTGTAATCCTTTATTATTGCAGCCCTAGGAAACAAATGCTCCAGGGGTACAAGCCAACCGAACGATGCCATAAAGACTCAGCTGTGCACTTACCAGGCAGGACACCCGAGCAGCGGTGGGGAGGAGGGAGCTGTCCAGCAGAACTCTGAGACTCAAGGGTGGCCACGGCCAGACAAAGCCGCCACTAAATGACTGGAGGGAGAACATACTTCAGAACTGCCAGCTGCTCTCCTGTACGATTACTCCTAATCTGTAGTCCCTGCTGGGCCAGAAATTATGCTACGGCTGATGCGAAATCCAATAACTTATAGGACATTCTTTCATTTGATAAATGCAATGGTTATTAAGTCTGAGAATTTGTTCACTTTCCAGAGATTTCTGAAATGACAGCATGTATTCACAAAAATACTCTGCAAGTTTCTGTTCCTTATAAGAGTTTTAATTATAAAGTTTTAATCCTTCAGAAAATACTTACCCAAACATACATACACTACAAAGATACAAAAATTTCTTAATATTTCAATGTATTTTATAATAGTTATATAATTTAATGTATTCTCTTTTGATGTTTTCTAAAGAAAATAAATTTAACTTACTCATAGGTTTCTCATTTTTCTTTCTGGGAGATAACTACTGTGCATATTTTAAGACTTTGATAGACACACGCACACATAAATGAGAGTACTTTAAAAATCTCTTAGAAAACAATAAGTTCATTGTGCAGAAAATTTTGAATTCTATGCATATGAGAAGATTCTAAAAGTTCAAGAAAATGCATATTATGAAGAAGCTATGCATGAATTTAAAAAATTTTTGTACCAAAATAATCTTAATTTCTATAAACATTTTGAAGCATCTTTGTATATTTTTAAGCAATGTATAATATAGTTTCCTATTCATATATATGTATGTATGTATATTTTTGAAGAGAGAGAGCAACAGAGCATGCCCATGAAGCATGCTTTACTCCCCCAAATGCCCACCATCCAGGACTCAATCAGGGTTTCTCAGATGGGTTACAGGGACCCAGTCATAAGAGCCATGACATGCTGTCTCCAAGGATGAACACTAGCAGGAAGCTGAAGTCAGGAGTCAGAGTTGGGAATTGAATCTAGATACTGATGCAGAATGAGGGCATCTTAACTGGCATGTTACTAAGACAAATGCCAGTCCCTGGTTTCCTATCATTTAAAATTATAGATAAATGGTAAGCTTTCTCTCTCTCTGCTCAACATTAAGTCATTTGATTTATCCTTGTTATAAATATAGAACTCATGTAGATCTGTTGAAGCATAATCTGTTCCCCTAATGACGGGAAATATTGTTTTACTTTTTCAGCCATGACAGATAACCACAGTGACTATCTCTGCATCTGTCTGCTTGTGCAACACACAAAGTTCTTTTTTTAACTTTGCTCAGTTTAGTTCACAAACTCTGCCTCTGGCCTGAACTGAGAGTATCTTGGTATTCACTGCTCCTAATCTCCCCCAGACACTGTCTCAACCCTGTGATGAATTTGATAATATCAGCTAAACAGAGGCAATTCTAACCTACTGCTGTTTAACTTCGGCTTGGATTTGAATCCAAGTCTGCAGAAGTTGGCTGGCATGCATCATTTCGTGTGAAATCACATTAAATGATAATATTGAGTCCTTGGGTAACTAGGCTGATAATATGAGAAACAGTTATAGATCCCATTACTCATTACCTTGCTTGAAGGAGAAAATATACAACTTTCCTTTGTCACCTGTTCCCAAAAGAAGTACTGAATCCCAACCCCTCTGATGAGGAAAACTTATTTCAAGGAAAAACCTCCATTTTGAAATACAGTGAGCCTCCTTATCCAACTCATCTAAGCTGCATAATCCCCCTTTATAGAAGTTGTTTACTGAGGCTAAAAGTTCACTGTCCTTTTAAATTATTTACTTATTTATTTGAGAGGCAGAGATGGAGAGTTGGAGAGATGCAGAGAGAAAATCATACATACAGATAAAGAGAAAGAAAGAGAAAGAGAGCTCCCTTCTGCTGGTTCACGTACCAAATGCACACACTAAAACTAGGAGCTCAGTCCAGGTCTCCCATGTGGGTGGCAAAAATCCAATTACAGGATCTTCATTAGATCAGGAGTGGAGCCAGGTGTCAAACACAGGTACTATGATATAGGACACAGGTACTTTAACCAGCACCTTTTTGTTTTTAGATTATTTATTTGAAAGGCAGAGTTACAGAGGAAGAGAGATAGAGATAGAGAGAGAGATCATCCATCTGCTGGTTCACACCCAAGATGGCTGCAACAGCAAGAGCTAGACCAATCTGAAGCCAGGAGCTAGAAGCTTCTTCTGTGTCTCACACATGGGCACAAGGGCCCAAGGACTTGGGACATCTTCCGCTGCTTTCCCAGGTGCATCAGCAGGGAGCTGGATCAGAAGGGGAGCAGCCAGGACTGCAACCGGTCCCTATATGGGACTGCAGCCGCTCAGCCCCCTGTACCACACGCTGGCCCATTCATCAGAATCTTAAAGCACTAGATCAAATGCCTATCCCTGAGCCCTGGCAAGAAATTTGGAATTTATCCTATATAAGTAAGGTATTCTCAATCGATAGTGGCAAAACTTGTAAGGGCTGCCTGACGCTCACCAACTATTTCCTCTTCTGATGTGGCTGCCTTGATCTTCCTTGGTGAACTGACTTCTCTCACACTCACCATAAGTGATTCAGGCAGAGCCAGTATAACACTGCTCATCTCAGAGGCAGATCCAGGGCCTGGCCCAGTGCATCAGCATCTTCCATTCTCCTAACGCAGGTGACTGACAGAGCGATGAGCACCTAAGGCAGGCAAGCACCTCAGAATCAGCCCCAGAACTTCTGCTTGAACTATTGAGAATGGGGATTTTTCTTGTCTCTCCTCCCTCTGGAGTTCTTGAGCTCAGAAAACTATTAACCCAGATCTGGCACTAAAAGATGACCTTCCTGAGAATGAAGACAAAACAAAGGGAGAAATAGATGAAGTCTTTTTTTTTAAAGATTTATTTACTTATTTGAAAGAGTTACATACAGAGAGAAAGAGAGGCAGAGAGAGAGGCAGAGAGAGAGAGAGAGAGAGAGAGAGAGAGAGGGAGGGAGGGAGGGAGGGAGGTCTTCCATCTGTTGATTCACTCTCCAAATGGCTGCAATGGTCAGAGCTGCATCGATCTGAAGCCAGGAGCTTCTTCCTGGTCTCCCACGAGAGTGCAGGGGCCCAAGGACTTAGGCCATCTTCTACTGCTTTCCCAGGCCACAGCAGAGAGCTGGACTGGAAGAGGAGCAGCCAGGACTAGAACCGGCAAGCATATGGGATGCCAGCACCTCAGACATTGGATTAACCTACTGTGCCACGATGCCGGCTCCAGATAAAGTCTTAATCACATCCTTTGAGCCCTGGATCCAACCATGCCTGAAGCTTGCAGCTACCTCTTGATCCCCCAACTACACACATGTGATCTAACACATTTTCTTTTGAAATACTTGGCATCAACCTAGCATAGCAGTTCAAAGTACAACCTCTGAAGTCAATCTGGTCAATCTCAAATCCCTCCTCTACTGTAACTAGCTGCGAGATCTTGTGGGGGGGAAATGACATAAAAGGTCAGAATAGTGTCCACATAGAACTAATCCTCAATATGCTGTAGCCGTTATTAGGAAGTTAGTTCAGTTACTTTTCTTGTAAGTTAGAACCCAAAGATTGTGCAGTTGTTAGTTTTATGTGTGAGCATCACACAGTTCCAACTAGAAATGCTAATCCAGGTGTTCCTATGAAAGTACAGTAGAGGTGATTAACAACTCCAAAGAGGTGATTTTGGGAAAAGGGCATTCCCCTTGATAATCATGTGCAAAAGAAGAAATTCCACAAGAAGACATCAAGAAGACTCAGATATCAGCTCTTACCCTAGAGCTTCCAGCCTGAGAGCTCGCCCGACAGATTTCAGACTTGCCAGCGCCTAAGTCTCAGACCTTTTTGTGTTGCTGTAACAAAATACCTGAGGCTGGCCCATTTGTAAAGAGGTGTAATTGGACTCACTCTTCTGGTGGCTGGAAGGTCCAGGCAGCATGTTAGCATCCTGACGGGGGCCCTCTGGATGTGTCCCAACACGGTGGAGTAGAATGACAATCAGCCACGTGCAGTAAAGGCCAAGGTGTGAATGGGTTATAACAACACATTGTCATGAGAACTAATGCAATCACAGGAGGCCTATACCACTCCCTCAGGAGCAGCATTAACCCATTAATGAAGTGGACCCCCACGATGTAACTCCTTTCATTAGGACTCACCTATGGAAGTTTCCATCATGTCAACAATGTAACACTTGGGACAAAGCTTCAAGCACATGAAGGCTCACCATATCCAAACCATAGCTCACCAATTCCTTACAATAAATCCTTATCTATCTACCCACACACCCACCCATCTACACACCCATATCCATCATCCATCCACCCATCCACCCATCATTGTCTATCCATCTTTTCGCCCATACATCCACACATACATCCACGTCCATCCATTCATCCATCATCTCCTATTAGTTATGTTTCTCTGGTAAGCCCTACTGTGCACATCCTTCCTAATTCTATTTTTAAAAATACTAGGAAAGGGCCGGCGCCGTGGCTTAACAGGCTAATCCTCCGCCTTGCGGCGCCAGCACACCGGGTTCTAATCCCGGTTGGGGCGCCGGATTCTATCCCGGCTGCCCCTCTTCCAGCCCAGCTCTCTGCTATGGCCCGGGAAGGCAGTGGAGGATGGCCCAAGTGCTTGGGCCCTGCACCCGCATGGGAGACCAGGAGAAGCACCTGGCTCCTGGCTTCGGATCAGCGAGATGTGCTGGCCGCAGCGGCCATTGGAGGGTGAACCAAATGGCAAAAAGGAAGACCTTTCTCTCTGTCTCTTTCTCACTATCCACTCTGCCTGTCAAAATAAATAAATAAATAATTAATTAAAAAAAAAAATACTAGGAAAGAGAAACTCATTAATTCATTTTGAACCTCAATGACCTACATGAAAGCTAGTGTACTCCAAATAAAGACTGCCAGAAAATTATCTTGATTAAGACAACTCTATCTTTTCTGAATTTAGCAAGAAATCATGCAGAAGCTGAGAAGTGGGGAAGGAAAATATGACTCAAAATTAAATTACTGTCAGGGTTTAAGTTGACATAGTATATGGTAGCATGAGTTGGGAAGTGCATTGTATGTTTCAGTGTCTTTCATAATTTCTTTGGTGCCAGAAAACTGTTCATGTTTTTTAAACACTGAGAAGTTTCTCCCTTTTCCCCTCAGCACACGGGAAATGTCATCACACAAATGATCTAACTACATATAACTATACCAAAGAGATTGGGATTTATATTCATGAGAAACACACACACACATAATTCATGAGTGATGCTGACACAAGTGAGCCATCAGTGGGCCCTGTTGGATTATAGATCAATTCTAACTCTGTCGTATTTAGTACATCATTGAGTCGTACAACTCTTCATCTTAAAAACTGTCATTGAGTGGATTGCACTCTGTGCTTGTGACTGCCGAGCTACCAGGTCTTCCTTTCAGACATGTATGGAGCCTGTATTTTATTACATTCAAATGCTATGTTTTACCCATAATTCTGTTGTGACCTCAGTACTTGGGGCCTTGTGTTGATTTATGAGGCATTCAAGATTCCAAGAGGAAATTTCACAACCCCAGAGGATCTGCCTGAATGGACACATTATTTTGCTAATATGCATAGGCATAAATCTTGTCTCTCACACACTGGAGTTTATGAGGATGACATTAAGCTGGTTACTGCTCTGTAGACTCAATGCTGCCCAAGTGTTTGGGGAGAAGATACCCAGGGGGGTCATTTATGTTGGTGCTGTTAAGGAGACAGGGCCTTCTAGCTCATCTCTGTGAAGTTGGGGAAGGAGGGCTTTTATCTGCCAAAGGTCATCAGATGTTTATATCATCATTCATAGGTGATACAAACTGATCAACTTGACATTTACCCTGCTGTAGATTTATTGAATTGCCTTGGCAGGGCCAGATCAAATGACTTGCTGGGCCTCATACAGTCCACGGGCTGGACAGTCCCCCTCCCTCAGAGTGTCATCAAAATAGCAGTGAAAGCCACATCTGGGAAAAATCTATTAATAAATTATTAAATGGCGCTCTCAAATTTGAAACTTAAATTGAGACTTCGAAGGAATATCACTCATTTATTCCCCATTCATCTCACTGCTCCTGTGTACTTTACTCTCTGTCCCTGGGATCCTAATAAGACATCCATAATAATAATATATTCAATTTTTTAATTAAAAGCCAATCAGTGAAAAGCACTATAAACTTCAACAAGTACACACAGGAGGAGACTGCTGCTACTTACATTTAATTATCTAACCATCAGGCAATAAATGAGAATTGCTTTCTGATTATTCAATAAAATTAGTAAGAAGTGTCTTATGTTTTTTGAGTAGATAGCTGGATAGACAATTCCAAATTGGTTTTTGAAAAGAAGATGGTTAGATAGTTCTAAATTGGCTTTTGAGATAAGATTGACACTTCATATGTATGCTAATTGATGTCAAGTATTTCATAGGTATTTTCCATCATTTCCTGCAATAACATCCAAAGAATATTTTATACTTAGACCCTTCTTTAGTGGTGTGAGGTTGGAGCTATGTGGGTTAGATGGCTCTATTTTTAAATCACCTTTGGGAATATCTGGGCAGCCCATGTCAGATCTCCACTCTGTTTATATGGGAAGATCTTGACACCTGGCAAGAGGTGAATTGGTTTGTATGATAAACATCACATTAGCTGGCTATCGGAGGAAAGCATGTTTGCTCTTTGTCCGGCTCCACTGTTCTTGGAGGCCCAATACCTGAATACAATTAGTAAGGCTGTATGACATATACAGACGTGAGCGGGGGGTCTCTTCCATGAGGCAGAGAGCTGTCCTCGTACTGAAGAGGTTTGTCCCAACTTGATTAAAGCCTGCATTCCTTCCACCAATTTGCCAGTTTTCTTCTTCTTCTTTAACATTCTGGAAATTTCTGTCTTTGGTCTCTGCACAGGAATCTGGATGAGGTAAACTGCGAAGCGGACAGTTGTAAGAGGAGGAGAGCAGAGCGAGTGTGATATTTGGACCAAGGCACATGGACAGGTGCAGGAAAAGGAGTAAGTGGAAGTGGAGGCTCTCAAAAAGAAGGTTTTTGGAGAGCTGGGGGTCCCTGCTTTTGTTTGATTTATTTATTTATTTATTTATTTATTTATTTTTACTGGGTCACCCCTTAAATGGCAGCTACAGCCGGTGCGCAGGCTGATCTGAAGCCAAGAGCTGAGGCCATCCTCCACTGCCTTCCCAGGCCACAGCAGAGAGCTGGACTGGAAGAGGAGCAACCAAGACAGAATCCAGCACCCCAACCGGGACTAGAACCCGGGGTGTGGCACCACAGGCGGAGGATTAGCCTAGTGAGCTGCGGCGCCGGCGGATCCCTGCTTTTGTGACTTAGCCAGTCCTGGCTGCTCCTCTTCCAATCCAGCTGCCTGCTATGGCCTGGGAAAGCAGCGAAGGATGGCCCAAGTGCTTGGGCCCCTGCACCCACATGGGAGATCTGGAAGAAACTCCTTGCTCCTGGTTTCAAATCTACCCAGCTCTATCCATTGTGGCCATTTGAGGAGTGAACCAGCAGATGGAAGACCCTTCTCTCTGTCTCTCCTTCTCTGTAATTCCACCTCTCAAATAAATAAACAAAATATCTAATAAAAAATGCACGTGGCCACTGTGCAATTGTACTGTGTGTGGTTCCTTCAATCTTAGAAGTGATGCAAAAATAAAATATAAACCAGACTCTAAAAATTTGGAAGAAAAACACAAACTGTCTTACAAATCATTTTTATATTGATTACATGATGAAATAATACTTTAAATACACTGAGTTAAATAAAATATGTCATTCAAATCATTTTTCCTGTTTCTTTTTTTACCTTGTATGATATGTCTACAGGATATTTAAAATTACATAGATGACTTGTATTTTTGTAATAGATAATGCCAGGCTAGCACACACAAAGCCATCATTCTAAATTATGTCAGAAATCACTCATAAAATTGCAGTATTCTTCCTCATCTGGTAATTCCCACACTGAAAGAACAAGAAGAAACTGCAGATGTCTGGGTCTTTACACATTTTCTGCTCTCAAGGTAAATAGAAATTTGTTGGGTAAATCAAGGAGGGATGTAAAATTTGAAAATGTCTGCATCTTAACCAGGTTTGTACATTTGATTTAATAAGCTGAAGGCAAAGATTTTGTTAAGAATTAAATGGAGACTATGAGGGGACTGCGTCAGCAGCCAAGTGAATACGCTTAGGAAGTGGCTCTTGTGAATGGCTCAGAGTGTGTAATGCCTCCCATATCTTATCGTACTGACCTTGGCGCATCTCAGAGAGGAGTGGGGATTGCCTTCCAAAGGGACCCAGGCTGCAGCCATTTCTTCCTCCTCTGCCTACTGGCAACACACACAGCCACGAGCCTTTCTCCTTGGTCTATGCTAGCATACTATCCCATCTCTTGACCACCTGAATTTAACCCCAACTGATTCCTAATTATACATTTTTTCACCTAGCATCCACAGGGATCCCTTTTGTAAGTTGATTTATTGATAGGGCAAGAGCCATGGCGCAATGAAATCGCACTCCGCATGGCCCTGCTGGCCTTGCCTCATGGTGCTGGTCTAGGTGTCTGTTTTGTTTCCCCCACTAAAATGCAAAGGCTGTGAGAAAGGCGATCTGGTCTCTCCTGTTCATCCTTGTCCCCGGTTTTACACCCAGTAGGAAGCACCTAAGCACCAATAAATATTCGTATAATGCATATAAATGAACAGACATTACATAGGAGAAAAACTTGGATTGCAGAGGCTTAAATAATTGGTCTAAAATCCCAGTTAGTTTGGGAGAAAATCTTACAATTCTAGGTTTAATTAATCTAATCCAAGATAAACTAGAGGATTTATTAGAGCAGCAAGTGGGAGGATTAATCATATCTTCTGATCTTATCTACACCTGCTGGTTCCATGGACACAGTACACAAACTCAACAACTGTATTAAATACTTTGGAAAATATATTTCAAATAGTAAATGTAAGAAGCTTTTAAGACAATGCAGTAGAGGCCAGCACTGTGGCATAGTAGGTTAAGCCTCCACCTGCAGTGCTGGCATCCCATATGGGTGCCAATTCATGTCCCGGCTAGTCCTCTTCTGATCCAGCTCTCTGCTAAGGGCCTGGAAAAGCAATGGAAGATGGCTCAAGTGCTTCGGCCCCTGAACCCATGTGGGAGACCTGGAAGAAGCTCCTGGCTCCTGGCTTCAGATTCGCCCAGCTTCAGCCATTGCAGCCATTAAGGGAGTGAACCAGCGGATACAAGCCCTCTTCCTGTCTCTACCTCAGTCTGTAACTCTTCCTTTCAAATAAATAAATAATTCTTAAAAAAAAAAAAAAAGACAATGCAATAGCAAACTGAGTCGAGTATTACATTGTAGCAAAACACCACCAATCTAGAGAATCAAATAGCTTCTTGGAGCTTACCAACAGAGCATGTAAAAAGGTCTACATTTGCCACTGCCTTCCAGAAAACACTACAGTGTGGTTGTTGTTTTATTCTCTCTGCCAGAATGAGATACTTGTCTTCTGAGCCAGCATATTAATTATCTAGAATTAGTAATTGTTTCTATTATGTCTATGAGTTGCTTTATGAGGATACTACAAGAAGTGCATGAAAAATGGAATTAAAAGGTAAGGTTATTTTGGTACAAAAATTTTTATGAAATACATGTCTAGTTTTTTCATAATATACATTTACCATGAAAATTTTGAAGGCCCCTTTGTGTATATTATACAAAGACTAGGTATGGATATTTTTTAAAAATTGCACCAAAATAAGCTTATCTTTAATTTCATTTTCCATATCCTTCTTGAAGTAGCCTCATATTTCAAGGTCATTTGAAAGATGATCTCATGATAACAAGTTTGTACCTAGAAAATTAAATACCATGTTTCCTCTAAGTTGCATTTATTTAGTTACAAATTTCCAATTTAAGGATCCTCAACTTTGTAATGCAACTTCCAATCTGTTTCATAAGAAATTCGCTATGATGGCCAGGAGTCCCTGGGCTGGTCCTCTCTGATTTGACTTTCTGATGTGTCACTCCCTCTCACACTCAGTGGGGTTGACCAGGATATCACAGAAATGATAAGACTTCTGAAACCCATTGTGAGAGACACTGTGGCTACCATTTTGTTCTTTTGGATCACTCATGTACGGGGGAAGCCAGATGTGATTTTATAAACATATTCAAGCATCCTGTGGGGAGGTCTGCATGTTGAGAGACCAATAGCTCCTGCCAACAGCCAGCACCCAGGGAAACATCTGCCTTCTGCAAAGTGCACCCCCAGCCCCTCTTGAGCCTACAGATGACACAGCCCTAACTGACCCCTGGAACACAACTTCAAGAGGGACCTCAGCCGGAACCACCCAGCTATGCCTCTCCAGATTTCCTGACTCAAGAAACAGTGTGACACAGTGAATGCAATCTGTTCTACCGCAATAGATAATGCATAACTCCAAGCATCTTACAACAGAGGACACATGCTATCACTCCCTATTTGTGCCAAATTCTTACTGCTAACTGCAAAATAGCTATAATCTCAATAA
Source organism: Lepus europaeus (assembly GCF_033115175.1). Taxonomy (NCBI): domain Eukaryota; kingdom Metazoa; phylum Chordata; class Mammalia; order Lagomorpha; family Leporidae; genus Lepus; species Lepus europaeus. Next base: position 118,432,207 of record NC_084836.1, on the reverse strand, counting down.
GACATAATTACAATCTTGAAAATACAGTTTTTCAAAACATTTCAAGATAAACCCAAAACTATAGACTACACTGATCCTGAAAAATTAGGCTTGGCTCAGTTATTATGTAGCTTCTCAAGTATGGTTTGTGTAGAATAAACTATTCTCTATGCTGATTTATTTTTATTTTTTAATAATTATTTTATTTATTTGAAAGAGTTACAGAGAGAGGTAGAGCCAAAGAGAGAGAGAGAGGTCTTCCATTCCACTGGTTCACTCCTCAAATGACTTCAATGGCCAGAGGTGAGCTGATCTGAAGCCAGGAGCCAGGAGCTTCTTCCAGATCTCCCACACTGGTGCAGGGGCTCAAGCACTTGGGCCATCTTCTACTGCTTTCCCAGGCCATAGCAGAGAGCTGGGTCAGAAGAGGAGCAGCCGGGACTCGAACTGGCACCCATATGGATTGCTGGCGCTGCATGCTGGGGCTTTAACTCACCGCGCTATAGTGCCAGCCCCTAGGCTGAGGCTGATTTATTTAATAATCTATAAAACTTGGGGGTCAAATGTCACTATTTCACTAAGCCTAAGAATTACCCACAGCTCACTTGTAGCTCTCTCTCTCCTAGATAATGCTGATCTTCATGGCAGGTTCTATTACTAGATTTTGAAAGGAATGATTTACCTTGGTGTGATTTCCTAAGTCTTCAAATTGCAAGACATTAAATTATTTTCTATTGGAAAAACAAGCAGAGTTAATACCTGATTACATTTCTCCTACCGTGAGCTGTGAACAAAGGATAAATGTTAATTTGCCATAGGAGATCTATATTGAGTAGATAGGTATATTTTCCCTTTGAGAAAAGACTGTCCTACAGCAATGGAAATTAATTGGGTTAATATGTTCCTAATGGCAACATTTTTACTTATGTCTGTCTGTCTAAACAGACGTTAAAAAAAAGAATCAAAAGAAGCAATCCAATTACATCATCATTCTCCAAGGAAAATCTAATGACAACTGTCTATAAAATTCACTTAAGGTTAAAGCGAGTATTTGCATCTCATTAGATTCAAATATCATTATGGAGTTAAAAGAGTCTACAAATAGCAAAGAGAATATTATGCAGTTATTTCTGGTTTAAAAGTTCAATTTTGCCTTAAACATCTTTTTAAAAACATTATATCTGATTTCAGCCATTAGAGTCAATGACTGTTTCTATCTAATGCAGTTCTGCTTTCAAATTCCCTCAGCTATACTCCTTTTCAGATTGCTTCTTCAGGCCTTGTCTGAAAATGTTACTTCCAAACATTAGTATGCAACCTCTTTTCCCACCTCCGTTGGAGTTTTTCAACATGGTGCAGGCCCTCTCTGAGAAGTGCCACTGTCTAAAACAACGCATATTCTACAAGTGTTCCCGCCTCTGCATAGTGCCTGGAACATTTTACATCCCTTCTAGTGCATGGCGAGGACAGAGCTCTCCTCCTGGTGTGGAGGTAGGGGTGGCTACGACACTGAAGCAGCTAATGGAATGAGGGAGGACTGACACCAACCACTTGGAGGCCTTCCCGGCAGCCTTCCCATGGTTCTCCCTTCTTTACTCATGCAGATGAAACAAGCAACCTGGGAAGTCAGATCTTGCTGGTGGTTTTAGAGCAGTAAATAAAGAGACTGGATCTCTGAATCCAGGACTAGAGGAAAATCATGTATTCAACACTTTCCCTGGGCTCTTACCTGAATAAGAAATGGCCCTTTATTGTGTTGAACCACTGGGATTTGGGGAATACATCTACAATAGCTAGAACTGTCTGAAAATATTAAACTAAGACAGTACTGCACAAATTTATATAGAATACATTTTTGAAATATACTGTTATAGGATAGCTTCTATGTACCAGATAGGAGCCAGATACAGCAGTGATAGGACAAATTCACTGCCTTAGAAGAGGGGAGGAGATGGGTAATATGTAAAATTATAATTGATAAAATGATGAATGTGGCTTGAAATCACTGCCATTGAGAAGATAAGGTAGGATTATATGAGAGCAATTGTTCCAGATAAACCCCTTTGGCAATAAGGAAATACGTACCTGAGAATTTAACACTTGAGCTGCAATTTCTAAATATGGAGCCAGAATGTCCCAGTTAAGAGGACACAGCATCCAAACACCCTGCTCTGAGAGGCTCTGGCATTCAGGACAAAGAAAAGCAAGTGAGTGGGAGATGGCAGAGGAAGAAATGGGAAGCGTTTGAGATAACGTCAGGGAGATAGGAAGTGTCAGCATCCTAAGGATTTGGTGGCCAGGCTAAGGAGTTGGGGTTTTACTCTGAGCATGCCGGCAAGCCAAAACTTCCCATAAAAGATGCGTCTTATTCTGAGACATTATAAAGAAAAATTATGAAAGTTTTAAATAGGAATTTTTTTATTTTTATTTTTTGACAGGCAGAGTTAGACAGTGAGAGAGAGAAAGACAGAGAAAGGTCTTCCTTTTCCATTGGTTCACCCCCCCCAAATGGCCACTATGGCCGGCGTGCTGCATGGATCCGAAGCCAGGAGCCAGCTGCTTCCTCCTGGCCTCCCATGAGGGTGCAGGGCCCAAGCACTTGGGCCATCTTCCACTGCCTTCCTGGGCCACAGCAGAGAGCTGGACTGGAAGAGGAGCAATCAGGACAGAATCCGGTGCCCCAACTGGGACTAGAACCCAGGGTGCTGGCGCTGCAGGCAGAGGACTAGCCAAGTGAGCCATGGCACCAGCCTAAATAGGAATTTTTAAAAATGCTTAGCTGGTACCCTATCTAGATCACACAGCTGGGCTCTTTCCACTTGGTCGTTGTCTTGGAGCTAAAACCTGAAAGTATGGCAAATGGTTCCTGCCCACAGGATCTCCCTGTGTCTGGAAGCATGCAATTGACCCTTGCCCTATGGCTATTGACCAGTTTTTCTTCTATTAAGCAAATTCCCTTCAGCATTTGGTGGGCTTTCTAGTTACCTGCTCTTTGGATTCTCTTTTGAGTCAGTTGTATTGTCCTATTGTTTCCTCGACTAGTCAATAAGTGAAATAAAATCATTGATACATCTTCATTTTACTTCTATTTGCATGGAGTCAAAATTTTTGCCTTTTCAAAACATTACCATTTAATAGGATGAGCACTCCCACAGTAGAACTACCACACAATCAACCAACCACCCAATTCCAGTTCCCATCTATTGGATTTAATTGAGTCATCGCAATCACACAGCTAATCCTAGGCCTAGCACACCAACAACCAACAACCCCAAAAGCAACCTCTGAGCTGCTGTATGGGGGGGGGGGGGGGGGTACGGACTGGAGAACAAAGATCCACAACACTCCCTTTGTAGATGTTTTATGCCTCCCTCCCTCCGTGACCCCCTCACCTTTCACACTCAGAACGGCGTCCCCCACCCTCTCCCCTCCCTCCCTCTCCTAAAGGACCCTAGTGGGGTAGGGAAAATCATAAGTGAAACATTTGAGTGGAAGCTCCCAGAAGGCAGCAGGTGTTGGAGGTGAGTCCTGTGGAGGTGTTTACAAACAGCTGAGCTTCATTTTCCCCGTTGTCAAAGAGATAAACTAGGAATAAAATATGCAAAATGTGTTTTTGATGACTTGATGCCACCTCCCTGGTCTACCACAGCATCTGCCAAGTATAGATTACCCTCTGATAGGATGGCTTTGAAGTCACACCTTTTGCCAACATGACTTCAGGTGCAGTCCAGCCTCCAGGAACAGGGAAAATTCTCAAGATAACCTTCTAGTGTATTCCGAAATTACACGGCCTTTGCTAAAATTTCTGGGAACAACTTAGACCTTCATAGCATAGGTCTCTTGAGAGTTCTAAAAAAATATGGGATGCATTCTATTGTAAAACCAATATTTATTAAAAATGTGATGAGAAAAATGATATTCAGGAAAGACATACTTGTCTCACAATTGGCACGTTGGCTTTTCCAGGTATTTTCAGAACTCAGAATCAAATCAGAGAAGCCAGTGTTATCTGACCTCACCACCCCCTACTCTTTCTTCCCTCACCTATCACATCCATCCCAAAGTTTCATACCCAGTTGGATTTATAGCATCACAAATTTGCTTTTATTTTTAATGGGACTCACAGGTAAGTACAATTTTCTGTATTCTCATACAATCAAAAGAGATGTAAAAATTTGTGCGCATTAGGTAACTTTTATGCTAAAATAAATAACATATTTCAATGTCCTTATTAGCTGCTGGAAGCTTAGAGCCACATATGTACCTCAGCTACAATTAAGTATCTCTATAATTTTGTTCTAAGGTTCTATTGTCTTTTTTTTTCTGGCTCTGTCTTTAGCGACAGACTTTTAGGTATTGCTGTCTTGTATTTTTCTCCCTCTTTGTACTTTAAATTCTTTCAGAAACATGGGAGTGTTTAAGAAAAACAGATAGAATTAAATACAATAGGATATCTCCCAGCCTCTATAAAGAATGAAATTTTGCAATATGTGACAATATGAATGAACCTTAATGATATTATACTGAGTGAAATAAGCCAGCCACAGAGAGACCAATACTTACATGAGAAATCTAAAACAGCCAAAGTCACAGAAGCAGAGAGTAGAATGTTGGGTGCCTGGGGCTAGGGATGAGAGGGAGTGAGGAGTTACCAACCCCTGGGCACAAAACTGCAGTTTAGTAAGATCTACTCTAGGACACTATACTGAAAGTCAACAGTAGTAGTACACATCAAGATTTCTCATATTAAGTGTTCTTGCCACAATAAAATGAAATTGGTAAGGTTATTAGAAAAACTAACAAAGTCACCAGTCCTAGGAAATGATGACCTTGATCCTGCTTGCACTATTTTTAATCTTGCAAAAGATACAATGATTATTCCATATATTAATGAAAACTTAAAGTCCATTATTTAAACTAAAATTTCAGGTGGATATTTTTAAATGCAGGCTCACATTCCACCAACATATCCCCAACATTCTTTCCTTTGAAGTCTTACTTTTCTCACTGGGTTAGACTATTTATTTGTTAAAAAATGAGAGTAGATTATACTTTGGGCAAATGTATTAATAAGGACTCTGAATGGCAAGTAATGGAAATCTGCATAAAAAGGGGCTTAGCAAACCCTAGAATATACAGGTTTAGGCATTAAATAGAACCAGCTTCAAGCATGGCCCCAGTAGCATCGGGCATCATCTACCTGTATCCACTGCTTCCTTGGGTTTCATGTGCAAGCAGCCTCCTCCCGTGTAGAGCCAATTCTGCCAGTGCAGCAGGCTTAAACCGCACCCATGCGCTTCCCAGCTCCACCCTGAAACACCTAACACTAGAATCAGAACACGTTTATAGAATCCTCATAATAGAAGCAGATCTGTAGAAGAAAGTGGTGGTTGTCTTGTCACTAAACATTGTCTTGATGGTGACATGAATGTTCAGCAGCTTAGCAGACAAAAAGAATCCAGAATCCAGTTTCTAAAACAGAGATCTCCACAGAGACTAGACCTCTATTGGGAAGGGAATAATCTCTGCCGATGTTCTCCAAGGATTAGATGGGATTCCATTTCTCTTTAATTCTGTTCCATTTACCCTCCAGGCATTTCTCCTCCACTGCTTTTCCTATACTCTCAGCTTCAAGTCACCGAGCCAAAGCCCGTGATGAATGGCTATTCCATGCTTTCCTGATTTCAGCTCTCTGTAGATAAACAGTGCTAGGATTTATGGTTACTATAACTAAAATACTATAGGAAAGCACATGAGCTCAATGGGGTCAATGAGTTCTGGCAATAAAAGAAGTGGGACAATTTGGCAAACCCAGGATCTTGACTGGAAGGTATTTGGCTCCTAGCAGGAGTCATGGCTGCCAGGCTAGGCTAAACCAGGACTACCAGAGTGGCGCATTTACAATGGCAAAGTTGGTTTCAATTCACAGAACATCATCTAGGAATATGCACGTCTCCCTGACAACAGCCACTTATAGTTTTCACTCCTACTAGGTACCTATGGAAGAGAACAAGATTTGCGTTATGTGTCTGTATACTCGCATCTGTGTGCCTGTGCACATGGACACATGTGTTTTCTCTGGCTCTCTGTTCCCCTTTTCTCGTTGCACTGAGGTGAAGATGGCAGGCTGGAGGGGGAACAGGAGGGGATCTATGACCACATCTCCCACACCTGGTCAGACGTGTTTCTTATCGCCACCCTTACAAAAGTGGTTTTCGTTTGTTTGCTTGTTTCGTTTTTGCTGTGGGGAGGTGCTACACGGTGAGAAGAGGGGGAGGGAGAAAGAATGCAAAGATGGAAAAGAGTCAACACAATTGTTTTTGCTTCTCAAAAGTCAAGAACGGAAACTACAGCTACCAAAAGCAGCCTGGAGAGGGTAAGCCCTCTGCCACCTTCTGGGCACTTGCCATGTGTCTGGCTTTGTAAACTTGGTCTCACTGTTTCTCACGGAAAGCTGCAACAGACATCGCTGGTGCTGTCACATGTGCCGGCTTCTGACTTTATCTGCAGCTGCTGTGGCCCGTTTCATCCAAGCTCTGGTCCACCAGAGTCCAACCTGAACACCAGCTTCTGCTTCTTCCCCATAGGAGAATGCTTCTCTCAGCATAAATCAACACAAACAAGCTCTAACACTGTTGGGGCTGGCGCTGTGGCGTAGTGGGTAAAGCTGCCTCCTGCAGTGTCGGCATCCCAAATGGGCACCAGTTTGAGTCCTGGCTCCTCCATTTCTGATCCAGCTCTCTGCTATGGCCTGGGAAAGCAGTAGAAGATGGCCCAAGTCCTTCGGATCTCTGTTTTTGGAAGAATCCAAGCTAAAATACAATCTCGCTGTAACAACCACTTGGATAAAACTGTGATTCATAGAAATTCAGTCTAATGGCACAACACTGGTAGGGAAGAGAGCCAGGGCCCAAGTCTAGGTCAGGGAAGCATCAGAAGGTACACGTTCCCCACTGTACAATGCCTCTGTCTGGATCACAGGAACGGTTTGGCCCACCCCTTCCTTCTCTCTCCAACAAATCATCAAAAAGTCATGATTCAGCAGACCCCTGTGTTGGAGCATTTCCTCTCATGTCTTCAAGAGAACATTGTTGCCCCACTGGAAAATTCAACTCAACGTGAGTTCCTGCAGAGAGAATTATGTTGGGAAATTCAGGTTCATCCACTCAGTCAGCTAGTATTTAGTGAGAGTACACATGTGCTGCTGGCTGCAGTGTCATTGCCACGACGGTGGTCATGAGAAGTGCCCCCCTCACACAAGGAGATCACAATAGGGGAAGGGAACCAGGTAAACCAATAGTGCTGAATGGCGAGTGTGGTTGACACATAAAGCAGGTGCCTCATCCGGCTAGTGATAGCACAGGTGAGGTAGGGAGAGGTAAGCAGGAAAGGTTTCTGGAAGTGTCAAGCCACCAGAGAAAAGGTGGACACGCAGGACCTGATTCCGTTAAGTCCAGGCCAGCATCTGAGCCTCTGCATTTCTGGTAAGACGCCTGGTGATGCTAACACTGCTGGGCTTAGACAGCACTGCAGGAGCAGAGTTTGGACTGCCCTGCAGCCTGTGTTTTTAAGAACTGAGGATGTAATAGCCAGTCTGTTAAGGCACTGATAGAAGGAAATTTAAATGTATAAGAAATTAATTCAATTGGGTCATGATTAGAAATTAACTTGGAAGTAAATTTTTAGGGCAACTAGTAAAAATCGAAACATAATGACCATACTAAGTACTTCATTATAATAAAACAACCACAAAATGGAGGGGCATGAATTCTGCCTTGTCTTTTCTTGTGATGGTATTCTAAATTGACTTGAAGATGGAAAGAGAATCGTAAGACATGTATACTGTTTTCCTTGCCTGATGTCAAACATAGGATTGCCAGTCCATGAGTATAGGCAAAAATAAAAATAATAGAGTATATTGTTTCAGTGCTTACTATGTACTAAGATGTTATATATAATTTATCATTTAATCCACATAAGCACACAACTAGTTAGATACTACAATTATCCCCATTCCATAGACCAAAAGAACAGGGGCTTTTATCAAGGTAAACTAGACATTGATAAGTCAGTCCATCCAAGGAAATGGAATTGGACAACCAACTTTGAACACAGTAACTAAACTTAGAATGTATGTTAGTGTTCAATGATAGCTTTCTAAAGAGGATAGAATCATGATATACAAATACAAACTAAATGAATCAAAAATTTTATTGAACTCATTAATAAGGGACTCAATTGTTGTTAACAATGGTTTTTAAAAATTGAAGTGCCACATATTATAGCTAGATTAAAACAAGCAGAAATGAATTTACAAATGGGATGCAAAGCCAGCAACCCAGGTCAGCATCCAGAGTGATGACTTACTGCCTTCTAGGAAACACAATTTGCCTCTTAATGGACAGGGATTACGTTCATTCCTCTCCACTCCCTTACACGGCTGTGAAACAGACTAGACCAAGACAAGCAAACGCAGAGACGGCCGGGTTAGACGGGCTGATCAAAACACCCACCAAACTGCAGTCTTTCACAATCTCCTTATACTATTGATCACATTGCTATGTGCTGTGTCTCTGAATAAGAGGTAAAAATAAAAGGGTGACTATTTAGAGGGAAGAGCTTAGAATTAAGATGCAAATAATGTTGATTTCTACAATGGTGCTCCCAGCATGTGGTGAAGTGCATCCTGACATCTCAGCAGATGCTCGTTAGTAAACTCAAAGCTAACTGACCCTGTTCTCTGGGTCGGTAGAAGAAAATAATAAATGTAATAATTGACAATTTCACAAATATTTTTGGCCCAAATATTAATGACAGAAAATTTGTAATTCTTGATTCTTGGCAACACTGATCAGGATGAAACTTCCAGGTTAAGATAAACTTTCCAGCTCTATTTCTGCCTTTTGCTGACAACTGTACACTATTTTTTTTTCTTTTTTTTTTTAACTTTTATTTAATGAATATAAATTTCCAGTATACAGCTTATGGATTACAATGGCTTCCCCTTCCCATAACTTCCCTCCTACCCGCAACCCTCCCCTCTCCCGCTCCCTCTCCCCTTCCATTCACATCAAGATTCATTTTCAATTCTATTTATATACAGAAGATCAATTTAGTATAAAATACTTCAACAGTTTGCACCCACATAGCAACACAAAGTGAAACATGCTGTTTGAGTACTAGTTATAGCATTAAATCAAAATGTACAGTATATCAAGGACAGAGATCCCACATCAGGAGCAAGCGCACAGTGGCTCCTGTTGTTGACCCAACAAATTGACACTCTAGTTTATGGCGCCAGTAACCACCCTAGGCTGTCGTCATGAGTTGCCAAGGCTATGGAAGCCTTCCAAGTTCCCCGACTCTGATCATATTTAGACAAGGTCATAAAAGACAGGGTGAGGATAGTAACCAATGATCCTAAGAGTGGCCTTAACCAGGTCTGAACAATTATACAGCATTAAGTGGGGAAGAGGACCATCAGTACACACAGGTTGGGAGTAGAGCCATTGGTGGTAGAGTAGAGGTTATGATTACAAAGGAATGAGGCTCAACTGCACTAGACAGGGTCTAGAACAAAGGACAGAGTCATTATTAGAGGAGCTAAGAAAGGTGCTGTCTAAGCTACAAGTAATTTTTCTGATTGAGAGGCAAATATAACCTGACAGAAGGGGCTTGATAATAATCTGGTGGGCTTTAGGCCTTGTAAGTTAAGAGGCTCAGACCTATCTATCTCTTCACATGGGGTATATCCTAAGGGAGGTGTGAACCTCCTAGGGGAAGGCACTCTGTTGACTTTCATTACTTGGCTGGCCTGGGAGGAGAGCTGGCCAGGTAAAGGCAGGTGGCATTTCTAACAAGAAATTTACAGTTCTGCCTGCAATGTTGCTGACCCTACTTGACCATACCCTCAGCTGCAGTGGTCACTTTGGAAGTTGGGCTGAGTGAAGGGCTTTTCAGCTTGGAGCCAATAAGATCTGTGGCTCTGACCTGGGCATCCTTCGATTCCAGGGCAGGTCCATTTCCAGTGATCCAACTCTTGGCAGAGCTGCCAGGGCTCTTCACAAGCTGACTTCTGCTGAAGCCCAGGCTTACCACATTGAAAGCCACTGCAGTGGACTGGCCTGTTGGGTCTCCTTGAGGGCAGATCACTGTACAGATCAGCCATTAATAGGCCTGCCACCCATTGCTTCTGATGCCTAGCTTTCTTTTCCTCCTGGTTTGTGTTAAAGCAGACCAGAGGATGCAAGTCAAGGGAGTGCCCGTGTCTCATCTTTAATCTTCGGTGGCCTGAACTACAAGTCTATAGTCACAGGCATGTTCTGTAGTAGTTTTTCTAAGGTAGACAATGCCCATGAGGAAAATTATATTCTCACTTTAAAACTTTCTTTCCCTTTGGTCTGAAAGGGAGGTTTTTTTTTTTCTACTTACTGTATACTTCGCTGATGGCGATGTGAATCTCGCTATGAGATTATTAGTTAAGTTCTTATTTTGGCTATGCTATTAACTGTACACTATTGAAGGTCAGACTTTGGTGTTGTCCCCATGGACATGCACCTGCATCGTGGTCCTGGTTAAAGACTTTCAGGATTCAGGGGCCATAATACAATGATGTTATTGTATTATGTATAACCTTGGAAGGCCTTTGTCTCCTGGGACCATTTCAAAGATATGAGCAACATAGAGAGAGAGAGTGTGAAAGAGAAAGAGAGAGAGAGAGGGTTTCTAGTGCTCAGATGTTTCTAGACCACTGATCTTCCAACACTGAAACATAAAAATTCAGGTAGCTCTGAACCTTCCCAGACATGGTTTAGTAATGTCCCCCATTAATTATCCCACCAATGGACACAGTCCTCAGATTTTGCAATTAGTATTTTAAAATGTCTAAGTCACAAATTGCCCAGCACAAGTACTCTTCATTTACAACCTGTATTAACTACTTAACTTGATGGGGACAATTCAATACTCTCCCCATATAAATTTTAGATGATGTGAGTATGTCCAACTATAATGGATTAACTTTCATATTTACTTTTAAAGTAAGAAATCTTCACCAACACAATACCAGTTTATGCTGTTCTGGAACTAACCAACTACAATTAAATCACAGAAAATGTATGGAAGAAATCACTACTCAAAAGGTAGAAACTAAAGGGTAAAATATCTCAGAGTTCCAGCTCAGGCTAAAGAAACAGAATCATAAGGCAATGCAGTTCTTCTATACTAATAGCTATTGTTATGCATGAATTCCTTCTACAGCAGTTCCCAGGCTGGTGCCTGGGGATTGGGCACAGAGAGTGAAGAATTGTGCTCAGTATGTGGGTGTGTGTATCATTGGGAAATGCAAAGAGAGAATATAGTACCCCCCTCGAATCCGCAGAGCATTTTCAAGATCTCCAGTAAAAACCTAAAGCTGCACATAGTACCAAATCCCACATATACTTTATTTTTCCCATGACATAGCTTAATCTATAAATTAGGCAGAGTAAAAAATGAGCAACAATAACAACTAGAAACATATACTATAAAGATGCTGTGACTGTTCTCTCTTGCTCCCATGAGCCTTCTCTCCACCACAAAGTATCTTGTGTCTTATCGTACCGTAGCACTTAGAGACCAGAGTATGTAGTTTTTTCCTTTGCTAAGCCAAGAATTGTTACTTTTTTAATTAAAGGAAGCACTTTATGGCATGACTTCTCTTTGGCATATTCAAACTGCCACTGTCACTACTCCTGCACTTCGAGGTTTTCAAGTCAAATAAGGGTTCCTGAGTATAAGCACTATGACACTCTGGTAACTGAGATGGCTACTCAGTGACTGACAGGTGGCACGGAGGCATGAATGAATACACTGGACAAAGAGCTGATTCAAGTCTCGCAGGACTGCACAGGATGTCACAAGATTTTATCATGCTGTTGGGAATGGCATGCAATTTAAAATCTAGGAATTGTTTATTTCTGCAATTTTCCATATAACATGTTTGGACCACCATTCAGTGCAAGTAACTGAAATAGTGGATAAGGAAGGTGACCATATGCTGTCCTTGAGCTTGGTAAAGCCTGATGTGCCTTGTGGTGCATAGCTACATAGGCTGTGCTGCTGCTTGGCTTCCCTGAACCCATAACTGCTCACAGCCATGACTCCTAATGTAAGATCAAAGTGTCCTGTATTCTCAGAACAGTTTGGCCACACAAACCTTGTGTGAGAGCCACCGACTGACTTCCTTGTACTGGAATTAGTGTGTTTTGGAATGCTAAGAATGTCCCATAAATATCATAGAAATATACCGTTACATATCACACAAATCTCCAAAGAGCCTTCCAAAATGGAAGCTGCCAATATGTATTTTCATGACCAGGGTATAAGAATATCTGTTTCCCAAACCCTCACCAACACGGCCATTGTGTATCTTCCAAGAGCGTAATTTGGATGCTCTAAGAGTTATCCCTATTTTTCACATCTCCTTCATTTTCTTCAGTTCATCTGGCAAATAAATCTGTTTTCCACCGGAATAAATATGACAATTAAAAATTAACCCCGCCACCTGCTGAGCCACTGCTCATGTGTCTTTCTGACAAGAACAGATTAGCAGTGCTTAACCGGAAAGAGAATGTGGTTCATTAGGAAGGATGTGTTGTACTTACCGGGCTATGAAGAGAAGGGAGAATTTACTCCTTGTTCCGGCAAAGTGATGTCTAAATAGAACCGAGTGTTGGCTTTTAGACAAACCTAACCATACCCAATTGTGCTCAAAGTACAGTTCCTACCAATTTGTTCAGACACCAGAATGACACGTGACATGGCAGAGGACAAGTGGCCATACCTCTCTTTGTCTCTCTTCTCATCAGGCTTGGGGTCTGCTTCTCCATCCTCTTGATCATGTCCTTGTGATCTGCTTTAAGAGAAAGCAGTGGATGAGACATCGTCTGGCCTCTGAGGCTAAGCCCCAAGGAAGCTTACTGGTTTTGTTCTCGTTTTTAGGAATACTGTGCTATGTGAACATACCCAAGGGAGCTTGTTGGAGAGGTGACAGAGCTGAGAATGAAGGAGCCCCATCCAAGCAGCCGGATGTGAAGGGAGCCCTGGAGGAGCAGGTAGCCCCTAATTGGCCAAGGGTAGGCAAATGCCCGAATGAGCCCAGCCCACACCATTTGGCACAGAGAAGCAGGTACTCCAACCAAGCCCAGCCCTCACTGCTAGTCTAGTGTGCTAGAATAGTGTGTGTGCAGGAGGGGGTGGGGTGCTATTTGAAGCCATACAATTTTGGGATGGCTTTTTGTACAGCAAAAGATAATAAAGAAAATGTAGATTTTAAGGGGCCAGCGCCGTGGCACAGTGGATAAAGCCACCGCCTGCAGTGCCAGCATCCCATATGGACATTGGTTTGAGTCCTGACTTCTGTGTTTCCAATCCAGCTCCCTGCTATGGCCTGGGAAAGCAGTAGAAGATGGCCCAAGTGCTTGGGCCCCTGGACCCATGTGGGAGACCTGGAAGAAGCCCCTGGCTCCTGGCTTCAGATCAGCTGAGCTTTGGCCATTGCAGCCATTTGGGGAGTAAGCCAGCAGATGGAAAATCCCTGTGTCTTTCCCTCTCTGTAATTCTGCCTTTCAAATAAATAAACAATTTTTTAAAAGTAGGTTTTAAATAAATTTCAATAGAATCCTATTACAAGTTCTCCTATCTGAGGTCTGAAATCATAGGCTATCACTACAGAAATGCTTCTAAATTCCACACTGATGACTCAAATGACTGTCGTGAATTTTGATTTTCTACAACTGACCTTTATCAATTACTTACGAAAGAATATGCATTTCAATACAAATATAAGTCATTTAATTATGTCCAAATTGGTCCCAAATACTGATTTTCTCCCTTACGTTTCAGCCAAGGCACTTCACATAGAACCTCTACTGCATTTCTGTACCATTAGAATGGAAGGATTATTTTTTTCTGTTCTCTTTATTGATGTAACCATAACAGCTACAATAATACGTAGCATATAGTAGTCACTCAATAAATATTTCTTGAATAAAAGTGAGAAGCACTAAAACATGAGTATTTGAATAAATGACTTGGCATTATCATTTTCCCAGTAAATCCAGCTAATTTTTTGTGTGTCAGAATTAAATGATAAAATTCTATTCAATCTGCAAAGACAAATATATTAGTTTCATGAGAGATAAGTTCTTCCACAGGTAGTTATGCAGCTAATAACCTGAGGAGTTAAGTGTAATTAAGGCATATCACCCTGGGGAAGAAAGCTAATATCTTTTTCTATCTCTGCATTTATGTTCCATTCATTAAAATCTCACAGTCCATTAAGTCATTAATAATCACAGAATGCAATAACAGTGATATATACGTGACTCAGTATTTCATGTCACTTTATTGATGAAAGCATTTAGTTATCCAAGTGACAAAATATTCAGCAAGCACCACTGCAGACTTCTTGTCAAAAAAGAGAGTTAAAAAGCAGATGTAATCGCGGTAACTTCTTATTCACATGCATCTGCACTCTGGAAATTAGGAACGTAATGAAAAGATGAGGCCAAGAACTAAAATAGAGTCATGTTTGGATTTCGTAGTTTGTTATAATTGTTGTTATGCTAAACTCAAAGATGCAAGACACAGTCTAGGCAACATACATTTTTGCCTTGTTAAGGGGATATTTTACAGGATAATTCCTAGAGACACAAATTCCAGACATTTTTAATTTTAATTGCTAATTCTGGTTTCCATCCCTGAGGGATGTATAAACTTACACTATGCTATAGAATAAACACAACTGTTTAAAAGATTGACAGTTTATATAAAGACACACTATTCAGTGAAAAAGGAAGCTCTACATAATTACAAATAATATGTTATAATGCTTATAGGAGATAGAAACTTAATAATCTAAGCATATATAGAAAGGAAGGAAACAAAAAAGAAGACATATGTAGCAAACTACTCAAGATTTTCTCTGGAATCTATTTACAAGATACTATCACATTCTGCTGTATGATCCTTGGCAATGTTTGGATTTTATATTACACATAAGTATTTTTGCTTCGATTGCTATGTCTTATTTTTGATACTTTTCGTATTTAAAAAATTTCAATCTTCGTATTTAATAATCCACTTGTTTCAGCTAAGATGCTTTGATCAAATAGCAAATTGTCAACCATTTCTTAAATAAGGAAAGATGTCTAATCAACTTCCAATTCCTCCGCTCCATCTGCCATCTATATAAATAACCAGAAGTTATAATAAGTTGGTGGTTAGGTGGCTCTAGGCTTTATTCAGAAGGGGGGGATGGATCAGCAACCAGGATCTCTCGCTCTGCACCCTGCGATCTTCAGCATTCTGGACTTTCAGCCTTGGACTTGTTTCTCTTCATACCCAAGATGGCCATCGCAGCTCCATGCTTCAACACTCGCCTGATCCAGTTCAAAAGAGAGCACAACAGAGGACATGGATGAATCCCTCCTCCTGTTTACTTTCCCTTACTTCAGGAAGAAAAATATTCTTGGAAGCTCCTCCCCTTTCACGCCCAACCTTGGGATGTCCCACGTCACAACCAACCACAGACAAAAGGGAAGAGCCTTTCCAAGACTTCACTCCCCAGTGCTGGGCATGGGGGAAAAAATAATGGGACTGTACTGTCAATGAAAGGAACAGCGGGGTCACACAGGGGAAGGCTGCCTGCCCCTCCTCTTCTCAAGACGTGCTTCTGCCCTCTATTCCTCCGATGATCACAAGCTCATTTATGTAACAAGCCTCTTTGCACTGAGTCCTTCTTTCCATGTCCTCCCTGGAGAGCTCTGCCATCTTTCACAACGTAATTTCTCACGCCCATTGTAGCCCTTATTTGAGCTTCTCTTCCCAATGTCATGGCTTCCTAGAAGCCACGTTCTTTTTCAACCTTTAAATGGTCCTGTTTCCCATCCTCAGCCCCACCTCTACAGGAACGATTTGGGGCTGCCCGACATCCACTTCTTTTCTTGGTAGAACACAGAGGAGCCTGTGCTTCCGCAGTGTGGAGCTGCTGTGAAAGCCCCTGTGCTTCCTGCTGTAGGAGGCTTTGCTCCTGAAGCAGCAGGGTCGGGGAGGGGTGATGGTGAAGGTCAGACAGCAGGAGGTTAGGAGTGAACAGAAGGCGCGAGGTGGAAAAGTGAGCGCAGTCATTTGCACTTTGCTCCGTGGCTGCCATTAATTAGAATGACCATCCCAAATGGTGGCTTCAGGGGCTAGCATTTTGGTACAGCAAGTTAAGCCCCAGCTTGCAGTGCTGGCAGGCCATATCCGAGTTCCAGTTCGAGTCCCAGCTGCTCTGCTTCTGATCCAGTTCCCTGCTAATGCACTTGGGAGAGCAGCAGCAGATGGCCCGAGTGCTCAGGTCCCTGACACCCATGAGGGAGATCAAGGTGGAGTTCCTGGCTCCTGGCTTTCATTTGACCTAGCCAGTGGCTGAAAGATCCCTCTCTTGCCTTCAGTCTTCCAAATAAAGAAATTTAAAAGATGGTGGTTTTAATTGTTATTAGGTAGCAGGGGTGTATAAACATGCTTAGAGAGACCCTCAAATCAAATCAAAATGAAAGCCACAAATATTGATATTCTTAAATATCTAAATCCTAGTATCTACAAATTCTCATTTTCTAAATGAAATCTGGCATTAAAAAAATTTTCTAAAGTCTTATCAGAAGCAGACCAGTGCTCCTACCACACCTTCATATCATGGCACACACAGAAGGGAAGAATCTTCGTGTGGCACACTGAGGCCAATGAGGAGAAACTGCTGTGGCTGGGGTTGGCCAGTCCAGTGGCTCCAGCCTCTCCAGGCTTTTCCCAGCCACTGCAATAAGCATCCCCATTGCAAAGGATACCAGCCAGACAGTTCGAAAGACTTGAGTTTTGCATCGTAGCTCCTCTGCTCCAAGCAGCTTATCCAAGTCTCAGTTTCCGCATCTGTTTAATAGGAATCATTAGAAACTTACTCCAGAGGGCTACTGAGAAGACCAACCAGGACGTGTTAGATAAAGTCAGGACTCTCTTGACTTTTGTATGTCCTGGAAATCAGTGATCAAAGTATCTCTGCACTGCGTGAAACAAGGAGTCTCAAAAGAATGGTTTTCGGCCCTCTAGCTGTCTGAAACTTCAGTCCTAACATTCCCCTCTCAATGGGGCTGTGGCCCATTTCATTTCTCTCTATGGAGAAGACCACAGCCCTCATATAGAGGCAAACACTGCAGACAGGGTTGCAGGCCCCTACGCCAGACAATTAGATCTTCACAGATTCTAGCACTCACTTGCCTCTTTCTCAAGCAATTCCTTCTTCAAACCATGGAATGATTGGCCTAAGGAAAACAGTGCGACAATAGTTCATCCTGAGGTCCACAGTGTAGGGTGGGATCCTGATCAGGACTAGGACAATGGGAACCTCCCTTGGGAACCTGAGAACTGGATTGAGGAGAAGCCGGACACATGTACCAGAGAAACAAGCTGTAGATCTGGGGTATTTCCCAGAGCGCACACGCACAAGTCCAGGGTGCCAGCAAAGGGGAGGCCAAGTGAAGACTCAAATAAATAACCAAATGTGCAGAGAGAAGAAGGATAGAGAAGAAAACGGTAATGTTTATGCTATGCAAATCTCTAAATCCCATTGTCTCTGAGGCCCGGCCACATCACTCACTGGAGTTTGTAAGGGATACCTCAGAATCCTTATGGTAAATGCCTCTTTAGGCTCAAGCTTATTTGTGATAGCTTTCTATTATTTACAAGCATAAGAGACATCATCCAGCCTACTGGAAACCTCAGTCCTCTTATCTCCCATTAACTACATCCCCACATCACTGCATTCCGTCTCTTCCTGGAGGAACAGCAGCCCCCATCTGCTGCACGCGATGTATTTTAGGCAGGACTTGAGAACTGCATAGCAACACAAATTAACTCTTCTCAGTAGACATCTTCAGTCTGTGAGAAAGAGTTAAAGTTAGCCTGTCAGCTTCATAAAAACCAGCTATGCTCCCTGACACACGTTGGATCCTGGAATGGACATGCTTGAGTTTGGCAAGCAGAAAACTTGGGGAGAGAATAGATAATGTTATTGGTATGTGTGTGTGTGTATGTGTGTGTTTTTGGGGTGGAGGAAGAGATGATGAGCTCAATGTAATCCCCAGCTCACTGATTGTGGAGGTGAAGGTGTCCAGGCCAGAGATGAAACAACTTTGAAGACACAGACTCAGAGACAAAGCAGCCCATCTCCACTCACTCAGGAATACTTCCAGAGGGTCTTCCCATCCCAGGCTCTCTACTGTGTCTTTGGCGTGTTCCTATCTTCCTTTTTAACAAATGGCTGTTGACCGTTTTTTGTGTGAAGACGACATGTAAGTAGCTCCGGAAGATAAAATCTTCAGGGGGTAAAACCTCAATGATGTGAGGAAGGAGTCAGCGGACGCCGCCGAGGACTCCTGAGTTCTGTCACCCCGGGAGTTACCGCATCGAATATGCACATCGTAGCAGCTCCCCCACCTGGTGAAAAACTGTAGCAAGTGAGCTAAAGCTCCCAGGAGCTTTGGGCTCTACTGGGAGACAGGGTAGTCCAACAGGCTGAGGACCTGGACTGTTGTGGCTACTTATTGGCTATGTGTCCTTGGAGCGAGTTACTTCATTCTTCTGTGTTAGTTTCCTCATCTACAAAGTAGAGATAACAATGGAGTCGACCACATGGGGTTACAGTGAGAACAAAAGAAGCTCTCTGTAAAAAGCAAGTAAATTATTGCCTAGAATATCACCAGCACTTTCAAATATATGTGCTGAATATTTACTGTTGTTGTTACAGTGACAAATAATGGCAGGCTCTGTGCCAGCTGACGAACACCATCTCATTTCACCTTAACAACCTGGAGGGGGTGGTATTATTACCTCTGCTCCGAGGTGCTGAGTGGTCTGACATCACACAGCTGCCAACTGCAAAGCAGAGATGCAAACTCAGATCCCTCTAAACCCTAGGAACATGCTTGTGCTTTCCCCACGCAAACATGTTCATTGGAGAAGCAACTAACACAGCAAAACAACAGACAAGAAGCAGGAGAGCACTGGTTTTAGAGCCTAAGAGATTATCCCAATCATCTAGGACACTTCATATGGAGTCCTAATCACTACCCAAATACCTGATTTGGCAGATATTGAGGGAGCTACAGAAATCAACAATTTTTTAAAGATTTATTTTTTTGTTATTTGAGAAAGAGAGAGAAACAGATCTTCCTGTTCACTCCCCAAATAACCAGCCAGGAGCCTGCAACTCCACCTAGGTCTCCCATGTGGGTAGCAATGACCCAAGTACTTGAGCCTTCTCAGGCGCAACAGTAGGGAGCTGGATGAGAAGCAGAGTAGTGGGGAGGAGAACTGGTGCTGATTTGGGATGCCAGTGTTGCAGGCAACAGCTTAACCTGCTACAAGGCCAGCCCCAGGGATCAACCATCTTAACAACCCTTGTTGAAGAGCATTCACGATTTGCTCCAGATTCAGATCAGAAGTTCAGAAGTTGGCCTGGCCCCTTAGGGCTTGATGGAGATAGTAGGATTAATTCCAGCCTGAAGGGTTGGAAAAACCTAATAATAGATTTGACCTAGATGGAGTGTTTCACCCCTGAGTGAAGGTGAAGGAGAGAAATGCAAATGGTGGGCCCACGAGTGTTCTAAGAACTGCATCCACTCCAAGTTCCAGTGGCAGGAAGTAGCAAGAACTGAAACTGGAAAAGGAAGGAGTGGTCAGATCATGGGAAAGTCTCAGCCTTCAGGGAGATGCGTGCAGTACAACATCATGCCCGGGCTCCAGACAGGTGTGTCTGCATTGGGTGCCTGTGTCATTTATTATTGTAATAACTTACTGGCTTCCTAAAGGGCCTTCCCACTTTGTCTTCTGACCGTCTATATCCAAGCCAGAACAAAAGTCAATTCAAATAACATAAATCAAAGCATATGCCTCCTCTGTCTAACGGTGCCCTATTGCCCTGGAAATAAAATCCTGACTCTTCTCCATCATTCACATGAGGGGACACCTGCTACTTGGTGACTTGACCACTTCATCTTTCAGCACTTGCCCCTGTTCAACAGGTCTGACTTTTGGTCTGATTATTCTCTTCCCATTCTTTTACCCTGCCACGTATTTCATTCATCTCACCATGTGGATTTCAGTGCAAACATCACCTCCTGAATTCATATTTGTCTACCCAACCTAAGTTTATTCACATGTCTCCCAAAGCTTCTTTATCACATCATCTGCATTTTTTCCTTCATAACATGGACATGTTTATCTGCTCATCTGAGTTATAATCTGGTCCCCAGCACTAACAGGATGTAAGTGTCCCATGGGGAGGGACCTTACATATTTTACTCACTTCTTGCTATGATCAAATGTTTGTGGCTCCCTAAAATTTCTCTGTTAAACTCCCAGTTCCCAGAGTGATCCTCAAGGTAATCCGCAGGAGATGGAATCTTGGGGAGGGAATTAGACATGAGGGTGGAGCTGTCGTGAAGGGGATTACTGCCCTCATAAGAGAGGTGGAGAGAGCTCTGCCCGCCACGTGAGAATACAGAAGGCACCAACAGGCCCCTTCAGACACCAAATCTGCAAGTGCCTTCATCTTGGACTTGAGTCTCCAGAGCGATGAGAAACAAGTCTGTTGTTTCTAAGCCATGGAGCCTATGGTATGGACTTTAAAGACCAACTGACTGATTTGAAAGGGACAGGGAGAGGGAGAGAGAGAGCGCGTTTGCTGGTCCATTCCTCAAATGCTCACAATATTCCAAGTTGGGTCAGGCTAAAACCAGGATCCAGAAACACCATTCTGGTCTCCCACATGGGTGACAGGGACCCAAGCACTTGAACCATTCTCCACTGTCTTCCCAGGCACATTATCAGGAAGCTGGATCGGAAATGGAGCCGCTGGGACTCCAATGGGCTTATAAGGATGCCAGCATGCCGTACCACCCCCGCCGATGGTGTTTTGTTACATCAACCCAAATGGACTCAGACACTCTTCTCCAGCAACTAGAACAATGCCTAAAAGCTAGCATATGCATAATAGATGTTTGTTGCATGAAGAAATGATGATAGTGTTGGCAAATGTCCTGGGGAAGTAGTGGATGTTACAGGGGGGGAGGCTTGGGGAGGTTAAAAGAGACGTTACCATCTCCTATTCAGTAACCAGGATGACTCTCCCTGTGAGGATCCTGTTTAATATTGAAGACACTAACTCTGTTTTTGTTATGTTAATGGGATTTAATTAAACTAATGATGTCTGACTTCCAACTACATCAGGCCAGTCTACTAACCTTTTCCCGGCAGTTCAAATAGCTCTGAAATATGAGAACACATTTACAATTATTCTGGCAAAAAGAGTTAATTAACAGTGTACTTAATCACACTTCTGAGCTCTAATATATCAGCACTGGGTGTCATTTTCATTAATATACTCCAATATTTATATTTCTTCAGACTGAAAGAATGTTGCTAATGGGGTACAGAGGAAGAGATCATTTTCTTGCTGAACAATGTCCGTATGATTAAGTACCCAGACTGTGGTTTAAAAAAAATGAATGCAGCAACCTTTAAATCCTTTCCATATAGACAAATGAATATATTTTTCATAATAACATTGCCGCGACTCAAGGCAGTGGAGTGGATCCCGGGGACTTTGCCTGTGAGTGTCAGATTTACAACGCAATGCACCAAGCAGAGAGAGACGCTATGACACATTGATAAACAAGCTAAAATAATATCACTTGCACTACGTCATTTGTATACCAGCAGCCTACAGATCATTTCAAAAATTACCCAGAGTAAATCCATTTAAGCCAGAAAGGAAACACTATCAGTGCTCTGAGTTGTGGTCTCATCTGGTTCTGGTCAGTACCATGTAACGGATGGTTTTTCAGACTCAAACTAAGAGAGGAAAATCCATTTCTGACTTCCATCGAAGGTGTTGACATTTAAATCTGTCACCAGCATTGCAGCCTCATCCTAATTGCAAGATTTCTTGTGCTTTAAGTCTTCGCTGCATTTTTAATCTTAGGAATCGCAAACCACTCATGGCAAGGCAGGTAGAAAAATTGGAGGACGCTCAATGTGTCCAAGAGGATGATCAAAAATGGAGCATTTCTTTGAAAATGCAGAGGGTGAAAACTCAGAACCAAATGGGGAACGAAAGGAAAGCCACTGCTATTTGCACCCCCACACCTACCACTGTGATTGCTACCATTTCTTCTGCGCTGCTCTGACCGAGAGACCCCTAAAGCAACATCGTACTAAAGCTGTGTATGAACAAAATTAAATTCAGATAAGAGCCATTTAAGCAGAAGGCCATTTGCTTCATCCATTTTTTTTCCAGAAAACAAACTTATTAAAGTGTATAACCACCAAGAAAAGGAAACAGGCTTTAATGATGTTTTTTTTTTTTTTTTAATATCCTTCAAACTATAGGAATCTTGTCTCTCAGATCTCTAAATCTAATCACTTAAGTGCCCAAACCTACAGCGGACCTAGGCTGGGACAAAAAGCAAACCAGCGAGCAAATACACAGAATATGAAATTTCCCTCTCAGTCACCTTCAGAGCAAGCCAACTCCATTTCTTCCTACAGCGGCCATCTCCTGAGTCCCTATTTGCCAGCTGCTGAAGATTACAGAGATCGTAGGGATCAAAACCTCCACCTTTGTACAACTCGTATCTTACAAGGAGAAACATGGACAAGAAATCTAGTTAATGGATTTAAAAAGTTAGAAAGTGTCAGTGATATGGAACCAGACTGAGAGGAAAAGAAAGACAGGAAGGAAAGGAGGAAGGGAGGGAGGAAAAGAATTCCCAGGGAGGGCAAAGGCAGGGGTGCCTTGCAGCAGGGGTCAGGTGTCAGTTACTGTGGAACCCCTCACTCCAAAGCTCAGGGGCGAGGTGCTCCTCCCTCACAACTTGGAAGGGGCATCTACCTCCGCACTTGCTCCTGCGTGGTTGGCCAGCCTCCATATTTGCCTTAGGTATTCATTGTATAGGATTTTTGGTCCTCATACTGATCTTTTGGGTTTTTTTTTTAGCCACGGATTCATAATGTAAAGCTGGACTTTTCTGGGGAAACAGTGCCTGTTTCGAAGAATGTTGGCTTCTACGCACTGCGCAGCCCACGCAGCCCACGCTCACAGCGCAAACCCGGAACAGTTGCCATTTACTGAGGGCTCACGTGTGGCTAAGTACAGTGCCAAGCCTTGGACTCCTGCCAGTCAATCTGCTCATAGAAGCGGTCTAGGAGGAGCAACTAGTCCCTTTTATCGTGGGCAAGCTGAGCCTCAGGTGTGTGGAGCTTCTACAGATGTCACAGGACTGGTACATGTAGGCACCAGGACTCCAAAAGCGTACTCAAACATACTCCCAAATGCTTTCAGTCATTTCTAGATGACTTGTGGTCCCTAAAACAATGTAAATGCTGTGGAAATAGTTGCTAGACTGCATTGTATAAGGAACAATAACAACAAAAAAATCCATATCTGTTAATACAATTTTTTTCCCAAATATTTCCAATCCATGGTTGGATGAACAACAATGAACACTTGGATATGGACAGCTAAGTGCACATGAAGAGACTGATACATACACACATAGCTATGTACACACATAATTAATATCACTATACAGAGGGAACTTCGAAAGTTTAGGAAAATAGACATCAAAGATCAGCTTATTTTGTTGCAAAAAAAAGAACTCCTTTGAAATTCTGCATAGTTTTTCATAATATGTATTTTCCACGAAATTTTTTGTATGCATGTGTTAGGTAGGAAGTTAGATATGAGCTCATGTGTGTGACATAAAGGCCTAAAGAGAAGACGTCTATGTCCAGCATATGCTGCATCTCAAAGTCATCCTGACAATGTTTCAGGGGCAGCCTGGCCTTCACATCCTGCCCTGCCCCCTTCTACCTGATAACCTGCCAGGTGGGGGTCCCCACCCCTTCTGCCTGACAAATCTTCCACAATCTCCCAGATGCAGCCCAGTATCTGCATTTCCAACACCCTGCTCCGGATCCCCATTCTCTAGGGGGTCCTGCTCACCCTTCCTCTGAACCCATGATGGCTCCAGCTAGGCTTCCTCCTGTCTGATACCTTCAAGGGAAAACTCAGATAGGAGCTTCTTAATATTTACAGCCATAAAATCCTTTGTTTCAGGAGGAGATGTGTGAAGGCAAAGACCCATCTCCTTAAAAACCCCTGGCCTCAACCGGACTGTGTGCTCAGCCCTCTGCCTCTCTGCTGAGTAGCCCGCCTGCCTGGCCTGGTCAGGTGTAATCTCTCCACTCAACCATGTAACCTTGCTCCTTCCCCGCCCCCCAGTCCCAGCGACTGGGCACTCTCTCCCAGGTCCTGTCTGGAGAGGTGCCCATCCGTTCTTACGGATGTCCCTTCCCTAATAAACTTTGCTATTTTACCTCCCACTACTGTCTCACGCCTGAATTCTTTCTTGTGCGAAGACAAGAACCCTGCCATTCTCCGGTAACATGGATTTCAAAAATTCCCTGCAACAAAATAAACTGATCTTTTAATTCCAATTTCCATGAATTTTTCTAAGTGTTAGTAAAAAGGCACGGTGCTATCTATGCCCTGGACACCATTGTAGGCTCCAGCCCCCAGTGCCACTGCTAGAAGCCAGGTGACCAGATGGCCCAACCACAGGTGTCAGTTCTGCCCCCACTCTAATGGGATTCATTGTTCCTACTTCCCTGCCCCTCAGTAAGGGTATAAGGGGACCTGCTTCCCACACATGTGTTCTTTCTCTCCCTCTCTCCCTCTCTCATAAACCCTTTCCCTTAACACCAGTGTTGAGTGTGTTTTGCAGTGACCTTATCCTAAGTATCCTTGTGTGTGTGCATCCTTGCTCGGGTGTGTTTACATAAAATCAGAAGATTAAAGGAGATAAAGCCGACATTAGAATATCCTGAATATGTTAAAGTCCTGCAACAAGAATTTCCAATTAAAAAGATTCAGGCTCAAGCTCCAAGAAATTGAGCTCATAATTCATTGTGAAAGAAGAGATATGAAAGCGTGTAGCGTTTCTAAAGAACATTTTTCTAGTGACAAGCACAATTTAAAGGATCTTATCAATGATAAATTATTCGTATCGATGATTAAACCTAACTTTCCAAACAGCTGGCTGGGGCAAAGTACACACATTATATCATTGATTTAATTGTGACGTTTATTTGGGTTCAACGTGGCAAAAAGGGAACATAAAGTGGGCCTGATTTTGGAGACATCTTACTTCTCTTCTTTGTTGAAATCTCTCCACACATCACTCATAACAGCACTCTATTCCAGATTCCCCACTGGGGAAAGAATCATTAGCTCACATTCCTAACATAACTTCCATTGTATGCTTGATGTTTACGAAACAAAAGCTGCAGATAAACACCTGGGGTCCACTTCCCAGAGTCTGCTTTTCCTTTAAATCATTTCTCAGTAGTTAGCAATTAAAAATACCATTTATTTCAGCACAGAGGTAGCAATAACAGCCTTGAATTCTCAGGACGGCAAAGCCAGGAACCACGTGGCACCTCGTGTCAATCAACAGACACACATTCTCCAACAAGGCCTACATCTGATCCTGCAGTTGGTTAAGTTAGAAGAACACAAAGATGTTAGGTAGGAAGTCAGTTATGAGCTTATGTGTGTGTGACAGGCCTAAAGAGAAGACATCTATATGCATCTGCATCTCAAAGTCATCCTAACAATGTTTCAAGGGAAGCCCAGATTTCGCATCCTGCCTGCCCTGCCCCCTTCTACCTGATAACCTGCCAGGTGGAGGCCCTCACCCCTCCTGCTTCCTGCCTGATAAATTTTCCACAATCTCCCAGGTGCAGCCTAGTATCTGCATCTCAAACACCCTGCTCCCTTCCTCCTGGTCTGATAACATTTGCATCCATAAAGTCCTTTGTTTCAGACCTTCAAGAGAAGTTTTTCTATTTACATCCAAAAAGCCCTTTGTTCCAAGAGGAGCAGAGGTGGGGAAGCAAGACCCATCTCCTTAAAAACCCCAGCCTCAACTGGACTGCGCGCTCAGCTCTCTGCATCTTTGCTGAGCCGCCCGCCTGGCCTGGTCAGGTGTAACCTCTCCACTCAAACCTCCCTCCTTCCTCCCCCCCCCCCCCCAGTCTCTCAGGCTCTGTCTGGAGAGGTGCCCATCCGTCCTTACAGATGTTCCTTCCTAATAAACCTTGCTGTTTTACCTCCCACTACTCTCTGCCTCACGCCTGAATTCTTTCTTGCACGAAGACAAGAACCCTGCAATTTCTCCGGTAACAAAGAGACAAAGCTTTGTCATAGGAAGAATGGGCTTTGATTCTGGCTCAGCCATTTCCTAATCCTGAGACCGCACATCTCTTGGATTTGGGCCTTCATCTGTGAAATAGTAATATAAGTAACCCTGGAGGATATTTGTGAGACGTAGGAAAAGTTAGGCAGAGCCTTGCCCACAGAGTATGTTCCAGTTCGGTGCTCATGGTCATATCTCCATCCTATCCTCTACATCGTTATCATCCACATCCCACGTGCAGGCAGTTGTTGGATTTTTTTCGTGCACCTCCACTGTGCAGGGCAATGAGCTCCATTGTGAGGAGAGTGAACAAAGTATAACGAAAAATACGTTAGGCAAGGGAGATGAGACACAGAAGTCAATGACACAGGGGTCCTGTCCGTCTTAAGCTGGGTGGTGAGGTCAAGGCCATGCACTTCAATGTGACTCATTGATTGCTTAAATGCTCTTTTGGTGTATGTATCCGAGCGACACTTAGCAATCAGCCATGCACATATTAGCATGAAATCCATGACACCACTATAGTCGAGGAAATAGTCTTTACAGGTAAATAGCATTTGACAATTTATGGTGGAGTCAACCTTTGGGAAGGGGGATGGTTATGAACAAGCAGCAATTTTTCCCCTACACTGAGTTCTTATCTGAGTGGTTGACAGCCTCTTCCCAGATCTCTCAATGGCTTTGTGTGGATTGGAAAATTCTTAATCATTTTTGGCCACTGAAACTTAGTCCACAGCGATTCAAAATTTCAATCTCACATTCAACTCAAAGTTCACTTACCTACAGCATGCTAGTCTTCTGAATCGAGGTACTTGCAGTGGGGGGAAGGGCAAGGAGAGCTCCTTGTGCATCCGTTTGGTGTTGGGGTCTGGGACAAGATTAGGAAGATGGCGAACATCAAGAAGCCACAGAACCTCCATTCCCCACACTGTGATTGTTGTTGCCTATCTGACTAGCATCTGCTACAGTTTAGATATCATTTTGGTTGTTAAATATGCCCAAAAGATTCATGTGTTGAAAGCTTGGCCCCCCAGATCTCATTTTAGGGTGCAAAGAGGGTCGAAATTTTAATTCAATACAGTACCTGAAGGTGAGGTCTGTGGGAAGAGATTGGGTTAGGTTGCAAGGGTGGAGCCCCATTATAGAACCATGGTGGCTTTGTAAGTAGAGACACAGACACACAGATTCCTTCCTGCCACAACATCATCACCAGATATTAGACTGTGAACCTCTACAACTGTGAGCCAAAATAAATCTCCTTCCTTCTCAAGTAGCTTGTCTCAGGTATTTCATCCTAGTAACATAGAGCTAACAAATACAGCCATTCAAATACTGCCTCTCGTGGGTCACAGGCGCTTTGCAATGGCCCAGGAGGTCTTTCCACCATATCTATGTTACCTGTTACGTACAGCTTGTTTGTCTGGTTGGAAGCCCTCCCAGGAAGAGAGCAGGGACATGAGAAATTCCCACATCTTTGCTCCATCACACACAGAAAATGCAGATCCACCTCAAGTCTCAAGATTCTTTTTTTCCAATCTCTTAAGTAGAGGCACAGAACGAAAAACCCACTGCTCAGGCAGTATCCAGCCAGGAAATACAAAAATGTGCCTTTCTTCTTACAGATGTGCCCGTAACGTCAATGATTCTCTTGAGCACCTCACGTTTTGGTGTTGAGGAAACAACAGCCCATTGCATCTCTTGTTTTCACTGTGGATTGCAGGCAAATGGGAAACGTCAGCTTCCCTTTCTATGAAATGGAGGTAATATGCTCACCCTCCTCATGGGGTGAGATTTAGTACAAGAGATAATGAACAGTGCATGTTCAGAAAGTCCCTCACATACATGAACTGGGGCTGATGATCATGGTAATTTGTCCAAAATCCATCCATGTTCTCTTCAAACAGCAACAGCTCAACGTGGAGGAGAGAAGAATCCTCTGTTTTCATTCCACATCTCTTTAATGCCTCCAGTCCTAACTACTTCCACGACACTTATTCCTCCACTGAATATCCCACCCTCAACTTCCCACAGCTCCTTTGTCTGTGTGGGAGCCCCACAGGCAGGTGTGTATAGGCAGTCACATTTACATGTCAAGGTTCAATTTGGACTTGGCAACTGGGAGTTATGTAAATAGAAAAGGAAAACAAAACCAAGTTTAAGTTAAGGGAAAAATATTTGACAAGGAACAAAAAGAGTTTTGGAGACATGATTTTGCTATTCACTGGGTAGAATACCTCATTTCTAAGCATACCCAAGTGAATTTGACCATGTTATACTAGTGGATGTGTTCCAATTAATTTAAAACAAGGGTGGCCACAATACTCCTTATGAACCTATATTTAAGATAACTCATATATAGGGATCTCTTAGCAATAGGCAATTTGTTGTGCTTAAATAAGTGAAGTGAAATAAAAAAAGTGTGTCACTTTTTATCCTAAAAGCAATCTTTCCCTTTAGCAAAACAGCATATTCAATTATCTTGTTCAATGGATAAAAATGATTTCCACCTTGAAAATAAATATTTGCTTCTGAAGAGCGCATTATAGAAAATCAAATTACATGCTTGTGTTTATTATTAACAAGAATAAGTTTCAAAGCCCTGGATACACTACACCTGTCACTCTCCATAGCCTACAATCAAATTTCCCTTTAAATCTCATCAAATAACTCCCAAAGTCAATAAAAGAGGTTATGACACACTGTTCAGAGAGCTCAATGTCTTTCATATATCTTTAAGTGGTTATTAATCTGAATTAGTTTAGAATACATTAACCTTCAAGGTAAATTAGATCAATCAGGAAAATGACTCATTAGAGCTCAACTTGTCTTTTTTGATGCTGTTTCTCATTCAGCTTAAGTGCCATGATGCACCAGGCAGGGGCATGGCTGTGGCCATCACCACTGATCTCGGGGACTCCAAGTTATAGGAGGGTGCTGGTTATGTTCTGAGCCTAGTTCTTCCTGGAATGTTGTTCACCTAGGCAGGGAGAAAGAATGACGTAATAGCACTATCTCTGTAGAGCAGGATGATTTGACTATTGAATCACTAGGGGGAAAACAGCTTATTTAGGTCCTATTATTCATGTTACTTGCATTTGAGAATTCTCTGCCACTAAGTGTAGGATGGAAGAAAGCAAGAAATTATATTGTAAAACAAAAACAACAACATAATTGCTCTTTGAAAGTCCCGAGGAATGTGGATAGCAAACGCACAACCTTCAATTTTCATTCAAAAAACAGATACAGAGAGCCATCTTCAGAAAGTAATTAGAACTATAGAAATGGTCAGAATCATGTGCCTATCACTTTTCTATTCAACAGAGGCCTAATGATAGTGATAATCATTGAAAGACTCGATCTCAGGGCTGGCACTGTGGAGCAGGTTAAAGCCCCAGCTTGCAGCGCCAGCATCCCATGTGGGGGCCAGTTTGAGTCCTGGCTGCTACTCTTCTGATCCAGCTCCCTGATAGTGCACCTGGAAGAGCAATGGAGGATGGTCCAAGTCATTGGACCCCTGCACCCACGTGGGAGACCCAGAAGCAGCTCCTGGCTGCTTCGGATCAGCTCAGCTCCAGCTGTTACAGCCATTTGGTAAGTGAACCAGTAGATGGAAGACCTCTTTCTCTGTCTCCGCCTCTCTCTGTAACTCTTAAAATAAATCTTTTTAAAAAACAATAAATAAGTAAAGATTCAATCTTGAGTTTCTACAGTAGGTCCTTGGTTCATCAGAACTCCAAATTCTTTATTACATTGCTCAGGGCATGAAAAAATATGAAATGCAAACCCAGGGGACCAGGGGAGCATCCTCGAAGCTCTGAATTCCTTGAACGATGCTACTGGAGAGACAGGAGCCCAGTGCTGTGGTTTTCCTTGACACCTTAGTGGCTTACTCCTTTTAGAGTGCTGTATTCTTTTGATTCAGAATAGAGTTAGCTCTAATACATGTGAGGGCACCACAAAAATTTCGTGGAAAATGAAATTAAAAGATAAAATTCATTTGTGTATAAACTGAAAATCCAGGCATATGAAGTATCTTCAGAAAGCTCATAGAAAATGCATACTGTGGCCTTCTCTTCCTCCCTGGCCTCTTGCCAGGAGGGCGCTGGCTGTAGCCCTGTACCTTCAGGGCACATGGCCTTCAGGCCACCCACCCTACACTTCCTGGCCTAGATGCTCCTCCACGTGGCTGGTTCCTGGTGCTCGGTGTGAACCCAGATTTACGCCTCTTTCTTAGATAAAGCTCTCACTCTCCTACATATCTTTATCACTAAATAAAAGCCTAAAATGTACCATGCTGCCGCATTCATGGATGCCGGCATTTAGAATTCTTCTCTAAATATTAGGCAAGAACCCTCCCAGGCTTATTAATATTGGGATTTATTAAGAAGCATATGGTGATAGCGTATGGTACCCCAAATTCCAGTAGCATATGTGGCATCCCAGATGGCACTTCTGGGGAACTCTAAGGGGCCACATTTCTATATAGATTTTAAGGGGACACCTCCGATATCATATGGTAACCACGAAGGGATTTACAATTTTACAAAGGGATGTATAACATGTAAAATGTTTAAGAAATTTTAAAAGTAGGCAGCATGGTGGTAGCGGACTTCCTGTGGCTTCTGACCCTCTCTCTCTGCTTGCACCCTCTCTCCCCATTTGGGTTGGTGCTTTCCCTGCACACCCAGCCATGGGAACGCAGGGCTCCAAAGCGCCTGCCCTGGTGGGTTGTGCTCACGGACTTTGCTGGGGAAGGGTACATCTTTTTCTTCAGCCATGGTGATGGCTGCAAGGCAAGGATAGGATGGCCAGACTTGCAGTATGAAGTGGCCCCAGATCTGGATGCTGCAGGTGCCCTGGATCTGGCCTCCCAGTTTCGGGAGGGTGACCCACAGGGAGCTGCACTTCCACCCGCATCTCGAGCTAGTCCTGCCCTGCACCAGCACACGGCAGTCCGCCTCAGTGGCCAGTGAGCACACTCAAAGCAAGCTGAGACGGGTGTGGGGAGAGGAGCCTAGTGCAGTAGTTGACCATGAGGAGTGAGGCTAGAGCCACCCTCCCCTCGGGGAGAGGAGCAGCTGGCTCACGCAAAAGACAAGTGAGATTTTTTTTTTTTTCTATTTTCTTTTGTTTTGCTGGTAGCTTTCAAAAAGGAAGGCATGGATTGTTTTTGTTTTTGTTTTTTGTTTTTTGCAGTTTCTGGCTTTAAGGACTTTAGTGTAATTGCTAGTGCAATGTAATAAAAGAGATAAAAGAGATTTACATGGAGGAAAAACTCCTAAGGATTCGAGCTGAGTTGTAGCGTGTTTCAAAGACAATTTACATGCTTTTCTAAGGTTAAGTTTTAACTAGTATCAGCAGCTAAAAAAAGTTCTAAAACATTTCTCCTTGTTCCTGACATGTTAGCGTCAGGGAGGAGGAGCTTCAAACATGGAAGATGCTCTGCTTCCTGTCATGGAGGGTGGGACTTCCACCCCAAGATGGCGGCCCCCATGGCCCACCACATGCTACATGCCTGATTAATAGAGCAATGTATATTAAATCATAACTTATTTGTTATGTTTGCCTCTGGAGCGGCATTAAATCGTATTTTTATTTTTTAAATTTCATCTTCAGAGCAGATGCTGTTTTTGCCCCTGGAGCAGGGTTCTGACAGTCTGTAATGGCATTGCTCAGACTGCGTGGTTTATATTTCCCTGGTATGATATATATGCATCAAGCTCTATAATAGGCATAGTAGCACTGAGATGTCAGATCATTGGTTAAGGTAGATGATCAGAGATATAACTGGGTCAAAGCTTAGCCCTATTTACCTCCTGTCTCCCCAGGTTACAAGGTAATTTAGCTATGGGTAGTTCTACATCTGCTCCTTTGGAGACTCCCTGAAAGATCTACACTTAATTGGGAGGCCCTTCGACTAGATGGGATTAAGGAATTATAGCTAATACAATGTATCCATGTAAAATGCTTAACAATAATTAAGTTCATGAAGAGCTGTGTCTGTTTTTATTTTCTTGGGTCCTACACAGAGACTGTAAAGCTGTATACCTTTGCATGCATCCCTACGAACTTACTTCTATGGGTACAGTTTAAAACTTGTTATTGGATTGCAAATCCCCTTAGGCTAGATGGTAATGGTAACATCTTAGTTTTTAAAGTGATCATATAGGCAAGATTAAGTGTTAAAGTGATCGTGTCAATAGGAATAAGAGTTTACTACTAATAATAAAAGTTAAAGAGGAATAAATGCTCCAGCATGGGAAGGAGTCTGTACAGCAGACTCAGAGTGGCAATCACTTTAAGTAGCACTCAGTGACCTCAAACTCAGCCCTATAGGCATTCTGTTCTAGCTAGAAAGCCCACAAGAGCATTTCAGGCGTGGAAAGCCAGGACACTCGTGGAAAAATGTCCCTACATGGAGAACCTCCCTGGGTGAGACCCCACTGGAAAAGAGTGGTCATCAAAGAAGGATGCACTTTTCTCCGGAGGGAAGAGAGAACTTCCACTTTGCATATAGCCCTGTCCATACTGAAGGAGTTTGCAGAACTCAGAAGGCTTCCATGGCCTAGGCAGCTCATGTCAAGGACCTTGGGTGATCACTGACATCATAACATCATAACTGACATGCCAATCAGAAACCTTAAATACTTCAAAGCAAAAAGAATAAGTAAAACTTTTGCCTTTGTCTCCTTAAGGCAAACATGCTGTACCTGCATTTCTTAATTATCTCTGGGAACTGTTGTTGATGATAAAGCTACCTAATGATTTCTTCTATTATAATTCTCTATACTCAAGCCAAATGGGTTTATAATTTGCATAAGGGTAGCCTATCACTACCCACTCTCTGGAAATCTGTAAGATAAGTTCTTTCCTTGTTATGGGGCACCCCACTTATAATTGGTTTTGTTCCAGTTTTACTTATACCAATTAACAACTTATATGTTTTAGAACTCTACTTCTGGGAGCAACTATGCAGGGGACACAGACATTGGCAATGACCGAGACTGCTCCAGCTCACAAAGCGAATTTGTTACATAGGATAGACAGAGACTCCCAGACCCTGGACAGGCAGGGCCTGCACTACGCCCTCATAAGCAGGAAGCAGTTACAGAAGAGATGACTCGATGCCCATCAACTTCCCTTAGGATTAAGGGATGGAGTCTCTGAGGGGGGAATGAAGTAGGCAGGCATTCAGGTTAAAATCATTTAGGTTTGTGAGCTGGGAGACCACGCCTTCACCACGCCCCTGTGTGACCTCACGCCCCTACCTGGCCACACCTGGGTGCCCACCGCCAATCAGGTTAATTAACCATTCCCCTTTGGAAGTGGGTTAAAAGCCTGGGACATGGTGTGTCCGGCCCTTCTCTTTTCCCTGGCCTCTTGCCAGGAGGGGGCTGGCTGTAGCCCTGCGTCTCCAGGGCGCGTGGCCTTCAGGCCACCCGCTCTAGGCTTCCTGGCTGGTTCCTGGTGCTCGGTATGAACCCAGATTTACCTCTCTCTCTTAAATAAAGCTCTCACTCTCCTATGTGTCTTTGGCACTAAATAAAAGCCTAAAATGTAAAAAAAAAAAAAAAAAAAAAAAATGCATACTGTGAAAAGACTACACAAGGATTTCAAACTATTTCCCACCTAAATAAACTTACCTTATAATTCTGTTTTCCATGAACTTTCGGAATTACCCTTGTGCAACAAACTTAAATATATATTGAAAAGAAAATCACAAGGTATCCTTCCACAGATATTTTTTCTCTTTCCCTAAAATCATCACGCATAAAAATAAAATATCCAGGGGGAGGGAAGCCCCTGGAGGAATCTTTGTTGATGACTTCAAGGACAGAAGCAAAATTCTTTGACTAGTGCTTCAGGACGATAGCAAAGATGGAGTAAAATAAACTTGGGTTTATTAAGTTACATAGATTTCAGGAACAAATGTTAGGAAATGTAACTATGTCAATACATATGATGGAACCTTCAAAAAGGAACGGTCAACCGAGACTCAGAAACAGCCATTAAAGAAGAAAAGCAAGAAAAAGAGAAAACCACGGTTATGAATATAGGGCTGGGATATTTGAGAGCATTGGTACCTCCTGCACACTACGACCATCAGCCTGGAAGAATCATCTAATTACAATATCCAATACAGAGAAAAGCGTGGAGATAAATCTCAAGTGGACAGAGTGAGAAGTTAGCCTTTGATTCATCTCATCATGAAATGCCTCTTCCCCTTCTGTAGAAGTGAAGCAGCTCACGAAAATGAGAGCAATTCAGATGGCCATATCTTAGATGAACCTCCACTTTCTAAAACATGAAATTTCCCATTATTTTCTTTTTTCCTAAGTCCTCTCAAATTACAGGAAACTGAGAGGTAGGGCTTTGCCTTATTTAACAATGTCTGAGACAAATAATCCTTTAACGATCTTGTTTCCATCAAAACACAGCGACTAACAGAACCCATCATAATTAAAAATAAGTAGGGCATTTACTTGAAATAAATATATTTTAATTGGTAGTTTTATTGAAGGGATGTTAAATATAATGACAATATATTATTGCAGATTGTACACATTATGCAAAATTTTCATGCTACTGTTTGCTGTTTAACATTTGAGTTGAAAATGTCTCTAGTCTTTTTTATTTGAAAATAACAGTAAGATTTTATATTTTAAACATATGGATTATAATATTTGTAACCCAGTCCTGCCAGATTCCTTCCTGCCATTGCCAGGAGATACTTCCCCAGGGGTTTCTCATGATTCTGCACAGAATCCTGTGGCAGCTTTTATTCCATACTATCTTTTCAAGGCTGTGCATATAGCAAAAGGCCACAGAAGAGAGAGACAGGAGCTCCCCAGGGGCGGAGGGCAGATCCGTTCCCTGACAATATAATAAAGATGATGTCTCCCTCGAGGTAAGGGCTAGACAGCTTTGCTGGCAGACCCCTTTAGAAGACAGGGATATTTTAAGCTCTGGGGTCTCAGTTGTGATCCAGCTGGGTGTGCAGCATCTTCCCAGGCTACCTCCCATCCTCCCCATGGAACTCAGCAAAAGGGAGCGTGGTGGGAAGAGGATGCTCATGCTGCTGCTTTGCTGTGAATCCTAACAGGCTTCTGCCTCAGACCCCAGAGTGCTGTGTTTCCTGCCAGCATCCAAAAAACTGTAGCAGGCTAAGTTGTTTGCTTTCAAGCAAAAATAAAAATCTTTGTGTTCTTGACAGAAATGAGAGAGGATTTTTTAGAAAAACAGCACATAGACCAACAACAACAACAACAAAATGGCATTGCTAACTAACCTGAAAATGTTGCTCTATCAAATATCTGATCTTGGGAATGAGCAGCTAAATTTCTTTAAGGCAGGCAAGAGTTGCAGGGTGGAGTATAATTGTGTCTCTTTCCTGTTTCTCTCTTCATATCTGCAGATCACATCCTAATTCAGGGCTCACAAGCTGTCAGAGGAGCTGTCCGTCATGGCATAAAGGCTGTTCCTGAGATGAAACTCCTGACATCCCTAAAGGATAGATACAACGTCTTCTTGAGAAATGCACTGGCCAAGACAGAGATGCCCATCCATTATACTCCAATGCTTCTAACCCAGTCTGGAAAATTAGCCTGGGTACCATTAGTGGCTGGGATTGCAAGGCTGGGTGAGGAAACTGGAAAGAGGGAGGGGTGAACAACTTGTGAGCTAACAAACTGATCACCTCGTTCCTGCAGCTCTGGATAATGTAAGGGTCTGGAGTGCTGGGAAGATGCATGGTTCAGTTCCCCGCACAGGGGGCGAGTCTGTGGTTATAGTCTTGGCTCACAGCGCTGTGTCTATTTATCAGTGCACTGGGCCATTCTCCAGATTTATGTGCCCCAAGGTCATGGAATTGCAGCCACAAGAGTGATACTACTACTGAGTTTCCTCCCACTGCAAGGCTTTGCCCTTCCTACTCAAGCCATAAATTCCCTACATGGCCAGTGGAAATTCATGTAGGGAGAAGCGGTGTTTCATTTACAAACCCTAGCCAGGTTATAGACGCAAGTCTCACCTTGGAACTGGACCTGACTCTCAAAGACACAAAGCATCTCAAGGTCCCTCTGTTGGTCCTGTAAAATCCACGTAGTCTTGGCTATCACACACATAGGCCCAAAGTCAGCAAGTGGGTCCCAGGACCCTAAAGGTTCTTGCTCTAAAAAGTATAAGCAGATGAAACTGAGAACCTTCTGGGAACTCTCCAATTCTGTACCAAACCCAGTTAGGCGTGTGTTCACATTTGTCTTTAATTTTTGCCTATTTTGATTTATTTGAAAGAGATTTTCATCTGCTAGTTTACTCCTCAAATGCCTGAAACAGCCAGAGCTGGGCCAGCCCACAGTCAGGAGCCTAGAACGCCATCCAGGTCTCCAAGTTGTGGCAGGGATCAAGTACACGAGCCATCATTTGCCACCACCTCCCAAGGTACACACTAGCTGGAAGCTGGATCAGAAGGAGAGGAGCCAGGACTCTATCCCAGGTACTCCAATATGTTACGCAGCTGTCCCAACCAATGGTTTAACCACTGTGTCTTAGTGTCCCTGCCTCAAAATTAAACATATCTTCACAAAGGAATCTAACTGAAAATGATTTTAAAAGAAATATGTGTCTTATTGAAGATGCCACATGGAGGTGAAGAAGAGGGGCTGTTTTGCCCAGTGCTCACGTGGAAATTTGGTAAAACTCCACTCTTGTGACACCCATGGACCCCTCACACCTGCAGCCTAGCGACAATCTCTCAGAATGACCCGTCCTTGTCCCTCAGCTTCTATGTGTACCTCATCAGCACAAGTACAGCTGGGCCCAAGGCAGCAGAGTGACAGTGGAGACCTGTCCTTAGGCAGCAGGCTCCACAGCTGTTTTCGTTTTGCCCCGATGCCCTCACTAACAAATAGCAAAAAGTTTCAGCTTATCCATTCAGCAAAAGCAGACGGGAGTTTCAACTCCCTCAATGCAAAAGGCACTGATGCATGCAAACTGTTCAGCCTGGAGTCTGGGGGACATATCTGGCTCATGCAGCTATGGGGCCCACAGGGGAAGCAAACTAAAACTTCACTGTGCCATCTCATCCGAGCGGGAATGTATGAAGTCCTTTTTTTGCAATAAGCAGTAATGAAGTGTTTCAAGCATTCTCTCTGGAAGAGCCTGCCGCTGTCCAGCCCAGTGGGAAGAATGTGCTCACCTGCGTCTCCAGCAACAGCCAC
The DNA here is from genome assembly GCF_033115175.1 of Lepus europaeus. Lineage (NCBI taxonomy): Eukaryota > Metazoa > Chordata > Mammalia > Lagomorpha > Leporidae > Lepus > Lepus europaeus. Next base: position 118,394,673 of record NC_084836.1, on the reverse strand, counting down.
ATTTTCAGCACCACCCTTCCCTGGAAGAAATGCTTCCTGTGCTGTGTGACTGAGAAACCCTAGTGACAACACACGTCTAAGATGAAAGTTGCTGCATTTCACTATGGGAATTTCAGCTCCACTGGCCTCTGGAGCCACCCAGAGCAGGTGGGCTCCGACAGGTGGCGTGGCTGGGCCTCTGGGATATTCCTGACTTCAACGTGCAGAGAACTGTCCCAGCATGGTGGTAGACAGAGATGGGATGGTTTATAAATGTAAAAGTTCAAAGAGAAAAACAGGCGTTTTGTTTTAGAAAATAAGATGGTATTACATTTGTACACCACCAGGTAATTAAATTTGTTATCTACAATTTTTACATTAGTTAATTTATTTAACAAGTGAAAGAAAGGTGGTGGGTGTGTCCGTGATTGAGAGAAAGAGAGCAAGCGAGAGACAGAGATAGAGAGATAGAGAGAGAGAGAGACCTCCTATCCAGTGGTTCACTCCCCAAATGCCTGCAATGGCCCCCAGCAGGCGGCTGAAGTCGACAGCCAGGAACTCAACCTGGGTCTCCTGTGTGGGTGGAAGGAAACCTATCACTTGCCCCATCACCATCTCTCCCCAGTCTTCATATCAGCAGGAAGCTGGAGTCAGGAGGAGACCTGCGTGTAGAACCCAGGCACTCTGACGTGGGATACCCCAAACGCAGGGCCCTACATTTTGATTTTACATTCCATGAATAAGAAAATTTAGAACATGTATCCCCAATACCAGACTATTTTTAATTACATACATGTTTCACTAGACTTATATATGCTGAACCTAATAAACACACACAAACTATTAAAAAAGTGATAGATAGGGGCTGGTGCTGTGGCGTAGCAGGTTAAGCTGCTGCCTGCAGCACCTGCATCCCATGTGGGTACCAGTTCGAGTCCCAGCTGCTCCACTTCCCATTGAGCTCCTGCTAGTGAACCTGGGAAAGCAGCAGGTGATGGCCAAAGTCCTCAGGCCCCAGAGCCACATGGGAGACCCAGAAGATGATCCTGGCTCCTGATTCCTGCCTAGCCCAGCCCTGGTCATGTGGCTATTTAGGGAGTGAACCAACAGATCTCTGTCTCTCCCTCGCTAAGTCTCTGCCTTTCAAATTAAATGAATTTTTTTTTAAAAGTGAAAGCTAAGTAATTTTTGGTAAAAGCCAATGTGAATGAGCAGCTTTCATCTTTCTGAAACTCTTGGCTTCATACTTCATGATTGAGCAATTCCAAGATCTCATTTGACATTTAATTTATTTCACTTCTTGTTTTAATACCTGTGGTGTGTAAAACAGTTCCAAACATAAGAAGGGAATTATTGACTATACTTAACAAAAATGAAACTCAATTTTCAGGCCCTTCAACTAATTATACATGAATTTGTGTTGAAAAACTCTTGCACCTGTACTGGTATTCTCTTCAGAACATGCTTTCTTGGCTGAAATATTCTTAAGCCACTTCTAAGGATGAATCTGGTATTTTAATTCATAGGCCCACTTACTTCAGCAAGTTCATGTTTAACAGGCTTGAGCTGTTTTGTTCTCTGATAAATCTCTAGGTTCCAAATCATCCAGGTGAATAGTAGATACTCAATAAATGTTTTTAAATAAAAGTTTCAAAGTGATTGCTTCAGCTTCCAAATGGAAACTGGATTTCAATGCAGATAGACTATAGATACAGAGCCAAGGTAGAGACCACTGCAGCTATTCTGAAAAAAATGGAAGAAATCATTTATTTTCTCTTTTGAAAGAGCCCACAGGATGTAGGGATGGATTAGGTGATATAGAGTTAGAGACAGGTGTCAAAGAGGACTGCCAGGGCCAGCCTTGTGGTACAGAGGGTCACGCTGTCGCCTCCAGTGCTGGCCTCTCAGGTGAGTCTCTCAGGTGAGGCCTCACTGGGTGAGTCCCGACTGCTCCACTTCATATCTAGCTCCCTACCAATGTGCCTGGAAAAGCCTCGGAAGCTTCCCAAGTGCCTGGGCTCCTGCCACCCACATAGGAGAACTTGATGGAGTTTCAGGCCTGGCCCAGACCCAGGCATTGCAACCATCTGGGGAGTGAATCAGCAGATGGAAGATCTCTCTCTCTCTCTCTCTCTCTCTCTCTCTCTCTCTCTCTCTCTCTAATTAAATAAATTTAAAAACAAGCAAACAAAAGACGACTGCCAAGGTTGAACTTGAGTAACTGGTTTGTAGTGGTTGCACTGACTGAAGCTTGGAAGAGCTAAAACTGAAAGAATGTGCATAAAATATGTCACAAAGACACAATGGCTCTATTTTTAAAATTTATCCCAAATCCAAAAAATTCTCCCAAAAATCTCTACAACCAACCTCACTGACGTCATTACTGTATTTCGCCTGCATGTCTCACAGTCTCCTAGTCAGTCTGCTTCACTCTGGACTTCTCTAATCTACACAGCAGTCACAGATATATTTTTGAATTCAGGGTATGCATCAAGGTGGCATGTACCAATGCCATCTCACTAGTCCACTAGTCCAAGTGATCATCTTCAGTTCACAATTGATCACACTGATAGGTCTAAGAGTCAAAGGGATCACACAAACAAGACTAGTGTCTGCTAATACTAACTGATAGAACCAAAAAGGGAGAAAACGATCCAACATGGGAAGTGGGAGACACAGCAAACTCATAGAATGGCAGATGTCCTAAATAACACTCTGGCCTCAGAATCAGCCCTTAAGGCATTCGGATCTGGCTCAAGAGCCCATGAGAGTATTTTAGGCATGGAAAGCCAAGACACTCTAGAAAAAAAAAAAAAAAAGACCTAAATGAAAGATCTCTGCGAGTGAGATCCCAGTGGAAAGAACGGGGCCATCAAAGAAGGAGGTACCTTTCTCTGAAGGGAGGAGAGAACTTCCACTTTGACTATGACCCTGTCGGAATAAGATCGAAGTCGGTGAACCCTAAAGGCTTCCATAACCTCGGCAACTTATGACTAGAGCCTAGGGAGATTACTGACGCCATAAACAAGAGTGTCAAATTGTTAAATCAACAACAGGAGTCACTGTGTACTTATGTCTCATGTGGGATCTGTCCTTAATGGGTTGTCCAATGTGCAGTGATGCTATAACTAGTACTGAAACAGTATTTTTACACTTTGTGTTTCTGTGTGGGTGCAAACTGATGAAATCTTTACTTAGTATATACTGAATCAATCTTCTGTATATAAAGATAATTGAAAATGAAAAAAAAAAAAACCTGGTGTTAAATTGAAAATTGCATAGAAAATTAATCAATTTTTTAAAAAAAAATCATGTAGGATCTCTGTCCTTAATGTGCTATACATTGTGATTTAATGCTATAACTAGTACTCCAACAGTATTTTTCACTTGGTGTTGCTATGTGAGGGCAAACTGTTGAAATCTTTACTTAATATATACTAAAGTGATCTTCTGTATATAAAGAGAATTGAAAATGAATCTTGATGTGAATGGAAGGGAAGAGGGAGCGGGAAAGGGGAGGGATGCGGGTGGGAGGGAAGTTATAGGGGGGGGGGAGCCATTGTAATCCATAAGCTGTACTTTGGAAATTTATATTCATTAAATAAAAGTTTAAAAAAAAATTCAGGAGCCGGTGCCGTGGCTTAAGAGGCTAATCCTCCGCCTTGCAGCGCCGGCACACAGGGTTCTAGTCCCAGTTGGGGCGCCGGATTCTATCCCAGTTGCCTCTCTTCCAGGCCAGCTCTCTGCTATGGCCCAGGAAGGCAGTGGAGGATGGCCCAAGTCCCTGGGCCCTGCACCCGCATGGGAGACCAGGAGAAGCACCTGGCTCCTGGCTTCAGATCAGCACGAAGCGCCGGCCACAGCAGCCATTGGAGGGTGAACCAACGGCAAAAAGGAAGACCTTTCTCTGTCTCTCTCTCTCATTATCCACTCTGTCAAAAAAAAAAAAAAAAAAAAAAAAATTCAGGGTATGGAGCAGTAATTTACATACAGGAAAATGTAACTTTTCAGGCATACATTTCTATGTGCTTTGACAAATACATAAATTGTGCAGCTACCGTGGCAGTCAAGCTATAGGAGAGTGCCAACAATTCAAAACATGCTAAGATTATATAAAACATAAATCATACCACACTACTAAAATGTTCAAATCCTTCTATTGTCTTCCATGCCCTTTTTTCCTATTTTTATTTATCTCAGAAACAGACAGAGCCCCCATCCAGTGGTTCACTCACCGAATGCCTGCAATACCCTGGGAGCCAGGAACTCAACCCAGGTCTCCCACGTAGGTGGAAGGAACTCAGTTACTTGAGCCATGACCTGCTGCCCCTCAAGTTCTGCATCAGTAGGAAGCTAGACCCAAGATCTGGGGCCAGGCACTCTGATACTGGATGTGGCTTGTCCCAACCCATGTCTTAACCACTAGGCCAGACACTCGGCTCACAGCCCTTCGCTTCAGGAATACAATGCATTGCCCTTAAGGCCCCAGAGACATGGTCTTTCCCTTAGCCATCTCTCTCCCCACAACTCCTGTGCACTTCTTAAAAATGCTGCAGTAGTCAAAATGGCACCCTTGCTATTCCTGGACATCTCGAGTCCATTCCCACGGCTTCACTCTGGTGCCTGCTGAATTAGGCAAACACATGCACACACTCTCTCACACACATACACTTTTCTCTGACCCAACACCCATCAAAATGTAAGCTCCATACAAACAAGATCTTGTTTATTTTTTTCTCTGTTGTATTTCCAGTACCTAGAAGAGGGCCAGAAACATAGAAAATAGTCAATAAACATTCGAATGAAGACATGGACAGGTGGGTTGGTGGGTGGATAGATGGATGGAGCAATGGACTAGAAGTAACACAGTAATCACCTACATTGTTCATTAACATGGCTGAGCTGGGGCCAACGCTGTGGCGCAGTAGGTTAAAGCCCTGGCCTGAAGCACCGGCATCCCATATGGGCTCCAGTTCTATAGTCCTGGCTGCTCCTCTTCCGGTCCAGCTCTCTGCTCTGGCCTGGGAAAGCAGTAGAAGATGGCCCAAGTCCTTGGGCCCCTGCACCTGCATGGGAGACCCAGAAGAAGCTCCTGGCATTGATAGGCACAGCTCCAGCCGATGCGGCCATCTGGGGAGAGAACCAGCAGATGGAAGACCTCTCTCTGTCTCTACCTCTCTCTGTAACTCTGTCTTCCAAATAAATTAAAAACAAATCTCAAAAAGAAAAGATCATGGGAAAATGGAATTAAAAGATAAGATTATTAAAAAAAAAAAAAAAAACCATGGCTGAGTTAGTACCTCCCCTCTTCCGTCTGCTGGCTAGGGCAGATGTCTACACTGAAACTCTTAGGCTTACAGCAATACTAAGACTCCCATGTAGGATATTCATGAGGGACATACGCTCTAAGTGCAGTATCTTCAATGGGAAAAAAATAACCTCTCATATCACATAGGTCTGTAGTACCTGCCACCGTAGCTGTGGAGAGAATCTACCTTTAATACCAAAGGTGCTCACACTCCCTGTATCTGTATCTGCTCTTCACAGTAACCTCTTTGCCTTAGAATCCATCTTAGTATTATCTGATATTTGCACCTCCAAAATAAACAAGGTCCTTTCCCCTAAACAGCTGCAATGAGGTTCATTTAATGAAACATTTTGGAAAAATCCTCCACAGCATTTCACTTAATTAGGTCACGTGGTATAATTTGCATTCAGTATTTCACAGATTATGACTTTTTATTTTTCCTCAAAATTATTTTATGGGGTTTTTAAGAAAGACATTCTGTTGGCGAAAGGCCATTTGCTTACTATAATTGCCAAATTCCCTTACAAGTGCTCCTTTGGGCAAATATGTTCAATGCTATGGCTATTATTATTGGTCAGGTTTATTATTTCTATTCAGGAATTTGTACAGTTAGCTACATATAGCAGTTATATGAATTGTCCAATATCCAACTGTTTTAAGGAAGGGACTTTTTTTTTTCTATAAAACATACACACTGTGTCTAATGGAATCATTAGTAAGAGGAGAAATGTTCCAACCCGTCCAGTGTGAGGTGGCAATGTGTGTGTCGTCTACTCCTGACCTGCTCAGCACACAAGTCATCCGAGGGGAAGCGGAAGAAAACAAGAGCAAAGCTGTGAGTCTGAGGACTTAGCAAGACGCACGCGCTGTCTTTGCAAACGTCCAGCCTTGCAGCCGGCTTAGAGCTCAGTTTCTCTGGGCTTGTACTTCGGATGCTATAGAAATGGAAAGCTGCCACTTTCCTAGGAGTCCTAACACCGCTGCACTCAGAAAGGAAATCGGGAAGGTTCTTACTGCCCTTTTATGATCGAACATCTCTGGGGAAGCCACGAGTCTGAGCCATGTCCCCAGTTGATGTAATTGCTATACCCAGATATTAAGGCAACGCCTCCACAAAGAAAAGAATCTCAAAGATTTATCTGGCATTTTTCCAATTAGAAAAGGATTGCTGGATTTTTCTGTTTCATACTGAAATATGAAAGGGAAGAAGCTGAAGAGAGGGAGGAAAACAATGACCCATCGTTTTGAAACAACCTGTGAATCAGAGGCGGAGCACTCTTTAAATACCCTCTAGAAACCATTCTCCCACTCACACTGGTGTCAAAGTTTAAATTTATAAATTGAATTATTACTTTTCTATAATTATCTAAGGAGCAGAGATACAGAGAAGGCGTAAGGGAGCTCTCACCCACCAGTTCACTCCCCCAAATGCCTGCAACAGCCAGGACTGGGCTGGCTGAAGCCGAGAGCTGGGACTCCTTCCCTCTGAGTGAGGATGCACACGAGCACCCATGGAAAACGTGCAGGCATGCACCCTTTGCTGCATTAGCTCCACTGCTAGTTCATTCATCAGACACACACATACATTCCCAAAGATAATCTAACATGCCTATTTTCAAATGTGTTCATTGCAAAACTGTTGAGAATAGTAGAACACTATCAATGTTCATCATTTAGAGAAATAAGTTCTAGTACATTCAAACAACATAGTTGAAAAAGAGACTGAAATAATCTGTAAGTGCTAATGTGAAAAGATCTCCAGGCTATATTAAGTAAAATCAATCAAGTTGCAGTTTGAAATATAAAATGCAAGTGCTACTGATCTCCAAGTCCCATAGCTAGACTGACTTCAAAGCCAGCTCCTCTACTTATTGGTCATGTGACCCTGGGCTGCTGGCTAGCTGTCTTTCTGATTTTGTTTCCTTTCTGTAAAATAGGGAAAATGTGTTATATTCTTCAAAAGGTGCTGGTTGATATTGAGTTAATAAACGAAAAGCACTTGAACACTGGGTTCAATAAAGCTGTGCTTAGTGGCAGCAGTATCGTTATGACTACTTTTTACTAAAAAAGAAAAAAATCAGTCCTTTCCTGTCAAAACAGTTATTTTTCATTAATCTTATTTCAAGTTATTATTTCCTGGCTTAAGTCCACTTAGGTTATCATGGATCAGATACATAGATATTCATGACATTATTTAAAGTGTCAAAAATTAGAAATAAAGGGAGTATCCATTAGTAGGTGGTTGTTTGAAAAACTATGTCATATACGAAATACTATATGAACATTAAATGATTGAATTATAATTATGTGGGTAGGCTGAAGAGAGAATTCTTTTCCAGTCACCACTGGGTAAGAAAACTAAGACACAGCATAAGTATACAATTGAATTTTGGTGAAATAAGGATGTAACTTTATGCAGTTATGTGTGTGTGCATATGTCTGTGTGTGTGCGTGAGTATATGAAGTTACATGGTGACGCAGTGAACTTGAAGAAAGTAGTCAACACCCATGCCTAGTAACAAGAATTCAATTCACACTACAATCTGAAGCAATCAAAAACAACACCTGACATAATAAATGAAGCAACGCTTTTCAGGACAACAAAGGACAATGATTTTGAGTGACAGAAAACAAAACAGGTAAGACCTCAATAGTTCCAGTTAAATATCTTAAGAGAACTCGCAGGCCCTGAGACCCAAGGAACTGGAACAAACTGGACACACCGCTTGATTAAGGAAACACAGCTGATGGCCTGGGGAGAGCAAGGTAGCCAGAGTCCAGAGGACAGGTTAGTGTAGAGGAAGAAACTGCACGGAGAAAAAGCACGTGGAGGACCCACAGAGGGGCTCCATCAAGGATTCAATTGTAAGCAACTCAGTTCACGTGTGTGCACAAACCACACGCAGCCACAGAAAGAACCATCCCAGAACGCTGCACGAGTGCCGAGTCCCCAGCAATCACATGGGGCTGGAGAATCAGCCATGCGCACAGAGCAAGTCAGGAGACTTCATTAGACATGGGATGTCTGATAAAACACACAAAGGTCTTGCTTTAGGAATGGGAAATAATTAATCCAAAACTGAGTACTTCTCCAGACGACTGGATCCTAAGAGCAGTGTCTGCAAGGATCCTGTTTCCACGTAAGTCGCTGTGTCCAAGAACAATATTGGAGAATCAGTGGGAAACAAAAATGCCCATCACCCAAGGAGATGAATCTCACGATATCTGGTAATGTAATTAAGAAATTTACTAAAGGGCCAACATTGTGGTAAACTAAAGGGCCAACATTGCAGGTAAAGTTGCTGCCTGCAATGCTGGCATCACATTTGGGTGCCAGTTCCTGTCCCAGCTGCTCAACTCTTTTTTCTTTTCTTTTTTTTTTTTTTTTTTTTGTGACAGGCAGAGTGGACAGTGAGGGAGAGAGAGACAGAGAGAAAGGTCTTCCTTTTCCGTTGGTTCACCCCACAATGGCCGCTGCGGCCGGCGCACTGCACTGATCCGAAGCCAGGAGTCAGGTCTCCTGGTCTCCCATGCGGGTGCAGGGCCCAAGCACTTGGGCCATCCTCCACTGCACTCCCAGGCCACAGCAGCCAGCTGCTCAAATTTCAATCCAGATCCCTGCTAATGTGCTTGGGGAAGCAGCAGAAGACGGCCCAAATGCTTGGGCCCCTGCACCCATGTGAGAGATCCACATGAAGCTCCAGGCTCCTGTTTTTAGCTTGGCCCAGCCCTAGCTATTGCGGTCATTTGGGGAATGATTCAGATTCTGGAAGATCTTAGAAAAGCAAACTGCTCCACAGTGACAGCAGATCAGTATTTTCTGGGGCTGGGAGAGGCGTGAGGAAGGACAGTGGATAGGCATTGGAAAGGAACGCAAGGAAACCTCTGGGAATGATGGATAATTTCACCCACTTGATTTTGATGATGGGTTTGTGATGTTAAAACATCAAATTTCACACTTGAACTATGTACAGTTATTTATGTGCTACCCATACTTCAATAAGTCCACCCAAAAAACTTAGAAACTGGATTTTTAACCTGGCCAAGGAGGAGTGGAAATGGGACTGACATGTACAGATGGAGAGCCCAGGCAACACAGGGAAGGATGGGACTAGCCAAAAAATGACCAAAAATGAGACATTCACAAAAAAGGATTTATGTAAAATTACAAATGCACAGCAGTTAATGAAGAAAAGCGTTGTAACCCATTTTGTTCTGAAAGGGCCTAGTATACTAAGCGTGTTGACCTCTCACCCTGTCTTCACAGTGGCTGAACACGAGGTACTGAGAGCACCATCCTCTAGCACAGAGGAGGGCAGCAGATAAGCAGTGCGGATTTTTCTGTCCCCGACTTCCTGCCACCAGAACTGTCTGTGTTCGTGGATGCTGATCCCTGAAGGAGTTAAACTATGGGCCAGAACAGAAGAGGACCAACTGCCCCCCAAAATAAAGCAAAACTCCATTCTTAGTGAAAAGCTTTAAGAAGTAAATTAAAAAGCATATATATTTGGGTGCTGGTTCAAGTCCCGACTGCTCCACTTCCAATTCAGCTCTCTGCTATGGCCTGGGAAAGCAGTGGAAGATGGCCCAAGTCCTTGCGCCCCTGTAACCACATGGGAGACCTGGAAGAAGCTCCTGGCTTCGGATCAGCCCTGCTCCAGCCGTTGCAGCTGTTTGGTGAGTGAGCCAGCAGATAGAAGACTTCTCTCCCTCTTTGTGTCTCTCTGCCTCTTCCTCTGTAACTCTGCCTCTCAAATACATACATTTTTTTAAAAAAATAAAGTATATAAACTAACATATAATTGAATTATCTGATGTCTATTCTTGTAGTATGCTAGATGCACATCCATTTTAAATCATATATGATACTCATTAAATACATTCATAAAGCGAAATGTATTCTCTCCATACAATAATAGAGTCCGTGAGATAAAGTCTGTTGGAGTATGTTGCATTCTCTTATTGCACCCATCAACTCTCTCCCAACTCTCCTCACATCAGAACCTCATTTTGGGTGATCTGAGGTTTTGCCGCTCTAAGTGTCAACCCACAATGAATGCTGGAATCTCCCCAGGAGCATGTGAGAAGCGCAGAGTCTCGGGCCCTATTCCAGGCTTTCTGGTTCAGAATCTGCCCACACGTGCGCCTGTGGAGCAGTGATCCAACACAGCGACCCAGAGCAATCTTGACTGCTGTTAACCAATCGCATTAACATTAATCAAATTATTGTCTTCTCTATCCCGCGGGTAGATATTCAAGAGCGTCACGACCCACCATCCTGCCAAATGGCTGGGTACAGCAGCCACTAGTTACAATTACCAAGAAGAATGGCCAGGTCTGGTTCAATATCTTTGTCTCCTTTTACACCGAGACGGCCAGGTGCTTCAACTATCACTGATTATAAAGGATTCAGACACCAGCGAGTCTGAACCCAGCTGCCCCTGGGAGTATTGAGGGGAAAAAAACCACTTTCCTACTCCCATTCCAAAACTATTAAATTAACCACTTTGAGGAGAAGCCTGGATAACCCTAAGGAAGTGAAACAAACTGGCTTGAGACCAGCTGTGCTTAATTCCGGCTGCATGCTAGGAGAGTCATGGGGAGGACACCCCAAGGCCACGGCCACACACAAGCCGGAATCCTGCACCTCCTTCCCCTCACCCCGCTGCTCCACTGCCTTTGCCACCCCTCCTTACGCTAGGACAGATACATCCACAAGCATCCCTCCTTAGAAACAAACCTGAACCCAGAAGGCTCGCATCCGGCGTGGAGGTGAACAACATCTCAACATCAAATAGGAAAGGAGCTTTCTAAAGTTTGAGACTTTGGAAAGACTTGGAAGTAAGAGGACTTCCTGAGTGAGGGAAACAGAGAAAAGACTGCCAGAAATGTGGGCATAAATGACGGAGCTGCATATGCTAAGAAAGATTTCTGGAATCTAAGGTCTCATGGACCCTACGGGGGGAGCCGGGAGGACTTTTTCTGCTTAATTTCTACTCTCTCTTCTGTTGAGTTCCACCCACAAGCGACTGCCCCTTCATCATAAAAAGAAAAGACAGGTCACCTTGCACCAGAGGATGTTTGGGTTTCCCCTCCACGCACCCCAGCACTGGCTGCTTAGTCTTCTTGGTCAGCTCCTTGGCCTCGGCTCTTACCCCAACAAGATAGGAACTATTCTGCTGCCTCCTCCCCTCCTGCCTCTTTAGCACCTGGTGACTAGCTCCAGGCCCCGCCCTGACACCCACCTGTGATACTGGCAGTTCCTGCCTCTCTAGCCGAGACCTCCAGTGGAGGTCCAGCCCTTAGACAAGCGGCCTCTCACCGGCTTCTCACAGTCAGTCCTTTGCAATCTGGGCCATTACGCCCAGTGATGGATGCAGTCACCCACCTTATTCTTGGCAATACCTTCCAAGACCCCCATGGGCACTTGAAGCCGTGAATAGTACTGAAGCCTGCATATACTGCTTTTTCCCATACACCTACAGTAGAGTTAATTTTTAAATCAAGCACAGTAACAGATTAACAACAATAACTAATAATCAAATGGAATGATTTTAATGATACCCTGTGATAAAAGTTATGTGAAAGCACCCTCTCAAAATATTGTACTGTAGGGCCAGCGCTGTGGCTCACTAGGCTAATCCTCCGCCTGCGGCACCGGCACCCCAGGTTCTAGTCCCGGTTGGAGTGCTGGGTACTAGTCCCGGTTGCTCCTCTTCCAGTCCAGCTCTCTGCTGTGGCCCAGGAGGGCACTGGAGGATGGCCCAAGTGCTTGGGTCCCTGCACCTGCATGGGAGACCGGGAGGAAGTACCCGGCTCCTGGCTTAGAATCGGTGCAGCACCGGCCATGGCGGCCATTAGGGGAGTGAACCAACAGAAGGAAGACCTTTCTCTCTGTCTCTCTCTGTCTATAATTCTACCTGTCAAATAAAAAAATACATTGTACTGTACCTAGCCTTCTTCTTGAGAGAACACGAGATAATGCAGAGTCTACACAAGGAGATGACAAAAGGTGGCTGGCACAGGGATAATGACACAGCACTAGGTCACCTTGGCAGGGTTACCTGACCTCAAGCACTGTGACCCACTGACAGCAGGTCTGGTAACCTGCACAGCTATGAAGGGAATAGCAGACTGGCAGCTTCCACGGTGGGCAGACCCTGGACTCACATGCCAGGCAGGATGGAGCAGATGTCTCAAGATTCCATTCCATTACTCAAAACAGCATGTTGTTTAATACTTAAGAATGGTTTATTTCTGGAATTTATGATTTAGCATTTTTGGTCCATGGTTAACCACAGATAACTGAAATCAAAGAGAGCAAAAGTGCAGATAAGGGGGCACCAAGGATTCCTGAGCAGAGTGCCTCTGCTTGAATCCAGACAGCCCGCACGCTCCTCCCCAGGCCACTGGCTCTCTTAGCTGAGGGATGATCCCAGCCTCAGAGACTCCAAGGAGCATAATCTTCAAAGCATTTATTTGGCACACACTCTCTGCACCTGCTCCTGCATTCACACCTTCACCATTCGCTCATTCAGTCACACATCTTGCTGGAGCATGTTCTCCGGGGTGGCGTTGTCTAAGCGCTGCGGCCACAAAGCTGAAGCACACAATCTTTATCCTCAAAGTGACTAGCAACCATGAAGAATTGAGACAACAAAACCACTTTGGATGCCTGCATCTCCTATCAGAGTGGCTGAGTTCAAGTCCCACCCCTGCCTCTGATCAAGCTTCCTGTTGATGTATCTTGGGATGCAGCAGGTCATGGCTCAAGGATTGCATTCCTACCACCCACATGGGACACCCAGATGGAGTTCCCTGCCTCCTAGCTTTGGCCTGGCCCAACCCCGGCTGTTGTGAGCTTTTGAGGTGAGCCAGTGGATATCTCTCTCTCTCTCTCTCTCTCTCTCTCTCTCTTTTTCTCTCTCTCTCTCACTCTCTGACTTTCAAATATATAAAAATGAAACAATAAAATGGAATGGCTGGTAATAAAACTGCGGACGACGTTAAGGGGTGGTAGAGACATGAAGTGGCTGGAACTGCCACGTATCGCTAGTAGGAGGAAAAAATGGCATGAGCAGTTTGCACAAGAGTTTGTCAGCTTCTTATAAAGCTAAATCTGCATTTTCCATATGAGCCAGAAGCCCCACTCTGAGTATTTACTCAGGAAAAATAAAAATTTATGTCCCTATGAACCCCTGCAAGTGTTTATAGCAGATTTATTCACAATCTCCAAAAACTGGAAGCAGTCCAAACAGCCATCCCAGCTGAAGCTGGGTACACCAGACAGTGGGATAGAAAGCAATAAAAAGAACAGATTACTGATACCTTCAGCAGTATAGATCAACCTCACAAGCATTATGGTAAGTGAAAGAAGTTAAACACAAAATAGCACATCTTGCTTTCTGATTCCATTGGTAGAACATTCTGGAAAAAAAGAAACACCTCAAGTACAACAAAAAGACCTGGGCCTGTTAGGGGCTGGGGGTGTGTTTGGGGGTGGGGGTGGGGCAGCAGTGAAGGGTGAGTGTGACAGGATTTGTAGAGGTTATGGAAACATGCATTATGATAACAGGTCGTTGTAAGATTCCTTACATTTGTTACAACCTCGAGAAGATCTGCAAACAGTAAGTTTTACTGGTTGTAAGTCACACCTCTATAGACAAGACAGAAATTACTCATAAAGTAATACATGCTTCTTGTAAAAAAAAAATTAAAATACGTGGTAAAAAGTAAACCTAGACTGTGGGCTGACTGCTGAGGCCCTGTGTGTGTTTTCTCTGCTTTCGCTCCGGCTGCACACTGCAGGCACTGGTCAGAAAAAGTACACTGGTCCACTAACAAAGAGTGAATTTCACTGTACATGAATTACAGCTCAACAAGCCTGAAAAAAATACAAGATGCTCCACTGAGAACTATAGGAGACAGAAAGCACCTTGAGAGATTCAGCAACTCGGTGGGTAGTTTGCATTTTATTAAAGGCTGGATAACTGCTATGGCCAGAACTGTGTGATTTAAATCCCATCTACAAAGCCATGGCAAATCCACGATAATTTTTTTTTTACTTTGAAATGTTTCATATGGCTTTTAAAGAAACATACTTTTGGCCTGATTCTGTCATCCTTATGCTGACACTAGCATTCTTTGAGCAGGCTGACTGGGACAGTGGTGGGAGAGACAGGAAAACAAGCTATGTCTCACTAAGAGTTTAAAACATATCAAAAAGCGGCAGGACGGGTCAGGAAGGGTTCCAGGAGATTCTGCCTGAGCTACGTTGTGGAAGGTAAGAGGAATCTTCTCTTAGGAGGGATTAGTGGGTGAAGGCTTCTGGTATGTGACGGGGACACCTAGCCTGGGTGGGCCGTGCACAGTGCCGTCTCTTGGCCTAGGCACTCGGCTGCCCCTTCTCTGCTGCAGGGTTCCACAGCACGTGCTGCAGCCTCCTGGCCTCGACACGCTCTGTGCCAGCGACACTCCCCCCAGACACACACACACACACACACACACAGCCCTGGGATAACCAGACGTGTCCTCAGACACTGTCAAATATTGGGAACCAAATCAGTACTGCCATCTGTGGTCCCGGAGACACAACAATGAGGGATCCACCTTGAGAGGCTCAGCACAGGGAGGAACCAGAGGCCAGGACCTGCTCCGGGCTGCTTCATGTCACCGACTGTGTGTGTGTGCATGTGTGTGTGTGTGTTTACATTTTAAACAAGAAAGACCACTATGGGATGGTTGTTTGATAAGAAACAATTGAGACACCCACCCCCACATCAGAGTGCCTGGTTTGGAGTCCCAGCTCCACTCCAATTCCAACTTCCTTCTAAGGCACACCCTGAGAGGCACCAGGTAATGGCTCAAGTAGTTGGGTCCTTGCTACCCAAGCAGGAGACCTGGATTGAGTTCCTGACTCTGGATTTTATCCCCTGGGCTTTGTCTTTGTGGGTGTCTGGGGAGTGAACCAGGGGATGAGAATGCTCGCTCTCTCTCCCTGTGTGTGTGTGTGTGTACACATAAATGTTACAGAGAGACATGGCATGGTGGTGAGGTGTAAATCTAGAGACAGGCTTTCAGGGTTAAGTTCAATCTCTGGTCAGTATGTGTGACTTGAAGCATGTCACCTAACATGTCCAGTTTACCTGTTTGCTGAATATTAGACAAAAAAGAGAAATAATATCAGAGGATTATTGAAAACATTACATAACCAGATTAGAGAGCACAGCATGTGATGCATGGTAAAACCCAACCACGCCTTCATTAAATGGCAGTCATTGGTGATCCTCCCTTTTTATGGCTGGAAGCTCCATTGTACTATTGTGCCCTAAGCATAGGAGATTCTTCATGAATATTTGAGGAAAAGAAGTGAAGAATAAGTAAACATCTTACCTGGCTATATGTTTTCCCATCTCCAAAACAGTTCTGTAGGTACCTGCTGGGCAGGGTGAAAAAGAGATTAAGATGACCTCACACAGTGTCTGATACCAGCACGTGCACAAGAGATGTTAGGGGTTGCTGTTAGGACTTAACTATCAGTCAGCGAGACACGTCAGTCCAAGAGACCTCAGAAGGACCAGGCTGTAATGGAAAGGGTTCACAGGTTCTGGAATCTTCCTCATAGACTTTCTCTTTCAAACGTGGCTGGAGAGATTCCCTCTTTGATGGCCAAGTGCAGTCAGGGAGCCAGATGGCTATGACAATGCTGCTGTGATCAGAGACAGAGGGAAAAGAGGTAGGACTGATGGCAGCTGTTTGGCATGAAGGAAGTTACAACACTCACTCACTCGGACCATCTGTCTGTCTATGTTCTGGGTTCACGGAACACCAGGGAGATGAAAAGAAAAAGCACAAACCTGGGGCAAGGCATTTGGCTTAGGGGTTAAGATGCTGCTTAGAGCCCTGCAGCCCAGATCTTGGTCCTCTCCTGAGTCCACCTTCCTGCTGATGTGCATCCTGGGAGGCAGCTGTGAAGGCTCAAGTGGTGCGTTCCTGCCACCCACGCGGGAGACCTGGGAGACCTGGATCGAGTTCCCAGCTCCTAGCGTTGGCCTGGCCCAACCTGGCCACTGTGGGCATTTAGGTGAATGAACCAGCAGATGGCAGCTCTCTGTCTGAACAGAACGGAAAGGCAGACTCAGGCTGAAGTTCTCCCTGCCCGACTTTTGATCTGGAGCATCAATCAGTCTTCTGGTCCGTAGGCTCCACTAGGGGTCCCCAGCTCACAAGCCTCCTACTACACTGCTGCTTTCCCAGGTCTCCAGCTCGCAGAGGGCACGGCCGCTCAGCCACAAGCCATGATGCCGTTATCCTGTTTTTATATTGCTCCGCTCTGACCATTTGGAGGCCCAGAAAATAGTCAACCCACTACAACTGAACATTCCTCCCACCCAGCTCATAGTCTCTAGAATAATTTCCTGTTAAAAGGAATTAGAGTTCCCTTAGCAATAAACAGCTGATTCCAGGACTAGGGCAGAAACCTGTGAGAATATCCTGAATTTTCCTGTTATACTAGAAAGCAAAGAAGCTGTCTACAGCTAAGTGAAACCCTGAGGGAGTGGAGAGTCGGAAGCCAGGAGCCGTCTGCTGACCTCATTACTAGCAACCGTGCAGCAAATCCTTCCCAAACTGAGATCCCTCCAGAAGACACACAGCCCTGTGTCTACCACATGGTTAAAATCAGAAAAATGGGGGCCGGGGCTGTGACGTACTAGGTTAAGCCTCCACTTGTGGTGCTGGCAACCCCGTATTGACGTAGGTTCAAGTCCTGGCTGCTCCACTTCCCATCCAGCTCTCTGCTAATGGCTTGGCAAGGCAGTGGGGGATGGCCCAAGTACTCAGGCCCCTGTACCCACAAGGGGGACCCAGAAGAAGCTCCAGATTCCTGGCTTCAGATCAGCCCAGCTCTAGCTATTTTGGCCATTTGGGGAGTGAGCCAGCAGATGGGAGACCTTTCTCTCTGTCTCTCCCTCTCTCTTTCTGTAATTCTGCCTTTCAAATAAATAAATAAATAAATCTTTTTTTAAAAATGAAAATAAAAAAATTAAAAATCACAAAAGTGAAGATTTGGAGAAATCCCATCTCATAAATGATCCATTTTCTTCAAGAAAAAAATGACAAGACAAAAGCAGATGATACAAAGAGACTTAAGAAATATATCAGCCAATCACAATGTATGGATTGACTTGAATCCTCATTTGAAAAAAGCATATTGTAACAACTGTTATCACAGAAATGTGAACAGTGACTGAATCTTTAAAAAATTAAGGAATTGTGATTTTTTGTTTTAAATATTTTTTAAAAAAGAGTATTTTGGGAGATTCATAATGGTAGCCTCTCCATTTTGTAAACACATTTTCTTTCTTTTTTTAAGATTTATTTATTTGAATTCAGAGTTATACAGAGAGAGAAGGAGAGGCAGAGAGAGAAAGAGAGAGAGAGAGGTTTTTTACCTGCTGATTCACTCCCCCAGTTGGCCACAATGACCAGAGCTGAGCCAATCTGAAGCCAGGAGCCAGGAGCTTCTTCCAGGTCTCCCACGTAGGCGCAGGGGCCCAAGGACTTGGGCCATCTCCTACTGCTTTCCCAGGCCACAGCAGAGAGCCGGATCAGAAGTGGAGCAGCTGGGACTCGATACGGCACCCATATGGGATGCTGGCACTGCAGGTGGTGGCTTTACCCACTACGCCACAGCACCGGCCCCAACACTTACATTCTCCATAATAAAAATTTAAAGTTTCTAAAGATTCTTTGAGGGTAAAATTGCCTGGACTTGGGGTAAGACTGGGCACTGGGGACAGAGGCAAGTGGAGATGGCTTCCCTCCCAGGCATCATCTGAGCAACTGGTCGTGGGCTGCCGTACTCTGAAGGCAGGCAGTTTGCCCAAACACCCACTCTTTGGTTTGATGATCCTGCCAAAAGATGATGTCAAACGAGCAATATGTCTGCTCTGTGAATCAGAAGAGAGATGCAGCCTGGAGATACAGTCAGGGCGTAGCAGTGTCCATGTGAAATTCCCGGGAGAAACTACGTAGAAAGAGAGAAGTGTGAAGACTTAGCTCTGCTTCAGCCCTGTCCTGAGACCCGGCGGCATTGCCCAGCTTTGCCCATTTCAAGTTTGAACCTCAGGAAACTGCGGAATTCACACAGAGAGTTCTCACAGGCGCCTCTCCCAGCTTCCCCCACTGAGATCACCTCACTTAACTGCAGAAGGTTGCCAATGCCAGAACACGAATCCTGACATTATTCAGACTTCACCATTTTCACACGAGGTTGTGTGTGGGTGTGTGCACGCATGTATGTAGCTCCAGATTTTATCACATGTACACAGTCACACAACTCTCACTTTGTTAAGCTGTAGTAATATTTCAAGGACAATTGGAATTTGTCTGTCTCTGAGTAGTTAACTTAATTCAAAGGTCTTTTTGCAGAAGCTACTTGAAGTCCAACAACTTCCTGGGAGCCTTTCTTAGAGCTGTGCTCCTTAGAAACGAAATACAATCGCCTGCTTCAAAATGACTCACATTGCTGATTCTGAAAAACAAACCAGAAACCTAAAATGAACTTTTTTTTAAAGAAAAATTGTGTTGCTCTTAAAGATTACTAAATTCTTCATGTACTCAATGAGAATTTCTCACGACTTACCAATACATAAGGTGTTGATTAGCTGGAAAATGACTGTACTAGTTCCTTTCTCCAAGGAAACACCAAATGACATCTGTGACTTTCGCGGGCACGCAAGGTCTCAGAGACATCAAGGAGAGGGGCCACCACAGTGACACTCCCTGCACGTGTGGCTGCTTCTCTGGAGATGAGCTCCTTCCAGATCCCTGTGTGGCTGGCCAAGCAGAGATTAATAATGAAAAATAGCAAATCAAGCTGGAGAGAAAGAAGCTGATTTACGAGAGATGAAGATGCGTGGGATGAGGAACTGAGCCAGGGGCCAGCAAGCACGTCAGCTCCACCAGGAGGCAGAGAAGCACACTCATCATAGTGACAAGTATCTCTCTGTCTCCTCCAAATGAATGCATTCTTCAGGAAGTCACTGCAGAGCTGGTGCTGTGGCGCACAGGTTAAGTCACCGCCTGCCATGCCAGCATCCCATATGGGCGCCGGTTCAAATCTCGGCTGTTCCACTTCAGATCCAGCTTCCCACTAATGCGCCTGGGACAGCAGAAGAAGATGGCCCAAGTGCTTGGGCCCCTGCTCCCACATGAGAGCCCCAGATGAAGCTCCTGGCTTTGGCCTGGCCCAGCTCTGACAGTTGCCACCATGTGGGGAGTAAACCATCTCTCTCTCCCTCTGTCTGCAGTACTGCCTTTTCAAGGAAATAAAAATAAATATATATTTTTTCTTTTTTAAAGAAAGAAGTCACTGCCTTCTTTGATATTCAGTTAGACCAATGATTCTATGAAGCATCTAAAAACACTTTCAAGGTTTTGAGAGATTCAGAAAACTCAGTATCCAAAAGGCGGAGGGTACATTGAGCCTCAGAGTCTCGGCTCACCTGCTTTCTAATAGCTCTGTTTATTTTACAAATGGGCTCAGCTAAACAGCACACACACTCTCTGCATGTGTGCATGTGAATCCGAACAAGTTCTGTTCCTTCAAGATAACAATTTGGGGGAAATAAAACTTGGAGATGGTAAATTAAATCTAAGAAACAGGTGTTTCTGTGCAGATCTCTGCATACATTTTGTTCTCTCTCTCCTTTCCTATTTCCCGTCTCATCAACTCATCTTTGATCTCCAAAGGTACAACCAGTTCCTGTTTTTTGTCTTAAATCAATATGTCTCACAGAAAAGGAAAAGTAGCTTTTCTCATGGACTCTGAATCAATTACCTTAAACAGTGCAATACAAAGCACCGCTGAAAACATTGTTTAACAGATCATTACAGTTCAATCTGGAATAACTAGAAAATATGATTGTATTTTGTGAGCTTGAGCCAATGATTTCTTGATGCACAACTAGAAACGTTAGATATTTTATAACCTCGTGACCATGTCTTCTTCTTGGGGAATATTCTCCTTGACATCTGAGACCCCATGGAGAACGTGGAGGCTGAAATCAGTGTGTTGTGCTTGCTGTAGTCCCTCTCTGGGACTGTTTTTATTTTTTATTTTTTGACAGGCAGAGTGGACAGTGAGACAGAGAGAAAGGTCTTCCTTTTGCCGTTGGTTCACCCTCCAATGGCCGCAGCAGCTGGCGCGCTGCAGCCGGCGCACCGCGCTGATCCGATGGCAGGAGCCAGGTGCTTCCTCCTGGTCTCCCATGGGGTGCAGGGCCCAAGCACTTGGGCCATCCTCCACTGCACTCCCTGGCCACAGCAGAGAGCTGGCCTGGAAGAGGGGCAACCGGGAATCAGTGCCCCGACCGGGACTAGAACCTGGTGTGCTGGCGCCGCAAGGCGGAGGATTAGCCTAGTGAGCTGCGGCGCCAGCCTCTGGGACTGTTTTTAATGTATCTGAGCAAGGATGATTCGGGAACCATAAAAGCTCAATCAAGATCCTTGCTTGCCCCTGTATCTGCCACTACGTGCCTCAACTCACCATTTCTAAGCATGGTCTACCTTCTTTGTTGTTGTTGTTGTTGTTTTTTCAAAATTCATATTTTAGCTGGAAATAACTTTTAATTTTCTAAGCTTTTTTTTTTTCTTAACATTTTAAACTCTGTTAAGGGTTTTCCTTAAACTTGAATGTGTTTCATTAGGAGGATAAAACAAAGCAATCTCACCAGCCTTTATAAATAATTAGTGACTTAGCAACAAGCCTTGAAGTTAGTGAAAAATTCACAGTAAGGTAGTGAAATGATAAAACTACACTGAAGCCTATACTTTGATGCACTTTAAAGAAATCATCGTAGACTAATAACATGGTATCTCAAAGAAACAGATCGTACTGACAGGAAAATTACTTTTCAAGAAACAAAGTAATGATGACATTTATGGCGCCCTTTATAAAGGTTTGTAGCACGAGAAGAGGAAATTTAATTCCATTATTTCCACGTGCCTCATAAGTAACCTCAGTTGAAGGGCAGATGTGAGTGCACACACACCCCTCTTTCAGAAAGGGAAACACATTTTCTTCTACTCTCGAGGATAAAGAAGAACCAATAACTTTCTCGCTGCTGCTTCTCCTTCCTTCTTTTCCTAGAAAAGTCAATTTGGAATAGACTCAAAATCAGGCTAATGTGCCCAAGGAAAAAATGGCCGAGTTGCCATGTACGGGTCCATTTACACAGAATTCTTCATCTCCACAATGCCATTTTCTATAAAACCAAACAGAATACTCTTTCCTTGAGTCACTCAGCCTTTGTTAATAGCATTCAGAGATGTCCAAGTTGTTTCTTTTCAATTTGTCAAGATGTTTTATACACATCGAGCTGAAAAAAAAAAAAAACACCACACCTTGTAAAATTGAAAATCACGTATTCAGTAGATGAATCCAGAGGTTTCTTTTCTTTTTTATTGCTACTCTCAAAGTAAGCAACCAAATGGGAAAAAGTCCTTTAAAACAGAATCAATAACTAAGCTATTTTTCCCTCAAATTCAGTCAAAAAAGGAACAAAAACAGAGTGAGGAAAAATATCAAGCCAATTTTCCAATTTTGAAAATTAGGGGCGGGTGCTGTGGTACAGAGGGTTAAAGCCCCAGCCTGTGGCACTGGCATCCCATATGGCCACGGGTTTGAGTTCCGGCAGCTCCACTTCCGATTCCGCTCTCTGCTGTGGCCTGGGAAAGCAGTAGAAGATGGCCCAAGTCTTTGGGCCCCTGCACCCACATGGGAGACCTGGAAGAAGCTCCTGGCTCCTGGCTTCAGATCAACACAGTGCTGTCCATTGTGGCCATTTGGGGAGTGAACCAGCAGATGGAAGACCTCTCTCTCTCTCTCTCTCTCTCTCCCCCCCCAACCTCCATCAAATAAATAAAAAGAAAGAAAAAGAAAATGCCTTGAAGACAACACTGGAGCTTTGCACAAATGCTCATCTTGTAGGCTGGGTTCTGTGGTTGCCTTAGAGACTAAAATGTCCTATGATACAGTCCTCTTGGCACAGATGTGTGCCACTCAGCATCTGAGACAATCGCCAAGGTCCTGCTTGTTGGTTTCCTGGTATTCCTCTCTGCAGGTCCATCACTCTCTGCCCTTCAGAGTGGGCTGGACTCACTGGATTATTTTCAATGAGCCAAAGATGTAGAAGTGATGAGTGTCATTGCTGAGACAAGTTGACAAAAGTTGCGAATTCCAAATTGCAAGCTTTCTCCTGTTCTGTTTGTTCTGTGCAAGGGTGGGAACATTTGACCCACGGGCCGCATAAGGCTCATGAAAACATTTGATCTGGCCCTGCCAAGTCAACTGCGACTCAATATTCAATAACTCCATAGCAGCCTAATGTTTTTAACTTTTTTAAATTTATTTTTTAAGGAATACGAATTTCGTAAGTACAACTTTAGTAATAAAGTGATTCTTCCCAACATACCAGCCCTCCCACCCACCCTTCCACCCCTCCACCCCTCCTCCTCCTCCCTCTCCCCTTCCCAGTCCTATTCTCCATTAAGATTCATTTTCAATTAACTTTGTACACAAAAGACCAAATCTATACTAAGTAAATATTTCAATAATTTGCACACACACACAGTTTGAGAACTGGTTTTACAGTTGACTCTCAATACAACTCATTGAGAACAGAAGTCCTGCATGGGAAGTGCACAGTGACTACTGTTATTAATTTAACAATTAACACTCTTATGTATGACATCAGTGACCACCTGAGGCTCTTGAAATGAGCTGCCTAGGCTATGGAAGCCTTTTGAGTCCACAAACTCCTTCAGTATTTAGACAAGTCCATAACAAAGTGGAAGTTCTCTCCTCCCTTCAGAGAAAAGTACATCCTTCTGTGATGGCCACTTCTTTCCACTGGGGACTTACTCACAGAGATCCTACAGGTAGAAGGTTTTATGCCGTAGTGTCTCAGCTTTCCATAGGAGGTTAATTTTTAAGTTGATAATTTTGTTGACCCACAAATGATGTCATAAATACTCAAATGGCCCTTGGCAGAAAAAGTTTCCCCACCCCTGCAAAGGAAGCCCACCCCATGCGTGTCTGAGATAGCCACATGGAGGGTCCCAAGTGAGTGAGCTTGGATGAAGATCATCTGAGATCTATAATGGCCACAGGAGAGAACCTTCAAAAGCAGACCCTCCCCTAGGTGAGCTGTGCTCCTGGCAGACTCCTGACACAGGCGATCCAGCTTGAGCTGCTCCCAGACTCCTGTCCCACAGAAATTGTGAGACAGTCATGTTTGCTTCCAGCTGGTTTGCTAATAGATAACTCACATAAGATGGAACTGAATCCTTTGCCCAAGATACATGAACTGGATAAAGGATTCATGCTGTAGAAAGCTTCAGAGTGGTTATTCATGGATGTGGTTTCTAAAGCGATGGAGTTTTGAGAAGTGATCATTTCCTTCTGATGCCAAGAACTGATCTCACTTTCATTAGTTTCAAATTAGACATAAAGACGGGATGAGAGAAGGCAGTAAGGTACTTTAACAGTTAAACAAGGAAACTAACGGGTAATTATGAAGTCTCCCTTCTGCAACATTCGCGGTGTATAGGGAATATAACACAGGTCTTGCTAAGATAAAACTGTAAGTGGAGAGCCATATAAGAAAGTAGCCTGTTGAAAATAAACATTGAAAAGGGGATGCAGGACAAATTCAAGGATCAAAATGATGCAAAGCTTATATGTTCACTCCATCTCGAAGATGGGTTGGTCTTTGAGTGTGTAGGTGTTTTAAGGCTTCAACCCTTTGGCATGAGGATTCATGGTCTCCCTGGCACCAGTGCCTACTTCTTTGGATAATACCCCTTCTGGCTCTAGGCCATAGATCTTTGTGTGACTCCACCTACAGCCCCAGAAGCAGAGCATGAGTCCCAGGCCCAGGCAATCAAACCACCAAACCTTCCTGGTATGGCTCAGGGATGGGCATGTGACTTAAGCAAGCCCAGTGACAACAGATCACTAAGTGTTGTAACCTCAACAAGCAAGGCTTTTATTATTTCATGTGGCTTGAACTTGACAAGATCTGAAGATGCAGCCACTGAAGTCATCTCTCCAAATGAATGCAGCTGCGGAGTGCTATTGGGTAAAATCTTCAAATGTCCTTGATGGCAGCAGACGGCAGGAGGAATCAAGGCGGATGACACGGTGTGAGCCCTGAATCAGCCCCCGACAGCGGTCCTCTCGGTCCTGTTTCGTGCACCAGTGAATTTCCTTCTTAGCTAACATTGATTAGGAGCTGGTCAGGCGCTTGCTTTAGATCACATTCAGCAGAAATTATCTTAGTAACATTAAGTCCAGGCATTTAAAAAAATGCTACCATTTTCACTTGGTATATGTCCTAAAGCGTTTGGGTTCAGTTTTTATTAAAACTTCATAAAATCTTTATTGTATACAGAAACTGCTATTGTCTGCCAACGCTAAAGTGGAAGTTTATCTTTCATAATGGTAATAACATCTACATATTGAGCACTTTATGTATTGAGTACAGTGTTCCACACTTACATATGTTGTCTCACTATTCTTCATTTTTCTAGAATAGGAGAGTAAAGTAGCTTAAAACACAGGCTCTAGAACTCAAAGTTGGAGGCTTTCTATCAGCTTAACTTTATTTAAAAGGTCTGTGCCTCAAATAACCAGTCTGTAAAGTGCTGGTGACACCAGCGTCTTTGTCATAAAATTGTGAGAATTAAATGAATTCATGCTCATAAAGTGCTTGGCACGGTGCCTGGCACACAGAGAGTACTATTTGTGTGGTTTCTGTTTCTTACAGTAGTCAAATGATCCAGGCATCATCACATTCACTTTCCCAACAAGGAAACTAGCCTAATCTGAAAGCCCACATAGAGCCCATCAAGATGGCCATTTTAAAAGTTACTACTATTACTGAAGCAAAATGCTGGGAGACCAAGGACATTGGCCATTACCTGGCATGGTGTCCTTCCAATGACAATTAACAGGATGTGAACAAAGTAACTGAGAAGATATCTAAAGAGAATATAATTGGACAAAGGATACCAGCCTTAGAGTTAAGAGTCCTTGGCTGGTGCTGTGGCTCAACAGGCTAATCCTCCGCCTTGCGGCGCCGGCACACCGGGTTCTAGTCCCGGTCGGGGCTCCGGATTCTGTCCCGGTTGCCCTTCTTCCAGGCCAGCTCTCTGCTGTGGCCAGGGAGTGCAGAGGAGGATGGCCCAAGTACTTGGGCCCTGCACCCCATGGGAGACCAGGAGAAGCACCTGGCTCCTGCCATCGGATCAGCGTGGTGCGCTGGCTGCAGTGCGCCAGCCGTGGCAGCCATTGAAGAGTGAACCAACGGCAAAAGGAAGACCTTTCTCTCTGTCTCTCTCTCTCACTGTCCACTCTGCCTGTCTAAAATAAATAAATAAATAAATAAAAATAAAAAGAGTGAAGAGTCCTGGGACATTGTGTTAGCTCTCGGTCGTTGTCTAACCAATATCCCCAAATACAGCAGCTGAACACGGCACGCATCACGCACTCCAGCTGCAATGGACCAGGGATCCATGCACCGCAGAGCTCAGTGCCTCTGGCTCAGGAGCCAGAAGCTTCTTCTGGGTCTCCCACATGGGCTCAGGGGCCCAAGCACTTGGGCCATCTTCTACTGCTTTCCCAGGCCATTAGCAGAGAGCTGGATCGGAAGTGGAGCAGCCAGAACCTGAACCAGCATCCATATGAGATGGCGGCACTGCAGGTGGAGGCTTTGCTCACTAGGCCAGAGCTCCGGCCACAGAAAGCACACTTTCAATCCATCTTTAACCTCTGAATGGCTCAGCTGAAAACATGAAAAGGGTTGCAACCTTTCCTCCTTTCACCGACATCACATCTCACAGCTTTCTGCATCAGAGAAAGTCTTTGTGAGGAAAATGCTAGAACATGCCACTGAGTCCGTTCACCGAGCCAGGAGGAGATTTGAAAGAAAAGGGGCAGCTGTGGTTACATGCTGGCTTGCAGCATTGAAGAAAGCAGGAACGCGCATTTCCAAAATTTGATTGAAATGGAGCCTTTTATTAGTTTACCCTGAAGTGTCAATGAAATTGGTGCACGCCAGATGGTTTTCTTGTGGTCCCAACAGTAGCTGTCTTGAGGTTAATAACCCTTGTGCTTGATGGACTTATTGGTAAATGCTCTCTGGTGGTATTTAAGTTTGTTTAGACATCTTCTCTACTTTATAAAAGAAAAAAATTCTGTCCACTGTTTTTTCTATATACTGAAGAAACGTCATACTCCTTTCCTCTTGAGTAATATTCTGGAATCTCTTAACTCCTCCTAGCAACCAAGTAAGACATTAAACTAAAGACTACATTTAAACAGTTCATTGATTTTGAAAAAAAAAAAAAAAAAAGAAGTGATTCTTGCCATAGATGTATTTATTTTCCCTTTACATTAAGGAAAGGGATGTTTCCATTAAGTTGAAGATGGGAACCAATTGTTGAATAGTGTTACTTGGTTAAAATTCCAAAGGAACAAGGTTTTCTTTTTTACTATTAATTAATGGGCTTTTTTCAGCCCTCGCCAATTTGGATCAACATCCATACTCCACAGTGAATTGGCCATACACTAGGGTCTGTGAACTGGAGTCTGCAGAGTTTTGTCATTTGTCCTTTAGCATTTGGTTCTCAACGGTCTCTTAAATCTTCAAATGATTTGGCACCATTTAAAAATTGGGAGATTTCACACTTAAAGATAGTCAGATTTTTGGCTCTCCTCGAATGATCTGAAGTTTTGGCAAATCTTGCCCACATCGCAAGGCAGCA
Source organism: Lepus europaeus (assembly GCF_033115175.1). Classification (NCBI taxonomy): domain Eukaryota; kingdom Metazoa; phylum Chordata; class Mammalia; order Lagomorpha; family Leporidae; genus Lepus; species Lepus europaeus. Next base: position 118,367,555 of record NC_084836.1, on the reverse strand, counting down.
GCAGCTGGTAGAGCTGCAGGGCTGTTCCCTTCTGATGGCAGCATGTGTTTGCCTGCCCCAGCAGCTCCTCACTACCACGGTGTGAACACCGGATGAAGGACACCCTAGAAACCCTCTTCCATAGCAGCCGCAGTGCCTTTACTGTGAGGAGACAGTGGGAGGCTGTCTTAACCACTTCCCAAGCATTGACAATGGCCCTCCTGTGGGTTCCACACTCATCTGTTCCCACATTTCTTGGTCCTGAGAGCAATTACACTCACCACTGTTGACACAACAGGATGGTGTGTTGCCATCTTTGTGCTGTCTTGGTTTTGTAGAGAAAGGACCTGCTGTGTCAAGATTAACCCACGCTTGACCCTCACTTCTTGCCCCGTATGGCACACAGCTGTTAAGTACACAGAATGAAGATGTGTGAGCATCCTGGTGTGTCCTATAAGACATTTAGCACTTCCTCAGTGCACTATTTTGGTCCTCAGTTCCTATGTGTTTGTTTGCTTTTAAAGACCTTCATAAAAGGTTACACACACTGACCACTAGCCAGGAGCTATTTAAATCCCATGGACAAATACCATCTAAATTGTTTGAGGATTTTTTTTTTCCCTTCAATGCTTTTTCAAAGTCCTTCTGGACCGGTTCAGGCCCTGGGCAAACAGGTGATTTCAAACTTTCAAGGGCATATGCACTCTATGCACAGATGTTGCTATGGGCTTGGCTCCAAGAGATGGCTATTTAACCTGAGACTAGATCTGTGTATTTTGAAAATTTTAAATTCATTATTTGTACCAAGGTCTATTTAGACTCCAGCATTTTGTAGCATTTCATCAAATGCTTTTCCTTATTCCAAATTGGATAAAACTGTACAAAACATCATTTTCATGAATTGACATCTTTATGGGGTGTTTTGTGAGGTTTCATTAAATCAAAACCTCTTCACTATCATTTGAACCCAAATGACATTTCATGCCAATGGCTTCATATGTCATCTACAGCAACTTTGTAAAAGAACAAGGGGAATCTCTTGTCTTCAAAAAGAATTCTGTCTTTGGTTGTCTTGTTCAACCAGCCTCCTGTTCTCCCCAGAAGAACCCACACTCTCCCACCAGGCACCCGACACGCTCTTCCGCATTGAGGCAGGACCTGCTTCTCCAGCAGGCACAGCAGGCACCTTAAGCACCCATGAAAATACTGAATTTCTTTTAAAATCCAAAAAAGTAATAAATATAATCCAGCTGAGTTACATTTGTCTTTATACCAAGGCAGCCACCCAATGAGTTTTAAATATTTGTCTGTGAGGCTGATGTTGTGGCTCACTAGGCTAATCCTCTGCCTGTGGTGCTGGCACACTGGGTTCTAGTGCCAGTTGGGGCGCCGGATTCTGTCCCGGTCGCTCCTCTTCCAGTCCAGCTCTCTGCTGTGGCCTGGGAGTGCAGTGGAGGATGGCCCAACTGATTGGGCCCTGCACCTGCATGGGAGACCAGGAGGAAGGTCCTGGCTTCGGATCGGCACAGCACGCCGGCCATAGCGGCCATTTGGAAGGGATGAACCAATGGAAGGAAGACCTTTCTCTCTGTCTCTCTCTCTCACTAACTCTGCCTGTCAAAAAAAAAATTGTCTGTGGGAGAAGGGACTGCAGAGGCAAAAATACTTAGCACCCATGGAAATCATGCTGTGGTGCTGCAGCCAGGTCATCACGAACACTCCCTCACACTCAGAGCTCCTGGATGCAACGGCACAAATGCACACCCCTCAGTGACAAGGCCCCCCTGGGCCTCTATTTTACAAAGAACTAATCACAGTAGGCAACATTGACTGAGGTCTTACTGTGTGCCAGGCCTCGAGGGGAACACCTAGCAGGAGTCATCTCACGCTGTCCCTCAGCAGAGCAATGGCAGGAGCCGTGTCCCGTACAGCAGTGCTAGCAACGACAGATGGCAATGTCGCGACACAGGGAGAGCCGGCCCTGCTGCTCGGCAGCCAGCTCCGCACTTCCAAGAAGTGGGGCCATGGGCGGGGCCATGAGCAAGATATTTTCATCATCTGAAAAATGGAGAAAAAACATAAAATAATCCTCACTGAGCACGCTGAACAGAGATAGCTATGGACCTGCTCAAGTAGATTTCAATGTAATCGAGTAGATTTCTATGCAAAGCTTTTCTATCATTTATTCCCCGAGGAAGAGTATCTAGGAGATGTACTCCTAATCAACTGCTCTCCACAGAAACCGCCCTGGCTGTGCTGCAACCATGGCCCCCCAGCCCCTGATTTACCCCGTCCCCTTCGCTCCTGGCCCCTCCCACCTACCCCATGGCCTCTCATATTCTCCAAGAAACAATCTATACTACAATGGCACTGTGATCGAATACCTTCTTCCCTCCACTCGTAAAAATACTTTTCATGGCCGGCGCCGTGGCTTAACAGGCTAATCCTCCGCCTTGTGGCGCCGGCACACCGGGTTCTAGTCCCGGTTGGGGCGCCGGATTCTATCCCGGTTGCCCCTCTTCCAGGCCAGCTCTCTGCTATGGCCTGGGAAGGCAGTGGAGGATGGCCCAAGTCCTTGGGCCCTGCATCCGCATGGGAGACCAGGAGAAGCACCTGGCTCCTGGCTTCGGATCAGCGCGATGAGCCGGCAGCAGCGGCCATTGGAGGGTGAACCAACGGCAAAAAGGAAGACCCTTCTCTCTGTCTCTCTCTCTCACTATCCACTCTGCCTGTCAAAAAAAAAATTAACATTAAAAAAAACTTTTCATTTGCTGCCTCCAAATCTCACATCACATGCAGCTCTGTGCTTTAGAATCTGTCTACTCCCAGCAACCAGGATGTCCCTAGCTCCATTGTACCTCTTCAATGCTCTCATACCTTGTCGACCTGCCACTCTAACCTGCACATGTCTCGGTTGGTGCACCTGTCTCTCCACCCCACAAAAAGACAAAATTTGTTGGATCCAGACTGGTTATTTTGCCAAGTCAGAGTCACCTGCAGGTCTTGTGTCTTCATCTAATTCTATTGTTCTAACAGAATACCTGAGGCTGGGTAATTTATAAAGAACAGGAATTCATTCCTCACAGTTTTAGAGGGAAGTCCAAGAGCACAACATCAGCATCAAGGCCTCCTTGCACCATCATCCCACAGCTGAAGGCAGAAGGGCAAGACAGGGAACGAGCAAGCAAGAAAGGACCGAACTCACTTTTACCACAAACCCATTCCTAAGATGATATTAGTCACCTCTGAACTGTCCCACCTCTCAACACTGTCCCATTGGAGAAGTTTCCAATACAAGACGCTCAGAGGACACACAGAAACACAGCAGCCTGTGAAACACCAGACCTGCCCCCAGGGTCCTACAGAATCAATCGTATGACTCCACACCATCGCCCAGTGAGGCTCATTCCTAAGACACTGCCGGGTAATCTTGATGCTGCTGATTCTGTGTTCACAGTCTGGGAGCCTCTGAACTAAAGACTGTTGGGATGCGGTTTTGATCCTTAGCACCCGATCGTAGTCACATCACGTGGAAGACTTTTCCAAACCACACCACTGCTGGTGCCTGTCAGGAGAGCAAGCACCTCAGGTATGTGTAGGTGTGTAGGCATGGGCTAACCATTCAGAACTTCTGAGCCATTAAGTCCAGCTCCCTCCCCTCAGCTGCTAAATCCCCACACTCGCCTGCCTTCACCCCTCTGCGGGTTCCTAGGGTTCTACACTCTGGTAGCTTCTGTCTCCTCGGCTGGTTCTTTTCTTCCACTTACGTTCTTCCTAAGTCCTCTTCTCTTTCACGAGAGGCTACTCTAGCCATCCAAGGCATGCCTGTGGGTATGACAGACCAGCAACATCTAGCAGCGTGTTAGGAATGCAGGCTCTCAGCCCCTGCTCCGAACCCACTGAGCCAGAATCTACATTTTACAAATGCCCCTCTAGGATGAAAATGGTTCTCAGATATACCCTTCCACTGCCACCTATCTCAATGAAACACACTCTTCCAACTGCCAGTTACGTATCTCCATGTAGTTGACGCCCCAGCCGCCCCAGCCACCCCAGGGCTCTCACATCAAACTCAGGGCTCTTCTCTCACCGTCCTTTTCCTCAGTCCTGCCCCAACCTCTACTGCGAACCAGACACCTCCAAATTTCCCACCTTGGTCAACAGTACTAGCAGGTTTCCAGGGATCATAAGGCTGAACATGAGCAGGCACTTGCTACTAGCGATGAGGCCAGGTTGGATAGGGACTAGGGTGAAGACAGCTCTAATGGGCGAACCACTGAAGCCTGCCATTTGAAAATATGATTTCAATGTTGCCAAGTCAAACTGAACTTTTATGTCAGATCTCCAGGATTTATTGTGACAACAAATACAATTAAAAACAACAAACTAGAAAACCTGCTGTAGGCTGTTTGGCCTGCGCTCAAAACCAAGTTATCTTTGCTTTCCTCTCTTTACTGTTACCTCTCTAATCACTGTCAAGACCTCTACATTCCACCACCTGTTTTAAGCCCCCACCTTCCTTTCTTCTGACAGCTGACTCCATGCACCATACACCTGTATCCTGCCTCCATCTCTCTGTGGCAAAACGTACTAACAACTGTCAGATTACTGTAAAGTGTTGCTCCACTCATGCATATGCCTTTGCATTCAAAACCCCCAAGCCTCCCCCTGGACTCCAGCCATCAAAACCCTACTGTCTCTAGTGGTGTTTCCTCCATCCTCCCTATTTAGTCGTGCTTCTGACCAGGGCTCCCAGGGCTTGGACAGGAGGGTGTTGGTGGAGGTGGAAGGAAACCGGCAGACTTGAGAGGTATTTGAAAATTAGGCAGTAGCATAGCAGCTCGTGAGACTCCTTACAGAGCAAATTATCTCCTACCCACTTCCTGTCAAAAGTTTGCATGACATAGCTTGCTCCCAAGTGTGCAGCTGCAGCCTGTGGGTCAGATTTGTTTAACAAACCTTTTGTTGGACCCACACTGCTTTACAAACATTAATATACTCGTACAGTCTAAAGACAGTGATTGTGGGATGGGTGTTGCGGTGCAGTGGGCTAAGCTGCTACTCATCCCACACTGCAGTGCCCGAGATGGAGTCGCTGCCTCTGCTCCCACTCCAGCTTCCCGCATGTGCTCGGGCGGCAGCAGATGGTGGCTCACATACCAAGTCCCTGCCGCCCACGTGGCCGTACTGGAATTACCTGCCTGTCCTAGCCCCGGCTGTTGCAAGCATTTGGGAAGTGAACCAGCAAATGGAAAAATCTGTCTACTTTTCTGTTACTCTGCCTTGTAACTAAATAATTGCACATAAAGCTCAAGATTTCTGCCTAAACAAAAGTTCACAGAACAAACAACTCATGGCAATTTCCTTTCAGACACGCAACCCACTGGTTGTGGGTCTTCACTTAGTCTGAATAGGCTACTTAAGTAAACTTTAAAAATGAGCTTAAAATGGGAATCAATTATTGCTCATGTCCTAAAATTTCAGTTAAATAAGAAAAACAAATCTGATATATAATAAATCCCACCACCAACCAAAGTCACATATTTGTTTTGTATTAGGTTTACTTGGTAAATTTATTCCCAGATGGTTACGTAACTCCACTTCCCAGCACATAACCCCAATGAGCGCTCACTGTTAAACAGCCAAACTCCAGCTATCCTCCTCTGCCAGATCTTCTGTTGGTCCAGGTAGATCCATCCACTCGCCTAGGGCCTGGATCCTGCAAGAGATCAACATTGACACAGCTTCTGGATCCTGATTGGGCTTGGCCAATGGTGGGACCCAGCTGCATTTTGGAGCCAGAACATCTTGACCCCTGGCTCTATTACTGCAGGGATGTCACAGGCTGCTGTGTTGCTCCCCCAGTGAAGGGCAGAAAGGGGGAGCTGCTTCCTCCCCAGTTGACGATACAAAAGGGCCCTGGTGGTCATCCTCTACCACTGTAACCTTGGCTATGACTCTAAATTACACTAATCCCTTGGCATCCCCGAGGGACTGGTTCCAGGATCCAATACCCACAGAAGATGTCCTGGTATCTGCATGGAACTCACACGGGCACATGCGCCTGTACAGAAGCAACTGGCCTGTGACGTGTGTGACCCGCGTCCCAGTGCAGTCTGGAGGGACTGTCACCTAGTTCACAGCACTGACCCTTCAGCTACACATTGCTCAGATGCATGCCAAAAAAATATCGTTTTTATCCCCCTAGTCACTTTCTAGAATTTGAATATCACTGTGAACATTTTTAACAATTAAAAGGTTTTCCTGGATACTGTCAAGAATTTTAGCAGTTACATATTCTTATGTTTTTAAGCCTCAATTCACGTTTATAAGCATTTAACCAAAAAATACATATACAGCCTTGAAGGCTAAAAAACACTTCCTATGTATATTAATCCTAAAAATATCCTCATTCTCCCATTACAACCCTTCTACTGGTATCTCGGCATATCAGTGCCATCTGCTGGAAAGGTAACAGAATTAGGCCTTGCAAATCCCAATATGTATGTCTTTTTGGGGTGGGGTAGAGTAGGGAGCGAATGTACTATTTAAGAAGCCTTACTCTTAAATACACAGCTGCGTAACTCCCACACCATTATCAGTACAAGCCCCGATTAATGACAAAGCACTGAAAGCCTAAAACTGATCATTAAAAATACAAAACACAGAAAACATCAACCACGTCTTTTCATAGATACACCTCTTGGCTTCCACAATGTTCTGCTGCTCTGCCTACTCCGACATCTAGGTGTAGTTAGCGCGCTTCAATGTGCCTCAGTTTCCCCGTTTCATCAACATCAATTATACTGATAGTTTTGTAAGGGATGTGAAATGTCTAAATATATGTTACATAGATTTAAATATGTATCTTTATGTTTTTTACTATGTGACAAAGGTTTAGTTTTGAAATACGCTGACAGGTGCAAGATTGTACATCTTTATGTAGTGCAGTAGATAGCAACTGAAATCAGACATAAACAGGACACAACTGTTAGATTTTCTTATAAATAAAAACTGTAACAAATATTCTAAATGATAATATGGAAACATAAAAGGTTGCTTAACTGATTTTAATTACATGACATAAAGCCCCTAGACTTTATATAATTGTTATGCAAAATACATAGATGAATACTGTCTTCTTTTAAAAATATAAAATAAATAAGCAAGACATGTGAAAATAGGCAAGTTTCCATTAAATAAATGAAAAATTTTAAAAAAGAAAGTTTCCTTTCCATGTCATTTGAAGAAGGGAAATTATCATTTTAAACAATATTCAAGTTTATTAAACAAATTAAAAAAAGTTTTATAAAATGTTTAACTTTCATCAGCTTCAAGGTTTATGTTGCTCCCAAATTTTGCATATAACTGAACTTTCAAATCTGCTAACACTCGTTGAATTGATTCCACTCTGGATTCTAAGGCGTCAATTTCTTCTTGCAAATTTTTCTGGAAAAAAAAAATTTAAATTAATTATATTCAAATGGATGATTTCTGAGTATCTGTGTCTGAAATGTCTAGGAATGATTTTAGTTCAAGTTCTAAACTTGGAGAGGGAGCTAAATAACACCAACAATTATATCTAAATTAAAAATCAGAATTTAAATTCATGGCCCATATTTACTCACCACAGAAGAAAGCAAGCTTGCTTTCTCAGTTTTTGCTGATCTAAAAACCATAATAGCTAAAAGAAAATTAATGCCTAAATTATCATCTTGTAATACACTAAGAACCACACAAACAGACTTTAAAACAGTTAGTCATGGGTCTACCTGGTTCTAACACAGACTCTCCCAACTTACAAAATAAGTACAAAAATAACTAAGAAATTAGAAGAAATGACAAAAATTCACAACACCACCAATCAGTAAGAGTAACAACTGACGGTCACACACTCTGAGGCCTCTGGAGAGAAATGGGGAGAGGCTACAGGCGCCTCATTTTTAAGACTGAGCAGCTGTGCCCACATGAAATGTCACACGCTCCTTCCCGACTAGGACATAAAGGAAGATTTTCACAAACTATGACTGAGAAAACATGAAAGCACAGAAATGGCAATCTATTACCTAACAAAAGAAGACTACTTAGTACCAGCAAATATATTATTCTTTTAGAAATTGGGCCAGTGGTTCTCAAAGTGTGGTCACCAGATCATATCCCATGGGAACTTGTTAGACAAACGAGTTCCGAGGCCTCCTCAAATAGTAATTCTTTGGGTTGGGCCCAACAATGTGCAAGCTCTGGGGGTAATTCTGATTAATGCCATATCTTTGAGAATGGCTGCTAGAAGGAATAAGATGTACAGCTATTATGAAGAAGATAAAATTCCTATACTTAAAAAACCCAGCAGGTAGCCGGCGCCACGGCTCAATAGGCTAATCATCCACCTGCGGTGCCGGCACACCGGGTTCTAGTCTGGGTCGGGGTGCTGGATTCTGTCCCGGTTGCCCCTCTTCCAGGCCAGCTCTCTGCTGTGGCCTGGGAGTGCAGTAGAGGATGGCCCAAGTGCTTGGGCCCTGCACCCACATGGGAGACCAGGAGAAGCACCTGGCTCCTGCCTTCGGATCAGAGTGGTGCACAGTGCGCCGGCCACAGCGGCCATTGGAGGGTGAACCAACGGAAAAGGAAGACCTTTCTCTCTCTCTGTCTCTCTCTCTCTCACTGTCCACTCTGCCTGTCAAAAAAAAAACAAAACAAAACAAAAACAAAAACAAACAAACAAACAAACAAAAAAAAACACCAGCAGGGTTTTAAAACCACAGGGCGCTGTGGCATAGCAGGTAAAGCCCCAGCCTAGAGTGCTGGTGTCCCATTTGGGAACTGGTTCGAGACCCAGCTGCTCCACTTCCAATCCAGCTCTCTGCTATGGCCTGGGATAGCAGTGGAAGATGGCCCAAGTCCTTAGGCCCCTGTCTCCCCTGCGTGGGAGACCTGGAAGAAACTCCTGGCTCCTGGCTTTGGATTAGTGCAGCTCCAGCCATTGCAGACAAATTGGGAGTGAACCAGCAGATGGAAGACCTCTCTCTCTCTTTCTCTCTGCCTCTCCTTCTGTTTGTAATTCTGACTTTCAAATAAATAAATAAATGTTAAAAAAAAAAAAAAGTACAAAAATATCCTACAAAATCCTTTTAGGACCACAAATCCAATCACCCTTTCTAGGACCCCTAAAAGGGAAACTAAGGCCCACAGGCCAAATTCAGCCTGCAGCTTGTCTTTCTGAAGTGTTAGTGAAACACAGCCAGAGATCAACTTCCACAAATGGGAGGTCACGTGGCCCACAAAACCCGCTACACCTACACGAACCTTCCTGCCCCTTACACAAAGTTTGCTGACCCCTGCCTAAGTTAAGGACAGCTTCTTCAACTGGATTGAGTTTACAAGATCTAACCACGATTTCAGATGCTCCCTAATCTCCAGCAAACAAAACATATTTTGTTGTCCCCTGTATCCCCAGTTCATGGCAGAACCCGATGCAGAGTGGGCACGTGATACTCCTGAGATGGATGGATGACAAAGGAAAGGTTCAGTATCTATGTGTGTTCTAAGGGAAGGGGCATTCACGATAACTACAACATGAAATACTCCCAATAAAAACATCTCAGAGTGGTTAAAAAAAATCACAAAATTCCACTAATTAAGAAAAAAATTAGACTTAAAGGAGACATACAAGGTTTCTGCATAGAAAGAGTCAGGGAAAAAAAGTATTTGTTTGTCCAAGGTTTGAAATGCAAGTTTAGCCCTGCTTTTTATGGCATCTGAAAAAAGGAGACTGGCAGTGTAGGTAATATTTAAGTGAATTAGGCAAAAGTCTTAGGCAGTGTCTAACTCCACCAGCTCCTCACACACAAACAAGATCACCTTCTCATACAGAGATGAAACACAAATGACTCGGAAGGTAATTTCATATAGTGCATCAAATGTCTCAACATCACACATCTCTGATTATTTACCTAAAACAATTTTCTAAATGTAAACAGATTTATGTATAAGAATGATCACTGTAATATTACTGTAGCAATATTGGAAACTCATGTTAACCATATGAGTACAGGAAGCCAAATCAATGTTCATCAACACATTATAGAATCAGAAAAAATGTTTTTAAAGTGCGAGTGCCTGGTCCCAAGCAGTTCTCAATGAATATGAGCTGGATAAACAAACACTAAATAAAATGAGAAAAAGCTTCTATTTGAATGTTAACTAACCAAAGTGCAAAGCAAAACCATGCAGAGAGAGAGAGAGACCATGAAATACATGATATCATGGGTGGTTATCTTTGGGTGTTAGGATCACAGAGTCCTGTCTTTCCTACTGTATAATATACACTACACTGTCTGAATACTTTTCATTTAGAGCAAAGTTCTGGAGTCAGAAGAATCTGACCCGGAGTAAACACCACTACCCTTCTAATCCTTTATTCTTCATCTCCCAGTTGGGATCATTGTTAGTGTTAAATAAAATCCCACTGGCAGAGCATTCAGAGAATGCCCGGGACATCAGCCAGCATCCCCCCTTCCCCACCCCTATAATTACAAGCTCTTTCTAATGACATCACTAATTCCATCAACATACCTTTGCCTCTTCTAACATTTCCTGTGTTTCTTCTTGTGAGTGGCTGATGAAAACGTCACCAATCTGATAAGGAATCATCAAGCAGTCATCCTCTGCAAGCATGATGTCGTCACAAGCATCTTCTAAATTTTGGAGTTGCTTCTACAAACATAAAGTAAACAGCAGCGAAACTGCACTGAAAATTCCGTGATAAAAGCTACAGGCCAGGCTTAATTTGGGGATGCCAAGTCCCTGAGGGGCCCTTTCACAAAGGTATTGCCACACTAAAATAATTTAATTTCGCACACTTTTAGATGCATTTCATAGCAAGCACTTAGGAGCCTGCACACTGTCCTCTTATTTCTGATCGCTGTGAGCATCCTGGAGTGGCGGCAGGTATCCACGGTCACTCAAAACATCTCCTACTGTAGGAATTTCCTACCTGGTGAACTCTGCCTTCCTATGAAATAAAACCATAAAAAGCAAAAACCTTCCCCAGCCTTCCTTGTCAACAGGGTGTAAACAAGTAATAACTTAAATTACACTAATCAAAAGTGCATGGATTGGGGCTGGTGCTGTGGCATAATGGGTAAAGCCTCTGCCTCCAGCGCCAGCATCCCATATGGGCATCGGTTCAAGTCCTGGCTGCTCCACTTCCAATCCAGCTCTCTGCTATGGCCTGGGAAAGCAGTAGAAGATAGGTCAAGTCCTTGGGCCCCTGCTCCCATGTGGGAGACTCAGAAGAGGCTCCCGGCTCCCGGCTTCGGATCAGCCCAGCTCTGGCCATTGTGGCCATTTGGGGAGTGAACCAGTGGATGGAAGACTTACTCTTCTCTGCCTCTGCCTCTCCATAACTCTACCTTTTAAAGAAATAAATAAATCTTAAAAAAAAAAAAAAAAAAAAAAAGTGCATGGACTGAGGGCAGAGTATGAGAGGGGCAGCTTCGTCACTAAGGAGGCTCCGGGGTCAGTGAAGCCAGCATCAAAGCTGTCCCCAGTCAGGTCCTCCTCTGAGACACGGTTTCAGGACTTGCTCCTGGAAGCTCAGCCTAGAGTCAAACCCCTCACCAACTCTTTAAATTATGTCACATCCCTTCAAAAACGTTTCTACTGAAACTTACTTGCTATGTCATATGCAAACTTTTGACAGGAAGTGGGTAGGAGATAATCTGCTCAGAAGGAGTCTTACGAGCTGCTGTGCTACTGCCTAATTTTCAAATACCTCTCAAGTCTGCCGGTTTTCTTCCACCTCCACCAACACCCTCCTGTCCAAGCCCTGGGAGCCCTGGTCAGAAGCACGACTAAATAGGGAGGGTGGAGGAAATACCACTAGAGACAGTAGGGTTTTGATGGCTGGAGTCCAGGGGGAGGCTTGGGGGTTTTGAATGCAAAGGCATATGCATGACTGGAGCAACACTTTACAGTAATCTGACAGTTGTTAGTATGTTTTGCCACAGAGAGATGGAGGCAGGATACAGGTATATGGTGCATGGAGTCAGCTGTCAGAAGAAAGGAAGGCGGGGGCTTAAAAGAGGTTGTGGAATGTAGAGGTCTTGACAGTGATTAGAGAGGTAACAGTAAAGAGAGGAAAAGCAGAGATAAACATTTTAATACCTTTTTTACTTCTATTTCTTCCTTTAGCTCTGTGATTCTACTCGTATTCCTTGCGAATTTGTTTATCTTTTGTTGATCTTCAAAAGTAACATTGACGTCTTCTGCAGCCTGAAAAACATTTTAATTTTTGTAATATTTTAATAGAGAAGTTAGAGGTTTTTATCTTGCGCTCAATAATTCAATAAACTATTTGCTCTCATACAGTGAAGAATCACATCATATATAAATGCCTTATTTGATTTTTTCAATGACCTTAACATTTGTTCAATCTGTAATCTTTCCCAATATTCTATCGCATATGCCTACGCTATAGAAACATTGTAACTAGCCCTCCTACAGAAAGAATAAGGCAACATTTAGCCAGTGTGTGCCTCAAGCTGAAACATTCTTTCAGCAAACTAAGAGTTACATGATCAAATAATGTTGGTAAAGGCCTCATAATTTTTATTTTTCCTTAGTCAGGACTTCCATGAACTTACTGTGGTGATCAGAAATCTGAGTCTTTAATGCAACTGATATATTGGCCACAGAACTGCATTTCAGTGGCTATACTCCACATGCAGCAAAAAACACATTCATTTTCATGTAGCATCTGCTCACATGTGTTAATATGGTAAAATTCACTATAAATGATGGAAACTGAATGCTTAACACCAAAAATTTAATATATACAATAATCACTGAATATGACTATGTTTGAGTATTTATAAGAATACTTGGGGGGCTGGTGCTGTGGTGCAGCAGGTAAAGCTGCGGCCTGCAGTGCTGGCATCCCATATGGGCGCCAGTTCGAGATCAGGCTGCTCCACTTCTGATCCAGCTCTCTGCTATGACCTGGGAAAGCAGCAGAAGATGACCCAAGTCCTTGGGCCCCTGCACCCATGTGGGAGACCAGAAGAGGCTCCTGGCTCCTATCTTCAGATCAGCACAGCTCTGGCCATTGCAGCCAATTGGGAAGTGAACCAGCGGATGGAAGAACTCTCTCTCTCTCTCTCCCTCTTCCTCTCCCTCTCCACCTCTCCTCTCTCTGGGTAACTCTGACTTTCAAGTAAATTAATAAATCTTTAAAAAAAATTTTTAAAAATGAAGTCATGGGCTGGCACCACGGCTCACTAGGCTAATCCTCCGCCTGCGGCGCCGGTACTCCAGGTTCTAGTCCCAGTTGGGGCACCGGTTCTGTCCCGGTTGCTCCTCTTCCAGGCCAGCTCTCTGCTGTGGCCCGGGAAGGCAGTGGAGGATGGCCCAAGTGCTTGGGCCCTGCACCTGCATGGGAGACCAGGAGGAAGCACCTGGCTCCTGGCTTTGGATAGGCACAGTGCCGGCCGTGGAGGCCATTTGGGGGGTGAACCAATGGAAGGAAGACCTTTCTCCCTCTCACTAACTCTGCCTGTAAGAAAAAAAAAAAAAAAAGTCATGCTGGCAAAAGATAAAAATAAATTTAAAAGTTAGATGATATATCAATTGGAGCAACGGATTATTTAGCAATATTAATGTCACAACCACATTTAAAAAAGAATACTTGGGAGACATAAATTAACTATGAAAAAATAAAAATTATAGCTAACATTGACTGAACTCTCCCTGTGTATCCAGAACTTTCTACGTGCATCACCAACTCCGCTAATCCTCCCATCTTGGCAAGAGGGATTATCAGCACTGCTGCTTTACAGCTGGAGAAACCAGAGCACACTCCACGGAAAGCCACAGTCAGCAAGTGGGAGCACCTGACTTCGACCCAGGCAGCCTGGCGTGGAGGCCACAGGCCCAAAGGGCTCTTGGAAACAGAATGTGGGAGCATGCACACGTGTGCGTGTGTGCACAGGGACTTGCACGTACTGAAGAGGGGCAGTGGAAGTCCTTAGCTTTCGTCAGATTCTCAGGGGGGATCTACATATTAAATAAATAAATAAGAGTCTCCCTAGGGTTCCCATCATTTATAAAATAGAAGCAAGATAACTTGATTATAGTATAAAGAAAAATGTCTGTGTGTATAAAAATAATCCTGAGTTAACTTATTGTATATATCAATATGGCAGGTTATATAGATTAATTATATACAAATGCTTATGTGTGTAACATAAAAGTAGCGTCAATCAAGACTACTGGCTCTTTTGCCACTAACAGTAAAGGGCTCACAATATCCTGTCCTGACCTTCATCGGGTCTCTCTCGACCAATGACATAAGATGCATGCCTTTATTTCTCCAGAGGTTGAAAGGCAACCTGCAGTCTCAAGCAACAGAGCTCAGAGGTCAGAATTCCAAAGCAGACACCTAGAACCTGGCCCCGCCCTTCATCAGGCCTCCCTTTCCACTAGACAATTTCACGTGTGTCAGGATCTGCCTGACACGCAACTGTTTCTGAATCTAAATCCTGCTTGATCAGATTCAAGTCTGCAGTTTCTGAAAAGCAGTAGAGAATCCAGCTCTCTGCTTTCCACCTTCCCACTGCAGCCCCACCACACAACAGCCGCCAGCACACTCTTGGCCCCTGGTGTCCAATTCTTTACCTGGCTCTTGCACTGGGGTTCATGAAGGGCGGAAGCTGGGTGCATCTGCAGGCCACTCAGCGGGTGGCTGACAGCACAGTTAACATGTTCTGTTTTAGCCCTGCTGAGCCGAACACTCCTACTTCTCCTGAACTGCCTTTGGGCACAGACAATTCCTAACTGGGGTCCACAGACACTGAGAGGTCAGTTCACCCCCTGAGACTCTGTACCCAACAGTATGTGCAGGAAGTACGTCCCTCGGGAACTCAGATTCTCAAAGCAACCACAGCAGCAGGTTAGGGACTCCGGCCTCAAGAGAAGCCACCTGTGTTACCACCGCTCATGAAGGCAGGAACTCTTGGAGGAAGAAGTTACTTTGTGATACCTGAGGTGGCACAGAGTGGCACAGTCAGGTTCCAATCCAAGCAGTAGGAACCTCGGGCAAATCACTCAATTCTTTGGAATCACTTCATGTTTTTAAAATGGAGAAGTCAGTTCCCACCTTGCTGGGGTAAAAGAATACACAGGGCCTGGGACCAACAAATGAAAAGGTCAGCAATTATTTTCCTGAATATTGAGAACCAAAAATCACTTCAAAGGAACAAGAGATCCACCCCTAGAATTCTGCTAGGCCTAAGAAAAACATGACTGCTCAAGATACAAGGTGAAGGGTTAGGGCAGGTTAAGCCAGCATCCAACATAGGTGCCGGTTCAAGTCCTGGCTGCTCCACTTCCAATTAGCTCCCTGCCAATGTGCCTGGGAAAGCAGCAGAAAATGGCTCAGCCCTGGCCATTGTGGCTAAGTGGGGAGGGAACCAGTTGATGAAAGATCTCTCTGTAACTCTGAAAATTAAAATTCCCTGGGCTCTGACTAGGCCCTTTTCCTGAACATTAGCATTTCATGGGATTTCAGGAGGAAATGGAGCTATACTCAGTCACACCCCACATCAACCATGGGTGTCACCCAGATCACACTGACAGCTGTGTCTTCAGAAAGAAATTCTGGTTGATTTCATTCTGACTTTATTTTATTTCTGAAAGGCGCCTACCAAGTCCATATGATATAAATTTTTTCTTTGTGTTTTGTTCAGCTTTCATGCATACAGCTACTCACGTAGCAACTATTTAGTATTTCCTAAGCCCAGGAGTCACACTCCTACCTTCCTGAACACCCGCAAGCCTCCATGGTGGAAGAGGCAGACAAAAACAGGGTGAACAAGAGAACATTACACAGTGATAAATAGGACAGTAAAAATAAACTCTAGTAGGGGCGGAAGGTTTGGGGAGCTGGGGAGTGAAGGCAGCTTCTTTAGAGAGAAGTCAAGACTGCCTTTCTGGGCCTGGGGACATTTGTACTTAGGAGACCCCTACGGCCAGGAAGCAAGCTTAGGAAGCAGACGTTGAAGGGGGAGAACTGTGTCATCGCCACTAAAGGTTCTCACCTGCAGTCATGACTAGTGGGAGGCGGCCAACATGTAGCCAGCAGAAAGCACTCCAGGTTGCAAAAGATACACTTTTACTAAACTAAAAGGGGAAACACGGGCAGCACGTGGCCGCTCCCAGGTGGGTCTTCAAGCTCCCAAGACCCTTCATGAACTGACCACTGCCGGCCCCTCAACGTGTTTTCCCATCCCCTACCCTGTCTGCCTTCCTTTTACCAACTGCACAAGATTCTCCCCCTCTGAACCTCACTTCCTCCGCAGCCCCGCCCTTCCTCCTGTGCAATCTCAGACCTCGGCCTCAAATGACACCTTTGCAGGAAAACCTCCTCTGGCCTCAAAACAGGTTTCGCTCCCCCTCGTCTCGACTTCCCTCACAGTTCTCGCTGGAGGTGGAAGCGAGTTTTCTGAGGGACAATCTGGGTGCTGCCTGCTTCTCTCCAAGAGCCTAACAAGCGAACAATACAATGAGGATGCAAACTCCAAGTGCTCATCACCGTCAGGCCGTCCCTTAAAAGCGGACGGTGCTCTGTGCCCTGCTCAAAACACTGTAGGGAACGAAAAAATAAAAAGGTTGGTCCCGGAAATGTTGCGATCAGGGTTCAGATCATCCTCTTACCATTCTCGCAAATGCTCACTTGCTCTCCGCATTCCACACCCCACCTCCGCCGGCCGTACCACTGCTGATATCCCCCGTGGAATGAAAGCCCGCACCTAACAAAGGGCCCAATTTCACCAAGCCCAGGTGAAGTGAATCTCACGTTTCACGCTTGTCTCAATCTCCCTGGCTCTGGGGCCCCTACAGGTGCTCCGTAAGCACCTGAGGGGGAGGGGCAGGCCAGGAGGGCGAGCCGTTCACCCCAGCTGCAGAGTGGGACGGCTGGGCGCCTCCTGCACCAGGCCCGGGCCACATGGACCGTGCGCTGCTGGGTAGTCAGAGCGCAAAGGACGTCCTAACGTGGTCCCAGGGCTAGGACGAAGGCAAACGCGCCCAAGACCGGGGGGTCCGCAGCAGAGACCCCCGCCGCAGCTGGGATGCCTAATCCCTGGCTTGGCCTCGGCGCTTCCGATTGCTCGTTTGCCAAATAAGGATCCAAAGCACCTCCCGGAAGAAGAGCACAGGAGAGAAATGGACCAGATGCCGAGCTCCAGCCCTGCCCGGCAGCTGAGTCACCTCGGAGCCACCACCCGTCGCCGTCTGCGGTTCCCCATCAGCGAGGTGGGGGCGCTCGGACAATAAACGGCCGGCGGCGAGGCCCCGACGGGAGACGCGGGCTGGGCGCAGCCACCCGCCCGCTCCGGCCCCGCCCGGCCGCGCGCTCGGACAGGTGGACCCCGGCCCCGGCCCCGGCCCCGGCCCCGGCCGCGCTGCCCGCGGTACCCAGGCGAAGCCCACCTTGGGCGCCAGGCCCGCGGCTGTCAAGAGGCGGTCGCTTGCCGCTGCCGGGGGCAAGACCCGGACCGCTGGAGTCCCCAGTCCCCCGGGGAGAGGCGAGAGGCGGCCCAGAGCCCCCCCAAAGCCCCGGGGCCGGGGGCCTGGGAAGACGCGCGGGCGGGCGGCGCAGCGGCACCGCCCTCACGGCCGGTGGCCTCGGCCCCGGGACCGCTCCGGCCCCCAGGGCTGCGCACCGCCGGCATCCCGCGCCCGGGCCCCCGAGACCGAGCCCGGCCGCCGCCCGCTCCCCGGGCGCCCCACTCACCGCCTTCTTCATGGTGGCCGCCATCTTGGGACTGGACTACGGGGCGAGGCGGGGAGGGCCGCAACGGTGCAGTCACCCGCGGGCCCCCTCTCACGCCCTGCCGGCCCGGGACTCCCGAAGAAATCCCACGCCGTCTCCTCATCCCCCCCTGCGGGGCCTCCGACCAATGATTCCTCTCGGCTGGCACTCGGGGAGCAAGCGTAACCTGGGAGGACTTGGTACATGCCAATTAAAGAGACAGGCGTCTCCCCGGGGGGGGACAGAGGCGCCGACGCCGACCGCGGACGGCAGGGGGCGCGCGGCGGGCGGGCGGGCGGCCGGGCCGGGACCTGGAGGCCGGGCCCGGAAGTCTATTTTCCGGCACCCGACACTGGCGCCCCCTGAGAGGTGGGAACGCAGGGCCTTGCCCTTAGGATGTGAGTTTGTGTCTCCTGGTGACTCCAAGGGTGCGACGGGGAGGCCCCCATGCCTTTACCCAACAGTGCCGCTGAACAGCTAATGAATCCTCCTGACTCTTTATTATTTTTAAAATTTTAGCCTCGAGAGCCGTTTACAACTTTAATAATTATTGAGGACACCAAAGAACTTCTCTTTACGTGAGTTACATTCATCGATAGTTACTATATTAGAAACTAAGCCAGGATTTCAAAAAATGTATTCATTCATCTAAAGTAATAAAACTCATTCCCTAGTAATAGGAAACAACATTTTAAGTGAAAAGCAACTTATTTTCCAAGGCAAAAAATTTTTTTTTGAGAAAAAAACGACAGTTTTTACATTTTTGCCAATGGAACGTCAGGCTTGACACAGAGTTACAGCCTCACTTCCCAGGCAGGCTCCTGTGACGTATCATTTAGCTGATACATATGAGCTCTTCTCCCCAAGTCAGCTTCCTCTTGGTTAAATCCTTTGAACAGGGTCCTCCTGCACCCTGTCTCCCAGCCCACCAGGCACCCATGGCCCTTGCCTGTTCTGTCGGTTTCTAGCTCCCAACTCCAAGCAGTAAGTCTAATAATTACCTTCAACAACTATGACTAATTCCCTGCAGCTGGAAGTACGGCTGCCTGACCATCACTGCGCTTCTGAAACACGGACAGGAAGCAGAGGAGAGAGCAGTTGGGAGCTCAGCAAGTGTGCCTTCCACGCAGGTCTGGGCCGTCAGATGGCGCTGTCTGCAAGGCCTGGGCACAGGGAGTGTCCTTTTTTAGATTGATTGATTGATTTGCAAGGCAGGGTGACAGAAAGAACCATCTTCCATCCACTGGTTCATTCCCCAAATAGCCACAATGGCCTGGGGCTGGCCAGGCTGAAGCTGGAAGCCTGTAACTCCCTACGGGTCTCTCACATGGGTGCCGGGCCAAGCACTGGGGCCATCTGCTGCTGCTTTCCCAGGCGCATTAGTGGGGAGCAGGATTGGGAGAGGAGCAACCAGCGCTCCAACCAATGCCTGCATGGGATGCCAGTGCTGTAGGTGGCTTCACCCACTGTACCGCAACACTGGCCCCAGGGCAGTGTCCTTTAATCTGGGCAGGGCACAGTGCCTGGAGACCCTCTCTGGCTTCCAGTTCCAGGGGTTCTTATTCTATTTCTCACCATCTTGGGTCACCCCTCTCCCCGAACCTTTCCTGTCCTTCGAGCTTCTCTCTCTCCCCTGCAGGGAAGTCAGTTCTGCAGGTGCTCTTGTGCTGGGGGCTTTGAAGTCTCCTGTTTAGAATTCTTTCATTTCCTGCGGTTGAGCCTTTGCAACCTTTGTTTCTGGTTCTTTCTTCTGCAGGACACTGTCCCCAGCTGTTTGGGCCAGCAACATGGAGAGGCCCAGGGTACAAGTAGAAGCATTTGGTGGCTGCAGGTCAGGGCAGAAAACCACCAAAGGCCACTTGAATGTAACTTCCTGGCCAAGGTTGAGTGAAGAGGTTTCCTTACAGCGGATTGGAAACCAGCCACCCACTGGCTGGATCCAAGATTGTCAGTTCATTCACGCAGTTTTCTTTCATTCAACTACTATTTGAAATTCAAGCAACTTCACTCGACAATATCAGCCTTTTAGTTTTGCTTGAGCTTGAAAGATCACAGTCCCGATGACATTACACCTGTGTTCCTGTGTGCCAGCAGCTGCTGGTGCCAATTGGGCTTGGCCCATTTTTGCTACTGTGCCCTCTCCAGTCCTCCCCTCCCCCAACACACACACCCCAAGATGGCTGCTCCCAGAGCACCTGCCTCATCTGTGTGCTTGTCTGTCAGAACCTGTAACCCTGGCAATAACACCAAAATGAGGGAGTTGGAGTGTGCGTTTGTTGGAACTCTGTACCATGCTAGGTGCTACTGCAAATAGGACGATGAGTCAGACAAGGTGCTTGGCCTGGTGGAGCTTCTGGGTGGCAACCCTATGTTCCACACTTCCTGGCTTCCAGAGCTGCAGGCCTGGATGTGGTCTGGGGAGGAGTAGCGCAGGGTCAACGGTGGCATGTTGCTGGACCAAGAAGGGCAGGTGCACCGCACTGGGAGTGTAACTGACAAAATCCCTGTCCTTGTGCAGGTACCATTCTAGTTAATAAAGAGACCACAAGCAAAACCCACACGTTACAAAGTATGTTGTAAAGTGTTACTAGTTACTCCAACAAGAACTCAAGAAACAGTAACCAAGGACCAGCATGGATACTCCATGCTCTGTGAGGAAGTTACAAAGAGAGAGGAAAAACACAAAACTTGTTTGAATTGGCATGGAGGAGACAAAATCGTCCAGACATGACCCAGCTTAATTTAGAGTCTGTCATAAAAAGCAAAAAATGAGCTCCTTGCATCATAGCGTGGTAGTGTGTACAATGGCAGCACTGGGTTGCCAGTGCTAAGACTTCAGTGCCCTGTGCCGACTCCAGCCTGAGCCATTGTGAGGGCCAGGAGCCAACCGTCCCATCTTGCAGTCATTTGGTTTAGTGCCTGCAGGGGGCACCCAAGGATCGCAGCAGTGCTCCCCAGGCTCAGGACACTGAAGTCTGATCTTCATAATATTTTGTACTTCGTTGGAATCTTCTTGTGCTGGGTAATGCAAAATGTTCATTTGTATTTAGCTCAACAATTTGGCAAATTTGTTTGCCATGACCTTGTTTTAAATTATTTACTGTCTTCCTGTTGTGCTTAGGGTATAATCTTAAGTTCCCACCCACAGCGTAGCCTCCCTCTCTGACCTGGTTTCACACCACCCTCCCCTGCCCTCCCTGTGACCCATCCTCTGGGCACCATTCCTGCCTCAGGGGCTTGACTCTCGATTCTGCTACCCAGGATCCCCCTATCCTGTTGTGCACTTCGCTAAGTTCTACTTCCCCTCAAGACACCTTCCTGGTCACTCCACCAAGGAAGCGCATATGGAAACAGAGCTCCCTGTGTGATGGTGTAGGGGCTGGGGTCTGAAGAGGCAGCCACAGCTGAAGGCAGAGCCTCATTTATGGATTCAGGGTCCTAATAATGTTAGGGGTGAAATGGTGGCGGAGAAAGATGACCTCGATTCTTTGTCTCACATGAAATAAGAATTCCCTCGCACACAAGGCAGAGAGAAAAGCAAGATTTATTTACGTCAGAAACCTCCTGCCACAGTGATCAGAGGCTGGTGGATGTGAGGTTTTGAGTCACAAGTTTTCTAGCACAAGTTTTGGAAAAAACTAATTAGCCAAGGATCAGTTAGAAGGCAGGGACAAAAGGCTGGATTTGTACTCATATTTGCCCAGTCTAGCTTGCTCATGATAAGAAAAAGAGGAAGGTGGTGAAGGAGTAGAAGGGTGCGATCTGTTTTCAGGATAAACTGAGAATTCAGAAGGGTGAAATCCCCACATCCTTGCTATTCTCATGATAAACTGGAAGAGACAGGCACTGTTGTCTTGCTAAAGGCAGCTCTTGGGTGCAATGGAATTTGGCACCTTGATCTTGCTAAAGATAACTTTTTGGGGGGAAGCAAGCATCTTGCACCATCTCAAAGAGATCTCCCTTTCCTCATCACTGGGCCCCACCTGACTGCTGCAAGCCCTTCTGACTCCTCACAGTAGCAGGGTTGAGGGAGAAGGTCAGTTCTCTGGAGGGCAGGGCACCAAGGCACCATCCAGGAAAGAACAGTGGGGCCTCTCACCAGGCACCAAACCTGACACCTTTATGTTGAACTTGCAAATCTCAGAACTCTGAGGGAAAAAATCTGTTGTTACAGATGACCTGGTTGTAGCAACACAGACTAGGACAGATGTTCCTTAAACACAGCCACCACCCAAACAGAACAGCCTCCCATCACCATACCAACTTTCTAGCCCTTGCTGGCACCTTGCCTTTGAATCTTGCCTCCCCATTAAAATGAGAGCACCAAGGGAAACAAACCAGGCCTGCATGCTCCATCCCTATAATCTTGGCACCAACAGGGAAGTCAGCACATAAATAAATGCTTGCAAGCAGGAATTGTTACCGGCAAAAGATCAAAGAAACCAAAAGGCACTGGAGGCTTTGGGGAGGAAAGACACACAGTTTGTTTATGCCTGCCAGCTTGACTAATGTCTCAAGAATCAAGCCCCGATCCTTTGTTTCCAGACTTGTATACCCTAAATTGCCAAGGCAGTAAGGAGGCAGTTTCGGGTGGGGGACACACTGTCACCTTAGTCCCTCAGTGATTAACAAATCACAACTGCACGGTAAGATGGTTTCAGGATACAGGAACTTAAAGGCAGTGTCAGGAGGCACACAGCTATCTGAGGTGTGCGGCCAGGTACGGCAGGTGGGGAACTGGTTTCTAAAGTCAGTATTGGTTTGCTGAGCCCTGGATATCAAGCAGGAGAGAGTCTAGCATTCCCTCGGTCTGGCTCCTTGAACGTTCCAGCAGGAGAGGGTCTGTACCAGAGTGACTCCTGCGTATTCAGAGATGAGTGTGCTGACATGTAACGCCACGCGGCTGCCGCTGAGTCCACTCAGTCCCGATGCACCACAGTCCATAAAAGTCTTCCCATTCCCTGTGGTTGTTATGTAAGCTCTAGGACCCACGAGGACACACTGCCTGAACAACCTTCTGTTATTCTCCAGGTGGCGCTGTGACCCCAGAATCTGATATTTTCTTTTTCACTCTGCAATTCCTTAATGGTCTGCACTCTGCAGAGCAAGATGGTCCAGAGCCCAAAAAACCTCCACTCTATCTCTGGGCCAAAACGCAAGCATCTGTTGGCAGTTTTAGTTACCAGTTTAATTTTTAGTAGGCAAAAAGTGCAGCATTTTTTTTCAAAGACGTCCCGTGTAAACAACTGTCTAGACCTTTATAAAAAGGACCATTAGCTGCCCTGTTTATTTATAGCATTTTGGATATTGAAGAAGGTGTTACCACTTGTTATAAGTAACAGAGCATATCTTTGAATTGAAATATAAATTCCCTTATGTGATCCATTTACCAAGGTGTCACACAGACCCTCGTGTGCACTTAGCACTGAGCGGCAGCCCGTCGGGCAGGTGACGGGCAGGAAAGGACCAGTTGTGCTGTGACCGGTCACTATCTGTTGAACACTTTCCTCCATGTTTGGAGAAATTTCCGGGTCATCGTCCTACCTCTCCACTCTAGAAGTCGGAATAGGCCGCTCAGATTCACCTGTGCATGTCTCTAGCGTGTAAGAGAACAAGACGGGAGAAGCAGGTGCCACAGAGAATCCCAGGATCCATTCCTGGGGAGAGGGCA
Source organism: Lepus europaeus (assembly GCF_033115175.1). Taxonomy (NCBI): domain Eukaryota; kingdom Metazoa; phylum Chordata; class Mammalia; order Lagomorpha; family Leporidae; genus Lepus; species Lepus europaeus. The sequence goes on along the minus strand of NC_084836.1, from coordinate 118,344,096 downwards.
GCAGCAGGGGGACCTGAAGCTCCCTGAAGCATTGCAACACCTGGCCTCAGTGCCTGGGGCCCGGAGGGCTGGGGCCGGAGCCACCAGTTATCAGACAAGGAGTTTGCATTCACTGCAAAGACACTGCCTCTCCACAGTTCCTCTGCTGAATTCAGCTGGAGGGTATTGTGTTGCTTGCCAGAAGAAACCAAGGAGAGATTTTTTAAAATTCTATTTATTTTATTAGAGAGATTGATCTCTCATCTGCTGGAGTGCCAGACTCAATGCAGGTCTCCCACATGGATGGCAGGGACCCAGCTACTGGGGCCATCACCTGCTGCCTCCCAAGGGGTCGCAATGCAGGAAGCTGGAATCAGAAGCAGAGCCAGGACCCAGTCCTAGGAATGCTCATAAGGGATGCATGCATCCCAAGTGGCATCTTAATCTCCACGCCAAATTCCCACCCCAATTTTTTTTAAAAGAAAATGTATTCCTTTGCAATTACAAGCTCAGCCAAGACAATCAGGAAGGGATGAGAAAGCAAAGCGTGTGGTGACATGCACCAGGCTGGAGATCTGCTGAATTTCACTAGCAATAGAATCAGCAAGATTCCCCTGGAAGGGGAAAAAAGTCCTTCCTTTGTTGCCACGGTGCAGACAAATCTCAAGTATGGACGCTGCTCTGATCTCAGTTGCTTTAATTGCCCAAACCACGCACTCGAGGCTGCATTTGTGTAAGATGGACACGGATCTTGAGGAAGAGGCTTCCAAGGCAACCACAATCCCCAAAACCAGCACAACCAATCACCACCACCACAGAACCATGGCTGGGGGCTCACCCATGCCCTTGGAAAAGCAAACCTAGAAAGAGGAAGAGACAGAGAAACAGCTTCCATCTCTCAGCCACTGCAGTGAGGCTGTCAAAGCCTCACAAGGTATCATGGACAGATCTCTTTAGAAACCTGCTTCAATTTTTGGCCAAAAAAAAGGATGAACTTGAAGGCATCATGGGAACCACTGTCAACAATTTGTTTCTTTAGTCCTTTCCGGGAGCAGAGCAGCTTAGAGGCACCCAGGTGATAAAGAGAAATAAAGAAAAGCAGCCCCAGCCCCTGGCCTGTGCTCGGCCCCCAGGAACACGACTGGGAAGGTGCAGAAGATGCAGGTTAGCCAAATGAATGCAATTGTTATTGTTTGAGGGATACTTCTGTTTCTGACGATCTATTCTGTGAGAATGGGCCCCAGACCAAAAAAAAAACAAAAAAACAAACAAACAAACAAAAAAACATTTACACAAACATGCTGATTAAAGTAGGATTCAGAAGAATGAAGCATTGGGACTACTGTAAAAGTTTTTAAAAGACACCAAGTGGCCAAAACACAAGTAATATGCATTTTCATAATGCTAATTGTTAAGGCTATAACATGGGAAAACAGGTAGAATGCAAAACTATGATTTCAATTTTGTTTTTAAAATATGATTCTATATAGCTATAGATGGATATACTTGGAAAAATATAGGAAGGACACATAAAAATGGTAATATGTAAGAGTGATTTTTACATCTAAGTTCAGGAATGGAAGGTGACTTTTTCTTGTATCTTTACTATTTCCTGCCTGTCTTTTCTGAATTTTTTAAAGTGAAGATTGCTTTTTCTATTCAGGTAGAAATCCATGTTAATTTAATTTATCTGTAAAACTGCAATTACAAATAATGAAAGCAACTATAAAATTCGCACACTGAGATTCTAACTTAGAAATTTGAATCTACCTGTAGATAGAATACACAGGATGAAATATACAGAATTCTTGTGAGTTGTCATTGAATGATGTCATGAAGTAAGTCCAGCTTTTTCTTATTTGTAAGTTCTCAAATTTTTCTTAATGATTATACATTATTCTTTTATAAAAGTTGGGAAACTTTAAGACCTGACACTTGTAAATATAGGTGAGGAGAATGAGATAATTCTCACATCCACTAGTCACAGAGCCAAAGCCTCAATAGTGAAGATTTATGTCCACACAGGTATTTCCATGGTATTACCTGAGTTTGGGGGAAGAAATGAGAAGCTCCCTGAGATACTGAACACTTCACTAGAATTTTTTTAATTCTCACAAATTTACTCTTTCATGTGGTAAGCATAAATATCAAAACATGATTGCTGGGACTGGGGCTGGTGCTGTGGTGTAGTGAGTTAGAGCTCTGGCCTGCAGTGCCGGCATCCCATATGGGCACCAGTTCGAGTCCTGGCTGCTCTACTTTCAATATATGGCCTGGGAAAGCAGTGGAAGATGGCCCAAGTCCTTGGGCCCCTGCATCCGTGTGGGAGACAAAGCTCCGGCCATTGCAGCCAATTGAGGAGTGAACCAGTGGATAGAAGACCTCTCTCTCCCTCTCTGCCTCTCCTTCTCTCTCTGTCTAACTCTGATTTTCAAAAATAAATAATTCTTTTTTTTTTAAAAGCATGATTGCTATAAGAAATTATAGTTATGGGACTGGCACTGTGGCACAGTAGTGGGTTAAGCTGCCACCTGCAGTGCAAGCATCCCATATGGGTGTCAGTTCAACACCCAGCTGCTCCACTTCCAATCCAGCTTCCTGCTAATGCACCTCAGAAAACAGCAGAAAATGACCCAGGTCCTTGGGCTACTGCCACTCACATGGGAGACTCGGAAGTAAATCCTGGCTTGAGGCCATTTGGGGACTGAACCACCCGATGGATGATCTTGCTCTCTCCTTCTGTCTCTTGTAACTCTGCCTTTCAAATACATAAATACAATCTTTTTTTTTTAAAAAAAGAAATTATATTTGTTCATTTAATCTATAAAAATGTTAAAAGGAGGTTATTTTGATCACTACAGCTATAATTAGGTGCATGTACTTTTTGATAATACTGTATACAAGCATGTTTCAGAAAGTTCATGGGATGTATTATGAAAAAAGCTATGCATAGATTTCCAAATCTCTCTACATCAAAATTAAATTACCTTTTAGTTCCATTTTTCCACAACCTTGTTGAAATAGATACACTTGCATATTCTCTTGTTTTATAAGAAAGCTTCCAGCCCACCAACCTCTGTTTTGTCCTTTACATTTGTCAGAATAAAGGGTGTCTCTACCAGATCCAAATGCAAGCCTCATGGCAAAGCCTTATTCTTCTACAATACAAGGTTCAGAGTGCGTTGCTACTATGCATGTGCGTGTCAATGAAAGCAGACTCACTCTAGTGTTTTTCTTATGTATTCTCTTATGTTCAAAAGGAAGGCCAGAGACAGGGACCACCTGTAGGCTTGGGGTTGGATATAGCTAGGGTAGTTTCTATCTTGCTGAGTAACAGGGAAAAAAATCGCGAATTATTATGTTAACATCGAGTAAGGAAATGGCAGAATAATGTAGGACAAGTCAGATTGTGGTGGGCTTGCATATCACAGGGACCAATATGGACTTAAGTATTCAGACAAAAGGGATAAAATGCAGGTTCAGAGATGGGAACTGACTCAAGCTTTGGAGAAGACTGTGTGGTGAATGAGATTTACAAAGCATCAGCTAATGAACCTTGATGCTACTTGGATTTAGAATTTGGGATCCAGTGGATCAAGGAGAAAAGCCAGCCAGAGAGTTCACCCGATTTGATGCCCAGTCCTCTAAGGGAGAAAGCATTACCACGGTTACACACAGGCAGTGAAACTGCTAGGCCTTGCTCAAGGTCACAGAGTTAGAATGTGTTCTAATATCCCTCACACTCCGTGCCCTTAACCCCATATCATACATCGGCAGAGACAGAAAGGAAGGGAGGGAAGAAGGGAGATTGCAAAGAACTAATGAACATAATTTGGGAATTTGCAGGTTGTGATCTACTCCCAAGGTAAAATAAAAAATAACTCAAGGGTTTCATTTCTTAAAAAAAAGGGGTCAATTTAAGCACAGTAAGATGTTTGTCCAGCCTATATTTAAAAATTCAGAATTAATATTGTCTTTGCGTCACTATTGTTAAAGTTGTTCCTACATCCAATAGTGACCAACACTGGCTCCAACAGCAGAGTCAATTTAATTTCCAGGTAAGGACATTACCATAAGACAAAGTGAATGCTCAAATCTTCCCGAGGGAAAAATCCTGTTTCTGTGAGCGACACTTCATCATCTGCTGGGTACTAAGTCCCTTCTGGCATCTGGCCAGGTCTGGGGTTCTGGCTACAATGAGTTCCACTAACCTGGAAGTGTGGACCAGCCAGTGTGTCCCCTGCTTCTCACAGCACTCGTAGGACATGGATCCTGTGAGAAGACCACCTGTGAGCTGCCGCGCACAGAACTGAGAAGGACTTTTTGTGCAAAGACACGAGGAACAGAGACATCCCCTACATTGTCGCTGGAACTGAGAAGAGGTCCCACTTGTGTGAAGCACTAAGTCCCAAGCTTTCAACTGTAAATATCTCAATGACATAACAGTTGTTTCCAAGTTACCACAAGTGGGTATTTATTGCTCAAATTAAGCCATGATAGGTGTCCTATGCGTAGGACAGTGGGGGCAAAATGAGTTAATGAACACTGGGTTCTTACCTTTTTGAACTCATTCAGTTCTAAACCCCAGGAACAACTTCCATTTCATCAGTGAGGAAATGGAGGCTGAGGACAACTGGGCAATTTCTCCAAGTTCTCATGCTTGGAATGGGAGTTTTATGGAATTTTATGGTAAAATAAGAATAAAAATCCTCATTACTCTCAACTACATCATCTTTTCCCACTCATCAAAGAAAATATTCGGTAATCTTTTTAAAAAATCAGATGATGGGAAAAAGTTCTACTTTCACCTTAACCCAGAGTTCAAGGATTCGGGGAGCAGGCCTTATTCACTCACCCATTGATCCAATGCAAATTTATTGAACGTCATCAGGACCAGCCACATAACTGGTGAGGCCCAGTTCCAAATGTAAACTCAGGGCCCTCGTCTAAACATTATTAGAAAGTTCAAGATGGTGACGGCAGTGCATCAAACCAAGCACTGGAGTCTTAGGAGTGCAGGCCGTGGGAGCTGTCCTGGGCAACGACCCTGTGTGGCTGCCCTGTGAGACTGCTCGGTCACCTTCCTGGGAAACCAGACCTGCCTGCCACCAATACATCAAATTCTCAGCGCACACTGGCCAACAAAGCAGACATGACACCATCCTCATAGATCTCGGATTCTAGGCTGGGTGGGATCCAAGCCATTCCCACCATCAGTCTCCTTTCCCAGATGTCTTTCACAGCACAAACCCTCACTATAGTTAATTTGATTCTAGTTTCTGTAAACTTTTTAAATTTATTTAAAAGGCAAAGTGACACATGGAAGGGGGAGAGAGAGAGAGAGAGAGAGAGAGAATCTTCCATCCACTGGTTCATTTCCCAGATGGCTACAATACTCAAGGCTGTACCAAGAAGAAGCCAGCATCCAGAAAAACTATCCAGGTCTCCTATGTGGGTGGCAGGGACTCAAGTACTAGGATCATCATCTGCTGATTTCCCAGGTACATAATACATTAGCAGGGAGCTGAATCAGAAGCACAGCGGCCAGGACCTGGACTGGTGCTCTTAGGGTATGCCAGTATTGCAAACCAAGGCTTCACCTGCTACACCACAACACCCACCCCTAGTTTTTATAATTTTTCCTATAATCTGTTCCCCAGTGCTTTGGAGCTTAAATGATGAAACAGTGATTTCTTCTAATGGGGGTTGGAGAGGGGATCGTTCTGGATACCCTGAGGGATGTTTGGTGTGTATCTGGGAAGCAGGTGGGTATCTGAGGGGCAACTTCCCTGTGGGTGATCCTGTGAGACTGCCTGCCTAGCTCATGCAGTTAGCCTGACTGCTGGCAGGTGGCAGGAGTCCCAGGCACATTTTCCCCACCCCTGCCTTCTGCCAGTGAGGTAAATTGCTCCCGGGTGTGGCCCAGGCTCACCTGGAAAGCTACTCTAGCTACATGACCTTCAAGCCGATTGGAGAGGCATGTTGGAGCGAGTGTTGGTTCTGTCCTATAGAGTTAGTGAACTAACTGAATTAGTTACACCACTTCCACCTGCCCTTTCAAAGCATATGTGGTTGTTAATAAAGCGGACATAGTCGCTGAAGCCTGTCCCTGGTGCTTCTAGTGGAAGAACACTATCTCCTCGCTCTCTCCATTCCCCAAGGAATGGGTAGGTATAATTTTATTTCACTTTTAAAATTTTATTTATTTACTTCAGAGACAGACAAGGGAAGGGGTGCTCCCATCCAGTGATTCACTCCCTAAGTATCTGCAATGGCTATCACTGAGCAGGAATGCAATCTGTCTCTCACATGGGTGACGGGAACCCAAATACTTAGGTTGTCACCTGCTGCCTTCCTTCCGGGTTTATGTCAGGAGGAAGTTGGAGTCAGGAGCCAGAGCCAGGAATCGAAGCCACGTATTCTGGTGTGGGACACAGGTACCTCACTCACTGAACACCTGCCCCGGGAACAACTTTAACTACTGGAAGCAGTTGACTTATGAACTGACTTAGGGCCTGACTTCCAAGTTGTTTGTGACTCCACGGAGCTCCCTGTGCACCATAGCTGTCACCACGTTCTGTGGCTTTATACCTACTCATCTGACATAGCCACACTGGCTGCAGAGTCTGGGAAGGCACTGGGGCCCACGATGGCTGAAACAATTGGTGCCCACTGGTTAAGCATTGTGTGCATGTGACCCTTGTGTGCATTCTCAAAGAACATCTCTGTGCAGCCTCTCCAGCTCACCAGTATCTCCATCTGCATAGGGAGAGAGCCTTCAGGCGAGGCTCCAGCCCTAACTAGTTCCTCTTGGACTGGAAAATGAAGGGCAGGTCCCACCATGTGAGGTAGGAGGGAGCTCAGGTACAAGATGTACCACCCGTGACTCACATGTTCTTAGTCCAGGACTTTCTGTACTCGTCCTGCCACAGATAACACTACTTACACTACAGGAATTTGTATTTTCACATCACTTGGGTGATACGAATCACTCTTACGTTCTTACTTATAGGTACTCTCACTTTCATTTATGTTGCAATGAGTTCAGAGCTTTCCTGAGGATTTTAAGGAGTTATCCTCAACGATGCTGAAAGACAGCAGTGCCAGACAGAAGTCAGGGGTCTCTGGCACGGAGGGAACAGCACCAGGAAGGTCAAGTGAATGGGCTGATAAAGACCATGTGTGTATTCACATAATTTCCCTAAAAGACAAATGACAATTTATTTTATTTTTTATTTTTTTGACAGGCAGAGTGGATAGTGAGAGAGAGAGAGACAGAGAGAAAGGTCTTCCTTTTGCCATTGGTTCATCCTCCAATGGCTGCCGCGGCCGGCACACCACGCTGATCCGAAGCCAGGAGCCAGGTGCTTCTCCTGGTCTCCCATGCGGGTGCAGGGCCCAAGGACTTGGGCCATCCTCCACTACTTCCAGGGCCATAACAGAGAGCCGGCCTGGAAGAGGGGCATCCGGGATAGAATCCAGCGCCCCAACTGGGTCTAGAACCCGGTGTGCCGGCGCCGCAAGGCGGAGGATTAGCCTGTTAAGCCACGGCGCCGGCCCAAATGATGATTTAAAGCAAAATCCGTCACATCATAAGCTGACACTTACGATGTATATAGAAGCAAAGGACAAGATAACAAGAGCACAAAATAGAATGTTATTGTTGAAGGCCATTGCATCTTTGGACTGCAATTGACTTTGAAATATTAGGGATGTAAAGAATTCCCCTAGCAGGTTTGAGCAACACCTGGCCCACGGGCCCCATAAGGCCTGAAAAATCATTTGGCCTGGCCCTGCCAAGGCAACCATAAGCAGGCCTTGAAATTCACTAACTGTACAGTGGGCTAATTTTTAAGCTGATAATTTTGTATGGCTTGCAGAAGATGTTATAAATTTCCAAATGGTTCTTGGCAGAAGAAAGGCTCTGCACCCCTGTGAGAAACAAAACCAAAATGAAAAGATTGAGCAAAGCAGCAAGTGTTTGGCCTACAGGTTACAACGCACATCGGAGTGCCTGGGGTCAATTAGTTGATTATTGGTTCCAGTACCTGACTCCAGTTTCCCATTGTGATGTGCAGACCCTGGCAGGCAGTAGTGGTGGCTGAATTAATTCAGTCCCTATGTCCCATGTGGGAGACCCAGATTGCTTTCCCAGATCCTGACCTCTGCTCCAGCACAGCCCGAGGTGCTACAACTATCTGGGGAGTGAATCAGCAGATGGGCGCTTTCTCTGCCTCATAAATAAATAAAGACATAGCAAAGAAACCAATAAAAGAAATAGAATACTAAAGACAATCTTAACCTTCTCAAAAGAGGCAAAAACAATACAAGACAGTGCTACCAGCAGTACCAACAATATCAAAGGCAGAAGGAATAAGTGAAAACTGACCATTTAATATTTATAGAACATTACACTCAACCATTGCAAAATACAAATTCTTTAAGTATTCTCCTAGACAAACTATGAATTGGATTTAAAAAATAAGTCTAAATATAATTCAAAATATTGAAATATTAGAGACCATATCCTCAGACAACAAAGGAATTAAATCAGAAATTAATGAAAATCAGATATAAGAGATCCAGAACAATCTCCAAATATTAGGAAATTAAAAACCAAGTCAAAATCAAAGTAGAAGGAATAAAATAATAGTACAGCAAAAAAATGGAATAAATATTACATAAAATTAATAAAAACCATAGTTGGATTTTTGAAAAAATTCATATGATTGATAAACCCCAGGTAAGATTAATCAAGAAAAAAGAAACACCTCCCAAAAGTAGCAAGAATAAGGCAGCAGATATAATTACAGATTCAACAGATATTTAATAAGATAATAAAGCAACACCATCAAATAGTTTTATGTCAAAGATTCAATATCTTAGAAAAATGGACAAGTTCTGTGAAAATTGCCATTCCATGTATTTGAAAGGGTTTTGTATTTTTCAGTAGAGTCCACACATCTATTGGAATGACCTAATTTAAAAGATCACAGAGAGACTGGCCTCCATCAAATAAAGACAGCAGACACATCTGGAGTCACAGCTGTAGTCCCCCCTTAATGCCTACAAATCAGCAATCAAATGGATTTTTTGAAAATCATCCTGTATAGAACATTCATATATTAGAAGCAAAGAAATAAAAAATGGTTTTTTAGGATTTCATTTCATGACCTTGTATTTCATTAAATCACTTGAGGCCAGGAAGATTACACCTTTTCCTAGCCCTAGATGATTTTTCTTGCAATTAAAAGTAAAGAAGGTCCGACTAGCAACATAATGATTGGATGACTACATCTGTTGGTATCCTCTGTGTTGCAAGAGGAGAAGCCCACATCCAAGTAGAAAAATGAGGAATGTGTTGGTGCGTGCATAAGAAATCTCAGAATGGCTGGATGGTCCCAAACTATGACATCAGGGTCTAACATTCCCACCTCTTGCCCTGTCCTTCACCTCCTTCTCTTAGCTCTCCTCTCCCTGGGTTGGCTCTGCCCCTACACCAGCCTTCTCCACCTAGGGGCCCACAGCAAACCGAAACCCTTAAGGAAACATCCCAGGAGAAAGGTTCTTCTCCTCCTGTTTGCTCCAGCAAAAGCCCCAGGACCCATGTGATGTCACAGACCTGGAACCTGAACTCATTGCAGATGCATGCCCTGAGCCCCAGCCAAAGGGAGGCAATATGCAGTGGGCCTTAAGGATTTCAGCCTTAAATCTCTCCCTTGGAGGAAGAGATCACCCCTGAAGAGTCACACAGCCCACTGGGGGGAGAAGGAACTCCTTGAACAGAAATGGGAAGAAAAGTGCTTGGATGCAGGTCATGAGGAACCCAAGAAATTTCATCACATAGGTCCTAGCTCTGTTCAGCATGCCCTGGGAGCAAGCAGATCTCTCAGGGAGCAGAAGAAAGGCTGGCCACGTGCCTCTAACCTCATAAAGGTGCCCAAAGGTATCTGTGCAGTGCCTGGTTGATGAAGTGAACTCAAAAGCCTCTCACTTGCTAGGCACTTGGCCCAGTGGTTAAGGCATTGGTTGGGATGCCCACATCCCATATCGCAGTGCCTGGGTTTGACACCTGGCTCCAGCTCCCAACTCTGGCTTCCTGTTAACGTGCAACCTAGGAGGAGGCAGCCTTGATGGCTCAAGTAATGGGGCTCCTGCCACCCACATGGGAGACCTCTACTGTGTTCCCCAGCTCCTGGATCAGGCCCTGGGCAGCATCTAGGGAATGAATCACTAGATGGGAACTCCATCTCTCTCTCATTCCTCCTGTCTCTCTGCCTATCAAATAAGTAAATGAAAAAAAAAAATCAAATGAAACATCCAGGGACTAAGAAATCTCATAGAAGTTCTTTGCACCTGTGGACTGCTAACCGTAAAGAATGTAGTCCTAACGACATGTTCAGTCTTCTTTTTGCTTTAATAAGCTCAGGTATATTTAAAGACTCTTCCTCTTTTTTAGATTTATTTTATTCATTTGAAAGGCAGCGCTAAGGAGAGTGAGGGAGGGAGAGAGGGAGAGAGGGAGATAGAGACCTTCTATCCACTGATTCACTCCCCAAATGGCCACAAGAGCCAGGGCTGGGCCAGGCTGAAGGAAGGAGCCAGGAGCTAGAATCTTAACGTTCACACCTGTGCCACTGAAGATACCAATCTTGAAGTAATAAAACATCTCTGCAATGCTGGAGTGTGGCAAACAGGAGCCGTTTGATACTTAGATTTAGAGCAGCAGGAAATGCTGTTCCTCTGTTTTAGGATGAATAAAATATAACTGCTTCTTAATGGGGTCCTTTGTGTGTTTCTGTATGTGGGTCTCCTTAAGCCTCTGCACTGTCCATCTGATGAGCCTGCTTCTCTCCCTCCAGGTACGGGGAGGGCTTACTACTCATAGTCTGAATCTGAGCTGGAACGCCTAGTTTAGTGCCTATGTGAAATCAAGCTATTTGTTTACATTGTGAGCTGCCTTCCTCATGGAATGTGAGCTCCCTGAGGGTAGAGCCCTTGTCTGTCTTGTTCATTGTCATATCCCTGGCACTGAGAATGGTGCCTGGCACTTAGTTGGTACTCAATAACTACTTATTGAATGTCTCTTACTTCCAAAGAATTCTATCCTAACTGGATACAGTAAAAGACAAATCAGGAAATCTCTGCAAATGTACATTAAACTATTTTTCAATGGAAAATGCCATTATTTATTTAGAGCAATCTGTGCATGTTCATGTAAACATACAGGAGTCCAGATTATTCTAGTCAAGTTGCAACAGGGCTGGATTCCGAGAAATTTCCCTCTCAGTGCTGTGGACGTCACATTTGATATTGCACAAACATCAGAATACAGAAGGTCGTATAGCTGTTCTCCCCGGATGGAAAACAGGTATAAAACTGAGACTGCGATGGCTGTCTGGCAGCTTTTGCTGCACAGACTGTATCAGTACTCTGATAACTAAGCTCTTCTTTTTCCAAAGATAAAAGGACTCTTACAGGGTTTTCTCATTTTGGAATTCATCACTTCATTCCTTTTATGATCAGTAACAAAGATCAGTATCTCTATTCATTCTCCCAGAGTTCACTGACCCTAACCACAGAGGTCCTTTCCAGCAGTTCCTCTGAGTGTCAATCACCTCTTGTGGTATGGGCTTGCTGGTCCTATAAAAGCTCTGTCACAGTACAATCAGATTTCAGTAAAGCTCTATCCAAGTCAACAGTCACTGTGAGATATGTCATGACACACAGGAGCAAAACAAACTGTACTTTGGGTCCAAATAATTGGCAATAATAACCTTGCCATGGAATTTCCCTGATTTTCACTCAGATGGAAGTAGCCAAAGTGTCCATGCAAGAAATCACAGAAAAGATGTCTGTGCAATGATAGACACCTAATATACACCGAATGCATGATAAGTGCTTACTTCCTGTATAACAAATGCTGTTCAAAATATTTTTGCACATATTGATTCATATAACTGATTCTCTATTTTTATCTATTAGTATTATTATGGTCCTAATATTATAATGGCATAAAAGAGCCACTATTATTATTCCCATTTTATAGATGAGGACAAGGTGAAATAATTTATTTACAATAGTAGAATGGAGCAGGGTAGATCTGAAACCAAATCTGGTTTAAATTCCATATAAAACCAACATTTAGTCTTAGTGAATTGGCGGATAATAATTCCTTACAGCTTTTCTGTGTGGAGATATTAAAACTGCTGACACATATGTAGTAATTCATCAATAAATTACAATTTGTAGTCATATTAAAGTTATTTGTAACCTTGAGTGTACACACTATATAGTTTTTTTTGAAATGCAACAACTCTGAATGATAAATCTGTTCAAAAGTTCTCCCTGTGTAGCTGCATTTTGGAAGATTTATGATACATTTCCCATACTACATAGAATTTTACCAACATGAGTGAATTCTACTCAGAAATCATCCAGCGGGTCCAGAAGTGAAATGGATTTTTTGTGAAGATAATGGTTGTGTTTCATCCTAACCTTTCTGAGCCAGGGGTGTAATAATCCTCAATTTTAATAACGAGGAAACTGGGCTGAGAGAGAACTTTCCCCAAATCTCACAACTAGTGAGTGGGAGAGCCACTGTTGCACCTAAGCTGTTGACACCAGAGGATTATTTGTGTCAGCTAGGATGTTTTCAGTATGATGCACTGATGAAGCCCTCTGTTATTTACCAGTAACTTCCTCTCAGGACAAAGGATGCATTGAGACTGATCTTTCCTTTTTCACTTGGGAATGAGGAAATAATTGACGATCAGTTTCCTATTGTTTGCAGATTGGGTGCTAGCCTATGTCAACTGCACTGGGTCAGATGCTCTAGAGAGACGAAGACAAAGAGACCAGGTCTATGATTACAAGGAGGTACATCTAATTGGTCAGAGAACCCCAAGACAAAGGGGATAGAGATCATGGCCTTAACTATTTCCAAGTCCAGCATCTGCAGATGTTAATGACATCAACAACACTTGTGCCAGGCACTTCCAGGGCTCTCTCATCCTCAGGAGAACCTGAGGGGTAGTTCTTGTCCTTGTCACCACCTCCAACTCAGGCTTAGAGAGAGAAGTAAATTGCCACTGGTTTACTTGATTACTAACTGGTTGAGGTAGGATCTGAACTCACCAGAGCTTCTTTGTTAATCATCTTTTAGTTTTAATGTTATATGGTTTCTTGAGTCAAAAATTACAACTGTTAAGTTGAACGCAAAGTATAAATGAAACATCTAAATTGCTTCCTTTCTTGAAAAAAAAAAATCAAGGCGTGTAATACAGTAACGCATACTGAGCACTTTCCTGTACTAACTTTATCTGCATTACTCTCTCAGTGACACCTGTGAGACTGGTTGTGGCTGCTCATCCTATTTCCATAAAGGTTGAGCTTTCTTGTGAGGTTCATCCCAATATTATCCATTCAACTGACATAGATAATAAGTCCTCCAAGTTTATATTATCAGAAAGGGGATCTAAGACTCACCACCCAGTTATTCAAAGTTTGGAACACAAGATTACCATTCCATATATTTGAAAGGGTTTTGTATTTTTCAGTAGAGTCCCTAGCCGTTACCCTGCTACAGAGAAGCAAGACACACACACACACACACACCATTATCTGGGGCTCCTTGGTGTGAGGGCTGGAATAAAATTATCCATTCCAAGACTTGGAAGGATTTCCCCAGAGGGCCTGGACCTGTGTCAGTAACAGTGGCTGGCATTTACGAGGAGCTTCAAGATCTCTCATGAATCATTCCCGACAGGCTCCCTGTCCTCATGACTCAAAAAAGGCTGAGGCTGAGTGATGGGCGAGGCCAAGGGAGTGTCCAGCCTGGGCTCAAAGCAGCTATTTTCCATGTGATTTCACCTCCCAGGATGGGCACGTGCTGAAGTCAGAGAAGCTTCAAAGGACGACTTGTTGCAATCCAGTGCAAAAAAAAAAAAAAAAACCCGCTGGAGACTTTCTACAGTCGACATGGGAAATCCATTTCCCTGATGGGATTTTCTTTTTGGCTGTCATGTGGCTAACAATGACCTCTACTTCTAGCTATCCATCTAAAGTACCTAAGGCAAGAAAGACAGCACGAAATTCATGGGAAAATCCAGCAAACCTGAAATGGAAAGAATAAGGGAGAAAATAACTCAAGAACTGAAATGACAGTAAGTGCTACCCTCCACTCGACATTCGCTATGCCTGGCACTATTCCAGAAGCCAGCACTCAGTAAGAAATGGAATGAATCTTGTGGTTGGGCTGTTCCTTTTCTCCACCATCAGCACACAAAACCACTGTATCCCACCATCCTAGACACCATCACGGGACTCATTCTGGATCCCACCCACCACCCTTCTTGGGGCATGCCCACGTAAGGAATATTTCCAATATTCTGAGACACCTTCCTTTCAGTAAAGGTGATACAGCACAACATTAGATATAGATATACAGAGATAGATACAGATATGGGTATAGATATAAATATAGATATAGATATAGATATGAAAAGGCCCAGGTTAGAACTGGGAAAGTTTGGTTTTGAATCCCACTTGGGCCAATAGTAAGATCTGTTGGGCAATCTTAGTGTCAAGGTTTTTTGTTGTTTTTGCTGCTTATTTTTTTGTGCTTCTAATTTTAATTTAATTTTGTTGGCATTGGACTCAGATGAGAACTAAATGGGAAAACTGATGTGAAATGCCTAGCTCAGTGTCTGATTTATCATTAGCCCTAGAAAGCTTTCATTTGCATACTGCATAACATAGGACATATACATATAACATACAATCTATAGTATATATGGTAAATAATCTATGGTATTTACCACAGACTATACATTTTATAGTGCACATGAAATAGGTATGATACATTTTGTAATATACTATGGCAAATAAATGACCAGCTATTATTTTTATTCACATAAACAGTCATTAAGCTTTCAAGAAAAATCTGAAATAGTAGTGTTCAAGTGCATGTTGGACTGCAAAAGGTTTTCAAGAACCAAACTAAATGTTGACAAGAGCTGTAGCAGGAAAGGAGCTGCCAACCCCAGGGTCCAGACGAGCCAGTCAGGTGAGAGAAAAGCAGGAGACAGAAGGCCCTCTCCTCCTCCCTGGCTGCTGGAACTCTGTGTTGCATCAGCATGAAAGACTCAGAGACATCTAAGACAGTCAACAAAGGTCTCCCCCTTCCCCTCCTGAATCGGGAAAGTGGGTTCTACTCATGGCGGCCACCATGACTAGAAACTTGTGTGCGCCCTCGTGCTAGCTTAGGGTAGGCTTTGGAGGGGGTGGGGTAGGAATGGTTGAAGAGCCACCATTTGCCCAGAGTGGCAGGGATACAAGCAGAGGGGTGCGATGGGCAGGTCTCCCTTGGTGAATTTCCCCTGGTGAATTTTGGCATCGCCATGGCAAGCCCGCACTCTCACAGGGACAACCGCAGCACCTCTTCTGTACTGAGTGTCGTTAGGGCAAGTGGCGTTTGTAGGCGCGGTCCCGCATTAATCCGTTCAACCCTTTTGGCAACCTAAACCGGAGCAGCCTGGAGGAAAGTCTGCGAGCTCCATGGGCTCCTCTCGTTCTTGCTCACCCTCGAGGAGGAAATCCCCTCTACGCAGGCATTTTACTAAGCGTCAAGTCCCCCCACCGCGGGAAGCTCAGGGGCCAAGCTTCCTCCGAAGGAAGCTTAGCGCAGGCGGGGAAACCTTGCTCCGCGGCAGGAGCGCGCCCCTGGCAGGCGCAGCCCTCCTTCCCCGGCGGGCCGCACTCGGGGACCTCGCCCGCCCGGCGTCGCGGTTGTGTAAGCGCCGGGCTGCAGCCCGGACCCGCTCCTGCCCGCCGGGCGAGGGCGGGGAGACGCGCTCGGCGCGCACCCGGTGAACTCCGGCTCCGCGTGCCTCCCTGGGGCTTCATCTCCGGGGCGGAGCCCGCAGTTCCCGCTCAGGCAGCAGCGCACCGGTCACCCGAGGCCTGGGTGCCCTCCCTCACCTCGCTGACTCCACGCGCTTTCCGCCCCCATCCCCTCCCCCGGGTCCCGCGTCCCTCGGGGCTTGGCCAGCCCAGGCCCACTCCGCCCCCTGCGGCACGTCTATTGGCCACCCAGGGCTGCCCTGGCTCCATAAATACTAGGTCCCCGGGCATGGGCGCACGGAGAGCGACGGCAGGCGACGGCGGCACCAGCAGCATCGCCTCCACCCTGCTGGCCACCGCCCCGTCACATCCTAGAAGTCAGACTTGCAGAGTCCCCGGCAGACCCACAGTCCTCCCCCTGCTCTTCCGAGAGGCACCAAACCCGGGCTGCGCTCCTCCAGGCCCTGAAGCCGCCCAGGCGGGCACCTGCGCCCGAGGCAGCCGCACAGCGCAGCGCTGCCGAGCATCCTCGCCGAAGTCCTTCCTGCCCCGCGTCCCTCCTCTGTCCCCTCCGTCACACCCGCTGGCTCTCTTTGCCTCTCCTTCCCAGATTTGTCCAGACCCCAAATCCCGCCAGCGCCCCCCGTATTTCGCCTTCCACGCGTCCGGTTTCCCGCCCTGCCATGAGCTCCCCCATCGGCAACAGCCGCTCCCTGGCCGCCTTCCTGCGGCAGCTGAGCGGCCTCGGGCAGCCCCCCAGAAGCGTGACATCCGCAGCGTGCGGGCCCCCGGAGCCGCCCGAGGTGCCCCTCTGCCCGCTGGGCGCACGTGGCGAGACGCAGGACGCGGCCGCCCTGCCTGGCCCCACCAACTGGCCACTGCTGGGCAGCCTGCTGGAGATTCTCTGGAAAGGGGGGCTCAAGAAACAGCACGACACCCTGGTAAACACCCCCCCCCCTCCCCGGCCTCGCGCCCACTCCCTCTCCCCGGCGCACAGGTGTCCCCAGGACCCCAGGGGCGGAGGGAGGAGGCTGCGCTCCCGGCTCCTCCGCGGATGCGCGCTGACTCCCCGCGCCGGTCCGCTGCAGGCCGGGTACCACAGGAAGTACGGCGAGATCTTCCGCATGAAGCTGGGCTCCTTCGACTCCGTGCACTTGGGCTCGCCAGGCCTGCTGGAAGCGCTGTACCGCACCGAGAGTGCCTACCCGCAGCGGCTGGAGATCAAACCCTGGAAGGCCTATCGCGACTACCGCAAGGAAGGCTACGGGCTGCTGATCCTGTGAGTCCGGCGGGCGGCACTGGGGCCGGGAATTTGGGGGAAAGGCCAGAGCGAGGGGCCCCTGGGGTCCGACCCTACTTAGGAGGGGCTGAATTCCCGGAGCAGGTGCCATCCTGAACTCCAGCAGAGCGTCCCGGCACCTGCGCTCTCTCGGGCAGCTGGGAAGGGGCTTACTTTCCATCAGAGATACCAAAGCAAGATTAGTCGAACTGTCACGGTCAGATTCTTGGGAGGGATGAGGTTCTCAGCATGCCAGGCAAAGCCCTCTACAAACAAAATGATCCCCTCGTGTCTGCTGAAAACTGAAACTTTACCTCCTCCGCTCTGGGCACTGCTCTTGCTTTCTGTAGAGGATGAGGTGTCACTACCTAGGATTATCTGCAAAGGTGGGATGAGGAGGGGTGTCAGGTAGAAGAAGGTTTAGGTAGAAGAATGCTCTGTGTAATGTGACTCCTCTGGTTTTTAATTGCCAGCATTTAACAAGTAGGTGCTCTTTCTTTAAAATCCCCAAATTGCAATACCTAGTGGCTGTATGTGGGGGGGAGGGGGGCAGAATTACTAGAACTAAAAATCTCACTAAGGCAGGAACACCACAAGCTGTTTGGTCAGTAGGAGCACCTGTACAAGGGTGCGTCAAGGCAGCAGGCTTTTTACTAGCCGGGGCAGGCTCTGACTGTGGTCCTTCGGAGATCGTGGAAAAATTCTAAATTTGGGGTGTTTGGGGAATGGGAGACCCAAGTCCATCAATTGAAAGAAGTCAAGTTTTTTCCTGGATCAAATCCCAATGGTTTGCTGAGGGCCTGCTTGTGTGCCTGCTCCCTTTGGTGGGAATTAAGGCCCCAGATCCCCCAGTCCTAGCCCTACTAAGGCCCCTTCACCGTCCTGAACTCCACCTTTCTGGTGCAGTCTGTAGCTGGAAGGAAAGGTGCTTTTTTTATTCTCTGGCCAAAGCAGCCTGCGATATGCTAATGCGAACACCCCCTGGATGTTTCCTGGCCTGATTCGCAGCGTTCATTTCATTGAACGGTTTGGGAAGTTGCAGCAGGAGGTATCCTCACGCCCCCTTTCCTTTGCGATCTGCTCTAAATGAAATCCTGCTTCTCTCCCAGGGAAGGAAAAGACTGGCAGAGAGTCCGGAGTGCCTTTCAAAAGAAACTAATGAAACCAGCGGAAATCACGAAGCTGGACACCAAAATCAATGAGGTTGGCAGACCGGCGCCGGCTCTCCTGGGACTCTTGGGGACAGAGGGATGTCCGCGGGGCTTCAAGGCTCACCTACAGAGCACAGGGAAAAGCATGCCAACTGGATGATGCAGAGGTCTTCTCTTTCTAGCCCTCTCTGTAGCCTCCCCCTCCCAAATCCTTATTCCTCTCTCTTTACCCTTCTTTAAAGCAATATCACAATGAGGAAGCAGTTAAGAGTACAGATAGTGGTATTCTACAGTCTTGAATTTAAGTCCCTGCCTTCCACCCATCTGATACCTGACCATGCTTCAGTTACCTTTCCTAAGCCTCAGTTTCCCAGTCTACAAAATGGGGGTAACAGTTTCTACCCCACAGGTTTGCTATGAGGATTTAATGAGAAAACGCTTCTAAAGTTCTTAGGGACATCTGAGCTGGGTTTTGCAGGATGATAGGCGTCTGCAAGGAACAGAAGGTGAAGAGAAGCATTCAGGCCAATAGTCTGCTGACCCCACTGAGGCATGAGATGACTCAGTGTGCTGAGAACTGGACATTCAGTGGGCTGACGTGAGGGTTTCTCTGAACCAGAGCAAGTCTTAACAGTGTTTCTATGCCGGGCTCAGGTACTAGGACATTATCCTTTAGCCAACAGAGGGCTAAATGGGGCTTTATGCATATGGCTATCTCTTTCTGCTCCTGTTCACTTTGGATGCTTATTTTGAACTGAACTTGGTCCCAGATAGGGTTGTACAGGTGAAGGCTTACCAACTCGGAAGCTTCCAGCATTCATGTAATTAATATACAAGAATAAGACAGGCCCAGCAAGGGTTTTAGCAAACAGAGTCATGCATGTCCTTCCAGTTCCAGCAAATTACTGCCACATGGGGATGAAGACCCAGTGTCACCCTGGAGCAACCATGCAATTAGTATTATTTTCTGATGAGCAGAAGGAAATCTATAGGTTCATGTGAAATCTCTTGATTTCTTCATGCTTACAAACTCAAAGCACTTTTTCACACACTAAATGGGCAAGCTAACCATGCCTATTGGTTCCTGGTGCAGGCTTTATAGTCACACACAGCTGGTTTCCAGGGTTCAGCATAGCAACTCATCAGCCGTAAGTCCACCGGCAAGTGACTGAGCGTCCAAAGGCTCGGCTTTCTGGTTTGTTACAGAAATGGGAAGAGTGACTGTACCTACTACCACACAGGGCTGTTGTGAGGATCAGCTAGAAGAAGGCATTTAGTAAATCACTTGGTTCTTCATTAAATGTGAAATGCTATTCATCTAGGCCAGCACCGTGGCTCACTAGGCTAATCCTCTGCCTGCGGTGCTGGCACACTGGGTTCTAGTCCTGGTAGGGCACCGGATTCTGTCCTGGTTGCTCCTCTTCCAGGCCAGCTCTCTGCTGTGGCCTGGGAGTGCAGTGGAGGATGGCCCAGGTCCTTGGGCCCTGCACCCGCATGGGAGACCAGGAGGAAGTACCTGGCTCCTGGCTTCGGATCGGCACATCGTGCCAGCCGCAATGCGCCGGCCATAGTGGCCACTTGGGGGATGAACCAATGGAAAAAGGAAGGCCTTTCTCTCTGTCTCTCTCTCTCTCTCATTGTCTAACTCTGCCTGTCAAAAAAAAAAAAAGAAAGAAAGAAAGAAAAGAAAAAGTAATGCTATTCATCTAAAAGCCTGGTTTCTGAAACCAGCATCTGAAGACCTGTGACCTGTGACTGTCCCGAGGTCCCAGAGCTGGGCAGTGAGGGGGCTGCATCCAGAGTTTGCAAACCTCCCGCCACCAGGTTATGCTTAGCCCAGCAATCAGAGAATAAAGAGATGCTTGCTGGCCCTAACATGGGAGTGCAAAACTCAGGATGGCTGTGGCCTCTCAAGCCTGAGCGGTTGCGCCCACCCAGACACTTGGCTGAGTCCTACCTTGTGGTTTGTTTCCCCATTCTGAGTAGAAGAAACGTTTTCTGTTTCTTGAGTTGCCAGAAGCATTTTTAGATGGAAAGCTGAAACCTAAGCTTCAGGGTGGCTTCAGAAAGAACTCGGGAAATAACCCCAGACCAGGCTGTTAGAGGACAAGGTGGGTTCCCAGAAGAATGCCTGATTAAATAATGTGAGGTCAGAAGGAATCATATTATAGGCCAAGAATATACAATGTAGCAAAACCTGGAGTTCACACACTGAGCTTGAAACTTTTGTTTTCCTTCAATGGCATTCAAATGTATCCTTTGCGTTTGGTTTCTTTCAAGGTCCTGGCTGATTTTATGGGTAGAATAGATGAACTCTGTGATGAAAGAGGCCACATTGGAGACCTCTACGGTGAACTGAACAAGTGGTCATTTGAAAGTAAGTTGTTTTCTCGCGGGGTTCATTTGATTTTGTAAGCGACTAAGGGGATAAAAGGCAGCTGTTGGTAATTACTCTATTGGTGGTAGGGACCTTTTCATGCTTCTTTTAGCCACTTCATTTACGCCTTGCACAAGGGTGTTTCTGAAGTCGTTGAACACCTACAGTACCTACACTAGGTGCCAGGGACACAGCAATGAATGAAACAGGCAACATGCTTGCCCTCCTGGAGCCCAGATACTAGGGGTGACAATGGATATGTAAAATATTTTACTCACTCTGTCAAGGAGCAAAAGAGTAATGGAGTCAAGAAAGAGAGGTGCCTGGGCGAGAGAAATCCTCTCTGGTAGGAAGATATTTGAGGTGAGACTTAGGGAAGGAGCAAGGCATGGGGGTTACTGGAAACAGGCATTCCAGGCAGTGTAGATGGGAAGTGCAAATGGCCCCCAGGAGAGAAGAAGCAGGAATGCTGCATCTGAGTAACACAGGGGCTGCTGATGGGAGTGGATCATGATGAGCAAGGGCCAAAGGACAGGAGGCTATGAAACAAGACAAGGTCAAGAGAGAGGCAGACACCAGGTCCCAGTGAGAACTTGAACTCCTAACCTTATCACAGGGGGAGCCATGGTGTGGTAAGGACACAAGAAGGGAGTAGCAGAGCAGCCAGTTCATAGAAGGCCTTGTAAACCAAGGACCAGAGTTTGGGTTTGAGCCTGAGTGGTCAGAGCTATGGTGGGGGCTTTTAGCATGGAGTGACCTTGTCAGTTTTGCTGGAAGGATCATTTTGGCTGCTGAAGAGAGGGACTGGAGAAGGAGCCTTTCGTGGTGACCTGACTCCCCCATCAGATCAACTTCCTTTAATATTTGTGGACCAACTGTCTCAACACATTAGAAATGTCTGCACAAATAAAAAGCATAGAGGGTGCTAAGAGAAACAGGAACCAATGGAGCAACCAGTTACAGAGGAGAAAAAAAGTGAATGTTTTGGAAATTTTCCAATGAAAGTACTAATTAAGGAGCAAGGAATGCATTTGGTTGCAAGTCAAGGGACACTTGACTCTGGTGGTTTACGAGATGTTGTCTAGCAGTAGGCGATTCTCGAGGAAGGCAGCCCACAACTGCCATTCCAGGATGCACTCACACCCAAACCCTTCCCAGC
This sequence comes from Lepus europaeus, assembly GCF_033115175.1. Taxonomy (NCBI): domain Eukaryota; kingdom Metazoa; phylum Chordata; class Mammalia; order Lagomorpha; family Leporidae; genus Lepus; species Lepus europaeus. Next base: position 118,322,308 of record NC_084836.1, on the reverse strand, counting down.
TTCCAGCTCACTCAGCCTTGGTGCACGGTGGCGGGCAGCAGCTCCTGCTCCTGGCCTTGCTCCTGCATTCTAGGCAAAATGGAGGAAAGGGGGAGGAGCTAAGCCAGAGGCCCTGGTCTCCCTTTGTCAGGAAAGTAAAATGAGGACTTTGTGTAGGTTTCAGTGACCAAGACTGGGTCATGCAGTTACTCTGGCTGCTACAAAGGAGGCTGGGAGAGCAGGCAACAGGCGTGTCATCAGAGTCTTAACTGTGAGTTTTTTATCTGACACACTAAAAAACTTGGCTGCTTCTAGGGAAGAGATGGGAGAGAGAATGACTATTGAGCAGGACGTTATCAGTGTCTGCTCTACATGAGATCAATGATAAACTCCAGCAAAATGAGGTATTTCAGGAGAGATTCATTCCCATGTAATGAATGCAAACGAATGCATTTGCACAGTGGTGACTTCGTGCATTTAATTTGAAATAGGCACCCCCAAATTCCACACAAATGGGAAAACAGCTCTCCTGGGCTGCTGCTCCCACCCAAGCTTAGTGTTTCCAAAACCCTGGAATGTGTGGGTGGGTCGGTCCTGCTGCTACTGTGGGGCTGCGACTCCCCAAATGCCCTGCAGAAGTTTGTGCTGTTGAGTGTTTTATTTACAAAGAGGGCCAGTGAAACAGTGATCACCCGGTAAGCAGTCAGTTCCCACAATCCATACACTGAGGAACTGCATGCCACCTGGTGACTGAGCTGCCTCCCATTTGCACTGATGCTCTATGTTTACTTTGAAGGAGAACTCAGAACATGTCCATAAATCCAAAGTCAGAGCCACTGCCATAAATAGGCTACTGTAAACATCAGCAACTGTGTTTTAAAAGTTCATGTAACACCTTGAGCTATCCTACTTCCTCCCAGGGGTACCTGAACCATGCTTTGGTGACTACAAACAGGAGGAAGCATGGAAAGGTTGAGTATGGAGACTGGAGTTTGCAGAACATGGATGGGCAGGTTCAGCATCCTTAGTCCGAAAATCCACAATCAGAAATGCTCCCAGATCCAACTGGCACCCCAAGGGGAAACCTTCAGACACACAACAAAAATTATTCTACATATGGTATAAAATGACCTTCAGGCTCTGGGCAGCAGGGGTATGAGGAACATAAATGAATTTTGTGTTTGGACTTGAGTCCCATCCTCAAGATACCTCATTAGGCATAGGCAAATGTCCCATAATTCCAAAAAATCTGAAATCAGAAACACTTCGGGACTTGTGCATTTTGGGTGAGGGAGCGTCACCTGCAGTCCGGAGAGTTAAGGATCTGTGCTGCCCCAGGTGTCTCTCAGGCCTCAGCTTCGTCGTCATAGCTCAGTTATTTACCCTGCGGGTCCAGGGGCCCCGTCTCCAAGTGCAGAGCTGGTTATCCACCCGCCAAAAGGCGGTGATGGTGGTCCTGGCTCTCAAAAGAGAATGGCTATAGGAGATCATTCCTAGGACCACAAGGAAGCTTTTAGGAGGGTGCAAGGTAGACACAGTACAGCACGGCCAGCGTTAGGGTGTTGCTGACTCCATGCTCCTGCAGGGCAAGGCCTTTGTTCTTGGGGTTACTGCCGAAGTGTTGAACTGGGAAGCCTTGTGCATGGTGACGGAGCCTCCACATGCTCAGCACACACAGACACCTACACATGGACAGGTACACACACAAAGGGCAGTACGCACGCTCTTACTGGCCACTGCGTTCTGCATTTAGTGTGGAGCACAGAGAAGACAGAGGTTTATTATACTGTTCTGTCTTTTCTGCAGGACAAAAGTTTCAAAATAAAGACTTGAGGATTTTAGTTTTTAAAAGTTTATGTCAAAATGAGGAAATGGAAATCCATCTACCTATCTATCTAATCTTTCTATCAAAACAGCTAGCCCAATACATGGCACACTGTGGGGACTCACTCCCTAAGTCCTGCATTTCCATGTCTTCCTCTCACCAACTGGCTTCTCTTTGGTCAAAACAGGAACAGAAGCCAACGCACCTCTCCAATAATGCAGCTGAGCTATGGGCATAGCACAGCCCTGACCGGCTGCACCTTGGACACAGCCCCTGGCTCACTACACCAGAACACTGTGCCTCTGGCCAGGAGGTCCAAGGGGAGGGATCACTGCACCTGGAGATATTTCCAGAACGAGGGATCCTGTTCCCTTCCCATGGACTGTCTTTCTTCCCATGTTCTTGGGCTTCTGCTTGTCCTTTAACAAGACACAGAGTGCAGTCTATTAACCAGCTACTCGTAGACTCCAGTGTCGCTGTGACTGTGTAACAGTGGTGATTATCTTCAATAACAGGTATCTGCCTTGTGTTGTATGAGAAGAGATTCGGGCTCCTTCAGAAGAATGCAAGGGAGGATGCTTTGAACTTCATTGCGGCCATCAAAACAGTAAGCATCCCCACTGGGAGACCAGGTTTTCCTGAGTGATGCTTTACAGCACTTCCTGAGGGTGGTGTGCCTATATCTTATTTCAGTAGCCAAGTGTCCACTTTGATGTGTGTTACGCACTTTAATTTATGCAAGTGTGCAGATGCACATATCACAAATAAGCATGTTACACCCATGATGTCTTTCTTTAGGCAAGGTTAAAATAGGTATTGTGATTGAAAGTCAGTTGATTAACAGTGTTTTTAAGAAGCACCTGAAGTTTTACAGATTTTAAATATTTGAGTAGTTTAGAAAGTGTGTGGATATGATAGATGGAATAGCAGAGGCTTGGAAATTATTAGAAGTGGAAGTATATGTAAAAGTTAAAGTCTTCCCTTTTTTATTATTTCATTTTATTTTTTGGTGATTCAGTCCTAAGACCTAACATCTTTTATTAAATACACCCACTGGAAAATCATCCCGCAGATGACTTTGGGTGAACGTGGGCACTGCCTGCAGGACTAGCGTGGAGCAGGCTGGGCTGTCTTTTGAGTTCTGCTCTTTGGGGAAGCACAGGGGGCTGCGGTGTGGAATACCGTCCTTCCAGGATGGAAGTCGTACATGAGAGGAGAGGCTGGAAGCAAGAGGTGTTGGTGTTTCCCACAGATGATGAGCACGTTTGGAAGGATGATGGTCACGCCCGTCGAGCTGCACCAGAGCCTCAACACCAAGGTCTGGCAGGCCCACACACTGGCCTGGGACACCATTTTCAGATCAGGTAAAGGGGCCGTCTTCACCTGGGGCCAAGACAGCCCCTGCAGCCCTGCCTCCCAGCTGCTGTGGCGCGGTCTTCAAGGGTCTTCTTGGTCTCACTGCCTTGGCCTTACCATAGGGTTGCTCCTCCTGGGTAGTTCAGGCTTTGCACACAAATGGGTTTGGGACCCCTCTTGTGTAGAGTGCTAGGGAAAGGAAGGAGACAGCCTTCTGTAGTCTCCTTTGGGAACTAAGAATGGCTTAAAAAGCAAGAGTTTTGAAGTCAACACCCCTGAGTTCATGGGTATGGTGGCTTGGTCAAATGTGCTGGCAGTTTTTTATCCTCACTTGCCTGGTCTCTAAAATGGGCTAACAATAATAATAGTCCCTACCTCAGTACCTAATATAGATAATCTACAAATAATAAAAATATCATACTTTCTCAGTGCATCAGAGCTGTTTCTGCTGCACGATGGAGGGATTTTGTTCACACAGATTCATTTAATCTGCACTACAGATCTATACAGTAGGTCCTTTCATTAGCCATCTGCGAGGTGACATTAAGTAAGGTCACACGTGAGACGATGGCGAGGCCAGGGCTGAGGCCAGGAGGAAGGGTCCCAGCCCTCAAACTCTGATGCCATACCATGCAGCAGCAGCACCAGCAGCTGTATTCCTAGTCTGGTGGCTGCTTGCATAATCGACCGAAGGGAAGGAGCCACCTGCCCAGAATGTGCTTTATAGATGCTATAAACTTACACCAGTATTGTCAACATGCATGGGCACTGTGCTTACGCACACATGGGGTATGTGTGTGTGTGTGTGTGTGTTTGGTGATTCCTGGAGCCAAGTTTCAATCCTGGAAGTGAGCGCAAATCCCACCTCCCTCTCATGCTGGTCTCTTTCAAACCCTGAGATCATCTCGCTGCTCAAACACGGCCTGCAGACCAGCAGCATCTGCACCCCTTGGGAACTTGGTAGAGATGCAGATTTCCAGGCCCACTCTAGGCCTCTGACTCAGATGCCTTGGTGATCCCGATGCAGGTTAGAGTTTGAGCATGCACAAACCCTTGCCAGTTTAACAAGAAAGCAGCATCAGCTTAGTTCTGGAACTATCAGTGTCCCTGCAAAGTCCCTAGAGATGCTGCAAGGATCTTGGCCTTGGCATCCCTCTCATTCTTCTCTTCACCCTACTTTTCAACTGATGCCCTCCTCCCCTTTTCCTCTCCTCCCTAACAGTCAAGTCTTGCGTCGACAACCGGTTAGAGAAATATTCCCAGCAGCCCAGCGCAGACTTCCTTTGTGATATTTACCACCGCAGTCAGCTTTCCAAGAAAGAGCTATATGCTGCCGTCACGGAGCTCCAGCTGGCCGCGGTGGAGACGGTGAGTGAGGCCACAGTGCAGGGTGCTCACAGTCTCTCCCGTCTTTTCATGGTGAAGGTCACACAGTCATTCAACTCACTCTTCCTCTAGGGTTAAGTGAGCATCAGCTTAGCAAGAAGGAAGAGGCTCCTGGTAGGTGCTATGCTCTGCCCAACGCACAGACTTGAACTTACACACAGGTGTGAGAACATTGCAGGACTGAAATCCAGAGCAGCATTTGATCCGTGCCACGTATGCAGGAATTGTCAGCAGGGATGGTGCTTGCCCTAGCGAGATCATTTACATTTGTAAAAACTGGGGGTATTTCAGGTCACTGAATGTGTTACCCCAAATTCCCTAACTGTGGCTGCTAGTACTAAAACTACTAGAATACTCTCTTCCAGGCCAGTAACATTTTTCCTGCTTATAGCTGTAAATATAAGTTTGGGACTGATGGTAATTCAGATGGAGCAGCCGGTTTTAAATACCAAATTCTGTCTCTGATGTGGCTAATAATCTCTAGTAGACAATGTAGGCAAACTCCAAGGACATATCCAACCTAAGTATCCTGAGGGCATCACCTGACCTTGACTTCTTGGAACTGCGACTGGAGTGGTGCTAAGGATATTCCTCATAGGTCCAGCAATTCAAACATCTTATAGTCTTTAGAGGCATCTAATGGCTCATTTCTTTTCCTTGCTTTCCACCATCCATAGTGCATTTTTAAAGAGAAAATATTTATTTGAAAGGCAGAGTTACAGAGAGAAGGAGAGATAGCTGGGGCCAGCGTTGTGGCGTAGCAGGAAAAGCTGCCACCTGCAGTGCCAGCATCCCATATGGGCTCCAGTTCAAGTGTGGGCTGTTTCTCTTCCACTCCAGCTCTCTGCTATGGCCTGAGAAAGCAGTAGAATATGGCTCAAGTCCTTGGGCTCCTACACCCATGTGGGAGACAGGGAGGAGGCACCTGGCTCCTGGCTTCTGAGCTTCCGATTTGCCCAGCTCCAGCTATTGCAGCCACCTGGGGAATGTACCAGCAGATGGAAGACCTCTCTCTCTCTCTGCCTCTGCCTCTCTGTCACTCTGCCTTTCAAGTGAATAAATAAACCTTGAGAGAGAGAGAGAGAGAGAGAATATCTTCTATGCACTGGTTCACTCCACAATGGCCAAGATGGGGCCAGGCTGATGCCAGGAGCCTAGAACTCCATCTAGGTCTTCCATGTGGGTGACAGGGTCCCAAGCACGTGGGCCATCTGCTGCTGCCTTCCTCAGTGCATTAGCAGGGAGCTCTACTGGAAGTGGAGCAGCTGAGACTTGAACTGGTGCTCCTGTGGGATGCTGCCACTGCAGGAGGTGGCTTCCCCTGCTGGGCCACACACGGGCCTCTCTTAGTGCTTTTTTGTCTAAAGGAAATGTAGAATTTTCTACATCTGGGAACAGCAAAGGTCTCATCTCTCCTCACACTCTAGAGGGCTGATAAGAGCAGTGTATTTTAGGTCACTTTCCTATGGAACCACTTAGAATGATCAAAGTAATCAGTTATTCTTACTTTTTCTAACTGTAATGTGAGACCTATGAGGGAGTAATATTGGAACTGACTCTGTAGTGATGAGAAGGAGCCCATCACAGCAAGACTTGGTCAAGAACACTCTGGGTAGCAAAATAGCATGTGCAAAGGCCCTGGGGCAGAAAGGGACATGAATCCAGAGAGCTAGCAAATGTGGTCAGAGTTGAGATTGCAGAAGTCAATGAGCCACGTTGGTCAGCCGTGCGAGCCTCTGTGAGGCATCTGGATTTTGTTACTCTATGATGGGGATCTGTTGGAGCATTTTTAGTGAGGGAGTCACCTGATCAGTTTCTGATTTGAAAAGTGGACTCTGCTGGAGGCTGGAGTATGACCTTGGTGGGAGGGAGCATGGAGAAGGAGGTTAGGGGGCTCTCCACCACAGAGGCTAAGCCAGGAGAGTTAGTGTCCGGGAATATTCCCAGGCCGCAGCCTCTCGGACCAGCCCCATGGTCTTCCTAGAGTCCAAGCCTCAGCCATCCTCTGCCCTTGGGTTGCTCTGTGCGGCACAGTGGTACAGGGCTCGCTGAGACGGTATAAACTTCCTCCGTGTCTGTTTTATCCTGGCTATTCTAAACGTTGCCTTGGGAAAATCAGAGAAATCTGGAAGTGCATCTAATTGGGTGGCTCCACCCTCTTCCTGTTTTGCGAAGTGGGCTCGGGTAATAATGCCATCCACGGTTTATTTGTGGCTGAAGCTGCCACACCTCGGACATGGGGAAGGCTGCCTGGGAGGCATCTCCTTCCAAAAATAAGAAATAACCATGGGCTCTGATGGCGCTGCACTTTGCCCGTCCGTGTGAGTGGCACAAGCGCTTAGTGGCAGCGTCTCCCTGTCTGCAGCGGGAGGACGCGGTGGCCAGTTTTAGGGCACTATGGCTGCAATAGCTAGGAAGGGCCCAAAACAAATACGGATGACGAGAGGGGTGACTATTATGTAACTGAAAACCACACCAACTGCTTCCATCAATACTTTTCCTCTTCCCTTTGCCTTGGGGAGGAAACGGAGGAGGCCACTTCAAAGACCCAGCGAGAGCCTCTGTCAGGAACTGCCCAGCCCTCAGTGCTCAGCTCCACGCTAGAACTGCCTGCTCTGGTGTCAGCAGCCTCTTGCCAGGGCTTTCTGCACGTCCCTCAGCCCGAGTGTAGATAATGCCCTTTTATTTTGTGGTAACTTTTTGGGGCATGGGTAAAAAAGCAAAAAAAAGTTTTCTTGTGCATTTCCTTTGCACTGTCAACTTTTTAAAACTCTCTTATTAGCCATGCTCCAAGGACTTCACTCATTTACAGCATTTTTAATGAAAGTTTCTAATGAGACTTTTCACTGTTGCAACCTATAAATTCACACTCAGTCCTAAGAAAAAAACCAGAGGATTCCTATATCCTTCCCCCAGTCTCCTCCAGGGCTAGCGGCCTGCAGAACCATAAAACATGATCCCAGCCTTGCAGCTGGCACGGAGAGAATCCCCAGTGTTACACTGTTTCACCAGTCTTCCTGTGCTCAGCAGAGGTCAAACAATTACTGCATCAAACCCTATTTTAAATGTCCTAATGCAGTTTTTATCTGTTGCATGTTAGTTAACAGCCCCTCAAGCAGTAGCCATCCTTAGTCAACACATTTTGCAAAACAAGTGTGACTTTTCATGTCACTGCATTTGTGTAAGGCACAGCTACCAAGGGCCTGGGAAGAGACAGCACTGGCCTGTTTGCAGAGCGCCACCTCTGTGCACACAGCAGTACCGGCCTGTTTGCCGAGCGCCACCTCTGTGCACACAGCAGTACTGCAAGGCACTTTATTTGCAGAAACAGCTTTGTGTCCGTTTGGCTTTCAGACAGCAAACAGCTTAATGTGGGTGCTCTACAACTTATCTCGTCACCCTCAAGTCCAGCAGGAGCTTCTAAAGGAAATTCAGCGTGTATTGCCTGAACACCAGGTGCCACGGGCAGAGGATTTGAGCAACCTGCCATACTTAAAAGCCTGCCTCAAAGAATCGATGAGGTAAGACGACACGCATGCCGACGGCAGCATGAATGAATGTGTCAGGAATCTGCCCTTCTACACGTGTCACAAGGATTCCCCCACTCGTACACAGCTCCCCCTGTTGACAGTAAACGTTTGTCACCCTGAGAAATCAAGAGCCTTTTCTATTACTCATTTCCTATACTTGGGCAAACGCTAGTGAGTCTTGGTAAGCTGGTGTCTTCCCCTTTAAATCCATAAAACTACTCTTTCTTTAAGAAATACTTTTTATGTATTTGAAATTCAGAGTTATGGGGGGGGGGAGAGAAAGAAGAGAGAGCGAAAGAAAGAGAGAATGGGAGAAAGAGAGAGAGAATCTTCTGTCTGCCTGTTAACTCCCCACATGGCCACAATGGCCAGGTCTGGGCCAGGCCAAAGCCAGGAGTCAGGAGCTTCATCTCGATCTTCACGTGGGTAGCAGTAGCCCAAGAACTTGGGGCAGCTTCTGCTGCTTTTCTCTGGCCATTAGCAGGGAGTTGGATCAGATGTGGAGCAGCTGGGACACGAACTGGCATCCGTATGGGATGCCGGGGGTGCTACATCACAATGCTGGCCCCCAGTAAAACTACTAGTGGATGCTATCAGCACTAATTAAGATCAAGGCATGAATGATGGACACGAGAGGCAGGCTTATTGAGAGGCCTGTATTGTTATATAAGGAGACACAGAAACATCTTTATTTTTGAGCCTCTTACCAAATGCTCTTTGCAAATTCTTTCTATATCCTTTCTGGAAAAAAGAAAAAGAAAAAAAAAACTCCCATCTTGGACTTAGAAGGAAACAGTGTTAGCTTCGTGAAGGGTACAGAGCAGAGACAGAGAACAAGTCATCAGCCTTCACGGCAAAGCAGGAAGCACACGCACTGAGGAGTAAGAGCTTCGAACTGACCTTGATCGTCAGAGAGAGACAAGCAACAAGACATGCACATGTTGGCAAACAGACAGGTCTTCCTGAAGAGCTGTGAGCGCGTTCCCCTCTGGAGTGCGAGCGAGAGCAACACTCCCTGGTGGAGCCCGAGCTGCTCTCCTGCTGACCCTGGACACAGAACCGGGGGCGCACCCACCTTTACTGCACGCTCTGTGTTTCAGGTTGACTCCGACCGTGCCATTCACAACTCGGACGCTCGACAAGGCAACAGTTCTGGGTGAATATGCTTTACCCAAAGGAGTAAGTAGAATTTGAACATTCTGTAGCTTATATAACTTGGAGGTATACCTTCCAAATACTTATCACATCTCCCTAAAACTGGTCACCAGGAGAGCAGTCATTTTGTAAACGCACAGGTGGTGGTACAAGGTTGACCAGGTGCATAGTACAGGATTAGGAATAACTGCTGTGGTGCTGTGGGGACAGAGACTCAGATTCAGTTCCACCTTTATTTGTAGTCTCAAGGGAGTTACCTGACCTCCGTGAGCGTCAACTACTCAGCCGCAGAATGGGGAGAATAATAGAATCTATTCCATGGGGTTCTTCCTTTCTTTCTTTCTGTCCTCTTCTTTCTTTCTTTTAAAGATTTATTTATTTATTTGAAAGGCAGAGTTACAGAGAGGCAGAGGCAGAGAGAGGGAGGGAGAGAGGGCTGCTTCCCAGGTGGCTGCAATAGCCAGAGCTGAGCTGATCTGAAGCCAGGAGCCAAGAGCTTCTTCCAGGTCTCCCATATGGATGTAGGAGCCCAAGGACTTGGGCCATCTTCTACTGCTTTCCCAGGCCATAGCTGAAAGCTGGATCGGAAGTAGAGCAGCCGGGACTCGAACTGAACCCCACATGGGATGCCGGCATTGCAGGCAGTGGCTTTACCCGCTACACCACAGTACTGGCCCCAAGAGGTTGTTGTGAGATTGTGATGCAAGATGTGAACATTCTTTACCTATTTATTACCTGGTATTGTTGTAAACACTCACTGAATATTGACAATCATCATCACCACAAATTTGTGAGTTAGTTTTGCATATGTAAGGGTGTCACTCTGTCAATTTTGGTGTTCAAATGTTCTCTTCTGCTTATTTCAAATGTTACGTGTTTGTGTGTTTTTAGACAGTGTTGATGCTAAATACCCAGGTGTTGGGGTCCAATGAAGACAACTTTGAAGATTCACAGCAGTTCAGACCTGAACGCTGGCTTCAAGACAGGAAGAAGATTAATCCGTTTGCACATCTTCCATTCGGGGTTGGGAAAAGAATGTGCATTGGCCGCAGGCTGGCTGAGCTCCAGCTCCACTTGGCTCTTTGCTGGGTAAAGTCCTCCCTGGATTTCTGCATTTGTTTCTGTGTTCTTCAACAAAGCAGGAGAATAGAGAGGGTAATTCCACTATTCTGTGTGTGTGTGTTGCAGATTGTCCGCAAATACGCCATCGTGGCCACAGACAACGAGCCCGTGGAGAGGTTGCACTTGGGCATCATGGTGCCAGGCCGGGAGCTCCCCATCGCCTTCTGCCAGCGATAAGACCCCTCAGGTGAGCTTGGCCAGCATTCATAGCTCCTGCAAGGTGCTGGGAGTGACCAAGGGGTAAACCAAGCTGGAAAGTCGGCCAGACTTGGGTTTGGACTCCCTAGCCCTGGGTGAAGTTAGTTAACTTCTCTGCCTCCACTTTTTGCATTTGTAAAATGGGGACCAAAATAATATCTATGGTATAGAACTGATGTGAATACCAGTGACTTTGCCCACAGCCTGGCATTCAGTAAATGTTCAGTAAATGCCAGCTGCTGTTGTAGTGTTCACGTACGAATAGCAGAGGCTGGCACACTTCTCTAGATGGATGATCTCTGTCTCTCCCTCTGTCACTCTGCATTTCAAATAAATAAACAAATATTTTTAAAAACATCCTCTCATTTAATTATACTTCTTTGTTATATAATTTGGATTTGCCTTATTTTCCAGACCTTTCCCCATCAAGACCAAGAACAGCATTGTTACCTCACACAAGTTTGGTGCCTTTGGCTTCTGCATTACTGGAAAGCAAACATCAACAACCAAAGCACGCAACATTCAAGCTCAGGTGTTCATTCTCTACTCTTCTTCACAGCTGTTCGAGAAGCTGTGCTGTCTGTGATGACGGTGTTTTCTAAGATGATAACCAACCCAGGGAAGTACGTTGAGTGTTGGAATACGAGACTCTCCGGGGTCTACCGCTGGTTTACATGTAGCCAATGTCAGCACCATCCTCACTCAGATTGCTCAGGAACTGGTTTATTTTGTGTTTTCCACAAAATAAAACGTTACAGAGCAATCAAATACACATTTTAAGAATCACTTTAAGGGAGTCGGAGCATCTAACATAAGAATGTTTTAATGGTTTACTATGGCATCATTTTTCCCAGTGACTCTGAAATTCTTTATATCGTTCGTGTATTTCCTTTATGACATGGGGGTGTGGATAAATCAACAGTTTCTAAACTGTGTATTTGTGTGTACGGGGTTGTGTGTGGGTCTACTGGCCATTTGCTTCAGTCGTTTATGTACAAACTACACCTGATTTAGGATCTGTGGTGCAGGGCAATGATCTGAAGTTCAGTCAGAGCTTAAAAATTTCATGACGACTTTCAGAAAGTGACTTTCCATGCCTTAGTTTCCCGACAGTCAGTGGGACATAAGTAAAGTGTGCATACATTAGAGATTAACTTTATCTTTCATATGTTGTGAGTTCCTTGGAAAATGGGATTTTATAAATGTAAAATGCATACATCTAAAAGACTTTAAATGTTGTGTTTACATACCATTTGTACATTTTTTGTTACTACTTTTCCTGAAAGCAGACTATGTATTTCTGGATATTTGATAAAGATTTCCCTTTTCAGGTTATGTTCTTGGAATATTTCAGAAATGTACATTTCTATCTTTATATGTGAATAGATACATGCATATCACTAGGTATTTTCTTTCTCTCTGCTGTGAAAGTATTTTTAGAATTATAAATCCACATGAGTTGTTGTATCTGATCTATATATATATTTGAATTCTCTGAAAGTAAGAATAAAAGTTTTTAAATATTTGAGAGAGTTGTTCTCTTTATTGTATTGTTATGACAAAATTTTGAAAATTCAAACTTGGTCTTAGCAGGAGAAAATATTCTCCCATGGCCACTTTACCAACCTCATATCAAAAATCTACCCTCACAAACATCTAGGTTTTTAGAAAGGCAATTTTACTGAAAGATGATTCTCTGGATTGCAAAATAATTTTGCATGTTTTGGCTGCTTAAATATTTTATAGGTAAATTCATTCTGCTCCAACACCCACCCCTCAATGCTGGCTGCAACCATTAGAACCTCTTGCCTGGATCACTGATCCCCCAACTCTTACTTCCATCTATCTGTCTTCAACACAAAACCCAAACCTGATCATGTCTCGTCCCTAGTCTGTGGCTTCCCGTTGCTCTAATGCAAAGAACCACGTATGTAAAGTGGGGCCCCACCGAGCTCCAGACCTCAGCTCCAGCATCCACTCAGTGCTCTGGACTCTGGCCACAATGGCTTCTCACTGTCCCTCTGTTCCTGGGACACTGTTCTCCCAGAAGCATGGGCACCTGCAGCCCTTCCTTCTGGCACCTTTTCTGCCTGTTCAGCCACCATTCGGAGCCCAGCTTTAGCTTTCTGGAGGAACTCTTCCTGGGGAGCCGCATTCCACAGGCTGTCCCTGTACCTGGGTTCTTGGGAGACCCGTGAAGCCGAGAGGGCACAGAGATGGAGAAGGGAAAACACCGAGCAACACAAGGCTGTTGTTATCAGGTGCAGTTGCAGCCTCAGCCCAACCCCCAGGGGCCTGAAGTCTGCTTTGCTGACCAGTGCATTGCAGCCCAGTTTGCTCCCTCTGTGGCCAGGGAGTGGGGCTTCCACCCTCCTTCCCATCAGCTTCACTTGGGGATACAAACCCTCAGAGGTTCTAGTTCCTGAATTCATCGAAAAATGCCACAGCAGCCCAAGGGTAGTTTTTGTTAGGAGCAAAAGCAGGTAGATGGGCAAAATGTGGGCAGAGATAGGGACAGAGAAAGGGGTGGCTGCTGCCACTCCCCTCTCTGAGCAAGTCACCTACAGTAGACCCTGACATCAACCCCACCGTAACCACGACGATGATAACTGATACCTATGGACTATTCTGCCAGCCCAGACACTTCTGAGCACCTGCTGAGTATGAATTCACAAATCCTCACCACTACCTGTACAATAGGCATGCTCGTCCTTCAGGCACAAAAAAGACAAATACAGCACAGGGGAGCCAGGATGCCGATGGAGGTAGACTGGCTCCAGGCTCAGCCAGACATCCATCATGGACTTCTCCTTCATAACTCACAATTGCAAGTTTGTGTACCTTTGCATGGTTATTTGATTGACACTCATGATCCTCCCCCTGCCCCACCTCCAACTGGTCCAAAGATGTTCAATTTGGTTTTCCACTGTCCCCATCACGGTGCCTGACTTGCAACTCACGATAGGCACTAATTCAATATCTCCTCTTCACTGATGTGTCCTTCCTGGTAATGTTCACAACAATGCTTTACGGTGATCAATAAAGCTAGGCAAATTTTCCAAGGTCAGCCTTGATATGTGGGTGAGCAAGGACTCATGCCAACATGTCAGATCTTCTCTCTGAGGTCCTGTAGATCCATGTGTAGCACACAGTTCATCACAATTAAGTGCTTAGAGTAACTCAGCTGTCATGGTCATCATCAATAATACCTGTGTTCAGGGCACAGAGCTTATTATTTACATCTCCAGCCTCAATTGTGTCTCCCTCAAAACTAATCTAATTCTTTAGCTTGAGCAAAAGACCCCTGGACATTTGTAAGAAACCAGCCACAGTGATAGGTTGCAGTCTCCTTGGCTTTTATGATGTCCAAACAATTTATCTTAATTTATTTTATTTGAAAGGCAGAGTTACAGAGAAAGGAAACACACACACACACACACAGAGAGAGAGAGAGAGAGAGAGAGAGAGAGAGGGAGAGAGGAAGAGAGGGAGACTGGTTTACTCCCAAAATGGCTGCAATAGCAGGGGCTAGACCAGGCTGAAGCCAGTAGCCAGGAGCTTCCTCTGGGTCTTCTATGTGAATGCAGGGACCCAAGCACTTGGACCATCTTCCACTGCTTTCCTAGGTGCATTAGCAGGGAGCTGGATCAGAAGTGAAGCAGCTGGGACTCGAACCACTGCCCACATGGGATGCCGGCGGCTTTACCTACTACATCATGACACCAGCCCCCCAAATAACTTTTTCAGAGAGAAGAGAGGAAAAGAAAGAAGGGAAAAGGAGATGATAAGGGAAGGAGAAAACCGAGAGATTAAGGGACTTCTTCAATGTTTGTGGCAAAGATTCTACAGATCAAATGACCCCACTGGAGAGCAGGGAATTATCTAAGGGAAAACTACTTCTAAGTGTTAGGGGTAGGTTGCATTGTATGCACATTTAACCCATGCAAATCCAACCACTGGAGCTTGGGGCAGAGGCTGGAAGAGAATGCAGCACCCTGATCAGTGTAAAAAGACAGATGGGAGAGGTGATCCAGGGTGTGCCTCATTTCTCATGCACAACTCCAAGCGTGAGCATCTTCCGACCCTGCATGTGGTTCTAGGATTTAAGGATGTGCATTCTTCACATGCTATGGACCCTGGACATAAGCTGACTACTTCATGTAGCTTTCATTCAAGGCAAGAGATATTGTTTCCAACACCAGAGGGAATGCTGTTGGAGAGGATCAAGAAGACACAAGACTATCTCTACGATGAAGCATGAGGTGCTGCATGAATAATTTAAGGGACACAAAGGTTACTGTGACTCTAAGAAAACTTCCCATTGCTCGGGTGACTTTCCAACCTACTTCCCCAAACTGCCTCCTCTCCAGTGAAACACGTGGGAGTCCCACTCCCTGTAAACTGAATGCGGGTATGGCGAGGAAAACGTGGGTTTTAGAATTGGTATTCGCACCTGGGTTTCAGCTCTGCAGAGTCATTTTCTACTGTGTGACATGAGTTTATTTAACCTCTCTGACCCCAGCTGGCAGAAGGTGACCAACATGACTCACGCACACGTGACCTCCTGGGATTGTGGAAGTGTGAAAGGCACCTCGCTTGGCCCGGGGTGGGCACTCAGATGTCTGCAGCAAATGTGCAAAAATGATGCCCCTGCCTTTACAGGAAGACAGCAGTCAGGTGAAACGTTCTGAGCCCAGGTGGGCAGATTGGGAGGCAAAACATCTAAAATATAATTTGAACCAGTTGTATCTACTTACAGAGCAGATCTTTTTAAGATTTGGGGAACACTAAAAGTTTGTGCTTGTTGCAAGCTTTCATGGGAGAATTCCCAGGACAACTTGAAAACATATATTCTATTAAGCCAGTGGTCTAAGCATGGAAGATTTTATGCTAAATAGTGGAAACTACAAATCCCCAGATTACATTTAACACACTTTATATATGGTCTCAACGTGGCTGCCAAACAGTGATTTTTTTTTCTAATTCCGCCACTCCTTCTACTTTTATTAGTTGCATTCTGTCAGAAAGGATATTTTTCTTCTTCATAATTTGTAAGTTTGTTGGATTCTTATGTTTTGAACATGGTTTAATCTTTTATTATTATTAACTTTGATGTTCAGCATATCCCATATTTGACCAATGGGAACCTCTTCAAAAATATCCCTGTGGGTTTTGAGGTGCTTTTTATCATTTTTGAATACTTTCTTTCTGAAACAAGAGGATTTCCCAAGCTGATCGTGTTTGCCTGTCCCAGGCTGGTGTCACCTATTTCTTCAGTAGACAATGCCATTTGGAAACCAAGATTTTTGTGCTGAGGCCGTTGCCATGGTGTAGTGGCACCTGAGATGCCAGCAACCTGTATAGGTGCTGGTTCAAGTCCTGGCTGCTCCATTTCTGGTCCAGCTCCCTGCTAGTTTCCTGGGAAAGCAGCAGAAGATGGCTCAAGTGCTCAGACTCCTGCCACTCATGTGGGAGACCTGGAGGAAGCTCCTGGCTCCTGGCTTTGGCCTGGTCCAGCCATTGCGGCCATCTGGGGAGTGAACCAGCAGATGGAAGATCTCTCGCTCCCTCTCTGCTTCTCCCTCTCTCTCTGTAACTCTTTCAGATAAATAAAAAAAAATCTTAAAAAAAAAAAAAAAAAAGAAGTAGAGGAACCTGGACATGAACAGGTACTCGGATATGGGACGTGGACATTCCAGGCAGCTGCTCCAGCTGCTGTGCCACAGTGCCCGCCCCACTGACTTTTTTTTTTAAAGAGAGCCTCCTTTTTTGTTGTTTTAAAGACTTGTTTATTTGGAAGGTAGGGTTAGAGAGAGAGAGAGAGAGACAGAGAGAGACAGAGATCTTCCAACCTCTGTTTCACTTCCCAAACAGCAAAGCCAGGAGCCAGGAGCTTCTTCTGGGTGTGCTCACTGCTTCTGGGATATACTGCTACTAGCTATTCTCAGAACGAGGAAATACTGTGTGGAGCAGTGGGGAAAAGGGCAAGGAAAAAGCATGAAAATCTTAAACATTTTGACAGTGAAAGGTATACTGGAATTTTTTGTAATATTCTTGTAATTTTTTGAAATTATTTCAAAATAACTTCAAAGAAAAAAAGAGACAGGCAGTTTAACAAGTGGTTAAAAACTGAATGCTGGAAGGAGATAGATTCTGTTTAAATCCCAGCCCCTCTGTGGCACTGGACAAGTGATTCTGATCTCTCTGTGGTTACCTCATTCACAGAGCAGAGAACAATCAGAATGTACTTCATAGGGTTGTTGAGAATGAGTTGAAATAATACATTAAAACTATTAGAATCTGTCTGGTCCATTATGAGTCTTCAACATGTATCGGGTTTTTTTTTTTAATGTACCAACATTTAACAGTTTGGAGATTTCACATACTGTTTAAGGATCTCTGAAGGAGTCTTCAAAAACATTACAGAAAAAAGCATGCATGAATTTCAAAAAAATTTGCAACACATAAATTCACCTTTCAATTTTACTTTTCCATGAACTTTTGGAAGACCCCTTAAATTTCAGTAATCCACTGAAATGTACAAATATTTGAATAGGGTAACTAACATTTTAAAGCACATTCTAGACCCCTCCACTCCTTTGCCTCAACTATTTCTTACATAACTTCATTTTTAGTAGCCTCGGAGAATTTAAATATTTTACTTGAAGAAACACAGTAAGTAGAAAACCTGGTCTCTCTTACCCCCACAGTCCTTGCTTTTTTCCTTACACTTTATGGTGCTCAAATACCTAAAAGTCAATTAATCTATCATCAAGTATTTAGGATAAGCCAAAGCTGCATGATTCAGCCTAATTTGTTGAGCTTTCTCTAATCTCCTGGATTGGATACCAATCCAAATAACTAACCATTTATTGCTGCTCCATGATTGCTCTGTCCTGCTGAACATCTCTAATCAGCAATAAAGTATTTGTAGAATTCTTAATCATCCGGATGTCCTGCACCCGCGCCTTCCAAGCAGCGTCCACAGCTAAGTACCAATGCTTCAGAATTAACTGGAGGATTTACACAGCAGGCACTTCTTCCTCCCCAAATTTGTTCTGCTTTAGTGAGAAAGGCACTTTTTGCACATATGAACAGAGAGGTGAGGTGATGAGGATGGCCCAGCTTGTGGGAGAAGACAGCCAGCCCAGGAAGCCAAAGCTAATATCGAGCCAAGAGTTGACTACACATACTTGAAAAATAAATGTTTCGGTTTTTCATTTGTATTTGTTTCCTTTTTAATAAGCTGATTTTCCCCTGCAGTTCATTTATTATGCTTGTCAAGGTACAGTTTTCCCAAATGGCCTTCTGTTAGCTGAAATCACGTAAGAACACTTGTGCATGGGCTGTAACTCTGCTCTGCTCTGTGCCAGCATCAGTTGCTTGCTGATGGCATGCTAAGGGGTGGGCGGGTGGTGCGTGGTTAGGACACTGCTTGGTATGCCTGCATCCCATATGCAAGTGCTTAGGTTCAAGTTTGTCCACCCCCACTTCCAGCTTCATGCTGCTGCACACGCTGGAAGGCAGCAGGTGATGGCTCAGGTAGTTAGGTCTCTGCCACCAGTTGGAGACCTGGATTAAATTCCTGGCTCCTCGCGTCAGCCTGGCCCACCTCTGACTGTTGTAGGCATTTAAGGATTGAAGCAACACATGAGAGATTTGTGTGTGTGTGTGTGTCTGCTTGCAAATAAATAAATTTAAGATAAATGAATAAAAATAAAGTTGAGTTCAGATGTAGCAGGAAAGAGACCATGATTAGTCAACATTGTCTGCCAAGGGTGCCAGAAGAGACAGTCACAGCCTGGGTCTTATTTTGTCTGCCCTACACACAAAATACAGTACTTCAGAGGTGCATGGGGTGAGAATAAGGCTGATTTTGTAACCAAGTAAGTTGAAATCCATACATAGATTTTTTAGTAATATGCATTTTCTATTAACATTTTGAAGAGCCTTTGTATGTATTAATTTCCACTTTTTTGTACTTATCTTATCAAACTTACCTTTTAATTCCATTTTCTATGAACTTTTCAAGCACCCTGAAAATAGCTTACATTTATTAAGCACCACCTGTGTGCTTGGCACTATATTAAGTGTATTACATTGATATTTTTCAGTGTTTTATTAAGGGTGCATGTATACAAGTTAATTGAGGGAGGAATTTCAGGGCGATACAAATATTTTCATTACTGGTAATGTATATGTTTACAATTATCTGGCAATGCTAATTCTTTCTGAATGTCTGGTGGTATTATTAAATTTACTTCTTTAAACTAATTGATTTCCATTTTAAAGGGTTTATAATTAAATAGTTAGCAAATGGCATTAAATGAGGCATGCAAATTGGATAAAAATAAAAATGGCTCAAGAATGGCTGGAAATTAGGAACTGCCAGAATTGAACAACTCTAGGATAAAAGTGTACATGCATTTTTCCTTTTATAGAAGAGAAAACAGGCTTGGAGATTAATAAAATGCTTAAAGTTCATGGCAGTCTTGAGCCATAGAGCCAGGAAGCCTGACTAGGTATCTCCACCCTCCAGGGATCTCATCTTTGTGTGAACCCCTTCCACCAGCCTGGGCAAGGGCTATGACTTGCTCTTAACCATTACAATGTGTCAAAAGTGATGAGCTGTCACTATATGATTGTGTCATAGAAGACTGTCCCACGTACCTGGCTCTGATGAAGTCAACAGCTGTGCTGGGGAGGCCCACAAGGCAAGGAACAGATGGCAACCTCTCATTAAAGACATAAAAGTAAGGACGTCAAGATCCTGAGTTAACCATCAGAACTGGCATCGTGTGTTCAATTATCCAACAAACACATGCCAAACCCTTACTTCTTCTTTTTTTTAAAGATTTATTTATTTGAAAGGCAGATTTACACAGAGATGGGGAGACAGAGAAAGAGAAAGGGGCCGGCACTGTGGCGCAGTGGGTTAAAGTCCTGGCCTGAAGCGCAGGCATCCCATGTGGGCCTGGTTCTAGTTCTGGCTGCTCCGCTTCTGATCCAGCTCTCTATTATGGCCTGGGAAAGCAGTAGAAGATGGCCCAAGTCTTTGGGCCCCTGCACCTGCATGGGAGACCCGGAAGAAGCTCCTGGCTCCTGGCTTCGGATCGGCACAGTTCTGGCCATTTTGGTCATCTGGGGAGTGAACCAGCAAATGGAAGACCTCTCTCTCTCTGTTCCTACCGCTATCTGAAACTCTGTCTTTCAAATAAATAAGATAAATATTTAAAGAGACACACACACACACAGAAAGAGAGAGAAAGAGAGAGAGAGAGAAGAAGAAGGGAGGGAGGGAGGGGGGAGAGAGGGAGAGAGGGAGAGAGGGAGAGAGGGAGAGAGAGGGAGAGGGAGAGAGAGGAAGAGAGATTGTCCATCTGCTGGTTCACTCCCCCAAATGGCTGTAACAGCTAGGGTTGGGCCAGGCCAAAGCCAGGAGCCAGAAGCTTCTTCTGGGTCTCCCACATGAGTGGCATGGGCCCAGGCACTTGAGCCATCTTCTGCTGCTTTTTCCAGGCCATTAGTAGGGAGCTGGTTAGGAAATGGAGCAGCTGGGATGCAAACTGGTGCCCACATGGGATGCTGGGGTCGCAGGAGGCAGCTTTACCCTCTGTGCCATAACACTGGCCCTAAGTCTTACTTTTTTTAAAATTTTATTTATTTACTTGGAAAGCAGAGTTACACACAGTAAGAAGGAGAGACAGAGAGAAAGGTCCTCCCTCCGCTGGTTCACTCCCCAAATGGCTGCAGTGGCTGGAGCTGTGCCGATCTGAAGCAAGGAGCCAGAAGCCAGAAGCTTCCTCCCGGTCTCCCACGTGAGTGAAGGAGCCAAAGCACTTGTGCCATCCTCCACTGTTTTCCCAGGCCACAGCAGAGAGCTGGATTGGAAGAAGGGCAGCCAAGACTAGAACCGGCGCCCATATGGGATGCTGGCACCTCGCGAGGAGGATTAACCTACTGCGCTATGGCGCCGGCCCCTTGAGACTTACTTCTGACGAATTCACACACTGGGTCTATGTCAAAAGAATTCTGTTTTCATGTTACGGGAATTGCTTCTTACTCCCCCCCGAGGTCCTTCGTTCCCCACAGGTTAATCGCTAGGACAAGCTCACCCCACATTTCCTACTGGGATTTGTTCTTTTTTACTACCTAAATTGTAGCAAATTCTCTGAGACCATTGTTCTCAAATATTTGTAATATTTTTATCCCATGGGCAATTTACTGTAGGAAAAACCTCCTATAAAAGTTGTCTCACTTTCACTGAAAATGAAAAAAATGAAAGCAAGAAAACACGAAGCTGGGTAAAAAGAAAGGCCCTGGGGTGGGTGCTGTGGCACAGCAGGTTAAGTCACTGCACCCCATATCAGAGGGCCTGGTTTCAAGTCCTGCCTCTGCTTCCAATCCAGCTTCCTGGTAGTGTGCCTGGGAGGCAGCAGATGATGGCTCAAGTGTTTGGGTTCCTGCTACCCAGGTGGGAGTCCCAGATGGAGTTCCTGGTTCCTGGCTTTGGCCTGGCACAGTCCAGACGATTGCCTATGGAAGAAAGCCAGTGAATGGAAGATCTCTCTGCGTCTCTCCTTCTCTATCATTCTGCTTTTCAAATAAATCAATCTTTTCAAAATGAACCAAAATTCTGATATTTCTGAGATACCAATGGTTGGTTTTGGTTTTCTTTAGTGGCAAAAACAGATCATTAGTGCAAGTGAACAACTGAAACCATAAACCCAAAGGTGCAAAGATTATCTCCCAGTCACTTCTAGAGGAACAGTTAGCTAGAGCAGAGCCGCATACACTGCAGAGTAACAAAACATGTTGCCACTGTGCTCACAGATTCTGATACAATTCCACCTTTTCTGTTTTTCTTAGAGCTTCCGGAAGATGATGCTGAGTCTGTCTTAGGACAGCACTGAATCAATTTGCCAAATCTTTCCAAGGTTCACTAACAAGTGACCTGGAAAAAAAAATTCATATTAAGACTCTAAAAGTCTGCAAGTGCCGGAAGAGTTTAGAATGGTTAACTCATCAACTAACCCAGAACAAACGGAGGTGCTTGTCTAGCACGTTCTTGTTGGGACCGGAAAATAAACCAGAAAACAACCTCGCCTGCAGAGAGGACCATTCAGTCACACAGGTCAGAAGTAAACTGCTTAGGTAATGAATGACTGTGGAGTTATTCACATGCTGGCAGACCTCACGAAATCACATTTTAACCAGAAATTTCTAAGTGACTCAAGAGATCTTGGACGCCTGCACAGATAACATGAATCTTCTTCAGTGAACTCAGTAACTCCTTTTCCTGTTTTCAGAAAAGTTTTTGGATTTTTCTGTACCTTAGAAGTTATACAACTCACCTGTACAATTATATGAGCATGAATAGGACCCTCTGGATAGTATGCAGGGCCCAGTACAAGCTAAAATGAGAGGCTTCTTACTTTTTAAAAAAGTAAGCATTTTCAGAGAGTGGGAGCAAAGCATTAGACCAAGTACAGGGCTCTCCCAAACAAGGGGCCCTGTGACACTTCCCAGGCGGAGGCCCAGGTGCCTGGAGCCAGTCCCAGCACGGACATGGAGACATCTGACCACTGTTTAATCCTTCATAGCTATTGATTTACTCATATTTTATTTTCCCTCTTGGGTCAGTCTAAGTAAGCATCATTTTTCTAGAAAATTGTCAGTCTCATTTAAATTTATAAGCTTACTGGTGCATACTTGGCTTAGTGTTTTCTCTTGTGACTTTACTATAATTGTAGTGTTCTTTCTATTCTTAACATCATTTTTATGCCGTGTATCTCAAGAAGAATCTATGATTTTAGTTCTTTGAAATAACAAAGCTTCTGTTTTTCTTTCTCATTTCATTGCTTGATGATTTAATTTCCGTCCTTCCTTCTCTCCTAGCCTATGTTCCTATCCCCTGTCACCTCTCTCCTTCTTCCCTTCTCTCCTCTCCCTTCTCTTCTGTCTTTTCTCTTTCTCTCCCTCCCTCTTTCTCTTCCCCCAATGTCTACAGCCTCAGGAATTTAATATAGAGCCTGGAATAGTTCCCAACAAAACAAAGGGACTTACACCAAAGCCCGCCCTATAACTTACATGACACTAATACCGATCTCCACAAAATGTCAAAACCAGCGCATCACACAACCTGGGGATGAACCTTTGGGATTCTGACCTCAGCCTTTAGGGCAAGGATGTGGACTAGAAAAACAGGTGACTGATAAAAACCTCACCTCTGTAACAAGAACATTCATATTTGGATAAATTAAGACACACATCTAGAGTCACCTACCTGGTCCAGAGGAGTGTGGAAATGGATCTAGGACTTTTACTGTGAAAGGTCTAAAAAACTCATCTCATAAAAAAATTTTAACACAATTATCCACTTACCACAGCCTCCCATTATGCTAAGTACTTTATATGTAATTTCCAAAACAACTTTACCAAACTACCACTATCCCCAGATGTAATCAACTGACAGTTAGCTATGTCACTACCCTAGAAAGTGGCACATCTGGGCTTCCAACCCACGTCCTCTGCGGCCAGAGATTCACACCTGCTGCCCAATCGAATGACCTGTAACTGGATTAATGGAGCAAGGCGCTTCATTTCCTAAGTCTTAATTTCTTCACAAAAGGAACAGAACCAGAAGTATCCTTCTACTATCTTTTTTTTTTTCTCTATTTGATTTAATAACTTGCTTTTTCTCCTCATTGGAAAAAGGAAGATAACATTAAGTCAGTTGGTACAGAAACAATGTAAGGTATTTATAGGTGGGTACTTCAAAAAGCTCATGCAGAGTGGAATTTTAAAAGTTTAGTTTGGAAAAAAAAATCTGTAAATCATGCATATGCGGGGTTTTCAGAGAGTTCATGGAAGACATCACACATGGATTTCAAAACTCCAAGCTGGCAAAAGGCAAGCTGTTGGCTATTGGCAGGAAGGCTGAGTTCTCAATATAGGGATCACCTCTGGTGACAAGGAGCCAAGAAAGAACCACATTGTCTATCAGGACAGAGCTTGGAGGTCACCCGGCCACTCCTGTAACATTCTGTTGGCTACACAGGGCTGGGCTGGTCAAGGTGGCACCGGGAAACACAAGAGCTGGAACGCTGTGGAAGGACCATGGGACCACCTCAGAGATAACTACCACTGCACTCCATACAGAGACCAACAGCAGCAGCAGCAGCGACGAAAGCTGGCGTTTGCTAAAGTGCTCACTAGGTGCCAACTGTCCATCCCTCTGCATATATTGCTTAATTTTAAATGAACATCAACAAACAACACTATTACCAACCCCAGGATGCAAATAAATTTGCATAAATTTAGAGAAAGTCATCTGCCTAGTAGGGAGGACACTGGACATGGATCTGGGACTTTGATCGTAAACCTTAAGGTCTGACTTCCTTCCATAGGAATTTTTTTTTTTTTTTTTTTTGAAAAGGGGCCAGTGTTGTGACACAGCAGGTAAAGCCTCCATCTGCAACACTGGCATCCCACATGGGCACTGGTTCATGTCCTCACTGCTCCACTTTTGATCCAGCAGCTTGTTAATGGCCTGGAAAAAGCAGTGGAAGATGGCACAAGTGTTTGGGCCCCTGCCATACATGTGGAAGATCAGGATGAAGCTGCCAGCTCCTGGCTTTGGTCTGGCCCAGCCCTGGCCATTGTGGTCATTTGGGGAGTAAACCAGTGGGTAGAAGATCTCCCCTACCCCGTAACTCTGACTTCCAAATAAATAAATAAATCTTTTAAAAAAGGAAGGGAGGGAGGGAGGGAGGGAGGGAGGGAGGGAGGGAGGAAGGAAGGAAGGAAGGAAGGAAGGAAGGAAGAAAGGAAGGAAGAAATTATTCAGACTAGCCCCTATCTTCACAAAGCATTTCTTCTGGATCAGGTCTTCTCAACCTCAGCACAAATGCATTTAAGTCCAGATAATTCTTTTTTTTTTTTTTGGATTTTTAAAAAACTTTTATTTAGTAAATATAAATTTCCAAAGTACAGTTTATGGATTACAATGGCTTCCCCCCCCACCATAGTTCTTTATTGTTGGGGCACTGCCCTGCACACTCTAGATATTTAGTGGTGTTTCTGACCTCAACCTCCTATAAGACACCAGCTTCTCCTTTCAGTTGTGATCATCAAAGATGTCACCAGACATTGCCAAGTGTCTACTTTGGGGTTCCAGCTCTCTATCATTAGAATTTTTCTCTGTGGAGATTCCATTAAAGTATACTACAACATTTCAACTGTTAGATGCAAACTTAATTCATGGAGATGAGAATTTTTAAAGGAACAGATATTCATCCCACAAACATTTCTTGTCTCCCTAGAGACCTATACAAACAACTTTAAAAATGCCCACCCTCACAGTCATTAACTTTCCAAGATGAGTGGGAATGGGTTATTAATTGTTGGAGATCAAAATCTTCATTATGGATTAGCAATGGGACAAAGAATTGGCTTGCCCAGTTGACCAAGCTATAAACCACAGAAACAATTGAATTAATTGTAACAAAAGGTGTAGTTAACAGAATGCATTCCATTTATCCAATTCAGAAGGAATTTCACCTGTCTCTGAAGCAAAGCTTAGAGAATCTATCAATTTCCATACCAGTGTTGAAATTGCTTTGGGGATCTATTCATTACTAAAATATTTACCACACATCATAAACAGTTCCATGGCTGTTGTATGAGTACTCAGAAAGAAAAATGACTTATAACCATGATATTACTCAAATCACCCAGTTGGTTGCTCAGTTCTAAACAATGGCTTTGGGAAACTCTTTTATCTCAACAAGCTATTCACTTTTATTTATTATTAGATAAATAGGCAGCTACTGATGAATGCAATACAAGTTTTATTTAAAAAGAATTATATTTCTTTTCCTTCCCTCCCATTAATGTAATTAATTTATGTGTGTTGATGGAAATCTTGCAAATTTGTAGCAACTTCCAACAACTTGTAGAAAGCTCACCAAGCTGAGCAACAAGCACTGTTCGCTTCACCTAGCGATTGACTAAGTTGTGAGCACTACGAGGCTGCGGCTCAGGGAGTTTTGCTCTCAGCTACCTTGTCAGAAACTAAACTCATATGTGGCACAGAGTAGATGCTCAACAACCTTAGCTGAATAAATGAATGGTCTTTAAAAGCTCATTGCCTCATTTCCCAGAACACCAACAAGAAATGAAATCCTACATTTTACCCTTCATCATGTTCTAAATCATCTTTTAACACCTTTTGATATAAATACCTAAATCATTAGGTCGTTCTTTAACTTTGAGAGTGATTTGATTTTGCATCAGGGCTGAACTTAGATGCTCCTGTTGAGCTGGCCCAAGGCTTGACTCACATCGCATAGCAAGGGAGAATGGTGAGCCTGCCAGATTTTACCAAACTGAAGGGGAATTTCTCATGACAGGCCCTAGCACCTCACATCCTGACTGCATTACCAGGGACACCATAATCAAGATCACCAAGGTCATACCTGACTTCCCAGACGTGTTAGAATGTCAGCAAACTACAGACAAACACTTCACAGCATAGCTGTGCTATGTGCTCATGGTGAAAGAAATACTGTTAAGGAGAAGTGGCTGAGAATTTATTACGTCATTCATATGGCTAACTTTGTTATTCGCATGGCCTCACTGTAATCTTCACATCAGTCGTGAGCTATGAGGCAGGGTAACTCTGTTTCAGATGAGGAGACAGATGCTTAGAGGGGTTAAGAAATATACCTCGGGTCATGAACTAGTAAGTGGAAGACCTGGTCTTTGAACAAATATTCTTTGGGCTCCAGAGCATGGGCCCACCACGACTGTAACTCATTACCCCAAGTGAGAATCTGAGAACAAATTAACATCATCAAAATAGTAGGCACAAGCTAAGTTTGTGTTCAATACTGAAAGTGATGGAGAGACAAGCTGCCTTGATGTACTGATGCAGCGGGTTCTTGCTTTAAACGGTATTGTGTCAAAACAAAATCATTGCATAGGGAAACCCCTCCCTCACTTTGCACAGTTCCATGGTGCTGTGGTCTCAATGTTGGTGTGACCAAAAATTCACTCCTCAAACCTCACAGCTGATATAAGAGTAGTACTAGACGGTGCCCGTGGGACATGATTATGTCTCAACGACTCCTCACTCACAAATGCGATTTGTGCCCCTGAAAAACAGGAGAGCATCCTTACCGCCTTCCATCACGGAGGACATAGCAAGAAGACTCTGCCTCTGCAGCAGGGATCAGGCCCTCAGCAGACGCCAAAGCTGTTGTCACCTTGAACATGAACTTCCCAGCCTCCTGAAATATAAACAAGACATTTCTGTTCTTTATAAATTACCCAATCTGAGGTTTTTTGCTACAGGAGCCCACACAGACTGAGATACATGGTAAAGAGATCACAGGTCAGTCACTAAAGAACCATGCAAAGCAAGGGACAGTTCCAGTATGCTTGGGTTTCAGGTGTGTACAAAGCAAACACAACCTGTGCAAAGTGGAAGAAAACCTGGGAGGAGTTCACCCAGGCAAACTCCCATGAACTCATTCCTAAGTGGATGGGGTGGTGTCACCAGCTAACAAAATGATCTTCCACCCTGAGACAGTTTGGGTCTCTGGAATCTGAATCTGGTGTTGACTAGAATTTCTTCTTTTAACTTCTATTATTTGCAGAGAATCCTCTAAAAACACTTGTACCCGGGGCCGGCATTGTGGCACAGCAGTTTAAACTGCCACCAGTGACCCCAGCATCCATATTAAAGGGCAGATTCAAGTCCTGACTGCTCTGCTTCCAATCCAACTCTCTGCTAAGATGCCTGGGAAGGCAGATGATGATAGTCCAAGTACTTGGGTCCTTGTCATCCACATGGGAAATCCAGATGGAATTCCTGACAGCTGACTTTGGCCTGGGCCCAGCTCCAGCAACTGCAGCCATCTGGGGAGTAAACCACCAGATGGAACATCTCCTTCCCTATGTTTCTCCCTCTCTCTGTTCCTCTACCTTTCAAATAAATAAAAATAAATCTTATTTTAAAAAATATTTGTACCCAAGGATAGGACTACCTATAACCACCTTATGATTCATCTCATATTACATTGTGTATGTGGTTGCTATGTTTCCAGAGATCCACAACACATAAGTGCATAATTGTGACTACAACTTTGATCGTTTGCATACACATGCACATTGATACATATGTACTTAACTTTCTATATTCATATGTGGACTTTTGTTCATGTAAGTTTGATTTCTCCTACTCTAATATCTGTTTCCTAACCTTGGTCCTATGTACCTCATCCCACTATTAGCTAGGAGCACTACAAAGAATATCTGTTATGAGTTTATTCTAATGTTTGCTGAAGTCAGAGGTTAAAATGCTACTGGCTGGATTTGCAGTGCAACTGTGTTTGATTTGGCATTGCCACAGTCCCTGTGCACAGGTCAGGTGTCCCCAGTTCACCACAGTTCCCTCCTGAGCCTAATTCACTAAATTATGTTCCTTGCCTGCCCCTGTAGGTATCTGACTTGTCAAACAAGGCTTAATAAAGTATCAATGAGAAGCAAATTTCTTGAACAAATCCCAAAACACAGACCAAAGAAAAATATTAAAGAGGAAGAGAAGGAAAAAAGTCAAAAGTAGAGAAAGAAAGAATAAACTCTATATGGATTGGTTATTTGTTGATGAAAGGACACAGAATTATTCTGACAGCTTCTGTTTCATTAGAAGCAAGGCCTCTGACTAAGAATGAGGACTAGGAAGAGGTGTGCGGGAGATGAGACATGGAAATGTCACCTTTAACAAAAGAGCAATCTGGCAAGGGAAAGGCAGAACTTAGACTCCATTTGATATTTGTGATCATGACCAGATCAACACATTGGTGCACTCTGCGATGGTCTGGGTGTGGCTACAAAGCTTCAGATTTCCCAGGGCTGCTGTTCTGCAAGGATGAAAGAAAGTAGGGTGATCAGCCAGCGTCCAGAGTGGCCTGCAGTGGTCCCTGCCTTTGATGTCCATGCCTCTGTGTGGTCCCTTCCTCTCCCACACTAACAATGCCTGTGCGACCAACAGAAAACTATGAAAACAATGATGTGTGACTTCCAAGGCTAGATCACAGAGGACACTGTAACATTCACTTTGCATTCTCTCAGATCACTCTCCCTGAGCAGTCACCACGTCATGAGGACATTCACGAAGTCCTACAGAGAGGCCTCCTGCCTACCACCAAGACTGGCTACCAGGCATGTGAGTGACTCAGCTTGGAAAACTAATCTCCCAGCCACGTTCCGGTCTCTTGCAACTATGGTGCTGGCTGAGGTCTGGCTGAAACCTCAGGAGAGAGCCTCGGGTAGCTGCACCCAACTAAGCTCTACTGCATTCTTGATCTACAGATACTGTATGAAATAACACTCTTCTCGTCTTAAGCAACTAACATTTTGCTTAACTGGTTAGGTGCTTGTGATGCAGCAACAGACAACTAACAGGAAAGGAAAGGGTATTTTCACGGGAACAATTCTACTGACGAACCATGGAACTTTCGCCATAGTCGACTCACAAGCAGGGAAGTGAGGAAGAGAAGGATGTGAATGAACATGCGTGTAACTGAAGAAAGTCCGGACTTCTCACTGTGGTCCACCTAACAAGCTCCTGATGCCCCCTGCAATAATCTCCTCCCAGCACCTGCCTGCTCGCGAGGAAGAGCCAGACGCAGATTCTACGATGCGATGGGTATTGTTCCGTCAGTAAGCTAAGTGCATCTCTGCCTGAGCTCTTTTTGCAACAATGACTCCTTAACCCCGAGTACTCCTCACTCAAACCATTCTCTCGTTTTTTAGATCCCAGGATGAAATTCACATATTCTGAGAGAGCTGCTTTATCCAATGTGGCCA
This sequence comes from Lepus europaeus, assembly GCF_033115175.1. Classification (NCBI taxonomy): domain Eukaryota; kingdom Metazoa; phylum Chordata; class Mammalia; order Lagomorpha; family Leporidae; genus Lepus; species Lepus europaeus. The sequence goes on along the minus strand of NC_084836.1, from coordinate 118,292,881 downwards.
TGCCTCCATCCCCACTCAGCTACTTACGCTGATGCCCTATTTTATTTCCTTCAAGTCTCACGGTGCTATATAAAGTTATATTGTTTGTTTGTCTACTCCCTTATCTCATCAACAAGAATATAAAAGAACCAAGACCTTATTTGTCTTGCTTACTGTGGGGATCCCCAGCATCTTAAATAGTACTTTCACCATAGGCAACTCATCATAAATAGCTCTCGTGTGAATGGGTGAATGAAAAGAAGGGAGCGACATAGCCTGAATGCGGACTTACACAAGCAGTACAAAGTACTGACACAGGAAATGCTGATGAGATGCGTAACTGAGCACTCCGGGAGGGCAGCAACCGAGGCGGGACAGACACCTTCAGCCTGGAGGATTCCAAACTGCCACTCACGACTCCGCTCTGGGACAGGGGCCAAGTAGAGTTGGAGCAGATGCTGGCTTCTGAATGGAAATGGCACGTTAGCCACAGTGACCAGTGTGCAGTGTGACAGCACAGTGGCAGCAAGGAACCTGGTGCCCCACCAGCCCTGTCTCCCTCCAGAAGCACCCAGCTTTAGCTCACTGTGACGTTTTCATTGCTCTGCATACAGCCACATGGGGAAGGCAGTATTATCTGGGAAACCGCTCCTCCCATGTCACAGAACACACTGCAGTGTTCAAGAAAATCCCACCCAAACATGGGTGATCTTGTATTCACTCACTACCATCCTAATTGGGTGCTCTGGCCCTAATGTTAACACATTACTGGCAACTAGACCCACAGTAGCCTCACACCAATTATGAGTTTACAAGCTGCTGACACACCACAGGCAGGCATTTTTAATCATTAAGGCAAACTCGGGAAGAGTTTATGATTCCCGATTGCATGCTGCTGTTCAATGCCCGCAGCTGGGCAGCTTTAGACTTCAAAGGGGGTGAAACATCTCCGTGTCCACATGAGTCACCGAACAGATCTCAGCACATTGCAAGACTGTTAAATACATGCTTTAGGTCTTAACCAAGACAATAAAATGCCTTTCTTGAAAGGGAAACAATCTTCTTTCCTTCTGATGAAAAGTTTGAGTTCTTGTTTGGAAAACTGTTGCCAGAGCAACAAGGAATTCTCCTTATTTGGGAGCTGGGATGAGTAACAACCAATAATTTTAAAGATTTATTTATTTATTTGAAAGTCAGAGTTACACACAGAGAGAAGGAGAGGCAGAGAGAGAGAGAGGTCTTCCATCCACTGGTTCACTCCCCAGATGGTCACAGAGGCCAGAGCTGAGCTGATCCAAAGCCAGGAGCCAAGAGCTTCCTCTGGGTCTCCCACCTGGATGCAGGGGCCCAAGGACTTGGACCATCTTCTAATGCTTTCCCAGGCCACAGCAGAGAGCTGGGTCAGAAGTAGAGCAGCTGGGATCCAGAGGACGTAATGCTATTACTAGTACTAGATTCCTTTGTCTCCCTATCTTACCTCTGCTTTCCTTTGTATGGCGTTCGTTCTCCAGTGACAATCCCCTTCACTTCTAGGTCTATATTCCACCAGCTTAACATCTTCAGAACAAAGAAGTTTCTCTTTCCCAATAATCTCAACAAAAGTCCCAGAATTGAATCTCATGGGCCTTTGGCCAATAACTTACAGTAGCACAATGACTGGCCAGGGTGATGGCTGGACGAGGGGTAGATCACGTGTCTACACCTGAAGTTGAGGTAGGAAGGATGGAGTGGGTCAGCCCTCTCTAAACTTTATGGACTCAACAGAGGAAAGATAATTCCTCAGCCAAAATCAGGGTGCTGATTCCTGTATGAGGAGGAAGTGGTGCAAGACAGCTAACAAGAAATGCCCTGTACACATCCCTTAGAAAGATAAGAAGTAGCCATTAAGAACTTTTCTGCTTAAAGGTTTCCAATGAGAAGCTACCCAATGTTGTGGGCCAATCCCAAGCAGGGAAGGAAGAGGGGTTCTAGGTTGCAAAGTTGGCAGGTGCTCAATCCAGTGGCGACCCAGTATACTGGGCAGCCAGGCACCCACAGGTTAAAGTTTGGGTGTGTAGCAGCTGCAGCTGAGCTCAGCCAGGAGGGGGCACGGTCACACCTGCGTAGATTCTAGAGGCTCTGACAGAGACCAGTGTGTGGTCTGGAGACCTCTGAAGATGTAATTTCCACAGCAGTGGTCACACTCCAGTTCTGTCCTGCCTGTGTTTTGCAAGTTGGGGCTGACTCTTTGGGGCTTATTAACGCCTCCATGCCTGTGCCCCCTGCCCTTGTCTCTCTCCTCTCGACTGTCAGACATGAGGAAGCTACCTGGAAATGGTGCAGCGCTTGTGAGTCTGAGGGTTGGAGACTTTCTGCCAGGTATGGATCCTCATTTCCCCCATGCCCAGCTGGCTCTACCCTGAGCAAATCATTTGTCCTTTTGCCTGTTTTCCTTAAAGATGAGATCCTAAATGCAGGAGCCTACATTCCAGAATTCTTACAAAGACACAATAATACGTAAAAAACACTGAAAACAGTGCTTGGACCCTAGGATGTACTTGACACATGTTGACTCATATTATTACATGTGGGATAAATGAACAAGTGTGTGAAGCCATTCATATGTGACCTGAGACAAACTGATACCTTCACATACCTGGTTACCCATATGCATGACTCCTACCTGCAAAGATGTTTTGAGGATCAAATAAGAGAATTTGTCTTTTCATTGTTTATATCTTATCCAGTACAAAGAGGATTTAAAATGGGTCAGGTTATTACAAAAAAACAAAAAACAGAAAATTCAAAAACTGAAAATCAGGAAATAACAAGTGCTGGCAATTGTGTGGAAAAACCGGAATCTTTGTACTCCATTGATATGGAATGTAAAGTGGTGCAGCTGCTGTGAAGATTCTCAAAAGCTAAAAATATTATGATTCAACAATCCTACTTTCTGGGTATTTATCCAAAAATTGAAATCAAGATCTCAAAAAGATATTTGCATTCTCATGTTCATTGTAGCATTACTCACAGCAGCTAAAATGTGAAAGAAGCCTCAATGTGTCCGGATGAAAGGATGGATAAAGGACATGTGACGCACGCACAACGGGATGCTACACAGCCTTTGAAGAAGATCCTGGGGCCAGCATTATGATGTAGCAGGTTAAGCCACTGCCTGCGACACCACATCCCGTATGAACACCAGTTAGAGACCCAGCTGCTCCACTCCTGGGAAAGCAGCAGAAGATGGCCCAAGTGCTTGGATCCCTGCACCTACGTGGGAGACCTGGAAGAAGCTCCAGATTCCTAGCTTCAGACTGGCCTAGCTCCAGCCATTGGGCCATTTGGGGAATGAAACAGCAGATGGAAGATCTACTGTTTCTCTCTCTCTCCCTCTCTCCCTCCTTCTCCCTCTCCCTCTCCATCTGTAACTCTACCTTTCAAATAAATAAATAAATAACCTTTAAAAAATAAAAGAAGATGCTGCCATAAACGACAACCTGGGTTAACCTCATAGAAGTGAAATACGCCAGTCAGACAAGGACAAACATGTCTTTCTGCTCAGGCGAGGTATCTCACAGAGCCAACTTCACAGAAGCAGGGAGCAGTATGGGGTTGCCTGGGGCTGGGGCATGCAGCAGGGAGAAGTGACTATGCAATGAGTGTGAAATGGGAGATGAATTAGTTCTAGGGATCTGCTGAACATAGGGTCTATAGATATTAATAACACTGTATACTGAAATATTTGCTAAATGGGTAGGTCTTTTGTTATATGATCTAACTACAATTTTTATTATTATTATTATTTTTGACAGGCAGAGTGGATAGTGAGAGAGAGAGACAGAGAGAAAGGTCTTACTTTGCCATTGGTTCACCCTCCAATGGCCGCCATGGCCAGTGCGCTGCGGCCAGCGCACCGTGCTGATCCAAAGGCAGGAGCCAGGTACTTATCCTGGTCTCCCATGGGGTGCAGGACCCAAGCACTTGGGCCATCCTCCTCTGCACTCCCGGGCCATAGCAGAGAGCTGGCCTGGAAGAGGGGCAACCGGGACAGAATCCGGTGCCCCGACTGAAACTAGAACCTGGTGTGCCAGCGCCAGTCCTGGCTACTTGCTTCTAGTCCAGTTCCCTGCTAATGTGCCTGGGAGGCAGCAGATGATGGCCCAAGTATTGGTCTCTGCCACCGTATGGGACATATGAGATACCCATATGAGACAGAGTTTTGGGATCCTGGCTTTGGCCTGGCCCAGACCTGTCTGTTCCAGAAATTTGAAGAGTGAACCAACAGAGTGAAGATTGCTTGCTCTCTCTCCCACCTCTCTCTTACTCTGCCTTTCAAACACATAAATCAATATTTTAAGAAAAGAGAAAAACAGGGCCGGCGCCACAGCTCACTAGGCTAATCCTCCGCCTGCGGCGCCAGCACACCGGGTTCTAGTCCCGGTTGGGGCGCTGGATTCTATCCCGGTTGCCCCTCTTCCAGTCCAGCTCTCTGCTGTGGCCTGGAAGTGCAGTGGAGGATGGCCCAAGTGCTTGGGCCCTGCACCCGCATGGGAGACCAGGAGAAGCACCTGGCTCCTGGCTTCAGATTGGCACAGTGCGCCAGCTGTAACAGCCATTTGGGGGGTGAACCAACGGAAGGAAGACCTTTCTCTCTGTCTGTCTCTCTAACTCTGTCAAAAAATAAATAAAAGAGAAAAATTACCACTAATTTTAGAAAACCCCAATTTCTACAAGAAAATAAAAATCACTTAGAAATAAAGAAAGGAGTGAAGCAGATCACGAACCTCGTGGTACCCACTAAAAGCACTACTCGATGAGGCTCACATACAACCTGGCCCCTTCCTTGAGTCTCACACACAAACCCACATTCACAAGTCAAGAGAAGGTGAGACAAAGTGCAGGCAGAAACCAAGAGGCAGCGCCTGCCTCTCCCTCTGCATTGCATCGCCAACAAACATAATCCAGGGGCCTTTGGGCACATGGTGAGAGTTTTCTCCCATAGAGAACTGGGCCCATAACCCAGTGATGAGCCCCCTGAACACAATGATGGTCTGGCTTTCACTGACCCCACAGGACCTGTGATAAAGCAACTGGGTAAGCGCAACAGGAACTCTGTGTAGAGAAAAAAAAGTCCAAGTGGAGGAAACCAATGTGGATGGGGTCACACCCCTTGTCATGAACAGCATCCTGAGATCAGCATCCCTCTCCCACCACCTAGACCCTGCCCTCCAAGGAGATCTGAACATGCTTGAGAATACTCTACTTTCTCATGTTGGTAATTTTGAGGAAAATAACAAAAAGAACATGTTAAAAATACCCTATGGCGCAGCAGGTTAAAGCCCCAGCCTGTAGTGCGGTCTCCCCATATGGGCGCCAGTTCAAATCCCGGCTGCTCCACTTCCAATCCAGCTCCTGGCTAATGCACCTGGGAAAACAGCAGAAGATGGCCCAAGTGCTAGGGTCCCTGTACCCACATGGGAGACATGGAAGAAGCGCCTGGCTCCTGGGTTCAGCCTGGCCCAGACCTGGTCGTTGCAGCCATTTGGGGAGTGAAGCAGCAGAAGACCTCTCTGTGTCTCTCCACTTCTCTGTGCTTTTCAAATAAGTAAAAATAAATATTAAAAAAACACCCAATTAGCCAACATGAAGTAGAGAAAACAGAGGAGAGATTTGAAAGGAAATAAGGTGACTGCCCTGAGAAGCAACTCCATATGCCTCTCTGGGTTGAAGGCTTTTGGGAGTCAACAGAATAAGCAGCAAAGGCTGGAAAACAGGCTCCCTATTTGTGTCGGAGCAAAGGGGTGATCTCCTGCCACACACGGGGAGCTATGAGGCCCCCTGCCCAGAGCCGGTTATCTTCAGCAGTGACCGAAGACGATGGGGCACCGTCCAAGTGTCTGCTGCTGCTTCTTCAACACACGTGGGGCTAACTGTGGAGTCTTATGGAGAGCCACATGCTCCACCTTGAGCAAGGAATGTGCTGCACACACAACTGGCTCCTCCAAGCAGCCCCATGTAAGGACAGCGTGTCTGGTCCCTGAGACCTCGAGATTCCTACATCCTTTCCTTCTCTCAGGACTCCTGGGCCACCCCTGTCATGTTCCACGTGCAGAGAGGAACTCACTCACCCTAACGCAGCTGGGTTCACAAGGGGAAGCGAGCCAGATGAGTGCCCTGGTCATCCCTGCCTTTGGACCACCAGCTTTGCCAACAAGCCTGGAGGCTGTAACCCTCACCCAAGTGTAGCTGCAGCACCACCGCCATGACCTCTCACTGGCTGCCAGCAGTTGGGGCCATCTCTGGCATTTTTCCTTCGTTCTCTCCTCTCAGGGTTCTTCTAAACCATCGTATTCAGCAGTCTGGGCTATCAGTGGAGATCCAGCCACCCAGTGAAGCAGGTGATTTCATCATACCCACTTTACAAACCAGGGAACCAAGGTGCAGGCAAAGTAACTGCCACAGACACACAGTAGGCCAGGGACCGAGCTCACATGGAACAATCACACTACTACGCCTTCCTCCAGAACAGTGGCAAACAAGAGACTTTCTTGAGTGCCCACTAAGTGCCTGGCACCGTGCTTGGTTCCAGGGGTGTAATATGGGAAGCAGAAGCAGATGCAGGCCAGCGCTGTGGCTCAACAGGCTAACCCTCCGCCTGCGGCACCGGCACACCAGGTTCTAGTCCCGGTTGGGGCACCGGATTCTGTCCCGGTTGCCCCTCTTCCAGGCCAGCTCTCTGCTATGGCCCGGGAGTGCAGAGGAGGATGGCCCAAGTGCTTGGGTCCTGCACCCCATGGGAGACCAGGAGAAGCACCTGGCTCCTGGCTTCGGATCAGTGCGGTGTGCTGGCCACAGTGCGCCGGCCGCGGTGGCCATTGGAGGGTGAACCAATGGCAAAAGGAAGACCTTTCTCTCTGTCTCCCTCTCTCACTGTCCACTCTGCTTGTCAAAAAAAAAAAATTAAAAATAAAATAAAAAATAAAAAAAGAAGCAGATGCAGAGCCTGCTCTGAGGAAGCCGCGGCCAAGGAGGGTGAGGTCACATGCACAGCAGCACCCCACTGGGAGCATGCAAGGAGTTGGGAGTGCTTTCTGCGGGCCTGTTCTCCATTGAGGGGCTCCTCCAGGGCCCTAGGATGGGATTTCTATTTCAAGATGATATTCATAGAGTAACTGCTTGGCCCACATGCATAAACCTCCTCTACCCAAGATATCCTTTTCCAGCTCTCAGTACATACACTGGTCACCTTTCACTTCTCCTGGGTGTTTCCAATGTAGATGATGGCCCTCCCTTCACAAGCCTAAGCCAGCATCGTATCCCATTAGCCAGTTCCTGAATGGACCCACCTAGGCCTATCAGGTCATAAAGTCAAGGCTGTAACTTCAAGTATATAAAGTCTGAACACCTTGGGAACTGTTTAGCTTTTGATGAACCTCAGGAATTAGTCTCCTTATTGATGAGGCTATAAAACATAGGCTTCCTTAAAAATCACTAACCACAACTATGTTAGGACAGTATGAATTAGGATATGTTTTTCACAGGGCTTGCAGAAGTGATTGAGTCCTGAGAAAAAAGCAATGTTCCTAATGTATGAGAAGGAAACATTAAAACCACATACAATAAATACTGACTTAAATAACTACAAACCAGTAAATTGTTAATGACCAGCTGTTAATAAAATCAGTGTCTACATATGTATGTCTGTGTAAACATGACTTAGTGTGAATGTGGTTGAAATTAAGCCTACTATGTGTGATAGAACATTCCAGATGGAAGAGGAAGCTGACTCAGGGGGACAAGATATTTGTGAAAAAAGGAGCGAGGGAGCCTGAGGGTCTGTGGTGAGTTGGGCCAGGCTTCTGAAGAACAATCCCAAACAAGTTGTTTTACCTTGCTGTCCATCAGAGTTTTTAAGACTTATTTTAACTAATGTTTCTTTATGAACTATCTGAATAGAGTGGTCCATTTTTCCTGGTAGACTCCCAAGGCATTCATGCCCCAGGAACTCACTGAGCACCCACACTGCTGAACCCTGGTCACATTCCTGTGCAAGGCTCAAGCCTAATCCACCAGTCCAGAGAGCTTTGGGGTTTGTTCTGGCACCAAGAGAGGCAAAGACAAAGTCAACAGTGTCTTCTTCCCTGCCTGTCTTCGGCAAGAGACAACAAGCCTTGGCCTTCGTGGGAGAAACACTGCTTGTGGAGAGTGAACCCGCTCACCCCGGCTCCCTCTCTGCTGAGTGACTCACAGGAGCCCTGCTCGCCCTCCTGCCGGGGTCTGGAAGCCCCAGAGACAGGCAGCTTGCCCTGTAATGGGTCTAGACCCAGAAGTGACTCAGAAGCTGCGCCTCCGTCTCCGGAACTCCCTGTGCAGGAAGAACTGGCCTCCCAGGGTTGTGAAAAGTCAGCTCTGGGGGCTGTGCAGGCTGGGGTTGGGGGAGAGTGGAGCTGGGGACAGAGGTGGCTGACTGCCGTGGCCCCCCTTCCCCTTCTCTCTCTCTGAAGGACGCCCACAGGATGGCCTGTGTGCTAGCAGCATTCTGCCCTTTCCTTCCTCACAAACCAAACCAAACTTTCACGTCCCATTGAAAGAGGAACCTAGCCTTCGCCGGCTTCCCCTGCCATGGCTCAGAAAGGAGTGAAGCAGTTCTGTCAGGGGCTAAGGTGATTTCATGAGCTAATTCACGTCTCCGTGTTCTTCCTGGAGGGTGAGGGGACGGGGAGGGATTCATGAACCCCTGGAAGACCATCAGGATGTGGCTGTATTGGGCGTGAACTGCACAGCTGGGGACTCAGAGGTCAAGACTCTGCTACCTCTCCACACTGATTGCACCCTAGGTGTTGAATTAATGCCTGGGGACAGACACTGTTCTGTGAATTCATTTAATCCTCCCAACCAAGTTAGGAACTGCCACCACTACTGTTATCATGCTGAACCTACCAATCCCAAACTGGCCAACAAAAGCAGTGCAACCAGGAATCTGACCCAAGCACTCTGGTTCTTGTATCCATGTGTCTAACCACTGTGCCATACTGCCTGGCTGAAATGAAAGAGGTAGAGCAACTCATTTATCTCGGTTTAGCCTACTCTAAATGAGAAGCAATATAGAAAAGTGAACCCCGGTAAAGAACTGCTGAACCTCCCGGCCTGTTTGTAGACCAAGCTCTCCTGTAAAAACTCCAAAGCAATGCTGCTGAGAAAATTCATCCAACACCCCCAGAACCTTGAGACTCCCATGACCCCCAGCAGAAATGTGGCATGAGTAGGGTCTGCCAAAAATGAACGGCCAATGCACACTGCCTTCTAAATCTGCTTCCACAGACTTTCCAAATACCCCTCAGCTCTCACACTAAGTCATGCCCTAGAGAACACCTGCTTTCTTAGGACACACACAGCTAGCAGCACGAGGCTTTATCCACACTGACCCACTGGGTGAGAAAAACATCATCCAAGGCTCATTGTTTCTCTATCCTAACGTGATCCAAAAAGCACTGTGAGGGCTGTGGGCTTGGCCCTGCTTCTCCTGGGTGTGGTGTGGGCTCTGATGCAAAGAGGACGGACACTGGGATTAAACAGTTCTTCTGCCTTGTTTACACTGGGGCATCAGCATGGAAGCTCTGGGCGTGTTGGCAATCCCTATCATGGAAAGGCGTGTGTTTATGTGTCAGATGTTGTGTTATGAACATTATGTGTTGTGTATCGTGTTACCCTCACAGCCTCCTCAGGCAGGGCCAATACATCCCATATATTCCAGACCAGGAAGAGGAACAGGGAACAGTTAAGACAGGGCCATGGGAGCCCCACAGCTCATGAAGTGCAGAACCACGAAATGCATTGATGTGGTTTGTCTCACTAAATGCCAGTGTTTGCTTGCTGTCTTGTATTTTGGAAACATGTGTATGAATGTCTGATTTGTCACTGAAATTTTAATCAATGAAAAATCTGCTTTCTATCCTTATTTGACTATATTTCCCTGTTTTAAATAGTTTAAAGTACCATAACTATTTTAGTATTTCTTCAAAAGATGATGTCCTTTAAAAAAAAAAAGATTTATTTACTTATTTGAAAGGCAGAGTTACAGAGAGACAGAAAGAGTTTCTTCCATCCACTGGTCTGTTCCCCAAATGGCCACAATGGCTGGAGCTGTTTCTATCTGAAGCCAGGATCCTGGAGCTTCTTCCAGGTATCCCATGTGGGTGCAGGTGCCCAAGTATTCTGACCATCTTCCAGTGATTTCCCAGGCACATTAGCAGGGAGCTGGATTGGAAGTGGAGCAGCCAGGACTTGAATGGGAGCCCATATAGAATGCTGACCCCGCAAGCAGCAACTTTGCCCACTACACCACAGTGCCCAATGATGTCCTTAAAATAACATCATTGATTATTAATTTAAAGGAAATCTACCTGATCCTAAATAGGAAAAATTACAGTCTGGCCTTCACCCGACACTGAAGTTCATGGACTTCCAATTCGACTCTGACTCACTCCTGGGTTGCACAGATGTCCAGGAGGAAGCCGTGGTACAGCTGCTATTCTTTTGGTTGGTGGTGCTTTAAAGATGCTCAGAGCAGAAAAACAGGATTGACAGAGCATGAAAACCATAAGCAGCCTCAGGGCCATCAATGTGTTGCAACTGCAGAGGCAGAAGCAGTTCCAGGGGCTGCGTTAGTGAGGGAAGGGGTAGTGGCTGGGCATTAAAGATTTGCCAGATGGTGTTTTCTTCATTCTATTTTTGGGGCTCTACTGAGCAAAAAAGCCCCTGCACCTCATAAACGTGGACTCTGAACATCCTCTCTCTAGTTTACTATAAAAAGAAGAATCTTTAACAAAATTAATGCTGGGCCTAGAGTTAACGTGTTTTCGTGCTCTCAACAACCTTCCTGTTGCTCCTGGGTTTCTGGCTGAACAAGCACAAAGTGACGAAAGCAAGGAGGAAACAGAAGTAAAATATTGTCTTGATTCAAGTTCCTTTCCAGGAGCAAGAGTCCCAAAAATCACCAGACTGTGGATTCCCGCCGGAAGCAGACACTTGACGGGGAGTGAGGCAAGGCCCAGGTGCCCCACCAGGAAAGGTGTGGGTGCTGCCAGGTCCCTTAGCAGGAGTCACAGCCGGGCGGCGGCCCCTAGAGGTGGCCCTCAGATGGGCTTTGCTTAGCTTCCTTGGTGTATCTTCAACTTTGAACTATGATGACAACTTTTAAAAATTGAAAGATTCATCCTCAAAATTGGGATTTTTCATTTCTCTCCAGCAATTAGAGCTGTCCACAGGAGAACACTTCCTGTCCAGCACAGCCAGAGACAGCTAGGTAACCAAAGCACCTGTGGGCAGGGGTGGCCCAGTCTCGTCTCTTCTCTGTCCCCTCCCACCCAGTCTACCTTATTTAAATGCCTTTCCTTACCCCTTATGCCTTTGGGAATTTAGCTTGTGCCACAGGCTAGGGACAGTCACTTATCCCTCTATTCCCTATTTTATTTACCTCTGAAATAGGAAAAAAGTAAAAATAAAACACCAAGAGTTGAAAAACTAAAGTTCTTTTTAGCTCTCTCTCCAGCTGTGAAACCTTAGGGGAGAGGCACCTCGCTACACTCCTGTATTCCGGACTTTGTTTCCAAGATTAGAAAACTCACCCCCTTGTAAATACTGAGCCCCAGTCTCTTCCCAGCTCCTCACCCACCCAACCATGGGCTGGAGCCAAACCACAGCTGCCCTGGGGAGGGGCGTGACTTGCGTTACACCTTTTATGCTGCCACCAGAGGCTTCTGCCGCCAGGGCCAACTCTGTCATTAGTCACGGTGCCTGGAGTCCACAAAAATGTTTTCATTTTCATTTACTTTAAAATCAGAAAAATGGGTGGACATGGTGTAGCAGGTAAACCTGTTACCTACGATGCAAGTATCCCATATGGGCAGTGGTTTGTGTCCTGGCTGCTCCACTTTGATCCAGCAGGGGCCAATGGCATGGGAAAAGCAGTGGGAGATGGGCCAAGTGCTCGGGCCCCTCCCACCCACATGGGAGACCCAGATGGAGCTCCTGGCTTCAGCCTGGCCCAGCCCTGGCTATTGTAGCCATTTGGGGAGTGAACCAGTGGATGGAAGATCTCTCTCCTCTCTGTTTCCCCTGACCCCTCTACCTTGTAACTTTGACTTTCAGATAAATACATAAATATTTTTAATAAAAGGTAAGATCAGAAAAACATGTACTAATGATGAATATATAATAATGAATCCAGTCTGGACTATATTTGTTCCTATACAATTCTATATAATTTATTTTTTAACTGAAGGAAGTGGCCTGTGAAGACAATCGTACCTAGAGCAAGCAAAATCATGGCAAGTGCTGTGAGCAAGTAATTTTGCAATCCCAGGATTGCCATTGTTTTCTGAGTTTCTTTTTAAAACAAACAAAAGAAGTATTTGCAAGTCAGATTTATAGAGAAGGCAACAACAGACAGAAACACACACACACAGCGAGAGAGAGAGAGAGAAAGAGAGAGAGAGAGAGAGAGAGAGAGAGATCTTCCATCTACTCGTTCACTCCCCAGGTAGCCACAACTGCCAGTGCTAAGCCAGGCCAAAGCCAGAAGTTTCTTTTCTTTTCTTTTTTTTTTTTTAATTTTTATTTATTTATTTATTTTGACAGGCAGAGTGGATAGTGAGAGAGAGAGACAGAGAGAAAGGTCTTCCTTTTTGCCGTTGGTTCACCCTCCAATGGCCGCTGCGGCCAGCGCATCGTGCTGATCCAAAGCCAGGAGCCAGGTGCTTCTCCTGGTCTCCCACGCGGGTGCAGGGCCCAAGCACTTGAGCCATCCTCCACTGCCTTCCCGGGCCATAGCAGAGAGCTGGCCTGGAAGAGGGGCAACCGGGATAGAATCCGGCGCCCCGACCGGGACTAGAACCCGGTGTGCCGGCACCGCAAGGCGGAGGATTAGCCTGTTAAGCCACGGCGCCGGCCAGAAGTTTCAAGTCAGGACATGAACTGGCGTCCATATGGAATGCCAGCATTGCAGGTGGGGCTTCACCTGCTATGCCACACTGCCAGCCCCTGAGTTTTTACAGATGCAGCAGATCAACTGCTTTTCACATGGAGGCTAAGAACACAGACACTGGAGCTAGATCACGGATTTGGAGTCAGGCACTGCAACCTCAGGCAAGATAATCCAAATACTCAATCTTATCTGTGAAATGGGGATGAAACTATGGCCTCCTTTTAAACTTGTTTGAATACTGAATGGGTTCATGTATATTTAAAGCACTTGGAACCTTGAATTCCATGTAAGTGCTTAATCTTATTGCTTATATTGTTACACTCTTAATGTTTGTGTCCCCCTGTGGCCATCAATAAAGTCACTGTTGAGGCCCTGACCTTGGTGTGACAGTGCTTGGGGGCCGGGGGACTTTTGGAAGCATTTGGGTTTATAAGAGGTCACGAGTGTGGAGCTTCACTACGGAATTGGCTGCCTTATAAGAAAAGAATGCAGAGTGCTCCCTCCGTCCCCCACTCTCTCTAACACATGAAGACACAATGATAAAGTCATCTCCAAGCCAGAAAGAAGGTCCTCACCAGAACCCAAGAGCACTAGGACTGTGATCTCACACTTCCTGCCTCCAAAGCCTTGATAAAATTAATGTCTGTCGTTTAGAGCACCCAGTGTGTGGTATTCTGTTAGGGCAGCCAGAGCTAAGATGCACAAGCACATACGACAGGGTTTTATTTGACTGTCAGCATCTGGTGGCAGCAGCCTGACAGGGCCTGACTCAGGCCTTCCGAGCCTTTGCACTGGGGACATTCAGATCAGACACATTTTTCCTTGCTGCTGGGGTGGTGGTGGCTTGCAGGTGTAGCAGCCTCCCTGTCCTATGTCCCCTGCATGAGGCAGCACCCCTCACTGTGACAACCAGGATGTCTCTGGACGCTGACACGTGTCCCCTGCAGGACAGAACTGGCCTCATGGAGAGCCACTCGCCCAGCTCATTTCAGTCCTAGAATACTTGGCACTGTGATCAGCAGAGCTCAGTGCCTCTACTCTCTCCTGGTCTTGAATTTACCAGGAGCCTAACGGCAAAATTCGCTGGGCTCACTGATGCTCTGCCATCTTCCCACCTGTTGGCACTGACACATGTTTTGGTTGCAAGTGCCACAAACTGTTACAACACAGTTCTCACCAAGGTCTTGCTTCATGAATACAAAGGGGCTGGGTTCCACATCTCCCCTTTGAGAGGCCCTCGGATTCCCACTACCAGTGCAGTCAGGGAAGCAGGGGCACTTGGAAGGTCAGAGTCTCCTAAGTGTGCCTCCTCTCCCTATACGATGCTCTCTCCCTCTTTCGTTTTCCCCAGCTTTACAGGGTACAATTGGTACACACCGCGATGCTCTTATGTACGAGTGTTATGAAATAATTACCACAATGAAGCTAATGTTTATCCACTCACACGGTTACTTCCCTGAGTGTTTCATGGGTGGCTTTCAAACATGTCTTAGGAGATGGTCCCCAATCCCACACAACAGGCTCCCGACTCCAACCTTCTCAGCATTTATCAACACACAGGGGAGAGGGAGAGAAGCAATGGGCCACTCAGGCTGCTCAGCTCAATCAAACAACCTGGAGGCAGGATGGCTGAGTGGTGAGGAGCTCAGCCCCCAAGGAGATAAACACAGGAGTCAATGGTTTTGCCTCTGTGCTCAATCTTCCTGCAGCTTCTGCATGTAACTGGAGCAGTGAAATACACACCCAACAGGGCTATACAGAATCAGAAGCAATAAGGCACACAATGCACTCAGCTCGGATCTGTGAGTATGGTTAATCATCATGATAAGGACAGAATGATCAGTGATATCTGGGACCACTGTTTGGCACCAGTTAAGATGCCAAACAGTTAAGGAGTGTCTGGGTTCAAGTTCCAGCTCTGCTTCCAGTTTCTGCTTCTTTCTAATGTATGCCCTAGGAGATGGCAGGTGATACCTCAAGTGGTTGGGTCCATGCCTCCCATGTGGGACACCTGGATTGATTTTGTGGCTCTCAGCATCTGGGTAGGATCCAGCAGATGGGATCCCCCCCATCACTGCAAATACATGAAATCTAACAACAATAATAAACAATATTTACTGAGAATGTACTGTGTGTTAGTCTCAGTAACTGCTATGCACGCACAATGATATTTATCACTCAGAAGATCTCTACAGTAACTGTCAATGCCATGCTCATTTGTGAGGATCAGAAACAGACTCAAAGGGGCTGGCACTGTGGTGTAGCAGGTTAATCCTCCATCTGCAGTGCCTGCATCCCATATGGGCGGCAGTTCAAAATCCCGGCTGCTCCAATTCCAATCCAGCGCCCTGCTAATGCATCTGGGAAAGCAGTGGAAGATGGCCCAAGTGCTTGGACCCCTGCAAACATGTAGGAGACCCCGAAGAAGTTCCTGATTCTAGCTTTGGCCTGGCCCAGCTCCAGCTATTGCAGCCATTTTGGGAGTGAACCGGCAGTTGGAAGATCTCTTTCTCCTTCTCTCTGTATTTCTGCCTCTCAAATACATACAATAAATCTTTAAAAAAAAAAAAAAAGGAAAGGGAAGAAAAGAAAAGAAACAGACTTTGAGATGCCAAGTGATTTTCCCAAGATGACACCATGTGGAGTCAGGATTTGAATTCAGTGTTGATAGTCCCTGCAGTGTTTTGTTTTTTTTTTTTTTTTTTTTTTTTTTTTTTTTTTGACAGGCAGAGTGGATAGTGAGAGAGAGACAGAGAGAAAGGTCTTCCCTTTTGCCGTTGGTTCACCCTCCAATGGCCACTGCGGCCAGTGCTTTGTGCTGATCCGAAGCCAGGAGCCAGGTGCTTCTCCTGGTCTCCCATGCAGGTGCAGGGCCCAAGGTCTTGGGCCATCCTCCACTGCACTCCGGGGCCATGGCAGAGAGCTGGCCTGGAAGAGGGGCAACCGGGATAGAATCCGGCATCCCAACTGGGACTAGAACCCGGTGTGCTGGCGCCGCAAGGTGGAGGATTAGCCTGTTAAGCCACGGCGCCGGCCTCCTGCAGTGTTAATCATGAAAACTTTATCAGTTGGATGCTGTCCATCACCTCCATTTTACAGATGAAGAAACCGAGGCACAGAGAAGTCCATTCAGTTGCCCAGGTCTCCCAGCTAGTCACAGGCAGTCACACAGCCCTTATCCATTGTGCCAGGTGCTGTGCTGAGCCCTTATGTATGGTCCCATCTAGCCTTGGCAAATGCTGTGAGGAAGAATTATCACCCATATTGTGAACCAGGACATCGAGGCTTGAAGATGTCAAATCTGGCTCCGGTTGGCCACAGGGCCTGTGCTCCTCACCACCACAAAACTCAGTCCCAATGATCCGGCTCTCAAGAGGCCACTGTTCTCCCTTCTCCTACATCCTTTTCCCATGCTCCCAAAAACCCAGGATATTTCAGATGGCCTCAAACTGGGACTAGACTTTACTCCCAGCAATGCAGTGAAAGGTCAGAGCTTCAGAGCAGAGCCACGGGGGAGGGTGCCTGCCAATGATTGCCAGCTGAACCTCCTCACCCCACCCCTCGCTGAAAGTCAATGGGTTCACATATTGCAAAACCAAGTAGAGACATCTGCTTATATCCCTCCCCAGTAAACAGCAATGAAGAAACTGCTTTCTCACCACTGTGCATAAAATCAAAGAGGAACATGCTCATCCTACTGACAACTCATCTGCATGTCCGGGTGAACACCACTGGCACCACAGGGGCCCACAAGTTCATCAGTGATCCTTTGTTTTTAAATTTTATTTATTTGAAAGGCAGAGTGACAGAGTGGGGTGGGGGGAGATGAAGTGAGAGAGAGAGTGAGCACACACTCACATCCACTTGTTCACTCCCCAAATTCCAACAACAGCCAGACCTGGGTCAAGCTGAAACCAGGAGCCAGGAACTCCATCTGGGTCTCCCACGTGGTGGCTGGAATCTCAGTACTTGGGCCACCATCTGCTGCCTCCCAGGTGCATGAGCAGGACCTGGATCAGAAGCAGAGATGGGGCTCAACCCTGAACATTCCCATATGGGATGCAGGCATCCCCAGCAGCTCCTGAACTCAGCAGAGCTGGCAGCCAGAAGACAGGAACAACCTGAAGCC
Organism: Lepus europaeus; assembly: GCF_033115175.1. NCBI lineage: Eukaryota > Metazoa > Chordata > Mammalia > Lagomorpha > Leporidae > Lepus > Lepus europaeus. The sequence goes on along the minus strand of NC_084836.1, from coordinate 118,275,806 downwards.
TTGGTCACATTGGAACCGCATCTTTCCTGGCCATCTCTGCTGTCAGGGATGTGCATGGTCCACATCAGCAGTTGACCCTGTACCACACATTTACACACTTGCCCTAGTCAAGGGTTACACACTTGCCTGCACCACACTATTCCACACACGCCGACACCATGCAGTTACACACCTGCTTGGATCACACCTGCCTGCACCAGGTGGTTATGCAACTGCCTGGACCAGGATTCAAAGATCAGAAGGAGCTGATCACTGGGGACGCAGGCACTGCCACACACCAGCGACATGAGCCTGCAGATCAGCAACACTGTGAACTGCAGGAGTGCTAGCTCTAGACCAGCCTTTAGAATGCTCACAAATGCCTGCTAATCTACTTTTCTAAATCTCTGGGGAGAGGGGCCGGCGCTGTGGTGCAGCAGGTTAATGCCCTGGCCTGAAGCGCCGGCATCCCACATGGGCACCAGTTTGTGTCCCGGCTGTTCCTCTTCCAATCCAGCTCTCTGCTATGGCCTGGGATAGTCCTTGGGCCCCTGCACCCACGGGGGAGATCCGGAAGAAGCTCCTGGCTTCTGGCTTCGGATCGGTGTAGCTCCAGCCATTGTGGCCTTCTGGGGAATGAACCAGCAGATGGAAGACCTCTCTCTCTGTCTCTACCTCTCTCTGTAACTCTTTCAAATGAATAAAATAAATCTTTAAAAAGAAAAATGAATCTCTGAGGAACAGGGCCTAGGTATCAGCATGTGAAGCTCTCCTGGGGATGCCCAGGGACAGTGAAGTTTGATGACCACTGGTGCCTATGGATAACAGTCCTGGAATGCACACTTCAAAACCTGTTAGGATGACAGCGCTCATGTGTTGTATTTTTACCACCATAAAATACACTAACAAAACACACAGCCCACAACCCAGCTGCAGGGAAGCTCTGCCTGACGTTCCTCACTGGCTTCCTTGGAACATACATTCTGTAAAGGATGCAAAGTTCCTCCCTGCCTTTGATGAGTGGTTTTGCTGTTGGAAGACATTGCTGAACCCAGCAAGGTGCACTGAGCTGGGAACTTACAAGTCACAACATACAAAGCCATTTACTTTGGATTTCATAGACACATCTTCATGTCCTGTTGTTGTGCACACAGTTGTTCACATATGCACACGCATGCAGGTCACCCGTTGGGTTTGTCCCCATTGACACGGGGCTCCTATGTGAACTGGATGCCTCACTGATCCTGGTCCACCGTGATTGGGTTCACCATTTAACTGGAAAGCTACAGACCTTGCTGGCCTCTCTGGACCTCCCTGGGAAGGTCAGGAGTCACTGAGTGCATACCTGACTTCCTCCGTAAGCCCTAGCTCTGCGCTGCTGATCAGTGAGGGTGCGCAGAGAGAGGAAGGAGTGCTGTGGGCCGAGCCCTTTGTTCTGGAAAAGTCATCTCATCCCCTGGCCCCAGGCCCTCCGTGGGCCTCAAGTGTGAATGGGGAGCTTTCCGGAGGGCTCTGGGAGCTCACGAGGACCCACTGTGCATGAATTATTAACTCAACCCTGACTCCCACTGCACCATGTGACCTTTCATCTGAATCCAGCCAAAAACAAGTCCTAGCACTGGCACTGGAGTCTCTGCACCCAAAACCGCTGGCAGGAAGAAAACACCCTTCCCCGCCAGCCCCCACCAACACCAATGCATACCCAGGTAGAGGTGCTGAAAGTGTGAAAGCCACAAAATGGACCAAGACACACACAGAGAAGCCAAAGCAAGCAAGGGAATGGCATTTGCAAATTATGAAACGTTTCAAACACAGAAAAGCCTCCACCTGTTTTTGTCAAACCCTGAGGCCATCACTCATGCCCCAACGCTGTCACAAGAAATAAAATGTTCCAGATGCAACATGATTGCATGGATTTTCTTTCTCTGCAAACACATTTTCATCGCTCCCTTCTGTTAGTTCCAGAAATACCTGCTCATCTGAACTGCAGACCTTGTATTCATCATTTCCAGTCTGCCTTACACTAGCGATATCGACAAACACGTGCGTGTTCCATCTATGGTTCTGTCTGCAGGCTCATTTTGCACGTATCCTTCTGCAACTGGCTTTTAATCCAACATTTTCCCTTCAAGATATTCCCTGGCTGGTCCTCAGACCTCCACCTCCGATCTGTTTAGTTATCATCAACACAAGATTCCACTGCATGACTTTATCCTAGTTTTTTGGCCCATCATGTTGCTGAGTTCCCGGTTGGTTTCCACTCTTTACCATTTCAAATTCTCCCATCCTCAATACTCTTGCTGGTGTCCCCTTGCACACGTGAGCGAGAGCTGCTCCAACACAGCAGAGAACTGCGAGGTCATGGCCAGGACCGGCTCATTCTTACTGCAGCCTGCCAAGCTGCTCTCTGTTGTGGTGAGAGCAATCTGTATTCCCACCAGTCCCTACGAGAGTTCCCACTGCTGTACAATGCAGTATGGTTTTATTCACACAAAACTCTTAATGAATAGTTTCTGTTTGTGGGTGGAAAAAGAAAGCAATAGAAACTGATGACAAAAAGCAGCATGACTCTTATCCCTAAACAACGTGCATACAATTATATTTACATTTTATATAAAAAGGATCTACCTGTGAGGCAGAATCGTAGCCTTCTGAAACACAGGTCAATGTGGTAATAACAATAATTTTAAAATAATGGGTAACATGGTGAGTTTGCCTGTGTGTCAGCAACACTGCACATCCAACAACTGCAGGGTCTCATTAAGTCATAGGAGCTCCACTCGCCCCACGACTGTGACTCCAGCTGTGCAGAAGAGCTGCTGCAGCGTACAGCAGATGAGCACGTGAGCTCCACAGTCAGGTGCTACGGGAGGCAGGAGGTAGATGGTCCTCCTCTACGCTGGGGAACTAAGAAAACTTCCCTCCTTACTCTGCTTCTATTTCCCTGCTTGGGAAAGGAGAACACACCAGGACCTGTGTGACCACATGCAAGGAAAACGGCCTAGCAACGGGCACTTGAACGTAGCTGGTGTCGCTGCTCTTCTGTTTAGAAGTTCTATCATTTAAGAATACTACAAAGGCACAGACTAGCACCAGGAAAGCTAACAAGGGAAACCTCTGCTGCCACAACGTGCTGTCCTAAGGGCTCCAAATCGTGCTGCCTGCCATCCTGTTGTCTCAGTGTCTCTGAACAGCACAGGACGGTGCTGGCTTTGAGCTCAGCTTGTGGCCAGCTTCACCAGTGGCTCAGAGCACCCCTTACCAACCTCAGTTCCAATGGGGTGCGCAATCCTTTTCAATCCACAGGAAACAAGTGACCCTGCTGAAGGCACATCCAGCCCCCCAAAAATTGAAGCAACTGAGTAAATGCCTAGAACTCTGGAGACAAAAGGAAAACAGGTGGGGCCAGTTAAGTCACCAGCATCCCGTATCTGAGCGCCTCTTGGAGCCCCAGCTGCTCTACTTCCTGTCCAGCTCCCTGCTAATGCACCTGAGAAAGCAACAGATGATGGCCCAAATGCTTGGACTCCTGCCACCATGTGGGAGATCCAAAGAGGGAATGAATCAGCAGATGGAAGATTGGAAGATTCTCTTTCTCCGTATCTATCTTTCAAATAAATAAAATAAATCTTAATTTTTTAAGAAAAGACAAATAAGTAACGACCCTTGGTCAAACCAGAAACCTGCACCACTGCCCTCCCAAGAGCTAGCCCATGAATCAGAGAATTTCAGGTTATGAAGAGTCTCTGGCTACAGACTGTCTTCCGAATGAGCTTGGGATGCAGAACCCTCCACAACCCACATCGGGAACGGCCCTATGCATTAGCACATCACAGGCTCTGAGAGGTCCAATAACAACAAGGATCGGTTTCATTTACTGTCTTCTCTCCCTAGGTCAATGGGTCACAGCATGCTTTAACTATTAAGGCTCCTAGGAGCCAACCTTGTGATTAAGATATTTAAAATTTTGTCACCATTTATCGTTCTGACCTTTAAATACATTTTTGAATGGGGGTTCCTGTCCATCAATTCAATCAACTTTAGCTCTCATTTTCTAGAACTGCTGTCTTCACTCTGAAGTTCCATTGGTTTTCCCAAACTTAGGAAACCAACACCTCCAGGAACCAACAACCCTAGGCCTCAGCTTTGAAGTCCACTGATCTCAATGAACTTCTTATTTTAGGAAGAATGAAAGCCAACACAATGGGCTACTGGAGTTCAGTGCCTTCTCCATCCCCTCACACATTTCCTTCTTGGAAGAGAAGAGCCACTCACTGCACTACCCAGGAAAATCACCTCATATTTTTCACAGAGTCCAGTATCTAACCACATTTTCCCCTCTTCTTATCTGCCGAGTACCACCAAGCACTGCAATTAAATCATTAACTTGACCCTTGTATACTGAGGATTCTGATACCCATTTCACAGATGAGCTGAGGTTTTTGTTTTTCGAGCAGAGAGAGAGAGAGAGAGAAAGAGAGAGTTCTTCCATCTGCTGGTTCACTCCCCAGGTGGCCACACAGCCAGCACTGGGCCTGGCCAAAGCCGGGCCAGGAGCTTCATCTGGGTCTCCCACATGGGCAGGGCTCTAAACATGTGGGCTATCTTCTGCTGCTTTCCCAGGCCTTTAGCAGGGAGCTGGGTTGGAAGAGGAGAAACCGCGACACGAACTGGTGCCCTCATGGGATGCCGGCGTCACAGGCAGCAGGTCTACCTGCTACACCACAACGCTGGCTCCACTGAGTTTTAATGAGAAAATCATCAGAGCTGGCATCTGTCACTTCCAAAGCACTTCTATCTGTGGCAGTAAACTGACTTAGCCACTTCCGTAGTAAGGGGCAGGAAGGCTCATACGAGTTCTCTAGAGAAGCAAAGAACTTTTTGATAACTTTTAGCTCTACTGCCTTGCTGAGAGCATTATCTCAGTGTATCACAGCGGAACTTGTGCAGAGAGGGGAACTCAACCCCAAAGTTCCACCACAGTTAAAGGCACAGCCCAGCCTTCCAAATAATGCCACCATTCCAAGCATGACAGAGACTGTCTAAGGCACGTTATTGCCAACGTCTGGGCTGGTTCTTGGTGTTACGCAGGGAAAAACAGCTGGAGTTTGGTGTTAGGAAGATACCATGTCCTACCTCTGAGACTCAGTTTCCTTGTGTGTAGGAGCACCTGCCCCAGTGTGTGGCACAGAACTGGCCAGCAGCAAAGCTGCTTCTTTCTCCTCTCATGCACCCAATGACCCTTGCTTCTCCTGTCATCAATTTGATTTGGCCCCCAGTGTCCCTGCCAGCTGGCAGCTTCACCCCAGCACACGGGCATTGACAAAGGGATTGCTTTTCCATCGCTATCAATCCAGGTCAGTTTCTGGGCTGGAACATGCCGCACCTATGCCTCAGTGACCACAGTGGCCTGGAAAAAATGATGGCTCAGACACCCTCAGTGACCTGCCTGGGATACACCACGCTCCTGCTGGAACACATCTGTCATCAGGAAACCCTCCCTGGCCTCACGCTAGGCACCTGCAGGAGGAAAACAGACTGTCAACTACTGTTCAAAGGGCAAAGGAAAGCTCAGTCTTGGATTTTCAGAAAATCTGCTCACGCTCACCTTTTAAGTGCATCCGAGCGATGAATGCCACGGCATCTGATGGCTTGCACCTGCTCTTGGCTCACTCAGCTGGGAGCCTGGCCCAGATGTGATCCCATTCATCTGCATCTTTGAGTGAAGCTTCACTGAATTTGGGGGCTGTTTGTACAACCCCCAGGGTTTGTGCTGGGGCTTGGTTGCACTTTCACAAGAAGGGAGATGGGGGACAGAAGAAAGGGGAGTGGTCTTACTGAAGGACGCCAGGACATATGACACAAATCCAGTCGTCACGTGAGCTCATCAAGGCAGTGTTATTCTTGTTTCACCCAGAGAACCTGAGTGAGATGACACAGGACGTGACCACAGAGCAAGGGCAGCGCTGAGAAGCAAAGTCCTGAGGTTTGGCCACAGGTCCAGAGGACACAAAACCCAGGTTCCTGTGCCACATGGTACAGTCAAGACCACAGGAAGCCAATCATGAGTGGGTTCTTACAATCTCTGGTGGTGGCGATGAAGAGTGAACTAACAGAATGCAGTTCTGTGAAGTCATGACCCATGTGATTCTTCACAGCTCAGGAAACCCAATCTGGCATTTAAAAGCAATTCCAGGGCCGGCGCCGTGTCTCACCTGGCTAATCTTCCACCTGCGCTATCCCATGTGGGCGCCGGGTTCTAGTCCCAGCTGCTCCTCTTCCAGTCCAGCCCTCTGCTGTGGCCCAGGAGTGCAGTGGAGGATGGCCCAAGTGCTTGGCATGGGAGACCAGGAGGAGGCGCCTGGCTTCTGGCTTGGGATAGCCATAGCTCCGGCCATAGCGGCAATTTGGGGGGTGAACCAATGGAAGGAAGACCGTTCTCTCTGTCTCTTTCTCTCTAACTCTGTCAAATAAAAAAATTTTTAAAAAGCAATTCAATTAAAACCCAAGGGTCCCACACTGAGTTCTCTACAACAATGAGCTGCAACTCCACTGTACTTTCTCACTATCTTCACTTAATGCTGTGTCTGGGCATGGGCATCTCTCTTAAGCTCTTCAAAACCTGTTCCTATTCTGTTGCTTATTCCGAAATCCTGCTTCTTCTAACCCTTGCCTTCTTGCTCTTAGAAATTCTTAAAAAAAAAAAAAAAGATTTTATTTAACTTGAGAGGTGGAGTTACAGAGATAGAGAGAAGGGAGAAACAGAGAGAATGTTCTTCCATCCGAGGATTCAGTCCCCAAATCACTGCAACAACTAAAGCTGGGCCAATCCAGAGCCAGGAGCCAGGAGCGTCTTCCAGGTCTCCCACATGGTTGTAGGGGCCCAACCACGTGGGCCATCTTCCACTGCTTTCCCAGGCCATTAGCAGAGAGCTGGATCAGAAGAGGAGCAGCCAGGACACAAACCAGTGACCATATGGGACTGCTGGCACTGTTGGCAGAAGCTTAGCCTACTATGCCACAGTGCTGGGCACCTTGGTAATTCCTTTTGATGCTTAGTCTCAGTCCTTTTACTATTTTTTTCTGTGTGTGTGTGTTTGCATTAGATCTCAAATCCAGTTCTTTGTGGAATGTCTAGTTTTACATCGTAAAAGCTTAACACTGGCACTGCCTTTCATTTTTACCTTCAGCAATGTGGGTTTTTTTTTGTTTTGCTCATTTTTAAACACTTGTTATAAGCTAAGGGCTGTTGTGAGAGCTGAGGATGCCACAGTTACTCTGTGGCTCTGATTCCCTCTTCAAATGGCTGCAATAGTTGAGGCCACAGCTAAATCCAGGAGCCAGGAACTCCATCCAGGTCTCCCATGTGGGTGGCAGGGACCTAAGTACTTGGGCCATCATCTGTTGCCTCCCCGGGTGCACATCAGCAGGAAGCTAGATGAGAAGTGGAGGTGGGACTTGAACTAGGCAGTCTGATGTGGGGTGGAACATCCCAAACGGTGGCTTAACCACTGTGCCAAACACCTGCCCCTTGCTTGTTACTCTTCCTAGCATTTTCCTACCTGACAGTGTATCTGATTTTTGTTCACTTGTTTATTTCCTTGAACTTTCCTAACCACAGTGTTATTTCCATGAGAGCAGACGTTTATCCTACTTGCTGAGAGCAATAATGGCCCTTGGCACCAGCTGGGAACTTACAGACATGCAAACTATCGGGCCCCACCCAAGATCAACCAAGTCCAAAACTCAGGGGATGGGACACAGCAAGCCCTGCGGGTGCACCTGCCCTGGGGGACAATGGAAAGGGAGCTCAGAACTGAAGGTCTACCTTGGATGGGTGGGGGCTGGCAGGGAGGAGAGCTGTGAGCAAGCCCACAGCTGCAGGCTTTTCCTCTACAGTAAAAAACCAGACCCCTCCAGACTAGGTGGAGTCCAGCAGAATCTTCCCATCACCTCTCTCCTTTTCTGCTTCTGTTTCTTGTCTCTTTCCTCCCCTCTCTTACTCCCTGCTTCTCCCTGAGGTCCCAGAGAGGACGTGGCTGGACTGGGATTGGGACTCACATCTTCTAGATGAGAGCACTTGAACTTCACCATTATGTTCACCTTCATGCCGAGATTTTTAAATGGGTGCTCAGCTTCCACTGGGAAATAACAGAGAAGCAACAGGCTATTAAGTGTGCCTGAACATATAAGGAGCACGTGCATATAGTCCTGAAAAGCTTTAGGGGCAGGCATGTAGCATAGTGGTTAAGCCACCAGCATCCCAGATCAGAGTAATAGGGCTCAACACTCAGCTCCAGCTCTGGACCTCAGCGTCCTGCTTGTGAAGAGTCCTGGAGGCAGCAGGTGATGGCTCAAACGATTCAGTTCCTGCCACCCATGTGGGAGTCCTAGATGGAGCTCCAGCTCTTGGCTCCAGCATCGGCCACTGCATGCCTCTGGGAAGCGAATCGGTGGTTGGGCGTTCTCTTTCTGCTTCTCAAAAACAATTTTAAAATTCATTTTTTATAAAAGGTTTATAGTCATTTCAATCTTTTGCAGAACTAAAAGTTCTTTTTTCCCCAGAGTCACTACGTTTTACCTCCAAAACTTGATCAATATATTCACTGGTTCACACTAATCAGTCCATCTTTTAAAAAGCAAATCAAGTGTTTCCAACTAGTTTATGTCCCAAAATTGTACCAGCTGAAGGCCATTATAGGCAAAATCCAGGGATGAAGGCCATTATAGACAAAATCCAGGCATGGCCCCCAGGGTTCCCTTCCTCCTACCCCACAACTCAGAGTGTAGCCCCCTCCCCTTGATAGGACAGCCATGCCCATGGTATGCTGTGCACAGGGTTTTATCACAGCCACCTGGAGACAGGCCGGGAGCACACCTCCATGCTATGTAAGAAACAGTGGGAGCTCCCTGCTGGAAAGGGCAGTCCTGGAGGACAGCCAGCAGTGACCAGCTTTCCCAACACTTTGTGCAAGGAAACCACTTCTGCCAGCAACCAAAAGGCCTGGAGGAGGACCCGGGTCTCGGAGGAGAAGGCAGTCCAGGCAGCTCCCTGGTTCCAGCTGGGGCAGACCCAGGGCAGGAGACCTAACTTGTGTCCAGACTCTGACCTACAGAAACTGTGAGATCATAAACATGTGTAGCTTCACAGCCACTCGGTGTGTGGCACTTAGTGACACAGAATCCCAGTGAACACAAAGGCCTGTGACTCCCTGAACCAATGGTGTGAGGCGTGCGCATCCCCTCTGCACACCCAGGGAACCGCCCTGCACCCTATCCCCACCTCTCCCTAAGGAAGAGGAACCGGTGTGACACAGTCTGTTTTCCGATTCCCACTGCTGCTGCTGCTCTGCTCCACTCTTCCCTCCTTGTTTGTGGTAAAGGAGTTCTTATCAGAGCGGGTTCAACAAAGTTGAGGCAGATTTGTTGATTTGGGGACACCCAGGGTCTCTGCTAGGCGGCCTGCCTTGTGTAATCTCAAGGTGGGATGTAAAAGATCCAGGTTGGGGGAGGGCAGAAAACAGCCACCTGTCCCTGGTGCCCCCTGTCCTGCCTGCTGTTTGGAGTCAAAGCTAAGCCCTGGGGACTTGGGGGTGGGGGGGAGAAGGGGGTTGCTCTAACAGTTGTTCCTGGGCATAGAGCCCAAGAATCACCTGAGACCACCAGGACTTTGCAATTCTTTCCCATGAGGCGTGGGGTCCCCGGTGAGGACCACAGAATTTGCTTTGCTATCAAGTGCCTTCAGATGATGCAAACAATGCTGACATTTTGAGAAACAGGGCTCTAACAAGCACAGCTTTTTCCCTGATATTTGCATAGCATTCAGTGACACATACAGTCTCTGTTTATTCCAGATGCTAATGGTCTGGGAGTCAATAAAGGAAAAAAAAAATTTTTTTTTGTTTGTTTGTTTCACAGAACTGTTCTGGGGAATGCCTGGGCCCTGACCATCTAGAATATAATCCAACTTTGCCCCCTGCTGACTTAAGCAGGAAGTACACGTGGTATTTGAACATCCTGCTTCTGATGGCTCAAGGCCAATTTATCTTGGCAAATTCTGTGTGACGCTGGAGACTAACCACCACCATTCTTGCCTTTAGTCCTTTAGGGAATAATAAATTTGGGTAATTCAAAAAAATTACACTGATAGCCAATACTACTAACGTTTGCAGTGTGCCAACACCTGCACTTGGCTAGACACTTCGTGGGAAACTGAGTCACAAGGAATTTAAGTCAGCTGCTTATAGTCACACAGCAAAAATGGAGATTGGACTCACACCAGGAAAAAGCTGCCCAAGTCCCGACTCTAGGTTTCCGGGCTATGCTACTTCACCAAAAAACACCTGGAGGTTAATTATCTCACCTTTCCCAGAAACAACACTGGACTATGCTTTCATCCAAGCTATTCCATCTAATTTACTTTAAATTTAATTTTTTATTTTTTAATTTCTTTATGTCATGTATTTGAAGGGCAGAGAGAGAGAAGTTCCATCTGCTGATTCATTCCCCCAAATACCTATCACAGCCAGGCTAGGTCAGGTTGAAACCGGAGCCAGGAACCCAATCTGAGTCTCCCGTGTGAGTGGCAGGGACCCAACTACTTGAGCCATCACCTGCTGCTTCCCAGGGAACACATTAGCAGGAATCTGGAATTGGAACCAAGCCAGGAATTGGAACCGCCCACTCAGACATGGCATGCAGGTGTCCCAAGGAGCATCTTAACTGCTTTGCCAAATGCCCAACCCCCCACTCCCATTTAGTTTATAAGGGGGAAAAAAAACCCTGGGGCCCAGAGAGGTGACCTGCTCTGCCCACGGTCACATAGCAAGTTGGTGGCAGATCAGCAAGGTCATCTGGGTTCCTGGGCCTTGCCACACTCTTAGTAGCATTTACTGAGGGTCTGCTAGGTCCCCAGCATCAGCCAGGCCTCAGGGGAAAAGCTCAGAACAGTTCAAGCTCTGATTATAGGGGGAGCCTATGACTCCAGAGACAATGGATTGAATAAAAAATTATCATCCTGCATTCTGTATTACACATTTAAAAAATTGTTTTCAAATAAAAAAAGCATTTTCTTATTTGAATAAGCTATTTTTGAACATGTACTGCCTAGATAATTATTTACTCATTATTTTGCTATAATGTGTTGATTTTTTATTAGTCTTTGTGAAATCAGGTGTGGGGCACCGCTTGCTCAGTTAGTAGTTTGCTTTGCTCACTTAGAGTACACGGAATTAATCTGTGTTCCTCCCAGAAGCACCCTACTCCCTCCCAGTGATGTCTTCCCAAGTTTCTGGGATAGGTGAGCAGGACACTCGTGGTCCTGAGACCTGCATTCCCTTCCTGATGAGGTCACCTGTTGCCTGTGTGATGTGGGGCAGGGTATGCACCTGACCCCCAGTTTTGCCACTTTTGAAGTGGGACCGCTGTCATGTCCTGACTCATGGCTGAATGGGATAGGGTACGATAAGCCAAGAGCATCTGTCAGGATGCCCCATCCAAGCAAAGACTGCTGCAACCTGAGCTATGATTACAACTCCGAGGAGAAGCCACACCTGTCCTTTTCAGATGGACAATCGTGAGTCTCAAGGACGGTCGTATGTTTGGCACTTCACCATTTAAGAATGCTGAACTTGGGGTCTGCGCCGTGGAGTAGTGGGAAAGCTGCCGCCTGCCGTGCCGGCATCCTGTGTGGGCGCAGTTCGAGTCCCAGCTGCTCCACTTCTAACCCAGCTCCCTGCTGAAGCACCTGGGGAAGCAGCAGAACATGGCCCAAGTGCTTGGGTCCCAACACCCACATGAGAGACCCAGAAGAAGCTTCTGGCCCTTGGTTTCAGACTGGCCCAGCCCTGGCCATTGTGGCCATTTGGAGTGTGAACCAGCAGACAGAAAACTTCTCTAGCTCTGCTTTTCAAATAAGTAAAATAGATCTTTTTTTAAGTTTGTTGTTTTTTTTTTTTTTTTTTTTTGACAGGCAGAGTGGACAGTGAGAGAGAGACAGAGAGAAAGGTCTTCCTTTGCCGTTGGTTCACCCTCCTCCAATGGCCGCCGCGGTAGGCGCGCTGCGGCCGGCGCACCACACTGATCCGATGGCAGGAGCCAGGTGCTTATCCTGGTCTCCCATGGGGTGCAGGGCCCAAGGACTTGGGCCATCCTCCACTGCACTCCCGGGCCACAGCAGAGAGCTGGCCTGGAAGAGGGGCAACTGGGACAGGATCGGTGCCCCAACCGGGACTAGAACCCGGTGTGCCAGCGCCGCAAGGCGGAGGATTAGCCTAGTGAGCCAAGGCGCCAGCCCAGTAAAATAGATCTTAAAAGAAGAAATTCCAATACCCATTTGACATCTGGACACACTGAGGTCTATGATAACATCAACATCACGAATCTTTGCATGACTCAACAAGAGTATGGCATTTCCAAATCTAGAAATCAGCAAGAGGTGTTCATCTGCATTTGTTACCCAGCTGTAGGGCGGGGAGTTCATGCTGCACAGGCATGAATATTTGATTCCTTATCAGGAAACAAACCATGAATTCTTAATGCCACCTCCTCAGAAGGAAAGAGACTACCTGACTGAGAACAATCCTGTTCATCTTTCACAAAGAGCAGCTCTTTTGCTCCAAGAACAAATCGTTCAAATGGAGAAACCACTTAGAATTCATAAATTCTTCCATCTATTCTGGGAGAGGAAATTCAATTTGACCAAATTCTTTGAGATTTTATACCAGAGATATGAAAATCAGGTAATTTCAAGGAGGACCTGGTGACCCCGAGTATCGAAATAATCACACACGAACAGCAAAGCAGGGATTATTAAAGCAGATTCCGGTTCAAACTCCAGAGCCCACTCCATGGAGCGATTGTTCTTCTCTCTTCAAGGAGAGGCTGAGAGAAAGTGGACGCTTCTAGACGAAATCAGGAAAGCACACCTCATTTGTTTCTCCCCACAGCCGGCCACTACGCAGAGGAATTACATATTTGTGAGTCAGCTGGGGAAGAGGCACACAATTCTGCAGTGGAGTGAATGCTGGGGTTTGCACACATGCTTGCTTTACTAATATGCTTTGTGCTTCTGCCTGTGCCTGTTACTTTATCTCCTCTGGTTAGGAATGTCTCAGTGAATTAATTAGCCTGCTCTGTAGTATCAGCCCCTGCCACAATAGCAAGAAGTGGGTGCTCAGCCGGGCTCTTCCCTGCATCAGAAACGCTCCAGCTTGGGCACACCTGGAAACTTCCTGAGTAGACTTAACATAATGCAACGCACCCCTGCCCAGAGCTCATCCATGATCTCTGGAATCTTAACGCCTGGGAGGGCAGGCAGCTCAGATGACTCCACCCTGCAGTCAGGACTGAGAGCCACTGAGGCAGAGGCAGGTGGGTGGTACTGGACAGCTCTCCATCACAGAGCCAGCTGGGGTCTATGCAAGGTCTGATCCACCTGTTCTCAGAGAGGAGCACTGTGGGAGGAAGGGTGTGGAGTTAACACCCATGCATCAGGGAAGTCATGACTCTGATTGGCTGAATTTCTTCAGGGCTGTCTGTAACCTCTCTGAACCTTTTCTCTTCTGTGAACTGAGGGTAAGAAAAACTCCACTCAGTGATGATTCATGAAATCAGCAGTGTGGCCCACAATAATTTAACGGGTCAGAACAGAATACAGAATAGAATAAAAATAAAGTATAAGCATAGAGTAAAAATAAACATTCAGATCAAGTGTTACGTGTATGTGTGTGTCTGCATTTCTATGAATAAGATCCTCATGCAAAATATATGTCTTGATCATAACTTTTCCAGAGATATTTGAAGAAGTCTTTTCTGGGTTTTTGTGAAAACAAGATAATACTGTGGTACATGTCACAGAAGAAGAACTATATAGATCAAATACATGATAGGTAACATAGGTGATGGGTGGATGGATGGATGATGGATGGTGGACGGATGATAGAGATATATGATAGATAATGTACAGATGGATAGGTGACAGAAAAAGATGATGGATGGATGGATATATGAGAGAGACAATCTATGTGGGTGGTCCTGTGAGACTGCCTGCCTAGCCCATGCAGTTAGCCTGACTGCTGGCAGGTGGCTGGAGCCCTGGGCACATTTCCCCCACCCCCACCTTCTGCCAATCAGGTAAACTGCTCCCAGGTGTGGCCCAGGCCCATCAGGAAAGCTACTGTAGCCCACATGACCTTCAAGCTGGCTGGAGAACCATAGTGGCACCAATATCGGCTCCACCTGTAAAATCAGTGTTGCCCTGAATTAGCTTCGCCCCTTCTGCCTGTCCTTTGCCCCCTCTGCCTGCCCTTTAAAAGGTGTGCTTGCTCGTTAATAAAGCAGACATGTTCACCAAAACTTTCTCCAGTGCTTGTTGAAGAGTGCCGTCACCCCACCCATGCCGGCAGTGTGTGGGCCTCGCGGGATGAGCCCACAAATCTAAAGTACAACATGCCTAACTCAGCATACAGAAGACAAACAGCTCCGTGGCAGCGTGGCCGCCTCAGCTGTGGCACCATGAGCAGCAGAAGTGGAAGGGCTGCGCTGCTGTAGGAATGTGACTTCCAAAGGGCCTTGGGCCTCCAATGAACTGCCTCATGCAATGGATGGAAATCTGCTCCACAACACCGAAATTCAAAACATGCACATCTCTTCTTTTTTCTCTGTCAAGTGAGTTCACCAACTCAATTCCAAAGAAATTCCATTTTAATCTTGGTTACGGGGTTGCTATTCATTTTATGACCATACAATGACAGAAGATAAAAGTTTGACAAGCTATCATTTTCTAGCTTTATCATGTGCTAGGCACTGTGCTGGGCACCTTAAACATATTACCTAATTGAATGCTACCCGTGAGTTAAACACTGCTATAGTCCTGCTTTGGATGCTGCTGTTAGGATGCAATACTTGATCAGCAGTAATCACAAAATAATAAGCCAAGGGCAAAAGCCAATGCTCTGAGGGTGGTTCAATGGCAAGATGCAAAGACATTACTCCCTTGGTGACATTACTGAGCCACTGCATCACTCCTGGGTCTGCTAATCTGTGGGCTTCTTGAGAGATAAGCAAATGAATTTAAGATTTCAACCTCTGTTTGTTGGGCATTCTTCTACTTGCAGCCAACAGCACTGCCTACACATAAATAAATCTTTTAGGCAAAGGAGAGAAATGTTATTAGAAAGCAAATATTAGGGGCTGGGGCTGTGGCATAGTGGGTAAAGCTGCCGCCTACAATGCCGGCATCCCATATGGGCACAGGTTCAAGTCCTGGCTGCTCCACTTCCAATCCAGCTCTCTGGTATGGCCTGGAAAAGCAGTACAAGATGGCCCAAGTGCTTGGGCCCCTGCAGCCACGTGAGAGACCTGGAGGAAGCTCCTGGCTTCGAATTGGCGCAGCTCCGGCCATTGTGGCCATTTGGTGAGTAAATCAGCGGATGGAAGACCTCTCTCTCTGCCTCTGCTTCTGCCTCTCCCTAACTTTTCCTTTCAAATAAACAAATAAATCTTAAAAATAACCTAATATTAAACAAACTTCTCAATCTAACAGTGACTTGCTTTTTTCCATCCTTTGCTTATTTGTTTATTCAAACCTGATCTTCAACAAGCTTAGCCTCCAAGCCTCCTTCCAGTTCAAGAGTTTGGATTTTGCGCTATTGCCTATCAAAACAAAGGGGTTTGTGTCTCCGGCAAAACACTTCAAAGACTCTGCAGATAATTCTACTACTCTTTATTGGTCCCATAGAATGCTGCAGAGCACACTGCGCAGTGGGCAGGCTGTGACATGGGATGAATTCCCCCATCCTCATGGGGCTCGCTGTCTACCAGAGACACAGGCACAGAAGGAAAGTCTCAAATGTAGCCCAGCAGGTGAAGACAATGCCAAGTGACCAGAGAGGAGGGAAGATGCCACTCAAGCAGACTTGGTGGCCTCAGGGAATTGTGGTGTAAAGCAGAAGTGGTCTGAAGAGGAGGGCCTGGTCCATCCTTGGCAGCAATAAAGGACCAACTAGGGAAGTTTTCTGGGGGGAGAGGGAGGGGAATGATAAAGTATTTGGAGTGAAGGAAAGGGATGTGGAAGTTTCTGGAAGGCTACTCGGGCCCAGGGTCCTCTTCTGTGTTTCAAGAATTGACTTCTGACCAGAGAAGTGTTGTCCTCTTAAAAATAACCCCAGCTGAGAAGGTCAAATGCCTGGCTGGAATTGGGAGTGAGGGGAAATAACTTAACAAGCACAAATGATGGTAGAATTGTCTACATTCCTAAGATTTCCCCATCATCTATTGTTGCCTTGTTCCCAACGAACTTGACAGCAACTATTACCTTTTTTATTTGAGAACTGAGAGATAGAGACCATCAGTTCCCTGGTTCACTCCCCAGAGGTCTGCAATGGCCAAGCCGGGTCAGGCCAAAGCTGGGAGTAGAGAATTCAATGCAGGTCCCCTGTGTGTGTGGCAGGAACCCAATTACTTGAGCCTCACGGGGCCGTCACTGGTGGAAAGCTGCAGTAGGAACCAGAGCTGGGCATCAACCCCTGTTACGCAATATGGGACACAGGCGTCCTTAACTAAGCTAAATGCCCACTCCCTGACAGCAATTATTTTTTAAAGCTGTTTTTTTCCCTAAACTTTCTTCCCGCCAACCAATTTAACTGAATTTCCACCAAAACACCACCTCTATTTTGGTCCTTATAATTTACCAAATTGTTTATTATTATCTATTTCCATTTTCACTAGCAGGTACTGCAGGCAGAGGCAGGTATAGGGACAAATACAACTGAAAAAACGTAAAACTCCATGATGGGAACAAGATGCACCCAGATTTTGGAATACCCAGATCCTGTGCACTGTCAGCTGCTGGGGGCATTGTCAGAGTGCTTCACAGGCCAGGCACGCACACAGGAATCACACATTTACAGATGGAACCGGATAAGTTAATCCAGTGCAGCTGTGAGCAGAGGGGACGACTAAGTTCCACCCCACTTCAGTCAGTGATTCTACCCCAACTTTGCCACCTACTTCCTTGCACCGGATGTGGTGTGTCCTGAACTGCTATGCAGGATGACATGCCTGCTGCTTTAGAACACTTGCCCAACTTCACTTCATACCCTTGAGTTGCCAGCTCAGCAGTCAATCAACAGTGCAACTGGTCTGAAATGAAAGCCCTTGTTGCTACAGCAACCAACTTTCTCCTACACTCTCTCCTAATGGGCCCATTGCTGCTACCACAGGTTTCCATGCTAATCTGGCCTGCCACACCCCACCACACCTGGAGAATTAATCTCTCAGGAAATAGATCTACTGCCCCGCTTTGGCCCTTGCTGCCACACCACTGGATGGCTCTCATAAAGTCCTTCTACTAACTGATGATTCCACAGTCAGAGGAGGCGCAAACGAGCAGGGGGAGGATCCAGTTACAGGAACATTTCCCTGTTAGTAGATGTTGTAAAGAGTCTGATGCCACCCTTCCGAAAATAAACGTGGTGGCAAGGGCGTGCCATTGTTTGAGAATCTCCTTGCTACACATGCTCTCTGAACAGCTGTTCTTGGCTTTCAAACAGGGCAGTGCCCTTTTATGAAAGTTTGCACCCTGTAACCGAGACAAGAAAAAATAGGATTCGCAGGAAACCAGGAGCCACAAATGTGTCATCACAGATGGCATGACAGGACAAGGGCTGGGTATGTCCTAGTTGTCAAAAACCCTCTTTTCTCCCTTCTTTTGGAAACCTAGAAGAGTGTATCCTAAGAGTAGGAAAAGCAGCAGTAAAGCCAGAGTTGCAAACACGAGTGAAGCCCCACTGCGGGCAGCGTGACACCACTCTCTGTGCCAGCCGGACTTGGGCTTCATCAAAGCTGGAGAGCAGCCACCGGTCCTGCTCCCTAGCTGAGGAACTGCAGGCTGATGGGGGAAATTTCTCCAGATCCCACAGATAGCAAGCTCCAAAGCCAGAATTCAAACCCAGGTCTGCCTGGGTCCAGAGCTGCCTGGTGTCACCTCGTGCTTCAATCACCTTGGGCAGGGCACCAAGTGCTCAGGGCCCCAGCTTATAAAGTGAGATAGTTGTTACCACACGACTCTGGTCAAGATTAACTCAGGTGCCTTCTGCCCATTGCCAAGGCCCTTGTTGCCCAGGGGCTGTGTAGGGAAAGGGCAGGGGGTCAGAACTGCCGAGGAGCTGAGGTTCACTTTGCTGTTGCGCCTCCGATTTTGTAATTCTTGATCTTGACCAACTCAGGGCTTCAGAACAACAACCCTGAACAACCACCACTCGTTACATGCCAACACTGGGCCAAGAGTACCACATGCATTACCTCCGCTGAATCCTGAGAGAGAAGAACTGCTACTGCCCCATTTCAGCAGTAAATAAACGGAGTATTAAAGATGTTCAGCAACCTGGCGAATATTGCACAGATAGGGGCTGGCAGAGTTCGCATTACAACCCAGTCTTTCTGGCTCCCACACCTTTGCTTTAAGCACCACTCTATACCATCTCCCTATTTTTAATTATTTAACAAACACTTCTATTCTTACTCTATGACAGGAACTGTTGTAAATACTTCAAATGTTGATTTGTATGATTTTCATAAACATCCCATGGATTCTATGCCCAACACTGCAGGTAGAGAAAATTGATACCCAGAGTGATTAAGTGACTTCCCAAGGTCACATGGTCTTTCTTATCCCAAACCCACTTTCCTTAAAGTTGGCAAACAGACCCAGTGTCAGGAACCACAGTATTCTGGGGATGCCAAGTCTCAGTCACCTACAATGTTGTTGCAAATGGTGTGCAATGACCTTCTAAGGCTCTGTTTTGTTTTGTTTTGTTTTGTTTGTTTTTTTACAAGCAGTGTTAGACAGTGAGAGAGAGAGACAGAGAGAAAGGTCTTCCTTCCATTGGTTCACTCCCCAAATGGCCACTACGGCCGACGCGCTGCGCCGATCCAAAGCCAGGAGCCAGGCACTTCCTCCTGGTCTCCCATGTGGGTGAGGGCCCGACCACTTGGGCCATCCTCCACTGCCCTCCTGGGCCACAGCAGAGAGCTGGACTGGAAGAGGAACAACCAGGACAGAATCCGGCGCCCCAACCAGGACTAGAACCCAGGGTGCCGGCGCCACAGGTGGAGGATTAGCCAAGTGAGCTGTGGCACCGGCCAAGGCTCTGTTTTTTGTAAAAGATAAAGGAAACAGATGTCAGTTTTCAACCCTCGACCTCACCATAATGGGGGCAGATGATGGCCTCAGCAGAGGTTCCAAGAAAATTTGCAAAAGCAAACCCTGCTCTGGTTTAACCTCACACCTCCGAGGTACGGTCTGCAGACAACAACTCTGCACTGGAACTCTAACAACAGGCAGCCCTGGCCAGAAGACACAAGCTGGAGAAAGTCCCCTCTCTTGTGCAGCAAGTGTCTTGTGGATGTCACGGGCTGAAGACATCAGGTTAATTGCTCTGAGTAATACTGTGGCATTTAGTCCTGATGCCAAACAACGTGGGACAATATTGACCAAGATTCAGCCAACATCAGAATGCAAACACAAATGAAAACCCAAGTCTTTTTTTTTTTTTTTTTTTTGACAGGCAGAGTGGACAGTGAGAGAGAGACAGAGAGAAAGGTCTTCCTTTTGCCGTTGGTTCACCCTCCAATGGCTGCCGCGGTTGGCGCGCTGGGGCCGGCGCACCGCGCTGATCCGATGGCAGGAGCCAGGTGCTTCTCCTGGTCTCCCATGGGGTGCAGGACCCAAGCACCTGGGCCATCCTCCACTGCACTCCCTGGCCACAGCAGAGAGCTGGCCTGGAAGAGGGGCAAGTGGGACAGGATCGGTGCCCCGACCAGGACCAGAACCCGGTGTGCCAGCGCCGCAAGGCGGAGGATTAGCCTACTGAGCCACGGCGCCGGCCTAGAAAACCCAAGTCTTTAGGCAGAGAGAGCCCAAGCAAGAATCTCAATGTCCAAGAGGATTAATCAAGAAGGAGTCAGGCACCTGAGAACCTAGAATGTGGAAGTTTATGTCCCAGCACTCTACTGCTAGCAGCCATGTGAGTGGGGCCTTTGCACGGGTTCCAGTATGGCTCACTCAGCTAGAAACAACTTGCTTCTCTCCACCAGACCTGTAGCTTTTATCTGACCACAGCCATCTTTCTTTCCAGGTCTCAGTTTATAAGATGCTTCCATCAGGAAGGACAGCTCCTCCTCAGTCTCAGGTTCCCCTTTGTCTGCTGCTGTTTGAACAGTTTCCATGTATATACACATCTTTCTCCCAACTGGTCTGTGGACTGCACCTGAATTATACTCTTCTTATCTTTGTTTCCTTTTCTAATTTTAGCAGTTAGTGACTGGTGCATGGTCAGTGCTCAATAAATGTTGGAAGGAACAAGGCATGGATAGATGGATGAACAAACAGATGAAACAGTGGGTGACTGGGTAAGTGGTGAATGGGTTGGTGGGTAGGTGAATGACTGGATGGTTTGATGAATGGATGGACGGACGGATGGATGGATGGATGCTCTAAAGGAGACAAACTGATCAAAGAGTGACAGGAAATTTCATCTTCTGGAATTAAAAAAAAAAAAACAAAACCTAGGTTTCTCCATCCAAAACTGGTCCACAAAATTTTGTAAACATATCACTGGAGAAGAAGACTCACCCTTCTCCTTATTCAGAATGCAAGTTGTCCCATTTCTGGGCTTCTTCAAGATGGTCTAGTCACTAATTTACCAGATTTCCTCTGGATCCAAATACAGTTTGATATGAATTGCCTCTGTGATGGACCTTAAGAGTCTGATGCCCCACCTCTCCTGTTGCTAAGGAAAAACAACACTGCTATGGAGTTTTCTGACCTAGCTATTTGATGGGGAAAGAAAGTTACCATCTGTTTCTCAAACTGTGGGAGGTGCTGTAGGCATGTGAGGTGTGAACCAGTGGATAGGAGCACTCACTCACTCTCACTCTCACTCTCATAAATAAATAAACAGCTTTAAAATAAAGACAGGGCCAACATCATGGTTCAGTCAGTTAAGCCACTGCCCATAATGCTAACATCCCAAGTGAGTGCCAGTTCCAGTCCCAGATGCTCTGCTCCTGATCCAGCTCCCTGCCAATGTTCCTAGGAAAGCAGCAGAAGATGGCCCAAGTGTTTGGGCCCCTGTCACCCACATGGGAGACACAAATGGAATTCCTGGCTCTTGGTTTTGGCCTGGCCAGGCCCTGGCTGTTGTGGCCATTTGGAGAGTAAACCAGCAAATGAAAGATCTTTTTCTCTCTGTGTCTCTCCTTCTCTCTCATTCTGACTTTAAAATAAATAAAAATAAATCTTTAAAAAAAGAGAGATAGTCTTAGTTTACACTAGAACTTCTTTTAACATCTTTTAACAGAGTGAAGTGGCCTTGGGTGTAGATCTTGGACCAATAAAATAAAGTGAGAATGTAAGGTAAAACTTTCTTTCTTTTTTTTTTTAATTAAACTTTTATTTAATGAATATAAATTTCCAAAGTACAGCTTATGGGTTACAATGGCTTCCCCCTCCCAAAACTTCCCTCCCACCCACAACCCTCCCCTTTCCCGCTCCCTCTCCCCTTCCAATCACATCATGATTCATTTTCAATTCTTTTTATATACAAAAGATCAGTTTAGTATATATTAGGTAACGATTTCAACAGTTTGCCCCCATAGCAACACAAAGTGAAAGAAAAATACTGTTGGAGTACTAGTTATAGCATTAAATAAGAGTGTACAGCACATTAAAGACAGAGATCATACATAATATTTTTTAAAAATTAATTAATTTTCTATGCCATTTCCAATTTAACACCAGGGTTTTTTTTTCATTTCCAATTATCTTTATATACAGAAGATCGATTCAGTATATAATTAGTAAAGATCTCATCAGTTTGTACCCACGCAGAAACACAAAGTGTAAAAATACTGTTTCAGTACTAGTTATAGCATCACTGCACATTAGACAACACATTAAGGACAGTTCCCACATGGGATGTAAGTACACAGTGACTTCTGTTGCTGACTTAACAATCTGACACTCCTGTTCATGGCGTCAGTAATCTCCCTAGGCTCTAGTCATGAGTTGCCAGGGCTATGGAAGCCTTTAGAGTTCGCTAACTTTGATCTTATTGCGATAGAGTCATAGTCAAAGTGGAAGTTCTCTCCTCCCTTCAGAGAAAGGTACCTCCTTCTTTGATGGCCCCGTTCTTTCCACTGGGATCTCACTCACAGAGATCTTTCATTTAGGTCTTCTTCTTTTTTTCTTTTCCATGGTATCTTGGCTTTCCATAAGGCAAGACTTTCTTTACATTTGCTGCAGATGCATTTTTAATTTTCCCTCTCATTTGTGGAACACAGTACTGGTTTTCCATCTATGGTAGTCATACCCCATTTCTTTATACCCAAAATTTATTAAACAAAATAATGCACTGCCTCATGGAAAACATGTAAGTCATAGTTTAGCTGGCATGGGGCAGACGGCAAAAACCTAAGTGAATGAATGAAGCTGGGGTAACCCTGCATTGGGAAGAAGAAGACATGTTTAACTTGATAATGCTCAGATCCAAATCCACTTAAGAAACACACGCCGTCTGTTCTATCTGTCTCAGTCCATCAGAGGAGTGTCCACTATTGCCCCTCTGAGATGGCTTCTCGTGTTCTCAGCTGGAGCTCTCCAGAGAGACTAAGATAACCCAGACATGTAAACACGACATAGAACGAGCTGGAAAATCTCCTCCCAAGACACAGGGAACCCTCATGGAGCTCATCTTAAACTTCCACCTAATGCAGCAGGAAGATCAACGGAGAGCACCTGGCCCCTCATCAGGCTCAGGAACTCCAAGGTCTACTGGGGTCAGAGAGACCCAGCGTACACGGTGGATGCATCTTCTACACTCTGCAGCTACACACCCTTGACGTCTGAGCACCCTTTCAGAGTTTACACTGGGAAAAATAATGTGTACTGGATGAAAAAATTTATACTTGCTATTTTAAACCCGGACCATTTGTATTTTAAGTATGCACAACCAAATTTATATGAAAAATCACCATTATTGTTATGTCACAGATATGTAACATATACGAACACATGTAACTTTACTTCTCCAAGGGTGTTTTGCTTTTCATAGTGACCTGGGATCCCCTACTCCTCTTTTTTTCATGCTTTTGATAGAGACATGGGCATAAGAAATAGCTGATGATGCCTAGACCTTTATTTCAAGAAAAAATGGCCATACACAGAAGAACAAACAGCAACTGAGATGGGGACATAGGGCTAGAGCAGGGAGGCAGGGCTGAAGATCAAGGTAAAGGAGGAAATTGTATCCCTTTGAAAGGGAGCCACGCTCCTGCCCCAGTCAAATGTGATGTGAGAATACTGTCAAACCCCCCCCCCCTTTTTTAAAATAAGACATCAGAATGCTGAATTGTCATGAGGTTCCCTAATTATTAAATGTTAGCAACTAATCCTCACTTTGAAAACACACTCTTCCCTCAAGCACCACTACAGAAGGTTAATCACAAAGATCCTGCCCTGAGTGCCCCTTATTTTTATCTCTGTCTTGTGCACTGATGAAAACTGACCAGGAAGGAGGCAAGCGCAGAAAGATGATGAAAGAAACTGGGTGTCAATGGTCAATGGCTTTGACAACTGACAAATGTCCAACTAGCACATGACAACATTTTCAACTTCATGGTTGCCAAAGAAATAACAATCCCAAGAGGAATCCTAATCGGAGACCTTTTCTAATTAATACAAAATAATTTTCAAATGTTCACACCCAATTTTAACCTAGCCACAAAGAAACTATCATTCACACATCTACCTATCTAGTTGTGGAAGTACAGAAAATAATCCCAAGTAATAGAGACCCGGCCTCACGGAAGCTACTCCAGCTGCGAAGGAATCTGGCCAAATGCATCAAGGGCCCCTACAGTCTAACCACCCTTTGGTTCACGCCTTAGCATCTGGGAAGTGCTTCCCAGAGACAAGTGTAGGGAACCAGTGCAATGATACTGCTGCAGGATGTCCACCTCTGCTGCGTCACATCGGCACAAGAGGTCAGACCCTTCACACCAACAGGGCCAAGGAGCTAATTTGCTGGACGTACTAAAGGAACTCCCAACCCTCACTGCTGATGACACTGGGCATCATCTATAATAGCAAAAAATGACATTTCTGAACGAATAATATATGCATTATGTTGGTAAAGAAGGAGAGAGATTTGAAAGGGTCTTTCTCAGTGACAGTGTTATAGATGATAACTTTTAATATGCTTGTTCCTTGTGTGTTTTATAATAAGCATTGATTCCTTTAGTAATGAGGAAAAGGGGGTAGTTTTCAAGTTTTTTCCCCTGGAGCCCTTTATTTACTGAAGGGTTTTCATGTCTGTGGGTTAGAGATGTTGTTGTTGACCACATTAGGAATAACAGATTTTAAAAATGTGTCTATAATTTAATTTTCAAAGAATAATAAATGTATTCCATGTTAACACAGGTAACTTTTATGAGATGTAACTATTTTTCCAATAGTTTTCCAACAAAACTGGTTTTTTTTTACCTCAAAACCTCAACAAAGACAAAAATAATGGTATGGCATTGGGTTTTTGCAAATCTCTGGATGTCTGTCTGAATGGAAGACAAGTGGATGCCCATGCCTGCTGCTACAGTCTGTCTGTTGTCACGCGTTGCTTTGGTGAAAGTATATAAAGACACCCCAGCTGTACCCAGGTACGCAGCTGGAGAAGGAAGTAGTTATACAGTTTTCTCAAATAATTGAGGGTAATTTCTACATCACACCAAAACTTGGCGAGTGATAGCTTCTGAAAGTCAACTGCAATGTGGATCTGTATCCACATCAATGAATTCTAATTCTCTCTATACCTGTGAGAGAATGAGACTGAAAAAAAGAAAACAGCGTCTTAGCATTATTATGAAGACTGATGGATTTTATAAACTCCCTAGAAGGATCAGGGATGCCCAGGGGTTCCTGGATCATCCTTTGTGAATTGCTGTCTTAGACCATGCTCAAGGCGGCAGAGCTCTGCGACAGCTGTGGTGGTGGCTCCGCTCTGCAGTTTGCATTTCTCGGGATCACCTTTTACTTTCATGACTTTCCTGTGTGGATTCAAATAGAATCAGTAAACTTCCCTACAGCCACGGTCACAGGCAGATTCCATGAGGAGCAGTCTCTGGGATGGAGATCTAAAGAGCGTTCCTCTGGAAACCAGCCCTGCAGGGGAGTGACAACAGCAGAGCCGGCAGCAGGGAGGGTGGGCTGGGATCGCCTCCACGGCCAGCCTTCCAGGGAGCTCTGAGCCGGTCAGCCCCTCACAGCAATGCCCGCTGCAGCAAGCAAGCAGGACTCTACCTCGCATCTACTGGTCACTGGATGCCAGGCAGAGGCATCATCTGCAGGGAGAGCCAGGCGCTGCTGTTGGGCTGAGGGCAAGTTCCTGAGAGGAAGTGAGCCACCCACAGCCAACACGTGCAGAAGCCAGGGCTGGGTACCACAGCTACGTGGCAAATCAAGGCTGGTGCTGGGATGGACTCTGGAGCCTCTGCAGAGACCTCTGAACCCTGCCATGACTGAGCACAGGCCTGCGTGGTCCATGCCATGTGGGCGCAGTCACGTGGGATGGACCCTGAACTGGTGGCAAGAAGCAAACAGAGGCAGGAAGAGCTGCTGCTGCGGGTGAGGAAACCCAATCCATTTTCTTAAAAGAAAGCAAAACGAATTCCCATGTGGCCCGAGTGTGCAGGAGTCACGTGACTCAGGGGAGTAGCGGTGGAGGGAGACTGCTCATCACCCCTGAAGTCCTCGGTTCTGACTCTGGTGGAAGCATCTGCCGATGCTTATAATAAGATGCAGCCTCCTGACAAAGTCTCCCTGAGCAGAGTGGGTGCACAATGGGGCCACGCTGGCCACACCGATGCCTTTTGATTTTACCCTGCGTTCTCCACAATGAAGTCTTGAACAAGCCTGAGAAACAGCAGAGTAGATTCCCTTCTCCGTCTCTCTCCCCACCCCCCACAGAGGTTCTCCCAGAAGCCTGTGCACTGTCCCTCCTGGGGGCTCTCTCCAAGATGCTGGGCATGCGTGGAGTGGGCTGACTTCAGCCCGGAGCAGGTGCTGGGACCAGTCTCGCACATCAGGTCTGTGACAGAAGCCCAGCTCCTGTACCCTGTCCAACCTCTAAAACAGTGTGTCCCCAGGCTGGGACCCATGCATGGGGCCAAGTTTCCTTTCTCCTGTCATTTAGAAGCTCATGAGATCTTTTTCTTTCCAAACCCAGAACCCAAAATGGGGAGGACTTCATCCCCAAAGAATGTTGGATCTTAGCTTTGTTATGACTGCTTGCTGACAGTAACGATCTTAACCATCACAACAGGGAGATGAGGCAGATTCCAGGAGACTGCCCACCTAACAGAGACTAAGCTTCTACATTTTTACCTGGCCATCCAGACTAGGAATCTCATAAACTGCTCCTCTCTCGCCAGACAGCTTGCCTTGCCAGCTCTGCTTCCAGATCATCTCTGCTCTTTCCTCTCATCCCCAATTCCTTTCTTTTTGTTTTTTTTCAATCCCCCTCTTACCTGGATCACTGTACTGTGGTTGCCAGTAGACTGGTCTACATCCCTCTCTTTGGAGACAGAGCCTGTGCCCAGTTACCTGTAGAGCCTTGGATGCTTAACACAGATCTGGCTACTAGCAGGTGCTCCAAAAACCTCTGTGGAACAAAGAATCACCTCCTACCTCCACTGCTCATGGAGCAGACACTGTTGGTGGCCATCAGTTTTTCCCACTCCCCATGGTCCTACTAACAGACCTCTGGATTTATTACTTTGACAATGGGTTCACCCCCCAGGAGGAATCATGATTTGTTTGCATTAGGACTCTTTACCCTAATTTGCACTTTACAATCACCGACACTGTTAAAACCACATACCCACAGGCTCCAATGGAAAAGTGTGGACTTCAATTTTTAGAAGCCCTCTGGGTGATCTTAGCACACAGTCAGGGCTGAAAACTGCTGTTCTAAGCCAAGGGCAGCAGACAATGGCCAGAAACAACTGCCAGCTGCTTTTGTCACTGAGGTCATCAGGACACGGCTACTTCCACGTGTTAACGGGTGGTCTGTGGTTGTGCTGGCCCTAAAACGCCCAGTACTTGCAAGGGAGATGATACGGCCCCCAAAGCTAAGTAGTCATTATCTATTTCTACTTCAGTTTGATACATGGCGAAAAGTATTTGTCAAGGTTCTTTTCTCTTTTGTGAGTGTGGCTGACCAACCGCTCCAGCGTCCTTTGTTGATTGACCATCCTTTCTCTCCTACTCTACTGATTACTAATGCTGGAAAAAACAAATTGGCCATAAACGTCCAAAATTGGCCCAATACCTCTTATCTGGCTTTTTAAAACTGTAAAGCATTTCTATTTTTAAAATAACTTTTAAAATATTTTTAAGTGACTACATTTTAGAGATAAATACTGTGGCACAGCAGATTAGGCTGCATCCCCTATCAGAGAGCAAAGTTGAGTTCCAGTTACTCTACTTCCTATGCAGCTTCCTGTTAATGTGCCTGGTGGATAGCAGATGATGGACCAAGTACTCGGGCCTCTGCCTCTCATGTGGAGACCTGGATGAAGTTCGTGGCTCTTGGCTCCTGGCTCCTGGCTCCTGACTCTGGCTTGGCCCAGGCCTGCCTAGCTATTGCAGGCATTTGGGGGAGTCAATCAGCAGATGGAAGATGTCTTTCTTCTCTGTCTCTCCCTCTGTATCACTTTCAAATAAATAAATCATATATATGTAATATATATATATATGTGTGTGTGTGTGTGTGTGTGTTAAGGGAAAAAGTGATAAATTCATCATTCAAAAGATTCACTTAGAACAGAAGTGAGCACAGGGAACAGCTCCTCCTGCTCTGACCCCGGTCTTCCAATCTCCCCACAAACAGATGATTCTTGTCAGTCCCTTGCAGACTTTCCACATCACTGCACAAGTACGAGCTTTTTACAAACTTTTTTTCAACTATGACACCCACACAAACTTCCTAAACACTGTGGCAAAATAAGCATTAAATGGACCATCCTCACCACATGTGAGCGGACAGTTCCGCAGTGTTTAGAGCATTCACACCACTGTACAGCCATCACCACCATCCATCTCCAGAACCTCTTCCTCTTACAAAACCAAAACCCAGTCCCCATTAAAAACGGATCCCTGTGCTCCCCTCCCGCTGGCCCTTGGCAACCACTGTTCTCCTTTCTGTCTCTGCATCTGACGACTGCACATACCCCATCGAGCAGAATTGTGTATTTCTCTTCATGTGACTCTTTATTTCTTAGTATAATGCCCTCAAGGTTCCTCCATGTTGCAGCATGTGTCAGGATTTTCTTCCTTCATAGGCTGAATAACA
Source organism: Lepus europaeus (assembly GCF_033115175.1). NCBI lineage: Eukaryota > Metazoa > Chordata > Mammalia > Lagomorpha > Leporidae > Lepus > Lepus europaeus. The sequence goes on along the minus strand of NC_084836.1, from coordinate 118,247,421 downwards.
TGCCATTGTACATACATACCGTATTCTGTTTATCCATTCATCTATCAGTGAACATCTGGGTTACTTCCACCTTTAGGCTATCGCAAATAACACTGCTGTGAACCTGAGTGCATGAGTATCTCGACGAGTTTCTGCTTTTAACTGAGTCCATACACAGAACTGGAATGGCTGAATCATATAATAATTCTATTTGTAATTTTTTTTTAGGAAACTCCATACTATTTTCCACAGTGGCTGCACTGTTTTCTATTCCTTCCCATGAGTACACAAAGGATCCAACTGATCCCCATTCTCACCAGCACTTTTCTGGCTTTGTTTGTTTGGATTTGTTTTTTGCTAATGGTCAACCTAATAGATGTCAAGTGGATAAAGACCAGGTGTTCATGTATTATAAGATATTGGAAGGGCGGAGGCTATACGAATATTCACAGGTGGGTCCCTAGGGAGGTGAATATGATTAGATAAGGCCATTAGGGTGGGGCCCCTATGATTTATAAAGAGAGGGAGAGGCTGAAAAGACACAGGTAGTGTCACCTTAGGACTCGGCCAGCAAGAAGGCCACCATCAGAACCATGAACTAAAATGAACTTCCTTTCCTTATAAAGTAGCCTGCAATGAAAAGCAGACTAATACTCCTCCCCTCTGTTTCTTCCCCAGTCACCACCACCGCTCCCCCCAATCCCTCCACAAACACAAGCACCATTAACAGTTAGGACTCCTATTGGAAATCCTATAGTCGTTCTTAAGCTCAGCAAACTTAGATGCCTGCTGGTCTCCTTCCATCCATCCCCCCATGCTCAGCTCCACCTGCCACTTCTGAAACAAGCACCCTCGTAGGCTGCTATTATCATCCCCATTTGCAGCTGAGTTTCAGAGAGGGGAAGACACAAGGCAAAGTCGGCAGTTCAGGGCAGGTGAAGGCACTCACTCCAAGTCCAGTGTCTTTCCTCAGCGTCCTCTACCCCATTCCTGTCCCCATCCTTAGGGCTTAATTGCTGTGTTACTATCTGTTTGCTTTTTAAATAAAGTTTTACTGGAACACCCACATCCATTCATCTGTATTTGGCCTGTGCCTGCCTTCACGCAGCAACAGTAGGGAATGAGCAGCTTGCAAAGAGACTGTGGCCCTCAAAGCCAAAAACGTTTACGATCTGGATCTTTCCAGAAAAAAGTTTACTGACTCCTGGCCGAAGCCACTCACAGCAACCCCTCTAGGGGCGGGCATCCTGAGATCCTGTGCCAAGCAGTGAGCACACAGGGAAGGCTCTGCCTCTGGCCCGGGCTTCTCCGAAGCTGTCTCTGTGGATGTGATTATCCTAGGTGTGCAATGTGAGTGGAGTCCCACAGCACCTGTCTTGTGTCTGACCTACTTCCCCAGCATTGTGTCTTCAGGGTCAGCCACACTGGAATGCTGGTCAGAACATTTTATCTGGCGACACTCCCCAGGATAAAGCCCAGATTCCTCGCCCGACAGTCAAGATCGTGCCCGATCTGGCCCTGGCCACAGCCACAGCCTTACCTTCAGTGCAAATAAAACAACTCTGGCAATAATTCCTCCAGATTATCTGGCTATCTAGTGGCTGGAACACAGGGTGCTATTCCTGAAATATTGCTTACATTAAAATTTGATCCAAAGAATCAGATTTTTTCAGAATCCAGTGATCAATACTCAGTACAGTCTGCCCATGGTTTTTAGCTCATTTGTGAATTTTATGAATAACTTATATCCTTCAGTCATCTGTGTGTATTTGTTTATCTCTGCATGTGTGTATACATCTTTATGTTTGCATATTGAACATTAGGCAGTTATGAGTATAGGTCTGGAAGTCAGATGACAGGTGTTTAAAACCCAACCCTACTCTGTGTGCCTGTATCATTGTACTAACTGTGGAATATTGTCTGTGAATCATCTCGTTTCATTCCCACAGCAACTCTAGGACTTTGCTGCTGCCAATATACCATTTTATAGATGGAAAACAAGGCACAGAGGTCACACAGTTACTCAGCTAATGAAGTCAGGATGCTTTCTTAGGCTGGAACTTCAGACACTGAGTTCCTAACCAACACTGAGCCCTGGGTATAGCCTTGAAAGGTCGGATTCTCCTGCCCCTAGTTTAATTTGCGTTCAGACACTAGTCTTCTCTGAACCTGTTTCCTCCTTACCTGGATAGACACTTCTTACATCAGAACTGTAACAAGAAGCACATGAGGTAACGCGTAAGAAGGAGATTCAAAAAATGTCAAGCAATGGGCGGGTACAAAAAAGACCAAGTTGAGCTGGGTATTTAATCCACCTTGGGATACCCATGTCCCACGTTGATGTGCCTCGGTTTGAGCCCTGGCTCCACCCTTGATTCCAGCTTCTTGCTACTGCACACACCGGAGGGCAGCAAGTTCTGGCTCAAGTAGTTGGGTTCCTGCTACTCTCAAGGGAGAATTTGATGGAATTCTTGGCTCTTAGCTTTTGCCTGGCCCAGCCCTGGTCATTGAGGGCATTTGGGGGAGTCAATCAGTGTTCAGAAGCTCTCCCTCCAACTCTCAAATAAATATTTTTAAAATAATAATAAACGACAAAGGCGCATGCCAGCTGGACTATCTGCCACAGGGTGGATGTCCTGCCAGACAGATGCTGGACAGTCATCCACAGGTCATACACAACTGACCACACTGCTCTGTTGGGTCCTGCTCCTGTGATCAACACTGCTGGCATTAGCTGGAAAGGAATGAGAGGCCTGGGGAGAGGACGGAAGGTGCACTGGGAGGGCAGGGCAGGCCGGGAGAAGCATGCTGGGAGACTTCCAAGGAAGCAGCCCCATCCCTGATTCTCAGGAGAGCAGTTTGATAGCAGGGGCTGACAATGTAACGAGTTAGTCAATATTTGAGGAGGGGTGGAGATCGTGCCACAGAAGATTGGAAGGTGAACCAAGTTGAGGAGACACCACCTAAGAGTATGTGTGGCAGGGAGAAACTCCACTGGGTCAACTCCCTCCCATGCTGACACAAAGAAATTCTTCCACCAAGAAGTTCATGCTTCCAAAGACACTGCTACCTCCTCCTGGGCGTAGTGTACTGCTCTGTAGTCACCATCTTGAATTCCTAATAGCGCTGTCTTTGAACTTGTATTGTATAAGGAAATCTGGTATGTGCGTGGATAAGCACAATGTCCATGTCTGTTGTACTTGCCACTATTTGTACTTAGTATTCGTGGTTCTCACAAGCAGAGAATTTTGGTGGACTCACGATGAATGTGTATTCAACAGGCCTCAAAAGGCATTGAGAACTGAGAGAGCCCACCCATCCAATTCAAGTCAGAAGTGTCTCAAATGCATGGCTGGGTGTTTGGCATAGTGGTTAACATGCCACTCGGGATGCCTACATCCCATATGGAGTTCCTGGGTTCAAGTCCTGACTGTAATCCCAAGTCCAGCTTTCTGGAAACGCACACCCTGGGAGGCAGCCAGCGATGGCTCAAATGTCTGAGTCCCTGCCACCTACATGGGAGACCTGGATTGAGTTCCCGGCTCCTGGTTTTGACCTGGCTCAGCCCCAAACTGTTGCAGGCATTTGGAGAGTGAAGCAGTAGGTGGGGGATCTCCCTCTCTTTCTCCCTCTCTCTCACTCTGCCTTTCAAATGATCTCAAAAACAGAAACAAGAACAACAGAAGCACCCTGCTGCCCTCCAAAGCTGTGCTACCTTGCTGTGGGGTCTGACCACTACTGCTGAACCTGACCACACAGGAGGAAGCAGGCAGACAGGGCATCCCAAAGTCTCTCTTCCTTGGAATCCTGCCTATCATCAGCAGCCTCTAGGTGGACAGTATTGGGGCTGGTCCCTCTAGAAGTGAAGTAGAACCCTCGTGACAGCTTTGCACAGCATTTGTGTTGCTTTCGCAAGCATGAGATACACGGAGATTACAAAAGAGGGCTGTGTGCTTTGGTGACACTGCACAGGAGTTCACTGCGTTTCCACCAGCATTGTATGCTATACAGATGAACGGTCAAATTCATGCTAATAACAGAATTCTCACATTTTTCATTACTTAGAATGACTTTGAATCACAAATAAAATACATGAAAAGTAGAGAGAGGCTGTGGAAGAAAGCTGCTGTCTGTCACTCTCACCTTTTGAGGTCACAGAAGTCTGTGTTGCTTGTTGTTAGTGTGGGCTGTTTCTTTTACCCAGTAGTTTTCATAGTACTTTTCCCTGGACTTTTAGAACAAGGAGTTTTGCTTTCTCTTTTTGTACTGGGTCCTGCAAATTATGCAGCCGGCCCTTCGCCCACTGCTGCTACCGACTGTTAGCCCTAGAGGATGGTCTGCAGTTTGCTGGGGCGGCTGTTCAGTGCCCTGCCTGAACGACTTCCCCTAACTGCCTAAGTTGTTCATATTCCTGAGCTTCACATTCTTTGTAAGAGTGCAGCTCACCCTAAGTCTCAGGGCCTGCAATGTGGCAGGCGGGAAAAGCCGCTGCCTGTGATGCCGGCATCCCGTGTGGATGCCACTTCGAGTCCTGGCTGCTCCACTCTGACCCAGCTCCCTGTTAATGACCTTGGGGAAACAGCAGAAGATGGACCAAGTACTTGGGCCCCTGCCACCCTTGTGGGAGACCCAGATGAAGCTCTTGGCTCCTCGCTTCAGCCTGGCCCCACCCTGGCCATTGCAGCCATCCAGGAGTGAACCAGCAGATGGAAGATCTCTTTCTCATTCATTGTCTCTCTGTAACTCTGACTTTCAAATAAATAAATAGTTTTGTTTTTTTTAAAAAAAAAGATCCTAATCCTAGTGTAGACACAAAGGAGATAGACACATGGATAGATGGATGAGTGGATGAATAGCTGGGTGGATGGACAGATGGAGGTATGGGTGACAGATGGATACATGAATGGCTGGTTGGATGAATGGATGAGTAGATAGATGGATAGACATGAGTGGATGGATGAATGGGTGGATAGATGGACGGATGCAAAAGGCTTTACAGAGTAAAATGTCATCCCAATGGCACTGTCCTATGTGATGTTAAGAACGAAAAAGTCAAGTCAGCCAGTGACTGTGAGCACCCACTCCATGGGAGCAAGATCGTCATCCTCACCTTATAGCATGCAGGAATTGGGAATACAAAAATAGATGCAAAACAAACACAGAAGAGCTCACAACCAAAGCCGGGTGGGACCGGCTGACACTCAAGGAAGTCAAACAGTTGGCTCACAACCACACAGCTGGTCCTTAGCAATCAAGACGCAAGCCCTTGTCTGTCCAAAGCTCAGACCACACCCCACGCTCCTGAATCTCTGGGCCAGATGCCTTTGATTGGCTGGCATGGTGTGTGACCACAGTAGCTGCTTAGTCATTGAGTTATTACATTCCAAACTTACATGGACAACGCTGAGCTGGAATCAAATTTATAGCCCTAATTATGGTGTGCTTTGTTGGGAAATTCAGTATTGATTTAAATAGTATTTTTGTTCCTTAAATTTTGCTTTCTGAAGAGAGTTCTCTGGCTTGCTCTGATTTTTTTTCTTTTCTTTTTTTTTTTTTTTTTTTTGAGCTGCCTTGACTGTTCCTTTTTTTTTTTTTTTTTTTTTTAAGATTTTATTTGATAGGTAGAGTTACAGACAGAGAGGGAGAAACAGAGAGAAAGGTGTTCCATCTTCTGGTTCACTCTCCAAATAACCACAATGGCCGGAGCTGAACCAATCCAAAGCCAGGAGCTTCTTCTGGGTCTCCCATGTGGGTGCAGGGCCCAAGCACTCGGACCATCCTCCACTGCTGTCCCAGGCCACAGCAGAGCTGGATTGGAAGAGGAGGCTGGGACATGAACCAGTGCCCATACGAGATGGCAGCATTGCAGGCAGAGCTTTGCCTACTACACCACAGCTCCTGCAACTGTTCCTTTATAATGAGGATCCCCCTCTGTAATTCCTTATTTTTTCAGGTCTCTGAGTTTTATGAAAAGTCCATGGAGGCTAGAGATTAGCCTCTTTTCCTCACCACTCTGAACCTAGGCTCCTGTGTATCCTGGTGCTCCCCCAGTCCTCGTGATGGGGATCTGACCTAAGCGTACGACTGAATCAAGCTCCAGTAATTACTTGCTTGCATTTCCCTTGACTGTTTTCTCAAGAGCACTGTGTAGTATAGCTTACTATGTTTTCTTTTTTTGCATTGGCTACTAGGAAGCTCAAAGCCACATGTGTGAGCTCTTCATAAAAACTCTGAAAATATGTATACTTATTTTTTACTTGCATACCTTTTGATGCCCTCACTCTTCTCTTCTGCTCTTCTTTTGTTGTATTTTAATTTTTGCTCTCATACTGCATTGCTGAGGCCCTTGTAAGAAAGTTGAATAAATATCTTTGCTGGACTTCATTAAGTTAAATAGTCTCTCTTGAATTTCTGGCCAGCAGAGAAAAAGAATGTCCTTTGTGGTGTCATTTTTTTTTTTTTTTTGGTCTGCAGAGAAATAACCACCCTTAGTTACCGTTTTGCAGGGTCCTGAGCCCCTGGAACTGTATTTACATGGCTGGGGCGGTGCAGTGGGTGAGAGGCTAGTCTTTCCACCAGGTGGTGAGGTGGTGGTTAGGCTGTGGAGGAGCAAATCAAGGTGAAAGGCAGACAGAACAGCAAAATCTCACAGAACATGTTTTCCCAGCTCTGACCCGACCCACAGTTACTGGGGAAGGGAATTAGCTACTGAGGTCCACCGGGGCAGCCTTGGTGGGTGAGGGGCACAGGGCGGCATGCCCAGAGTGCCAGGGAAGCATGAATGCACGAGAAACCAGGTGCTCAGCTGTTACTGGCGAGGGGAGGGCAGCGCCAGTCCAGGAAGAGAAGCTGTTTCCTAGGCTGGGTGGGGAGAACTCCACCCAGGCTTGTGTTTGCCCTGCTCTGTGTGTTCAGGCTGCAGACGGGGAAGCAGAGGGCTCGGCTCAGTCTGGCACTGGGCACAATCAGCTCAAGACACAGGACCTGAGCAGGAGCAGCTCCAGTGACACCAGGGGCCTGGAGAGACTCCCAGGAGGGGGCCAACAGGTAACCGCTCTCAGATCTGTATGCATGGCTTGAGGGTTTGTTGTATGTGACTGGCAGTGGAAGACAGAGGCCAGGGGGTGAGAGAGGGTCGAGTTCGGCCTCAGCTCCTTAGGTTATGTGTGAGCCTCAGTTCCACCATCTGTGAAATGGACTCAAAGATCACACCTTCCTAATAGTGTTGCTTAATGGCAGTGCGGGCAGTGTCAGGTTCGCAGCAACACTGACAGCTCCTGTCTGCATGGAAGTACTAAAGGTCACTGAAGGTGCGAGATGCCGGGAGCAGTCAGTGGAGGGGGGTGTGGGCTCTGCAATGTGAGGGTTACTGCTAGGGCAAGAATACCCCAGAGCGAAGCGGACTCTATTCTGCACCTAGGGCGTTGTCTAAAGACGCAGGGAGACTTGCTGAGTGCCTTCTGGGAAGCTGGCTCTTCCCGTGAGTTACGTCCTTTACATTCAGGACAATTAGTGAGGCAGGTGCCAGATTCAAACCCCAGCTGCTGAGCTTTGAATATCTGCAAGCCCTCCATACCACGACTTCCTGCCTTGGAAAAGCCTTGGTGATTAGGGGGTTGGCTGCCTGGATGACAGGCCCTGCTCCATCAGGGCTGGCTTGGGACCTTGGGGCCCTCAGTAAAATGGGCATAATAACAGGACTGTGCAAACAACACCTGAGCACCCAACAGCCATTAGCTGTGGGCTTTGTTGTTGCCAGCGGCTCCACTTCCCAACTGGGAGAGCAAGGCTCAGTGGGAGACAGGGAGGCACTGCTTCCCAGATCTCACAGAAAGGAAGCTTAGAGCTGGGATCCAGCTGCAACTGGGGAGAGAGGAAGACAAGGAGGCATTCACGCTGGGTGCAAAATCCAAGGGCCACCCAAACCTGTCATCCAAGTAAGTCACATTTTAAGACCACTTACAAATGAAAAATGAATGTCAAGCTATCCATCACGGACAAAACCTCAACATGGTAAGGAAAGATGGAACTGGCAACAGCCTGAGTTCTGACTTTGTAACGTTGTGTTAAACTGTTACACATCTGGTGAAGAAAGGTTTTTTTTTTTTTTTTGGTGTCCCTGAAGTTTTGCACTGCAGGCCAGCACCTGACCTGCCTCCCTCTGGCTGGCTGGGAGCCCTCAGGTACGTGCCTGTTGGGCTTTCTCTCCGTACAAAAAGCAGAGAACAGCTACTCGCAGGTCACTGCAGGCAAGGAGACAGCAGGGGGATAAGTCAATGTCCCCAGTCACAGAGGATTCTGTTTTTTAACACATTCTGAGATGCCAGGAGACTTAGTTTTAGGAACAGAACGTGTGCTGTGGGAAAGCAATGGGCCTGCAACCCAAGCCATCCTGGCTGGTTTATGGTGACAAGAGACACACGTGCGAGGGAGGGCAGGTGCAGCGGTCCTGCTGGAGTCTTCGCCAGGAGACTCTGCTCGCCTCAGCCACGTGCTGTGCTGGGAGGCAGTTAAGGATCGGAGGACTCTATGCCATGCACCTGGTTCAAACCCCAGCTCGGCCTCACCACAGCTTACTTTGCTCACTTCATCAGCAAATAAGAACTGAGGACTCCCTTTGGGCAGACAGGACAAACAGGATGGCTGACCTCATGGAGCTCGCTTTGGGTAGCAGGGGGTCTGCATCACCAAACCTCAGTTTCCCCTATCTGTATAATGAGGGACTAATGGGCCCCTGCGAGCGAAAGAAAGAAATGTATGTGACGCTCCAAGCACCAAGGCCTCGACTAGGGTGGAGCAAGTGAGACTTGGGCACGAACCAGAGAGAGGTGCTCACTCTATTGATGGTTCTGCACCTGCCGAGCCTAAGGGAGAGGTTTCCTTGCCTTGTGTGCCTGTCTGGTGCACACTAAGTCTTCAAATAATGTTATCTGCTCTCTTTATTGGCTTAATGAGGTTCAGTGCAATACGAAGAACTAGTGACTCCCAAGCCTTCTAAGATCGTCAAGCACTTATGCAAACGGCTGAGCTCCAGGAGCAATGTCTCCATCACCAAGCAGTCCAAAATTCTGATAAAGGCACCGCTTCCCCTGGATGCACGAGTTCTCATACCAAGGCCTGGGGAGCATGTCGAGAGGTTTTAGTCCCTTGGGAGCCTCTAGAGTGGAAGCAGCCTGTACCGCTGTGCATGCTGGCCCTGACACAGTGGCAGTGGGTACTGGTGCTGTGCTGGACACACAGGGGAGTGCAGGAGTGGGGGCCTGGCAGAGCGGGCCTGTTCTCTTTGCTCATCCATGTACCGACCTTGCCTCCAGGGGTTTGGTTCTGCGGGGTGTGCCAGCCTGGCCATGTTGGCATTGCCCTCTGCTGGGTGGCGAGGGAGGCCCCCGGTTTGCACACATTCCACTGCGTTGATCAAAGGTGTTCCTTGTTTACGCAGTGACTAATTCTGTCAGCACCATTCCGCCCTTCGCCAGCCACCCCCTTCCAGCTGATAGCCATTTAGCATCAGCAAAGCACTTTCTCCAGGCCTGGCTGCGTCACATTTGGTGTTTGGCCTGCTCCCGGGAGGAATGTCTGGTTCACATGTGACTAACATGTAACTAACATGTAGCAGCAAGGGAATCAGTCTCTGGAGTGGCAGAGGGGTCCCCAGGGCAGCCTCTCCAGTGGAATTTACTCATGGGTCGGAACAGGGAGCTACTGAGATCACGACACGAGTAAGAGAAATAGTGGGCATTAGTCACAACCAGCTCCTACTCCTACTCCTGCCAAGCCCCGGCACTAAATCTGCATGATTATCGACGACAGCCCCAGCTCAGTCCACACTCCTCGACAAGGAAGATTCTTGATTTCTTATTTCAAAGATGGATAGGCAGTAAATGTTTGTATTCTATGTCCTGTTATGTTACAGAGAAATATTTCATCGAATGATAACATGATTCACATGACAGAAGAGACAGGAGAAGGACAGTGGTAAAAAGTTAACCCTGAACTCTAGAATCTGCCTCTAAGGATTCTTGATTCTCCCACTTCCTAGCTCCTGATCTGTGCTTCAATTACCAGACCACCACAGAATCACTCACAGTTCCAGAGGTCGAAAGCCCGAGATCAGGATGCCAGCGGGCTGGGTTCCACTCAGAGCCCCCTTTCTGACCTGCTGGCAGCTGCTCTCTTGCTGTGTCTTCATGTGGTGGGGGCTGGAGGACGAGAAGAGAGAGATGAGCTCTTTGCTGTCTCACGGCCCACGCCCATAACCTCATTTACCCTTCCCTGAGATCTTAGAGGTCCCATTTCCAAATACAGTCACATCAGGGGGTGGGGCTTCAACGCATGCATTTTAGGAGACATGATTCCATCTGTGGTGTGAACTTGGGTGAGGAACTTAAGCTCCCTGGACTCAGGTTGTCCATCTGTAAAATGGGAACATTAAGAACAGCTGCCACGTAGGGCTCTGCTGAGGATGTGATGCGTGAATCAGGAGCCTGTTTACAGCAAGGCCTTGAAGAGTGTAGACACTTTAGGAAAGTTAGGTATTATTATTATTATTATTATTATTCTATCAGCCCTCCAGATCCAAGGGCTCTGCATCCATGAATTCAACCGAGGATCAAAAATATTTGAACAACTGCATCTGCGCTGAACAGTACTGACTTCATTTTTGTCATTATGCCCTAAACGGTACAGTATAAAACTTGTTTACCTAGCATTGATGCTGTGTTAAGTAACCCAGGGATGATCTGAAGTGGACAGGGGGATCGTGTGGGTTCTAGGCAAACACCATTCCGTTTTTTGTAAAGGACAGGAGAACCCACACATTATGGTTTCGGTGGAGGGTGCCAGAGCCAACCCCCTCCACAGCCACCAAGGAACAACTGTACCAGAGTACAGTGCATTTCAGCCACCACTTACGGTAACAGCTGATCTCTGTTCATCGTCTGCTGTGCCCCTGCACTGGGCTCAATACCATGTGGCCTGAGCCCTGTGCATCTCCACTGGAGCCCCATGGGAGATCACCTGTGACCCCAGGCAGGCTGCCCCCTTTCACTGCTGTGGATTAGTCTGCCAACCAGCTCTTTAGAACTGGTGGAGCCCTATGGGACCCTGGGAGTCCCTCAGTCCAGCCCCTAGAGCAGGGCCCCTTAGCCTCAGCACAACTGATGCTTGGGGACAGGTCACTGTTAGGGAAGAGAATGTGTAGCAGCATCCCACCTCTGCTCACTGGACACCAACACCATCCCCCATAACAAATGGTGACCATCGCAGCTGTACCCAGGCATCACCAATCATTCACTGCTACTGGGAGAAACACTGCGCTCACTCAAGTCAAGGACAGAACAAAGAACAGCGTATTTCCAAAGAGCAAACAATTAGCACAGCCATGTAAGTCATCAAGGAACAGGACAAGATTTAACATATGAAAAATTAATATGTTGCCCTAGAAAACTGGGACTGAAAATCCCCACCCCAGATTTTATACGTGCATTATGTATAATGTCTGTTACACTAATGTGTGTGTATATGTGTGTGTGTGTATATATATATATACACAGTATGTGTGTGTGTATATATATATATATATACACAGTATGTGTGTGTGTGTGTGTGTGTGTGAGACACATGGATTCTCAATACATATCGGGTACTCACACTCTGTCAGGCACACATCTGTCCCATTTAACCACAACACACAATACCAGGATGTGTAAGGACAGCAGGATAATGGTCAAAACCCCTCTGAGCCTCAGGTTCTCACAGAAAATTGGGAAAGTGAAGGGCCTGTCCCAGGGGGTTGTTGGGAGGACCACCAGCGGCAAATACACGCAGAGCAGAGGGCACAGCACTGGAAAGCGCTCCAAACGCTGACTGCTGTCCTGCTGTGAGCAGGAACGATGCAGAGGGTCAACAGTGCCACCCACAGCTTCACACTGGGGGATTTAGCCAAGGCCTGGCTCCCTCCAGGGCTGTTTCTCTTGGGGCCAGAGCAGATGCCACTGCTCCCATCAGGTGTCCCACCCACACCCACAGTCCTCCACAGGCATCACATGATTCACACGTCCACGTCCACGGCCACTGGCAAGGGAGGATGTCTGAGAGTGGGCGTGCCCTACACTCCCACCCTGAGGATGGCCCAGCACAATTCTCTGATGTGCAGCTGACAAGGCCACCTCTGGCAAAGCAGTGCCCTGCAAGGCATGTGAATGGCTTCAGACACTGTGGTTTGTGGACCCCAAAGTTTGAGGCCTTTCTGCCATTGGGCTGGCAGCATCCGGGTGAGACCTCTGACCCAGGAAGGATACTCACTCTACCCGCTCCCCTCACCCCAAAAATACCCCAAGCAGGGGCTCTCAGCAATGGCAGTGACCTCTGGAAAATGCACCCATGCCTAGCCCCGCCCTGGGAGAATCCATTACCCTGTCTGGCTGGGGCCTGGGCACAGGGCCTCCAAGTTCCCCAGGGACAGCCTGGGATTCAGTCTGGGACTCAGGCCAGGAGGGAGAGAAGCAACAAGACTTTCTCACCCACAGATGGAACCCACAGTAGCAAAGTGCTGGGGCCTCCAATTCCAAAATTTCAAAAGCAAGCCCCCTGCCATATGGCAGTTTCACATGTTTAATGACAAATAAGTCATAAAGCCAATCAACTAACACTATCAGTTCATGAAACAAAGGGCATTTTTAAAAAAAATTTATTTGACAAAGTTATAGACAGTGAGAAAGAGAGACAGAGAGAAAGGTCTTCCTTCCGTTGGTTCACTCCCCAAATGGCTGCTACGCTGGAGCTGCGCTGATCCAAAGCCAGGAGCCAGGTGCTTCCTCCTGGTCTCCCATGCAGGTACAGGGGCCCAAGCACTTGGACCATCCTCCACTGCCCTCCTGGGCCACAGCAGAGAGCTGGACTAGAAGAGGAGCAACCAGGACTAGAACCCTGCGCCCATATGGGATGCTGGCACCGCAGGCAGAGGATTAACCAAGTGAGCCACGGTGCCAGCCCCCAACAAAGGGCATTTTAACTTCATATTCATCCCCCCATCCTCCCTCCTGCCAGATAAAAGCAAACTCTTTCAACTGAATAAGTTTATCTAAAACCCATCTGATTTACTTTCCTCACTTGTTACAAGCTGGAGAAAACTTCATCACAGACAGAAATTATTACAGGAATTGCCTTAAGCTTCAGTTTTCCTATCTGTCAAATGAGGATAAAAAGAAAGAATCCCTGCCTTGGAATCCTTGAGTGACTCATGGGACACTGCAGTCATTATGATTTGCTCAGAAATTTTGGCGGTGTGTGTGTGTGTGTGTGTGTATATATATATATATATATATATATATATATATATAACATTTCTTTTGAGAAGCAGGGAGACAGATGGGAGGAGGGGTCCAAGAGGAGGGAAGGAGGGGGAGACAGGGAGAGCAAGCTGTCATTTGTGATTTACTCCCCAAATGCCCGGGAGCCAAGAACTCCATCCAGGTCTTCTATGTGGGTGGTAGGGACCCAAGTACTTGAGCAATCACCTGCTAACCCCAAGGTGTCCATTAACAGGAAGCTGGAATCAGCAGAGGCGGGTCTCAAGCCCAGGTACTCCGAGGTGACAAGTGGGTATCCCAGTAGTTTCTATCAGCTCCTAGCCATTTCTCACTGGAGAAATTTGCCAGAAATATTCCAAGGCCCCAATTCAACTTTTTGGTGAGAGGATTGTGGGAATCAGAAAACTGCAAGGTTGCAGGCACAGGCACCTCTGGGGCAGACCCACTGCACATGGCATGGACAACAATGACCACTGCAGCTCCGACGGTGTGGTCTTCTGTTGTTGTCATGGTAACTTTCGAGCAGAGGTAGACTTGAGATCTTCTTGCTGGTTTCATTGCTAAACATCAAAATCCTGTCATGTGGACCTAGCCTTGTAGGCTGAATTCATTTCTGCTCTTACATAGGCCAACGAGTGGCAGTAACCTTTCACTTTCACCCTATAGAAACCTTTCTCTTAAAAAATCTGATGGTCGGGCTGGGCCAACTTTGCAACACGTGCGTCACGAGGGCTCGTGAATGCAGCACTGTCTGGTTTATGGCAATCACTGCAGAGTGTGTGGCTGAGTTTGCCCTCTTTCAGTTCCCTCTGACCTGACGCTGGTGAGAGCTACGTGAAACGGGCAGAGATCAGAATCGTGCACTCCCTCCCTGTGGGATGGAAAAGCTTTCTCCCAGCTGCACACATCTCCCAGCCTGGTTCTTTATAAACTCCCACCTTCATTCCAAGTAGCACCCAGAGGTTCTTTACAAACTCCCACCTTTATTCCAAGTAGCACCCAGTGGGCGGTTGTTTGGCTCGCTGGTTAAGACCACAGCTGGGAAGCAGGTATCGCAGACTGGGTGCCTTCTTTCGAGTTCTGGCACTGCTTCCAGCTCCAGCTTCCTGCTAATTTACACCCTGGCAGGCAGCTATGGTGGCTCAATGGTTGGGTCCCTCCCACCCAATAGAGACCTGGATTAAGTTCCTGGCTCCTGGGTCTGGCCTAGCCTCATCTGGCTACTGTAAGCATCTGGAGAGTGAACCAGTGCATGGAAGATCTCGCTCTCTCTACCTCCCTCCCTGTCTCTAAAATAAATAAAAATGAATAAAAAGAAAGTAGCCCCCAAATAGAACTGAATTTAAATTGAATAATAGCTTTAAAAGTTTTATATCCATTGTTGAATAATGTTAACATTGTTAAAAGCTGAATTCAGATGGAGATTGTGTGTGTGTATGTGTGTGTTCCTGCCCATGACACTGGTCAAGAGCTTTAATGTATGTGCCTCAGTTTCCTCATCTGCACAGCTGGAAAAATACCACCACTGATGCAAAAAGTGACCTAGTTTTACTACAGGCAAAGCTCTTGGCCCAGCTTCTCAACACTAGATGTTCTTGCTATTACTATCCTATTGTAACTGTGGTTGTCAGAGTTGTTATTTTTATGTGCAGTAGGTTCAAATCTTCATCAGCCTTATTAGGAATGACATCTCTCAGATGCCTTAGTGAGAACAAGTTGGTCCTGAGCAGACACAGTGAACTTTCAGGAAAGGGTGGATAGTAAATTTCTTCAGCGTACTGAGTCACCTCCACTGCTACTCAACTCTGCCACAACAGCAGGAAGACAGCACAGGCGCACACGGCCATGGCCGTCTTCCCACTGAACCTCACTCACAGATGCTGACTTCGACTTCCATATCATTCTCACATGCTACAACTGTTCATAAATGTAGAAGCCATCCTCAGCTCCCTGACCACGCCAAAACAGGCCACAAGCTGGATCTGGCCACCGTTGTTGTTTGCTGAGCCTGGTCCTGAGGATTCAGCTTTGCATTCAAACTTACCCTGTTTCTAGATGAAGTGCATATCACAGACTTAATAAACAGAAACTGTTACAGGAACAAGTGTCCTGCACAGTTTTCAGTGCTGTGCAGCTTTATCACATGGTAGGATTAGAAAACACAGAAATCCCTAGATTCTGTTTTGCACCAAACTCCCCCTGGAGAGCAGGGGGTGGATCTGTGACCCTTTGTGGCCTCCCTAATTTCCCATGACTCTGTGTGTCTAGAACCAGGGAGTAAAACTCCTCCTAAGGGCAAGAGGCTCACGGGAATGCTGGAGACGGGTGGGCTGCTTTCAGTTAGAAAGCACGGGTCCTGCTTTTACTCTGAGGGGCTGGGGAGGAGGCCCCCTTGGAATTGTCTGTGTGTGTGGGAAACACCTTCAGGCAGCAAGACGGGTCCTTGTCCTGGACTCAGACATGCTTCGGGTGGAATCCTCCTTCGGCCAAGTACCCGGGTGAGTTCTGGAAGCTGAGCCCCCTCCTCTCCTGGGGGAGCCAATGACACAGGCAACATGGCAGCAGTCAGGAGCAGAGGCGACTGCATCAGAGTCCCACCTCTCCCCTCACTGACCGCTGAGACCTGCGGAAAGTCACACAGCCCCCGTGAGCCTCCACCAACTCAGATCAAGAGAAAGGTCATGAGGACACCTGGGTCTCACAGGGCTGAGCCAGACCACACAAGCCAAGGGGACTGAGACCAAGCTAAGTAATGGTCTCCTGACCAGGTTCCCGGGCGGTTCAGTGATGGCACGGGCCTGTGCCTAGGTCGGTCTCCAACAGGTGAGGAAGAGTCACCAAGTGTTATTACCTCCATTCAACTAGCACTCAATAGCTGAGCTCCTAGTGAATGGAAACACACTGCCAGAACAAGGAGATAAGAAGTAGGTGAACCCCAAGTCTTGTGCAGCCATTAGCTGGGGAAGGGAGACACAAATAGTCTATTTTGCCCTCTAGTCTGGGGCAAAGACACCAGTGGTGGCTCCAGAATCCTCTTAACCTGTACCACCACCCTGTACTGTACCACTCCCTGCCCAAGTAATGCCACCAGTGTACTTGCATTCACACATATCTCACTGCATGTGAGATACATGGATTACATGCACATATATTGCTTAATAGGAGCCCGACATTGTTCTGACTGCTTTATACAAATCAACCCACCAAGGCCTTGGTGCAGACTTACAGGCACAGGGATGCTAACCAACTCTCCTAAGGACACACAGCTGAGGAGCAGAGGGGATGGACGCCCAGGCCATCTTGCACCAGTCCAAACCATGCTCCCATAATCTCTGTGTCATGTAGCCTTAAATGAGTGGAAATGCCTTGGCTTGTGGATTTATTGTCTATCTGTTTATTACCTGTATGCCTAGCCAATTTCCACTCAGTGAAGTCAGATAGCCCCATCTGTGCAATGCACAGCTGTACACAGAGTGCCTGGCGCAGTGGTAGCTGAAGAGGTGTACTTAACGTGTGAGTCAACGAATGTGTAAAAATATAGCCAAATAAATCTGTCATAACAAACAGTGCCAAGTGCTATGGGAAAAAAAAACACATTGCTGGTACCCAGAGTAGTTTTAAAGGGAATTAATTTGGTTTGAGGATCAGAGAAAGCTAAAAATTGTATTATTTCAATTACACCTCATTTTTTTTATTTGACAGGTAGAGTTAGACAGTGAGAGAGAGAGAGAGAGACAGAAAGAAAGGTCTTCCTTCCGTTGGTTTGCCTCCAAAATGGCTGCTACCTCCGGAGCTACGCTGATCAGAAGCCTGGAGCCAGGTGCTTCCTCCTGGTCTCCCATGCGGGTGCAGGGCCCAAGCACTTGGGCCATCCTCCACTGCCTTCCCGGGCCACAGCAGAGAGCTGGACTGGAAGAAGAGCAGCCGGGACTAGAACCCAGTGCCCATATGGGATTCTGGTGCCACGGGTGGAGGATTAGCCAAGTGAGCCATGGTGCCGGCCCCAATTACACCTCATTCTAAAGTCTCTTTGACACAACAGCCTGACTCCAACTAGAGGAAAGAAAACATTATCTACATTGAATATGCCTTTCATTGTGATAAACCTCTTCCCCCAGCAATGAAATGCAATTGAATATTAGTGCTGGGCCGGCGCCATGGCTCACTTGGTTAGTCCTCCGCCTGCGGTGTCAGCATCCCATGTGGGCGCTGGGTTCTAGTCCTGCTTGCTTCTCGTCTGGTCTGGCTCTCTGCTGTGGCCCGAGAAGGCAGTGGAGGATGGCCCAAGTGCTTGGGCCCTGCACCCGCATGGGAGATCTGGAGGAGGTGCTTGGCTCCTGGCTTCTGATCGGTGCAGCGCTGGCCGTGGCGGCCATTTGCAGGGTGAGCCAATGGAGGGAAGACCTTTCTCTCTGTCTCTCTCTCTCTGTCTATAACCCTACCTGTCAAATAAAAAAGAAAATTAGTGCTGCATGTGACTTCAATTGTGTTCGATGTAAGGCTCCAAAATCTCCTCTCATTCCCCAAAATGAATCTAAACAGTCAGGTCGAGGCTGGGCCTGTGAGAATCCACCCCAGAGACATGTGCAGGCCTCTGTACCCCTGCTTCCCACATAGGAATTGGATTTTTGTTTGCTTTTGGTTCTGATTGCTTTTCTCATTCCCTCTCTCATTTTCTTCTCCATTGCAGGAACAATGGGTAACCAGATGAGCGTTCCACAGAGAGTTGAAGACCAAGAAAGTGAATCAGAAGCGGACACTTACAAGGTATGCAGTTGCAGCCCCAGGAACATTGGCTACAGTGGGGAAAGCCAGGGAGGACAGAACACAATGGCTGGTGATGGGCTGCATTCTCGGGAGGCTTCTAGGAGCCACTGTGGAGCTCGTCCAAACTGCAGGTTCTGAGGTCCCACCTAAGGCAGACTGAAGCAGAAACTGCATAGCTTAGCACCCGTGGAGCCTCCACCAGTGATTCCTTTGAAACCAGTTTGCTACCTGCTTCCAGGCGGGCTCTCAATTATGAGTCAATTTGCTCCTCCCCTGCACCAGGACACTTGGCAAAGTCCAGAGACATTTTTGATGGTCACAACTCATAAGAGAGGGTGCTCCCCAGTGGGTGGAGGCCAGAGATGCTGCCAAACATCCTACAATGCACAGGACGCCCCACAGCAAGGAAGGAGCTGACCCCAAATGTCCACCATGCTGAGAAGCTCAGGTCTAGAGCAATGGTTCATGGTTTAGCTGCACATTAGAATCACCTGGGAAACTTTTAGAACTTCTTGACACCTGAGTTGCCCATCTAGGCCAATGAAATCAGCAGCTGTGCAGAGCGAGAGCAGGAATCAGTATCTTCGAAGCTCCTGGCTGTTGCAGCGTGCAGCCAAGGTGAGGATCTAGGAGTTGGAAGACACCTCTCAAAGGCTGAGACCAAGGAGACTCAAATGCTTGTCCTTGGACCTTCTACCGCCAGGCAGTGGAAAGCTGGAATTTCCACCACTGCTGCTTCTCACATCAATTCAGCGTGGAATCCAGAGCTTTGCTCAACATGGAGGGCCCTCCAGGAGGGAGACATATACCTAGGAGCTAATGTAGATCAGAATGCAGAGGGAACTCTGCTCCCGACAGGTCAGAGTTAAGGAAACGCCATGAAAACCTAAATGCCTGCAGCACGGCCTCGGGCGGTACACAGTAGAATCACCTGAGTTGCTTTCATCACCTGATGCCTGACCCCGAGAGACCAGCGCCATTCACAACTCTGGGTAGGGGGCCCAGGACTCAGATTTCCTCAGCTCCCCAGGCGACGCCAAACCCAGCTAATTCTGGCAACTGTGAGCCTCCAGGAGCTGGGAAGTGAAAAAGTAACCTTAGTGGGGGCAGGCCTCTGAAGGCTATAGGCTCCAGCTGACGTACGCCAATGACGTGACCAGTGTCCCTGTGTTCTTGCTTCCCACTGGGAGCTGAAAAACTGTTAATGAAATATTCCAAGTTCTAAATATGGGCAACTGACTCCAAAATATTTAAATATCAGATTTGTATATCCACCAAGTACTGACCTGGGAATGCCAGTTGTAACATCTAGGCCAAATGATTTAATGTTTAGATTTTTAGATAGAGTTAATGCTAAGTTCAAGACCACAGACTGACTTCAGACAAGAGCACCATCACACAAATAGAAAGAGAAATTCTTCTTCACGACCTCAGGAGGGTCCCATCTCCAGGTACTGGCATTTGGTCTTCAAGGTTTTTTTCTCTCTGCACTCATTTAACAAGTATTCTCACTACAATGAGTTTTAACAACATAAGGCAATACATGCAACATGGTTAGCATATCATCAATAGTTAATATTAGCTGTTGGCAGTACAATTTATTACTAAAATAACATAAAGCATATTCTCTTTTGCAACTATTTTTCTTCCCATGTGAGTATGTACAAAGGCACATCAAAAAGCTTGTGGAAAATGAAATTAAAAGGTATGTTTACTTTATTGCAAAAATATTTTGAAATCCCTGCATCGTTTTTTATAAAGTGTGCTTCTGTGAACTTTTTGATGACCCTTTGTATATTATTTCAAACATTTTTGACCCAAATTTATCTTTGGATTCTATTTTCTTTTTTTTTTTTTTTCTTTTTTTTTTTTTTTTTTTTTTTAAATTTTTTTGACAGGCAGAGTGGACAGTGAGAGAGAGACAGAGAGAAAGGTCTTCCTTTTGCCGTTGGTTCACCCTCCAATGGCCACCGCGGTAGCGCGCTGCGGCCGGCGCACCACGCTGTTCCGATGGCAGGAGCCAGGGGCTTCTCCTGGTCTCCCATGGGGTGCAGAGCCCAAGCACTTGGGCCATCCTCCACTGCACTCCCTGGCCACAGCAGAGAGCTGGCCTGGAAGAGGGGCAACCGGGACAGGATCGGTGCCCTGACCGGGACTAGAACCCGGTGTGCCGGCGCCGCAAGGCGGAGGATTAGCCTGTTGAGCCACGGCGCCGGCCTCTATTTTCTTTTTTTAAAATTAATTAACTTATTTATTTTTTAAGGAATACAAATTTCATAAATACAACTTTAGGAACAGAGTTATTCTTCCCACCATACCCGCCCTCCCACCTACACTCCCACCCTTCCTCCTCCTCTCTCTCCCCTTCCCAGTCCCATTCCCCATTAAAATTCATTTTCAATTAACTTTGTACACAGAAGGCCAACTCTATACTAAGTAAAGATTTCAACAATTTGCACACACATGCACACACACAAAAACTGAGAATTAGTTTTTCAGTTAACCCTCACAATACAACTCATTGCGGACAGAAGTCCTGCATGGGGAGTTAGTGCACAGTGACTCCTGTTGTTAATTTAACAATTAACACTCTTGTGTATGACATCAGTAACCACCTGAGGCTCTTGTCATGAGCTGCCTAGGCTATGGAAGCCTTCTGAATCCACAATCTCCTTCAGTATTTAGACAAGGCCATAACCAAGGTGGAAGTTCTTTCTTCCCTTTAGAGAAAAGTATATCCTTCTTTGATGGCCACCTCTTTCCACAGGGGCCTCACTCACAAAGAATGGATTCTATTTTCTACAAACTGTTTGAAGTGCCCTGTGTGTGTGAACGCTGTATACACAGTCTTTTAATATACCTATATAAATATTAGAAGAGAAAAAGAATAGAACAGTGGCCTAAAAGTGGAAAGGGCTGCAACGATGAAGACAGAGGGAGGGCGTGCAGAGCAGGTGACAACCCAAGGCCCACAACGGACCTCCTGTATTTGACAAGTTTGTTGACTGAGGCCTGGTGGAAGACTGCGTGTGCGAGACAGTGGAGTGCAGGTAGCCTCACAGCTTTCAGAACTGGCTGTGAACTCCTGCTCCACCCACCCACTCTTAGGGCCCCACCTGAGCCTCAGCGCCCCATCTGTACAATGGGTCAGTGCCTGCCTGTGGTTATGGGGTGAGGAAGCACACGACAAAGTGCTCTGTGGTAGCAGGAACCCAGTCCTCAGCGTGGGTGATTCTGCTGCTCTGAGGCATGATGGGAAGCTGGAAAAGTTCCAGAAACACAGTCTTTAAGTGAAGTTTGCTTTCTGAGAGGCATGTCTGTAGTGTAGCTTTAAGGTTCTTCCCTGAGTCCTTCCAGTTTTCCCAGAGACTTGACAACAACACCACGTGCTCTGTTGCAGGTGACATGGGACAGTGAGTGTGGTCAGAATGGTTCGGCGGTGATCGTGTCCACCCACACTGTTCAACACTACGATGAAGGTCAGTGCCTGCGGGGACAGGGGCTGCTCCTGTTCATGGAGACACAAAACGAAAGGGTTGATGCCATGGGCCGGCTCTGAAAACCTGTGCGTCGGCTCCTCGTGGCTGCATGGAGAGCAGTGCAGGCGGGGGCTTGAACACTAGAAATCTGAGTCATCACCCACTATCTCCTATGGTGCCCATCAGCAGGAAACTGGAATCAGAAACGGGAGCCAGAAGTCAAACCCAAGCACTGTGATGTCACAGATATTTTCACTGGCATCTTAACTGCTAGGCTAAAACCCAGTCCCTAAGTTGAATTTTATCAAATGTAAACTATATCTCAATCAGATAAATCTGATTCAAAAACTGTCAATGTACAATGAGGATTTTAAAAATTCCAGGCCGGCACCACGGCTCACTAGGCTAACCCTCCGCCTGCAGCGCTGGCACCCCAGGTTCTAGGCCCGGTCGGGGCGCTGGATTCTGTCCTGGTTGCTCCTCTTCCAGGTCAGCTCTCTGCTGTGGCCTGGGAGTGCAGTGGAGGATGACCCAAGTCCTTGGGCCCTGCACCCCATGGGAGACAGGAGAAGCACCTGGCTCCTGGCTTCGGATCGGCGCGGTGTGCTGGCCACAGCTCACCAGCCAGAGCGGCCATTGCGGGGTGAACCAACAGAAAAGGAAGATTTTTCTCTCTGTCTCTCTCACTGTCCACTCTGCCTGTCCAAAAAAAAAAAAAAAAATCCATATAATCAAGAGCTATGCATATCAATTAAAGACAGAACAAACATTAAATTCTGTCAAGAGTCTTTTCTGTGGAAGAAGTAGATCACTGGTTGGTTTTGAAGGCCATCTGTCACCACATTCTGCTGTATCTGAATTTATGAGAGGTACTTTATGAAGGGGCAACAGCTCTTAACTATTTTGTCTGAGTATCCTGGTCCCATATAGAACCCAGCAGAAGGCAACCTCAGCAGATAGTAGTCACCTGACACCAACAGGTGCATGCACGACTGTATTGCATCTCCTCCAATCCAATGGTCTTGGAGGTGGGCCGTGCCTCCTGCAGGGGCTGCCTGTGTGCTTTGCTCATCTGTAGAATCGATGGATTGTCAATGAGAAACTGAGCCTCTGAAAGTTCAAAGATCACACCATGAGAGAGGACAGGACACTTAGTCCCCCACATCTGCAGGCCAGACCAAATCAATCATCAGAGACAGAACATGGCTCTTTACTTAGTAAGACATCAGCTCCAGAGATGCCAAGTTGTAAGGTCAGAGAATGACAGTCATTTATCCCTTTTTCACCCAAAGCTAAAGGGAGAAACCAATGACTAAGCCTAGGGATTCTGGGGAGAAATACCTGAAATGTTCCCAAGGACTTCAGGAATACTATGTTTTCTGGTTTGTTTTTTGCAGAAGACTGTTCATCTCCCCTAAGAATATATATGGTAAGGATCAACATAGAGCAAGCTCCATGAGAGCGTGGATAATTCGGCTGTGACTTAATTAACAGTTCGTTCAATAACACAAACATGGTTTTGTGTGTTTTTTTTTAAATATTTATTAATCTGAAAGGTAATGTTGCAGAGAGAGAAAGAGACAGAGAGATCTTCCATCTAGTGGTTCACTCCCAAGATGGCTGCAGTGACCAGAGTTGAAGTTCAAAACCAGGAGCCAGGTGCTTCTTCCAGGTCTCCCACATGGTGCAGGAGCCCAAATACTTAGTCCATCTTCCATTGCTTTCCCAGATCATAAGCAGGGAGCTGGATTGGAAGTGAAGCAGCTGGGACTCAAACCAGCACCAATATAGGATGCTGGAATCACAATTGGTGGCTTAACCCACTGCACCACAATGCTGGCCCCACAAACATGGATTTTAAAAGGCACACCTGCTGTGGAGGGAGATCCTGGAGTCACTCCCTTGCTTAAGAAAAGCTGAGGAGGGGCTGGTGCTATGGCATAGCAGGTAAAGCCACCGCCTGCAGTGTCGGTATCCCATATGGGCACCAGTTCGAGTCCCGGCTGCTCCATTTCTGATCCAGCTCTCTGCTATGGCCTAGGAGAGCAGTATAAGACGGCCCAAGTGCTTGGGTCCATGCACCTCTGTGGGAGGCCTGGAGGAAGCTCCTGGCTCCTAGTTTCAGATGGGCGCAGCTCCAGCCACTGTGGCCAATTGGGGAGTGAACCAGCAGATGGAAGACCTTTCTTTCTGCCTCTCCTTCTCTCTGTGTGTAACTCTGCCTTTCAAATAAATAAATAAATCTTTTTAAAAACACACACTGCGGAGTCGGGGAGGTCCTGGGGAGTGGACAGCCAGGGCAGAAAGAAGTGGACAATGGGGAGGACACAGTGGCCTCACAGGTGGCTTCCAGGACTCAGTGAGAGCTAAGGACTCATTAAGAGCTAAGCGAATGCCACCCAGACACAATTATGTTGAATGTCTGTGCATGTTCTATATCCAGGCTGTGTACAGAAAAAGGATGAGTTTCTCTCACAGTCCCCCTGTTAGTCCATTTGCCATGGCTATTACAAAATGCCTGAAGTCAGATGCTTATAAAAAAAAAAAAGGTTGCATTTACCCATGGTTCCTGAGGTCCCAGAGCACAGCACTGGTCTCTACTTGGCTTTGGTGAAGGCCTCATGGCACCTGGCAGCACATGGTGAGATGTGGGCAGAAGGGATCATGCAGGGGGACAGGACAGCAGAGGGCGACACAGCGGTCCTGCTTGCTTGTTTATATCATTCCCTCTTGTGAGGCCTCACTCACTCCACAAGACCAGCCACTAGCCAGAAATAGGGCAAATGACCACCACTAACTGCGCATGATGAAGAGAAATCAACCATCTGATTAACCACCGAAAGAATGAATGAATGAGGGAATGAATGAATGGTGAGAGTGAGGCTGGCGTAGACTGGCTGTTAGACGGGCAACCAAGAGTATCTGCCAGAGGGGATTACAAAGTACAACTGAACAACCAAACAGCTCCTGTCTTTATTTAAGCCTTTCAAAGACACCAAAGGGGTGGAACTCATTTCCTAACCTCCTGTCATCTTGCTGAACACACCTCACTCAACAAGCTCCTTAGCCTCAGCTCTGGCCAGGAAGCCGTGCTGGGCGCCCCATCCTCACAGACACACCTTTCTCCTTCCTTCCGCTGCCTGCGATCTACCCCCAGCCTAAAGCAGCTTCTGCCTCTCCCCCTGCGTGCTCACCCTGGGGAATCTGGCCACAAGGTCAGACATCTGACGTCCTGAGATGTGGAAGCCCAAGCCAGTCACATGAAGAAGCTGTGAGCTGACAAACAGGTGGCAGCAGGGGCCGGTATTGTGGCATAGTGGGTTAAGCAGCTGTCTGCAAGGCCAGAGTCCCATATGGGCTGGCTCAAGTCCTGGCTGCTTCACTTCTGCACTTGATACTTTAGTTGATCTTCCAGCTCCCTGCTATTGCACCTAGGAAAGCAGCAGAAACTGGCTTGAGTGCCTGGGCCCCCGAACCCCCATGGGAGACTTGGATAAAGCTCCTGGCTCCTGGCTTTGGCCTGGCCCAGCTCCAGCTATTTGGGGAGTGAATCAGGAAATGGAAGATTCTTTCTCTTTCTCTCTCCTCCCTCCCCCAGCTCTCTAGCTCCCCCTCTCTAACTCTGCCTTTCAAATAAATAAATAAATCCTTAAAAAAAGAGAAAGGTGCCAGCAGATACCAATGCTGCCCCAGTCCGGGAATCAGACCTGTTTTAAAAGTCGCCAGTGGGGACGTTCCAGCCACCAGAAGCCAAGCAAAAAGGGCTACAGAATCAAAACCAAAGTCCCCAGACGCACATCCCTGGGTGAGCCTTCCTGGTCAGTTGCAGCCATCATGGCAGGCCTGCAGCTGCAGGCATCATGGAGCACTGATGAGCTGTTCCTGCTGCCCCTGCCTGGATTCTTTACACAGAATTGGGAGCACTGGTTTTGGAGATGCTGTTACACAGCCATGGCTAACTATTAGTGTGCGTTCTCATTCTTTCCATTTTATTTTTACATGCTAATTTACATAATGTGAATAAATGCAATCACTTTCTGTTACTGTTCTTTTGAGAAAAACTTTCTCCTTCCTTTTTTTTTTTTTTTTTTTTTTTTGGCTCTTCCCTCATCTCATCTGCCCCCACCCCCTCCAAAGGCACCCAGCTAATAATTCCTCATTTCTTCCATATTGTTCTCTTTGCTCTATAGCCTCACATTCACCGTGTTATTTTATCATTCCTTGTTTTATTCAGATGAGATCATATTTCACGTTTTTCTACTCTGTGGCACTCTGAGCATCCCGGTACGTTTTTGATCCTTTGCATGTTCGCCAGTTTCTGCAGCAGGGAAGCTACGCAGTGAAGTGGCTGGAGTCAGGGCTCCCGGATGAACCATGGGGGTTGAGGCCTCCCTCTACCTCTTTGCCAGGGAGCACAGACAAGAGTCTGGACTTCTCAACCTCTTCTTGTGAAGACACAAAGGGACCCGTTACATAAATGCCTGCAAATCCCTTTACCGGTACCTGTAACAATACACGTGGCCAGTAATATTGAGAAGACTCCTGAAAGCAGCAGTCCCCTACCCCCGTATGCGTGTTAGGATCACTGGAGAGCTTTCAGAATTCCCATGCCAAGTCCCACCCAAGAATTCTGAGATCAGAAACTGCAGGTAGGGCCTGGCCACAAGTATTTTTAAAATGTTCAGCCAGTGTTGGGGTACTCTCAGATGGGAAATCCTGCATTCATCATTTTCTGTTTTAAGTTCTTTGGGACGGTTTCTGTCCCTACCATGGCTGATGGTCTGGAAACAACTTCGTATCTCCCTGGTTTACTCAGTGCCACACACCTGCTCTCGGCCTCTGTGGACCCAGAAGGAAACCGAGCAGCTGCAAACTCTGCATCTGCCTGGCTTTGGGATTCTGAGCGACCCTAACTCGCTTCTGTCTTAGAGGGCAGACCCAGGGAAGACCACAAGGAAACATGAAAAACAGAAAAGAAAAACAGGATTGTCGCGTTCAAACTGCGTTCTCTCATGTCTGTTCCCCAACGTGCGATTGAACCGAGTCTTGACATTGAACCAACACACCTACAATTCCTATCCTAGAGTGGACTTTTTTTTTTAACATCTTTGCAGTCACGTGTCACTTAGTGACATGGCCACGTTCTGAGAAACATGCCCTTGGGTGCTTTCTTCTCTGTGGGGACCTTATAGAATACACCCACACAGTGAGACAGCTGGGACCACACCAGGCCACAGAAGCCACGGGACCAACCACTGTAAATTTTACTTTGCTTGCTGACATTGCTGTTGCTGACCAAAGCATCGTTACATGATATGTGATCATACCAGATTTTTGTCTATTTTTTTAACCATACCAGTTTTTCACATCCTTTTACCACAATGGGAAGAACTTGTCAACGCTTTTCATTTAGCAAAAATGAAAATAATCAGTGACCTCACGATTCCTGAAGTTTACCAATAACAGCAACATATTAGAGGGCGAGATCTGATGTGTACAAAGCAAACCTCAAAGACCAAGTATTCCTGGAAAGAGACAACGAGAACAGAAGCCGAGCCTGGCCCCGGCTCTCGGAGCCGTCCTGGCAGCAACATCACAGCGCCTGGAAATCCGTCAGACTCAAAGATCTGGAGGGCAGGGCCCACCGAGGGGTCCTCCGGAGCCTTCCAGAATTTTCTGAGAGAACCAGAAGTGCCCCCTCTCTGGAGGGCTCGCTGGGCCACCGCTCACAGGTATTTCAACAACGGCCTAGGTCTAGGATTTTCAAGTGAAATTTCCCAATTAAAAAAAAAAAAATCCAAATCTGAACACCAGGCCGGCCGCCTCCCACGCTCAGCGTCTCCACAAGGAGACCACAACGCTCTCCTCAGCGGTGCCGGCTGCGGGCCACTGGCCACTCACCTCCTGCGGCCACGCCACGCCGCGAGTCGGCCACCGGCAGGACACGGCTGGGTCCACGTCCCGCCTCAAGTGGACACGCTGGCTGCGTCCCGACCGCCTCGGAGCGGTGCACCGAGTCCACGCTGACAAAGCCGGGGTCTCGGCCGTGGCCGCTGTGGAGATGGTGCCGGGCCCTGCTCGCGCAACAGGAAGTGGGTCCAGTGGCCGGGCAGTCGGCCTTGGCGCCCACCTCTCGGCTCTAGACCCGTCCAACATTCGCTCTTTTCATTATCGGAACATGTTCAGCGGTAAGGGCTGGGCGGGGCGCCCCATGGAGACGCAGCGCAGGTTCTGAACGCTACGCCACGCGGGACAGGAAGTCCTGCCCCGAACGCTGACTGAACTCGGCCCGGGTCCCCACGCAGGACAGGAAGTCCCGCCCCGAACGCTGACTGAACTCCGCCGGGGTCCCCACGCGGGCTCTGAACGCTACGCCCACGCGGGACAGGAAGTCCCTCCCCGATCGCTGACTGAGCTCCGCCGGGATCCCCACGCAGGTTCTGAACACTACGCCCACGCGGGACAGGAAGTCCCTCCCCGAACTCTGAACTCCGCCGGGATCCCCACGCAGGTTCTGAACAGTACGCCCACGCGGGACAGGAAGTCCTTCCCCAAACGCCGAGCTCCCCCGGGGCCCCCACGCCGTCCGCGGAGGCAGCTGGTAGCCGCTCAAGGACCAGGCCGGTTGGGTCCCTCACTGAAGAATTTCCAGGCAGGCGAAGAGAGTGAGTAAAGCGAAAGGTTTCTATTTATTAAAAAGATTGATTTATGTATTTGAAAGAGTTACACAGAGAGAGAAGGAGAGGAGGCAGAGAGAGAGAGAGAGAGAGAGAGAGAGAGAGAGAGAGAGGTCTTCCATCCGCTGGCTCACTCCCCAGATGGCTGCATCGGCTGGAGCTGCGCGGATCCGGAGCCAGGAGCTTCCTCCAGGTCTCCCACACGGGTGCAGGGGCCCAAGGACCTGGGCCATCTTCCACTGCTTTCCCAGGCCACAGCAGAGAGCTGGATTGGAAGTGGAGCAGCTGGGACTTGAACCAGTGGCTATATGGGATGCTGGCACTGCAGGCGGCGGTTTTACCCACAACACCACAGCACTGGCCCCACAGCACATTTTTAAGGACACAATCAACAGCTTGGGTAACAACAAAAGATTACGTAGCCCTTTGTTGGAATGCTTTACATTTTCCTCAGGACAGAAACTAAACCTGCTGTGTAAGTAGTCACAAATACCGTTTTCGGGGTTTTTTGGCCCACATGCAGGAGTGTTGTCTAAAACATGTCTTCTTTGTGGCTGCTAGGCCCTGCCACAAATCTGTGGTAACCTGTAGCTTCCCTGTCACTTCTCTGGCTCGGCTCTCCTCTCCTGCCAACTGTTGGTTCCTGGAAGTTATTAAAACCATCTGCTAGAGCCGCCATAGCCACCTTGCTTTCGTGGTTTGGCAAAATATTGGCCACCACCACCACACGGGCCGGAGCTTCTGCCTCCCTCCCTTCATGAGTCCAAAATTTGAAGACTGATTGTTGTGATTGCCAAAACCATTGTAGCTTCCACTGCCTCCAAAACTTCTTCCATAATTACCAAATCCATAGTAACCATCCCCACTGCCACCGCAACCGTTACCACCTCGGCTGCCACCAGTGATCGCTGAAGTTCCCTCCACGACCAAAAAGTTGTCATTGCCACCAAAACCCCCTCCACGACCACCACCAGAGTTTCTAGAACCAGTTTGCCCTCTTGGAGTGGACGAAGTGCTGGCCACATCCTGCTTCGAAAGCACCTTCCTGCTCCATAGCTGTGGCCTTCACAGTTTGGTGTTTCTGAACGACAGTCTTATCCACGGGGTCATGCTCATCAGAAGTCACAAAGGCAAAACCCCGCTTTTTGCCACTGCCTCGGTCACTGTCCCGATCGCTTCCATTTCCCAGCACTGTTCAAAGTCATCTGTGAGGTGAAGCCCGTCCGTGTCTTCTGTGACGCCAGCAACAAAGATCTTTTCCACAGTTAGGAGGGCACCTGGGCTTTGAGCATCTCCCCCGAGACAGCCTTCTTTTGTTCCACAACAGGAGGGAGGCTCCTGCTGCAGCAGTCAGGAGGTAGGGGGCGCTCCGAAGGAGGAGCAAGTGCAGGCCCTATTACCACACAAAAAGGGATGTGTTGCTTTTGATTGGCTGTTGTAAAGGATCTAAGCTGTGTCCAATTGGTGAGGCAGAAAGGGTCATGGAAATACACTTTTCACTGGTTTATATAAGGTGAGGGATAACAACTAATTGGGGAAACAGGGATAGAAACTATTTTCCAATCAGCAATAGGGGATAAGAACCATTGAGGGAGCCAAGAATAGAAGTAACTGCCTGATCAGCAAACAGTGGGTCTCCTTGCATATCCCCCTGTGTCAGGGGGGTATCACTGGGCTGCCTTTGGCAAACACCCAGTTTTTTATGGTAAGCAATGGGAGAAATATTTTTTTTCACTTTTGAAAGCACTTTGTTCCTTTTTCTCATTCTTTTTTTTTTCTTAAGAAGGGAAATTTCAATGTTTATTTAATTGTATTTAAATACAGGGACCTCACCCAATTGCCTATTAACCCATCTAACTCCTCCCGTTAGCACTGCACTGTCTTAGGGTCAGAGACATTCCAAGTATGTACATTCATAAATTCTCTCCTCTGCCACCCAGCGCTATTTTTTTAAGAACAAAAGGGACCCTACTTTGTGCCCTGTTGGTTGCAGTTGATTTCCACGTCCTGTGCATCGGGGATGCTACTGCCTGTGGAGTTTCTCTGGACAGACACAGGCTGACTGATGGAAGCAGGACCCTGCTGTGATTACTGAGGTCAGGTCCAGTCTTTAGCCTTCCAAACAGTGTCAAGTCCAGAGAATGTATTCACAAGTCTTGGTGCCCCCATGCAATTATATTTATAGGGTAATATTTCTAGAAGTGGGATTCAGAACTCAAAGAGTGTGTGGAACTTAAAGGATGGATGGATAGATACATCGAACAAATGAAGTTCTTCCCTGCAGAGGCTGCCAGATCCACTCTCACCAGTGACATACCTGGCTGCTTTTTCCGTCTTCTTTCCCTACTACAATTACGAAATGTCTCTCTTTTACCAACCTGACAGGTGAAAAGCTTGTATTTTACTTCATCTGCGGCAGGTATGTTTTCACAGGTGTAACAGACAGCTGTAGTCCCTTTCCTGTGAAGGGTTGTTAGTTGTTCATTCTCCACCCCTCCCTGGCGCTGTGTTGCTTTTTTTTTTTTTTTTTATGTGCTTCTTTTAAAAATTGAGAGATGATTCATAACACTATAAAATTCAGCTTGTAAAGTGGACATTTCTGTGTGTTTAAGTGTTTTCACCAGGAAGTGCCACCCTCCCTGCTATCTAATTCCATCACCCCTACAAAAGCTCATCCTCACCCCTCAGTCCTGTTTCCTAGCCCCTGGTGACCACTGCTCTGCTTTGTTCCTCCATGGACCTGCCTGTTCTGGGCATTGCTTGTCAGTGGAACAGTACAGCATGTATCATTTTGTCATACGTGTGGTAGCAGGTGTTAGTACTTAACTGTTCTTTAGGGCGGACTAATACTCCACCGTGTGCATGGGCAACATACTGTTTATCCATGCGTCAGTTGATGGACATTTGTCATATCCTTGTTAGCAGAGATTGTAGTGGGGTTTCTTGTCTTCACCCAAGAAAGAATTCAGGCATGAGACAGAGAGCAGTGGTAAGCAAAGTAGCAAGGTTTATTGGGGACAGGGCATCCGGGATGGGTTAGAATCGGAGAGAGAGAGAAAGAGAGAGAGAAAGAGAGAGAGAGAGAGAGAGAGAGAGAGAGAGAGAGAGAGAGAGAGAGAGAGAGCCCAGTCACTTAGACTGGGGGAAAGCAAAGTTGCATGGCTAAATGGAGAAAATACACCTGCAGGCCAGGTGGGCGACTCAGCCGAGAGCTGAGAGCTGAGCCTGCAGTCTGTCTTCAGACAGAAAAGGGGAAAAGGAAAAGGGGTCCAGTTTTTCCCACCCTCTCTCCTTCCCCTCCTCCAGAACAAATAAAATTCCTCCCAGGTTTTACTGTTCAGTGCCTTCAGACTGGTAGCCCACCAGGCTACCCAGGTGGGCAGAAAAGCTTCCCCTAGGGTGCTTGCCTTGGAGGAAGAATGTAATGTGTGCTTGTTTGTGTTTTTTTTAAGATTTATTTATTTATTTGAAAGGCAGAGTTACAAAGAGGCAGAGAGAGAGAGAAAGAGAGGTCTTCCATCCATTGGTTCACTCCCCAGATGGCCACAACAGCTGGAGCTGTGCCGATCTGAATTCAGGAACAGGAGCTTCCTCTGGGCCTCCCATGCAGGTGCAGGGGCCCAAGGACTTGGGCCTTCTTCTACTGCTTTCCCAGGCCATAGCAGAGAGCTGGATCACAAGTAGAGCAGCTGGGACTAGAACTGGTGCCCATATGGGATGCTGGCACTGCAGGTGGTGGCTTTACCTGCTATGCCTGCCGCAGTGCTGGTCCCTGTAATGGTTTTATTGCTCAGTGAATTCAGGCCAGGTAGCCCAGTGGGTGCCGAGGAGAGAGGATTCTCCTGAGGAGCTTTCCGTGGGGGAAGGGCTGAGAGCACCTGGAAAGTTATCAGGGCCTGGGCGGGACATAGAAATGTAGAATACTGAGCTGCTTCCAAGGGGAGCTTCCACAGCTGCTGTTCTCCTCAGCCCTTCTCATGCACACATAGGCTAATTTCTAACTTCCTACCTAACATCCCTTTTTTTTTTTTTTTTTTTTTTGGACAGGCAGAGTTAGACAGTGAGAGAGAGAGACAGAGAGAAAGATCTTCCTTTTTCCGTTGGTTCACCCCCCGAAGTGGCCGCTATGGCTGGTGCATTGCAGCCTGCGCACTACACCGATCCGAAGCCAGGAGCCAGGCGCCACCCCCCCCAACCCCCACCCCACCCCACCCTGCCCCGGTCTCTCATGTGGGTGCCAGGCCCAAGGACCTGGGCCATCTTCCACTGCACTCCCGGGCCACAGCAGAGAGCTGGACTAGAAGAGGAGCAACCGGGACAGAACCGGTGCCCCAACCAGGATTAGAACCCAGTGTGCCTGCACCGCAGGCGGAGGATTAGCCCAGTAAGCCACGGCGCCAGCCCTAACATCCTTACTAAGGAATATCACTCAGCTAGTAAAAAGATGAGCTAGATTTGGATATATTGACTGAGGACTAACCACCATGTGTACAAGCAATTAAAATTATTTCCAATACAATCCAATTTTTATAAAACCGGCAACAACAAATGCAACCACAGCATACACGTATCTTGTATACTTGTATATGTTTGCATGCCCATGAGCATAGTATTTTTTAAAAATATTTATTTGAGGGGCCAGCACTGTGGCATAGCGGGTGAAGCCACTGCCTGCAGTGCTGGCATCCCACTTGGGCATTGGCTTGAGGCCTGGCTGCTCCACTTCCAATCCAGTTCTCTGCTATGGCCTGGGAAAGCAGTGGAGGATGGCCCAAGTCCTTGGGCCCCTGTACCTGCATGGGAGACCCAGAGGAAGCTCCTGGCTCTGGGTCATTACAGTTCCGGCCATTGCGGCCAGTTGGGGGGTGAATCAGCGGATGGCAGACCTCTCTTTGTCTCCCTGCCTCTTCTTTCTCTGTGTAACTCTTACTTTCAAGTAAAATAAATAAATCTAAAAAAAATTTTATTTGAAAGGCAGAATTTCAGAGAGGCAGAGGTGGGGAGGGGGGTGGTCTTCATCCACTGGTTCACTCCCCAGTTGGCCGCAATGGCGGGAGCTGCTCCACTCTGAAGCCAGGAGCCAGGAGCTTCTCCTGGGTCTCCCACACAGGTGCAGGGGCCCAAGGACTTGGGCCATCTTCTACTGTTTCCTCAGGCCATAGCTGAGAGCTGGATGAGAAGTGGAGCAGCGAGACTCAAACTACTGCCCATATGGGATGCTGGCACCTGCATGCCACATACCCACCGTGCCACAGCGCCGGCCCCCCATGAACACAGTTTGATAAGCCATGTCAGGTTGTGACTGCTAGTTTTGTTTTGCAAAAAGAGTGTAGGGTGGAGACAGGAAAGGCAAAAGATTAGAGAGCAATACATTTTATTAAATTCATGTTAAATATGCATAGTGATTGAATTTTGAAAATGAAACCGATCAGATCAAACACCTGATGTGTCACTGACAGGCAGTATTTGTGCATGTCAGAGGAAAAGCTGACTTGGCACTGACTGCTAGCCCAGGTTTTTTGCAGGCATAGGAATGACAGGAAACCGCCAAGGAAAGGGGAGTGGAGACCCTTTGTGTCATTGTTTCAGCCCTGCAGAGACCTGGGTCGGCGGTCACCTTCGTCCCATTCGAATCCAGCATCATCATCACTTAGTGTCCAGCCCTGTGTACCAGCTGGTAGTCAAGGCTGCTTCCCCGGGACCCCCAAGCCCCATTTTCTGCTTTAATTTATGCTGGAATGTCTTGGCAAAGATGTCCTGGCTTTTAAATACTGAAATGAAAGACAAGAAATGCGATCACTCAGTGAAATTTTCAAATATGACGTCTTCCTGCAGTGCAGAAGTATTTGCCACAGGAATCCTGACTGCAAGCCTTTAGAACAAGCGCATTTGCACAACACAGGGAGCCACAGCCGTTTGAAGTGTCATTTGACCACAAAGAGGTCAGTTTTGCAGGACTTCTTGAGGTCTCCATGAGCATCCCCAAGGGCCTAGGGTGATCCTTTGATATTCAAATAGAATTCTCTTTTGAAGAACTAGTCATCTCCCGTCCTTCTGGGAGCTGCTCTAACTCAGCTAGGCCCTGGGTCAACCATGGCTGTGTGTGAGCTGAGCCACTTACGCACGTGCCCAACTCCCATGTCTTTTGCCAGATTTGCAATTGCCCTCTGCAGTGAGCACACAGGACAAGGGGTGTACGGAAAGCTCATGGACCAGGCACATTATCTTTTAATTCCATTTCCCTCAAGCTTTGTGAAGTGCCCTCATCCCTGTACACTTTATTTCCCTTTTATTCTGGGAGATCAGGCTGTTGGCACACAGGATGGCACTGGAGAAAGGGATGTGAGTGTGGTATACCTTTCATTAGTGAGTAATGTGATGGTGAAGAACTTATCTGCTCTCCTCTTTAACCATAAGAACAAGGAAGATTTGGGTAATGAATTCTCAGAAAAGAAGTAGTCTCTCCGGCACCGCCACTATTATGAGGATGACGAACCCCGCTGCTCTTAGAATCCTGGTCTGGGGGCTAGAGCTCTGGTGTAGTGGGCCAAAGTCTCCACCTGTGGCGCCAGCATCCCATATGGGCGCCTGTTCGAGTCCCAGCTGCTCCACTTCCGATCCAGCTCTCTGCTGTGGCCTGGGAAAGCAGTAGAAGATGGCCTAATTCCTTGTGCCCCTGCACCTGCATGGGAGACCCAGAAGAAGCTCCTGGCTCCTGGCTTCGGATTGGCCCAGCTCTGGCCATCGTGGTCATTTGGGGAGTGAACTAGCAGATGGAAGACCTCTCTCTCTCTGTCTCTCCCTCTCTCTTTCTGTAACTCTACCTCTCAAAATAAATAAATAATTTTTTTTAAAAAAAAGGGAATCTTGGTCTGTGCTATACTTGCAAAGCTCTGCTTAACAGGTTCCGCGCGCGCAGCCTCACCCTGTTGCCTGCCTCACCCCAGTTGCCACTGATGATGCAGCTGTGACCAGACCATAGTGGTCCCTGTGCACGTGAGGCCTCCCTCCCAGTGTGGAGGAAACTCATGGACAAGGAACTGCAGGGGTCTGCCTTTGCCCGCGGGGACGTGGCCCAAGACACCAGGGGCTGCTTGAAACAGTAGGTGGTACTGAATCCCACGTGCACTCTGCTCCTGTCTGCACACACCTGTGGGGAAGTTTCATTTGTAAATTAGGCACAGTAAGAGATTCACAGCAATAACTAATAATAACAGAACAATTGTAACAATAAACTGTATTATAATAAAAGGTACAAGAATGGATTCTCTCTCTCTCTCCCTCCCTCTCCCCTCTCCCTCCCCCTCCCCCTCTCCCTCTTTTTCTCTCTCTTCCTCTCCTTCCCTCCTAATGTTTTTTGACAACAAGTAACAGCAGATACCTGAAATGGCAAACATTAAGTTCATGACTAAGCGGGTGGGGACCCCTGTGATGAGCTTATGAGAGAACGACAAACACTCTGTGGGTTCCAGAGAGGGAGGGTGCGCAGGAGGAGTCAGCTCAGATGGGGTGGTCAGGGAGGGCCTGAATAACAAGGGAGCCACGGGGAGATCTTGGGGGGAGAGCATTCCCAGGTGGGGAGAACTAGGGCAAGGTGCTCCAGATAGAAGTGAGGCTGGTGTGCTAGGAGATGTGAGAAAGAACCCAGTGTGAGCACAGGCTCCAGTGGGGAGCGTCCGTAGGCCATGGAAGGCCTGGGAAATCCCTGAGTCCGGCCCTGCCAAGGCAACTGCATGCAGGACTCGAAATGCAATAAATCCATAGCAGGCTCATTCTAAGATGATAGTTTCATACGTCTTGCAAATGATGTTATAAGTATCCACGTGGCACTTGGCAAGAAAAATGGTTCCCCATCCTTGCGTCCAGAGAGTGGAGCCCATGGCAGAGAGTCCGTGGATTTGTTTTAATTGTGCTGAGGTCTTCTTTGCATGGTTTTATGCAGATGAATGCCGTGATCATGTTGTTCATTTGATCTCTTTATCTTGCCAATGTTTCCTAGATATGAGCAAACATAGCTTCCTCCCCATCCTGTGTCTAAGTTTTGTGTAGAAATTCACCAATTCTGTTGGCCAAACTTTGTCTGCTTTGTTCGTCTTCCCTTCTTTCTCCTTTCTTTCCTATTGTGCTTCTGCTGCCATGTGTTGTTGGGTGTTTGAACTTTGGAATCAGGCAGACATGGGTTCAAATCCCAACTCCACCACTAACGTTCTGGACAACATGAGAAAAGGGACTTGATTTCTGGAGCCTTAGTTCCCTATGGAAGTGGTGATGGTACCTAATCACAGATGTGTTGCAAGACTTAGAGAGCATCTTACTGGGTGCCCCATTCTCTGTGACATGGGAAGCACTCAGTGAACATGCTAGTTTTTTTGTAATCGTACAAGTGAAAATTTTACCTTTGGCACATGAAGAAAAATGACAGAAGATAATCCTTCCCCAGAATTTCTGAATGTTGTGATACAAATGTGCTGGTGTAAGTGTGTGATTGGGCCTCTGAAGGAGTCCTTGTTTTAACCAAGAATACTTCATGCTAGGAAAATGATATAGTTTGCTGAAACTTCTCTGTCCTAGAGCCTTGTGTTTCTAAGGATAAGTTGCTTCCTCCTATCATTTACTGTCTGTAAAAGTCTTTTAAGAGCACTCCAGTTTGTGAGGTAAACCCTTGGAACAATTCTTTTCCTTCAGGCTTATATTTAGGAATATAAAATAATAAATATAACAAAACAATTGCTGCTTTTTTAAAATTTTATTTGAGAGGTAGAGTTATAGACAGTCAGAGAGAGAGAAAGGTCTTCCTTCCGTTGGTTCACTCCCCTAATGGCCGCTATGGCTGGCGCTGCACTGATCTGAAGCCAGGAGCAGGGTACTTCCTCCAGGTCTCCCATGCGGGTGCAGGGACCCAAGCACTTGGGCCATCCTCTGCTGCCCTCCCAGGCCACAGCAGAGAGCTGGACTGGAAGAGGAGCAACCAGGACTAGTACCCAGCACCCCAACCAGGACTAGAACCCGGGGTGCTGGCACTGCAGGCAGAGGATTAGCCAAGTGAGTCACGGCGCCAGCCGACAACTGCTGCTTTTCAAACATGTACCACACGTCAGTCTGTGATAAACACTTCATACAAGGTATTGTAATCCTCATAACAAACCCTTGAAGAGATGCTACTACTTTCATGCCACTTAAAGGAAACTGAGACACAGGTGGACAAGATAACTTGCCAGGTCACCCATGTAATAAGCAAGGGGTTAAGAGTCAAAGCCATGGGTCAGCATTGTGGTTCAGGGGGTTAAGCGCGCTTTGCAATGCCAGGGCACCTGTACAAGTCCTGGCTACTCCACTTCCAATCCAGCTTCCTGCTGATGCTCCTGGGAAGGCAGGAGATAATGGCCAAGTGCTTGGGCCTCTGCCACCCACATGGAAGAGCTGGACAGAGTTTCAGGCTCCTAGCTTCAGCCTGGTCCAGCCCTGGCTGTTGTGCCCATTTGAGGGAATAAACTAGTAGATGGAAAAATCTCTCTCTCTCTCCCTCTCTGTGTCTCTCTCTCTACCCCCACCCCCACCCCGATGCTCTGCCTTTCAAATAAATAAATATTTAAAAAGAAAACATGAGTCAAAGCCAGGTCCCTCTGATCTACCACCCCACTACTTAACAATCACACAAAGATGACACTGGAAGTAAGTTCTCAATATCATATCAACATAAAATGACTTTATTTTAAAAACATGCATGGAGAACAAAATATCTTCTCTGCAGTGAGATCAAGTTTTTCAACTCCATCTCTTCAGTCGTTGGGACCTGCCATTTGTGTTCCTGCTTGATTTCTTTTTATCTTCCCCAAAGTCTTGCACTTTTTTATGAAAAGTGAAATCTCTTTGGTGTGTCATCTGTCTACTTTATAAAGAAATGTTTTATTGAAAGCAGATTTCAGATGGGCTTCTCCCAAGATTTTTCAAAGGCACTTACAGCTTAGTTCTGATCTTCTTGTAAGCAATCCTTAATATTTTCCATAAAAAGATGGGGAAGGCATTGAAATGGTCCCCACCTTTCCAAGAGTGTCAAGCTGGCAAGTCCAATGGCTCTTCTTCCTACCAAGTAGCGTAGAATGGCTGTGTGTCTGAGTGTATTTTAGAACATACTTGTCTGCTTTTAGTGTTTATCTAAGGCCTCTGATGACTGTCATCTCTTCTTCCCAGGAGATTTTTTCCCTTCATTTTTATTGAGAAAACAGTGTTGATGTGTGTTTCTCATTTCTGCCCAGCTCCTTAGAACTCACTTCCTCACTTTTTGTTCTCTGTCCTCTTTCCTCCCATCCTACATGCCTGCTAGACACACTTGAGGAGCCTAATGACAGCTTCACTAGACCAGGATTGATTGCTACTAATCGACAAGGGTATTGGATACTAACCAATTCCCTGGAACTCTGCCCAAGTCACTGAGAATGTACTTGATTGGAACTGGCAGAAGTTGAGGGGTACAGGGCAAGGATTTATTGGCTTATGTAATTCTAAACTCCAAGTTCAGGAACAGCTGGAGTTGCATAGCACTGGGCACTGCTTCCTGGATCTCCTGGCTCTGCTATCACTGTGTTGGTTCTCAAGTGTTGGTCACCACTGCCCAATGTACCCCCTGTTGGTTTTCCCAACCCAAGCACGAATCTGTTCTAATAGGTTGAGCTAATGTCACAGGATTTAGTCTATCTTGGGTCATGGGCTCACCTAGAGGGTGTGCCTCTCAGGGAAACAGAAGCCCGGGCTGTGGGCCTGGGCATGCTCTCAGCTGAGGTGGTGAGCAGGGCTTCGGTCATCATGGAATGTACCACTTAAGAACTTGGTGTTCTTACAAGTGGCGGGAAACACTTTATCTATTCACTGACACCAAAAGCTAGTGTTTACACCTGCTGTCCTTGCTAAGTGCGTTGAAGGTTAATCCAGATACCTGGTTATAGGGATTTCATCCCTTTCAAAGCAATATATTGGCACTTTGTAAAAAGTCCACCCACAGGAAGTTGCTGTTGTTGTCCCGCCCCCCCAAGACTTTTTCTCTGGCTATAACAGTCTCCCTTACCATTGGCTCCTTTGGTTCTCAGCTGGGGGTCAGGAACAGAGGAGAAAGAA
Organism: Lepus europaeus; assembly: GCF_033115175.1. Lineage (NCBI taxonomy): Eukaryota > Metazoa > Chordata > Mammalia > Lagomorpha > Leporidae > Lepus > Lepus europaeus. Next base: position 118,208,097 of record NC_084836.1, on the reverse strand, counting down.
TTCGTTGACGCTTTCTGCTGGGCATTTAGAGAAGCCCTTCTTGTTCTGTGTCTCTGCCTCTCCCTTTCTGCCAACCGTTTCCTCTGCTCCTGGCATGGACCACCCCATGACTCATTTATATTCACTGGGACACTCCAGCAACCTCACTTGCTGCTTGTACCCTGATTCATCCGTCTACCGCTGCCTCTCTTCCCCTCGCTGCCTCCTCTCTCCCCTTCCCTATAATCCTTACCTCCATTACCAGTTCCTGAACCACAGGAAATAGGTACAGAGAAGCTAGAAGTACAGCCAGTGGGCTGCAGGGTGGCTCATGGAGGCCCAGTGCCCGCTGCTGGCCTGTCTTGCATCATGTCTTCTCTGCTCTCCTTACCTGATGCGGACACTGCCCCTTCTGTACAGGAACGCAACACTTGTTCCCGCTCTCGCTCCTCCCTCTCACTCGCACTCTCGCTCTCTCTTTCTCCTTCCTTGTTTGTTTCTTCCTGATTCTAAACAGTGAAATACTAGAGTAGGCAGAAGCAATTGCTGACAGATGCACTTGTGTGTGTGTGTGCGCACGTGCCTCACTATATATCAGTGAGCAATATGAGCATACCAAGGAAATCTCGGTCTTCTCCCTTTCTTTTTCCTTGTCTTCGTACAAACAGATATTAAGAAGTGTCTGACTCTCCCTTATATATGGGAGCTAAAAATGAAAGAGAGAGAGAGAGAGAATGGAAGGGAAGGTGATGTGTATCAGTTTTGCTACAAATACAGTCTTTTGTCAAAATTTGTTTTAAATATTTGTCCAACAAATTGATAGGAATTATATATTACTATAGTATTAATGGTTTTGCAACTATTTAAAAATTAAGAAGAGTGAAATTGAACATACTTTCATTTGACAATTGTTTATAGCTTTGCGTATTTTCCTACTGACTGTGGTCTTTACTTTTATTTGTTGAACTCTTTGTTTAGCAGAGCCATTAAGTCTTAGATTCTAAAGTCTTAGATTCCAAAGAATATGTTATCTCCAAAAAAAAAAGGAAAAATATTTAAGTATAATTCTAAAAACAAGCAGCATATGACTACAAATATATCAGACAAAATTCAGTAGTGCCCAAGACACAGAAGAAACCTTGAACATGGTCACAGAATGCATCCATTAAGAACCACCTGCCATGGACATTGCTCCGGGCCAGATCCTTTGTGTGGGTTCTCTACTTGACTTCACAGCAGCCATCCCAGGCAGCTACTGCTGTGCCCACTTTACAAATAGGAAAAAGTGAAGACTTCAGTGACTTGCCCACAACTGCACACCTCATTCTTAGAGAGTCTCGATCTTAAACTATGACTCCACAATTCTTGGTATCCCCCCAGCATATTATACAGCTTTATACAGAAAAGAAGAAAAGTTCTAGAAGAGAAGGCAGTGCCACTAGGCAAAAGCAGAGATCAGAGCAGAAGCAGGTGGGTGTTGGAGAAGGCAGAGCCTGCATCTGCACACAGTCTTGGTCAGCTAGACTCACACCTTTAATTCCACGTAGACCAAGGTCAACTCTGCCTTCGTTGGTGGATCTGCCCTCCCAGCCTTCAAAACACAAACTTCCTGGGTATTGTTTTTTAAAGTCTATAGGATTCATAACAGTCTTTGCTAATATAAGTCCTATGGTGAGAGACAAGACACCAGCTTAGGAGTCTGCGTTCTTCCTAAAGCCAGAATTAAACACTCCCAGCTTACTGGGCAGCTGTGGGAAGGTGGGCTGACCTCACTGGCCATCAGTTTTCCCACTTAGATTTTTTATTTTTTAAAGATTTTATTTATTTATTCATTTGAGAGGTAGAGTTATGGACAGAGAGAAGGACAGACAAATAAAATGATCTTCAACCCACTGGTTCACTTCCAAAATGGTTGCAATGGCCAGAACTGTGCCAATCCGAAGCCAAGATCCAGCAGCTTCTTCAGGTCTCCCATGTAGGCTCAGGGGCCCAAGCACTTGGCCCATCTTCTGCTGCTTTCCAGGACATAGATAAGGAAGAGGAGTAGTTGGGACTAGAACCAGTGCCCTTTGGGATGCCCGTGCCACTGGCAGTGCTGTAGGGTACTGTGCCACAGCACCAGCCCCCTCACTTATAAACTAAGACAACAGCACATATTTGTGACATTTACTGAGCACTTAGTATATTGCAGGTGCTGCCCTAAATGCTTTAAAATATTAATTTGGGCCAGGCATTGGTCATAGCACTTAAGACACTGCTTGAGACACCCATATCCCATATCAGAGCACTTGGATTTGAGTCCCAGCTCAGCTCCCGATTCCAGTTTCCTTCTAACGTGCACCTTGGGAGACAGCAGGTAGTGATTCCCTGCCACCCACATGGAAGACAGGCTAAGTTCCCAGATCCCAGCCATTTGGTATGTGAACCAGTGGATGGGAGATTGTGTGTGTGTGTGTGTGTGTCTCCCTCTCTCTCTCCCCCTCTAAAATAAAATAATTTTTGAAAATCATTAAATCACATAATATTTATAACAGAATTCTGAGGTGAGTTTTATTCTTTGCCTCATTTTACCAGGAAGTTGAGGCACAGGAAAATTAAGAAACCTGGGTTCAAATAGACATCCATGGTCCTCAGATGTGAGTGATTTTGCCCCCAGTGGCAATATCTGGAGGCATTTTTGGTTGTCTCTTGGTGTCTGGTGGACGGAGGCCAGGGAGGTTGTCCACACCCCACGGTGCCTGGGAAGAATCCCCACAGGAAGAACGACCCGCCCCCAGTGTCAGCCCGGTCGCAGGTGAGAAATCTCGTTCTAGCTCCAAAGCCCCACCTGTGAGCCCCTGTCCTGAGTGCCTGTGGAGATCTGACAGTGTGCTTCTGCCGGGCTCCCTCGGAAGGCACAGAAGGCACTAACGTGATGTGCCACTCGTGCAGTGCATGGAAGCTGTGGCTTTCCTTCCTCACCAAAGAGAATGGGTTGGGAGACATCTGGGGGCCAACTCCTGCTTGGCGGAGTGACCACCAGACAGTGTAGCCCTGGCTTGCGTGATGGCCTCTGTTGTATATAAGACGCTGGGAGTCCATTATGCATCCTTGAATTTCCTGGCTTGGTTGAATAACTTGTTTCTGTTTGTGTTTACAGTCGATCTGGGAATAAGCATGAAGACGGATAATGTGGCCACTTCTTCCCCCGAGACAATGGACATAAGTGCTGCGGCCAATGCCAACGGAAAGAATCTTGGGAAAGAGGCCAAACCCGAAGCACCAGCTGCTAAATCTCGTTTTTTCTTGACGCTCTCTCGGCCTGTACCAGGACGTCCCGGAGACCAAGGCTGGGATTCATCCCCGGGATCAGCGAAGCCTGATGTCAGCCCCAGTAAAGCGCCACTGAACAAAGACCCGAGTGAGAGCGTGGCGCTTCCTGGGGCAGCTGCACCAGGGCCCAACGCGCATAAAACCCCAGAGCAGACCCCAGCCAAGGACGAGGCCCTCTCTGCCACCTGGGCTCCAGCGCCTGCCCCACCTGAGTCAGGGGAAACAGCCCCCTCCAAGCCCAAGGACTTTAGCTTTTTCGAGAAATTCTTCAAACTGGACAAGGGACGGGAAAAGGCACCAAGTGACAACCAACAGGAAGCCAAGAGGACAGAGCACGAAGACGGGGCCGAGGAGACTCCTGGATTATCCGAGCCGCCTGCTGGAGTCCCTGCAGCAGAGGTAAGTGTGCAAAAGGGCTGCCCACCCGGCCTGGAATGCAGACTGCGGGGGAGGGGGCACTGATGGGGTGAGGCCTCCACACACACAACCCCTCCATCATCTGGGGCCCTCAACAAGGTGGCAAGCCGTTGACCCCTGTAGAACAAAGAGCACATTGTCGCACGGTGTCTCCTCCGTGTTTGTGTGGGCAGCAACATCTGTTAGAAGAACAATAACAGCTGTGGCATCTGTTTTATGTCAAAGGGAGGAGGAGGTGAGTTGCACGCAGATGCATTTGTCCTCCTGTCTATCAAAGGCAGAGCTACAGGTTGCATTTAAGATCAGCAGAGTCCAGAGGGAGAGGCGTAAGAGGAATAAAAAAGATTCTGAAAAGACTTAAATACTCTGCCCGGGCTTGGTAGCTTGTCGGACAGGTGGTATGGACTGTGGTTGGGACATATTTCATTCCTAACTCTTAAGAGCCTGCATGGAGTTTTAACTATCTTTTCTACTAAGGTGTGGGTTTGAATCAGGAGCTTTGATGGCTCTAGGCAGACTCGTTAATGGGCTGATTATTTTCCAACAAGCCAGAGGGAGACCTTTGTAAAAAATGAGGTTGTTTTTTAAAGGAAGTATCCTGAGTCAGGTGCTTTCTTTCCTGAACAAAGCAAGGCGAGTTTCTTTTCAATGTTAAAAGAAGCATTTACTTTAAGCCTGGAGAGAGTTTGTTTGCATTCAGGGCAGGAAAGGGATTCTTTGAATGAAGAAAGAAATCAAAGTTGATATAATTTTATATTTATTGTATTTAGCTAGTTCTTTGGTTAGCAGACTTTTAGTGAACAGTATTTTTCAAAATTTAGAAATAAAATTAAAGTACTGCTATTTGAGTTGAAAACCGGAAAAATTATACAGGCTCGGTTGTGTGTTGCTGCCATCAACCTGTCCATTGTAACAGTAACATAACCATGTACATGCACTGCCAAGTTGCCAAGGATAATACTGTCATTTATTGTGTGCTTACAATATGCCAGTCTCTGCTCTAGATGCTGCACATGAATTATTTTTATGAAAATGAGTATCACATTCACTTGTGGTTTCAGTGCGAACAGGGTGTGTCAGAATTATGCTGCAAATATTAGGCACCAAGTGAAAACTCTGGACAATTGAAAAAAGAGAAAAAGGCTCATGTGTTTTGGTTTTTCCTAACAGCATTCTTGCCATTTCTATAAACTTTGGTGCAGAGAGCTTATTTTGAAAACTTCTTTGAGTAGTTTAAAAAACATCCCTTCAAATGCCCACTTCCCCAGATGCACTGCAGAGTGCAGGGAACCACTTGAGCACATTCAGGCACAAATCCTCAGATGCATGCAGGCATCCGTGCTTTACTGAGTGAGGTACTGTGCCAGTGCAGGTGGGGCACAGGCACCCCAGTGATGCACAGGACAGTCTTTGCCCTCCTCGAGTTTGCTGCCCTGAGAAGGAAGACCAATAAATAAGCCTGCAACTGCCAGGGGGCACCCTGCTGTGGAGGCAGAATGTCAGGGGCAGGGAACGCCGCCACAAGGAAAATCAGCCTCACAGGTCCAGATAGGAGTCCATCCGATGTGCGTACCAGGGGCTGCCTCGTCTGGGACTGTAAGGGAACACAGTGTTCCTAAAGGCCTGAGAAAGTGTTTGCCACTTTTCCCTGGATGGGGAAGCACTTGTTGAGTCCTCATTTTTCATGATGGCTTCTGAGTTGCTCTGAGGTATAATTCCCTTGAATGCTTTCATGTTTCTTTTTCGTGTGCATTCAAAGCCAATCCATTGCCCAAGATAGAGAAAAGATTGAATTATTGATCAGAAGGGAATGAAGGACTGTGCTTCATCCGTCTTTGGACAGGCATCCAGTGACTCACCCAAATCCCTCTCTTCATCAATAAACCAAGCCAGTTCAGCAGACGATAGCCCGCTTCTCTGTCTGTTTAGCCATTGACCTCCGACATACTCAGTCCATCCTTGTGTGAGATGAGTGAGCTGTAATTTCAGAGTTGTGCTTTTTCAGCTTGGATTCCTGTATTGAAAGAACAGTATCTCCGTTTGAGTGAATGAGTTCCTCTGCTCTGGAAGCAGATGGGCCTCATGGTCAGAATATGCGAGGTCTCGAATCTAGTCAAGCCCAGGGCTGGTATTTTGAAGTTTTTACTATCTCTTAGAAAACCCCCAAATTGCAACCTATTTGCCTTTCTGAATAAGTGAGTTGGTACACCCAGATTCACAACTGGAATCTGAATCTGATTTTGGGGCACTGCAGATTTCTTGTTTTTTATTGGTGGAATTGTTGGAACTTGAAGTACTGACTGCTTACTGTGCACTATATATGTACAGAACATAGAAAGTTTACAAAATAGCCATTTCTCCTTCAGTCCATATACTGTCAAATATTCAGATACATACAAGGGAAATTCAAAAATGTCATGGAAACATGGAATTTAGAATATTATTTATTTTTGTGCAAGAAACATTATCAGTAAAAAATTTTATAATACATGAAAATTCATATTTTGTAAAAACAGCACATGGATTTCAACAAAAGTTTGCACTAAAATAAACTCATGCTTTTAATTCCATTTTTTCCCATAAGGTTTTTGAGATATCCTTGTGTGTTCGTAAGAATTTTAAACAAAAAATGGCCTTCTGATTGTTAAGGTTTTTTATCTGATCCCTAGCTGCACAATTCTTTATTTGTGTGGGGGGGGGCGGGGGGGTGAGGACCGATTGTCCTGTAAGTGTAATAAGAGAATCCAGCTCTCAGAAAGTAGCAAGAAACATGAATAAAACTTCTCAGCCAGTGGGCCTGTCAGTGGGGGTGCCACATTATGCATAGATGGACGTCAGTGTATTAATTCAGAGTTCTTAGGATAAATTCTGCCCTGGGTTCGGCCCCGTCAGCTGTCCCTCTCCTGCCCCCAGCCACACGCCCAACTCCACACTTGCACAGCCTGGCCCAGGCTGGATTCGAATTCCAACCAGAACCCCACAGAGCTGTGAATTGGGAGAAGGATGCCACCATTTCATTCTGGAGGAAACACAAAAATCTTCTGTGTTTTCAGGATGACAATCTTATTTTTGTGCCTTATAAAACTACATTCAGCACATAGCATAATTAAAACAAGGCAAGAATTCATGAACAAATGAAGCCTTTACTACATAAGCCAGAGAAAAGATAAATTATGTGCCTGAAAGGTCTCACTGAGCAGAGATTCACACAAACCAACATGTTGGCAGGGATGAACGTTTTTCCTTTCTGTCCCCTCAACAAGTGCCCCAGAGCTATAAGATGCTCGTTTTCAAAATTCATGACATCCACACAAAAAATGATCACTTAATGGAAATTTGGTTTTATTAAAAACACTAAGGTTCTGTTATCAACGTGTCCCTCCCAGGAGTCTCTGTGTCGGGGTGGGGGATGGGGAGAATGTTGCCATGCGTAGTTTCCTACGGTGTAAGGAGAATGTTTCTTTTCTTTCCAAACGTTTCACCGAAGTCTGCAGTAGTTTCGCAGATGGCAACCTTGTGTAAGGCATGCGAAAGGTAAAACCGTGCCCCTAGGTCCTTCAGGGAGCATGTAATCTAGTGAGAGACGTCATTTCTAAGGGATGTGCTAAAGGCCCTCATCTAGGCTCAGGCTACTAGTGAGTGCCATGCCGTGCGTTCTCTTCCTTCTCCTTTTCCATCTTGACCGTACTCCCCTCAGGCTCCTGTCCACCCTCACCCCCTCACGGATGAGTCCACTTCGTCTTCCTCGTCCTCCTCCACCTGCTCTGTGGGAACTCTGACATCCTGCGCCACCCCTTCTTTCTTTCTTCCAAATGTTTTCTTTAAATTTCATTTTTTTTATTTGAGAGATGGAGGCAGAGAGTTCCCATCTGCTGGTTCACTCCTTAAATGCCTACAACAGCTGAGACTGGGCCGGTCTGAAGCCAGGGACTGGGAACTCAATCTGGGTCTCCCACATGGCTGCTTGAGCCATCACTACCCTCTCCTGGGGTTTGCTTAGCAATAAACTGGAGTTAGGAGTTGGAGGCAGGTACTGAACTCAATACTCTGTAATGGAGTGTTGACATCTCACCCGCTGAACCAAATGCCTGCCCCCATCCTCCTTCTCGAAGCATCATCTTCACTTGATTTCCAGGCTCTCCCACCTCCCTGGCCATACTCCTGTGACCTCCTTTGCTGGGGTCACTCTTTAACTGTTGATGCTCCCCAGGGCTCAGTAATTGGACATCTTCCCCAGCTACACTTGCTTCCTTGAAGCTGCCCCTAGTCCCAAAGGTTTACATATATCTCTGTGTGGTCAAGTCCCAAGATTGTCTCTCTCATCCATCACCTATCAGCTGCCTTTTGTGCATGTCTCCTGCAATTTCTGCATCTCCATTTGAATGTTCCTGAGTTTCTTGACCTCAATATGTCCCAAAGTGAACCCTTCATTCACCAGCTCACGCCAACAACAATGTCCACCACCTTCATCCGTAGACTTCATCATCCTCCTGCTGAAGGTCGATTCTGTCCCGCCACTGCCATGCAGGAGTAGAGTTGGAATTAAAACGCCACAGTCCCCAGCTTCCTTTTCTACACGGTATTAGGTAGTGAGTTAAAACATAAGCACCACAGTCAAACAGCCTAGGTTTCTACTCTGCCTCTGTCTCCTGCTGACTGTGTGTCCTTGGGCAAGCTACCGAGCCTCTCTCTACCTCATCTGGGAAATGGGGATAATGCTAGTGTCTAGCACATTTTCCCATTATTCATGTAATTTTTTTTTAAATTTTTGACAGGCAGAGTGGACAGTAGAGGGAGACAGAGAGAAAGGTCTTCCTTTTTGCCATTGGTTCACCCTCCAACGGCCGCCGCGGCTGGCATACCGCGCCGTTCCGATGGCAGGAGCCAGGTGCTTATCCTGGTCTCCCCTGGGGTGCAGGGCCCAAGAACTTGGGCCATCCTCCACTGTACTCCCTGGCCACAGCAGAGAGCTGGCCTGGAAGAGGGGCAACCGGGACAGTATCGGTGCCCCGACCGGGACTAGAACCTGGTGTGCCGGCGCCGCAAGGCGGAGGATTAGCCTACTGAGCCGTGGCGCCGGCTATCATGTTTGTAAAAATTAAATTAGGCATATGAAGTATCTAGCACTGAGAAATGGCATTTTGCAGAGAGGAAAAGGGTGGCTACTGCTAATGTCGCGGGAGTTCTCCGTGTTCTCCTCTACCTTTTGCTCTTTTTACCTTTCCTCTTGATAGTCCTCAATCAAGCCTCACAGGGAGAGCACAATTAAAGCTAAACTGAGAAAGAGATAAGCACCAGCACAAGTCTAACGTGGCCGAGAAGGTTGCAGAAGTTGTAAAAGTAGTTTGGAAGCCGTAGATTGGGCCCATCCCCACCGCCCTGGTTTCTGGTCTGGTATTCGAGCATCTTCCCAACCTTCCCTCTGTGTTCTCAGCTATTTCCTTCAATCTCTCCGGGACGTATGACCCGTTTGAGACCTAAGCATTTGCCATCTGCTTCACAGTATTTCCTCTGTCTATATCTCTTTCTCTGTTTATCAAAAATGTACTTCCCCTTCCAGTGTCAAGTTCTCCATGAAGCTGATCAGATGTCCCTGCTCCTGGGTGGTTTCTGACAGCAGACTCTTTGCTAGTGTTTTCTTGTATGCTGCATGTTCAGTCAGTTTCTGTGATGAGATCTCTTCAAGGGGATAATCGCATCAAACCATCAAAACTGACAGGGGAATGCCCACATTTGCAACGTTTGACAGACAGAGAAATCAAAGACCCAGAGGAACAGAGTCACTGCGAGTCACCCAGCGAACACATGGCAAAGCCAGAACTTCCATCTTCAAAGTCCATACCCACAAGTGCTCATCGTTCCTGTTTTCACCCACCTCCTTGGAAGCTGTGCAGTGAGGTTTCAACTTAGGCAAAACTGAACAACATCAGTTTGAACAAGCTTCACCCAAAAGTGTTAGTACATGCAAAATTGAAGATACCAAGCTAATCCCAGATTAAAGAGTTGCAGTGTTAGAAAGCCAAGTAAGTTACACGTTAGGGTTTCTGTTTCCTTTTGTTTTTACCTCTGACGACAAAGCTGTGCCATTTTGACTGGTAAAGAGAACTATCTGCCCCCAGACTTTGTCAGTGCGAAGAGTGAACCCCATCCTAAACCATGCAGGTGAGGAGTGAGTAAGGTCTTCATCTCAACACTGTGGTTCTGACGCACTGAGCACTAAGAAACATGAAAGATGGTTACAGCAGCAGTGGCTTTATGGAAATGCTCTGAGTCTTAGTGATGTGTGATCACGTCAAATCATAATGATTGTTCAGAACTCATTATTCCTAGGCTGTGTAGTTCAGAATGTCACAGACATTATCTGCTTCAATTCTTATAATAATACAGCCGGGTGGATTTTTTAATTGCCACTTGACAGATAAGAAAGCTGGGTCTAAGAGAAATCAAGTTACCTGCCCCAAACCACACAGTTAGTTAGCAACAGTGTGGGAATCAAGATCCTGATGTAACTGAAGTGTGTTAGGCTTGGTTATTTCAAAACTTCATGCTGTTCTCCTGAGAGAGGAGGTACTACCCCTGTTAGTGTTCTTGTAAGGACAGAATGACGTAACTCATCAGTGGTTGTGATAATCACTGAGAAAGTGCACTTTCTAAGTCGTCAGGAACTTAGAAGTGAAAAATTTTGAAGTAGACCAGATGGTGTTCTGGTGTGGTGGAACTTGGGTAGTACATCATTTAGGGATCAGTAGTGTTTCATTCTCATTTGGCTGCAAGAAGTGCACACACACACACACATACACACTTACACATCTCACCCCTCAATAGTGGTACATGCCTAACACACACACACACACACTTTACCCCATCAGTAGTGGTTCATGCCCAACACACAAACACACACACATACACATATTCACTCCATCAGTAGTGGCTCATGTGTAACATGTACACGCACACACACACACACATACCCCTCACCCCATCAGTAGTGGCTCATGTGTAACATATACATGCACACACACACACACACACCCCTCACCCCATCAGCAGTGGCCCATGTGTAACATATACATGCACACATACACACACACACACACACCCCTCACCCCATCAGCAGTGGCCCATGTGTAACATATACATGCACACATACACACACACACATACCCCTCACCCCATCAGCAGTGGCCCATGTGTAACATATACATGCACACATACACACACACACACATACCCCTCACCCCATCAGTAGTGGCTCATGTATAACATATACATGCATACACACACACACACACACATACCCCTCACCCCATCAGCAGTGGCCCATGTGTAACATATACATGCACACATACACACACACACACACACACCCCTCACCCCATCAGCAGTGGCCCATGTGTAACATGTACATACACACACACACACACACACACCCCTCACCCCATCAGTAGTGGCTCATGTGTAACATGTACATGCACACACACACACACACATACCCCTCACCCCATCAGCAGTGGCTCATGCCTATCAAGAACTGGAATGTCAGGCAGTTTAGGATGCCGTGTCTCTGCTTCTCATTCGGCTGGTATTCCCATGCCTGGCACACACTGGCATACCGTGATGTTTGTTAGAAGCACCTGAAAGAATGAGAATGGTGCTTGTCTTGTGAAATTTTCAAAGAATTTGGGATACATGATTTGTTACAGTGTTAGCTCTTCTTAACACAACTTTATATAGAAGGTGATTTCAAAATATACACATGATATAAGGCTATCACTCCATAAACCGTTGACTTCTACCATGGACCACTTATTTGGTGCTTTTACTTTGGTCTTTGGCATGTTGTGATGTTAATCCTAGTTCAGATGCGCTGCTGAAGAGTCACTGTGGACATTGGACTCCTAGAGGCTCTGAGAAGTCTTGCAGCAAGCATGCCTGTGCCACTGTTTAACCAGATGTTTCACCAGCTTGATTATCCATGCAGTTGTTAACCAGCTGTGTGACAAGTAGAGAATACCTGAGATAGCCATTTAAACCAGAAGCTGGAAACTGATCACCTGTAGAACGCGTCCAGCCATAGATATGTCTCATTTGACCTACACAGTGCTTTCCTGGGCATTTGGCATAGTGGTTAAGACACCACTTGGGGTGCCCACCTCTCACATCAGAGATGAGTTCAAGTCCCAGCTCTGCTCTCAATTCCAGCTTCCCGCTAACACGCATCCTAGAAGGTAGCAATTGATGGTTCAAGTGCTTGGGTCCTTGCCACTCACAAGGGAGAGTTGGGTGGAGTTCCTGGCTTTGGCCTGATCCAGCTCCTGCTACTTCAGGAATTTCATGAGTGAGCCAGCAGATGAGATCTTGATTCTCTCTCTCTGTCTCTCTCTCCCCCCACCTTTCTCTCTGTTTTAAATAAAAGAATAAATAAAATTAAAACAGCATTTTCATTAATTGATTACATCTTTAATTGTCAAACATGACAATATTTGAAAACTAAAATATCTTAATACAATGTCTTATTTTGAACATTTCTGGAAAATAGGGAGTTTCATCTTGTATGTCCAGCTACAGTGTGAGTTGCGACTGCCCTTTGCAATGCGACATTCTCTCTCCTGTCATCCAAGTCCCCACCCCTCCCTATCGACTCACTTCTCACAACGTGAAGCTACCAGGGTGACTGTCTGGTTACCAGGCTGGAACGCCAGCCTGTGAGCTACTAAGCAATAATAGGAAGGGTGGGTACTTTTACTAATTCATTCAACAAACATATGAGTGCTTTCTGTGTGCCAGGAATATAAATTTTAGGTTCCAGGGTGGATAGACTAGTGCATCTCCTGGAAGCTTTCATTCTCATGGAGAGACAATAAAAAAGAAAAATAAACAAACAAGGAAACAGCTCCAGGGTACAAAAAGGACGATGAATGAAATAAGTAGAGTTGGGGGATAGAAAATAGAATAAAGGAAAGAGTGATCATTAAAATCAGGAGAGGGGGCAGAGTCAGGAAAGAATTTGATGTCATCTGAAAATTCAAGAAAAGGAACATGACTTTTCTTCTCCTTTGTACCAGGGCAAATAATTCTTTTTTTTTTAAGATTTATTTATTTGAAAGGAAGAGTTACAGAGAGGAAGAGGCAGGGAGACGGAGAGAGAGAGAGAGAGAGGTCTTCATCCGCTGGTTCACTCCCCAAGTGACTGCGATGGCCAGAGCTGGGCCATCCGAAGCCAGGAGCCAGGAGCTTCTTCCAGATCCCCCATGCGGTACAGGGGCCCAACGACTTAGGCCATCGTCCACTGCTTTCCCAGGCCACAGCAGAGAGCCAGATCAGAAGTGGAGCAACCAGGACTTGAACCGGTGTCCATATGGGATAGTGGCACTGCCAGCGGCTTTACCCAGCACCAGCCCCAGGGCAAATAATTCTTAGAAAGTCTGCAGCCTAATTTTGGCAGCTCTCAAGACCGTTTTCTCACTATTGGGAGGTGTTTGCTAAACAGATGACAAACAAGTGTTAGGCTGTGAGTTGTTAGTTTTTGCGTTTTCAGGCAGTTTTTTCTGAAGTGCAGAGTTTTTTGTTGTTTTTTTTTTCCTCTAATAAATGTGAAATACCATTATATAACCTGGAGTTTATATACTTGGATCTAATCACTGAATAGAATTGTCCACGAACTCGTTTTGCTGGAAGTCACTTACCCTGGGACTCCCTCCCCATCTTTGCCAACAGTAAACGTGGTTTTCCATTTTCACAGCTGACCTCAGTGGACTTTATTTCAGACATGATAACGTGTACGTCCTAAAGAACGTCCCCCAGGCTACAACTGCTGCCCAAAAGGAAGCAGCAGAAGGCCATTTCATTGCTAAATCTCTACCCACATTTCACCCGCCATTGGAAATCAGGTTGACAAATGCACTTAGCCCTCAAGTGGAGGGATTGTTGAGAGAGAAATAGAAAACCTTTACTCACAGTAAACAGTGTGATTACTTTCCTGGACAGAGTTCTTTCCACCCTCCCTCGATGACTACCAAGAAAGCTGGCTTGTTTAATCTTACAAATGCAACAGCCCTGTAACAGTCAGTGGCTGTGGATTAATGAGGACCTACCATGTATGTAAAAGTTCTGTGTTAAACTTCTGCTGCCAAGATAGGAGTTTTTAATACCCTGAATTTACTACAGAGTAGTAGGACCAATGATGTTATTATTTACAACAATGTCATGGCGGACATTGAGGTCTACTGGCTCAATTAGTGTAAGTGACCTGAATTAACAATATTGTCTACCTCTTCCCCAAAGGAGGCAGGGAAATAGATAAGAACAAAGGTTTAGATTTCTGTTATATAACTTAAATTTTCCTCTTAGAAAACATGCTGGGTGGGGCCAGCACTGTGGCACAGCGCCAACATCCCAAATGGGCGCCAGTTTGGAGTTTCAGCTGTTCCACTTCTGATCCAGCTTTCCACGAATGCTCCTGGGAAAGCAGTGGAGGATGGCCCAAGTGCTTGGGCTCCTGCGCCCATGTGGGAGACCTGGAAGAAGCTCTTGGCTCCTGGCTTCAGCTCGGCCCAGCTCTGGCCATTGCAGCCATTTGGGGAGTGAATCAGCAGATGGAAGATCTCTCTCTCTCTCTCTCTCTCTCTCTCTCTCTCCCTCTCTCTGTAATTCTGTCTTTCAAATAAATAAAATAATTTTTTTTTGAAAAAGAAAACACGCGGGAGTGTGATGACAGTCTCTTTTATAAGTTTATGTCATATTTTTTCCTTCTGAACTTTCTGATAATTTTTTAACTACATGGATCACCAGAAAGTTTATTTCAAGCATATACTTTGGCAACACAGAATTATAAAGTTTTAAATCACACACGTTTTTGAGTGAGCAGTTCTATTTAAGAATTATTGAGAAAACAAAATTTTATCTACAGGAATTTCAAAGAAAAAAATCCTAACACTGTTTAAGGGGAAAGCTTCTCCTGATTATGGCACATCCTTGACTGGACGCCATAAGCAAGGATGATGCGGAGCTGCGAATTGACACGTGAAGGCATCCTCATATGATTTTACATGGGGAAACCAGGTTTTAATTTGGAATAATTTGGATTTGGAGTCATCCCTTTTAGGTAAAAAATGTTCTCTGCCTTGCTGCCCATATATATCTTCTTTCATCAAATATGGGAAATTGAAAATTGCTAATAGTAGCTGTCTTTCAGCAATGGAATAATGGGACTTTTAAAAAATTCTTTCTTCATCTGTGTTTTCCAAAATCTCTTTAGTGAAAGAAGCTGCGTGGTGAACTGCCTGATGACATCCACGTCGTTTCCTAGTTTCTCCACTAGACGGCGCTGTGAGGCCGAGGCATCCAGACTTGTATTAGAAATTGCCATGGGCTGCTGGCCCCAATGGCTTCAACACGAGAGGATGAATTCCTGAACCATGCAATCCAGAACCATGTGGCAGTTCCTTGTTCAGAATCAACATTGGCTTTAAAAATACACTTGTACTTAATGTTTTATAATCCTAATAGGGTATCAGAAAGTTTGGTTTGGATGGAAATTTTGAAGTTTCAAATTTTTAAAAAATTTTATTTGAAAGGTTAAAAAAATTATTTGAAAAGTGAAATGACAGAATGAGAGAGCCAGAGAGAGAGAGAGAGTTTTCCCATCTGCTGGTTCAGTTCTCAGGTGCCTGCAACAGCCAGGGCTGGGCCAGGATGAAACCAGAAGCTGGGAACTCCATCCTGGTCTCCCATATACGTGGGACGTGAACCATCATATGCCGACTCCCAGCTGCACTGGACTTGTGGAATAGCTGGGACTCAAACCAGGCTCTCCAGTATGGGATACAGGCATCCCGAGGTCAGGTTAACCCTCTGTGCCCCAACACCTGCTCCTTGAAGCTCTTTCCTAGTTGACTTTTCCAATAGTTTTTTGCCATTTGAGTTAGCTACCTCCCTGTTTTTCCCATGGGTTTAAAAGATACAAATGCACTTTTATCAGTTAATATGAATTGAATAGGAATAGTTGAAAAAATAGAAGTATAATATTGCCTGTCTCAATACATTTGTGACCTTTAAGTGGGTTTAAGCTTTATATTTTAAAAAAGTTAAAAGAAATCACAGTCTGCTTAGATTTTATAGTTCTACAAAATATCTTTAGTACAAGGGGTCTTCAAAACATTTATGGGAAATGCATATTATGAAATCAGTATGCATGAATTTAAAAAAATTTTGCCAAAATTTATCTTTTAATTTGATTTTCCCACCAATTTTTTGAGATACCCTCATATTTGGTCTTAGTATTCCTTCCTAATGGTTTATTAATTTGCTTTCCTTTCTCGGCAAATTGGAGAATAACCCATATTGGCAAAAATCAGCCAAACCCCATTTTCCCTCCTGAATCTGATAGCGGCTTCCTGGGGTGGTGGTGTTCTGTGCAGAAGGAGGTGGAGACTTGGGGGTCCTCGGAAGACAGTGGAGGCCTTTGTGCTCCTGTGACTTCAGGGGAGGGGAAACCCAGTTTTCCCTTTCTTCCCAGGCGGCTCGCAGCTCAGATTTCCAACAGATGGGAAGGAGTGGAGTCCTTTTCTGTACCAGTCAGCATTTTTCAGACAGACAAATTTTCCTGTCTAAATCTGTGCTTGAAGCCTTGATTCTTGGCATGAAAATTGAAAAGGAAGCCAGGAATGCACCCGAAGGAAATGTAAATGAGGGGGCCTCAGCACCACAAGTCCCAGAGGGCTGTTTGAGTCTGGATCCCACCGTTCACCTTACATTTTCACTTCCACATTGCAGCACTTGCTAAAGGAGCCTGAAACCCAGGTGAACATTTCTAGTGGAAAGAAGGTGCCGGAAGTTCCATATGGGCTTTATTAGACAATTGAATTAGGAGAAGGCAGCACTGGTTTTCAACGTGACAAACTGATCACGCAACTAGTGTTCCTGTCTGCTTGCTCTTTGAAGCCCCAGAAAGGAAAAGTAGAAGCTGCTTGCTCAGAGATGAAAACGGAACTGACACCATGAGCACCTGTTTCCTTAAAAGGCGCTTGCAGGTAGCTCCCAGAGAGCATCTGTGCTTTGGTCTTCAGTGTCTGCTTGCTGAGAAAGAGCCAGGGGCCTGATGAGAGCAGCAGAGACACCCTTGTGGTCAAGGTCAAAGACCACTGGAGACCTAGGCTGCAAGTGGGTGGCCTGAATACTGGCTAGCCCTCTCAGTGACTGGTTTGACCCTCTGGATTTTGTTGAAAATTTCTTAACTAGTCTTGCTCATTGTTTAGAAAGATTTATTTATTTATTTGAAAGGCAGGGTTACAGAGAGAAAGAGATTTTCCACCTCCTGGTTCACTTGCCAAACAGTTACAATAGCGGAGGCTGTTCCAGGCTGAAACCAGGAACACAGATTTCCATCTGGGTCTCCCATGTGGGTGGCAGGGGCTCAAGTACTTGGGCCATCCCCCTGCTGCCCTCCCAGATGCACCAACAGGGAGCTAGATCATAGTGGCAGCAGCCGAGGCTGGAACAGGCCCTCTGATATGGGATGCTGGCCTTGCAGGTGGTAGCCTAGCTCACTGCCGGCCCTCAAATTTAGTTTCAATCTTGATTTTAACAGGTTAATGAATTCACCCAACTCAAAAAATTAGAAAATTATATACTTATCCACCAATGCCACCCCAATAATTATTGTTTGTAATGTCTCCTTCTAGGGTTTCTTTGGCCATATGCAAGCAAATAAAACATGAATTCTTATTCTTTCTTTTGTACACACATGGTAATATAAAGTGCACCCTAGTCTATTGCACCTTTTCTTTCTGTTACAGCACTTTCTGAATCTGTCCGTGAAGAGCTCCCTCGTTTGTAATGCCTGCAGTGTGTTTGAGTGAAGCCTTCAGGGCCTTAGTAACGATCGGCCCTGGTTCTCTGCCGCTAATGGCACTGCAACGAATAACTTCATATGTCTGTTATTTCACTCATGTGTGGAGTTAGGTTGAGAATCAACTCTTAAAGAATTGCTGGATAAAATAAGATATTCTATTTAAATTGTTGGGGTAGAGGATGCTGTGTCCCCGCCCCCGCCCCATCAAGAGTGAGTTGACGTACCCTTCCACCAGCAATATGTGAGCCTTCTTCGCCCAGCCTTCCAAATGCGTGTTTTTTGTCAACATTTGGAATTTTTTATTTTCAGTCTTTCTTTTCATGGCTTCCGGATTTTTAGTTATAAGTGCCAAAGTAAAGACATTTTCCACGTTCTCTTCTAGTATTTTAATCCATTTTGGTTTTACCCTGGTGTAGGATTGAGTTGTGACACCATGTTAATCTTTTCCCCAAGTGGATGCTCTTTTGTTGTTGCATCTTTTGCTACAGAAACCTACATAACTACCATAGATTTAAGGTGGCGCCTACCGTACACTAAATTCCCATATGCCTCTGGGTGTAATGGGTTGTATGGCTGATGGTACCAAAGACGGAAAGTACGTAGCAGGAAAAAGGACAGAGAAGAGGGAACTTGAAACAGAAAGGGCCTGGAAGGAAGATGAGCAATCAGAGTAGCACAGAACTTACACGCCTTTTGCTTCTGAAATATTTTGAGCCTGGGCTTAAATCCCAGCTCTACTGCGTGACCTGGGGAAAGTTCTTTATTCTTGTCAGGCAGCAACTTACTCTCCACTGAAGTGGCTAGTATAAATAGCACATCCGTTGTGAGATCCTTGGGAAGTTAGATGAGGGTTTTTTTTTTAACTATCCTAGCATTGGGCCTAACATTTAAAGGGTGGGCATTTTTGTTACTGTCCAGCACATTGTCCTTTTTCATTGCACATGCCTCAA
Source organism: Lepus europaeus (assembly GCF_033115175.1). Taxonomy (NCBI): domain Eukaryota; kingdom Metazoa; phylum Chordata; class Mammalia; order Lagomorpha; family Leporidae; genus Lepus; species Lepus europaeus. The sequence continues at coordinate 118,189,587 of NC_084836.1, read as the reverse complement.
ATCATTCAAGACTGTAAAGTATCCCCTTGTATGGCTGTGGGCTAATTGTGCCCATCACTACTAATTGTGCTCATTATTCAGCTGTTCCAGAACTGTCTGACTTTTTCATGGTTCTTTTTTTATTTTTTTAAGATTTTATTTATTTATTTGAGAGGCAGAGTTACAGGTAGAGAGAGGGAGAGACAGAGAGAGAGGTCTTCCATCCACTGGTTCACTCCCCAAATGGCTGCAACAGCCAGAGCTGGGCTGATCCAAAGTCAGGAGCCAGGAGCTTCTTCTGGGTCTTCCACATGCGTGCACTTGGGTCATCTTCCATTGCCTCCGGGTGTATTAGCAGGGAGGTGGATTGGAAGTGGAGCAGCCAGGCACAAGCCAGCACCCATATGGGATGCCAACATTACAGGCTGAGGCTTAGCCTACTATGTCATAATGCTGGCCCCTTTTGTAGTTCTTATCTGTCATTCTACTGCTATACTATAAAGATTTTTAAAAATTCTTAATTTTTAAATTATGTGGATTGACCTGCAATCCCTTTACATGATGTTGCCTGGTGGTAAAATCTTGTAAATTGTAGTGCAATATCACAGCCAGAAAATTGGCATTGATGCACTCGAGAACAAGCCCATCACCACCAGGGCCTTGTGCTGCCCTTCTGTAGACATAACCCTTCCCTCTGACCACCTTCTTTTTCCTAACTCCTCCTGGAAATCACTAATGTTCTCCATTCCTGCAGTTTTGGCATTTCAAGAATGGTATGTAGGAGCCGACAGTTGACACAGTGGCTAAGATGCTACATGGATGCCTGTGTCCCTATATCCTGCATCAGTGTTCTGGGGTATGAGTTCTGGCTCCATTTCTGATTCCAGCTTCCTGCTAATGTGAACCCCAGGAGACAGTATTGATGGCTTAGGTATTTGGGTTCCTGACACCCACATGGAAAATCAGATTGAGTACCTGGCTCCTGGCTTCCATCTGGCCCAGCCCCAGCTGTTGTGGGCAGTTAGGGAGTGTGTCAGCAGAAAGAAACTCTCTCCCTCTCTGTCTCTCTCTCTGCCTTTCAAATAAAAAAAAAATTTAAAGAAATTTTGGAGTAGCAATTAAGACACTGCTTGAGAAACTTTAAAAAATTATTTTAAAGATTGTTGTATAAATAAATTCATGTCATATATGCCAATTTTGAATAGGCTTTTTTTTTTTTTTTGACAGGCAGAGTGGATAGTGAGAGAGAGAGAGAGAGAGAAAGGTCTTCCTTTTCCATTGGTTCACCCCACAATGGCCGCTATGGCCGGCACGCTGCCACCGGCGCACCGTGCTGATCCGAAGCCAGGAGCCAGGTGCTTCTCCTGATCTCCCATGGGGTGCAGGGCCCAAGGACCTGGGCCATCCTCCACTGCCCTCCTGGGCCACAACAGAGAGCTGGACTGGAAGAGGAGCGACCGGGACAGAATCCAGCACCCCGAGCAGGACTAGAACCCAGTGTGCCAGCACCATAGGCGGAGGATTAGCCTATTGAGCCATGGTGCCGGCACTTGGATAGGCTTTTTTTTTTTTTTACAGGCAGAGTGGATAGTGTGAGACAGAGAGACAGAGAGACAGAGAGAAAGGTCTTCCTTTTTGCCGTTGGTTCACCCTCCAATGGCTGCTGTGGCCGGCGCATTGTGCTGATCCAAAGCCAGGAGCCAGGTGCTTCTGCTGGTCTCCCATGCGGGTGCAGGGCCCAAGCACTTGGGCCATCCTCCACTGCACTCCCAGGCCACAGCAGAGAGCTGGCCTGGAAGAGGGGCAACCAGGATAGAATCTGGTGCCCTGACCAGGACTAGAAGCTGGTGTGCTGGCGCCACAAGGCAGAGGATTAGCCTGTTAAGCCATGGCGCCGGCCTTTGGATAGGCTTTTAACCACTCCAGATAATTCTCCAGGGATTCATCCAGGTCATGGAGTATATCAATAAATAGTATTCCTTTCTTTCCTTTTTCATTGCTGCATAGGATTCCACACCATGGATGCAGCTCTTGGTTGAGTCATTTATCCATTGAAAAGCAATTGGGCCATTGTAAATAAAGTCGCTGTAAATGTTAATTATGAGTTTTTATGAAAGGTACCTCCTCATTTCTGTAGAAGTGCCCAGGAATGCAGTCAGTGGTCTGCGTTGTAGGACGTGTTTAGTTCTTTAGAATACTGCTCACTGGCCCGGCTGGCTACATCATGCTGCTCCGCCACCAGTGATGGTTGAGTGGCGCGGAGTCTGCATCCTCGCCAGCATCTGACGGCGTGCTGTCTTCCACGCCGGCCGTTCCGACGTTTCATTGTGGTTTTAGTGTGAGTTCCCTACCAGGTGATGTAGGTGAACACCCTTCATGTGCTTGCCTGCTGTCTGCAAGTCATCTGCAGTGCAATTGTCGCTGTGTCTTTGGCCCATTTTCTAATGGGATTGGTTTTTTGTTATTTCGCCCTTGAGTTTTAAGAGTTTTTTTTTATGTATATTCTGTATACTAGTCCCTTGACAGATGTGCAATCTGCAAATATTTTCTCCCATTCTCTAGCTCCTCTTTTCATACTTTTAACAGAATTTTTCACAGAACAAAACCTTGTGATTTTGAAAAATTTTTACCTATCACTTTTATCTGTATGGGTTGTGCTCTTAGAATCAAGTCCCAGAATTTTTCTTATTTTATTCTAAGTTTTATATTTGAGATTTAAAATCCGTGTTTCATTTTGAGTTAACTTTTGCTTAAAGTGTGAGATATAGCTTGTGGGTTTTTTCTCTCTCTCTCTGTCAAATTACTGTAAAAGCATTTGTTGAAAAGATTCTTTTTGGAGCCTGTGCTGTGGCATAGTAAGCCAAGCCTCCGTTTGTGACATCGGCATCCCAATGGGCTCTGGTCCCAGCTGCTCCACTTCCAATCCAGCTCCCTGCTAATGGCCTGAGAAAGCAGTGGAAGACGGCCCAAGGGCTGACCCCTTGCAGCCATGTGGGAGATCTGAAAGAAGCTCCTTGCTCCTGGCATCAGATTGGCCCAGCTCCAGTGCTGCAGCCATCTGGGGAGTGAACCATTGAATGGAAAACTTGTCTTTCTCTTTCTCCCTCTCTGTGTCCGTAACTCCACCTCTCAAATAAATCTTTAAAAAAAAATTATTTTAAAGAAAGAAAAGGTTCTCTTTCCTTCCTTGCTTTTACAGCTTTGTGAAAAATCAATTGCAAATATTTGTGTGGATCTATTTGTGGGTTCTCTAACCTGCTCAATTGTTCAACAGGTCAGTGTCTCCTCCCATGCCACTCAGCCTTGTTTGCAGTAGCTGTGGTGTGGCAATCCTGCAGCTTACCATACTTCTTTTTTAAAAGAAGTGAAATATTCGTCAAGAATTAAATGAGCTTATGGAATGTGATCAGTACATGTAGGACACTCAGGATGGATATAATAGTACTACTCACACAAAGTTAAATTTCACTTCAAAAAATCACGAAAGGAAAAGAATTCTATTATAATAAAGTAGTATATTTCATGCAAGATCCTAATCTCCCCTCCCCAACCCCACTTTTCCAGCAAATAAAAGCTTCATATAACAAGCCTTGAAAAACCAGTAAGCTTATTCTTTCTGGGGCTACTGTTGTGTTGTAGTTGGTTAGGCCACCACCTGCAACACTGGTGTTTCATAAGGGTTCCAGTTCAAGTCCTGGCTGTTTCACTTCCGCTCCAACTCCCTGATAATAGCCTGGGAAAGCAGGCGAAGGTGGTCCAAGAGCTTGGGCTCCCACCCCCCAAATCCAAGATGGGAGCCTGGGATAGAGTTCTGGGCTCCTGGATTTGACCTGGCCACACCCCAGCCATTGCAGCCATCTGGGGAGTAACTCAGTGAATGGAAGATTTCCCTCTCTCTCTCCCCCTTTCTCTCTGTAGCTCTTTCTTTCAATTAAATCTTTTATTTTAAAAACGCTCATTCTTTCTACTATATTCTTCTATTTAAAAAAAATTAGCTATTCTAATGACTTTGACTTTCCATATAAATTTTAGAACGATCTTATCTATAGGATATCTTGCTGAGGTGTCAATAGTAATTATTTTAAATTTGTATATAAATTGCACATAAATTGACATCTTTGCAGTGTGTTAAGTTTTCCTGTTCATGAACACTGTATGTCTAAGTCATTTATTTAGATCTTCTTTGATTCAGTATTGTATAATTTCTAGCATAAAAATACTGTGCATTTTGTTAGATGAGCCCTAGTATTTCATTTTTGCATCATTATATATGGTGTTGTATTTTTATATTTCAGTGTCCATGGGTTTGTTCCTAGTATATGGATGGTTTTTGTATGTTTATCTTGTATCCTTCAGCCTCATTAATTGTAGGAGTTTCCTGTTGAGTCCACAAAGAATTTTAAAATAGTTCTGCCCTCTGCTACTAGGGACAGTTTTATTTCTTCCTTTCTAATCTGAATGTACTTTATTTTATTGCCTTATTTTACTGCCTGGAATTTCCAGTACTTTGTTGAGTAAGAATGGTAAGAGATGACATCCTTGCCTTTTTCCTAATCTTAGGGGGAAAACATTCAGTCTTTCTGAAATAAGGATAATATTAGCTATAAGATTTGTTTTGTTTTGTTTTGTAGATAGTCTTTAAAAGTCCCTTCTATTTAGGACACTTATTATGAATGGATGATTGCATTGTCAAATACTTTTTCTTCATCCATCATTATGGTTTCATTAGTTCTCTTCTTTAGTCTCTAAATTCTGCAGACCTGTAATAAACCCTACTTGGTTACAATGTATACTTCCTTTTGCTTATTGCTAGAATACATTTGCTGATATTTTGTTAAGGATGTTGGCATCTCATTGTTCTTAGCATCCTCTATCCTTCTGTTATCAGTTCTGCAGTAACAATTGTTTGTTTCCTCAAAGTGATAATTTTTATTTTTACTCTCTCTTTTTGTTTCTGTATCAGTCTTTTTTTTTTTTTTCTTTTTTTGACAGGCAGAGTGGACAGTAGAGGGAGATAGAGAGAAAGGTCTTCCTTTTTGCCATTGGTTCACCCTCCAATGGCCGCCGCGGAAGGCGCGCTGCGGCCGGCGCACCGCGCTGATCCGATGGCAGGAGCCAGGTGCTTCTCCTGGTCTCCCATGGGGTGCGGGGCCCAAGGACTTGGGCCATCCTCCACTGCACTCCCTGGCCACAGCAGAGAGCTGGCCTGGAAGAGGGGCAACCGGGACAGGATCGGTGCCCTGACCAGGACTAGAACCCGGTGTGCTGGCGCTGCAAGGCGCAAGATTAGCCTAGTGAGCCGCGGCGCCGGCCCAGTCTTTTTTTTTTTAATGCTGGAGCTAAGAAATTAGACCTTTATTTATTTTATTGATTTTTTTTTAAAAGAGTACTTATTTATTTGAAAGTCAGAGTTACACAGAAAGAGAGAGAGAGGTCTTCCATTCACTGGTTCACTCGCCAGTTGGCTGCAATGGCTGGAGCTGCACCAATCCAAAACCAGGAACCAGGAGCCTCTTCTGGGCCTCCCACATGGGTGCAGGGGCCCAAAGACTTGGGCCGTTTTCTACTGCTTTCCCAGGCCATAGTAGGAAGCTGGATTGGAAGTGGAGCAGCCAAGACTTGGACCGGCGCCCATATGCGATGCCAGTACTGCAGGTGGCGGCTTTTCCCCCTCTGTATCAGTGCTGGCCCCTCTGTATCAGTCTTACTGGAGGTTTTCACTGATTCTTCCCTCTGTCTCTTTCACTGGGCTTTTGGATTATTGATTTATGTAGATTTTTGTTTGGCTTTATTTTTTTTCCTGTTGCTAGAGTTTCAGCTCCCCGAGGACAGGGACTGTGTGTGTCTCACCGATATCAGTATGTCCTTTCCTCATTCCTCATAATGTTGTCAACAGATTCCCCAAAATCAGTGATTCAGAATTCCAGCCTCATCCCAATGTCAGAACTCCCACTTCACATGGATTCTAACCTTCATCCTGGTTGCTTTATCCCAGTTCTTTCCAGCAGCAAGTCTGGAGCCTCCCATGACCCATGCTCCTTGCATTCTGGCAGGGAAGGGTTGGTTTTTCTCGCTCTCCCCCTGTCTGGTGTGTGAGTCCAACAGGGAGGGGCAACAGGGAAAGAGCTCAGTCCGTCCTCCTCCCCGGCTGTTTCCTCTGTTGTGAGCATGGTGTGGTATCCCTCTGGGAGGCATGAGGGAGGGCCCTCCGCATCGCCACAGCTTCTGCTGCTCCTGGATCCCCTGTGCCCCGTGCCCACCCCTTGGGCGACGCACAGCAAGCTGCTGCAGCCAGATGACTGCTTCTGAAGCTGGCGCTCGGCACTTTTCTCCTGACCGCCTTGCTTTTTATGCCCCCAGCCCAGCTAGACTGAATAACCTGCACCCAGACCACCTGTAACCTGCCCCCAGCTCATCCTCTGCAGCTTCTCCACACTCCTTTCACCATCACCACCCCTCCCTCCCCAACAGCTGCACAAGACTCAGGCTCTGTGACCCAGGGCGAGCCCTGCTTCATCTCCCAGCCTTCCCTCAGCCTCTGATTCCCAAGCCGTTCCCGATCTTGGTGCATATTGGAACCCCCGGGAGCTCTAAAAATGTGGGTGCCTGAGCCTCCCCTCCAGAAGTCCTAATTCCACTGTTCTGGGTGGTGCCTGGGCCTTGTTTTTTTTTTTTTTTTTTTTGTTTTGTTTTGTTTTGTTTTGTTTTGTTTTTTTAAATAGCTGCCCTTGTGATGATCACATTCAGCTAGGCTGAGGCCCGGTGGGTGGGTGCAGGTCACCTCCTCAAGCATCTGTGGCCCCCTGCTGCCCTGTATCCCTGTATCCATGAGAGCTGCTGAGTGCCAGGAAGACAGGCACATGATGGCTTCATCTTTGCGAACCTCGCAGCTCACCACAGTGCTCAGGAATTGAAATCATAAAATCGGCTAAGATGTATTGGATGCTGACTGCAGGCTGCACATTGTTCTAAATCCTTTGGAGGAATTATCTCATGTACTCCTTTATGTGGCAGGTGGTCCTCGTTATCGACTTTTACAGTGAGCACACCAAGACACTGATGTGAGGATAATCCCCAGACTCGCAAAGTATGGGGGCAGAGCAGGGGTTAGGTCAGGCACAGCTGGCTCCAGAGCTCCTGTGCACACTGGGTGGCCTCCTCACAGTTTGGCCATAATCAGAACTCCTCCCCCTACACACGCAGTGATTGAACAAAGATGAATAAATGAATGGATGGAAGTAGCTTGTTCCTGGACGAGATCTTATTTAGGCCTAGTGGAGAATTCCTCACTCTGGATTTATCTCTTGAACTACTTTCCTAAGGGCTCATCTTTGATACACCTGCTCAATTATTTATGTAATATTTTTATTTAAAATTTTAAGATTTCGCTTTATATAAGCAAGAATAGTCACACTATTGGCGATTCGACACTAGAAATATTCTTGTAGTGCACACTGTCAGTTCAGGCACTGTCAGAGTGCTGTAGATGGGGTGGTCTAGAGACAGTGGAAGCTGGCTTCCCACAGTTCTGGGTGCTGCAAGTCTGAATCCGAGCACCAGTATGGCAGAATTCTGGGGAGCCCCGTTCTGCCTGCAGGCTGCCAGCGCCTGTCTGTGTCCTCCAGTGGCAGAAAAACTACAGCGCTCTCTGGGTCTCTTACATTAGAGCGCTGATCTCACTCATGAGGGCCTTATCCCCATTACCTAAATCACTGCCTAAGGCCCCAGATCCTCGCACCACAATAACGCAGTTGGGGTTTCAATGTGTAAGTGTCGGACACACAAACTCCATCCTCAAAACACACCAAAAGGCTAACCTCCCAGTCGCGTACTACCTAAAACAAAAATCTCCTCCCTGTAGGTGTACCAATGCTCATTTTTCAGCCAACTTCTTATCAACCAATGTAACAGCTTGGATGCTCAGTACTCTGTGGAATTATGAAATGTCTACTTCATATTGGAATCTGTTTAAGATTATTTTCATGAAACACAGAGCAGTAGAGATAGAGTGAGAGAGATCTTTCATCCACTAGTCAACTCCCTAAATGGTCACAATAGCTGGGGTTGAACCAGGCTGAAGCCAGAACCCAGGAACTTCATCCAGGTCTCCCACATGGTGGCAGGGGCCAAAGTAGTTGGGCCATCATCCACTGCCTTCCCAAGCTCATTAACAGGAAGTTGAATCAGAAGCAGAGTAGCCAAGACTTGAACCGACCTTTTGAAATGGGATATCAGCTTTGCAAGCTGTGGTTTAACCCATTGTACCACAATGCCAACCTCAAAACTATTTTTTAAAGATATATTTATTTATTTTGAAAGGCAGAAATACAGAGAGAGAGAGAAAAAGATGGAGATACAGAGAGAGAATCTTCCATCCTCTGGTTCACTCCCCAAATGGCCACAACAGCCAAGGCTGAGCCAGACTGAAACCAGTAGTCATTAGCTTCCTCTGGGTCTCCCACATAGGCGACAAGGGCCCAGGTACTTGAGCCATCCTCCTGTGCTTTCCCAGGCTCATTACAAGCAGCTGGATCAGAAGTGGAGCAGCCAGGACTTGAACTAGCGCCTATATGGGATGCCGGCACCACAGGCAGCACCCTTACCTGCTACACCACAGCACTGGCCCCCAGAGCTATTTTTTTAAAGTGCTTCTCTTGCAAAGGAAAAACACTTTTAGCCTAGAATTAACAAGAGAAACTAACAAGATGGTTATGGCCATGGCTTTTACTTGCTTTCAGTTTTACAAAGCTCCAGCTCTTTATGAGCCCTTTCACGGGAAGCTGGTCTCTGGAAAGAGTCCTGGGGCTGAATGGAATCCTTGTGGAATACATGCATTATTTTTTTAAATATTCGCCCAAATGGGCTGCATGCATTTTTGTAGCCACTCTGCAAGAGCCTAATTTTTCAGGCAGACCATTCATTCCTGGCTGGGCTTTGGCATTGGGCTGGTCTGAGTACATAAACTAAGTGCCAAGTGAGTGCTGAAAATAACAGAGAGAGATAGAGCCTAGATTGGCATGGCTTAGAAAGACCTCAGCAGGAGAAGATGGACATGAGTGACCCCTGAGGAATGGGTGTGCTCAAGGAGGCCTGGCATGGGAAGAGACAGCAGGAGCTGAAGAGCAGGCGTGAGGCACGGAGGGTCAGGGAGGGGCACTGGCTCCTTCTCACCCACGCACTCAGCAAAGGCTGCTCATAGATGTACTCTGCGTCAGGCACTGCAGGTCGCATGGAGTGCCCACTGTTTCCTTGCTGCTTTAGCCAACATTTACTAAGTGCTTCTAGAGCAGGCATTATGCTAAGAAATTCACGTGCAGTGTTTCTCATGAAAACTCACCATAAATTATATGGAGTCTGATTTATTATTAATGCCATGTTTGATGAGCAAATTGTGTCTCAGAGATGCTAAGGCCCAAGCTGGTGTCCCTCAGATGCAGGAAGTGGAGCTGGGAGGTGAGCAGAGTCCACCTCTGAGGCTGGAGCTTGTGTCAACTACTTGATCCTGTTGTGAGTGAGACTGACACAGTGTCTGTCCTCACCGAGCTCCTAGCTGAGCAGGGAGTGCTGACGAGGGTGGTTCCATAGGATGGGTTCTGAAGAGAGGGGAGACATAACAAACAGTGGTGCTAATGAGACTAAGACCTTGTTTCCAAAAATCACTTAATTGAATACGTCTACATAAAAAATGAAAAGGCATTAATAATCAATATCCAAGCCAGCGCTGTGGCTCAATAGGCTAATCCTCTGCCTGTGGTGCCGGCACACTGGGTTCTAGTCCCGGTTGGGGCACCGGATTCTATCCCGGTTGTCCCTCTTCCAGGCCAGCTCTCTGCTGTGGCCTGGGAGTGCAGTGGAGGATGGCCCAAGTCCTTGGGCCCTGCACCTGCATTGGAAACCAGGAGGAGCACCTGGCTCCTGGCTTCGGATTAGTGCAGTGCACTGGCCGCAGCGCACCGGCCATAGCGGCCATTGGGGTGCGAACCAATGGAAAAAGAAGACCTTTCTCTCTCTGTCTCTCTCTCACTGTCCACTCTGCCTGTCCAAAAAAAAAAAATCAATATCCATTCATTCATTTAGAAGTAATGCTCATGATCATATCACACTATTCAATATCACAAGGCATGCATTATACCTGCAGCGTAACATTATTGTTAATTTTAGAACAAAATATCAGAAGTGAGAGATATGCAGAGAGAAGCCTCCAGAAGTCTACTGGCAGTCCTCCTAGAATATTGCTCGTCCTGACCCGTGTATCCATTTGAGGGAAATGGTGAAGGCTTAGAAGGAAACATCCGAGAGGAATAGAAGTATGCACTTGGCATTTCCAGAGGGCTGGAATGCTGCCTTTTCCCACTGGCCAGGCTGGGGAAGCTCATTACTCACCAGGCCCTCAGGGCTCAGGAGGGTATTTTCTCACCAGTTAGGAAAAATCTGCTCCCAGGATGAGACACTGCTGTGGTCCTGCCTCATAAGTCACAGAGCAAAAACTGAAAGGATCAATCTGTTTTCAAGGGTACTCACTGTATCCCAGAACAAAACTCAAGACTACAGGAGCACAGAACTACCCAGGAACACAGAACTATCCAGTATCCAAACACACAAAACTTACGATGTCTGGCATCCAACCAAAAATTACAAGGGCAGCAAAGAACAGGAAATGTACTCATGATGTGAAGAAAGCCCAACTGAAACTGACACAGGTGTTAGAACTGGCAGAAAAGGGCACTGAAAGAGTGAGTAGAAATAGACTCCACACTTTAGAAAGCTAAGTAGAGACAAGATGTATTTTAAAGCTTGGAGACTCCAGTCACAGAGTAGCAGCACAGAAGAGGAAATGTATAATGCCGATTAGATCAACACACAACATGCACATAGATTGAGATGCTACCCTGTAGCCCATAAATATGCACAATTATTGTTAATAAATTTTTTTTTAAAATCTTCAAACTTCCAAGATGAAAACTCCAGAGTGTAAGGGGAAAAGCACACTAGATGAGATTGACAGCAGATTAGACAGTAAAGAAAAAACATTAGTGAATTTAATGATGTAGCAATAGAAACTTTCTGAAAGGAGACATTGATGGGGAAGGGGAGGATGGGTGGGTGGAGAATTTAAATGAAGGAAAAAAACCATCAATGAGCTGTACACCTCCAAGCAGGCTTGCCTATGTGGAAGAAAAATATATGCAGACATAATGGTAAAACTTGATGAGACCAAATCATTCACTCACTCTTAATTATTGAGTGTCCACTACGTACTCAAGTCTATGATGTGAGGAAACACAAAGGAGAAAAAGAACAAAAATGCTCCAGAATGAGCAAGTCACATCTTTATTATAAAACAGGGTCTTTATGAGAGCATTTCAGGCACGGAAAGCCAAGACACTGCGGCAAAAAATGTTCCACATGAAGGATCTCTGCGAGTGAGACCCCAGTGGAAAGAAGTGGCCATCATTGAAGGAGGTACTTTTCTCAAAAGGGAGGAAAGAACTCCACTTTGCTTATGGCCTTTTCTAAATATGGAAGGAGATTGTGGATTCAAAAGGCTTCCATAGCCTAGGCAGCTAATGTCAAGAGCCTTGGGTGGTCACTGATGTCATACCTAAGAGTGTTAATTGTTAAATTAACAACAGGAGTCACTGTGCACTAACTCCCCATGCAGAACTTCTGTCCTCAATGAGTTGTATTGAGAGCTAACTGTGAAACTAGTTCTCGGTTTATGTGTGTGCAAATTATTGAAATCTCTACTTGGTATAGAGTTGGTCTTCTGTGTACAAAGTTAACTGAAAATGAATCCTAACGGAGAATGGGACTGGCAAGGGGAGAGGGAGGAGGGGGAGGGGTGCGAGGGTGGCCAGAATCACTATATTCCTAAAATTATACTTACAAAATTTATATTATAAAAAAAAGAAGTGAATGGACATTTAAAGAAAAAAAACAGGGTCTTGCCGGCACCGTGGCTTAACAGGCTAATCCTCTGCCTTGCAGTGCTGGCACACCGGGTTCTAGTCCCGGTTGGGGTGCTGGATTCTATCCCGGTGGCCCCTCTTCCAGGCCAGCTCTCTGCTATGGCCTGGGAAGGCAGTGGAGGATGGCCCAAATGCTTGGGCCCTGCACGTGCATTGGAAACCAGGAGAAGCACCTGGCTCCTGGCTTCGGATCAGCACAATGCGCCGGCCGCAGCGGCCATTGGAGGGTGAACCAACGGCAAAAAGGAAGACCTTTCTCTCTCTCTCTCTCACTATCCACTCTGCCTGTCAAAAACAAACAAACAAACAAACAAACAAACAAAAAAAACAGGGTCTTTCCATCTCAGTGCTCTTGCCCCTTTGGGCAGGATAGTTCTTTGCCATGTGCACTGTAGGATGCTGAGTGGCATCTCTGGCTTCTAGACAGTAGATAGCCTCAACAACAGAAAATAGCTCCAGATAGTGCCACATATCCTTGGGACAGGGGAGTGAGTGATGGACTAGACGTCATATACACCAGGAAAATGAAATGAGGCCTATAGCAGCAACAGGCTATGCTGGTATAGAGCCAGTGCAATTTAAAGCAGTGGTCAAGAAAAGAGCTCAATGGAAATGTGACTTTTGTAAAAAGCTTGTAGGAATTAAGGTACCCGGCTCCTGGCAGGCAGAAGCTCAGGTGTGAAGGCACTGAGGCAGGAGCCCACTTGGCGTAATCAAAGAACAGCCAGAATGCCATTGGGACTATGATAGAGTGACCAAGAGAAAAACAAAACAAGCTGTGTGACCTTGGACAAGAAACTTAACCATTCTGAGCCTCATTTCACTGTTTGAAAAACTGACAGTTGTAATATTTGTCTTGGAAAATTATTGTAATGATCAAATGACATATTTAATGTACTATTTATACTGTTGTTTGCATATGACAAATGAAAAATACTTGACATTATATATTATTCTATGTTAGGATTAGTAACCTTGTTGAAATTATATTAGCTTAAAAAACACAGGGCACTAGAATTGCTTAACAAATAGTCATTAAATTTAATTAAATTGTTTTTCAGTGGTTCAATCCATATTGGTTTACACTAGGCTTCCAAAAGTTACCCACCCCAGAAGAGGGAGCGACCAGTCTGGGGGGTCTGGGTGCAGGACTGCCATGTTCCCTCTCCACTACTGGAGGAAGTCGTAGAATGCTCAGAAATGCCACGTTTCCTGTGGCTTCTCCCAGCTCACACACGGAGCACTGTTAGAAATCCCTGTGAAGAAACATGAGAGCTTCCTTCCTCTCTCCTTTAAGTCAGGGGAGGATGGGGGGTGCTTTAAGGAAGGCCTTGGGATGAAGGAAAGGACCAAGGGGTTTAAGGGATGGAGCGAAAGAGAGCGGATGCACAGACCAGGAGGGAAAAGTTCAGTTAACTTCCCTTGCTCCACCCACCTCCAGACAAGCTCACCATGTCAGCCCACAGTCCCTGGGCCCTGGCCTGTCTTCCCTGGACTTGTCTGATGCAGGCACCTGCCACCTCTGACAATGAACCCAACAACTGTACAGACCCAGACATACCTGCTGGACCTATTTTGCAAGAGTGTTTATCAAGTGATAAAATTTGCATATGTGTCGGACTACAAATTTCACTCATGCTAATTTTTCCAAAGGAAATATCAACACACAGGAGTGATTGGAAATGGAAGTATGGCGTGTCCATTTTAACACTGCCTGTAACACCCTAGATGGAAAACTATCAGGGCCATAAGTGAGGCTGAAAGTAGCTTTGGTGTGTCTGAAAAACTCAAAGAAAGCTGGCCAGGAAGAATTGAATGAAGAAGAGAGTACCAGAGAAAGGCTAGAGGCTTAGGCCTGGGCCAGTCCTTGTGAGACATAGGAGAGCCTGGGCCAGAATGGGGCCCTGATGCTGAGGACCACAGGGAGCCGCTGGAGGCCGGTAAGGATGGGAGAATGAGGTCTGTTGAGGAAGGAATAGGTAGAAGGGGCTTGGAGCACAAGCAGCTGGCAAGGGGACCATTGCAGGCTTAGGGTGGAGATGACAGAATCTGGGCTCAGGGTTGTAGGGGTGAAGACTGGTCACAGAGGACACATTCAGAATGCACCCAGCCTTCCTGGTGTGCCCTATCCATCCCTTGAACCAATAAACTCCCAAGTGAGGTCCTCAAAACAGAATAACAGTGATCCCACCTCTGTGCACACTGTGGAAAATCAAATAGAGGCATCCCTGAGGATAATGTACAAATCCTTGAACACGGAGGCCACACCGTCGGGAAACAGTGGCCTCCCACACAACCTCTTTGCAGAATTGGGAGAAAAGTGTTTTTGTTCAGAATGCAACACGCACCGCTGTGTTTATTACCCTCAGGCTCCAACCATTGCCCCTTCAACCAACTGCAGATGCTGTGTTACACAGCAGGGGGAGGGAAGGAAGAGGGACTCTCACAGGCCTGTGATTGTTCCGCACGCCCGTGGGCAGAAGAAGTATGGCTGGAATTAGGGGATAAGGCTGAAAGGGGTGCAAAGCAAAACTTACTTTCAGAGTCTGTTTTCAACAAGTTGCAGCCGTGAAAACTCTGTTTTGCTCCTAGGACATAGCTGCTGGTAAGGAAGAAGAAGGAGAAGAAATTGGAACTTTGAGTTGCTCTGTTCCTGGCGACCCAGAAGAACCAGAGGTTGCATTGGCAGACTCCCAGACAGCAGACACAACTGAGATTAACAGTCCCATCATGAGTTTCTTTAAAACCCTGGTAAGTCGTTTCCTCACTTTCCCAAAACCCCCTCCCATTCTGTTGCCCCAGTTTGTGTTCATTCTAAAAATAGTGGGTTATTATAATAATATTATTTTATAATAATATCATATTATATTATTATATAATAATGACCTTTACTGGGCCATTATTATAGTGGGTTAACATTATCATTTTAATGCAGCTGGAACAGGAAAGAGGGACAGGATCCTACATCAGGCTCCCGGCGAGGTAACTTCTAGAGTTGGAAGCCCAAACTATGCACCATGAGCCACATTGTAATGGAATTCTATTGCCTTTGGTTGGCTTAGGATCACTGATCATAAATATAACTGGAAAATAACCCTTGAAACTGCTGAGCCATTAAAGCAGGTTTGCCAATCAAGTGAGAAGTAAACCCTACAGAGAGCACTGTCTGTCTCGATACATCTGAAGTCCGGCCCTTCAACTTGCATGAGAGTAGGGACCGTGCCTCTGCATTGCTTGCTCTACTCTGACCTTGTAGGTCAGAGCCCCCAGCCTGGCATGTAGCAGACCTGGAAACAGAGCTGAATGAATGAATGAGGAGCTAGCCAAAGGTGCTGGGGCTGTTTGCAAACATCAAGACTAAACTCAAAAGATGAAATGAAAACTAGTCAAGGGACCATGCATGATAACCAAGCGTTGTGCATGTGTGCGGAGTTAAGAGCAGCAGAGAGTGGAAGTTGCTGGCCCCCAGGAGATTTATGAGTCTGATCAGGCTCTTAGTGAATGTCCAAGGTCTGATGCATTTCATTATAAAATAGCAGTTTTGTTAACTTTTGTATTATCCAGAGGTCCTTGGGTTTCTACAAAACATAAGTAGTTCTCATTTCCCTGTTGATCTGTATGAACCATAAAGAACCATATGTCTAGGAACTAGCGATCATCCTGAAGAGCTGTGGTTCTTAACACTGTGTTTTCTCAAATGTTTAAGGTTTCACCCAACAAGGCGGAAACAAAAAAAGATCCAGAAGACACGGTAAGTAGTTGGAGGTTTGTGTGTGTTTGCGTTTGCACATAGGATTGGATTTGGATTTGTGCCTGTTTGTTGCTTGAATTATAGCACTATGACACACAAGTCATATCTATCTGTACTCATATTCATATAGGCATATAATTTAATATAGTTAGCAATTTAGTAGTCCTGTTAGATGTCATTAAAATATTTTGTTTAGATTAACACTATTTTAATAAAAATTTCAGTGGGAAGCCTGAAAGATAGGCTAATTCTGGTTCAATCTTGTCCCAATAGCCAATTTCTTATGTAAAATTAAGTAGAAGATTAATAATTAAATCACAATCTCTGTCTTTTTAATTGTCTTTCTAATGTCTTTAAAATGTCTTTCTAAACACAGTGAATAGAATGGGGAAAAAAAACACTCCATTTTAAACTAGAAGAAAGCTGCTGTACTTTTGTTCTTTAAAAAATATGTTCTTTGTTTTTTATGTGATTTGAAAACAAATAAATCCTTGCTGCAAAGGACATCGGTGACATAAAATAGTTGCCGTGGGACATGCACCAAGGGCAGGGCCGAGCAGAAGAATTAGGACTCTGGAGAGCCTAGATTTTTCACTTCCTCCTAGAATCTCAGCCAGTTCCCCTCAAAATAAATTTGACTTGGAACAATCCTTTCTCAAGATGTTTTCCCTTCACACGTGCCAGAACCGATGGCCTCTAGTGGAACACGTGGTTTAAATTTCAGGGGACCCTTGATGGGATTGTATTGGAATCCCCTGGCATATTTCTAACTCCATCATTTGGGGCAAGTCTGATTGAGCATGTCCAAAATTGTACATCTCCTCCCTCTCTTTTTCCACTCTTAAATTTAACAGGAATCACTTTTCAGTTAAAATTTAAACACCTAAGAATAATTGTGGGTTAATTACAGACTTCAACCACTAGTACTAGAACAACAACAACAACGACAACAAATACTAAAAAGGATAAAGTATTACATTGTACATCTAGAGTCAGGACAAGAGCTGATCAAGTCATTGTTTCTTATAGTGTCCATTTCACTTCAATAGGTTTCCCCTTTGGTGCTCAGTTGTCGCCGATCAGGGAAAACACATGATATTTGTCTCTTTGGGACTGGCTTAATTCACTCAGCATGATGTATAGGAAAGTTTATCTCGGTGATGGAGAAGTGTCTTGCATCCTTTTTTTGATAACTCAAAGTGCTTTCAAAGACACTGGGACAAATAAATGGCTTACCCAGCCCCGTACGTCTGCTCCTCATGTGGGTAGGAGCCCAGTGTGGGAAAAGCATTGCGTTTTAGTCTCCAAAGAGCTGCATTTATGTCCACTCTACCCCTCCTCACTGTGATTTTTGATAGTGGTGGAATCCTAATCTGCCCGAACCTGTCTCCAAGGCTATGAAACTGCATTGATAAAAATCCTCTCTCCCAGACCCCAGGGCGGGGAGGGGCTTGTAATTTGTGGAGTGCTGTTCATGTGCAGGTGATCCCTATTCCGTAATCATGTGTAAGACAGCTGGAATGCCATGATGACGTGTGTGCTACATTGATTGCTTCCTCTCAAATTTCTTTTCCCTTTGGAAAAATACATGACTGAGGCATCTACGTCCATTTTCCTATAAAATTACTCATTTGCCACAAGGCAGATAGGGTCAAGTTCAATGAATGATTGGGTCAAAGCATGTTTTCTTTTGGTTCTGTGTTTTGCATTGTTGGAAGCCACACAGCATAAAAAGGTATCAAAAGTGGGGTGTGGGTATGTTACGTGGTTTCCCAAGTGGCCTGATTCACTCTTTTGCTTCACTTGGTCATGGATCAAAACACTTCCTCGTCCCAGAAGGGAGGCCCTAACTGAACCTACCTCACCGATAAAATTTCATTTTCCTGCCCAGAGAGCAGAGGGGCCATTGCTAATAGACCTGGGTCTCCGAAGCAGGTTTCTTGAACGTAGATGTTTCACAACACCCACAAACAGACATCTTTCCTGCAAACCTGGTTCCCATACCTAGCTGCTTTGACATCTCTTCTTTGAAGCTCTCGAGTTTGTGCTGTTTGAAGTCTGTACTCTTCGTCTCATTTGGCCCTACACAATTGCTAGCTGCATTCCCAGCACAAACTCTTGCACATTTGTACCTTGAACCAACAGTCCTGAGTGGTTGTAGCTGGGCTGTTTCAGTTCCAGCCTCCTCTGGTGTTAGCCCAGTGGACTGATTCACACCAGAAACTGCCTTTGCCTGGAAGATCTGCCCATCTCAAAACCCACGGGAATTGGTATGGGTGATAATTGCTTCCATTAAGCTCCTAACCCTGAGTCAGAGACGATCAGTGTGAGACATGAACACCACTCAGTGGCAGAATTTGCCTTGACTCCAGTATACAAAAATAAATTGTGTGTCTGCAGGTATCTTTTTCTTTCCCTTGTGACAAAATCATTTAGATATTTTTAAACTATCAAGTAGGGACTGCATTATCTTTTTTTGTTTGGATATTTTAAATCATGTAGATAGAGCATAAATGTCCTGTTAATTGTTTTTTATTTTCTTTAGCAGAGAGTGGTGTTGAGTTTTGGATTTTTGGAGAAGTGCCGTTGGCCATTTGGCTTTTCTTTTGTTTTTTGAGATGTATTTATCTGGGTCATTGAAATAAATCACCTAGTTGAAAATCGATATGTACCTGAAATTGACTATGAATATTCTGTTTAGCAAATTGTCTTTGAGCATTGAAAAAAGATAAGTATCCACATAGTGTTCCATGATTGGGAGATAGGAGTGGCAGGCCAGCAGTTCAATGTCACTGTGCATTAATGCATTTTAAAGCAACAGGGAGAAAATGGATTTTGTTTAATGATAAAGTTCTAAGGTGTGACTGCTGTTGCTCAAAAGGCATCCAAAGCAGAAAGTGTGTGTGACGGACACGCTGGTCAGAAGACATCCGAGATCCAGGCCAAAGGCACCAAGAAAAAGCACCTGGATAGCCCCAGGCTAGGACTCGCCTTTAGAAAGCTCTTTAGGCATAAGGTCTGTATCTTGTTCCCCCAGGAGGACACAAAGAACCCTGGTCTTCACCACCCGAGGCAGGTGTCACCCTGTGCCTACCCACTCCGAGTCAGTGAATACGGAGCTTACAGGGGTTGGGATCGTCAAAGGGAAACTAAATCAACGTGATGAAGTCCCCAGAGTCATAAACCTCTCAGACCGGTTTCTCTGAGCGTGGACCAGGGTTCTGTGACTGTACCTTCTCACCCAGTGTTTTCCAGATGTGGATCATTGCATACCACTGACACTATGTTTACTACATATGCTATTATTTGCTTAGTATTTTTATAATGAGATTGCTGATTTCCTATTTCAATGTACCTTTAAAAACTTTGTTACATCATAGATAGACAACTATATACCTTCAGAAGAAGGTAACCATTAATATGGCTAATAAAAAAGATATTATGTTCTAGCTACCTTGCTTGTGGTAAGCTCTGATTCAATTGCCCTTTCTAGCTTTATTAAAAGGCAGCTAGCCAAAGGTAGGAAAATGTTAAAGACACACCAGTACCAGACTAAAACTTTCCTCAGAATGTTGTTAGAAGGATTGAATGAAAAATGGGAAAGGAAAAGTATTTTCACTGTCTGAAAGTTACTTACTATCATTTTCCATGCAATCTAAAATCGTTTTTGATCTGCCAGTGGTATGCTTCCTCCACTTGGGGAAATACTCTTCTAACCTCAAGATAACATTTTTATCTGTCTGTGGTCTGTTTCATCCATTCACAGTATTAACTAAGCTAATACTGAACCCAAATAGAAGCCCAGGAAGAGAAAAGCAGTGAACGGAGGCAGAGCGAGTTACAGCTCCATGTCCCTGGCAAGTGAGAGCAACACTGAAGTTCCTTTTGGAACCTTCCTTCTTTGAATGTCTAAGGAGTCACCAGGGTTCATCTGAAACCATCATTTAAAAGGATCCCTGAATTGGATCTGCATACTGGAAAATTTGTTGAAAGCATACACCATTCTGCACCAAGTTGAATGACTGTATTTAAGAAACTTCCCCAGCTGCAAGATGCAGTCCCCGGATTGTGTATACAGATAAAAGCTCCATACAGGGGTCTCATAGTTGAATTTATGTTTGCATAAACAAATGATGCTATGGAGACACCAATTTCTATATGAGCTTATTTTGTCCTGTAAAGAGAGAAGGCTGTAGAGTGATGGGTACTGAATGAGGGAGGGATATTCAAAAATGGTGTGATTGTGTATGGGACACAATTTAGTAACTGCTGGTGATGGATCTCATACAAGAGAATCTAGTTTAACTCCACTGGGAGTTTCTATGTGTGGAAAGCCTTGAACATCTGAAAGTGTATGACATTTCCCCCATATCTGCACTAAATTATGATATTCATTTCATGTACTACAAGATTTCATGTCTTGCCACCCATAAGTGGACCACCCAAGCTCAGTGTTATTATTCCTTGGACTTCCCAAAATCACTGGGTTCACATTCTGCCTCTGAGGTAACTTTGATGGGAAGACAGGATTGTGGAATCCTAGGAAGACGTGGAGGAAGTGCCCTGTAATACAGACACAGGGACTACAGGGTTTGCCCTGGAGCTACGTTAAGAGTATGTTTTATGTGCCCATAAATTAAAGGAAGAGGACGATTCCAAAGTGTTCTCAATTCTCATTTATGGTAGAGCTCATTGGTCTTTACCTCTTCATCTAAGACAGTTTATTTCTTTCTAGATTATTCTGCAGTCTGCAATGGTAGGAAAATCAGGTCTATCAGTGACCCTCGTAGCCTGATCATACACATTGTGACACTCACCCTTGATTTCACCAAGAGACTATAAACCAGGACAGCAAAGGAGAGCAAATACAACGCTTGCCAATTCTGGCTAGCCCCTGGGTTTACTTCTCTCAATGTTCCTTCCCAAGAAAAGAATGTTCTTAGTTTACAAAAGTGGGGAAGTCTGGAATTAATAAGAGGAATAAGTTTATTGTAAGTAGCAAGAGTGTCAGCTTTACTTTGCTGAGTCTACAGCATTTTTGTCCTTGGCTTATCACGTGCAGTGCCTCAGAATCAAACTTTTTCACACCTCCTCCAATGCCAGATGGCAACAGCACACAAGGCAAGGCATTGTTTTAGACTTTCCTGCCGTGCTCAGAAATGCTCCTCTCCCACTCCGGTTTCCTGGTGCCCACCCTCTCTTCCAGGTGGCTAAGCTCTTAGCAACAGGCTCACCTGACTCCTAAGCTCTGCCACAATTCACTGTTTTTGGTGCTTGGTGTAATGCTTACTTACATCTTACTAACAGCCCCTCTTTCCCACTCCCAAAGGCGAAAACAAAATGAGAACTTACTATGAAAGTAAGGTCATGTGACGTGCAATCTACAAATCTCATACATTAGGATTCCATGGGTAGAGATTCCAGATAAAGAGTACCCAGTTAAATGCAAATTTCAGAAAACAAGAAATCATTGCTGAGTATAAATATAAGTATGCTCTATGTAATTTGGGGGATATACTTATTTGAGAAAATTATTCTTTGCTGATCTGAAATTCAAATTGAGTGATGTATGTTCTATTCTCATTTCTGTTTGCTAAGTCTGGCAACTCTGCTATTCAAGAGATTGCCTCTGAAAACATGATTAGACTTTTTGTGTTCCCCTGTGTCATTCACACAAAGACTATTAAGTTGGTTTCAGGCTGGCAGAACGTGGGAGACTTGTTTGGTAGGGGGTAGGCAGGGAGTAAGGAGCCTAACATTGCTCTTATCCCAGTGGGTGTTTGTAGAGGTGGTGGGAGTACAACACAGCAGGATCTGGTGTCAGTGTCCCTCCATGGTCCCTTTTAGTTAGTTCCTTCGTTCATGTCTATTTTGCACTGTGTCTAATGAGACCTAGGAGTGCAGTGATGACACTTGCCCTCTGGGAGCTCGAAGTCTAGTAAGGGAGATAGGCTACAGTTTTCACCAGTACCTTAGTTACATCACATTACTATGGGTATAATAGAGTCATGGCCTATGCTTTTCAAAGGTCTCTGGTATCTTCCCAGCACAGAGAGATCTTGCCCTGGCAAAGAGAAGAGAGGGGGCCGTTTGTCAGTGAAACTGATCAGCGAAGATGCATTTCTCAATCTTTTTCTCACTGTGAAACCATTTTACACATTTCTTCCCCTAATCGTGCTGCCCCCGGTGGGATTTTAATACACCAAATGTGCCATGTGTCCCCTTATGCTCTGGGACCCTTTGGAAGGTCACAGAGCATGCTGATATCTAATTTTTTTTGTAACCCCTTGGAGAACAAGGACAGTATCACCCCAAACCTTCCCACCCTGGAGTGACATTGAGAACAGCGGCATAGCTGTTTCCTCCCTTGGTGGCTAGAACAGCCCTGGGACTGGGGACACATGATTCTCCCGAGAAGTTGTAAGATAGAGTCCCTGTCAGTGGTTGAGTTTGGAGGTCAGACTCCCTGGCTGCTCCTTCTTAGTGAGGGCAAGCTGCTTCACCACCAAGCACTCAGATTTTCTGTCTTTAAAATGGACATGATTGGTCCTCCCTCACAGGACTATGGCCAGCACATGCACATACTTAGCAACAGTGCCTGGCACTGTTACCTTTTATTAGTCAAAGTTTGATGCTGAAATCACGTCTTGACGAGGTGACAGTGGTTCAAGGGCACTAGCAGAGGGAGAGGAGGCCGAGTGGGGAACCAGCCACACAACTGATCTGTGGATAGCTGGAGCTGTCCCAGAGAGAATATGGAATCCTGGACTAGGGGCCTTTTCTGTAACTCCCTGTGACTCTGGTAAGTGGGCAGAGTGCATGTCAGGGGCAGCCATGAGCTAGACAAATACTGCAGCATGGCAAATGTGAAGAGCCCAGCAGCGGGACTTAAATCCACAGCTCAGAGTCATGCAGGCACTGAGCCTCCGCTGCAGTGACCTTGGCAGAGTTGATGACTGGCTTACACCAGCCAGAGACCTGCTTAGAGCCAGAGATGAGCTCTGTCCCAATCTGCCATGTGTTTTTTTTTAATTCAAGAGGCAGAGAGACAAAAACAGAGAGAGAAGAGAGCTCTTGTCTACTGGTTTATTCCCCAAAATGCCCACAGCAGCCAGGACTGGGCCGAGGCTGAAGTGCAGAGCCAGGAACTCAATCCAGGTCTCCCAGTGGGTGGCAGGGACCCAACTACACACACACCAGCCACCAGCACTGCCTCCCAGGGTCTGCACTAGCAGAAAGCTGGGGTCAGGAGCAGAGCTGGGAATTGAACTCCAGCACTCTGAGATGTGACCTGAGTGTCTTCACCAGCATCTTAACCACTTGGCTAAACACCTGTCACCCCAGCTTCTTGGTCTAGAAGGGACCCCTGAGCAAATGGAGATTGTCCCAGGAAGGCAGGACAGGTTGGTGCTGGGGAGGTCACCCAGCGTGACCACTCCTGGTCTTGCTGCTTCTGTCCTAGCCCTCACTTGCTTGCTCCATGTCTTCTTGATGAAGGTTTCAGAGCAGCTGTTCCCTATGCGGGGCACACACTTCTCCCCTCCCCAAGTTAATTTCCAGTCACCTTCAGATCAAAGTGTGTCCACCCCTTCTCAGTAAAGCCTTCTGTTTTCTTTTAAATATTTATTTATTTGAAAGTCAGAGTTACACAGAGAGAAGAGAGGCAGAGAGAGAGAGAGAGAGAGAGAGAGAGAGAGAGAGAGAGAGAGAGAGAGGTCATCCATCCGCTGAGTCACTCCCCAATTAGCTACACTGGCTGGAGCTGTACCGATCCAAAGCCAGGAACCAGGAGCTTCCTCCTGGTCTCCCACGCAGGTACAGGGGCCCAAGGACTTGGGCCATCTTGTACCACTTTCCCAGGCCATAGCAGAGAGCTGGATCAGAAGTGGTGCAGCCGGGTCTTGAACCGCCACCTATATGGAATGCCAGCACTGCAGGCAGCAGCTTTACCTGCTATGCCACAGCGCCAGCCCATGTTTGTTTGTTTAAGATTTGTTTATTTATTTGAAAGGCAGAGTTACAGAGAGGCAGAGGCATGCACACACACACAGAGGTCTTCCATTTGCTGTTTCACTCCCCAGATGGCTGCAAACCCCAGGTGGGGCTTTTTAAGAATAAATAACCTTTCTTGTGTTTTCTGAAGAAGAAATTAAGTGATTTAGTTAGGGGTGGAGGTGCTTCCCCCTTTGCCAGTCCCCTGTAATTTCGTTATCACATAGGGCTAAAATAGCACCCATCATTCCTGACCCAGAAGCTATGGGCCTGCCCCTTTTGACCACACTCTATATAAAATGCAGAGATTATTTTGAATTTCAGTGTTACACTATTTTGTACACTCTTCCTGGAACTAGTGTTACTACAGAATTGAGTATTTCTATACTTTCATCCTTTGTCATGATTTGAATTTTGAATCTGTTCAACAAATGACTCCCTCATAGTACCAAAAACTAAGGAAGGGACGAGAATATCTCATATCCCACGGTAAAATTCATGTTACTTGCAAACACCCTTGGGAGAGGCAATATCCTGTGTGGAATGGGAACTAAACTGGAGCCAGAAGAGTCCAGATTTGAGGCCAAGTGGTGCCCCTTCGGTCTTGGTTTTCCCACCTATTAAAACGTCAAACATCAGACTCTTCCCAGCACCAAAACTATGGTGAAACTTCCTAAATTTACCCACACTCCACTTCCACTGGAAGGGTTTTTCCCCACCTCTTAGTCAGACGATACAAAGATATGCTGAGAATGTAAAGGCATTGAGTCATAAGTCCCTGGAGCAAAAAATCAAGAAAGGAAGATGCTCAGGATGGAGAGGTCAGGTCACATGGACATGCGATTTTTAGTACTGATAATCATTCATACCAAGATCAGTTGTGTCTGTAACTCTCCCAACTCTTCCTTCATCCTGTGACTCGGGGTGGCCGAGAGTGGGAATCAACGGACCCTCACAGAAGGGATAGGACACCCTGGAAATGGACTTCAACTCAGACCCCTGGGGGAGGGGGGCTGGACAGAATGAAGTAACATTTAAAGACCTTCTAGGTGTAAGTGTAGGGGCTACTTCCAAAAGGGAAGAAAGGGGTTTGTGGATCCCCTTCCATTTCACGACCTTTTCACCGAGTTCCAGTCTAGCCTAGGACAGTGCCCTCCCCAGGAGGACACCAACATTGGAGAAAAATTTCACAACTTCTATTGTAATGATGTTTTTTAATAATTTTTAAAAGATTTATTTATTTATTTATTTATTTGAAAGAGTTACACAGAGAGAAGGAGAGGCAGAGAGAAAGAGAAAGAAGTCTTCCATCCACTGGTTCACTTCCAAATGGCTGCAACGGCTGGAGCTGCGCCAGTCCAAAGTCAGGAGCCAGGAGCTTCTTCTGGGTCTCCCAAGCAGGTGCAGGAGCCCAAGGACTTGGCCCATCTTCTACTGCTTTCCCAGGCCATAGCAGAGAACTGGATCAGAAGTGGAGCAGCCGAGACTAGAACCAGCGCCCATATGGGATACCAGCACTGCAGGCGGCAGCTTTACCCTCTATGTCACATCACCGGCCCCTGTAATGATGTTTACTTTAACCCTTCTTTAATTTCTCATGTGGATTAGTAGATCACTACAAGTTATTATATTTACTAAAATTAATATGCATATATTGAAGGTGCATTTTACTGATAGGAGCCTGAGCAAAGCCATTTGGAGACCACTGGCCTAGGGAAGAATTCCATGTTCTAATAGCAAAATTCCTCCTACTATAACCTCGACTGCTAATGACTTACTTCCTTAAACAGAGTCCATAAATGCTTCTATTTTTATTTTCTCCAAAAAGAAAACATCTTGACTTTTTCTGAGATTTTAATACAAATCTCTATTTACAGTAGGAATTTGGAAAACACAGAATGAAAAAGAAGAAAATTAACAACATGCATAGCCCCTGCCCATTTTTGAAAAAAAAAAAAAAAAGAGAGAGAGAGAGAATTTGAGATCATTTTGAATCTTCCCTCCATATTTTTTGAAATTATAGGGTGCCGAGAAATCACCCACCACCTCCCCGGACCTCAAGAAAGACACAGCAAACTCCGTGCCCTCGGGGACCCCCCGGGCAGCCAAGAATCCTAAAGGCTGCAGCCCGTCAGCTCCCCCGCAGCCTGAGACACTGGCAGAGACTGCAAAGGAAGGCACCAGGGAGAAGGCAGGACCCACGTCTCTGCCTCTGGGCAAGCTCTTCTGGAAAAAGGTGAGTGAGATTTCAGCCTTTGCAGGTGACTTGGGACTGAGGGACACTGAAGTGATCTCTATCAGGTCGATCATGGTATCCAACAATGCATGGAATCCAGGGTGTTTGTTTTCTCTTCTCCAAAATGACTCAACTTGTCCTTGAGATGCAATGTTTCAGTGTCCTCCCGGGAGGAGCGAAAGACCTGTTGTGTCACCCAATCCATGTTTGCAGTGCAGAACAGGAAATGAACAAGTAGACGTTTTCATTCTTTGAATAACTCTGGTCGTGACGGAGGGCCACGGTGTTTCCTGGTTTCCTTCTCCTTCTGAGATGATTTCTGTCTTGGCTTCCTCCTGCTCTCCTCTGAGCAAGCTCACCCTGGCAGCATGAACCTTGTCTTGGGTCCATCTTTGCTCCACCCTGGGCAGCTGAAGCCCCTGTTCTCACCCTCCCTTAAGAAGAGTGGGGCGGCCACCAGGTCACGGCCCCGCGACACACACAGCTGTGCTCTGTGACAGGAAAATTAGTCCTGCGCACCGACTTTCCCTCCCTCCAGAATTAGATACCCAAGGTATGTGCCCTGCGGGGACCAGGTGGGTGAGGCTGGGCATTCTGAGAGCCGCTCCTTAGTGAGCCTTGTTTCACAGGCGCAGTGGCCACACACATGCAGAAGGCTCGCCCGTTTCCAGTGGGGCCGAAAGATGAGCATGAAGTCAGGGCGAGGGGCTGGAAATGCACTGAGCTGGAAAAATCCAGCTTGGGCCTTGCCTCAGACCACCCATGCCACTGGCACACCCCACGGAGCAGAGGCCACTGTGGTGTCATGTTACTCGGCATTCCTGAGCCTCTTTGCTGTTTGTTTCCTGCTGTATGGATGCCTTCCTTCCAGGTTCTTCCCCAACACCACCCCGAGTGATTCATGGAAACTTTGGACAATGTCAGCTGACATTCTGTCCTGATCTTTCTTCCTCAACTGCCATGCCTTATTAAAAAAAAAAAAAAAAAAAAAAAAAAAAAAAAAAAACCTTTAGCAGCCATAGAATGTAGGGAGCGATTTCCACCTAAGCTATTCACCTAGGTTAGTGACCAGGGACATGACTTGGTTGACCTTATTTTTTAATTGTACACACCCACACATCTGCACACACAGAGGGTCTTCAAGAAATCCATGGTAAATGCACATTCTGAAAAAATTCTTCATGGATTTCAAAATATTTTGCACCAGAATAAACTTCTTTTAATTCCATTTTTATGACTTTTCAAAGCACCTTACATACATACATATATATTATAGGTATATATTCTCAAAGTATAATACAGAAAATACAGGTAGCACATTAAAGTCGAGATTTAACCTCTATTTTGCTCAAGGAAGACTAAATATATTTAGCTTAAAAAGGAATCCAATTAAAAGGAAAGTGTTACATAAATAGTGGCACTGATATTAAGTAAATAATGGTAAATTTGGGTGAAGCAGAGACCAAGACAAAATTGACAAGAAAAGAGTTATTAGACATGAAGAAAGGATAAACATTTAAGGGGATGGAAATACTAATTACCTGGATTTGATAATCACACATTGTACAACTGTATCAAATTACCACATTGTACCCCAAAAATGCCTACAATTGAGGAAACATTTAGGAAATTGAACAAGTAAAAAAGACTTATGGGTGGGTGGGAAATGCCTGTGCAGGATCAAGGGGCAGGAGTAGCGAGAGCCTTCACAGCACAGTGGGGGTGACATCTGGGGGGAGGGGGTGGGGAGACGGCGGTGATGATGAGGGTGAGGGTGAGGGTGGTACAGAGAGTCTTGGCCAAGCCAGCAGGGAGTCTTGGCATACCAGCTGCTCGTGCTGGGAGTCTCACTCTGGACAGGAACAGAAGCTCCAGTTCTTCCACAGTGTGCCCAGTCATTGGCACTGGGCCTCAGCACCAACACAGCAGAGGTGGAAGCTGATGACCTTCTTGTGGGTGGAGCTTGGCAGCCACCTCCTCAGCCACAGGTGACAGGTGCCAGCAGCGAAAAACCACAGGTGGGGGAGAAGGACTGCCATGGAGGAATTCCCTGTAGGGTTCAAGTTTGGAGTCGGGGAGATTTGACATTGAGTCCTACTCCACCTCTCAGAATCTGTTCCCTTGTTTGTAAAATGCAAATAATAATAGTACTGAGGTTATAGAAATGAAGTGAGCATTAAATGAATTAGTGCTGGTAAAACTCCTAACGCCACACCTTGCACAAAAGTCACCAATGAATGGGCGCTGTTAACTGTCCCTCATTTCCTCTGTGCTCAGGAGCTGAGGGAGAAACCACATCAACTGCTTTATCTTTCTCCACCATTCAGTGTGGGAAATGCACTGAAATACTGGTCTCAGATGCTTCTTAAATGCTTGGAATCTATAAATGATAGGACAGGTTCTCTTTGAAGTTCAAACTACTCCCCCCACACACACAAACATCAAGATAACTTGGCCTTCATCTTAGCTGAAGTGCCTTTATTTCTGATTCATCTGCACTGTGATGCAGCGTGTGTCTCCAGGAGATTATCAACAATAATGAAGCTCAGGCACCTGAGAAACAAATCGCCTGTGCCGTGCGGAAAAGCTCCCTATGGAGCAACGTGTGGCAGTTTCCCGTATTTAGTGATATTTCATCACTTGGGTTATGCTAAGTCCACCAGAGAAAGAGTCGTGTGACATCCAGACACTGAGAAGTAGTGATCATACCCCTGCCCTTCTCTAGCTTACCTCCTTTTTTTGTTTTTAAGGATTTATTTATTAATAAAATAAGGGCAGAGTTAGAGAGAGAAAGAGAGAGAGAGAAGGGTCTTCGTCTGCTGATTCACTCCCCAGATGGCCAAAATGGCCAGAGCTGTGCCAATCCAAAGCGTGGAGCCCGGAGCTTCCTCCAGGTCTCCCATGAGTGTGCAGGGGCCTGTCTGGACCAGAAGTGGAGCAACCGGGACTCGAAGCAGTGCCCACATGGGATGCTGGCACTGCAGGCAGTGGCTTTACCCACTATGCCACAGTGCCCAGGCTCCCCTAGCTTACCTTCTTGCAGAGGGCTTATATTCTAATGGGAAACAAAATGAGAACTATTATTTAATTAGAAAGACTGTGTTTATAAAATCACCCTTGTATGGATTTTGAAAAATGGAAAGGAAAACATTAGAAAATATTTCTATTTTCACTAACCCTAACCTCCCTTTCTTCTCTCTCTTTTAATTAAGAAGCTTTAAAAAAAAAAACCGACTGATTTTTAAAGCTTATGAATCTGTAGTTATGTCAGAAATGGCTTTTTCCTGGAACAGGCTATCGGCATGAAAGTAGGAGTTATTTTGATTTATAGCCTTGAATGCTGAAGTTGTTCTTATTATTTAAAAAAAAAAAAAAACCTTTGAGGAAATTAATGTCAAATTATTTTGTGCTTCCCTCAAAATGCTTAAAGTCCAGTTATCTGGACTGAACATGCCAGTCACTTGTGGTTAGTTGGGTTGCCGCTTGCTGTGCCCTGATCTGTAGAGAGGGTTGGGACAGATCCTCTTGTCCATGGCAAACCTTGTGCAAGGGAATCAGAAAGACGGGGCTGTGTAGGCGTGGACAAGTGCCGTAACCGCCCTGAACCCTGTTTTCTTGTCTGTAAAGTAAGAACCGTTCACCTCACAGCGTTGTTATGAGAAACCAAGGACTGTAGAAATAGAGCAGTGGGACCTCATCAGTAGTTGCTGGTGATGTCGTCATCATGTCCTCGCGTCCATGAAGAAACAGGCACGTGTGGCTTCTGACCCGACGACACCTTGAGTACAAAACTGGAATCGGACGAGAGTCGCCGTCCGTGCGTGGGCGTGGGTGCTGGTGACTCTTCAAGAGCCCCTTGCTCTTTCCTGGGGGGAGACGAATGGCCGGGGTGGAAACAGTGGGGGCTCTGACGCCGCTGAGGCACCACACCTCAGGCTCAGGCTTCCTGCCGGTTTGAATTATAGCAGATCACTTCCTGAGGCTGAAAAACTGGCCAGTGACGTTCACCTCCCGTAAGTGAGAGAGAGAGGACGTTGAGAGAGTGGTGTTCAGAGCGTGACAGTCCCATTCCAAAAAAGTGAGGTTTGCGATGCAGGGTTCATCTACAGGCTCCAAGTTACAGATGCTGTGGTGCTTAGAAAGGGCAATCCACGTAGCTCAAAATGGACTGGGAAAGCTTCAGAATTCCTCGGAATCACCTGAGCTGTTTGTTTCTTTAAAAAAAAAAAAAAGATTTATTTATTTATTTGAAAGTCAGAGTTACACAGAGAGAGGAGAGGCAGAGAGAGAGAGAGAAGTCTTCCATCCGCTGGTTCACTCCCCAGTGGCTGCAACGGCTGGAACTGCGCCAATCTGAAGCCAGGAGCCAGGAGCTTCTTCCGGATCTCCCACGAGGGTGCAGGGGCCCAAAGCATTGGGCCATCTTTTACTGCTTTCCCAGGCCACAGCAGAGAGCTGTATTGGAAGTGGAGCAGCTGGGACATGAACTGGTGCCCATATGGGATGCCGGCGCTGCAGATGGTGGCTTTACCTGTTATGCCACAGCGCTGGCCCCTGTTTGTTTCAAATGTGGATTTTTACACCTTCCCTTGGGGATTCTGTTAAGAAAGTCTGGGCATATGGCTGAACAATTATGGAAGGCCTTGAAAGATTGGGCTGAAAAATCTGGGCTTGATTGAAAAGGTCTTAAGGCTACTGTGAAATCAGCCAACTCAGAACAACTGTCATATGATCAAAATGATAACTCCCACAAGATGCACCAACCACTGGACATCTGTTGGCTTAAGTGCTACAAGGTGCAAGTATCTTAAAGATGCTTTGTTTTAAGAATCTAACATGCTCTCCAAAGGAGAGGAGCCTTGTTATTCAGGCACGTACCAGTAAGTTCTATATGGTGTGGCTTCTTAGCCACATCAATGTCCACATGGCATCTTTTCTAATGAATTTTTCTTGTTGTTAATGAGGCTGGACTAGTTTTCGAGTCACCCCATAAGAGTCAGATGTCCAGTTCTTTGGAAAAGACTGGAAGTGATGGGATTTCCCACTCTGTGTTTCCCGACTGTGTGGGAAGCGTGAGGACACAGAAATCACCCTCAGTATGTGGAGACCGAGCTGCAGCCCCAGACGGCTCTGTGCTCGTTGCGCTTGTGCTGTCCAGTCTTGCTCCTTGGTGTTAATCCCCATCCCAAACACACGCCCCGTGTGGAAGTCAGATCATCTTTCCACCTTTCAGACGCTGTCCACCCCTCTGGCCCCAATGGCAGTGGAAAACAGTAGGCTGGATTCTGGTACTCTGGGCTTTCCGCTGTGGGAAACTACACTGAGCAGAGGGAGAGGAAGTTACCTGAGGCCCTCATTTGTTGCTGTGTTCTGAGCATGGAAACCATGCTGGCTACAAACACAGATTAACCGTGGGACCCAGCTTTGGCTCAAAGACCTGGCTCACGGGGGGAGCTGTAATACATCAGTCAGCTTTCCTCCAACCTCAAAGGGAAAGATGACTTTGGAATAGGAGCAAAGGTTTGTTAGACATTGAGCAGAAGCCTGCAAATGAAGAGAGCTCTGCTTTGAGCACTGACTTGAAATATTCACGTTACGCTTGTAACCCACTGCCTGGCGCAGAGCCCAACAATGTGAGTTGCTATTATTATTATCTTTTTTGGTTTCACTATTTTTTTATTTTGCTCTCTACTGTGGCATCTAATGCCTGCTGATAACATGGAGGGATGCAAGCCAAGAAAGGATATTTTTAAGGAACAAAGCCCATGGCAAGAAGCTCTTCTTAGAAGGGCTCCTGGAATCTGATGCTAGCCCTGATTATTCAAACTTTGTTTCAGTAACTTGGACAATGTCCTAAAATCACACCTATCAAGTTGGCAAACTAGGTACATTCATTAATGCAGCCCAAATGAGTCAGGAACTCCAATGTCTCATAAATGACAATGTTCTCAAAATATTGGCACAAGGAGCTGAGGTCAGTATGACCTAGAAGTTTCCTGTTACAAAGGTCAGTGTGCCACCATATTATAAGGAGTCACAAAGATTTTAACTGAAATCCATGTTATTCCCTATCCAATTCCAGAGAAGAGCATACACCTTGTGAGTAGTGTTTACAATGTCTGTTCACAAGGAGCCCAGGAGCAAACACACATCTGACCTTAGCAAACTTGAGGACATTTTATAAGCAACAAAAAATTGATTAAAAAAAAAAAAAAGTCTGAAGTAGGCCAAACCTGGCAGAAGCCACTTCTTAGCATTCCTAAAAATTGCCACCCTAGGGGTGGACCTTTGACCTAGTAATTAAAACACCTGCATCCCACACTGGAGTACCTGCGTCCGTACCCAGCTTCAGTTGCAGACTCCTGCTTCCTCTAGTGCAGACTCTGGGAGGTAGCAGTAATGGCTCAAGTAATTGGGCCCCGGCCACCCTGGTAGGGGATCTAGATGAGTTCCCAGCTCCCAACTTTGGCCCCAAACAGGAACCACTGTGGGCATTTGGAGAGTGAACCAGCAGACACAAGTGTGCTCACTCTCTCTCGCTTTCTCTTTTTCTCATTCTCTCTTCTCAAATAAATAAACAGCAGTAACAAATTTTAAATTGCTACTATTAATTAAACACATAGCTTATGAAGGCTCTGCTAGATGCTGTACATATACAAAGTAAATATCAGCAATTTGCAGAGACTAATGTACATAAATTAATCCTTGCCACTACCTATTCTACCTAGAAGTTCTATTAATACAGGATAGGCGATCGTGAATCAGTTGGGGCTGCCATATGTCCCCTGAGCCACACTGCCGCCACCAAGAAGATGACCTATGCTAATGTACTCCGCCCCTTCCCGAACTTGCCTGCCATAGATCTCCCGCTTTCACAGAAGCAGGGAACATAGGCTCAGCTCCAGAGGAGAATCCCGTTTGCACCCTGAGTGATCCCATTTAAAAAGCCCCATCCTTAGCATTAGCACACACCCACTTCAAGCATAGCCAAGCCGTGCTGGTACCCAGACCCACTGGTCTATGCTAGCCCTGGAGGAGCTGCTTCACCTGAAGTTCTGATTCCCAATGGTGAATTCTGGTTCTGGGGTTCACTTGTTGACATTTTATTTCTGCCCTGCTGCATAAACCCTGACTTCTAGACCAGCCTGAAAAAGGTTGAGCTTAATTAAAGACATTGCTCAATTCATTTCTCCTCACCGTGCTGCCCACATCTTCCAGGCTGTTCAGTGCTATGCAAGTGAGGGTCTGCATACAACTACCGGGAGGACCTGTGTGGCTTGACTCCAGCCGCTAGACCTTAGTAGGTATCAGTTCTGCTTCAGCCATGATTCAGCCCACACATGCTTTATTTTACCTATGCCTTAAGGAAATCCTACGGCTGGTAGAAAGTCTAATAGTTAACCTTGGGTGAGTGAGCTCAGGCTCAGGTAATGAACTTGTCCGTGTCTGCACAGCTGGAATGCTGAACTTGAACCTGGGTCCCCAGTGACCATTTTCTAGGTGTGTCAAACACCAAAGGGGAGCTGGAAGCTGGGTTCTTGTTATCCCTTTATGGATCCTTATTTTAACTGAATATCTCAACAACTGCTGACATGAAGTTTATACCTGAGGGTTTGTATGCAAGTGTGCAAAAAATTCCACATGATCTGAGTGGTCCCTGAATACAGTCCTAAAAACCATATAATTTACATAGTTCAGTATTATTTCCTTTCTTTATTATACTCCAATTCTTTTGGAGACATTAAGAGGAAAGTCTCAATATTAGCAAGAATTTATCACTACACTAACACTTGCTGCTCTCTTTTTAACAAAGACTAAAATAATTAGAACTTAATGTGTGGATTTGTTTTATTCATTGCAATTGTTTGAATACTATTTACATCAAGGGTATCAGTGTTACATTTATAATAGTGACAAGAAGCCTTCTTTTACAATATAGTTAAGTAAAAAGTCAGTTTAAAGAAAAATATCAAGAATGAGAAGATGTGTCAGAGTGCTTGGTGCCAGTTTTCCACAACACTACGAAGATCCAGGGGGCAGCAGTGTTCAGAAGTAGATCCTCTGTTCACTGCCATCACTTTGGAATATAGTGAACAACCAGCAGCCAAGAACTCCTGAGGCGAAGAAAATTGAAAAATACAGACTCATTACAGTCTCATTACAGCCAACTGGAGCAGGAAGAGGGTTTGAAAAGTACATGTGCTTTATTCTTAAATAAATATGGTCGAATGTAGATCACATATTGATTGACTTCTGAAATTTCAATGGAACAGACTTGAGTAGTCTGTCTTTTAAAACATCATTTGAGGGGGCTGGTGCTGTGGCTCACTTGGTTAATCCTCCGCCTACGGTGCCAGCATCCCATATGGGCGCTGGGTTCTAGTCCAGGTTGCTCCTCTTCCAGTCCAGCTCTCTGCTGTGGCCCGGGAAGGCAGTGGAGGATGGCCCAAGTGCTTGGGCCCCTGCACCCACGTGGGAGACCAGGAGGAAGCACCTGG
The DNA here is from genome assembly GCF_033115175.1 of Lepus europaeus. Classification (NCBI taxonomy): domain Eukaryota; kingdom Metazoa; phylum Chordata; class Mammalia; order Lagomorpha; family Leporidae; genus Lepus; species Lepus europaeus. The sequence continues at coordinate 118,155,162 of NC_084836.1, read as the reverse complement.
CTCCTGGCTTCGGATCGGCGCAGCTGTAGTGGCCATTTGGGGAGTGAACCAAGGGAAGACTTTGTCTCTCTCTCTCTCACTGTCTAACTCTATCTGTCAAATAAATAAAAAACATCATTTGATTCTTTTCCTATTCATACTATTGTATAACATCTGACTGTTCTCAGAGAGAACATATAGTTCCAAGATAGCAGCATAGTGAATACACTATGTTTTCCTGACAATCAGAAGCTTCCAGAAATACTACAGTCTTTTTAAGGATTCTGCCCAGAGAAACTTTATTATGGGAAGGTGAACAAAAATAAATGATTCAAGCTGAAGATCTTATCTGGAGAGACAGCAAGCCTGGTACTGGAGTAGGATGTTCACATGGCTACCTACAAATGCGCTTCGATCCTTAAAGTCAGCCTACAGGTCTTGGAACCATTTCCACCGCTTTCTCGCTGCTGCCCCAAACAAATGACTTCACCTTGCCATCCCTCTGTTTCACATTGTATAAATGAGGACCACAGAACTTACATTTGGGGGTACTTTAAGCTGGATCATGTATGCAAGGTGCTTCATATGAAAAATACACTTATAAGTATCATGTCTCTTCTCCCACTAGATGACTTAAAAGAGGTAAAAAAAAAAATGGGGCTTGGTAACAAAAATGATATAGGGAAGAGTTTTAAAATCTGGAAGATTTTAAAAAGAGTTTTAAAATCTGTAGCCCCAGAGAGGGGCTACAGAAGATCTATGAACACCCTGAAATTATTCACAAAGCATTTTATGCTCATTTTTCTGAGAGTCCAGATCCATCAAATGAGTGAGTCTCAAAGTGTTATGTGACCACCATCACCAGCACCCCCAGAAGTGCCTAAGAACCAGTGAAGGAAAGACGCAAAGGTGACCCCCAAGGTCAGAGCTTGGCTGAACAATGATTGAGGCATTTGAGAGAATGGGGATAACTGCTCTCCTACTGAGGCAGGACTGCGTAGTCAGAACTCCTCAGGAAGTAAAACCGAGTTTGAACTTGGCCTCCAGTTCTCCAGCCCTCCATAGAAGTGTCTTCCCTAAACTCAGTGGTAGCCATGATGAAAGTGGCCAGGCTGAGGGCCAATGAAAGACACAGCCTCTGCTGCTGGCCACTGAGCTATGGTTAGGATAAGATTGAGGACCCCACGCACAGTGTGACAGTGCCCAGGTACTCTCTAAGGACCGTGGAAGGAATTTCTCTGGACTTCTTACCAGAATCTTCCTGAGCAGCTCATTTGCTTTTATCTAGCAGTGACTGTGGGCTGAGTGAGTGATCACCTTCCCACCTTTCGGCAGCTGCTAGAAAGTGCCAAGGCAAGGGTGTTGCTCGGCCACTACCAAGACTTAATGGGTTAAGTTCCCTTCCCCTTGCTCCCTTGTATCCTGGCTGTGTCTTTGTTGTTGCATGTTAAGCTTTGTAACTCGTTTACATTCTCTCACTATGTTATTTACAGTTGCCTAAGTTCTTTTTGGAACAAGGTCTACATTAGAAATTCCAGAAACAGGAATTGCACCACCGGGGCTACTAGCCCAACTAACCCTTTGCTTTGATGTAACATTTTTTTGGATGACACCTTGACTCTCACCTTTGTTTTTTTATCTTCCTGTAGTCAGTAAAAGAGGATTCAGGCCCCACAGCCCCCACAGGTGCAGAGGAGAATGTAAGTGAACACTGAATGCAGAATCATTCCATGCTCATCTTTGGTGTATGGGGCCGCTGGGCATTTCCAGCTCTGGGATGCTGAGACCTTGCATGCTCCCAGTGGTTCATCTGGTGTAGGCTCTTTCATCCCTTCCCATGACTAGGGACCTGTCGGGAATGCCTCTGTGTGTAGCTCCCACAGAATCAATACACAATGAATGCAGAATTAGAGCACCCATTTTCATAGTTTGTTATCATTTAAGGGCTGAAAGAGTCTACTCAACCTAAGCACAGCTTCGCACTTCCATGAGGGTTGCTACGCCTTCTGCTCCACTCCACGCTGATTGCAGGTTCACCTTTATCTCCATGGCAACCCAGTTTCTTACTAACTTTGGGCACGACCCAGGCCACAGAGTTGCATCAGACATGACAGCATCTTGCAGGAACTGCTGCTAAGACTGTGGGTCTCAGGCCGGAGAGCTGACTCTGTGGGTCTGCACCTGACGGGTAAGTGCAGTCTCACCTGTCTGGCCTTTCACCTACCGGAGTGATGGTCAGATGGTGTCTGAAGGGATGAAGCAACACAAAAATGTGTCTTTGCAAAGCATCCTCCCGGAGCTGAGTACATGGGCCTCATGACTTTCAGACCCACAGCAGCAGCTCTCAGCCCTGAAAAGTGCAGTCTGGAAAATTTTAGAAGTGGGGCTAAGTGAATTCACAGCTCCTTAAGATAGAAACTGAATGTGATCATTTTGCCAAAGCAAAATATGTCTGGCTCCTTGTGGATGTCTCCTGTTTACTGGCCAGGGAGAGGGAGTGTATTTGCATTTTTATTTAGTTCCTGGAACTGAACAGATGTTGAAATTCCAATCAGGGTCCAGAAATGTTGCCCATGACGTGGAATGAACATTTGAACAGTTTTTCCTGTTTATTGTTTTTCTTTCTTTCCATCCCTCCCTCACTCCCTCCATTCCTTCTTCTCACCCTTCTTCCATGTCTTCCTTTCTTTCTTGAGCCAAACTCAAAAACAATAAATTCACAACAACAACAAAAATACTGACTTCAGCAAAGCTCAGGTCTCTCATAATTCCAGAAACTTCTCAGAAATGTACTGACTGTTTTCTAGAGAGTTAAAGTCTCTAGTTCAGCAACCTAAAGGAGGAACTCCATGCATGTTCTTCCCATGAACTTTAAACTTACAACCTGCAGATAAATCCCAAACATCTGTTTGCTTTGAGGTTCCAAGTTCTCTGGAGAGAAACTCATTCGATGTTCATGTTCTCGTTTATCTGAGGAACACTGTATCACCTGCAACTCAAATGCTGAAGTGAGCATTGATTTCTAACAAGAAAACAGAAGGGATTTTGTTTTCTAGTGTGAAACTTAAAGCAGGAATATAAACATGAGCTACAAGTTAAATAATTGATACCAAAAGGTAACAGCTGAGAGGGATATGAAAGAAGGCAAAATAATTTTCAAAGAAAAGAAAGGGGCCTTATAAGAAGGCATTAAATTGCTTAGCCCTACAAATTACACTTCTGTTTTAAGATTCAACTTCCCACTTCCTAATGGCCTATCTTTGGAGGAAATGAGGCTAAACAGTTGTGGTGTTCACTCTGTCATCTCCAGGCCATGTCACCACTTAGGCCTCACTCTACTCATCTATTAAATGGTGCTGATGCCTACATATCCTGGTTCTTTTGGAAATTAAATGAAATGATTCAGGAAATGGGCTTGCTTCAGTGAAATGCAAAAGGAACTCAGTGACTTAGGAATCACCAGGGTACAGCTCCTGGGCCAAATCCAGCACACCAGCTGTTGTCATACGGCCCATGAGGTAAGAATGACTTCTTACATTTGGAGATGGTTGAAAAGACATTGGAAGAAAAATAATATTTGGTGATAGGTGAAAATTTTATGAAATAAAATTTCAGTGGCCATAAATTTTTATTAGAACACAGCCACATTCATTCCTTTACATCATCGTCTGTGGTGGGTTTGTGGCTAAGACTGTAGTGTGGAGTCGTTACAGCACAGGGGGCAGATCTGGCAGGGTCTGTGGCAGGAAAAGCTGCCCCCTCCGCAGTAATTGGTAGGGAGTTGGAGATAACAGAGTAAATAGGTGCTTCCCAGCTGTCAGAGATGATATTTTCTGGTGAAATTGTGTATCCCATAGCTGACTCAGACTCCATGAAGGAGTGAACGAATATGTAACACAGAGTTAAATCTCCTTAGACTACATATGAGAGATGTCAGCATTAGTCAAAGCAATGCTCAGTACTCTAAGCCTTCACAACAGGGTGATAAGACATGAGTCACTGTCTTAGGAGAGTGCTTTAACCAGTGATGGCTTCTGGCTGAATTATGGCTGAGTTAATTCAGGAAAAATTTCTTTACCCACAACTTTCCAAAAGGAAATCCATGGATGTTTAACACTTTTCCAAGAATTTGCTTCTGGTCTGATCAGAAATAAAACGTATCTTGGCTATAGAATTTATTGAATCCTTCAGTGGTCATATAAAAATAGTTTGGCCATTGATTGAGTTAATATTCTAACTAATAAAAGAATTCCTTCACAATGATCTATAAGATCAAGGAAACAGATACTTCTGTTGTTTATCTCTGTTACTAATCTCTCAGTTCCAAGTGAAAGGAAACCTGACTCAGCTTGGATGAAGAAGAACATGGAATTCATTGGCTCTCATCTCTGGAAAGTAAACTTGGTTTGAACTAAAGCTTCTTTCAAGCTCCCCCTTCCTCAGCCGCCCTGGCCTGGCTGGCTACATTTTCTGCTTTCCAACTTGCACCACCCAGTCCGAAGGAAAGGATTTATTTGTCCAGGCGGAGCGCTGCATGTCTGCCATCTTTTCCATTCATTGGATCAAATGCACTCCCATGCTCTAGTAGTCAGCTTTTGCCAGGCTTGTTGCAGTAACAACCAAGTCCCCAATTTCAGGGGCTCTCACCAGCAAATATTTGTCTTTTTCTCGCTCATTCTGAAGTCAGTTGTAGGTTAACTATGGCTGGTTCACATGGGTCTTCTTGAGATCTAGAGTGAACACGCATCCAGTGGCAGAAACAAAACACCTGCAGTGCCTTGGGGTGAACCCTGCAATTGGTCCTACTGCTTCTGCTCAGCTGTCATTGACTTCACATCTACTCACATTCCATTCACTAAGCCACCGCACAGCAATGGGAACGGGTGTGCAATTCCTTTAGAGGAAGGTAAAATGAAGAAGTGAGAAAATAAAACGTTCTGCTACATACTGTCCTTTCCGGGGGGAGCCTGGTCAAGGCGCTGGACCGTGTTGGCTGAGTTAGACTTTTTCACTGGCTTCATCTAATCACATAAAGTTAGAGAGCAGTGCTCCCCCAAGCAAAACTGAGAGGCTATAAACCGATGAGGGGAAGTCATCACCATACAGAAAAAAACTCTGAGATTTTTTTAACAAATAATCACATTATAAATCCAATCAAAATAATCTGAAAAAGATTCTGAAATAAAACCCTTCACTATCAACATTATTGTAGGTGGAGTTTAAGTGGACAGTATCTACAAATCAATCTCCATAACTCACAGCTCCAGTAAAACCTGTATAAACCAGATTTCACAAGAAAGAACAGTGTAAAATTTGAAGCAAAAAGTGCATTTTTAAAATGCTTATTTTCTGCGTTAAACATACCAGGCATCTTTATGTACTGTGTATCATATCTTCTTAAATCAAGGGGATTTAATTTGAAAACACATTACAAATCTGTCTTTAATTATGTCCATCATGCCCAGAATTAAAATCTGCAGATACAGTCATATTCTCTAAATAGGAATGACTTATTCCAAAGCCCTGGCCTGGAATGAAATCAGAAAACTATCCAAGTAAAAATTGAATGCTTATGTTGTGTATGCAAATCTGATCCAACTTAGTCCCAAATTTTTTTGTCAGTGGATTTGCCTTGGCTACTGAAAGCCAGTTTCTTGGCCTGACTTCAAAGGTAATGGCAGGCCCTAAGTCCTCCCTCCTATTTTTTCTTTTTTAAATCCACTGAAATAGTTGTGCTTTGGAGAATGGACTTGTGGTCCAGGACTGATGACTTGACACCTCTCAACATTGGAAAGGCCCAGGAAGGGAAATATTGACCTTCAAATAAGATTGATTTTAAAAGTTATTGTCATACAATCTGACCTTGTTATCACATCAGTGATGTTTCCCCCAGGCCCTTACAAACAAAGCAGATTCCACTGATTTGAAGAGAAGACTTTTAACTCCCCAGTTTCAACCTTGGTTGACAAAGGAGAAATGCCAGAGATCATACCAATGTCTTGACTGCAAGGTGGGATGGCCTGCTGTGACTCAGCTACCACACTTCACAGTATTCTGATTTACCCCTGCATCTGCTGACCATGGAAAGATTAAGTGTTCTTACTTTGCAAAGTGTGGGTCATTTGCAAATCAGTAGAACGTTCTGTATGATGGAAGGGAAGGGAAATGATTTCTTCACAAGTGTACTTGGGGAAAAAAAAAAAAAAACAATTCCCCTTCCCCTGCCACTGACTCTAGAGCAAGTCTCCAAGGGAGCTGGGGTCAAAGACAAACATACAGGGAAGTCTTTGCCTTGATCAAACTTTACCCTGAGGCTGGAGATGGGAAGCTAGCTCTGTAAAGGGTACTCAATATTTCAGGGCATGTTGGCCATTTTTGCTCTCTGTTCTATATCTTCCTGTCTTAAAAAAAAGTTTGCAATCCTTTAAAAGTATAAAAACCAGTCTTGGCTCAGGGGCCATATAGAAACAGGCAATGGGCTTGATCTGGCATTTTTCCAACCCCTCCCTGAGGAAACAAAAGAGAAATTGTAAAACCTTTCTCTCCAATTAACTGCCCCATTGCAGGGACCAATATACAGGTGCAGAAACCACCGTGGGTGTGATCGGGCTGCACAGATGGCGGACAAGAGTTAGAATCACATGGGAGTGAATGGAACCTTCCAGGGGAAGCCCCGCTGGCTGCCTGTCCTGTGTTTGTCATAGGCAGTCAGTGCGCGTTGGGCTCTCTGGTACTTTGCAGGGGCCATAACAGCTTAGCCATAGTTTTCTTGAAAAGTTCACTTTTCTTCTAAATGCATGAACTTAAGTGGTAAGGACATAAGATCAGTGTTGGGGAGGTGGGGAATGAGTTAATGAGGAAATCAAGTTAGTAATTTGAGTGGATTTTATACTGTCCCCTCTGCAATGTGACAGTCTCCCCATAGCCGCAGGGTAACTGGAACACGGAAGGCAGGGTGTTCAGGTTGGACCATTAAGGAAATGATTGTTCCTGCCTGCGACCCAGGCCTGATGTGCTTCATTTTTTGGAGACCGAAGACGTGGGTTTTCTAGAGTGGAAAGACTTTTGGCATGCTCTGAACAGCAGTTACCCCAAGGGGACCTCCTGTCTGTGCCTTGTACCCTCATGGGGAAGAAATTTCTCCACTTCCATATCAACCTATTTAACCATTGCTCAGAAATTGGCAATTTGGGAGCACATTAGACAATATGAGTTTACTTCTTCAAGATAATGCCTGTGTGGAAACGGCCTTGGAGTCACCCGTAGTTGCTGTGTGGACAGGAGGCATAGCCAGGACCTCGCTTGATGAGACATGTTTGGGGGAATTTTTTTTTTTTTCACTCTCTCATTACCTGGTAAAATAATCCAGGTAGTATGTGAAGCAGCAGTAGAGGTAACAGAGTCGGAGGAAGTAGAGTCAGCCTCGCGGACAGTGGATCTCAGTGGAGAAGAGGGTGCGCCTGAAGATGCAGAGGTCAAACCCAAAAGAGAAGAAAGGAAGCCACCGAGAACCTCCTTCATGGCGTTTCTCAGACAAATGGTAAGCCACTTGTTTCCAGTACAGGAAAACTGCTGCAGCCAGCCCGGCCCTGAGAACGGGGGCCTCACACCCCAGCTGGTAGGAGACATGATTGCAGGTGGTCTAATAGACTATGAATGGGATGTGTACGGTGCAGGGAGAAAATTCCTTTGTGTCCTTCAATTTCAATAATAGGGAAAATTTGTTTATGTCTAATATTCACTAACGTCTACTAACCCCCTATAATAAAGGAAGAGCAGGCCTTTGCTCTGAATTTTGGTAGTCAGTAGCATTTACCTAGAAGTTATTGTTTCTGTTTTCATTTTAAAATAAAGTTTCCTTTTGTTGGTGGCAAATGTTACTGCTTCTCTTATAGAAGTGATATGAAGGTTTCTTTGAAAACACATTTATTTACATAAAGAACAGGAGGTATTTTTAAGGATTAAGAAAAAATAGTCCAAGTTATTTATTGATGTGGTGAAAATTCTGAAGATGACTTGTGAATGACACTAATTTGGGCAAAACTGATGTACAGACCACTCAAACAAGGAAGCAGCAAATAATGTTCTATAATGAATATGTGTTTATCACTTAGCTGGTGAGTTTGTCATGCTTTTAGCTCAAATAGAATGGAAAGAATGTGAATAGCCATCTTTTGGTGTCTATGAAACCGTGGACATTAAATATTTAAACAGCCAGAAACTTGAGTCATATAATGCAACAAAACCAAATCAACTGGAGAACAAAAGACAAAAAGCCATGTAAAAGGTCATCAGTTTAATTCTCTTTTAATGAAAAACAAGAATTTCATTATAGTGTGCTCGTGTTTTGGGGAGTATTGAGAGGTTAAGCCTTTGAGAATGCAACTCTCTGATTTCATAGGCTGTACCCTGTTAAGGAATTCTTTCTGGTCCATAAAACAAAATGAAACAGAACAAAACCCAGCAAAAACCCTTGCCAGTGGGAGTTAGGGCCTATTAGAAATAATTCTGTTAGAAATGGTTGGCAGGAATAATTTCCTTTTCTTGCTGGATAGTGATGGAGAAAAAGGTGTAGAGTGGTAGTAGGCAACCAGTATGTCCCAAATCCACATCCATACTACTGGCCATTCACTCTGATTTCATGCTGTAACTGGGATCAAGGTTTGAGACTTCTTAAAAAACAAAAAAATAAGAATCTTTTTTTCACTTTTAGAAGTTCTCTCTCTTTTTTTTATTTGAAAGACAGAGTGACAAAGAAGGAAAGGGAGAAGGGGAAGGAGAGGGGGAAAGAGAGAGAAAGAAAAAAAGAGGGTGGGAGGAGATGTTCTATCCAGTGGTTCACTTCCCAGAGGCCTGCAGCAGCCAGAGCTGGGGCAGGTTGAAGCCAGGAGCCCAGAACTCTAAGATCTCCCATGTGTGTGGCAAGGACCCAAGTATTTGAGCCATCAGCTGCCTCCCAGTGTGTGTATTAGCAGGAAGCTGCATTGGAATGAGAGGTAGGACTTGATGCCAAGCAATCCAATATGGAGTGTGGGTATCCCAAGTGGGAGCTTAACCCACTGCACCATATGGCTTGCCCCAGAGTTTGAGACTTTTAAACCAATGTTTACACAATGCCAGGGAAGAAAAAAACAGTTGGCTATTTCTGGCAACTCATCTAGATGATCAAATAGCTCATCATAATGTCTACGGTAACAGCAAATAGGGTAACAGTCTTTTCCAAATAACCTACATATAGCTCCTTCAGAATACTCTGATTTCTTTTCAGATCATGTAAATCTTTTGCCTTTCACATAGCGCCTCCACCTACATGAGGGAAAAATACAACAAACACAAAGCATGAAAACACCTCTAAACCATTCATGGCACCCACCCAAAACAAATCTTAAATTCAAATGTGATTCCATATTACTGAATTTTATCCCCCAGAACTATCTGTTAGCTGTTGCTTCAGGAAATGTTCCAGCAGCAGAAACTGGGTAAGCCTGGACAGTTAGGAGAACAAATTAGACACTAAGGAATCCTCGGGGATTGATTCTCCATCGGATAGGGATGGAGGTAGACAAGGACACAGTTCCCCAAATAGTCTTCAGGGAACTCAGAGCGTCAAGTCTTACTACTCGCTGCCCAGGAAGAGGGTTACACGTGGGAGCTTTACGCTTTTCTTCCCAGAACATGCATGATTGCTGGGATTTCCCCCAGCGTCCCAGATATCCTAATTCTTCTTACCTCTTTTTTTCTGTTTTGTTTTCATTAGACATTCTATTTTCATTGTGATTAATTTAAATACACAAAGGACCTGGGTTTTCAGTTTACCAAAAATTCCCACCACTCCCTATTGCACGCCCAACCCATCTCATTCATTTGTATGACTGGCCCTATTCCTGTGGGTGTGTGAGTTTGTAACCTCATAAAGAGTCACCATATTCTTTGTAACTTCTTTGAAATACATTGTTTGGGTATCATACTCAGATTAATTGCTCTGTGGGTGGACATTTGTTTTGTTTACAACATTTTGTATTTCATTCATTCATTTATTCAACAAATAATAATTGAGTGTGCACTACATTCCAGGTATACAGCAGTGAGCATAAATACTGCAGTTTCTACCCTCAGGGAAAATAAAACCCAGTGTAGACACCAGACATTAATTTTAAGCCTATCTTCATGTTCAGTGAACAGACATCAAGTGTCCTACATATATTATCTCAGTCACTAAGCTACGTGAAGATCTTTGCACACCTGTATTTATGCATAGGTGTCCATGTCTCCATTGGGTAGATTCCTGGAGGCTGGCTCCTGCAGTTATTCTCAGAAGACACTTTTTGGTAACAAGTTTATGGCTTCCAAATTTTGGATTTATGCAGTGGGAGCAATCTGCTCTAAGGGATTGAAAATAGAGACAGCATCTGGCCCAACATGAAGGATTTTGAGCAGGGGGTAGTGGGGAGTAAGGGAGGGTGAGCATGAATGAAATAAGCCAGTGTCTCAAATTAATTTTAAATTGTGTTAGCAAGCTCTGAGGTTTTTTTTTGTTTGTTTGTTTTTTGTTTTTGTTTTTGTTTTTTTTTTCAAATAGTTGATTTAATAGAAGAGAAAATCAATTGTAAAACTTCTGTATTCAACTTCTTCATTCATCAGATCATTGATTTTCTGTTCTGGCCTTTGCCTCTCAGGTGTCTCCAAGATAACATAGCTTAGCATCCCTGACCAAGTAGCTCTTGGTTATTTTTTTTAATAAATACATTGTCCAGTTCATTTCTAAAGATACCTTTTTTCTTCCTAGAAATTAACCTCTTGTAAATATAAAAATAGAAAGTCATTTGTCAAATAACTTGATTTTAAGGAAAAGAGAAAATTTATGTAAGTCTTAACATTGCATTCAACCCATGTAGATGGACCACTTCACCAAAAGTCCTGGGGCTCCTACAAGACTTCAAAATGATGGCAAAGAATATCTAAGGCATCTGTCATCCTTAAATAGAAAGAGTCTTACATATATTAATTCAACTGGATGTCAAGAACTAGGATATTTGAAGGGCTGGTATATTTTCATGAAGTGAGTGGGTAGAGAGCTATATTCATGTATCTACAAATCAGGTATAAGCAGATGAAACCATCGGGTGATAGATAGAATTATACAGGTACAGATTTATAGTCCATCGGTATTAACAGCACCTTGCCCTTGCAAAGTGTCTTCTTCCTCTAAACTCTCCCCACATTATTTCATTTAATCCTCTTCATGACTCACTATTAACATCCTCAGGCTTAGAGGAATATTAGACAAATGAAAGGCCCAAGTGAGGAGACAGCCATGAAATCAGAGGGTTTTGTTGATTACATTCAGTGGAGTAAGTTTACTAAACCTACTGAAATGTTCTGCCTGGAGGAAATAAGGTGGGGGTTTGTGATGGTAACTGCGAAACCAAAAGCAAGAATGTTCTAGCCACAGTTTTTGATGTCATATTCTTCCTTGAGTATTAAGATTTTCACTTTGACTTATCTTTAAAGAAACGTGTTTGACAAGCATTTATCTGAGCCTGTCTTCGCCAGGGACTTGGATTCCTGACCCTTGCATTCTCTGCCAGTCAAGGGGCTCGGCAGTCGTCTGGCACTTCTGGGTTGGGGGCAGCAGTCACAGTGACTGCTGCCGTGTACTCACTGTGCGTTATGAGGGGCAGGCATGGCACTGAGCCACTGCATGCAGCACCTCCTTGATTGATGGGGAGACCCTAGGAAGCGAGTGAGGGCATTGAGATCCAAGGGCGGACGAGAGAGTTGTCCTCGTCAGAGCCGGAATTCCAGCTCTGATTTTTTGCTGTTTTTGTTGGCTCTGCAGCTCACCCTGTTGTTGCTACTTCATGTGCTTCCAACAGCTGGTTTTCTTTGAGATTGTGTGGAGGTAGAGCAGATGTAAACTCCACTTTGTGATTTCCTTAGTCTTGTTTTCTGCAGAAGCATCCTGTTTATGTGTGGGACCATCCATCCCACTTACCTAAAATCATAGCAAGGCAAACAAAGAGCACAGTCAGTCATGGCTTACGTAAAACGTGGACTTGGGTTTTCTGAGTATATTTGTTATGAACGTAAAATTCACCTCTGAGGGGTAATTGTGTCTGAACAGTTAAATTCCATTTCAAATGGGCCTGTTCGTAAAACATAAAGCTTGGACACAGGACCTTTGTTGATCTTGGAAATTTCCAGAGGAACTTGTGCCTTAGATTTGCTGTTACGGAGCTGACCTATAAATAATGTTGCTGATAATACTCAGACTATGTGAAACTTTCATCCCCAGTCCTTTTTTACATCTCAGCTTTAGTTGAATTGGGTTGCCATCAAAATGCATTTATATTCCTTCCAAGAGATCACCAAGCATTTCTCTTAGAATTTTGAATATCTTAAGTGATAGATATTGAAGATGCTTCAAACAGTCCCCAGAGTAAGTATCCAGCTACAGGAATGCATGACACAATGCAGAACCTAAAAAGTGACCTCATTAATATGCACGGCTTGGGTGCCACAACTGGAATCCACCTCCAAACCACAGGCTGAAAGCCCCAGAGGCTTCACCTTTGACGCTCATGAATAAAAATAAATTCCAGGAAGAAAGTTGCTCAGTATCACACTGGAAAAATCTCTGAAATTTCTTCATAGTCTTCAAACTGCTCTTCAAAGTAGTCGTCTCTGAAGGAGTTTCAGTCTCTTTAAACCATAAGTTTGCTATTTTTGACAGCTGGGAACAATAAGATTCGGTGGTTATGGTCCTTTGAATTACAAAGGCCCAGCATGGATTATCCTGATTTCTCTGTGGAAGAGAGCTCTGCAAAATGGAAGAAGAGAGGGACAGGGAGGAAAAAAGGAAGGAGGGACGAGAGGAAGGGAGAAAGGACAGAGGGAGGGCGGGAAAGGGCTTATTGGTAATAACAACTGTTACGCTATTATGGAAGCAACCTCAGATGGACTGAAGTATGTCCTTAGTCTAAACTCCGCATGCAGTCACTTCAGCATGCGTACGATTTTATATGCCTCAAAATGAACAGAGGAAAAAAAAAAAAAAACGTCATTGAACAGTTGGGATGCACTCTGCTTGTTTTAGAGGCTGAACTTTCAGTGATCCCTCTGATAACCTGACTCATTTTCATGATGCCAGTTGAGATCCATTGCTGCCAGCACAGCCTTCCTTCCCATTCAACCCAAATTCCCCTCCAGGGCTATCAAAGAAAGAAAGGCAGAAGAATGCAAACTGAAACTTTAAACTGGCTGATTATCTAATAGATATCAAATTGAAACCACCACAGAAAGCTAAAAATCACTCTCTCTTAGGGAGTAAGAGAGCTAACTTTATTTCCCAGAAGGTAGTGGGAGGGCTGCATGAGCCCAGATGTCCACTGAGTTTTTCCTTGCTATTACTCTTGTTGTTGTTACCCTAAAGGACACTTCGTAGTATTATTGAGTAGGAAGGGCTCTTATGGCACAGCCTGAATCCTAGAGTCTCAGTGAAATCCCAAAGTGTCAAAAATTGGGTGCAATGGGCCACCTGCCAGAGCTGGCCATGGGGAGGAAAGCCATAGCCAAGAGAGTCAATGCCATCTTCCAGGGCTGAGGACCATAGTTTCTTCCAAAGTCCATTTGGATATTTTTAACATCATCCATGGGCCACACAAAATACCAACTTAAATATTAGCCTGCCATAGATTTATTGAATTTCAAGCCCCACCCACAGTTGCTTTGGCAGGGCCAGACCAAATGATTTCATGGGCCTTACACAGCCTGCAGCCAGATGTTCCCCACCATTGCAAAACAGGCCCTTGGAGAACAACAGAGGAGAGAAGAGCCCAGGAGGCAGAGGGGGAACACCCACTTTCCATGTTAGTCGATCTAAATTTTTTGAAGATTTATTTTATTTATTTGAGTGTCAGAGTTACAGAGAAAGAGAGACAGACAGATCTTCCATTTGCTGGTTCACTTCCCAAATGACTGCAATGGCCAAGGCTGGGCTAGGCCAAAGCCAGGAGCCAGGAGCTACAACTGGGTCTCCTACCTGGCTGCAGGAACTCAAACACTTGGGCCATCTTCTGCTGCTTTCCCAGGTGCATTAGCATGGTGCTGGATTGGAAGTGGAGCAGCCAGGACTTGACCATATACCCATGTGGGATGCCTGAGTTGTAGGTGGTGGCTTTACCTGCTACACCATGATGCCGGCCCCAGGGAATCTAAATTTTATATGGAGAACAGACAGATTCTTATTTACCTTTGAGTTGAAAATCTTGGTGATATCCCTAAGAGAAGTATATGTAACTTCCAGAGCCCACTTCTTCCACTGTTAACAATCAAGAAGCCAAGTATTAAGATTCCACCCTCTGCCAAGCTCTGTAAAGATGCTCAAATTGAGTACACTCAGAACCACCTGGAAGACTCGTCAGAACAGTTGGCTAAGGCCTGCCTCCCAGAGTCCCTGCCTCAGCAGATCTGGAGTGAGGTTCAAGAATTTACATTTCCAACAAGTTCCTGGGTGATGCTGAAGCTTCTGGCCCTAGAATCACTTTGGGAGTGATTTGGGGTTCAGGAGACAAAACTATGAATTCAGCTCCATCCAGCCCTGTCACAGATGCCATAGAGGGCACTAAAGGATGGAAATGGAATGCTCAATACAACTCCTCACCTACTAGGAGGAAAAACAACACATCCAAGTACCTACCACCCACAGGTTATCAATGGAAGGCCATTGATGGTTTGATTGTTCTGTTTTTTATACATTCAATGTGTTCAGTTACCCCTTGTTTTTTCTTCATCATTTATTTATCCCAGAATTACTTAATCCTGGGGTTTAGGACTGTCAACATGGTTGTTAGTTTCAGAGGTCACCACTTGTATTTGATAAGACTGTGGTTGTGGATTGCATAGAAATCTGTGTATCTCATGAGCACCATGTTTCCAGTGGATCTTGGTTTGTCTTGATCCTGAATCTCTGTAATCAATGAGTGAGATCATCATTTCCAGACCTGCCTTGCATTCCCCCATTCACTGTGCTTGTGGTAGCTGAAAGGCCATTATCTGTTTGTTATTTTAGTCAGTGAAAGGGGATGGAGGGATCACCGACTCAGAAGAAATAAATGGGAAAGATTCCAGCTACCAAGTAAGTGACGTTGAATTCTGATTGGTGGCGGGTTTAATGGCATGTTCTCATTTCCTTCCAGCCCTATTCTCAATGCAGTTCTCATTACAGCCGACCCATATGGCATCTCTAGGCTGAGTACTTCTTGTCTAACAGGCACCGTGGTGGGCTCCATAGCCAAGGCACCAGCAGGCTCAAGCCCCTCAGCTCTCACACGTGCTCTTCCCGCGTTTCTATCCTTTCCAGCCTTCAGTCTTGCCATAAATATCATGTCCTCAAGGAGATCTTCCATACCTCCCTCTGCCACTACACCTTGATTTTTTTTTTTTTACTTCATAACACTTATCATGAATTACAATAGTCCATTGGTCTGACAGTTGCCTGTCTCCCCTACCCCTTTGCACCCTTGCTTGGAGCAAGCAGCCTTGTCTACTTTTCTGTCTTATCACATGGTGCCTGGCACATAGAAAAGCTATTTCTTGAATTAGTGCATGAAATACATGGGGTCCCCCTGTTTCCTTCCATTATTTTCTCTAACAAAACAGAGCTATAACACTTTTATAACTGAGTTTTTTTAAAAAATGAAATTGTGCATAACATGCTATGTTATGATCTGCTCTCTTTTTCTAACTAAAAAGCATGTCTTTACAAAATGTCATCCTTTTTAATTATTCTGTTAATTTTGTCAAGATGGAGAAGTGCTTAAGGCATGAGATGTAGACTCAAATAGCCTGGGTTCAAATCCTGTCTCAGACATATTTTAGCTGTGTGACTGTAAGCAGATTACAAAATTGCCCAGGGCCTCACTTTCCTCCTCTGTATCACGGAGCTGGGAAAAGTACCTCCTAGAATGTCACACTAAGATGAGTCAACACGTGTGAAACACTTCGAACATTCCTGGACTGAGGGCTTCGTGTTTGTTGCTGCATTGGGATGGGCTCTCATAACAAGATACCATAGATAGGCAGCTTGAACAACAGAAATTTATTTCTCACAGTTTTAGAGATTGGGAAAGCCAAGATAAAGTGCCAGCAAGGTTCAGTTTCTGGTGAGGGCTCCCCTTCTGGATTGCAGATGGCAGCTTCTTGCTGTGCCCCCACAAGGCACAGAGAGGGAAAGCGAACATGTGCCCTCTGATGCCTCTTACTCCAAGGACGTTAGCCAGTCCCATTGATCAGGTCCCCACCCTTATGACCTCATAGCTTCCTTACTCCAAGTGCCACCATTGGTGGGTGGATATTCAGATGGCAGTTTGGGGTGGCACAGTTCAGTCTGTGGTGGTCACCCCTTGTTACCCATGCAGCTGATGGAATGTTACCGTCTGATACCGTTGATCAACTCCTATCACACGTATACATGGACGGCAAAGCCTGCAAAGAGTTTGTGGTATTTCTCTTTCCATAGTCATCAGTTTACTGTTTCAACCAGGAAAACTGCTTTTCACTGCTTGGCATTCCACTGGGGCTAGACTCTGGGCTAGGTTGGCTTTCTAGTCTCAGCCACACTACACAGTTCCATGTCTTTTGCTCACTCCCATACAGATGAGGAAACTGAGAGATCAAACCATGTGTTCCAGGTCACACAGCAAGGAAAGGATGGAACTAGAACTAAACCAGGTCCCTCTGACTCCAGACAATAGATCTTAAGATTTTCTGCACAGGAGCCAGTGCTGTGGCATAGTAGGCTAAGCCTCTGCCTGCGGTGCCAGCATCCCATATGGGCGCCAGTTCTACTCCTGGCTGCTCCTCTTCCAATCCAGCTCTCTGCTCTGGCCTGGGAAAGCAGTAGAAGATGGCCCAAGTGCTTGGAACCCTGCACCCGCATGGGAGACCTGGAAGGAGCTTCTGGCTCCTGGCTCCTGGCTTTGGATTGGTTTGGAGAGTGAACCAGTGGGTAGAAGAACTTTGTTTCTGTCTCTTCCTTTCTCTGTGAGGGTGTCTGAACCAGGGCTACTGTTTTCTGACTTCCTGAAGGGCATGGTGGTGGGTGTTTCTGTTTCGATCTTTTTTTTTTTTTTTTTTCCCAAGATGTTATTTATTTGAAAGGCAGAGTTATATAGAGAAAGATCCTCCATCTGCTGGTTCACTCTCAAATGGCCACAGAGGCCAGGGCTGATCCAGGCAAGGAGCCAGAAACTCCATTCGGGTCTCTCACATGAGTGGCAGAGACCCAAATACACTGCCTTCCCAAGTGCACTAGCAGGAAGCTGGATTGGAAGCAGAGTAGCTAGAACTCAAACCGGCACCCATGTGGGATGCCAGCATTGCAGGCGGTGGCTTAACCCACTGTGCCGCAGCCGCCAGCACCCCTGTTTTCCTTCTAAGGTCCATATCTGCTTTGGGCAGACGAGGGTGCTTGGACATCTGGTGTCAGCATTTGCTGCAGCTTTGGCGTCTGGGCTGCACGCTGGACGTCTGATGCCCCTTCCTGGGGACTTGTACGGGGAAGAGCTGCAGCCTGCAGAAACCAGTGGGAGAGGGCAGCCTCGTCTGTCTCGCCACTTACTGCTAAGAGGTGTGTTTGATTCACTGATGCACAAGGACAGTTTTCCTTTTCTTGCTGCTTTCTCAGTCACAACTGCGCCTCTGTCACTGAACTTTTGACTTGGGGACAGTTTATGAATCAGAAGTTATGAACGTGTTCGGTAGATCCAGCATGGCTCCCAGGAGTGGTTGTGTCCCCATTGTTTGTCCTGAACTTTTGAAGCTGATACTTAAAAGTTGACATATTTTGCATTTCAAACTTTTAAAGGCTCCACTGAAAACATAAGATGTGACAGCACTGGGGTGCTGAGTCTACACGATATCTCTCACTGGGGCCTTTGAATGGAGTGTGTGACGCTTGATGCCCTGCAGTCCCCCTACTCCAAATTGTCTCCCAACACCACAGCCAACATTGCTTGAACTGGTGTTTTTCTTGCACTGGAGAAATGGTACTTTGGACTTGTACTGTTTTCACAGCTGGGAAAGAAGATCTTCACGTGGTCTATCTTACTCCCAACCTCATTTTTGTTTCTATGTGATCTCTTTGTCCCTCCTACAGGCACGTACGAGAAAGTACGAGAAAAGAATTTCTACTTCCACACAAATTGTTTTTTGGTTATCTGTAATTTACCCAGCAACTTCCAGAATTTTGTACTTTACAGCTTCATCCTCCAAACTGTAATAACCAGGGAGGATTGTACACTTTCATTTTTGGCACAGAAGGATGTATAGTCAAAGCTAAACATAAAGCACAATCACTTTTTTTAAACTACCATTTCATAGAGCAAAAAAATCAGTTTTACACCCCAAAATTAAGGTAGGTGCGATCGTGAAGGAAAAAATTGGCATCCCCAATAAAAAAAAAAAGTGAGGGTGCAAGTAAGAGAAACCCTCTTAAGGCCCATACATGGGCTTCAGGAAGAGCCAAGTCCAGGAGTCACACATGAGGTCCTCAGTACCTGATCCCTTCCTCCTCCTCATCTCAGTTCTGCTTGCTTCTGCATTGGCTTCCTTTTCAGGAAGATTTTCCCTGGAAATACTGGTGGTTCTAGAAGCTCCAGACTTCCACGTCCAGTGAAGCTTCAAACCCTGTGAAAAGGAAGCAATCATCTCTCTTGATTATCTTAGTAAAGCTCTAAAAACTAGTTCAGTTCTCTTCTGTGGTCAGCTATGCTGGAGCAGTCATATGCAGTGCTCTGATTGGCTGAGCCTGAGTCACTTGACCTTGTGCATGGAAAAGATGGGGGGGGGGGGCAGGAATGGTTTCCCAAGGAGGATCCAAGTTCTGGTACCAGAAGGGGAAAATAATGCCTGCTGGCAAAGCATAAAGTTAACTAATGGATTATTGGATACATAAGTGAATGTCCTCTACTATCACCTTGCACCATGGCACGTTTGCACATTGTTCTTATTTTTTCCTGCCACCCTAGACTCAGGAGAGTGTCGATACCATCCAGCACTAGAATGCCTCTGTTGTAACGGAGTTGCTCCCCTGTATGGAGAGGCGACCTGCAGCCACTAATCACTGTGCTTGACATTGCTGTAGACCTCCAACTCCACGGAGAAGGCCATCACGCCACCAGAGCCGGAACCCGCGGGAGCAGCCCCGAAGGGCAAAGAGGGCTCCTCGAAGGACAAGAAGTCAGCTGCCGAGATGAGCAAGCGCAAGAATAGCAAGCAGGAAGCCGCGGCAACCGCCCAGTGCACAGAGCAGGCCGTGGTGGATGGAAACTCGCTGCAGAATGGGGACAAGGCCCAGAAGAGACCTGAGAAGCGGCAGCAATCCCTTGGAGGCTTCTTCAAAGGCCTGGTAGGTGGATTTTTGCTGCTGCTTTCTGAGCTGTCAGACAAAGGGGACGGTTGAATAGGAGCTGGCTGAACATTTGGCAAATATTCATTGTGTTCCCACTCCATGCCAGGCGCTGTGCTGGGCACAGGAAGCAAGGTGGACGCAGCCACTGGGGTTCCAGAGCCAGCATCAGGTGCAGAGTGGATAGGGGTGCCAGGCACTGCATGTGGGAGGAGCAGGAGGGGAGAAGGGAGTCATGGCAAGGGAGGCTGTGAGGCCGTGGTCAGGTCTGGGGCTTGGGGGCCAGGGTCAGAGGAGATTACAGGTCGGTGGGGCCTCCCCTTTGGCTGCAGGGGAGGTCTGAAGGCAGACAGTGGGAGCAACAGGTGCAAGGGTGGGATGGCAAGAAGCCTGGGGTTGGCGTTCAGTCTGCTGGGATGGATGGGGAGACAGTGCCCGATGGCCCTGGGGGATGCAGTCATCCCTGGGCAAGAGCTGCTCCAGTGGACCTGTCCCCTGTGAGAGGAGGCCGTGTGACCTTTGCCTGCTTTCTTCATGTTTTATCTGGCTCTTCCTGGTCTCCTCCCAGACCATTGGCTTTGGGAGGAGAGTGACCATGTCTGTCAAGGACTGATGTGCTGTCCTCCCATACAAGACACCCTGGGGTACTTGTCGAAAGAAAAAAGTGAGTGAGTCTTGGGTGGATGGAGTGGAATATGGCATGAGTAGGCATTTGATTACCCCTGGAATAATGTCAGCTCTGCAAATCTGGGGAGTCCGTAGGGTCATTACTCAGATTATAAGCAGGGAGATTCCTGTAGTCAGGGCATTGGTTTCAGTGTCTCCCAAAGGCCCAGGTGTTAAAGGCTTGGCCCAGGGTGCTACTATTGGGAAAGGTAGAGATTTGATCCAATGACAGTGTCTAGGAGGTGGGCCTAGTGGGAGGTGCTGAGGCCACTGAGGTCCCTGGGCCCTGGGAAGGTAGTACTCAAGAGGTCTCTCAATCCTGGGCTGTGATCCAAAATTGTGACCCCAAATAAACCTTCTTCCTTTACAAGTAGCTCCTCTCGGCTATTTGTCAGAGCAATGAAAATCTGACACAGTGATACTACACCAAGTCAGAGAAGAAGGAGGGAGGTCTTAGCCAGGACCATGGGGATGTGGCTAGAGCTTGGGGCGACCAGGGACCATTGACTCCAGCAGAGAACTGGGGTCAACCTTGTGGCAGCACAAAGTGAGCTGACCTCAACCCACTTACCTTTCAGAACCACTCTGTCCCGTGGATACCTGTGGACACCTGTGGCCTCCAACATGGAGGTAGATGAGTCCACAGACCCTCTGCCCCAGCAGTGGGCCTCAGAACAGCATCCCCGTGGAGCTTGTTAGAAATTCAGAATCTCAGCCGGTGCTGCAGTGGCTCACTAGGCTAATCCTCCCCTGCGGTGCTGGCACCCCGGGGTTCTAGTCCCAGTTGGGGCGCCAGGTTCTGTCCCAGTTGCTCCTCTTCCAGTCCAGCTCTCTGCTGTGGCCCGGGAAGGCAGTGGAGGATGGCCCAGGTCCTTGGGCCCTGCACTTGCATGGGAAGCACCTGGCTCCTGGCTTCAAATCAGCGAGGTGTGCCGGTTTGCAGCGGCCATTGGGGGTTGAACCAACGGAAAAGGAAGACGTTTCTCTCTGTCTCTCACTGTCCACTCTGCCTGTCAAAAAAAAGAAAAAAAGAAAAAAGAAAAGAAATTGAAAATCTCAGTCCCAACCGTAGAGATTTCTGAGAACCATCGTTTTCTGCCTCATCTCTGTCCTCGAATTCGTGTGGGACCTGCACTTGAGGTGGTGATAAAAAGTAAGACTTGAGGCTGTTTGGAGAAGTTCTTGCCCAGAGTCCTTGCTCTTCCCAGCTCCTCGGGGAGCAGGCCTGTCTCCAGTTCTCAAGAGAATAGCCTCAGAAAAGGAAGGCATGTGAGGACCGATCCCCGTCGGGTGGTTCAGCTGGGGTCTGCATCTCCAGGCTCAGTTCTCACACCCTGCAGGTGGGTGGCATCCTAATCATACTTGCCTCAGTTAGTCCCAGACTGACTGTGTGTTTTCTCTACCTCTCAATTCTCTGCAGAGTTGTGGTACACGGGGTGGTGCACACTCGGGGAGGGGTGGTCCCAAAGCTTCTGAGCTCAGAGCCACAGCTCGCTTCTCTGGAATTCTTGGGTGATCTCTGTGCATCCCCTGTGAACCCCTGATTTGGGGTGGGGATGCTCCTAATCCAGTGGTCCTTAACCAGGGGTTATTTTGTGTGCCAGGGGACATCTGGTGATGTTCAGAGGCAACTTTTTTCATTGTCACAACTCTGAGTAGGTGCTGCGGGGATGTTGTATGCCAGACATGTTGCTAACTGTCCTGTAAGGTGGACAACAATCCCCATAGCAAAGAAGTATCCATCCCTAAGCATCAGTAGGGCCAGAGGCAGCAGCAGAGGCTGGACTCCGTCCAGGGCTCCCAAGCCCAAGCCTGCGTTCATCTGGACATCTACAGCCATGATGATGGAGCCTCAGAGGCTCCACCTGGATGTGTCCCCCCGGGGTTGCCTGACTGGACAGGAATCAGGAGCCAAAGTCAAGGTTCAAATCCTGATGCTCCAATGTGGGACCAGACATCTCAGCCAGCCTTGTAAGTGCTGGGCCGAACACCTGCCCGCATTTTCTTTTCTTTTTGAATAGAGGGGCTTTCTTTTACAGGAAATGTTTAGAAGTTCTGTGTGTGTGTGCACAGACACATGTGCGTGGACGAGCGTGTGCAGCTGGTCCCCAGCTTAACGCTGGCATCACGCATGGTTCTCCAGCTTCACAGGGGTGTGGACGGGACATGTGTCCAGTAGAAACGTGCTTGGACATGCATTAAGCATGTGTCAGTGGAGAGGACACACACAACCTTCACTCTCAGCACGATAATTCAACACTCATTGTGCACCAGGCTTTGTGGCAGAGGGTTTTGCCCAGCTGGAGGCAGTGTTCTGACACTTTAAAAAAAAATGATTTATTTATTTATTTGAAAGGCAGAGAGAGAGAGAGAGAGAGAGGTCTTCCATCTGTTGGTTCACTCCCCAGATGGCTGCAACTGTGCCAATCTGAAGCCAGGAGCCAGGATCTTCCTCTGGGTCTCCCACATGGGTGCAGGGGCCCAAGGACGTGGGCCATCCTCCACTGCTTTCCCAGACCACAACAGAGAGCTGGATCGGAAGTGGAGCAGCCGGGACTCAACAGGCACCCTAATGGGATGCCGGCGCCGCAGGTGGCAGCTTAACCTGCTATGCCACAGCGCGGGCCCCAGCACTTCATTTTTAAATGTCAGCATTTAACTTTAAAAACAATAGGACAGTCTGCTAGTGAAATGACGTCCATCTATAAGGCAATAGCAGCCCACGTTTGCTGTAGTTAGTCTGAGGGGACCCAGGGTCACAGTACCTAAGGATGGCACTGCACAGCTAAGCTTTGATAGAGGGAGTGGCTGGGGTGGGGGAGGCACAGAGACATGCAGGGGCAGGCAGGACGCACCTTCCCTCTGGGCCAGCCTGGGGCGGGACCAGAAACCAGAAGCAGCTTGTTCCTGGTTTGAACCTGGCTCCACCAGGCCACGGCTGTGTGACCCTGGCCAAGTCACTTCTGAGTTTCAGGCATCAGAGCAAGGAGGCTAACAGCAGTCACGTGCCAGGCTAAGCAGGAAGATGAGGAGAGAAAATGGCAGTTCTCACAGGTCCAGAAAGAGCAACTGTGGTGAGACTATCATGTCGCCAGCCCTGGCCCGAGGCTGAGAGGGAAGGGGGGAGGAGGGGGAGGACTCAGCCCTGCCTCGAGGGCATAAATACATTGGAGCTCAGGCTCCTCCTGTGTCCCCGGGAGGGCCAGTGGGGTCACTGTCGCTGGCAGCCTAGCCGGCTGGACACCCCTTGGGCTGGGGAGGAGGGCACCCATGAAGCCTGGAGTGACGCAGCAGTCCTCACAACCCGTGTGGCCGGCCCCTTGAGACTAGGTTTCAGTAGCCGTTGAGGGGGGTGGGTCCTGTCTTCTTTAGACCCCTGAAGACCCCGGCACGTGTTCTGCAGAGCAGATGCTCAGCACGTGCTGTTGAGTGAACCCAGCCACCACCACTGGAAGGAGTAGCAGTGGCTCTCCTACAGCCCCAAGAGGGGACAGAGCCTCTCCCAGGCACTTCACGTGAATCAGCATTTCACGTTCAGCACTTAAGGTGCATAGAGTTAAGTACTTGACCGAAGTCACACAGCGAGGGAGGGCAGATCTGGGATTCAAACCCCAGGAATCTGACTCCAGTGTTAAATTATGTTCTATCCTATTACACAGTGCAGTATATACTAATGCGAACCTGTATTGTCCCATGCCACGTATGCTGCAATGTACTGCACTAGAGATATGATACTGCAGACATATACCATAGATACTATTTTTTTTAAGATTTTTATTTATTTATTTGAGAGGTAAGGTTACAGACAGTGAGAGGGAGAGACAGAGAAAGGTCTTCCATCCCCTCCCCAAATGGCTGCAAATGCCGGAGTTGAGACAATCCAAAACCAGGAGTCAGGAACTTCTTCCAGGTCTCCCACTGGCCCAAGCACTTGGGTCATCTTCTACTGCTTTCCCAGGCCATAGCAGAGAGCTGGATTGGAAGTGGAGCAGCTGGAACTAGAACCAGTGCCCATATAGGATGCTGGCTCCACAGGTGGAGGATTAACCTACTGTGCCACAGTGCCAGCCCCATAGATACTATTATACACACCCCATATACACCCTATATCTATCAATATGTACTATGCTACAGTTAGTACTATATTTACTATACTATAGAAGACCATGCATACTAGACAACATACTACACTATAAAATGTATAGTATAGTATGCAACACTATGCATCATATTATATTTATTTTATGATGGTACATGGTATTAGCCTGCCTTATATATTATACTGTACTATATATACTATACTTTATATCCTGTACCCTATTATAATACCTTTTCTATACGATACTACTGTATGTGGATGCCCTACACTATATGTTATGCTGTACTATAGTGCATTACATTCATCATACTATACATACATCTGTACTATATAATACACACTATCTTATACTATGCTATGCTACACTATACTATCTGTATGTTCCTCTGTTCCACCCCATACTGTACTGTACACATATGATACTATGGTATATCCTACTGTCCTGTCCTATACTCTGTAACCCTCTAGGACCCTGTCCTCTAAGTTAGGGCCCACGGTGCCTCTGATATATGTAGTAATGTGGACGAATCTCAGATCCACGTGCTGCATGAAAGAAGCAAGGCTGAGAGGCTCTTCATCCTGATCCCACGATCCAACATCCTGGAAAAGACCAAACTCCAGGGACAGAGAAGGCACCGGTGGTTCCAGGGTCTGCGAGTGGGGAGGTCTTAACCACAGAGGAGCCATACAAGGTCCTGAGTTGGGAGGTGATAGCGTGCACATGTGTGTCAGCCTACGCTCATAGACCATGTACAGAAAGGATTCGTGTCAATCTTTGTAGGTTACACTTGACAGCAAAGGTAAAACAACAGCTGAATTAACAACACTCATGCCTACCCACCCATTCATTCGCCTGCATTCCGTTGATACCAAGGGCGCCTCTTCTGTGCCAGGCTCTGGCAACACCCGAGGGCACAGGTGGCAGAACCCACAGAGCTTTTGTGCTCATGGAAACAGAGGTTAGATCAAACAGACAATCAGACCACTGAAGAGTGCTGGGTTTTATAAGAAAAGAAGACTGTGGTCCGGGGAGGCAATGGGTAAGGTGAGCTAGAATCGTAGGGATTTGGAAACCCCGGGGGGGGGGGGGGGGGAAGGGGTGAACTCACTGCATCTTAGGAGCAACTCCCTGAGATGAGTCTTTTCATTCCCTCCTTAAAGAAACCGAAGCACAGCATTAAGTCACTTGTCTGAGATTTCACAAAGCTAGAAAGTGATGTACCTGGGCATTGAACCGGGATCTCTGGTAGGAGGCCACCCTTCATCCTGCGTTCGTGAATGAGATGTGTTTGCTTAGCACCCACTGAACACGCCGTGACTGCCGATCAATGGCTCCCACGTCTTTATGTCTTTCTCCAGGGACCCAAGCGGATGTCGGATGCTCAAGTGCAAACAGACCCTGTGTCCATCGGCCCCGTCGGCAAATCCAAGTAATCAAATCTCCACGGTGCCCTCCGGGTTCTCATCCCCCATCTCCTCACCAGACAGACTCCATGTACATAGCTTTCCTTCGGATGCCCGCCCAGTGAAATCCTGCCTACAGAGACAGCCCGGGCTGCGATTGTATGTTGTGGGGCATGGTTTTTGTCTCAGGTCCAGTCTTTCTGGCAAACAACAGTCGAGGTGTTTTAGCAGGTGGACTAGGCAGGTCAGAGGGGTTGAGGAGGGGGTTGGCATGCGTTTTGGTTCAGTTTGATAAATGGTGGAGGCAGGTGAAGTGACGGAAGAAACACGCCAGTGAGAAGGAATGGAGTTCTGTGCTGGACGCACACTCGCACCCTCAGCCTGGGGAGGGGAGGCCAGAACCCATTTGTCTGAGTTCACGTTTCCAGGACGGCGAACACAGGCTCTGCATCGGGCAGTCGCCAATTTCCGGGAATGGAATGTGTGGCTATGAAAAAGCAATGAGTAAGAATGGCTTTTTTCTAACAGGGTCTCTGAAAGTTGCTGAACAGAGAGAAATGGAGAGGGCTTGAGACAATTTGGAAAAACAATTGCTTAACAGGCTCAGGGACAAGGACCAGTGTGACAGCTTCAACAAATAAAGGAAGTTGCAAGTTTACCACCAGGGGGCGCCAGGGTCTCCTTTAATCCTGCCTCCTTTAGCCTAACAAAGATTGGTCCTTTCCTCGTGGCTGAGGGACTGGCTTCTCTGTTCTGACACTTATCTCAGTCTGTCTGTAACTTCCTAATGTTCCCAAGATGTGCTCTGATAAAACCTCTCCCTAACCCCAGTTAATAAAAATTTACAGATTATTCAAACACCTGAGTTTTTTTTTTAATGCTTTACAGAGAAAGAAATAAGACCATGAGTCTATTAAAATGTAATTCAAAGTAGCGAACCATTGACTACTGACAGGCATGTATACTGTACCTTTCTGTTTCTGATTTAATAAAAAATGTATCTACTTCTAAAGTATCTTTTAATGTTCAACTTTTAAAGCAGGTCTCTCCAGCTCTATGTCTGAGATGGGTTGCAGTCAATGTGCTTCCTCCTTTGTCTTCTTTGGAAAATAATCCCCTCGCAAACCCCTCTGGATTTCCTTGTAAATGTGTGCACAGACTTACCCACATACACACACACGTGTGTCCACACATGTATCTCTGCATGTCCACACATGATGCATAATAGAAGTGCTGAACCAAGACAAAGTTTCAGATGCATGTGGCACACTGACAGTGGGTTCCTGGGGAAGAGGGAGGGGACAGTACAGGGGCTGAGGAGGAGTTGGGCAAGGAGCAGGCTCAGCTGGAACATGAATTACACCACAGTTGGTCCAACCTCCAGGCAAGATGCTGAGCCTTTGTATCCAGTAGGGGAGGCAGGGGCTGCCCTGGGAGGTGGTAGGGCCACGAAGCTGCCCCTCCTGCACTGAGAAGCCAAGATCCCCAAGCAGCTGGCGGATGACTGCATGGTGTCCCCTACCTGCATATTCAGATACATCTCACATGCACACGTGTGCATACATACATGCATGTCAGAATGTATAAATACATGTGCACACACACGGCACATGGAACTAGTACCAACTGACACATGCACACTGGCTCACATGGCTGCATCCCCTGGTAGAAATCAACACTGCATGTTCTCTCCCAATATGGAGCTGGATAGAGACCTGTCTGTCCCTTAGGAAAATTAGACCCCAGCTCTGGCAAAAAGGCCTTCGGGAAATGCATGCAGAGAACAGGTATCTGGCCTGGCATTACACGCCTGCGTGCCACATCAGACTGCCTGGGTTAGATGGGCGGCTCTGGCTCCTGACCGCAGCTTCCCGCCGATGCAGATCCTGGGAGGTAGCGGTGATGGCCAAGCTGGAGCCTGAGTTGAGCCCTGGCTCGAGCTCCCAGCTTCAGGCCAGCCCAGCCCCAGGTGTCGCAGCCTTTTGAGGAGTGAAGCAACACATGGGAGCTCTGTCTCTCCTTCTCTCTCACAAATACGTGATTTCTAAAAAGAAAATGCGCTCGATAAAATGCAGAATCTCCAAAAACCCAGAGTAGGGGGCTGCTGGAGGCTGCTGGCTCCGCGCTTGGACGGGCCCGCACCCCAGCTTTCAGATGCAGACGCATGGCCCCTTCTGCAGCCCTGGAGACTGGCGCTGTGTGCCCGTGCCCCAGCTAAGAGCTCCCGTGCCCCTCCGTGCCCTCGGCACAGCGCAGAACAAACCTAGGGGAGGTGACTTTCCTGTGGTGCAGGAAGACCACGCAGCTGCCAGCTCCTTTGTCCCCAGCGCCCCCAGGGCCTCCACAGAGGGAGGCAGTAGTGTCATTGGCCACTCTCACTTCACTGGGCAGTGGCTTTTTGCAGGCGCATGCGCGCGCACCCCGCACCCCCCCACCCCCACCCCACCCCCCCCACCCCCCCCACCCCCCCCCCGTGAAAAGTGCTCCCAGGCCAGAGCGGGGGAAAGCAGACCCAGTGAGGAGTCTCGCAGGGGCACCAAGGCAAGTGGCAGCATGTGGCAGGAAACACCCACCGCAGTCTCTCCACAAAGCCCACCCACGGCCCCAGTCCTGGTCTCCCATCCCCCTCGGGCCACAGAAAGGAACAACCTTGTAATAAAATTGTTTTGTTTTGTTTTGTTTTTTTAAAAAAAAGGCAAGAAAATGTAAGCCAGAGAGAACTCAAAAAACTCTAATTCCAGGTGTAGCTTCAGAAGCAACTTACAAGGCCACTTTGGTGCTTTGGGTGTTCGTGTGTGTGTGTGTGTGTGTGTGGTTGAGTTCAGAGCACATCCCTGAGACATTTACGGTAAATGCTCCTCTCCAGGCTTCTTGCTGGACTAGTAAAAAAAGAAAAACTCCCAGGTGAGGGCCAGAGAGCCCTGGGGACCCAGACTCACAGGGCACGGAGCTCCCCTGGGATGGGGAAGGGTCTGCAAACGGCCCTGGGCACGGAAAGGGGTACACAGCGGGGCACGGGGAAGAGCCAGGCAGAGCCAGGCCGGGCGCCGGGCTGCCTGTGTCAGCCTTACTATTTATTTCCGTATTTATCTATTTTTAGGCGCACAGGGAAATCTATCCTCTCCCTCGCCAAGAAGAAGTGGCCTTTCCAAGAACGGAGCTATTGAGCTGGCATGGCTGTCCTCACGTATGCAGCACGCCACACACACTCACACACGCACACGCGCACACAGCTCTGGCCTCCAGTTGCAGCTGACAGTGACTTTCTGACTGATGTCTGTTAAAGAATTCATTCAAAAGAGCAGTCGCTCCCCAGAATTCATCATCCTGGGGACCTGGAGATGCCACAGGCACGGAAAAGAGGAAGGGAAGTGCTTGTGTTTTTGTTTGTACCTCCTTGCTCTTTAAACAAATGAACAAATGATCAGGGATTTAACCTCTCTCTCTCTCTCTCTCTCTCTCTCTCTCTCTCTCTCTCTCTCTCTTTCACTTTGTTTGCAAATAGTCCAAATGCACACTAGGGTCCCATTAAATTAGATTCCAAGAGACCAGCAGGTGTCCCGCTGGCTCCTTCCCAAGGAGCGTGGAAGGAAGCAGGTTCCCCCAATCTGGATCCCTGCCGTCTGTCCCATAGTCCCAGGCCGATCTGAGGCCCTAAAACACAAAGTCGGCTCCGCTCACCGCCTTCCAGAGAGAGAAATGGCTCCAATTATTAACTTACCCACGTGGTGGATACCGGGGGCTGGCGGCACCCACCCTCTCAGCGCCCCTCCTTAAAGGGCAAGTTGGAGTGGTGAGTAGAATTAGGCTCCTCTGTGGTCGCGACTTTGTTCACTCCATCAGTAGAAATGAAGTGGCTGGCCCTCCTGCAAATGACGGGCTCCATTAGGAAGAAAAGAAATAACTGACCGAGCAACAAATTCTGTGCATTTGTAATTCAGATCCTTAGCTGGGCAGGGTCCAGTCCTCTGCATAAATTGGCTTTCTGGGAAGTTTAACTCTTTAGTCGCTGTCACCTCCGTCCAGAGCGCCAGTTACTGTGGCCGCTGGCCCTTTAATGCACCAGAGCGGAGGCAGACGTCCGTGCCATTTCGCAGAAGCCAGGATAACAGCAATCAGGTCTTGCGTGATCAAAGTTTACAGTTTATAAAGTGCTTTCTGATACATCACCTAATTTAGAGTTGTGTGTCCCCGACCGCATTTAACTGCTCCCTTGTTGCATTTTATTGTGGGGGAGGGGAAGCTGGCAGGCACCTCTCTGGGGTTTTTGTTCTTGTTTTTCAAATGAGCACTCCTTGACAAAATGGCCCCCAGCTGCCTGCAATGATTGCTGTTGAAGGCGCTCATTCCTTAGGTGAGTGACTCCCACTAGAGTGCGGTTTTAGCTCAATCAACCACATGGGGGCGCTCCAGGACCTGGGGTTCTACAGTCTCTATCCAGGCTTTTTCCCTGGTTGCGTAATCAGGGAATTGGGCCAGAGCAGGGTGAGAGTGTGTGTTGATCAATTCTAGAAAGCCGTCATCAAGTTTAAGAACTAGCATGAGGAAGCCAAACCAAGCAGGTCAGTTGCCTTCTATGATTCCTAGCCGTCCGAACCAAGATAAAGTCGGTTGGTTGCTTTTCCCATTCTCCTCTACTCCATCTTGGAAAAAGCTCAAGGCAGGATGTGTGATTGTCCAGCATTTAAAGTCATCCTGAGTGGCCCATTATGCTCCACAAAGCGGCCGGATCAGCCCGTCACTTTCTCCACACCAACTCCAGGGCAGGGGACTTCAGCTCTCAGCGTCCTCATCGGCAGTGGGCTCGTGACAGTACCTCCCCGTGGGACTGCTGTGAGCAGGGAGTGAGATGGTCCATCCCAGATGGTGAAGTGGTGCCACTTAAGAGCCACCTAGCTAATGAGAACCATTGTACCATCGGCAGCTGTTAGCACCAAGTAGCCGAAAATCCCCTGCTCAAATGGGGTGATAAAAGTGAGAAGCATACATAAGGAGCTACGTAACAGCACTGGATTTGATTCTCAGAGACTCTTCTGGTGAATAATGACAAGGAAATTTATCTTTACATGTGGCAGGTGCTGTGTGACAGCCTGGCTCTGATGCTCTGAGACTCTGCCCTGCCCTGTTCTTTGGGTTGATTTCATCCTAAAACTGGTGCCAGTCACTTGGCAGGTGATCAGCCCAGTGGCTCTTAAAGTGGTTCACAGGACCCTAAGCATCAGCATCACCAAGAATTTATCAGGATTAAAAACTCTCTAGCTGCAGTCCCTTGGATCAAAGACTAGTGCAGTGGGAGCCAGTCATGTTTGAATAAGCCTTCCAGGGGGTTCTGACCCAGGACAAAATTGGAAACCAATGGCCTACACAAAGCTACCACTTCTCGGAGCATCGATAAAGTGTTTGGTGTGAAGCCCAGCCTTCATGATGCATAGATAATAAAAGCTAACATTGGACCTACTGTACACAGGTATCGTGTGCCACATGAATGGTTTGTACACTGCCCATTTTACAGATGAAGACGCTAAAATTCGGAGACAAAAAGCGACTTTGCCCATGCAAACACATGGCAGACTCAACCTAAGCTCTTAAAGGCACTGCCTTCCTGTTTGTGGGAGAGACAGGCAGGCAGAAGACAATGACACGAAGCAAGAGAGGCAAGCCGCAAGATGTTGTGGGAGACAGAGGAAGGCACTGCCACGTGATCGTAGTGGGTGGAGACTGGCTAAGCCATTTGAGGAGGTGCCAGTTGAGCTAACTCACAAAGAAAGAAGCAGGGCTGGCCCAGGGGCTCCCAGTGGAGCCGCAAGTGCAAAAGCACAGAGCCTCTAGGGACACAGGGAAGTGCTCCAGCACGGCTGCAGGTAGGAAAGGTAAGAGGGAGGAGGCAGGGAGACATCACAGACCAGATCATCCAGGACAGGTAGCAAGGAGTCCATTGAAGGAGGTTGAAACCATCTTCCTAGGGCAATGGAGGAGACCCCAGCTAGGGAGTCACATAGGTTTGTATTGGGCTGCTGGTGGGATCTGAGACAAACTCAAGTCAACGACAACTCGTTGAGTGCCCTCAGCTATCTGCTAGATAACCATAGAATGCCATCATTTACTTTTTAAATTCCTTTAAAAGTATAACCAACAGCCTAGATACAGTCTCTAATGGCTTTGGCTAATGTTTAAAAGAAAAAATTGAGACCGGTTTAGCTTAGCAAAGATTGCTTAAGCAAGAAAAAGATTCTAGAACTAGTCAGCACTCTAGACCCAAGATGGCTCCTGATGCCTGTTCTTACAAAGCCAGGAGCCACTCTTATACCAGATTGACAGGAAATGAGTTGTGTAGTCTGGCTTTGCCTTATTTGAGCATAATTTGGCAGTCTTCGGCCTGGTATTGGTTGAGGGGTCAGCTGCTGTGATTGGTGGAGTGGTCGGCTACTGTGATTGGTTGATGCTCAGTTGCTTAGCTACAAAAGATTTCATTTGGGCTACTACCAGCTCACACATCAAGCTAGGTTGTAGTTCATTGCATACCAGGTCCCTCTGGGCCAAACTCATGTTTAAGTGTGGAGGCTGGCTTAGATCCATTTATTCCAGTTCAGCCCCCTTGAAAGAACCTTACATGTTCATTTCAGGGCGTCTCAAGTGTAAATTTGGAACTTAGCTCCGCCATCCACCCAGATGACCCACACCTGTGATCTGAGGCTGTGCGCTCTTGAGCAAATCGCCTTCCTTTGTGGAGCCTTCGTCTGTTCCTTTAAAAAATGGGAATAATGGTGGCACTAAGAAAGCTGCTAAGAAGCGTGAGGGAGACAGTGGCCTTGGTGCACACAGGCACATTGCCTGGCAGGCGGTAAGAGCTCCCTCCGCCGGCATCACTGAGAAGGGTGCAGAGGACAACAGCCGACACAGAACACGCGGCCGCTCCTTCATGGCTCGAAGTCTTCAGAGCACCCCTAAACTTTATCCAGTCTCTGCTCGTTTTGAGAGCCAGTTGGCTGACTGGCTCATACAGAAAGAAAAGGAAGAGAGGGAGGAAGGGAGGGAGGGAGGAAGGGAGGAGGGAAGGATGGAGGGAGGAAGGGAGGAGAGTAAAGAAGAATGTTTGATTTGCCCCGATGTTCATCCCATTCTAAAGTAAAGTGAAGCTTCTGGGTCTGCCCTTGGCTTTTCTTGGTTGTGTCTACTTACATTCTGAGCCAGGTCGCCACGGCAGAAGGTTCTGCAGATGGCCTCCCCCATCTCTTTCAGCCCACTCTGAGTTCGCCGGCAGCACCGACAGCTCCCCGCATCAAAGGCCCTTGCTCTTTACTCTCCTTACTTTCCCCGGGGGCTGGGGGAGCATGTGGAATCCACCAGCGGGGCATTCTGGAAAAACCTGAAATGTTGTGTCCCCAGGGACAAACCTCAACTAAAGAGGGATCGGAGATGGAAAAGAAACATCTCGGCTTCCCCATCTCTCAATGGGACAATGGTGGGGTGTCTCCATTGTTCCCTCCTGGGTCCTCAGCAAGACTGAACCACAGCTGCCCACGTTAGCAACCAACTTATGAACATCCCTCTTCCCCCATTTGTGCTTCCTGGGATCACCTCCCAAACAAGCCACCTGCACCCAAAAGACCACCTCGGGGTCTGCCTCTCACTTAGGGTCTTCACCAGGAAACCCAGCCCCTGCAAGTAGTTGGATGAGGGACATGGAAATTGTCACTCGTTTTCAAGGTGCGGAAGGAGTTCAAAGACAAGCATGGGGCTCCCAGAAAGGAGAGCCAGAAGGAAGCTATGACAGCATGGCTTGATGTCACAGGAGCTGGGGATCCTGAGCGCCCTGGGGGAAGGAGACAGCCAGGCCAGTGGAAAGGAGGTTGGGTAGGGGTACTTGGGACCTGGGGGCTCCCTGGATGCGTTGCCTTTCTGTTGATAGGAGGGACAGGGAAGCTATCTCAGCATCAGTGTTTCCTGCTGGCTGACCCAACCCTGAAGCCTGCTGGCCATGGAGCCCGAGAGACGCAGTTTGGAGAGAAGCTTGTAGAGAGGATCCAAGAACAAACAAGCAAACACCCACCCCAGTTTGAGGCTCTGCACCAAGAGAGGAAAGCTCAGGGAACATTCCTGGTTGAGGTCCCACCTCCCACCCCGGGGCTGAGTAAATGAACGTGGATGGGGTTTTGGTCACGTGGATGGGGTTTTGGTCACGGCACATCCCTGGCCCCTTGCTTATCTTCAGAGCAGAGCTGTGGTTAGGAACACAGGCTCAGGGTGCAAATGGGCCTTGGTTGAAATCCCACTTCTGCTACTTGCTAACCACGTGGTCTTGAGCAAGTCTTAACTTCTTCAAACTCCACTTTTCATCCATAAAATGAAGATGACAATGAAATCCACTCCATTGAGTTGCTATGGGGATTTAATGATACACTCCACACAAAGCAGTTAGCACTGTGTCCGGCATGCAGTAAATACCTAATAAATGTCTGTGCTTCTGGAAGCATTTTGGGATTCCACTGTTCTTTAAGTGTCAGCCCATTAAAATTCCTTCTAGAATTTGTTTCTCTTTATCACTTATGCCCCCACCTTCAGTGTCTATTTAGAATCTGCTGCCTTAGTCCCTACTTCATTGCCTTTAAAAAAAAAAAAAAAAAGTCACTTTCACAGAGGTTCTGCCAGCCCTGAGCAGGAACAGCTTTTCTCCTCCCTTCTTGGCTCACAACCCTCTGCCCGCATCCCCCACCCCCTCCCTATCTTGGCTGGCCAGTTGTTCACAAGTAGCTTAGCAGTTTTGAGAATACAAAAACAGGAAATTATGCCCCAGCCCTGACTAAGGCTAAAAAACTCATGCAAACCCTTCAACGAAAAGATTTCTTCAGCTCTCAAAAACTAGAACCTTGAAAAATCAGGTCCCTGGGCCAAGATCGCTGGATTTGCTTAATCATTTCCTTTGCAAATCTGTAGTCTATTTAAACATGAAGAAGAGATGGTGAGAAAGGAAGAGGCGGGAGTTGAAATGTTGTAAGTCGACCGCAAGACAGGACAGGGCATTCTGGGGTGGAGGAAGGGAGGCATTTTTCATTAATCCCTCAGTGGCAGTACAGCCTAAGAGATCAGCTCGGGAACACTGTTTGTTAGCCAAGAAATGGCCATTCTAGGCTATTCTTTTGTGCTGACCCAGAAGGAAATATCACAGCCTTCTTCCTTCAGTGGCTCAAGAGAGAAGAGCAGAGCCGAGAAGGCTGACGCCCTGGGCTGGCCGTTTGTGGCGTCCCACAGCAGCCATGCTGAGTGTTCACAAACCCTGCACTGTGTAGAGAGGACAGGGCTGGGTTCCCCCTGGGTCAGTGCCTGAGGAGTGCTGAGGAGTCTGCTGGAGGCTCCCAACTGCAAGAATATAAAGTGGGTGACCCAGAGCTGTTTTCTGGTTAAAATTCTGGGAAAACAAAAGGAAATGGCTTCTTTTGCCCTTCTGTGAACATTTCCTGCCAAAGTACTTTAATCATCCTTACAGTAAGTCCCTGTCATTGTTTGTCTTTTAAACTGAGAACCAACCTGTTAGTGTTGATCCAGCATAAAGAATAGCATAGCATAGCATAGAATAGAATAGAATAGAATAGAACAGAACAGAATAGGATAGAATAGATCTTAAGATGCATAAAGTAACATAGGTAATATAAACTAGTGAAAGCTTTGTTTGTGTTATAAACCCAAGTCTCAAGATATATTTCTTATTATGGCTTATAATAAGAAAAATTTAAAGTCTCTGCCCTTTCTACAGTATTGTGATTAAAAGTGTGGAATCTGGAGGGCAAACATTTGGTACAGTAATAAAGATGCCACTTGGGACATCTGCATCCCATATCAGAGTTCAAGTTCCAGCTCTGCTCTGGGTTTCAGGTTACTGCTATTGTGCATCCCGACAAGTAACAGGTGATGGCTCAAATACTGGGGTCCCTGCCAACCGCATTGGAGACTCAAATTAAGTTCCAGGCTCCTGGCTTTGGCCTGGCCCAGCCCTGGCTGTCTCAGGCCTTTGGGGAGTGAACCAGTAGATGGACGATCTCTGTCTCTCTGTCTCTGTCTCTGTCTCTCTCTCTCTCTCTCCCTCCATCTCACTACCCTTCAAATAGAGAAATAAGGAAAATGTAGCATCTGGAGTATGTTGGCATAGGTGTGAATCTCAGCCTGCCACTTACTACTTGAGGTTGCCAAAGTGGATCAACTTCTCTGGATTTCAGCAACTTTGGAAATTACAACACAGCACAGAGAAATCTCAAACTTAGTATTGGATCTCACAGTCTCAGGGGTTCTGAGGTCACTTATTTTTGGAAAGTGCCATCCTGCCCCTGTATCTTTCCTTTGGCCCCAGACTGCTGCTAATCTTTTGGGGTCCAATCCTCCTAATTAAAACTACTCATTCCAGCCTAACTGCTTTTCCTCTGATCTTTTCTCACTCCTTTGATCCCGAGTTGCTATCTCTGTTATTATCTGGGGAAACCAAAGCTCCAGATCCAAAACTTCTCTCCAGAAAATGGCTAAACCACTACTCACAGACTACTTCATTTACTGGGCATAGCTGCAAACACTAGACCAAATCTATCTATGTATCCATCAATCATCCTAGACCAGAGTCATGGTGTCCTACTTTTATGGAAAGCAATAATGAGACTGACAGCTGACTTTTCAGCAGTGCTAATGGGAGCCAGAGAGCAGAAAGGAAGGAAGGAAAGTTGGGAAACAACAGAGGGAGAGGAGGAGGGAGAGAAAGGTAGGGAAGGGAGGGAGGGAGGGAGAGAGGGAAGGAGGGAAAGAGGGAGGGAGGGAGGGAGGGAAGGAGGGAAAGAGGGAGGGAGGGAGGGAGGGAAAGAGGGAGGAGGGAGGGAGAAAGGGAGGGAGGGAGTTCAGCAGCTGAGAGAAAGTAGCTGCCAAACTTTAATTCGACATTTAATAAAAATGCTCATCCACACTGAAGACAAAATCAATATGTCTTAGGAAAACAAAACCTGACTTAAACATTAACAGCATCCCCTCACTAAAAGAAGTCTTTTAAGAGAAAAACAAAATGGCCTAAGAGAAAATAAAAAATTCAGAAAAAAATGAAGAATGACATAAAGACAAACGTGTTAGTAAATCTAAATGACCATCCACTGTATCAAAAGATAATGATGTCCTGTGAAGTTTAAATATATAGAGAATCAAAAGATGTGACAGCAACAACACAAAAAATTGGCATCGAGAGAAAAAAATTAAACATGACCCCACATCCTTATGTTTCCTGAGAAGCAGTAGACAGACCGATTTTATTAGACTCTGACAAGTCAGGGATAATAATTTTAATCAGGATTTTAAATAAAAGAAAATATGGAAATAACAAGCTAATAGGAGAAAAGGGATCATTTTTAAAAATTGTCCTTAATTTAAAAGGTTAGTAAAAGAAAAAGGGAAACTCTAAATAGTAATATATATGTATTACATTAATAATGAACTAATAGCATACTAATATTATGTTAATATTGACTTAATGATTACATTAAATGTAAATGGATTAAAGACTCCAATTAAAAGACAGATTTCATACTAAATGAAAAAAGAAAACCCAACTATGTTCTGTGTACAAGAGACATACCCCAGGGGCTGGTGCTGTGGCATAGTAGAGGAAGCCTCCACCTGCAGAACCGGCACCCCAAATGGGCACCAGTTCATGTTCCAGCTGCTCCACTTCCAATCCAGCTTCCTGCTGATGGCCTGGGAAAGCAATGGAAGATGGCCCAAGTGCTTGGGTCCCTACACCCACATGAGAGACCTGGAAGAAGCTTCTGGCTCCTGGCTCCTGGCTTCAGATTGGCCCAGCTCTGGCCATTGCAGCCATCTGAGAAATGAATCAGCAGATGGAAGATCTCTCTCTCCCTCTGTCTGTAACCTTGTCTCTCAAATAAATAAATAAGTCTTTAAAAAAACAGAGACATACTGCAAATATAAGGATGGAGAAAGTTTAAAAATAAAAAGATAGAAACTGCTATTGCATGTACACAGCAACAAAAGGAAAACTAATACAGCTATTCCAATGTTAGATGAAGTTAATTTTTAAGGAAAGAAGTAACATAATAGATATTTTTTAAAAAAGATTTATTTTATTTATGTGAAAGAACAGAAATAAGGGAGAAAGAGAGAGAGAGAGAGAGAGAGAGAGAGAGAGAGAGAGATCTTCCATCTGCTAGTTCACTCCCCGAATGGCAGCAATGGCCAGGCCTGGGCCAGAGCAAAGCCAGAAGCGAGGAGCCAAGAGCCAGGAGCTTCTTCCAGGTCTCTCATGCAGATGACAGGGGTCCAAGCACATGGGCCATCTGCTGCTTTCCCAGGAGCATTAGCAGGGAGCTGGATCAGAAAGTGAAGTAGCTAGGACTTGAACCGGCTCCCATTTGGGATACCAGCATTTTGTGGGTGGTGACTTTACCCACTACGCCACAATACCAGCCCCAAGAGAGATATTTTATAATAGCAAAAGGAGTCATACTCACCAGAAGAATAAAATAATTCTAAATCTACAAGTACCTAGGAAGGTAGCCTGCATGTATATAAAGCAGGAACTGCCAGACCCAGAAGAGAAATAAAGAAATACATGATTACAGTGATAGGCAGTAACACTCACACACCTCTGTTAGTCACTGACAGCTAAAGACGATGAAACTGTAAGAAATGAGGAATTTTGGCCAGCACTATTTATGCTCTTGACCAAACTGACATTTATAGACCAACATATTAACTTCTCAATGCATATTCATTTGTACATATCCACGGAACATTTGCTAAAAATTGTCACACACTGGCCAATGGAACAGGTCTCAACAAACTTCAAAAGATAAAAGTATAGGGGCCAGCGCTGTGGCACAGCAGGTTAAAGCCCTGGGCTGCAGCACTGGCATCCCATATGAGCACTGGTTAGAGTCCCGGCTGCTCCACTTCTGATCCAGCTCCCTGCTAATGCACCTGGGAAAGCAGCAGAAGATGGTCCAAGTGCTTGGGTCCCTGTACCCACGTGGGAGACCTGGAAGAAGCTCCTGGTTCCTGGCTTCGGCCTGGCCTAGCCCTGGCTGTTGTAGCCATCTGGGGAGTAAATCAATGGATGGAAGAACTCTCTCTCTCTGTCTCTACCTCTCTCTGTAATTCTGCCTTTCAAATAAATAACAAGAAATCTTTGAAAAAAAATAAAAGTATATACAATCTGTTTTCCCCTGACTACAATGCAATTGTAGAGAAAGTTGTGGAAAATACAATATGAAAATGCTTAAAGTAGCTATAAATTAAACAACTCATGTCTTAAAAAGAAAACATAATGGAAATTGGATAATATTTTGGTGAAATGATTAACTAAGATGTCAAAATAGGATTCAACCGAAGCCTTGCTTAGACGGAAACTTTTCTTTAAATACACGCATTAGAGGGATGGACATTTGGCACAGCAGTCAAATGGGTTGCCCGCAGCTCATAGCCAAGGGCTTGGATTCCAGTCCTGGCTCCACTCCAAGTTCCAGCTTCCCACTAACGCGTCCTGGGAGGCAGCAAATGATGGCTCAAGTACTGGAGTCCCTGTCACCCACATGGCAGACAGGGATTGAATTTCCGGCTCCTGGGCCAGCCCCAGCTGCTGTGGGCTTTGGGGAGTGCATAGGCAGATGGGAAATCCCTGTATGTGTGTCTGTCTCTGTTTGTCTCACACAGATGAAGATAAATACGCAAAAATTAAATGTATGTATTAGAAAAGGAGAGAGGATGGACAACATTGACCTAAGCATTCACCTTGGGAAATTAGAAAAGCAAAAGCAAATTAAGTCTCTAAAAGTAGCAACAGGGAGATAAGAGAGAACAGAGAAGAAAGTCATGCAAAAGGAAACAAATGCACAACAAATCCCTGGGGCAGAGACCCCACGAGTCTCGTCGCTAGACCACAGCACAGCCGTCCACTTGTTCATCCACTCGTCCATTTGTTCTAATTGGTGTGTTCTGATTTCTTAGAATAGGGAAGTCATTAAAACAAAGTTCCTGCCCCCTCCCCTCTCCCCTCCAAGGAGCAAGTTAGTGCAAGAAGCTGGCAGTGAACAGCCAGGGATTTGACATCAAGAACTGAGGTGCGTTATAAAAAACAGAGCAGAAGGCAACACAGCGTGAAGAGCGTGTGGATTTAGTTCGGGTGATGGGGGACTGCCCCGGTTAAGGTGACTCTGAGCACAGACGTGCACGAAGCAAGGAGCGCAGCAGGCCAGCGCCGAGGAGCACAGCTTCGTGGAGGGAAGGCAGAGCCCTGCACGAGCCCCGGTGCCCTGGGACGATGTGGGAGAGGCTGGCAGGGGCCACAGAGGCTTGGTGGCCGTGGGACACCCTGCATATCAGCGTGAATCCCATAGGAGGATGCCAGAGAAGTGACAGCGCCTGATCACTCACAAGACACCTGTCTCCGCTGCCCCTTCGAGCAGCTTGATTCGTCACCCTGCTTCCTGCCAGGTGTGAATTCTGTAATTAACGTCCCATTAGTATGATTTTCCAAAGGAAGAGCAAACTTTCCCCACAGATGAATCCTCCTGTCCTGCTGCCAGGACAGGGCTCCAGGCAGCCTTTCAAAGAGCGGTTTTCTCACCCCAGCCCAGGTGCACGTTAGGGAAGTGTCGGGGGGCGGGCGTGTGGGGTCTAAAACGGCACTGAAGTAGGCGGTTGCTTGACAGAGGGGTGAGGTCCCTGTAGCTCTTCCGCATCAGCAAGGGGGAGCACCTGGGGGGAGGGGGTAGAAATAACGACCTGTCTGGGTGTGGACCTCCTGCTCTGGGCTGGGGAGTCCTTCAGATGTGGGATGTGAGGCTGCAGTGTAGGCATGTAGACCTGTGGACAACACCCCAGAGAAGAGTTCCCAGTCAGATGTGGATCTGGTAGCTTCCAAAAGAGAGTGATACTCGCGCAGCAACTCCCAAATGCAACCCCCGCCTCCACCCAGAGCGCTTCCCTGGGGAAGAAGCAAAGCAGTCCGTTAAAACCTTGAGTTCATTTCCAAGATTTAAATACCAGAAGATGTCCCAGGCAAAATCCAGATTTTTCAGAAGTTTGGGAAATGGGAGTCGAACGTGGGAATTAGGCGAGCACAGTGTCCCCCCGGGGATGGGCTTTGTCTCCGTCAGCACCATTTGCCCCAGAACGTCTGCTGCCTGCACTGCACCCGAGGCATCTGCAGGTGCACCCTCCACTGCAGACATGAGGTCGAGGGATTGGTGATGGACTACCCTGGGAACTGCCAGTCCTCCCAGATATTCTCAAGGCTGCAAGGTTTTATGTGGTGGTCGGCAGAGTCCTCAGATGGCCCTCAAGATAGCCCCCCACTCCTGGCGTGCCTGTCCTGGGTGAGCCCCTTCCCAGGAACCCCGCCCAGGCCTTGGAACTGATGGTTGCATTATACAGCAAAGGTGGAAGCGTTTGGTAATGAGTCCCCAACCCAGAGGGGATGGTCCTGGAGGGCCTTACCTCCAAGCAATTCTCTTAGCCTTGAGAAGCAAACTGCCACACTGACACTGAGCCACATGGCAGCCCAAGGAGCTGAGTTCTTCAGTTCTGAATTCTGCCAAACCTGTGACCTTGGGGGAGGACCTAAGCCTCTCAAATGCACGTGCATACTCACTTCAGCTGAGAGAGACTTGAAGCAAGGACCCTGCTCACTCCTCAGCAACCTCTCAACCCACAGGCAATTGTGCAGTCATAAATGGTATTGTCTGGGGCTGCTAAGTTTGCGGTAACCTGCACACGACTGAGAACGAATGCACGTGTGCTCATCGCACACGCCTTTGGTGAGTGTGCACCTACTGCAGGCCAGCTGCTGTCCAGGAGCCGAGACACACTAGACAGCACAACCAAGAGCCCGCTCAAAACGCAAACAGGAAAACAGAGAAAAGCTTTGATGTGTGCTGCTAAGCGCAATAAAAATAAGTGGGAGACAGGGACTAGGAGGGGATGGGTGGTCAGTGACAGCTTCCTGGAGGAGGAGCCATGTGAATATGACCAGGATGAAGCCAGAGAACGCACAGCAGGTGGCAGAGGAGCAGCATAGACTGGGAAGCACTGCAGGTTGTCTTCCTGGAAAGGCTGCAGGCGGATGACAGGGTCTGAGAAAACCCTACGGTGAATAACCCGTTACAAGGTGTTGAGCCCAGTGCCTGGGGCTTACTGGAGCCGGTGGTGACCTAGTGGTGCTTGGTGTGGACTTTGTGAATGGCCGGACCAGGAGCCAGGTACTTAGAGATAGTAAAGGAACAAAGCAGCCAAAAAAGTGCCCAGAGAAAGGCATGAGGTCCCAGCATCCTCCGCACAGCAGCCAGCGTGAGGCTTCTAACAGGGGAGTCACAGCTCCAACCCTCCCCAGGGAGGAAACCGGGAGAGGAGCTGGGAGGCTGCAGCTGTCACTCACTCAAACGAGTGGACTTTGACTGGGGTGCTGCTGCAGGAGGGAGGAGTGAGCCAGTCTGGAAACTTCCAGAAGGTGGGGCAGTAAGGGTTTGCTATCGGACCAGACAGGGGTATGAGAAAGAGAGGGGTCAAGGTTGACGATGAAGGGCCCTGTGCTCTGAAGTCAAGAGTGATTCATGCTGAGCAGTCATTTAGGAAAGGCAGGTGTGTGTGTGTGTGTGTGTGTGTGGGATTGTGATGCGTTCAGAGAGCAGTCAGAAGGATTTACATATATGAGTCAATCTGGGAGCGAACCTGTGTCCAACTGAACATGAAGCAATTATTCAGACTTGGTTTCTGGATTATTCCCAGGGCCCAGGGTGAAATAACTTCCTGTTTTTATCTCTGCCTTCTCAGCTTAAGCGTTTGTTTGTCTTGTGAACTGGCATCACTGTTTCAATTGGGATTTGTTGAGCGCATAGGAAAAAACTCCATGAAAGTCCCTGGAGTTGATAGGTACCTCTGAAAAAACAGCGTTAACAACCCAGTTGCTCATGGACTAAGTTCCGACTGTGAATCAGGGCAGGCGAGAATGGAAAGGCTAACCCCCAGAAAACAGGACTGAAGATCACCCAGTACCCCTGGGTAGCAGACCCTGGTGGGTATGTTTGGAGGGGCTGTGAAGAACATGGATCCCAGAACTTGATTCGCAGACAAACACACAGACATGGGCTTCACACGAAACGTGTCTCGGTCTCTCACTAAAATGGAGGTGGGGTCACTGATCATTGATCCTCGCAGCGGTAGATCAGACAGATACACAGAACTGCTCAGCACCTAGGAGGAAATCAGCACAAAATTAGCACTGGCGATTCATACCACTGGGTTTCAGACACTGCTTTTCTTACTACGAAACCATAAGCTTTTTTTAATGTCGGTGTAGGAAATGATAAAACCACCCACCAGAGTCTCATCCCTCTGCTATGAGCTCATTTTTAAAAATTCCTTTGATACTAACTTTTCCATACTCAGGAAAGGGCCTGGCCTGTAGTAAAAACTTTCTTTTTATTCACTCAATAAAATGTTCAAAGCCTCCCTGACTGCCCGATTCAATGCAAACTGTGTTTGTTTGTTTTATGCTTTGTGTATCTAAAATTATGTCATACACATTCCCCTTGTGCGTTCTTCATACACGACATGCTAATCACTTTATGGCTACAGCTATCTCATTGTGTCCGTGTACAAACCTGGAATAAAGCATTTCTCTTTCGCTGCGCGGTTATAAATGGAATTACTGCAGACCTCACTATATTAGATAACACCGCTACGAGCTGCTTTGAATGCAGTGTTTTGCCTTTTTTTTTGCAAGATGTCTTAAGGCAGTCATAGAATATGGAAATGAATATTCCCAGCTAAACCTTTAAGGTGGCCAATAAGGGAGCCTAAGAAGGTTCAAACTAAGTGGGAGTCCTTACATGAGAAGTAGGAAAATGCACTCCACAGGACGATGGGCTCATGTACCTACTGGCCCTATTTTCATTTGAGACATTCTAATGTTGCTATCATCTGCATACAAAGATAATTAAAAATGAATCTTAGTGAAGAATGAGATGGGAAAGGGAGTAGGAGGTGGGACAGTTTGGGGGTGGGAGGGCGGGTATGGGGGGAAGAACCGCTATAATCCAAAAGTTATACCTATGAAATTTATATTTATTAAATAAAAGCTTTCTATAAAAATAAAATAAAAAAAGAAACTGCAACTCCTCGAATCCATCCTTAGAGATATGAGCATCTGATGGATTCATTCACACAAGTAACTGCATAGCCACCCTTCGTAGAGGAAAGAGCTCAGCAGATCTGGTTAATTCTTTTTTTTTAAAGATTTATTTTATTTATTTGAAATACAGAGTTACAGAGAGAGGTAGAGACAGAGAGAGAGGTCTTCTATCCGCTGGTTCACTCCCCAGATGGCTGCAACGGCTGGAGTTGTGCCGATCCAAAGCCAAGGAGCTTCTTCCTGGTCTCCCACGTGGGCACAGGGGCCCAAGGACTTGGTCCATCTTCCACTGCTTTCCCAGGCCATAGCAGAGAGCTGGATCGGAAGTGGAGCAGCCGGGACTAGGACCAGCGCCCATATGGGATGCCGGCGCTTCAGGCCAGGCCTTTTAACCCGCTGCGCCACAGCACTGGCCCCAGATCAGGTTAATTCTAAGACTGGCTTCCACAAGCTCCTGGGAAATATTTT
The DNA here is from genome assembly GCF_033115175.1 of Lepus europaeus. Taxonomy (NCBI): domain Eukaryota; kingdom Metazoa; phylum Chordata; class Mammalia; order Lagomorpha; family Leporidae; genus Lepus; species Lepus europaeus. The sequence goes on along the minus strand of NC_084836.1, from coordinate 118,110,969 downwards.
CAGCTCTGTATTATAATTTCCAAAGCAGCAACTTGCAAAATTTATGCCATGTCAGATGGATAAACATCTCCCTGTTGCAGCGAGGAGGAAGGGAGAATCCCAAGGATCTGTCTGAGCTTCACCCTCCCAGACATCCGTGGGACAGGGGCTCACCTGGTGACACAGACAGGCGCACACACTGCTCAGCCCTCACAGCAGGGACAGCCTGCTGCTGCGGCGTGGCCTCCAGAGCCAGGCGGCCACGGCGGGACCAGGGCCGCTGCCGTGTGCTGCCTGCTGGCTGTGGGCACGTTGGCCACCGACAGGGGTGGGGCTGAGTCCCAGGCCTCCACACCTGAGGCTCCTCTCCCTGGATTGGTTATCCTCCCCCGTGCTTGGTTCCAAAGGTCACCAGAAACAGGGAGAAGGCAGTGTGGCAGCCATCACTCAGTAACAGAGGATGGCGATTTGGATTAGCGTGGTTGCTAAAGAGATGGGGGAGACTGATTGTTTTCAAGGTTTATCTGAATAATATATGACTGGATAATATAATCGATGTGAAATCCAGTCATATATCCCAAAGGGGGCTTCACGCTCACAACACAGATGGTAATAATGTTACAAAACAAAACAAGTGTGGATACCAACCTGGAATTTGTCAGCTTTGCTTTTCAAAGTCTACAGATGAAAGTCTTTCTCCCCAACTGTTCTTTCTTATCTTACCCTGTGAACTGTGGTCATCCACAGAGAGTGAGAAGAAAGGAAAACTAAACAGCCTGAGAATGAAGTCGACCTTGGCGACACGGTGATGCTTGGCTGTTCAGCCCGAGGTATTTTATTCCACTGAGTCCTCACGGGGCCTCGGTGAGAAGAGATCTTCATATCCTCTCTAAACATGAGAAAACCAATGTTGAAAAAAGCTACGGAATTTGCCAGAAGCCACAGAGTTGAGCAAAAGAGCAAGAATTCCAGAGCTTAAGACTGCAGGATGAGGCTGCCTGGCCTCCACCGCTGAGACACGCGGCAGTCCCTGGCGCTGGGAGCGGGGATGGGGGTGGGGGGTGGGGAGTTGGGGTGTGTGGGGGGAGGACTCGAGTTTTGCCACAAAGCCCTGGGAAAGTCGACGGCTCTCGGTCCTTTTAACTGTGTGGAAACCTGAGATTTGATATTTAGGCAAAAGGGGAGGGAAACGCCTTCGAAAGCCGAATCTGGGCTGCTCAGAGCCTGCCTGCTCGCCACTTGCCAAACAGGAACCCTTGCTTGGCTGTCTTCCCTCGTAAATGATTTTCAAACTACAGTCTTAAAAACAGTTCGGTTGGGGAATGATAAAAGCCATACTGTTTTCAATAGAAAATTGATGTGTCAACAGAAATGCATAAAAAAATAAAATCACCCATTTGCCCATCGCCCCGAGGGAAACACCGTGGTCGCATGAGATTTCTGCCTGTTCTGCTCCTTAGGCAGATAGGCTGTTTTGTAAACCCAGCTGGGCTCTACTGGACAAAGAGTTCTGGAGCGTGTACTCCAAACAAGCAAACCACGTGTCCCTAGCATTTCCCCATGCTTTAAAAATGTCAAACCGACTTGGAAAACTTGATTCTAGTGACTCCCCAGTCTACTCCGCAGACTGGTAACATCCAGCATTTCTCTGTTAGCGGGTGGTTTTGGGGGCCACGGCATTTTCAAGCATTGCTTCCCCCTTATGCACGCCAAGGCTTTCTGTACAGGCATTGTGGTTCTGCTTCACCCAGCAAGCAATTCTGAGTTCTCCCCGTGTGCCCTCTAGACTTTTCTATATCACAAGAACTCGGATACAAACTCGAGGAGTGATCTCAGCTCAGAAGCAAATTCCACGTCTCCACTGCAGAAGCAATGCCTTCAAGGGAAGCCAAAGTGCCCTTTTCCTGTGCTTTTTGAATCACCCCGGTAAAAGGCAAACCCGCAAAGAGACCGCCCTCGACTCCCCCGGCACAGCCCTGCCAAGACCAAGTGCTCCTCTTTCCTTCACTTCGGTTGCTGCCTCTTTGTCTCCCTGGTCCTCCTGATGTGTTGGAATCGGCTTTCCACTCCCACTGTTATGTTGAAAGAGCCCTTGCAAAATGCCAACCCCATTGTCCTACACTTTAGTTTTTAATTTCACAAGTGACATAGAAGTGAATTTTTCCAGTTAAAATAGCAATGAGCAATTTAAAGAGAAAGGTGAATGAATGTCCTTTTCATCACTTGGTCCCAGTCTTGGAAACACCCCCTCTCCAACATGGATGGCCAGGGGAGTAGGCGTGACGAGCATTGTTCAGCTCAGTACCTAGGTGGGCAGCAGAGAGATTGCACTCCTCCAATGTCCCACAACAGCTGCGACTGAGCCAGGCCAAAGCTAGGAAGCTGGAATTCGACCCAAGTACACCTGCTGCCCCCCAGGGTGCGCACCAGCAGGAAGCTGGACTGGAAGCAGAGCCAAAGGCAAACACTCCAGTAGGGGATGCATTGTCTCAAGTGGCATCTTAACACCTGCTTCCTCTAGGTATCTAAACTTCTAAACTGTTCTTTATACCTCCACAGCAGACACATCATGATTTATTTACCTGTACCTCTATGGGCAGATATTTAGGATGTTTTGGTTTTGTCGCTACAACCAACAAAAGGCACCGTTCACCCAGTCTCTGCACTGCTGTGGGAATCCCATGTCTCTAGGGCGGATGCAGAGAGCTGCAGCCGCAGGTCATTGGAGTGTGCACTTTTTCCCTCGAACATTGGCATGGACACCCCCGCCGCACAGTAGAGCAGAGATTTACATGGTCCCGCCCATGCCACCCCTCAGGCTCCTGAGCACAGCAGGCCCCACTTGGAGCTCTCATTCTGCTTCTCCTTCCTGTTGCTTGTTGCCTCTCCCAGCTTAGCTTCTCCAAATCCCTTTTGCCATCTTCCCCTGTTCCATCTATCCTGAAATGTGATGCCTGAGCCATCGCGCCTATCCCTGTAGTTTGTGTAACCAGTCCCCTCAGGTGTCACGACAAACATGTTTGTAGGAGCCAGGGCCTGAAAGAAACCCTGGGGAGTCCATGCAGCTCTCGCTGCTACCCAAGCCCAGTCTCATCCCCATCTCCACTCTGCTTCTGTGCCAGAATCCATGCCTAACACACTCAAATATTGTTTTCCAAAGGAATCTGGTAATTGGCCAGCACCGTGGCTCACTAGGCTAATCCTCCCCTGTGGTGCCGGCACCCTGGGTCCTAGTCCCGGTCGGGGCACCAGATTCTGTCCTGGTTGCTCCTCTTCCAGTCTGCTGTGGCCTGGGAGTGCAGTGGAGGATGGCCCAAGTGCTTGCGCCCGCATGGGAGACCAGGAGAAGCACCTGGCTCCTGGCTTCGGATCAGCACTGTGCACCGGCTGCAGCGGCTATTGTGGGGTGAACCAACGGCAAAAGGAAGACCTTTCTCTCTGTCTCTCTCTCTCTCTCACTGTCCACTCTGCCTGTCAAAAAAAAATAATAATAATAATAAAAGGAATCTGGTAATCTAGATTTGAATGGAAAAGCTCACATTGTTTTAAAAGACTTGAGAATTAAAGGAAACTTCCATCGCAGGTGGTCAGTAAAACACACCTATAGGGTAGATTCAGCTGCCAAGTTGCCAGATCGTAACTTGTATTTCCAACAAAATCACTCTTTTCCTCAAATCCCCATTCTCTTAACCCACACCTGTCTCTTAGCAGACACACCTGCTGTGATTCCTGAGAAATGGTCTCAGAGGTCAGCCCAGGCTTCCCTCTTCACTTCCCTCCATTCAGACTCTCACCAAGCTGTGTCCACATTGTCACCAGAGCATCCTAAACGGCTTTCCTCGTATTGGTTGATACCTACTCCTGCCTTCTGCCACCCTCCTCTCCTGCAGTGTCCCCACCATGGCTGTGGAGACAGCCTTATGTCAGAGGGGGGCAGAAAGAGAGGAAGAGGAGGGGGGAGGGGGGAGGAGGAGGACCCATGCCCTGCCCTCCCCTCCACTCAGGGAGCCCGTGAAGCAAAATGGCCAACGATGGCCCCATTTGTCCAGTGCTTGATTCAGCTCATGTTCAATGTTAGCAAATCAGATCTCACAAAAATATTCAAATTTTGAGCTTTTCCTGAAACATCTGATGGGCGGGGTAGCACTGGGTCTGCAGCCTCCCATGGAATCAGCCGACTGGAGCTGGGCAGGAACCAGCAGCTTGGGGAGACAGAAGTTTGCAGTCGTGCAATTTTGCTCTTCCCCGTCTCCCCTCTCCTGCCAGCCCCATACACCAGCGCTGCTGCTCGGCCCTGATGGACCGTGCACCACAGGAAGCACAGGCTAAAACCCAGCCTGCCACGTGCACACAAGACCCTGCCCCATCTGGCCCCCAAGCTTCTAATCTCAACCTTTCCCTTCACCCCCATCCTTTTTTCACCACTAATAGCAGCTGACTCACAAAGAAATTGTTGCAGCCCTGAACCTAACTACCGCTCAAATGGCATGGCTGTTTCAGTTACTTAAATTGAAATAGATGGACCCTGCTCAGAGAGGCTTCCCTTTGGCTCAATACATCTCTCCTCAAATCATTAATGAAGTTGAACTTGCTGTGGACAGTGCATTTCAGCTTGAAGAAACTCCTACTGAAGCTCTTTATTTAGTCCTTGGGAGTTAAGTGTCTCGCCCAGCTCCAATGCTAACAGAGGAAGACAGAGATGCTGACAAAGATACACCTAATTCATTTAAAACCCCCAGGAGAAATGCACTGAAGATCGTTCAACCCGAATGCCGCTCACATTCACAGAGAAACACACACACACACACACACACACCTCTTAACGCTCATCCTCTACATAATTTAATTGCTATACATGATCATTGTTTTGTTCCACCTAATTATGCACAAATGAAAGTTGCTCATATAAACAATTTGGGATTATTTTTGCAAAACTAGGTACCTTTTTTAAAAGTTTCTTTTGTACTAGGATTCTTTGAAACAGTAGAAGCTACCTGATGCCTACCTCAGATCCAGGTTCTCTTCTTCCCTAGTAACAAAATAGCAACCAGAAGGGGAGGGTGGGGGGAAAGAGTATTTTTTAAACTACATTCCCCAAACCCCTTTGCAGCTAAGGCGTGGCCAGCTAATAGACTTCTAGCCAATGAGATGTCAGAAGCCATTAGGTATCCATTCTAGCTGCTTAAAGGCAGAGGGAGGCGGGGTGGTGTAGAGTGCTGACTCAGGTGAAACCCTGTGCCCTCTTCCCTTCCTGCTACCTGCAATTCTGTGCGACTGAGGGAAAGGCCAAAAAGTCTGGCCTTAAAATCCACTCCACATCAGCACTGGACTTCACAGGCAGTGGGAAAAATAAATATCTGGTATTTGGGTTTTCCGATTTAGGCAGGAAAACTATATTCTGTTCCAAGCTACTTTTTAAACAAGAAAACAAATACCTTCTTCCTGTCGACTAGCTCATCAAAAAACCACAGCAATGTCCTAATTAATAGACAGCTGTAAATCCTATTCTATTCATGATGTCTCAAAATCCTTACTATGCTGTTTCACCATGTTGTGTCTTTTGGCCCCAAGACAACCCGACCGGAACTGCGTCAGCTTGCACACGCATAACCAGTGATGTGGAGATCAGAGCCATCTGCAAAATCTAAACCCCAATTTTTATTTCCATTTGGGCCGAAAGCAAGATGTTCCTTTCGGAGGTGGGAGGCCCTCAGTTTCCCACTTAACTCTGTGTGACTCAAGCTGAAAGCATCCCCCCCTCAATCATTCTGGACTTTTCTGTAATCTCTGCTCCTTAATACAAGCAAGGCAGTGCCAGCCATCACCAACCGTGTATAAAAGCACCCCTGTTCCTGGGTTGGGATCGGGACTCCAACCCTGGCCAGTAGCTGTATCTCTCGCGCATCTGAGTAATTGCTTCAATTCCCCACTTGTTTCTGTGTGAGGGTAGGTCTGACCTCCGAGCATGGCTGAACATGACTCATAGTCAAACCGAGAGTTTCAACGCTAAATGGGACAGCATTGCCATCTCTGCTTTCCTCCCAGCAGATTATTCAAATACCATCGAGTTGAAGTCAAGCTGTCCCACGTCCCGCACAATCTGGCTCCAAAGGCCCCGCCAGAGCCCCTGGGCGAGCTTCCTGCGCTGCCCTGTAATCTCTTTCTGGGTGAATATGTGACGATTGCATGTTTTTGGCCCAATTCTCTCCTCCTGCCTCCTGTGCCCTAGAGATCCCGATGCCTCCTTATGAAAGCCATGTGTGCCTTATCTCTTCCCGTGCAGCGGCTGAAGCCAAAACGCAGGCTGGAAAACACTCCCCTGGCTGTACTGCTTCCCATCATGTCTCTCTGACACCTCCAGATAACTTGTTAGCGTTTATCCTCTCCTAGGCCACGCAGCCCCGCTGGGCGTCTGGGGGCTTGATGACATCACCCTGGAATTTATAATTAGAACCAAAAAGGCCACATCTGTAACACCAGCAGGCAATTCGAGAAATGCTAAGAAGCTGCTGGGGAGACTCTAAATGAGGTTACCAGGAAAAGTTCTGGAAACAGGTGGCCAGTGGATCTTCCTCCTGCCAATGCCACAGCATCAGCCACAGGCCAGGGCTGAGTGGAGAGGCTGGGGGCCAGCCTTGGACATCGTTCAGGCGCTGTCTCCGGCCACTGGCTCTTCCCAGGCGGAGCTGTGTTTCTCAAAGTCCTGGAAGTCTCGGAGAAGGGGTGTGCATTTCGCCACTGTGGACCAGGCAGAGGGACTTTGCCCTTTGAGATTTTATTCATTCTGTGTGCTTTCTCCTCCTAGCAGGGTCTTTGTGGCTGCCATCAAGGGTGTGTTCCTATGAGTAACAGAACCAGAGCTCTGCTGGGTAACACGCTAGGCACTAGACACGTGCAACTGACTATTGAACACAAATCTAGACTTAAAAGATTAAATACGGCTCAGTGGCAGTAACTGCGTGTGGGTGGTGGTTCCCTACCCGACCCGCTTGGCCCCCTGGGAAACTCTCTTTGCACTGTGCCACACTGGGTTTTCAGATCTGGCTCAGACACTCTGGCCACTACACCTGCTGTGGGGCGTGGTCATTCCCAGATCCCTCATTCACTCCTGGCCCTGGGTGAGAACCTTTCCTTGGGGCCGACACGGTGGCTCAATAGGCTAATCCTCCACCTGTGGCGCCGGCACCCGGGTGCTAGTCCCGGTCGGGGCGCCGGATTCTGTCCCGGTTGCCCCTCTTCCAGGCCAGCTCTCTGCCATGGCCTGGAGTGCAGTGGAGGATGGCCCAAGTGCTTGGGCCCTGCATCCCATGGGAGACCAGGAGAGGCACCTGGCTCCTGCCTTCGGATCAGTGCGATGCACTGGCCACAGTGCGCTGGCCATGGCAGCCATTGGAGGGTGAACCAACGGCAAAAGGAAGACTTTTCTCTCTGTCTCTCTCTCTCTTTCACTGTCCACTCTGCCTGTCGAGAGAGAGAGAGAGAGAGAGAGAGAGAGAGAGAGAGAGAGAGAGAAGAGAGAGAACCTTTCCTTGGGATGCGACTGCACGGCTCTCCCCGCCTCCCCGGCCCTCGCACCCACCCAGTCCAACTATCTCACTCGCAGGAGACAAACCAGCCAACCCCGGTGAGCGCGCTCTTCGCGCTCCCAACGCGATGGTTTCCTTCTCGGCGGCTTCTGGTTCGCTTCTTTCTTCCCCTTGCCCAGAACAGCTCAGCTCGGCCCCTTTGCCCCGGGATGGCCGCAGATCGGGCGGGAGTGTGGAGGCGGGAGGCGGTGGCGGGAGGCGGCCCGGGCTTCCCGCGGCGACGCCCAGCAGAGGGCATCCGCGCCCGCGGGTCTCGGGGAGTCTCGATCGTTTGGGATGGTTTTTATTTTTTTTTTCCCAGCAGTGGCACTTTGTGCGAGAGCCGCAGTCCAAGGTGCCAGCCTAGGACGCGCGCCGCGGACCGGGCTTTGCGGAACACGCGGGACACGCGGTCCCGCGGGCCGAGAGGAGCCCTCGCGGAAGGTGGGGCTGCCAGATGGTGGTGACCGGGAAAGACGGCCCTGGGGACCAGACGCGCACGATCTACGCGGCTTGCTTGGGCAGGGCTGTCCACACCGCACGCCATCGGTGGGGCGCAGCCTCTCCCTCGCCCTCTCCACGCCCTTCGCCTTCTCCCCGCTGTCGCCGCGTCCCTCCGGCCCCTGAAAGGACTCGAGGCTCCACCTGCGCCTCCGGCCCTCGCCTCGCCCCGTCCTTGGAGAGCCTCGCGGGCGCCTTGGCTGCGTGCGCCCGCGGAGAGAGGCGCGGGACAGCGCCGGTTTGGGTCGGCCGTTTGGGTGCATTGAGCATCTCTGTGAGATGACGAGGCCCGTTTGTAAGGGATGTAACTGCTCGTTTTACTGCTCCCAGAACACTCACTGGAGAGACTTCCCGATGGAAAACACCTGGTGCTCCTCCAGCTCACCTGCGGGGGAGATGAACATGGGGCGAGGGGTGGGGCCCCAGGAGCCATGGAGCCCGCCGCTCCCTCGTTGTCCTTTGCTGTGATGAGCGCCCCTTCCTGGAGGAACCGACAGGGCGCCTGCGCCCGTCCTGGGGACCGGCAGCTGCGGCTACTTCTTTCCTTCGTTGCCCCCTCCCCAAGGCCTAGAGCGTGGCTTCTGCAGGCCAAGTGCTCGCTGGAGGGAAGAGTATTACGCACCCCGAGTGCAGCAGGCGAGGCGGGCCCTCCTCCCTGCCCTCTGGGACTCTGTAAGTCCCCTGTGGGTGCTGAGGCCCTTTGCCTCTGCGCGGAACAAACGGGCCACCCTCACACCCAGGAGTCTTAGTGCTCCTGGAGCAGGGCTGGGTTGTGACATCGTGTGGACAATGTGCCTCTTCCTCTCCTAAGTGTCCTCAGAGGTAATAGGGACTGTCGTTCACCCTGCAGAGAAGTTAACACCAAGCCTGAGCACGTTCAGTCAAGTTAGAGACAAAGGGGGCAGTGGGTGGAGGCAGGACACTAGACAGAGAGGTGCTTGGATAGATAACAGACAGAGGGATGACAGGTAGGCAGGTAGATCGGGGAATAGATCAGTGACAGGTTGTTAGAAACAAGATACCTGGGGCCAGCTTTGTGATATGGCAGGTAAAGCCACTGCCCGAGACACTGGCATCTATTCACTTACCTACCTGCCATTCTGTTATCTATCTATCTATCTATCTATCTATCTATCTATCATCTATCTTCTATCATCTATCCATTTCCTATCTATGTGTCTGTCCTCTAGGTATCTTTTCTAAAAGATTTATTTATGTATTTGGAAGGCAGAGATACAGAGAAGACAGAGAAAGATCTTCCATCCACTTGTTCGCTCCTCAAATGGCCACAGTGGCTAGAGCTGGGCTGGTCCAAAGCCAGGAGCCAGGAGCTTCTTCCAGGTCTCCCACATGGGTGCAGGGGCCCAAGCACTGGGCCATCCTCTGCTGCTTTCCCAGGCCTTTAGCAGGGAGCTGGGTCAGAAGTGGAGCAGCCAGGCCTCTGCATCTTGTGGAAACCAGGACCATCAGGTAGCACCTGCCTCCAGGGTGCTGAGCTCATGGGTGACAGGTGCTGGGTGCCCCGTAAGCCCAGGACTTCTCCACAGGCGACCAGCAGCAGTTGCAATGCAGCAAGGAGGACATTAACCCTCCCCCCAGGAAAGAAAGAGAATCCTCAAAGGAAAACGAGCTACTCATAGAATATAAAGTTGTGTGTCATCTCAAAAGTGCACTGTAAGATTTCGTTATTTTTTCTTTTGAATGTCATTTGGGGCCAGGGAGAAGTCTATGACCTTTCTTCCTTTCTTTCTGAGAGGCAGAAATACAGAGCTCCCATCTGCTGGTTCACTACACAAATGCCTGCCGCAACCAGAGCTGAGCCAGGCCGGAGCCAGAAGCCAGAAATTCCATGCGGGTCTCCCTGTGGATGCCTTGAGCCATCACCATGCCTTCCAGGTCTGCATTAGCAAGAAGCTGGAGCCAAGAGCTGGAGCTGAGATGCAGATGTCTTAACCACTACGCCAAACACCCAGCCCCCATCACCCCAAAAGTACATGGAAATCTCAGGTGGCCTTGCAGATCGGAAGGGCTCAGGCTGCCATAAGTATCAAACAGTGCCCATGCAAAGAGGCAACTACACGGCAGGCCAGGGGAGTGAAGGCACAGAACGGACACCATTAGATGGGAGCAAAGATGATGGGGCCATGACTCCTGTCTCAGCTGGGGACAGGAGATGGGAGATCGCATGCAAGTGGCTTTGCAAATAAAAGTCTCCAACTTTGCAAATAAAAGCCTGTGTTCTACTCACACATGCCCCACACAACCAGGCTGCAGCCATGAGCAAAGGAGTCGCAGTATTTATTTCATAAATATCCGTGTCTCCCACTTCACCAACTTCCTGAAGATCTCCGACTTTACCCAGGCTCCTGAAAACAGCATCAGCCGCTGCTTGCTGCAAAAGGCCATCACGGGCTGTGCCACACCCAGGCCATACCCTGAGATCAGCACTATTATCACCACCCCTGCCGGGCATCAAGGAAGGCGCTGGGCTGCCACGCACCTGTGATGTCCCGAGTGCACTGGCCTCCCCGGCAGGGGCAGGGCGTCCATTTTCCCTTGCTTGTTCAGCATCTCTCTCATTGCTAGGACGGACGCACCACGTGCCTGGGCCTGTTCTCCATCTGAGTCCCCGAGGTAGTCCCAGCTCCTAGAACAGTTACTGACACGCTGTTGGCACTCGGTCACCACCTGAGAAGGGACTGTGTGGACCGACCTCAGCATCCCGGGCCGCCCTTGAGTGCCTTGGCCTGCCCCGGCACCGCCCGTGTCTTTCCTATTCTCAGTCTTTTCCACTTGACACACAGCATTTCCGTCTTCCTTACAAAGTCATTGAAAGAGGAAACAAACGAGAAATGATCCCACATGGAGAATTAGATTCATCTTTTCCCCATCTCGAGCGGAGACCTGGGCGCTAAGGGAGGTGCTTTCTCTGCCTCGTCTCAACTGAGCCAAACGAAAACCTCCTGCGGGAAGAGCTGGGGAGGATCTGGGGCGGGAGCTCTGCCACGCCTGGCCACAGACACGCAGCTGGGATTACAGCCGCACCACACCTGGCGAGATTCAGACCCGGGCCTCACGCTGCACGCCACCAGGAAGGTAGGCCCGTGTTTGCCTAGTCTGTGTTAGGTTATAGACGGGAAAGAAGAGAGGGAGGAGAGGGGGAGGGAGGGAAGGAAGGAGGGAGGGAGGGAGGGAGGGTGGGAAGGACAGATGGAAGGGACAAATCTAAGAAGCAAAAAAGCCTTCTGAAGTGCAGTGATCCCTCGATCCCTCGCATCAGCATCAGTAATCCTCAGGTTTATGTATGCGTGAGAATCACTTGGAGAGTTGAACCCCCTGACCCTCAGCACCCATAAAGCATTACAGAATGAGGATACTGGCCACAGGCGTCTTCCTAGCCCACTGTCAAGTTTTTGTTTTGTTTTGTTTTTTAATTAAGTATGTTTTAGCTAGAAATAGTTCCATGACAGTTGGCAGAAAACTCAAACTGATTTACTCAAAATAAGAACTCATTGACTCCCATCATGTAGGCAGCTGCAGGCGTGGGGGCACCCAGGAATTCAAACCACACCCACTCAATTCATCCCTTTTTCTGCTTTCTTCAGTGTTGGCTTCACTCCTGGGTCGGCCACTCTCTGGAACAACTCCTAGTAACTTTACATTCACATCCTCTGTGTTGTAAACCCGGGAGACAAAACAGCCCAGTGAGAGTCCTGACTTCAAGTCACATGTGACCATCTTAATGCCCATTCAGGGACCCATCAATATGCCAGGTCTGGGAATCAATGTCCAGTCTTAGGTCAGGAGACCTAGTCAGTACCCTCCCCCTTCAAAAAAAAAAAAGAAAAAAAAGTTGGCGCCGCAGCTCCCTAGGCTAATCCTCCGCCTGTGGCACAGGCACCCCGGGTTCTAGTCCCGGTTGCTCCTCTTCCAGTCCAGCTCTCTGCTGTGGCTCTGGAGGGCAGTGGAGGATGGCCCAAATGCTTGGGCCCTGCACCTGAATGGGAGACCAGGAGGAAGCACCCTGCTCCTGGCTTCGGATCAGCACAGCTCTGGCTGTTGCGGCCAGTTGGAGGGTGAACCAACGGAAGGAAGACCTTTCTCTCTGTCTCTCTCTCACTGTCTATAACTCTACCTGTCAAAAAAAAAAAAAAGAACATGAGCTGAAAGTGGGGTGGAAGCTAGTTGAAAGTAATCAGAGGCCGGTGCTGTGGCACACACAGTGGGCTAAGCGCTGATTGTGACATCAGTATTCCTTATCAGAGTGCTAGCTCAGTCCTAACGGCTCTGTTTCTGATCCAGCTCCCTGCTAATGCGCCTGGGAAGGCAGCAGATGATGCACCAACTACTTAGACCCCTGTTACCCACATAGGAGACATGGAGGGAGTGCCTGGTTCCTAACTGTGGCCTGACCCAGACCTGGTTGTAGTGGGCATTTGGAGAGTAAGTCACAAATGGAAGATTTCTCTGTCTTTCTCTCTCTCTCTCTCTCTCAAATAAGTAAATAAATAAAAATTTTAAAGATTTATTTTATTCATTTTGGAAGTCAGAGTAATAGAGAGGGAGAGGCAGAGAGAGAGAGAGATTTGCCATCTGTTGATTAACTCCCAAGATGGCTACAATGGCCAGCGCTGGGCTAGGATGAAGCCAGGAGCATCTTCTGGGTCTCCCATGTGGGTGCAGGAGCCTAAGCACTTGGACCATCTATTGCTGCTTTCCCAGGTGCATTAGCAGGGAGCTGGATGGAAAGTGGAGCAGCCAGGACTCCAACCAGTGCCCATATGGGACACTGACATTGCAGGCGGCGGCTTTACACACTACATCGCAACGCCAGTCCCAAATAAATATTTTTAAAAAGAAAGGAAAATGGATACTACAAAAACAAACTGGCAAGAGTCCCCGACACATAACCTGGCACACAGTGAGTTCCAACGCACACCTGCTCTTCGCAGGAGCCCTGGACCACAGCAGCCCAACCTCTGGGTGTCGCGGAGCATGGAGCCATCCCTTTGGGCAGCGCTGTGTCCCCTGGGCAGGAGTTCAGGAGTTCCTGCAGGGCTTTCCCCACTCTTCCCTCCCTGCACCCCCTCCTTGTGGGCTCTCACTCACTTGGTCTGGGGAGGGGTCTGGGCAACCCTGGGCGTTAACCGCACCCGGGAGGGTTGAGTGCATGGCCAGGGCTGAGAGTTCCTCCGTTAAGCCCAGGCATCCGCTCGGCTGGCGCCCACAGCCCTCCCACCCGGACCATCTAATCCTTTAAGACCCGGGGAATTATTAGGAAATAATCATTGTATGTGAAGCTTTAACGCAGAATTTGAAAATCTCCCCCAATTATTTCTTCCAAAGCCCTAAAGAAGGATGGTGGTAACCTGCTAAAAAATGCACAGTGGAACTGAGTGTGTGTGGGGTGTGTGTGTGTGTGTGTGTGCGCGCAGGGGTGCATGCCTTACTTTGGGTGTTTAAACCAGGAGCAGAGATAACTCAGGAACTCAACCAGTGCTGAGTCGTGTCTTCCCCTCCCCCACTTCCTCTCCCCTCCCCCACTTGGTTTCATCCGCAGACATTGGACAAAAGGTGGGAGGTGTTTCACCCGGGGGGCACAGAGGGGCATTGTGTGCCTCCAGGTGTGGTACCCTGAGGAGGACACAGCGTCCCCTGGGCCCCACACTCCAGCACTGACGGTTGTCACAAGGAAACGCAGGGTGAGGAGCATCCAGTACAACAGGGCTGGGGAGAGGGGGCTCGGTTCTCCAAAAAGGCTGATGTTGTAAACAGCAAAGGAAAGCTGTGGAATGTTCCAGGCGCAGAAGTACTTGAATCAGCAAGCAAACGGGTGTGAAAATATCCATACGCAGATTAGGGCTATCCAGATGTCCTTGACGTTGCTTCTGTCCTAATAACTTTTGTGGTAAATCTGAACTTATTTTCAAGTAAAGAAGCTGAGGGCAGGAAAGACTGTAAACAACAAACCCTGAAACGTGGAAATACACTCATGACTCATCAGGATCAAGAGTTCCAAACACCCACACCCACCACCCAACCCCCCACACCCACATACTCACCCACACACCTACACCCACATGCTCACACACATCCACACACATACATCCACCCACACACACACATCCACCCCCACACACTCACACTCACACACACACTCACACCCGCACACATCCACACACACACCTACACCCACACGCTCACACACATCCACACACACATCCACCCCCCGACACACACACCTACACCCACACACTCACACACATCCACACACACACTCACACCCACACACATCCACACACACCTACACACACACCCACACACATCCACACACACCCACACACACACCTACATACACACATACCTACACTACCTACACACACACATTCACCCACACATACACACCCATACACACATACACCCACCCACACACCTACACACACACACACCTACACTCACACACACTCACACACATCCACATACACACACACACCCCTACACCCACACGCTCACACACATCCACACACACCCACACATCCACTCACACCCACACACATCCACACACACACCTACATACACACATACCTACACTACCTACACACACACATCTACCCACACATACACACCCATACACACATACACCCACCCACCCACACACTCATTCACACCCACCCACCCACACACACACACATCCACCCACACCCACACACTCACCCACACACACATACACACTCACACACACACACATCAGAACTCAGCCTATGCTAATAAGACCTGTCACCCACATGGGAGACCCAGACTGAGCCCCAGGCTCCTGGCTTCAGCCTGGCCCAGCCCCAGCCGCTGTTGAGGGCTTCTAGGGAGTGAACAAGTGGACAGAAGATGTTTCTCTCTCTCTCTCTCTCTCTCTCTCTCTCTCTCTATCTCTCCATGTGTCTTGTCTCTCTGCCTTGCAAATAAATAATTTTTTTTCAGTTCTTTAAGAAAATATTGTCAGATTTCCTGATGGAGTTCCTTTTAAAAATAAAATAATTAAGTAAATAAGGGGAAATTTACGCTTAGCATATACCCGGCAATCCCACTCATAGGCATCACCCCAAAAAAAATGAAAACCTATGCCCACAAAAATCCCTGTGCTCAAACAGCTTTACTCGTAGGCAAAATCCGAGGAGAGTCCAAACGCCCGTGACCTGGACAGTGAATGAGCCCAGCGCAGTGCGCCTCTCTGGTACGATGTTCAGCAATGCGAGGGAAGGACTTACTAACACGCTCAAGAATATGGGTGAACCTCAAAAACGGTACGTTCGGTGGAAGAAACGTATGATCACATTGACATGAAATCTAGAAAAGGCAAACTTGCAATGACAGAAAGCAGACCAGTGATTTCTGTGGTTGATGGTTAGATGACTGTGTGTATTTGTCGGAACTCAAAACAAGACTTAGCAGGGTGCTTTGTGTTATGTGACAATTTTACCTCAATAAAACTGACACATTGGTCGGCAGAGTGCACTTCTGTCAAACATGAAACTTGTTCTTTTTCCACCTCCACAAAAGCCCAAGCCCTGGCACTGTTGCCGGTCCCTGCTGACGTCGTCCCTGAGCGGCTGGGTCACCACGACCTCCCATGGTGTTACCTGAGGGCAAATAATGCTGGTGACTAAGACTCAGGCCTTCCTTGCCTCACCCACAAAAGGGAATCACAGGAGTGCACCTGCTTAGGCTTGTTTGGGGAGGGCAAGGGGAACTGATACATAAAAAGAATGCGCGTGCTTCCGAAAGTTCATAGAAATGGAATTAAAAGGTAAGTCTATTTGGGTGCAAAGAAAAACCTTTTGAAATCCCGGCACAGCTTCTTGATGATCCACATTTTCCATGAACTCTGTGAAGATCCCTCGTACAAAGAAGTACAACTCGGTTGGTGTTCAGTCAACATCAGCAGGCTACCGGCCAGCTCTAGTGGACCACATTCTGTGCCCGGCTCTCCAGCGACCTCATTGCACCCACATCTATCAGGGCTTCTCATTCCCCTGGAAGAATGAAGAGGCTGAGGATCCGAGCGGTGCCGGGACTTCCGGCCACACTGCTGGCGCAGGGCTAGAGTCGGGGTTTGGATCCACACCCGCCTGCACACTCGCGAGTGCAACCAGAATCTCCACTTTCCCTCTCCCGGTCTTGACTCACCAGGGAGCCATTTCCTGTACCATTAGCTGCTTCAATGCTCCTGTGCCCACTGAGCCCTCCGCCTGCCTCCAGGCATGTCCTTATCGGGGATTTGCTAAAAGTGGATCCAGCGGTTCTGACGCACTAATGGTGCCAAGGCTTCTCTGATCAAGTTCTTCACAGCACCTGCCCTCTCTGACACTGTAGATTGGATATTTTTTGCTGATTATCAAAATACACAGACAGTAGTCCCTTCCTACCCCCATCCCCTTACCACTGGTGAAACCTAAGCTCCCTGGCGTGGGGACTAGATTTGGGTAGCATGTAGGGTGTGGCTTTCGCCCTAATACCTAGACCATTCACATGCAACAGGGTATCATCACACATTTTAAGAAGGAAACTTGCAAAACCATCATAGACATTTGCATGTTTATGGGTGGGGAAATCCAGAGAGGTTAGGTGACTTCCCTAAGCTCACACAGCTTGGGGTCAAAACCATAGAGCAAGCACTGAATTTCTTTGGGTTCCCCATCAAGCAAAGGACAGTCCCCGACCTCACTTTGTCCTTCTCTTCCAAGCTGAAGGAGGCAGGAAACACAAGGGCACAACCTCATCACGTTCTGAAATCTTAATTGTTTATTAATGCGACATCACGTGGCGGGGCTGGAACGAGGTGTCCAGGGGGCATTTGACCTAGGCCTTGCATTGGCTGTCGGATGCCATCTCCAAACCATTCACAGAATGCAGCTTTACATTTGTGTCCACTCACAGACCATGCTACCTCTGTGATAACGTGTCCTATACACCCTGTGGTCCTGTCTAGAGCACAGTGTCAGTGCAACAGAGATGAATTGTAACTGTGTGTGTGTTTTCAAGCTCTTGTTTTGTTCAATGTAAACACTGAAAAAAAGCTCCATATTTTTTGGTAACTTTTCTTTTGAGCTCTCTGTTGTTATTTCTTAAGATGCGAGAAGCCTCATGGGGGTGGGCCTGACCAGCTTCTGTGTGGTCCTGCACCTGTTTACCATCCATGTTCCTGGAGATCCATCCCCATCGTCTTTGTTCTGAGGCCCACCGCTCTCTGGAGAGCTCGGAGAGGAGACAATCTGCTTAGGCACAAGCTCCAACAGGTAGTGCTGGTTGTGCAACTTACCCCTTTTGCCTTGTGCATCTCTCGACAGCTCAGCCCTCTGCCCGGTTGCATGCTGTTTGGGGATGACTTGGCATGAAGCATTATCTCTACAAGAAAAACAAGTCAAAGGCTTCTGCCTCTGATGGCGAAATCACCGCTCGTTCAGTGGAGAGCCAGGGAAATGGGTGCCTGGCAATACCTGGCCCACAGATTATGGGTGATGTCCCACATGCCAGAGCATTGCACAGGGGCCCATTAAGGAGAGATATTTGGGAGTGTGTGTTTGTCATACACTCAAAATATATGCAAATGTCATCCACAGGGGAGGAGGAACTCCAGCCAATGGGGTGAGTTTGCACTCCTGTTATGAAAACTGGTTGTTAAAGAGGTCCTTTGCTCTAACCACAGAAATTGACATTGGAGGGGCCAGAGCTGCGGCATGGTGAGTGCCGGCATCCTATATGGGCACTGGTTTGAGTCTGGCTACTCCACTTCCACTCCAGCTCTCAGCTATGGCCTGGGAAAGCAGTAGAAGGTGGCCCAAGTCCTTGGGCCCCTGCACCTGCGTGGGAGATACAGAAGAAGTTCCTGGCTCCTGGCTTCGGATAGGAGCAGCTCTGGCTGTTGTGACCATCTAGGGAGTGAACCAGCAGATGGAAGACCTCTCTCTCTTTCTCTCTCTTTCTGCCTCTGCCTCTCTGTAACTCTGTCTTTCAAATAAAATAAATAAATCTTAAAAAAAAAAAAAAAGAAATTGGCATTTGAAAGTATTGGGTGATCTTGGCCTGCACCGTGGCTCAATAGGCTAATCCTCCGCCTGCGGCGCTGGCACCCCGAGTTCTAGTCCCAGTTGGGGCACCGAATTCTGTCCCGGTTGCTCCTCTTCCAGTCCAGCTCTCTGCTGTGGCCCAGGAAGGCAGTGGAGGATGGCCCAGGTGCTTGGGCCCTGCACCCACATGGAAGACCAAGAGGAAGCACCTGGCTCCTGGCCTCAGATCGGCACAGCGCGCCAGCCGCAACACACCAGGCGTAGAGGCCATTGTGGGGTGAACCAACAGAAAAGGAAGACCATTCTCTCTGTCTCTCTCTCTCACTGTCTAACTCTGCCTGTCCAAAAAAAAAAAAAAAAAGAAAAAGAAAGTATTGGGTGATCTCAAATTATGCTTTAAATGACTATTCAATCACAATTGGAATATCTTTTTTAAAAGATGTATTTATTTTTATTCAAAAGGCAGAGTTACACACAGAGAGGGAAAGACAGAGAGAGAGAGAGAGAGAAATCTTCCATTTGCTGGTTCACTCCCCAATGGCTGCAAAGGCCATGGCTGGACCAGGCCAAAGCCAGGAGCCACAAAACTTCATCTGGGTTCCCAGCATAGGTGCAGGGGCCCAAGGACTTGGGCCATCCCCTGCTGCTTTCCCAAGCACATTCTCAGGGTGCTGGATGGGAAGTAGAGCAGCCGGGATTCGAACAGGAGCCCACAAGGGACACTGACGTGGTTAGGCACCACACCAGCCCCCACAGTGTCTTAGACACAGTGTCTGTGACTGAAACAGGCCCATTCATTACAACAGCCTGACGCTGAGCACGGAAAGGCCTGGGGACCCGATTCTTGAGTTGGTGACTTTTCTCTACTGCAAAGGGTGAGCGTTAACCAGCATAAGGACTTCCCACAGACGCAGAGTTCAGGTCGGAGGCGAGAGGGTGCCATGGCCAAGTCCACTCCAGTTGCAGATGACAGCAACAGCGAAAAAGGAAGGTATTAGCTTACATAACTGATGCGTCCAAATGTCCACTTCCTTCAGGGATGGCTGTATCCAGGTGACAAGCAGAGCTGTCAGGGCCTGTCGTTCTCCATTCCTGGGTCTCCCCTCCGTGCTGGCCTGACGTTCACGTAGACGCTCTCCACGTAAATGCCAAACACCTGCAGCTTCAGGTCTAGGTGATCCTCAGGCTGGGGAGTTCTATACATACACACACATATATATACATATATACACATGCAACACATGTACACACACACACACCTCTTTCCCCAGTAGATCTGAAAATCCCAGACAAGAAAAGCACCAGAAGGTGGCCCAAGTGCTTGGGACCCTGCCTCCCATCTGAGAGATGTGGCTTCAGCCTGGGTCAGCTGCCTGGGTCAGCCTTGGCCATCGCAACCACTTAGGGAGTGAACCAGCAGATGGAAGACTCTCTCTCTCTCTCTCTCTCTCTCTCTCGCTCTTGCCTTTCAAACAAATAAATCTTTTTTTAAAATGAGCAACTCGTGATTGGATCACGTAGTCGGCCTTCACATCCTGCGGTAAGAATTATGATTCGTTTGTTTTGCCCCTGTTGGAGGACCAGCAGGTGTGCTACCTATTGTGCAGGTCAGAGTCTCAGAATCCCAGGGATTTGAAGGGATAGCCATTGCATGGTCACCACATCATTCTCAGGTTCATCAAAAAACGTGCACAGCAACAAGAGTGACTCTGCAAAAGGATTGGAGTTGGCCATGATGAAGACGAAGTAATCGGCACAGTGAAATGTGTCATCACAGGGTCTAAGGAACATTTGCCGTCCCAGTATCCCCGAGGAGCTGCGGTGAGGAAGAACTGTGACAGATGAGAATTAATGAGGTCCACACTGATGTGGGCGTGGCCAATAAGCATCAAACCGCACAGGAGAGGAATTTCTGAATTCTCCAGAAGCTTTGTAAAAGCCGAACAACAGACAACTCAACTATGTGCAGCTGGAAATAGATGCAAAAGATGAAATTATGATTTTGGCCAACACAACAAATGCAGAATCAAAATATTTCCTCAAGAGGGTTCCCGGGGATTCAGCACGGGCGTTTTCTTTCTGTGTAAACAGTCCCAGGAAGGAGACAATTTAGAAGCCGGAGTCTCTGTTCCTGCAGTTTCTGGATACACAGGTGGTGGAGGAGAATGGCAGCTGCACTTAGAAAGACAGCTGCGAATGGTGTGTGATTTGGAAGATCCAGGTAGACAACGGGGACGAGCTGGCTGCGGACTTCCTGGACGAAGCAGCGTGTGCGCGAGCACAGGTCTGCAAAACCAGAAGGTCCTGCCAGGAAAAGAGGAACTGGGAGACTAATTGGGGGTGCAGCTGACACAAGCTTCTGGGACTGTTGTCTGCAGAACTAGGACAGGACAGCTACATCATTCGCGTTGATATATTACAGGGAGAAACTGTACTTGTAAAAAATGGCACTTTTCACTTTGGGGTGGTTTGTTTTGTTTTGTTTTATTGGCTTTTTTAAAAAACACTTTATTAAAGTACAGTATACATACCAAGAAACACACGTAAGTATGCAGATCAATGAGCTTTTTGTCATCGCTCATCATCATAACCAGCACCAAATTAAGAACAAAGCGTTACTACTATGCTGAGTCCTCACTGTCCCCCCGCCTTTTATTTATTTATTAATTTTTTTGACAGGCAGAGTTAGATAGTGAGAGAGAGAGACAGAGAGAAAGGTCTTCCTTTGCCGTTGGTTCACCCTCCAAATGGCCACCACAGCCGGGGCGCTGTGCTGATCCGAAGCCAGAAGCTAGGAGCTTCTTCCTGGTCTCCCACACTGGTGTGGGGGCCCAAGCACCTGGGCCATCCTCCACTGCCTTCCCGAGCCACAGCAGAGAGCTGGACTGGAAGAGGAGCAACCGGGACAGAATCCGGGGCCCCGACCGGGACTAGAACCCGGTGTGCTGGCACCGCAGGCGGAGGATTAGCCTAGTGAGTTGCGGCGCCGGCCCCCCTCCTCTTTTTTAACACATGAAACAGCAGTATGTTGTCATTTACACGGTATGAGTCAGCGAAGCAATATTTATAACTATCCACCAAGTGATCTGGCATTCACACTATTTTTATCTTCTCCCTATATGTTAACTACCACAAATAAGAGAAAATGCAATATTTTCTTTTTGGGTCTGGCTTATTTTACATTGCATAATCATCCTCATTTTGTTGCAAGTGTCAGGCTTTCATTCTTTTTATGAGTAATATTCCATCATATACATATATATATCATATAATATATATATCACATTTTCTTTATCCAGTCCTCAGTTGATGGAAACATGTTTCCAACTCATGTCTTAGCTATTGTGAACTGAGTTGCTATAAACATCAGTGCGTTTTTGTTTCTTTTTTTTTTTTTTTTTTTTTGGACAGGCCAGGCAGAGTGGATAGTGAGAGAGAGAGAGAGAGAGAGAGAGAGAGAAAGGTCTTCCTTTTCCGTTGGTTCACCTCACAATGGCCGCTGCGGCTGGCACACCGAGCTGATCGGAAGTCAGGAGCCAGGTGCTTCTCCTGGTCTCCCATCGGGCCCAGGGCCCAAGCACTTGGGGCATCCTCCACTGCACTCCCGGGCCACAGCAGAGAGCTGGACTGGAAGAGGAGCAACAGGGACAGAATCCGGCGCCCTGACCAGGACTAGAACCTGGGGTGCGGGCGCTGCAGGTGGAGGATTAGCCTATTGAGCCCTGGCGCCGGCCCATCAGTGTGTTTTTTTAAATCAATGTTATAGAAGATTCATGCTGTTTGAGTAAAACTGGAAAAGGATTCAACATCATACATTTCATTCTGTCACACTGTTCTTGTAGAGTGCTAATTCCACACTTTCATGTGCTTTTTAAAATTTTATATGGTTGGGCCAGTTTGAGACGTCTTAAAGTAGGGTGTACCTCTTAGGCCTCCTCAGTGAGTCAGCGGAAACATTTTTTAAGGGACGCAAGAAAGACCCTACAATGTCTCGCTGTTGGATGTAGGTCAGGGTCCAGGTTCGAGCGCATCACCAGCAGAAACGCCCTGTGCCTGGGAAGCAGAGACGCTCCCCTGAGGAGCAGGGCTGGCGGGCGGGAGCGGGCCTGCCGCTCTGGGGAACGCAGCTCCAGTCTTCTGTATTTGACTCGTGTTTGTCTAACGGCATTCAAACCAGCTGTGTTCTGCGGCACAGGATTTCTGACAACAGCGAGAAATTCTAGCGCTTCGAAAATCTGCATAGCCAAAGTCGCTTCACTGCCAGTTCTGTGGGGCCCGACACGTGTGGTCAAACTGAGATTTAAACGAATGTCTTTCAACAGGAAGCAAAACTAAAGTAAAAAATATGGAGAAAGTTTTAAACATCCAGATGGATGCTTTTCTCCAAAACTGTCTATGATAGAAAAGTCACCTCTTTTCATTCCATTTTTCCACGCGTTTTTGAAGTCCCTCCAGCTCCATATTTGGAGGCAAATTGCGCTCTTTATTAATTTCGGAGGAATAATTCAGATCTAAAATTGTTTTAAAGGCTTTGTGCTTATCAGACCAACACCGGGCTGGAGCACCTTGCTCGATGGCAGCTTCCTTCAGAGCACACTTAGCTGTTTTCGAAAGCTCTGCATGTTCAGTTCCAGCCTCGGGAAATTCTAGGCCTTTCCTCTCCTCGAGACCTGGAATCCAGAGAGCTGACGCTTCGCCATGAACCTGCCACGAAGCCCACCTTTCTAAGCGAGCTGTGGGTGCCTAGGCTTTGGAATTTCTTGACTTAAATTCTTGTGCACAAAAAAACATGCAACTTGTTTATCTAAATTTCTTGCGCATAAAAAACCCTGCGCTCTTCAATATACAAAATATAAAGCACTCATTTCTAAACCAGGCCATTGAAGGTAGTGTGTGCACTTTCAGAAACCCAAAGTGTGTTACAGTAAAGCATATTAGAGTCATTATGAGTTGACAATCTTTTTTTGTGTTAGAATTAAGAGTACAGGGCCCTTTTGTTTACAAATAATCAGACTAACATTTACAGATGCAAAATAATTGGTAGTGGCTGGCGCCGTGGCTCACTAGGCTAATCCTCCGCCTGCGGCGCTGGCACACTGGGTTCTAGTCCCAGTTGGGCGCCGGATTCTGTCCCGAATGCTCCTCTTCCAGTCCTGCTCTCTGCTGTGGCCCAGGAGTGCAGCGGAGGATGGCCCAGGTCCTTGGGTCCTGCACCCGCATGGGAGACCAGGAGAAGCACCTGGCTCCTGGCTTCAGTTCAGCACGGTGCGCTGGCCACAGTGCGCCAACCACAGTGGCCATTGTGAGGTGAACCAACGGAAAAGGAAGACCTTTCTCTCTGTCTCTCTCACTGTCCACTCTGCCTGTCAAAAAAAATAATAATTGGTAGTAATATTGCCCTGGTTTGCTACAGTTACACTTTAAATGATTCCGTGGGTGCACACATGGGCACTCTCACACACACACACATGCACACTCACACACAGACACACGCACACACTCACATGCACGCACACACACGCACACTCACACACAGACACATGCACACACAGACACATGCACACACGCACACTCACACACTCACACAGACACACGCGCGCACTCGCATGCACACACACGCACACACACGCACACTCACACACAGACACACGCACACACTCACACGCACGCACACACATGCACACTCACATGCACACTCACACACAGACACACACTCACATGCACACTCACACACAGACACACGCACACACATGCACACTCACACACAGACACACGCACACACGCACACGCACACGCACGTGCACGCACACACACACGGTGGGTCCGGAGTGGAGGAGCTGCTTTGCAGCCTGAGCTGAAGCTGTCGTTTCTGCCGGGAAGACTGGGCCCTGTTGTGAAGGTGCCAAACAGAGCCGCGGGGAGTGTTTGCTGTCCCTTCCACGGGCTGGGCCGTTAGCCTTTAGAGCCCACTACAGGACGTCACAGCAGAGGGCATTCCAGAACAGAGGTGTCATTCTGTGTCCTTAACTATTATTGCACCAGGCATTGCTGACGGTGTGCTAACTCACGGTTTGTTTTAGGCGGCACTGGTGGTGAACGACATATTCACAATTTGTGTTTAGCAGGGGAGAATTCCACGCCTTCTGGAATTACACGTGCTTTTTTGTTTTTTATCACAATAAAATGTTTTTCTCCTTAAAAGAAAAATGTCCCAGGCCAGAGTCTCTCTGACTCTGCACGGAGCCCATGCCCCACCCAGAGCCTGCTCTGCCTCCTTGGGCTGTTCTGGGTGCACCTGGCGGTTTGGCAGCACAAACTCAGCCCTGTGGTGGTTCTCAGTTCTCCCCAGCCACTCGCGTAAGAGCGAGTGTGCAGCACAGAGGTGACAGGGTGCTACAGGAGTGCATCTCGCTGTAAGGAAGCCATGGATTTGAAGACGAATTTGTGTCCTGTGCCTGCACACCGAGGAGCAACAGGGAAGAGCAGGTGGCCACTCCCAGCTCTGCACGTGAGGCAGGCGTCAGAGGGACAAGCAAAGAGAGCGCCAGTGAGATCCGTAGCCACACCTGTCACTGCACCCGAACACGCACCGCATCGGGTGGGCGGAGCACATCCCTGCCCAGAGCCCTTCCCGCCTGCAGCTATATGCAAGGTGGGTGCAGGGGGCCCTCCCCAAAGGAGCAAGCCAGGTGTGTCAGGAGCGCCCTCCGTAGGAAACTCAAGGGAAAGCCACACCTTAAACTCGGCCTCCTCCCTTCAGAGGGAAATTCTCCTGGCAGAGGTGCTGTATCATAGTCTTAAAATTAATAAAGTATTACAAATGCTAATAAATCACATGCAGAGTTCAGGCCTCCAGAAAGTCAGAGTGTACAGAGGGGGTGGGGAGAGAATGAGAGAGAGAGGTCTTCCATTGGCTGGTTCACTTCCCAGATGGCTGCAGTGGTCAGCGCTGGACCAGGCAGAAGCCAGGAGCCAGGAGCCAGGAGCTCCGTCTGGGTCTCCCACATGGGTGCAGGGGCCCAAGCACTTGGGCCATCCTCTGCTGCCATCCTAGGCCCATTAGCAGGCAGCTGGATGGGAAGTAGAGCAGCCGGGACTCGAACCGGCATCCATATGAGATACTGGTGCTTTACCCACTACGCCACAGCACTAGCCCCTCCATAAAGTGTTAATAGTGTTCACCATGAACAGCATTAAGAGCATTTCTTAGAGCTTAAAAAGACCAAGCAAACAAGCAAACAAATAAAAGCTTATTTACATCTTTCTACTTTTATGTCTGCCTCTTTTCCTCTTAGCCTTAATTTTCCAAATAATAAATAAAAGTTGTTTGAAAACAGAGTGAACTGTGTCACAAGAGTTTTCCCGGTCCATTTTCTTAAATCGACAATAGCGCAGTACCATTTCAGCGTGAGGATATTCATCCAAGCCAAACCCCTCCCGAGCTCCCCATCCTGAGCTGGCCAGAGGGCGGACACCTGCCCTGGCTCCCTCTGTGACCCTCTGACCCAGCTCAGGGCATGGCATTCTGAGTCAGCTCCTGTGCTCTGTGCTGCCCTGAGGACCTGGGCATTTCCTCCTCCCACTTCCCTAGAACCTGCTCGGGAGGGAGGGTGCGGGGGAGAGGTGTCACTGAGCGACTTACAGTAGAAGAACCACGTACCCAAGGCGTGTGTTTCTTTCCGGAATCTGATCCTGGAGATAGTGAAGTCCGCCGGGATGAGGGCGGGGAGAAGGCAGCCATGCCCAGTGTTGTTGGGGCCACACGCTTACCTTTCGCTCCTGGGGGACCATTGGCTGCTAACAATGGCCCTTTTAGCCGTGGGACACAGAATGGCTAACCTTCTGCTGGGCTGGCATGAGGACTACCGCCATATATTGGTAAGTATTTCCGTACAGAATTCACTCGGAAGGGATATTGTTTCCAGCCTGGACAAAGCTCATATTGTCGTGCTGCGATTCTAGTTATTTTAGGCAAGGAAAGGGGATTTCCACTGCTCCCTATAATCAGTTCTGAGCACTCAGCTCTGAGTAACCACTTCCTTGTAATCTGTCAGGACCCACGTTATTTAACGGAGGGGGGAAAAATCCCCTGATATTAAGCCTGAAATTCCTGGCCGAGCAAGTCACTGCCAGAACATATCGAGTAGCTCATGGGGCAGCATAGATGTGACCTCATGCAGTGGAGAGACCGTGAGAGACCTTACTCCAGCAGGAAGGAATGAAATGAGTCAGTGTTAAGTTCCCAGGTAGAACAGACACTGATCATCAATGTCAATGTCAATGTCAGTGTCCGGGTCGATCTTCGCTGTCAGTTACAGTAGACTTGCCATGTGCCAGGCACCAGCCCATCCAAAAGCATCATTGCACCAGTCTTATTTGCAAGTTCATTGCACTGTGCTTAAGTATTTTTTAAGAGTCAATTAATATATCTTAAATAAACAATAGTACAAGTGGCAAGAGATATGGCAAAAATCCAAGGTAGAATGCAAATGACCATTGAAAATATTGTATAGATAATTACATTTCTCAAAGCAAAAACACAGCCACAACAGCAAATAAAATAAATAAAATAAAATTACCATGCATTGCAACTGAACCTTAAGTAGGCTCCAACACTTCACTAAGCGTTAATCCTAATCCTCACCAAAACCCCATGAATTAGGAAAAACATTTATTCCCATTTCACAGATGAGGGAACTGAGGCTTCGTACCACAACGTGGTGGGCTGAAGGTCACGTGGCTAAAGCGGCAGAGTTAGGATTCAACCCCACACCTGAGAGACACCAGAAGCCAGACAGGCACTACTGTGACGTCACTGCTGCTAGTGCCAAGCACTGTGTGGGAAGCCGGCAATGCGGCACCTGGGTTATGCCACTCCCAGCTTGGGCACAGGAAATGCCCACGGACACTGGAAAAGCAGTCAGTTGGTGTCCTTGCAGAGCGAGAACATCACCGCCCTGAGCCAACGCCCTCCCCATCCTTGGGTTTGGCCTCTAAGCCTAGTAGCTTATCTCGGGATTCACAGGTGACGACTTAGTCACCCCGGCTCCCCCTTTGCCTCTAAACCAGCTGGTTCACGGCTGGCTCAGCACAGCCGCAGAACACACGGGCTCTCATCTCTGATCGAACAGGCAGTCATCAGGCACTGCAGGGGAGCTGTCGGCGTCTCCCTGGGGGCCTCTCCCACCCCTGCCCCGTCTCCCTGCCCACAGAGCACCTTCCCAGAGGCCCGCTGCCGTGGTCCTGACGGCTGACAGCCCCGCGACTCTCACTCAGCAGAGCAGGAGCCAGTTCACCTGGGAGATCGTCTCCTCACCCACAGTGGGGACAGCCCGTGGCCAGTCGTGACTGTCCCAGGGTGTGGATGGCCAGTGCACCGCCTCTCCGTGGAACCAGTGCTGCAGTGCCCTGTGTGCTCCTGAGACCCGGGGGAGGCAGCCTGGCTCTGGGCTGGGCTGGGCTGAGGAAGCTCCTCCTCCCCCCGGTCCTGCTCTCCAGCCCCTTCTCCTGGGAGCCTCCCTCTGAGTGCCACGGGGACGGCACTGGAGCCACGTGCTAAGTAAGAAGTGACACAGACCCAGACACAATGCTGTAAGAGCTGTAATACAAGGAGCACTCTGTACGTCTCGTGTTACAGTGAGTCTGCGCAGGCAGGCCTACGCCAAACGTCATTCAGACATTGTCCAGTGGATCCCGAGAACAAACCCACCAGGTAGGCACTCTGATTAAGCCCTTTCTACAGCCAGGAAAACTGATGTCCAGAAGGCTGATGACTGGCCTGGAGCGACACAATCATTCACTGTTGCCATGGAATCTGACCCCATTCTCCTTGGAAACGACCCGGCCTCTTTCCTACTTCCTAAGATCAGAGGTCAGCAAAGCACACTCCCTGTTCTTGTAAATAAAGTTCTATTGAAACATGGCCACTCCCAATATTTACCTACGATCTAGTTCTGTGGTCTCCAAAGGCAGAGCTGAGTAGTGGACACACAGGCGGGCAGCCTGAGTTGGTGACTATCTGACGCCTTATAGAAAAGGCAAATTACCCTCTGCCCCTGATGGCTGTAGGAGCAGCCACACTTCATCCACCACACAATACAAGTTTTGTTCTCCTGTGTTTTCTCCCCTGTGTCAGGGGTGGGGAAGGCTTGGTCTGGCCCTGCTTAGGCAACCACAGGTGGGACTTGAAATTCAACACATCTACAACAGGGTAACTTTTTTATAAAGATTTATTTATTTATTTGAAAGGCTAAGTTAGAGAGAAAGAGAGAGAGAGAGAGAGGTCTTCCATCTGCTGGTTCAATCCCCAAATGGCCAAACAGCCGGAGCTGCACCTAGCCAAAGCCATGAGCCAGGAGTTTCTTCCAGGTTTCCCACGTGAGTACAGGAGCCCAAGGACTTGGGCCATCCTCTGCTGCCTTCCCAGACGCATTAGCAGGGAGCTGGATTGGAAGTGGAGCAGCTGAGACTTGAACCAGAGCCATGCTGGTGCTGCAGGTGGTGGGTTTATCCATTACACCACATCGCCGGCCTTTCGTAGGCTAATTTTTAAGTTGATCATTTTGTATGGAATGCAAATATGTTATAAATATCCAAACTAGGGGCCAGCACTGTGGTGTAGCATGTAAAGCCACTGTCTGCTGTGCCAGCATCCCATATGAACGCTGGTTCAAGTTACGGCTGCTCCACTTCTGATCTAGTTCCCTGCTAATGTGCCTGGGAAAGCAATGGAAAATGAATCAAGTCCTTAGGCCTCTGCATCCACGTGGAAGACATGGAAGAAGCTCCTGGTTTCAGATGAGCCCAGCTCCAGCTGTTGCAAACATTTGGAGAGTGAACCAGTAGATGGAAGATCTCTCTCTCTCTCTCTCTCTCTCTCTCTCTGTAATGCTGCCTTTCAAATAAATAAATAAATATTTAAAAAATAAATGAATATCCAAATAGCCCTTGGCAGAAAAAAGGCTGGAGACTCTCCACTCTACCAACTCCTCGCTCGCCTTTGTGGACAGGGACTCCTATGAAGGTCTCACGCAGGGTCTGTGGGAAGACAAACCCAGCTGGTCTGCTGGTCCATACCCTGCCACTCTAAAGGGAATCCTAACACTCTAAAAGGAATCCTCTTGTTTCCTGAACAGACTACTCTTGCAGAGAACCACAAAGGAGTTTCCTCCTGAGACTTGGGTCATTGTTTAAGTGCATCCCCTTAACTTTTGGCCCACCCCCAAGAAGCTCCTGTTCTAGCCTTTTATCTACTGGATTTCAATGCTTAGAAATGGTGGTGATTTCTTCTCAGGATTGTCTGCCCCACAGCTTCAGACTTTGAATTATTTTTCTCTTTTCCTGTAAATTAATCACTTCTTAATGATGCTGCGCTGCCCAGTCTTTGAACTGTATCCAACCTGTTTGTGTACTGGAATGATTACAAGACAATGAGGACCATGGGGCTGATTGAGAGTTCACCCGGGGTTAAGTAGGCAGCAGGATAGGACCCAACACACTGTTCTCCTGTAACTGAAGTCCTTTCCAGAACTTTCTAGCTGTGATATTCATGACTTGAACTAGCTATGTTGTTAGATACTATAAGGCTCTGGTTTTCAAATATAAATTCCTGCACAAATAGAACTTGGGACGATCTTTCTGCAAAGCAATTTCATCACGTGCATGAAGGACTTTTTTTTTTTAAGTTTAAACACTTTAACTCCAGAACCCACTTCTAAAATGAACACCAGGAGTGGGCATTTGAAGCAGTGGTCAAGACACCATTCGGGACATGCACTTCCCATGTCAGAGTGCCGGGTTCTCGTCCCAGATCCACTCCCAATTCCAGCTTCCTGCTAAGGTGCACCATGGATGATGGTTCAAGTCACTGGGTCCCTGCCACCCAGGAGACCTGGAGTTCCCAGCTCCTGGCTTCAGCCTGGCCCTGCCCCAGGTGTTGCAGGAATTTGGAGAGTGAACAACAGATGGAAGAGCTCTTTCTATCTCTTTGTCTGTCTGCCTTTCAAATAAAAACAAATGAATAAGAACAATTTTTCAAAATAATGACTAAAAATGAACCCAAGTCTTAGAACGCAATGGCATCATTGGTGAAGACACAAGCATATTCACCACGACCCTGTTTCAAATAATGGGAAAATTCAGTTTTCATGTAAGGGGAAGGTTAAACAATAACTGCACACCTTTATGAAGGAATATACTATACCCCCCAAAAAGACAGTGTGTTTGAAGAATTTTTTAACAATATTGTAAAACGCTAATGTAGCAACGTTAAGTAAAAATCACGCACTGAATAGTACAAAATTTATAAACCACCTGCATCTGTCTATGTGCCATGTCTTTTACAAACATGTAGTAGGCAGAGTAATTCTGTAGTGTTTTGAGCATGGCCACATGCCATGGACCTGGGCCTGGGCTTCTGGGTCGTGGCGCTGTTGGCAGTGAGGGTGGACATTTCTTTGTCACAGGGACCATGCTGGGCACTGCAGGCTAGTTAGGGGCATCATTGGACTCTACCCTCCAGATGCCAGGAGCACCTGGCCCCAGCTGTAACAGCCAAACTATCTCCAGACATTGCCAAATCTGCTGTAGGGACCACATTGCCCTGGTTGAGAACCACTGCCTAGAACATACAACAGGCATTTGATATTGATGAATATGTAGGGAAATTAGGAAAGACACCTCGAAATTCCAATAGTTCTTTGTTGCTAATGTGATAATTTTCTTTTTAATTCTTCACTGTATTTGTCCAAACTTTCTACCAATAGTCCCATCCATAATCCCTTACTTGCAATTCCAAAATCCACAAAGCTCATTTGCAGCACACTCTAGAATCCTCTGAACTGACGTGAGGTCTTTAGTGGTTGTAGGTCATGTGAAGATCTGTGTTTCCCTGAAGAACTAACGTGTGATCTGACAGTCCATGCAAACAAAACTCATCTAAAAACTGGGGGAAAATTGGCCCCTAAGTTTTAGGATATGGGGTTGTGGACCTGAATTGCTTCATAATCAGAAAAAAAGAAAAAGAAAAGATGTGACAAGCAAAACGACACTGCTCGACTCAACAGCAGACAATGAAGTAAGCAGGTTTTTATGGAGTAAACACTCAGAAAACTCTCTTCCAAAAGTAGGGGGAAAAGTCAGTCATGGACACAAAGTCGACTCATTTTACAGGTAAGCAGCAGATCTCAGAGGGGCTGGAAACAAAAGTCCCACCACCAGTTGTGACAGTGAGCTCTGGGCGTGGGTCTCAGATCTGTGTGGCGGTACTGTCCCCACCTGACCCATCACACATGACTGCTCTCCTGTCGCTGTGACACACAGCACAGCGCCTGGCATAGAGCAGGTTGGCTAGATGACTAACGGATGACCTCGTTCCTGGCACAAAGTCAATGTCTTAGAAGGCCAAGAAGGTCAACTGAACTCCATCTTAAACCGGAAATGGAAGCAGGTGGGGCTGGGCAGGGGCTAGATAAGAGCCTGGGACGGACTGATTAATGTTCAGTTGCAGAGTTGAAACTGTCACCCACGATGACACGAGCAGTGGTATGAAGCCTTTATTGGGTTTGGGGACACAGGGTCTGCAGACAGACCCGCTGGGTCTCAGCCCAGACTCAACATTCACCACTTGCAAGTTAATTAAAAGCTCTGGGCCTCCACGTTCTCATTAGGAAACATGGAGATAATAACAAGACCTTGGTGTCTGCCATGAGGAAGAGCTGAGTTCATGCTCCCAGCTTCCCAGAGTGTCTGGCCCAGGCCAAGCACCCTGTGCATACCCCATCCCTCATTCCCAGGGCTTACACTTAAGCGCTGCCCCGAGAAGTGACTCAGAGAGGGGCGGTGCTGTGGGACACAAGGCTCTGCATGCCATGGAGCTGGAGTTCACAGTCCCGCTCTTCCATGCAGAGCTGGGTGACGGAGCCGAACCAGTTCCCCTCTGGGAGACTTGGTTTCCTCCTAATTACAACCTCAATTATAATAGGAGGGGACTTCCAAAAGGTCATGGAAAAGGGAATTAGGGGACACTTTTTGTTGTTGTTGTTCAAAAATGTTTGAAATCCACGCATAGTTTGTTTTTTTTTTTTTTCCATACCACACACTTTCCACAAACTTACTGAAGTGCCCTTGTCTAGCATTCTGGGGCCCTTGTGTTGACTGCGTGGGTACACAGAGCTCTGCTCAGGCATTGCAGAACGGTGGCTGCTACTGTGAACACCCCATCCTGATGGTGAGACGCTGAGAAGAGTCCTCAGTGGTCAGGGCGAGAGTGGTGCATCCAACGTGGCTGACGCCGGCCACCGGTGGGGAACACCACGGCACTAGGAGGTGCATGGACACAATGAGTTATGACTTATAAGACTATTTTCAGTTTCTGTGTATGGCGAGCCAATTGCCCTCACGTTTACTGTAGTGACATAAAGTTTCCTTTTTTCATATAAATGCAGCCAAGTATAAAGAATGGATTGATTTAAAGAAAAAAGTATTAAGTCAACAGTGAACAAGGCAGGGACAAATATGGTGAAAACCGTGCAGTTCACATGTGAAGGGCTGCGTGTGAGAACCCCCGGGGCAGACCACATCTGGTGACTAAAACAGCTGGACAGGAGGCCCCGGGGGTGGCGGGGAGCCTGGCTGTGTGATTCACTCTGCGTTCTTCCTCAGTGACTTCTTCCTTTCTGCAAGGACCTGCTGACCTATTCCTGCTTGTATTTCTCAACCGCAAGTTAGAGCCATGTTGGGAACGGTCTCAGTACCCAGATTTTAGTCCTTCCTCATTTCCCGCTGTATGTCGTTACCTGGTGTGCGAGAGAGAGTGAGAGACGGGTAAGAGACTTGGGAACGAAAGCTGTCCAGTCTTCCCCTCCTTGCACCTGCTTGGGCAGGGGACATGCAAGCATGACTTCGTGGCGTGCGTTTACCATGTCTTGTGCGTGCATGGCTGTCTCCTGTCTGCCCATAGCTTGGTAAGGTACAAAGAACCGCACGCTGGTTCTTACAAAGAAGAACTCAAGGCTTACAGAGATGATGTGGATCAAGCAGTGACTGTGCTGATGCCAGAAGCTGAGCCCAGGTGGCCTGAGCTTACAGCCTAGATCCGAGCTGTGACATCAGGCTGCTCCCACTTTAAACGATGTCTTGGTTGGACAGGAGGGAGGGAAGGAGGAAGAAGGGACGAAGATGAGAGGCACCAAAAGACAACAAGACTATATTTGCTGGGTGGAAGGGAGGATATGGTGGGAAGAATCACCATGTTCCTAAAGTCATAATTATGAAATGTATGAAGTTTGTATTCCTTAAATAAAAGGGTTCTGGGGGAAAATTTAAAAAATAAAAAACAAAACCCAATAAAAAGAAAATAAAAGACTATGTTTGCTCTTCCTAATGAAACGTCCATGTCTTGGGTTCTCCCACATGCTAAGAGTCAGACAGATCTCATTCTTCATATGAAAGCCCTGCCCAGGGGATCTAGACTTTGAGATGCAGTAGAGGTTTGCTATTAAGTCATTTGCTAGGTAGAAGACTTTAAAGACAAGAGTTTTGATGTTGACTCTGTCATCTAAAAGCTGACACCGAGGTGGACATCTGCCCCTACAGTTAAGACAGGAGTCTTGACACCTGTGTCCCACATAAGAGTGCCCGGGTTTGACACCTGCCTCTGGCTCCACTCCAGGTTCCTGCTAACACAGAACCTGGCAGGCAGCAGCGATGGCTCAAGTAACGGGGCTCCTGCCACCTGCCTGGGAGACCTGGACCGAGCTTGTGGGTCCCGTGTTTGGTCCCAGCCTGGCTTCAGCCTGACCCCAGCTGATGTGGGCATTGGGAAGTGAACCCCAGATGGGAGTTCACTCTCCCTCCCTCTATGTGAGTGTGTGTGTGTGTGTGTGTGTGTGAGAGAGAGAGAGAGAGAGAGAGAGAGAGAGAGAGAGAGAGAATCTGTCTCTCACCCTCTCAAGTTAAAAAAAAAAAAAAAAAGCTGATGAGCTGCAGGCTCATTTGTTGTACTGCCTGGACCTGCATTGCTGCCTCTTCACCAGGGTTGAGGCCCCCTACTCCACAGGCTTCCTGAACAGATCGGTGAACTCGTGCACGCCCCGCACCTGCCTCCCATCATGCTCTCCATGCATGGCCACTGTATTTCCTGTTCCCCCCACAACGTGTACGTCTCGGAACAAACTATCATTCTAAGCCCATTTGGAGAGAGCGAGAAGGTGGTGGGTTATGGTTGGACTTGAACATCAGGTGGTGTCTCAGGTAAAACAACAGCTCCCCAGAGAGGCCCACTTCCTGATCCCGGAACCTGTGACTACGTCACCTGCTCCAGTCCTGTGGCGTGAAGGCTGTGGACAGACTTGAGTTCAGTCAT
The DNA here is from genome assembly GCF_033115175.1 of Lepus europaeus. Classification (NCBI taxonomy): domain Eukaryota; kingdom Metazoa; phylum Chordata; class Mammalia; order Lagomorpha; family Leporidae; genus Lepus; species Lepus europaeus. Next base: position 118,076,500 of record NC_084836.1, on the reverse strand, counting down.
CAGTTAACCTCGACATAAGAAGAGGGTCCCAGATGACTCAGGTGGGCCCACCGTAGTTATGAGGATCTCTAGGTAGCAGAGGGAGTCAGAGGGAGACACGAGTGCAGAAGACAGAGAGCCAATGTCGCTGTCTGAAATGCAGCAAGGTGGGTGACCTTGGAAGTTGGCAAGGTCAGGAAAGAGATCCCCCCTGCCTGATTTTATTTATTTATTTTTAAAGATTTATTTATTTATTTGAAAGGCAGAGTTACAGAGACACAGAGAGAGAGAGAGAGAGAGCTTTCATCCACTGGCTCACTCCCCACATGGCTGCAAAGGCTGGAGCTGTACTGATCTGAAGCCAGGAGCTTCTTCTGGGTCTCCCACGCAGGTACGGGGCCCAAGAAGTTGGGCCGTCTTCTACTGCTTTCCCAGGCCATAGCAGAGAGCTGGATCAGAAGTGGAGCAGCCGGGACTGGAACTGGTGCCCATATGGGATGCCGGCACTGCAGGTCCTGGCCTTACCCACTATGCCACAGCAATGGCCCCTGGGACTCGTTGATTTTAACCCAAATCAAAGGCCTGCATTGGTCTGCTAAGCTCAGCCCTGTAAGGCAGCACATTTGTTGTTTGAACCACGCAGCGCTGGAGGCTGCTGTGAGTGCGGCCCTGAGAGTTCTCGGCTGCAGGGCGGCTGGGGAGGCAGACTGCAGATTGAGAAGGGGGTCGGTGGTCGACATCTGGCCTCCTGGAGGCAGCTTTGTAGCTCCCCCCTTCTTCTAGAAAGAAAGCTACAGAGGGTCACTGCTTCTGCTTCCGCCCCTCGCCTGCCACGTGGGAGCCCGTGTGCCCACTCGGGGGATCCACACACGCCTGCGGAGGAGCCGGCTTCCAGCCCACGAGGGACAGACCTGAGTGGCTGCGTGCAGGTTCCAAAGGAGAAGGCAGGAGCCGTCCCTAGCTGAGCAGAGGTCCGAGGCCGCGGGCAGTGAGAGCTGTTCTTCCTCCACAGGAGAGCTCTGGGTAGAATAAGAAAGCCCAGCTGCAGGCCCCTGGCTGCTGACAGACAGCGGGGCACGGGGCAGGAGGAGGGGCCCGCACCTGCAGGCTGTCCCTCGTCCAGGGACTTTATCCACCTTTCCCAGGACAGAGAGGAAGCACACGTACCCTCAATAACACGCACAGATGTCAAGCAATTCGTGTTTTAACCATCATGTATATTACACTCAGCCCCTAGTTAATGCCCACCCTAAGCAACTTCTGGAATTGTTTGGTAGCCCCCAAAGTTCCCTGTGTCCTTGTCAGGGCAGGGCCCCCACCCCCCACCTGCCCCAGTGGCAACTTCTGATCTGCTTTCTGTTGCTATAGATCTGTCTTTTCTGCAACTTCCTATCTCCTGCGTCTTTCACTCCGCACGATTTGAGATGCGCCCATGCTGTTGCCTATAACAGCGGTTTCTTCCATTGTTATCAATGAATAGCGTTTTGTCGTGTGAAGGTACTAGACCTTGTTTTTAACAATTTAATTTGGGCTCTCTTGATCTCACTCTCTGTTTCTAAATCTCCCTCTCACTCTTTCTCGATCTCTCTTTGCGCTCTCCTCTCTCTCTTTTTCCGTCTTCGCCCCTTCCCTCTGGTCTGTCAAGTTTCACCCAATAAACCTTTCCCATAAAATAAATAACTAAATAAATAAATAAAATAAAAATCTGCTTTTTGGGGTTGGACGCCGTGATGCAGTGGGTTAGATCACTGCTTGAGACACCACATCCCGTATCAGAGTGCTTGTTCCTGGTGGTTCCATGGTTCCCATGCAGCTCCCTGCTAATGGCCTGGGAAAGCAACAGAAGATGGTCTAGGTGCTAGGGCCCCTGCACCCACGTGGGAGACCCAGAGGAAGCTCCAGGCTCCTGGCTTCAGCCCGGCCCTGCCCTGGCTGTGGTAGGCATTTGGGGAGGGAAGCGGCAGATGGAAGATCTCTCCCTCTGTGTGTCTCTCAGTCACTGCCTTCGAAATAAATAAATTTACAAGAAATAAATAAATTTACAAGAGAAGCCTGTTTGGCCGTCAGTGCCATGTGGGTTGCTTCCTGTTTGTGGTTCTTAGGAATAAAGCTCCACACACGCTCATTGTTGTTTTTCCTGGGGGAATGGCTGGGGTAGAATTTATAAGAAACTGCCACTCAGTGGTCCTACCTCCAGCAAACAAGCTGAATAAGCCTCTGGCCGCTCTTCACTCTCGCCTACACGTCTTGCTTGCTTGCTTCTTGCTGTTCTAATGTGCACGCAATCACGTCTCATCGTGCTATAAAATTGCATGTCTGGGTCATTTGCCCACTTTTTAAATTTATGTGGTTGTCTTTATTATTATTCCTAGTTCTTTATATATCCTGGATAAAAGTTATTATATATTTATATTGCAAAAATTGTCTCCAAATCTGTGGCTCATCTACTTATTTTCTCCCATCCAAGCATTAATCAGGCCTGACCTTGCTTAGCTTCCGAGATCAGACGAGGTTGAGCATGTTCAGGGTGGTGTGGCCCTAGACTTATCTATTTATTTTCTAAGGAGTACCTTTAAAATACTATTTTTAAAATTTTAATATTGCCTATTTTACCTTAGTTAGATTTTTTGAAAAAAATTTAGTTATTTATTTGAAAGTCAGAATTACAGAGAGAAGGAGAGATAGAGAGAAAGAAATCTTCCCTCTGCTGGTTCACTCCCCAGGTGGCTGCACTGGCTAGGGCTGCACCAGGCTGAAGCCAGGAGCCAGGAGCTTCTTCCAGGTCTCCCATGTGGGTGGCAGGGGCCTGAGTACTTTGGTCATTTTCCACTGTTTTCCCAGGCCATTAGCAGGGAGCTGGATTGGAAGTGGAGTAGCCAGGACACAAACAGGCATCCACATGCCGTAGGCAGCAGCTTTATCTGGTGTGTCACAATGCAGGCCCCTACTTAGATCTTTAAAATTTTTTATTTACAACAGAATGAAGAGACAATCTACAGAATGGGAGAAAATATTTGCAAGCTATTTCATCTGTTAAGGAGTTAATATCCAGAATAGATAGGAGTGGGCCTAACAACAATGCAAACCCACCAATAATCCAATTTAAAAATGGGCAGGCAGTAGATCTAAACAGATTTTTCTCAAAGAAGGACATACAAATGACCAACAGGTATATGAAAAGCTGCTCAATGTCACGAATCATTAGGGACATGCAAATCAAAGCCACAACGAGGGATCATCGCTCTCCAGTTAGATGGGCTATTATCAAAAAGACAAAAAGTGACGAGTGTTGGTGAGGAAGTAGAGACAAGGCTGCCACAGGCTGTTAGTTGGAATATAAATTAGTACAGCCATCGTGGGAAAAAGTATGGAGGTGCCTCCAAACACTCACACTAGAACTACTACATGAGCCATCAATCGGACCCCTGGGTATCTACCCAGCGGAAGTGAAATCCATCTACTGCAGGGGCTTGTGCACTCCCACGTTACTGCAGCACTACTCACGGTAGGCATGAAAAGGAAACAACCGAAGTCCTTCCACCGATGAATGAATTTTTAAAAATGTGGTGCATACACACAGTAGAATATTACTCATCCATCAAAAAGGTCAACATCTTGTCATTTGCAACAATGAGGACAGAACTGGAGGTCCTTGTGTTTAGTGGAGTAACCCAAGCACAGAAAGATTAAATATCCCTCGATCTCACTCACATGTAAAGTCTGAAAAACAGGTGATCTCATAGAAGTTAAAAATACAGTGATGGTTACCAGAAGCTGAGGAGGGAGTGGGGAGGGAGCGATGGGGAAAGATTGATCCACAGGTTCTGGGGTATAGCCAGGTATGGGCAAGAAGTTCTGGGCTCCTACTGCACAGCAGGGTAACTACAGATAACATACTGTATATTTCTCTGTTAAAAAAAAAAACTAGAAAATAGGAAAAAAGCATATTTATTTGAAGGGCAGAGAGCGGGGGGGGGGGGTGGAGAGAAAGAGAGAGAGAGTGTCCATCTGTGTCCATCTACAGTTTCAGTCCCCACATGGCCACAACAGCCAGGGCTGGACTAACCCGAAGCCAGGAGCAGCAACTCAATCCAGATCTCCCACGTGGATGGCAGGGACGCCTCGAGCCGTCACTGCCGCCTCCCAGGGTTTGTAACGCGGTAAGTTGGAGTCAGGAGCCAGAATCAGGCACGGACCCAGGAACTCCAGTGTCGAAGCTGGGCTCAGGGCCCGCTCCTATCTATTCTATTTATGAACACTGCTTTGTTTGTTCTAAGAAACCTGTGCCTACCCCAAGTTTGTAACTTATTGTTTGTTTTCTTACATAAGATTCTCATTCAAACATTTACATTTTGTTCTCTGATGCGTACAACTCAAAATTATTTTTCTGCCTGAAGTTAGTGTGAGAGAATGGCCCAACAAATATGATAACTGTTTATTGATTAATTACTTACCAAATGGCCGGGTGGTGTGGCGACAATGGGATGATTGTCCCCAAGTTCAGGATCTAACGAAGGGTTTAGCAAGCCTTTCCAGTAAAGGCCACAGAGTGGTTATTTTAGACCCAAGAGCCCCTGTTGCTACTACTCTACTGTGCATTCTTGTCCAAAAGCAGCCGCAGGCTGTACATAAACACACCAGCGAGGCCCTGTGCAAATAATACTGTCTATGGGAAGGAAATTTGCATGTCATATAATTAATCTTTTACATTTCACAAAATATTCTTCTTTTCACTTTTTAAACCAGTTAAAACTGTAAAAACCATTTTTAGCTTGTGAACTATGCAAAAACAAGCAGGCGCCAGCTCTGACCTGCAGCTTCAGGCCATAGTTTGCCAACTCCTGGGCAACTCAACAAGGCAAACATTCAACAAACAGAAGGCCAAGCTGTGATAACAGCATGAAAGTACAGAGAGTATAATAGTCAGGGGATAATCTACTTTGGATGAGATCAAAAGGAATTATAACTAAACCACAATGAGCTACCACTTCATACTCATTAGGAGGAGGAGCAGAGAAAAAACTGAAAATGCAAATGTTGGTGAGGCTACAGAGAAACTGACCCCTGTACGTGCTGGTGAGAATGTAAAGTGGTGCAGACACGGTGGCAAGCAGTTGAAACTGGGGCATAGAATACAATATGATCCAACAGTTCCGCTTCTAGGTACATCACACGAAGAACTAAAAGGGCACTCACATAGCTACGTGGACACCAGTCTCATAGCAGCATCATTCACGACAGCCAATACCCCGGATGTCCATCAATAGGATCAACACATAGACAGCAAATCTGTGCCACACAATCCTGCTCTGCCTAGAAAGAATGAGATTCTGAGGCACACCACGGCAGAGCTGGTAAAGCAGAACTGGAAAACACTGTAGTAGGGAAATAAGCACACCCAAAAGGATAAATAGCCTGATTCCACTTTCATTTAATCAATAACTAAACTTTAGACACATAGCGAATCTGCTGCACATCACTGGAATTTTTTAAAAAAGATCACAGGAGGGGCAGGTGCTCTGGCGCAGGGGGTTAAGCCACAGCCTGCAGTGTCAGCATCCCATTAGGGCACCGGTGCGAGTCCCGGCTGCTTCACTTCGGATCCAGCTCCCCACTAATGCGCCTGGGAAAGAGCAGAAGATGGCCCAAGTGCTTGGGCCTCTGCACCCGCACGGGAGACCCAGATGAAGCTTCTGGATCCTGGCCTTGGCCTGGCCATTGCAGCCATTTGGGGAGTGAACCAACAAATGGAAAATCCCTCCCTCCCTCTAATTCTGGCTTTCAGATCAAATAAATAAATCTTTAAAAAAATGATCACAGTCATTTGGGGGGCAAGGGTGACGTGGAGAGAAGAGGGAAGGATCATACATCCCATGTATCCTATTAGTCGTGCAGTTTTATCAAATCACTCTGCTCTTTTTCCTGTGCCAGTCATGCTAGCTAATATTTATTGAGCAAGTATGCCCCTGGCAGGACAGTAAATACTTCTCCTATATTATCTCCATTAACGCTCTTGACGATCTCACGAAGGAAACACCATCATCCCATTTTACACACAAGGCAACTGAGGCCCTCAAGTGTGTTGGCTCCTTGCCCCCGGCCAGCTGGGAGCTAAGGGGCGGCATGAGGACACAGCTGTGAGCAGCTCTGCTCTCCCGGCCCCGCCTCTTATTGAGAAACTCACCAGGGCCAGCGCACGCAGGACCGGGGAGAAAGGAAGTGACCCGACCCCTTCTGCTTGCTCTGGTCTCATTTTGTTGTCTGCCTGCGATGCGGCCCCTCTGTGACTCCTGCCTCTTAACAAATGGAGGGAGAACTTTGGTGCTCCTATAACAGAGTGGGGGGCGCCAGGGGGCTCTGAGTAACCTCACTCTGGGGTGAAGAGGAAGGAGGAGCCCTGGGGCTGGGAGGACTGTTTCCTGGAGAAATTGTCTGCGTTCCAGGAGGTTTACAAGGCTCCTGATCCAGCGAGATGATAGATAGATACATAGATAGATAGACAGACAGACAGATAGATAGATAGATAGATGATTGATAGATGATAGATAGATAGATAATAGATACATGGATAGATAGATACATGGATAGACAGATAATTGACAGTGAGATGATAGATAAATAGATAGAAGATAGATGAGAGAGAAAGAGAGAGAGCAAGAGAGAGAGAGAGAAGCCATGACTCAGCCGTTCTGACTGGGGAGAGGTCACCGTGGAGGAAATACGGTAGGAGGGCACCATGATGTTTTTGCTCTCAGTTCTGAAAGCCTGGGGCCATGCTTTGCTTGTTCACTGTTCTGACCCCAGAACTGGGTCTGGCACTTAGAAAACTGCTCAGTAAAAATGCGGGCAAGCGGCAGCGGGAGGGAGGCCCCGAGAGGCAGCTCAGGAAGGAACTGGATCATGGAATGGAGGAGGGAAATGCTCCAAGGAGGAGGAATCCCACCTTCAGGGTCAGACTGAACTCCCCACTGCTCTCGTCACCCGTCACTGATGAGAAAACTGAGACAAACAAGCTTAGTGACTTTGCCGATTACCACACAGCTGGAAAGTTCCAGAACTTTAGATTTGTTTCATAAAGATTTCTTTATTTATCTGAAAGGCAGAGTTGCAGAGAGGCAGAGGCAGAGAGAGAGAGAGAGAGAGAGAGAGAGAGAGAGAGAGAGAGGTCTTCCATCTGCTGCTTCACTCCCCAGATGACTGCAATGGACAGAACTGGGCCGATCCGAAGCCAGGAGCCAGGAGCTTCTTCCAGGTCTTCCATGCAGGTGCAGGGGTAGAAGGACTTGGACCATCCTCCACTGCTTTCCAAGGCCATAGCAGAGAGCTGGACCAGAAGTGGAGCAGCCAGGACTCAAACTGGTGCCCATATGGGATGCAGGCACTGCAGGCGGTAGCTTTACCCACTACGCCACAGCACCGGCTCCCCTTGTGTCCTCAGACACCTCTCCCAGGCCTCTTTCTCCGGCACATCAGTGACTACACAGCCAAAGGAGGATCCAAAAACCCTAATCCTTATTTCACAGTGACAGAAGGGTCAATGACCAAAATGTTAATAAGCACAATTGTCTTTGGGGCTGGTATTGTGGCACTGCTGGTTAAGATCCACCTTGCAACACCAGGACCCGATATCCAAGCACTGGCTGGAGTCCTGGCTGCTCTGCCTCTCATCCAACTCCCTGCCAATGCACCTGGGAAGGCAGTGGAAGATGGCCCACGTGCCTGTGCCCCTGCATCCACATGGGACACCCAGATGGAGTTCCTGGCTCCTGGCTTGAGCTTGGCCCAGACCTAGCTGTTGAAGCCAAATGGGGAGTGAATCGATGGATGGGAGATTTCTCGTTCTTTTTCTCCTTCTCTTTCTCGTTCTCTATCTCTTCTTCTCTCTCTGCTACTCTGCTTCTCAAATGTAGATGTAGGTAGAGAGATACAGAAATAGGTAGATACATAAGAACAACAGTCTTTTACCTGACACTTACTTACTAAGAGCTTACCGTGTGCCAGACACCACTATGTGGGTTTGAGTGCTTTATCATAATAAACCTTCCCCAGAAAGCCTACAACGGATGTAGTCACCTTCCTCCTCTTACTATGGATGAAGTAGCGGTTTCCACAGGTAGCTGGGAACAGCGCAAGTTCAAGCTCAGGGTGTCAGATGCCACAGTAAACCACGGTTCTCCCGGCCTGTCCGTCAATTCAGTCCCACGCACCAGGTGAACTGCCAACGGTAATTATTAAACTATTACTTTTAACTTTCCTCTTTTAAGAAAACTTGCACAGTCTCCTGACAGAATCCCCACTTTCCAAAACCAGGCATTTGGATGAGGTGTCTCGGGGGATGGAAATGTCACAAGCTGTGGAAAAGTAATCAGTAGACAGCGGCAAAGAGAGCAGACATGACCCAGGTAGAACGAAGGCCCCCTGGCAAGTCCCCGGGCCCAGGTGAGGCTGGCTGAGCAGCTGGGAGGGCAGGTGTCCTCTCCCCCAAGGAGAGGGCCCCGCACCCAAACCCCTGGCTGCCCTGCCCCTGGCCTGGCTCCACCCCGGGACAGCAGGAGGACCGACCTGGCCGGTAGATTTGGGAGGAAGACAAGGGCCAAGCTGTCGCTGTTCCTTGTCCTCAGGTGGAGGGAGGTGCCTGCAGCCTGTGTTCCCTGCTCTAGTGCTGGATGGAGAGGGTGTGTGCAAGTCTGCTTCTGAATGGGAAGCCCAGTGGCCTGTAGATGCACGTGCTTCTTAGCGGGAGAGCGGATACGCTGGCTTATTCTTCAGTCTGGTTTCCCAGCTGTCAGAGAGCTTGGACAGGGAAGCAGGCACTGACTGTGGGACCCCTCAGGAAGCCCAGGAGAGGGAAGGCGGGTTCCCGCAGGCTCAGAGGTCGGCTCACACGACAAGAGCAACGGTGGGCACCAGGGATGCGTTTTCTCTTTGCCTTTCACCTCTTGATCCCTCACTTACTTGCTGGGCACCTGCTGTGTGCCCGACACTGCACTAGGCACCCTGTGTGTGAGGATGAGCACCCCTACGGAGAAGAGGAGGGGAGGGGAGGGGAGGGGAGGGTAGAATGGAGACCGAATGGAGTTCCCAGCCCGCGTCCATCCAGGAGGTGAGCATGGTCAAGGTAGAATGGGTTCCAACAGAGGAGCCCAGCCCCACTTCCGGTCTTTGGGTTACAGCCTGTGAGAATTACCCATCCCCATGGCCTCCTTAGGAACCACCCCGGTGGAGCTCAGGTAAGACCCCTGTCCTCACATAGCCAAGGCTGATCATTGAATCCTGGAGGCTGGGACAGGCACTCCTTGCACAATGGAAAACACACTTGCAGCTCAGCCATTCCAGCAGGAAGTTCTCTTTTTATTATTTTAATTTTTAATTGGCAGGTGCTAATTGTTCTTATGTGTGGAGTGCATTGTGATGTTTGATACTTGGATGCAATGTGTGAGGATCAAATAAGGATAATTAGCATATCTGTCACCTGCAACACTCTTGCAAAAGTTCAAGAACTTTTCTCCCGGGCTCTTCTGAAAGATGTGATAAACTGTTGTCCACTGCCGTCCCCCTACCAAGCTACAGAGCAGTAGAACTCACGGCTCCCATCCAAGTGCTTTCTGACACCTGATAAGCAGCCCGCCTCTGTCCCTCTCCCCCTGTCCCCTGCAGCCTCTGGAAACCACTGTTCAACTCTTCTTCTAGGAGATTAAGTCTTAGCCCCGACGACGCAGGAATGAGAACGCCCCACATTCGTCTCTGCCTCTGGCTTATTTCTCTTTAAGTTCTTGAGAAGCCCTCTTGCTCCCTAGACACAGTGGACTGCGTTAGTTCCTCTCTCGCTTCCCTCTCCTCCTCTCTTCTTCCCACCCCCTCTATTTCTTTCTTGGTTCTCCCTTCCCCAACGATGGGTTACTCAATATTCAGCACTACACTTTTTTCTTTTTTAAAGATATACTCAGTTCCCCACCCAGGAGACAGCAGCTTGAGACATCGCCCCATGCCAGCAGAGAGTACCTTGTCGCCTTATGTCGCTCTAAAAACCGGTCATCAGCCCTTTACCCATCCTGGACTTTTGGGGCTACTGTAATCCCATACAACTCTCACTTTATAAAAAACAAATTGGGGGAATGGTAGTGAAATGGCACAGTCTTTTCTATGTGCGATCTACACCCTGGACATCATTCTAGGCTCTAGCCCCCGCTGCCGTGGCTGGAAGCCAGGTGACCCCATGGTCCAACCACAGATGTCAGCTGCACTCCCACCCTAATGGGATTCACTGCTGCTACTTCCCTGCCCACCCCCCAGCCAAGGTTTAACAGGAACTGTTCCTGAACATGTGGCTCTATCTCTCTGTGTCTCTTCATCTCTCTCTCTCTCTCTCTCTCTCTCTCTCTCTGTCTCACTCTGGCTCTCTCTCTTGATCTCTCTCTTTTATGCGCTCCTTCTTCCTCTCTTCCTTTTTCGCTCCTTCCCTCTGGTCTGTCGGGTTTCCCGACCAATAAACCCTTTCCCTTAAAAAAATTATTTATTTATTTGAAAGGCAGAGGCAGAGAGAGGTCTTCCATCTGCTGGTTCATTCCCCAGATGGCTGCAACGGCTGGAGCTGCGCCTATCTGAAGCCAAGAGCCAGGAGCTTCCTCCAGGTCTCCCACACGGGTGCAGGGGCCCAAGGACTTGGGCCATCTTCTACTGCTTTCCCAGGCCATAGCAGAGAGCTGGATCAGAAGTAGAGCAGCAAGGACTCGAACTGGCACCCACATGAGATGCTGGCACTGCAGGTGGCGGCTTTACTCTATGCCACAGCGCCGGCTCCTCCACTACACTTTTTTCACCATGCGACAGACAAGGTTGGTTCTCTTTGCAAGGGAGCGAGTGAGTTCATCTGCATGTTGGCTGTGGGCATTAGATGGGGCTCAGTGTCTTCACACAGCAGCAGGGGACTCTGAAGTTAAGGGAAATCCTTGTGGTCAATGGTTAAAGCATGGGCTCTTGAGTCAGACATGATGCCTGCCATTTGTTAGATGTGGATCGACGGGGGGACACACTAGCGCCCCAAGCCTCCGGTCCCAGGACTGTCATGTGAATACATAAATACCATCCGTACTTTGCTGGTTCTTTTACTTCTGTTCTAGATTGATCCTGTGGAGCCATGCAAAGCAGTCGTGTAAAATGGAAAGGAGATGCTGAGCCGGAAGACACTGGGGAGATTCTTCTGCAGAGGGAATGTTTATTTCTGAGACGCGTGGGGAACGGGTGGGGGCACTCGCACAGCTGTTTTCCAGGAAATCGTCCACTTCACCCAGGGGGAGCTCAAAATTTTAATGACCAGTCAGTGTGGAAGAACCGGAAAGAGAAAACAAGCAGGGCTGGTGCAGAAACCCAATGACACGCAGCATAAACTGTGGTTTCCAGATCTCGCCAGAGTGGTGAGTCTGCACTATGTCCCCTCTGCATCAGAAAGGAGGCAAAACCACGCCCAATATCCTACCCAAGGTGAAGTTCAGGAGTGAGGGAACATAGAGATCCGATATGGGTGACACTAGGACCCTCTGGCAATGGACAGGAGCAAAGGAGTAGTCCCCACCTAGGGGCTCAAGGCCTTTCCATCCAAAGTTTCTTCTGCCTGAACTTCCTGCCCACTCCCCCTGCCTGGCAGTGTTCCCTGCTTCTGCTGTCCGCTCTGAAGCCACCACCTCTCACAGTGTTCTCGATGCTTCTCGCGAGCAGTAGTGTTTGTAAAGACACATCTCTTGGACAGTTTCATCAGTGGATCTTCCCCAATGTAGACTGAGCTTTAGCTGGTCAGAAAGCATGTCAGCTTTCTTTGGTACTGTTGATGAGGGTAGATCTTTGTTGATTGAATGAATTTGGTTAATTTCTTCTTTTTTTTTTTCAAGGATTTATTTATTTAGTTGAAAGGGAGAAAGACCAAGAGAGAGGGATTGACCCAGACACACACACACACACACACACACCCCAGAGAAAGGGGTGGGGGGTTCTTCCATCCATTGGTTCCACTCCTTAAATGGCCATAACAGCCAGGGCTGACCCAGACAGAAGCCAGGAGCTTCTAGGTCTTCCTAGCTCCATCTAGGTCTCCCACCTGGGTAGTAAGAAACCATGTACTTGGCCATCATCCATCGCCTTCCCAGGCACAACAGCAGGAAGCTGCATTGGGAGAAGAGCAGCCCGCTCTCAAACTGGCACTCCCTTGTGGGGCGCAGACATCCCAAGCAGCAGCAGCATCCACTGCATCACATCACGGATCCCTGGTAAATTTCTCTTAGTCTATTTACTCACTCAACAGCAGCCTAGCGCGTTAGTGTCCGCTATTCAACAGTGCACACCATCATTAGACCATTCATCTGTGAATGTTTATAATCTGTCAGGTGCTGACTTGAGCAATGAGGATAGAGTAGTGACGAAAAGGGATAAAGCTCCCCGCCCTCAAGCAGGCGCTATGGCACAGTGGATGGAGCACTGCTCAGAAGCCCGGATCCCATATCAAAGCGCTGGTTTGCTTCTGACCCAAACTGCTGTGAATGTGCCTATGAAGACAGCAGTTGACAGCCCATCCACCTGGGTGCTTGCCTCCCACAGAGAGATCTGAATGGAGCTCCAGGCTCCTGGCTTTGGCCTGGCCCAACCCCAGCTGTTGTGGCCATCTGGGGAATGAACTAGTAGATGGAAGATCGCTCTCCCTCTCTTTCTCCTTTCCCTTTCTCTCTCTCTCTCTCTCTCTCTCTCCTTTCCTCCCTCCCTTCCTCTCTCTGTCACTCTGCCTTTCAAATGAATAAATCTTTTTTTTTTAAAAAGCACCCTCGGCTGGCGCCGTGGCTCAACAGGCTAATCCTCCGCCTTGCGGCGCCGGCACACCGGGTTCTAGTCCCGGTCGGGGCACCGATCCTGTCCCGGTTGCCCCTCTTCCAGGCCAGCTCTCTGCTGTGGCCAGGGAGTGCAGTGGAGGATGGCCCAAGTGTTTGGGCTCTGCACCCCATGGGAGACTAGGATAAGCACCTGGCTCCTGCCATCGGATCAGCGCGGTGCGCCGGCCGCAGCGCGCTACCGCGGCGGCCATTGGAGGGTGAACCAACGGCAAAAGGAAGACCTTTCTCTCTGTCTCTCTCTCTCTCTCACTGTCCACTCTGCCTGTCAAAAATAAAAAAATAAAAAAAAAATAAAAAAGCACCCTCATGCACCTGTTTTGGAGGTTGAAACAACAGGCTCTACACAATGGGCAAAGGAGTTAGAGCCAGAGGGACCCAGGCTGTTACTGAAGAGGTGAGTGCCCGGTGCAGGCTGCTGCTATGGAGGCCAGGCAGGATGACGGGACGAGCAGCAGCGGGCAAGGGAAGAGGCCAACTTCTCTTTGGTCATAATAAATTTGAAATGAATGAGGAAGCAGGAACAGGCAGAAACTTAGCAGTTTTTTCAAAAGTTAGTCAACTGTTGGAGCAGGCAACTATTGGAGCAGGCGTAGTGATTAAGGCACAACTTAGGATGCCCACACCCCACACCAACTTCCTGCTAATGCACACCTGGGAGGCAGCAGTGATGGCTCAAGTGCTTGGGCCCCTGCCACCCACGTGGGAGTCCTGGATGGAGCTCCTGGCTCCTGGCTTGGCCTGGCCCAGCTCCAGCTGTTGCAGGCAATTGGAGAATGAACCAGCTCATGGAAGATACCACCCTGTCGTTCTGCTTTTCAAAGAAATAAAACTTTATATAAAAGTTGGTCAAATATTAAGTATGAAAACAGTGGACCAATCAGAAATACCTAGTTTGATGGATTGTCCCAGAATGACATGCCCCAAAGTTCCTCTATACCACTGCTCCCCTAGATCTGAGCCTTAAACCAATAAACAGTGTGTTGGTATTGTTGTTTGTTTGTTTGTTTGTTTGTTTGTTTTAAGATTCATTTATTTATTTGAAAGGCAGAGTTACAGAAAGGGAGAGAGAGGGAGAGATGGAGAGATAGATCTTCCATCCTCTGGTTTGCTCTCAATGCTTAGAATTGCCAGGGCTGGGCCAGACCAAAGCCAGAAGGCAGGAACTCCCTCCAGGTCTCCCACGTGGGTGGCAGGGGCGGAGTCCTTGGGGATCTTCTGCTGTTTTTCCCGGGTGCATTAGCGGGGAGCAGGATGGGAAGTGGCGCATCCAGGACTCCAACCAGGGCTCATATGGGATGCTGGCCTTGCAGGCACTGGCTTGACCAGCTTCGCCAGCCCCTTGGTGACATTTTCAAACCCCAAGGTACCTGAAGGGCCTGTGCTCCTGTATTTCTCAGAAAAGAGTCTCATTTGTTGTTTTCTTTTGAATTGAAAAAGAAGAGGGGTCTTTAATCTCCTTCTTCCTCATGCAGAGGTGAGAAATCCTCCCCTGGGCCTGGCTGGCGGCTTGCAGGTCGCCCTAAGTCCCAGCTCCCAGTTCCTGCCCTCCAGTCACGGAGCCTCACATCACAACTCAGCCATAGCTGCGAGACCTCCCTGCCCATGCCCCTCCTTGGCAGGCTCTCGCCTCTGGTCCAGGCCCAGCAGATGACTGTCTCCAAGAACCACCAGCTGATAGCTTTTGAAGTCTAGTTTTAATGTGTTGATGAAAGTACAGTCAATTTTATTCTGTCCTAAAAATTAATTTCTCCTCCCTCCATTTCTCTCTTCCCCCCTTCCTCCTCCTCCCTCCAACTGTTCCTGTGGTTATTTCTTCTGGAAATAGTGCCTCCCACACTTTGCCTCCATAAATCTCTACATCCCAGCCACAGAACAAGGCTGCTATTACGAGGACAGAATCCACAGGCCGGAGCGAGAGGGAGGCCGCGCAGCCTCCAAGATCCACCCCGGGAAGGACAGGGCAACCCCCGGCGGCCAGCAGGCTCGCTCTCCTTCCAGTCCTTCCGTGCAGGAGACCCGTGCTCTGTGGTCTGTTTAGCAGAGAACCGTCTCCTGCTGGGCACATATTTTCTATATAAATTAAACAGTAACCTGTGAGTCTCCCACAGCCCTGCGTGCTGGACTCACAGACCAGTTCTCACACACACACACACGCACACGCACACGCACACACACATCCCACGTGCAGACTATCGACAAAGCAGCACTTTGGCTCCTTCATCTCTTCTAGGGGCCAGCGCTGTGGCGCAGCGGGTTAACACCCTGGCCTGAAGTGCCAGCATCCCATATGGATGCTGGTTTGAGTCCTGGCTGTTCCACTTCCCATCTGGGTCTCCGCTGGGAAAGCAGCTCCAGCCATTACAGCCAACTGGGGAGTGAACCAGCAGATGGAAGACCTTTCTTTCTCTCTCTGCCTCTCCTTCTCTCTGTGTAACTCTAACTTCCAAATAAATAAAGGTTTCTTTAAAAAAAAAAAACAGCATACTTCTGATACAATTTATATCCTATAATCTTCATCCATTTGAAACATGTAATTCAATGGTTTTTAATTTCTTTTTTTACACGAGTTATACCTCAGCTATTTCTTTTAAAAAATTAATTTATTTATTCGAAAGTCAGAGTTACACAGAGAGAGGAGGAGAGACGGGGGTGGGGGAGGGTCTTCCATCTGCTGGTTCACTCCCCAGTTGACCGCAACAACTGCCAGAGCTGTGCCGATCTGAAGCCAGGAGCCAGGAGCTTCTTCTGGGTCTCCCACGTGGGTGCAGGGGCCCAAGGACTTGGGCCATCTTCTACTGCTTTCCCAGGCCACAGCAGAGGGCTGGATCAGAAGTAAAACAGCGGGGACTAGAACTGGCGTCCATGTGGGTCGCCAGCACTGCAGGTGGCAGCTTTACCCGCTACGCCACAGTGCCCGCCCCACTATTTCTTTTTGAAAATAGGGCCATTGGGTGAACCTTCTGGCCCCAGTCCTCCCTCCCCACGTTGGCAGGTGACAGGAAAGCAGCAGAGAAATGACTCTTTGCTTCCCCTAAGAAATGGTTGTTTGATTCACGTCATTGTGTCCTTTACAGTTTACTTCCTGTGCTTTGGTTCTGAGATGCCAAAGTCAGCTTCTCTTTTCTAAAGATTGATTGATTTATTTTTATTTTATTTTAAAGACAGAGCAACAGAGAGAGAGAAAGGAAAAGAGAGAGAGAGAGAGAGAATTTTCCATCTTCTGCTGCACTCCCCAAACAGCCACAACAGTCAAATCTGCACCAGGCGGAACCAGAACTCCATCTGGGCCTCCCACGAGGGTGGCAGGGGCCTAAGCAGTTGTGCCATCTTCCACGGCCTTCCCAGGGGCATTAGCAGCGAGCTGAATTGGAAGCTGGGTGGCTGGGGTTTGAACAAACACTCTGAGTTGCAAGCTGCAGGTGCACCTGCTGTGCCACACACCTAGCCCTGACTACTGCTCAAAAGCCACGTAGGTTGATTTTTGACAACATCTAGACATTTCTGTTGCTCTGGAGGTGTTTTTGTTGGATTGGGTTTCTGTTAGTGTTTATCTGAATTCTTCAATTCCTTTCCTTATCTGCTGTACTAATGAGAGGAACCTGAAGTGTATCTTCATGGCATGACTGATTATAGAGGAAAATTTGCTATTTAGAGGCGAGCTGCAGTGTCCATAGCAAGCTGACTTTTGAAACTGGCAGAAAGAAAAAGATTTATAAATAGGGCAGAGACACACGGCTTTTTCCCAATACTCAAATTACTGGACAGTTTGGCTGTAACGTCCCTGAGTCTCCATTTCCTCATTTGAAGAACAGAAATTAAAATACCACTTTCGAGATTAGCCTGAGGGTCCCGCGGGATAATTCCTGTGAGAGTATTAGAACACAATCGATCTTTAAAAAAGCAACCATAGATGTTCATTGAATATGAATCTCGAAGCCTTTCCCTAATGGTGTAGGAACGCTGTCTCTGTGCAGGTGCGTTAATAAAAGCATAATGCCTCCTGTTAGATAAGAAAGCCCCCGTTTAATTATTCACTCATGGAGTAGGTAATTAGGCTTGCTGTGCACGGGCTGGGGGTTGAATGGTGGGTGGAGGAGGGGAGGCAGAGTCAGGAGGAGAGAGAATATTCAGTCCATGGATGTGAAAACAAATCATACAAGGGTTGTAGAAGAAGCTCCTCTGGTGAGTGTGTGAGTAAAGCAATGTAAGGAAATGTATGTTTGCTAGCAAATATATACCCTGTAGGCATAGAAAAGTTTTCTAGAACAAAGAGAACTTGGTTATAAGGATTTCCTTTTTCTGATAGGAACTAGGAAGCTAGATAGGGGAATGTCATCTTTCTTTTAAAGATTTATTTATTATTTATTTGAATGGAGAGAGAGAGAGAGAATGTTCCACCAGCTAGTTCACTCCCCAGATGGCCACAACTGCCAGGAGTAAGCCTTACTGAAGTCAGGGGCCCGGAACTCCACCTGGACCTCCCATGGGGGTGGCCCAAAGCCAGCAGCCACTGCTTTCCTGGGCACATTCCCAGGGAGCTGGATCAGAAGCCAACAGCCAGGACTCGAACCAGCACTGCCTTATGGGATATGGGTGTTGCAAGGGGCAGCTTAACCCACTGCTCCACAATACCAGCTCCTCTTTCACTTTTTTTTTCATACCTTCCTATAAAATGTAAGGTTTCTAACTACAAGCGTGTGTGTTTGAGTTGTTTGTTTAAACATCACTAGGGCTTCCCTGATCATGAGGCCAAGAGAGACCATTTGAATTTTCTTCATTAAACTGTACTCAACACAAAACCTATTACTTAACAAGAATAAGTGATGAACCTTTGGAGTTTTTAATTTGTCATGCTGAGACATTTAAATATTAAACATAATATTATTGCGCATGAAAAGGCAAAGGTTTACAAAAGGGCAAGAACACATCCACCTGCAGCCCTCAGCAGTCACTGGGCGCCTCCAGGGTCCCAGCACTGTCCTGGGCACGGAGACAAGAGGAAGCCTTCAGGGACTCACAGCCTAGATTCTGGTGGGAGGAGACAGAGGATCCGGAAAGCAAACACAGCAGGGCCCTGAGGAGAGGAGGGAGAGGCGTGGGCCATGTTGACCACACAGACATGTTTCCTAGCTGGCTTCGTCCAGGGAACGGCCAGGGCACCTCCTCAGCTACCCCTTGGATGCAGGAGGAAGGAAGAGTCGCGTGGACAGGGCGCACAGAGGGTTCCAGAGGGAAGCACCAGGGAGGGCTCCTTGGTGGCGGGGAGGAAGCCAGCACAGCAGGGCAGTGGGAGGTGGCTTCCAGACACCCTTACTGTTGCTTCCCAGTGGTGTATGTAGGAAGCTTTTAAGACAATGCAGTAGGGGCCGGCGCTGTGGTGTAGTGGGCTACACCTGCAGTGCCAGCATCCCTAATGGGCGCCAGTTCGAGATCTGGCTGTTCCTCTTCCAATCCAGCTCTCTGCTATGGCCTGGGAAAGCAGTAGAAGATGGCCCAGGTCCTTGGGCCCCTGCACCGTGTGGGAGACCTGGAAAAAGCTTCTGGCTCCTGGCTTGAGATCAGTGCAGCTCCAGCCATTGTGGACACCTGAGGAGTGAACCAGTGAATGGAAGACCTCTCTCTCTCTCTGTCTCTCCTCTCTCCATGTAACTCTGCCTCTCAAATAAATAAATAAAATCTTTAAAAAAAAAAAAAAAACCTTCATGTCTTGAAAGTGACCTTTGGAAAAGTCCAAACTGAACAACCCTAGCTTTACAGGCCTCAGATTATGTGCTTCTAGGTCTCACTTCTCTTCTTCAGATCCTTAACGAAGGAGTCGCTGTGAGCTCCACAGATTAAAGAAACCAAAAGACAGCTTCCTTACCAAAAAGCAGTTTTAGCTTCTACAGCCCTTGGGAGGACGTGGCCCCCGTGACCCTCCCAATGCCTCCTGAACTGTATCTGTATTATGACTGCATTACCTGCCCCTTTGTAGCCCCTGGAAAATTAGACACGCACATGTTACTTCAAGGTTGTGAGACAAACAGCAAAGTCTATGGGGAGAGGCTGGCCACTAGGCCAGGTGCAGGGAGGTGCCAGGCCTGCGTCCCAGCCACGCCCTCACCTGCCGGATGGAAGGGTGGCTTTGGAGTTGTCCCTGCACCCTCGGAGTCTCATAGTTCTCAGGTGAGAATGCCACGTACAGTGACGGGTCTGCAACCAGCCACGTTCACCATCCCATGGTTGAGCGCTGCTAAACGGCCCTCACCTTCTTCCAACAGGATCCTGTGCCAAGAGCACCCTGGTGCTCTGGTTCTCAGCATGGCGGGGCGGGGGGAGGGGGGACACACACCTCCCCTTCTAGGGGACAGCGCTAGGGGGCGCTTCGAACGCCTTGACTGGAGGAGCACAGTGGGGGCAGGGGGCGGGGGATGCTGCTCAACACCGCCTCTTCCCAGCAAACCAGGATCCTGGTCCTAGTGAACTAGCAGTCTGTAGTGTGCAGGATCAGGCATTGGGAAAAACAAGGGAGAGGGAAAATGATTTATGATGCCCCTGTTATTGCTCACTGAAGAGACCACAGACTCAACACAACTTAAATGTTTTGTTTTTCTTTCTTGAAACAGAGAGAGAAGGAATGAGAGAGTCGCCATCTGCCAGTTCTCTCTCCTCTCTCCATGCCTACAGCAGCCGAGGCTTGGACCCCGGTTGGAGCCAGAAGCTGGGAACACAATCCAGGTCTCCCTAGTGGTGGCAGGGACTCAACCACTTAAGCTGACCAAAATCTGCATTAGCCGGAAGCTGGAATCAGCAGCCAGAGCAGGGAGGGAACCCAGGCGCTCCCGCACGGGCGGGGCGGGCATCTTAACCGCTTGTCCAAACGCCCGCCCGGTGTACTGCTTCTGTCTTTGACCCGCTTCTCTTCCACAGGTTGCTGTTTCTTATTCCTGGAAACTCGGGTGTGTGGCTGGCATAATTGCCCGCTGGATCAGAGCACAGGAGGATAAATGCAAACTAGAGGGCCAAACCCCACCTTGTCATAACTAGAGGGCAGTTTTCCCTGTTGTAAGATGAAAAGGCTTCAGATCCTTGGTTGAATTGATCACCTACGCGTCCATCTGCTGCTGAATGGCAAAGTAAACTTTCTCCCCCGCGGCTTTTGTTTCCAAATCAATGAGAGACAAAGGCTACCCCTGCTCCATTCAGGCCGTTTGAATGATGCTCAAATGAAAGTGCAAGCAATAGTTGGAGCATTTAAGGCATGCCGCGAAGAGAAGCGCGCTTATTAACCTTGTAAACACGCTACAGAAGTGCAGGGGAACAAGCAAAAAGAGTCACCAAGCGCCCTTTGTCTGCACTAGCCCTTTGTACTTTGCAATGTTCATATGCCCATAAAATAGAAGTGAGCAGAGGCGCTTGGGCCATGCCTAGCTCTCCCAGGAATGACTGCCACCTTGCTTCTCAGCTTCTGAACACTCAGAAGATTAAGTTACCTCCCTCCAGATCAGTTCCACTTAAAAAAACACTTTCGACCCGTATTTAGCCCAGCATCAGAGGGGGATTCAAAGGGCTAATTGAATGTTGAGTGTTCGAGCCTTCAAAGGAAGACCCAGGGCAGCCAGGCAGGAAGCAGGGATTAGACGAGAGGATGGATTGAAACCTGCCCTGCAGACTAGAGGTGAAGCTTCGCACGGAGAAGCCGGGAAGCTCCAAGTCCCCCGCGTGTTAGGGGGTGCATCCCTCCAGCGGCCTCTGGCCCTTACTGCACGGCATTTTGTCCTCTGAGTGCCACAGTAATTCACCAAAAAATGTGCTTTAGGAAGAGTGACCCAGGCTCCCGAGGAAGGCCACCACCCCACCACACACACCACCCCGGCTCCGGTCGGAGTCTCCACCTGTGTCTCTCCCACCCATCTGCACGGTTTGCCATCTCCTTGGCGTTCCTGCTCCTGGAAGGGGCTGAGCCGAACACGTCCATGCAGAGTTGTGGTTTTCTCCGGCCTGGGCCAGCAAGGGCCGAGCTCCCCTGAAGAACGTCCAGAAAACTGCATAGGGGAGATTTCTGGAAGAAGACAGCAGTCTGACGGTTTCCATTTAAATCCTTGGTCCTCCTCCCCTCCCCCTCCAGGCCCCGCCCGCCCCAATGCAAGTGGCAGGAAGCTAACAGCGATAATCGAATGAGCTCAGCCGCCTGGAGTTGTTTTTCTTATTAAAAAAAAAAAAAAGAAAGAAAAAGTGAGGGTGGGTGGGTGGGATACAGACGTCCTGTGCAGAAGAACCTAGAGACACAGAAAACAACTTACGCTAAAATCCCAGAAGTTTGCTGCCAGGGATAAAGTACATACCTGGACACCCCCACCCCCCAAAAAAGTTGCCTGACCGGATTGGTTGACTCCGCCGGCTTCGGGCAGAAGTGCACAGGACCTGATTGTTGGATCCAGTCCCATGGTGCTGGATCGCCCAGGAAGCACTCGAAGCTCAAGGCTACTGCATGGCAACACCGTGGTCTTTGAATTACCAGGGCTGAAACGCGATCCGAGGACTCCCTAGCCACAGGCGGGCACTGCCCCAGCCTCTCTGCAGCCCCAGGGCTGGGGCAGGGGTGGCGTGAGGGACCCTCGCCATCACAGCCTCGGGGCTCCTCGGCGGCCTCTTCCTTTGCCCCAAGGGCTACAGCTTTGCGCATCCCCACGAATCCCACTCCAGGCTCTCTGTCTCTGTTTTCCCTGTCTCCACCAGGAAGCGGAGAGCCAGGCCCCAGACTCTTTCTGCTCCAATGATGTAAACAAATTGTAGAGGAAGTCAAGTCAAACTTTCCCTAGCTTCTTTTGTTCTCCCAACTAGCAATTCAGAAAGCAGGGCCCGCTCTTCCTGAATGCCTTTTAAAGGTTGTTCTTAACTGGAAAGGAAGAAACCCGTTGGCTTGTTTTTTTTTTTTTTTTTCTGTATCTGTAGAAAAAGATTCACCTAAATGCATGTTTTAACAAAGCAGAAAAGCCCTAGAAGTTAGGAAAAGGCTGCTTTGTTTTGTTGTTGTCATTACCCAGTTGGCTGATGGCTGCTCTTTCCCTCAGACATCTCCAGGCCGAAGCAGAAATAGCAAAGCCATCCTGATCTTTGTGTGGATGATTTCTAAACCCGAATCAGAGCTGCTTCTGCCCGAATTCACAGCCAAGGAAAGCTAACAGTCACGATTCAATTAAGGCTGCCCCTACACAGCAAGCACCAGACAGACAGGAGACATCTTATCTGTTTCATCTGCAGATACTGCTTTTTTAGATACTGCTAATTAAGCCCTTCCCATAGTGGAGACTACTTGAACCTTTATCATTCGCTGGTAAGATTTCATCTCTGGGTTTCACCGACAGCGCTGAGAGCGAGCATTTTCAAACCAGAGGCACCTGATGATGTAGGTGAACTATTTACCACACCTAGCCTAGTCATCTAATAAAAGAAGCTGTGTACCAAGTAACCGAAGGAGAACAGAATGGAAACACATCGCAAACATTTGCAGGGCTGCACCCAACGCTGCTTCCCGGGGTTGGTGTTCTGTGACATTTACTCTGGCACAAGAGATAAAGATGCTGTAGCCAGGGGGATATTAACGTGCCTACTCTGTCCTCGGAGGCCATAGTGTCCTCCCCTGTAGCCAGACCTGTTTTAACACAGCCCGATTCCTTCGTGAAAAATCTTAGAATTCAAATACAAGCTCAAGCTACTTCCTGAATCTCAGTAAAAGAGAAATAGGTGTCGGGGGCAGTATTGTTATATGAGTGAAAAACAATATGAACAGAGGGAGAAACAGTTCATTTAACACAATAGGTGGTACATGTTGGGTTCTCAATAAAAGGTAGTTATGATTACTAAAATTCATAACACTCTGGGAGTTCCCCATGGTCAGGAAAAACCAGTGATGGCAGATCCAGAACCTCACAGTATTTGCAAAGCTTTTTCTATGTCAGAACATGTTTGCTCAGTCCTGAGTATCTCCTCCCCCTTTATCTATAAATACATATATACTGTAGATATTTATAGACTAATAGGTATATAAAACTTTTCGTGCAGGTTGTAATTGCCTGTATAATTATTGAATAAACAAAAGATGAAAAGAGACTGTTAGACTCTGAAAGCTGGTTTTAATTCACACTTTATCTTTTGTTCACTGAACTATTTATTTGCTTGTCTACATTCTTCTCTGCGGATTATTTTCCAAGCAAGCATTTCCTTGAGCAACGATCAGGCTGAGAAAACGATTTCATTCACAAAGCAGGGGAGACAGACGAACTAGGAGCCACCTCCACCGAGCCCTCGCAGTCGGTGAGAGAAGTCGTGTGGGCTTTCACATGCAACAGCTACAACACCCTGGATTTCTGCTGGGCAAGTAGCGTCATCACGCCCTGATGCAATTGCTCTGCACTTATAAAATCCAATAACTACTTTTCACAAACTTTATCAAATGCCTACTATGTGCTGGGCACAAGGGTCCAAAGTTGAAACACATGGACTCGCCCAACATGCAGAGCAAACACACAATTAAAGCCACATACCCCCAGACCCCCTCCTCGGCAGTCAAAAGAAATGATCAGAAAAGTTGTTTTTCATTTCAACACACGTACTTGCATGTCTTTGTCCCTTTGAAAGTCACAATTTTATTTTATACTTTAGCTTGAGTTTCATTGTAATTTTTATTGGGATAGCTCAGATTAAGTGTTCAGAAAATCTGCACTCTCCTCTAGATGGAATACACTTCCTTGCAGCACTAATGTTGGACTTGGCCACGTGACTTATGTCAGCCAACAGGATGTTAGCAGGCATGAAGCTGGCTAATCCTTGAAGTGGGATTGCACAGTCGGTTTTGTTCTCGTACCTGACAGTATCATGAGGGGCACATGCTCATCCTCTAAGGACAAGACCCATGGATCAAACCCAGATGCAATACACAACTTGAGGCCCCAGTCAACTCAGATGACCTGAGCTCCAGCCAAGTTACAGATGCCTATGTGAGAATGAACAATTGTTTTTTGAAGTCACTGCACTTTAGGGTGATCTGATACAAGGCAGTATTGTGGCAACAGCTTGCTGGTGTAGGACTCATACTATTTCTAGGTCTCACCTGGGCCATGGCCGCACAATACAGATACTAAACAGGGAAAAAAAAACAAAAACAAAAAACAATTAATTTGTTAAAATGATTCAAACACTTGCAGACCTGATTTCTCTTTGTTCTGTAAGCCAAGCTTACAAGCTTAAAGTCCATAACGTTTTAAACACAGCAGCGTCTGAAAAAGATTAAGAACAGTATGAAATACTCATTATTTACTCAACTAGATAAAGTCTCCACTCTACAAATGCTTCATCCCAACCCCCTCCCCAGCCCTGCCAAATTCACTTGTTAAAGAGAGAAACTTGCTGAAGTCCTCGTGCTAGATTGTGAAGACACAGTATTGAGTAATTAATAGCTAACTCTAACCTAGCCCGGGAGCTCACCCTGGGCCAGGCATTGTTCTTAGGGCTTTATCTACATCCATTTATTTAATCCCAGAATTAGTCTGGTTTTTTTTTTTTTTTTTTTTTTTAAATTGCTTTAAGGAAATCCCTGAGAAGAGCTGCTTTGGGAAAGAGTTAATTTCATGTGACAGTGGGAGGAGATCCCACAGTCCAGTGTCTGTGGGGGCTGCACATGGCAGGGGCAGAGGCAGGGTGGCATGGTGACCAGGAACAGAGAGAGAACCTAGGCCAAATTCAGTTTCAAAATAATCAAAACTCTCGCGAGAACCACCCTCTGAGGGCACGCCTCTAAACACCTCTCACCAGACCCACCTCTCAGATGCCACACTTAGATCAAGGTTCCACCCTTAATCCATCAACCATTAATATTAAGACATCAGAGTTTAAACATTTGCATGAGTTTTGGGTGAAGATAAGTCCTGCTATACCCATAACCCTCTTCAAAACTCACACTGGTAGTTACTAGGAATATCCCCATTTTATAGAGCAGAAAATGGAGGTGCTAGGAGGTTATGTGGCTTACCTGAACTTCCACAACTTGTCAGTGACCAGCCGGGGCTCCAGGTTCAGCCCTGTGGCTGTAGGGTCCACGTTCCTGCCCACCGCGGGAAGACATGGAGTCCCTGTTGACAGGAAGTCAGCAGATCCAGGGACAACAGCAGAAATGAAAAAGACCCAACCGTCACTACCAACCATGGGCGTGAAGAGGAAGGTTCCAGGCAGAGCAGGGAGGTGGCTCCCGGGGCAGTCGATGGTGTGGTGAGGCTTAAGGACTCAAAAAAATGTCAGTGGGGTCAAGAGGGCAAGTAGGTCTCTCACTGCCCCAAGGAAGGGGTTGGTCTGCAGGTTTTTTGTAAATTTTAGTAAATTGCTTAGGCTTTGTAGGCAATGCTGTTGCTGCCACAATTACTCAACTCTGACACTGTAGTGCAAAGGCCACCAAGCCCTACACGGTGAGTAAACGGACAGGCGTGACTGCCCTCCAGTAAACGCTGTGTGTATTTCAGGGTGTCAGTTCCACAAATAGCAAACACATGTGCAAAGACACAGAGCGGCATTCATACTGAAAGTACTTCCAGCGTATCAGGTGACCTCCAGTGACATCTCATGCACCTTGACCTAGAGAATTCTGGTGAGTTCTCTGTCAAGAGAGAACACAGGTCACACCATAAAGACCATGACAGAATTCTGAATAACAGTAGAGAGTAAGCTATTGGGTTACTTCATCATCTAATTAATAAAAAGAAATAAAGATTAATTAATAAAAAGAAATAGGCATTTGGTGCATTGCTTAAGACACTCGCTGCTTGGGATGTGCCTGGGTTCGAGTTCAGGATCCACTCCTGATAACAGCTTCCTGTTGATACACACCCTGAGATGCATTGGTGATGGCTCAAGTAGTTGGATCACTGTCACCCACATGGGAGACCATGAAGTTCTTGGCTCCTGGCTGTGTTCTGGTCCAGCCTCACATGTTATGGACATTTGGGGAGTGAACCAGCTGATGGAGTGCTCTCTCTCTCTCTCAAGTAAATAAATAAATACTTTTTTTAAAAAAGATTTATTTATTTATTTATTTGAAAGGCAGAGTTATAGAGAGGCAGAAGCAGAGAGAGAGAGATCTTCCATCTGCTGATTCACTCCCCAGGTGGCCACAATGGCCAGAGCTGTGCCTATCCGAAGCCAGGAGCTTCTTCTGGGTCCCCCACACAGATGCAGGGGCCCAAGGACTTGGGCCATCTTCCACTGCTTTCCCAGGCCACAGCAGAGAGCTGGATTGGAAGTACAGCAGCTGGGACTCGAACCAGTGCCCATATGGGATGCTGGTGCTACAGACGGCAGCTTTACCTGCTATGCCACAGTACCGGCCTCTGTACCCAATTTTAAAAATTATTTTATTTTTTAAAGATTTTGATTAATGGGGCCAGTGTTGTGGCATGGTGGGTAAAGTCACTGCCTGCAACACTGGCATCCCATATGGGCACCAGTTCAGTTTATGGCCTGGCTGGTCCAATTCCTATCCTGTTCCTAGCTAAGGTGCCTGGGAAAGCAGTGGAGAATGGCCCAAGTTCTTGGACCCCTGAACCCATGTGGGAGACCTGTATGAAGCTCCTGGCTTTGGATTGGCCCAGCCCCAGGCCGTAGTGGTCATTTGGGGAGTGAACCATTGGATGGAAGATCTCTCTCTCTCTCTGTGCCTCTCCCTCTGTCTTTCTGTAACTTTCTTTCAAATACATCTTTTTAAAAAAGATACTTAGATGGCCGGCGCCGTGGCTCAATAGGCTAATCCTCCGCCTTGCGGTGCCGGCACACCGGGTTCTAGTCCCGGTCAGGGCGCCGGATTCTGTCCCGGTTGCCGCTCTTCCAGGCCAGCTCTCTGCTATGGCCCAGGAAGGCAGTGGAGGATGGCCCAAGTGCTTGGGCTCTGCACCCGCATGGGAGACCAGGAGAAGCACCTGGCTCCTGGCTTCAGATCAGCGAGATGAGCCAGCCGCGTCGGCCATTGGAGGGTGAACCAACGGCAAAAAGGAAGACCTTTTTCTGTCTCTCTCTCTCTCTCTCACTGCCCACTCTGCCTGTCAAAAAAAAAAAAAAAAAAAAAAAAAGGATACTTAGATGACAGATACATAGAGAGGAAGGTAGATTAGCATGTAATAGTGTGCACTTTTTGCAGTGCAGTGCAATATGGCAACACATATACATAGCACAAAGTGATCAAACGAGGAAACCAGCCCTCCCATTTCTTTATCTTTCTTTGTGTCTAGGGCCTCCCAGCTCCTCTCTTCCAGTTCTTTATACAGAATATAATTCGTGATTACGAACCATGGTCACACCACTGTGCCGTGGAGCACTAGAATTTGCTACTTCTGAGTTTTCATACCCATTACCCGACTTCCCTCTACCTGGTCCCCACCCTTCCCAGCCTCTAGTAATCACTATTCAGTGCAGATCGACCTTATTTTAAAATTTCTGCATATGAGAGACTCCGCATCTGGCTTATTTCTCTTAACATAGTGACCCATCCATTTGGCTGCAAATGTCAGGATCTCATTCTTTCGCGTGGGTGAATAATATCCCATTGTGTACACGTGACACATGTTATGTATCCATTCACCCACCCTTGGACACGCAGGAGGACTCTGTATCCCGGCTGTCATAGAGAGAGTTGCAGTGAACACGCGAGTGCAGGTATTGCTCTCATATCCTGATTTCATTTCCTTCCGATAAACACACAGAAGTGGGATCGCTGAGTCATATGGTGGATCTATTTTTAGTTTTTTGAGGAACCTCCATAGCGGTCCCCATAATGGCTGCACTAATTTGCATTCCCACCCTCAGTGGATAGGGGTTCCCTCTTCGCCATGTCTTCTCCAGCATTTGCTATTTATTGTCTTTTTGATAATAGCCATTCAAGCTGTAATGAAATTATATACCTTTCTGCGGTTTCGATTTGCATCTCTGTCTGCTAGTGATATTGAGCATTTTTAATGTATTTGTTAGCTGTTTGTATTTCTTCTTTTGAGAGATGTCCACGCAGATCCTTTGCTCATTTCTAACTGAATTGTTTCTGAATATTTTGAGCTCCATATATTCATATGATTTCTCAGTCTTCACACAACAATCCTAAAACATTATGCCTCTGAGTAGTGAAGCCAAAAGAAGCTTTCCTAAACAGACAATAATAAAAAAACAAATTTTGGAGGGTGTGTTGTGGTGCAGTGGGTTATGCTGCCTCTTGGGACAGCTCTATCTCATACTAGAGGGCCAGTTCAAGACCCGACACAGAGGTTTCCTACCCAACTTCCTGCCAAGGCACCTGGGAAAGCAGCAGGTGATGGCCCAAGTGCTTAGGCCCCTGCCACCCATAGGGGAGACTCCAATGGAGTTCTGGGCTCCTGGCTTCAGCCTGGCCCATCATTGGCTGTTGTAGGCATTTGGGGAATGAACCAGAAGGTCAAGATCTCCTTCTCCGCCCATCTTCCCACCCCATCACTCTGCCTTTCAAATAAATAAATACAGCTTTAAAAAAATTTTGATCAATCATGATGGAAGAAAGATTAAATCTTGTTCCTAGTAGTCTTGCCATAGAAAATATTATTATCACTGTCAGATGAACAAACTATCAAAGACTTTGTAAACAAAATATATAGAAAAAATATTGAAGGAAAAGTTAGGAAATCAATTTTTTAAGAACATTCTGTTTTTCAGGATTATGTATTATTCTTCGTGCCTTTAAAACTGGGCTGCATTTTCCAATTCTAAACAAATATTAACTTTTCTAACTGATTTTGTGTTTTTTTTTTCTTAAAAATACAACAAATTTTATGTTTCAAGATACGACCTGGGGCCACCTGTGTTTAAGCACCTGCTATATGATTCAAGCAAATCCAGATGCAAAAACACGGCACTGAACAAAACAGACGAGCTTTTAAAATATGCCCTTGGGTTCTTGGACAACACGCTTTTCAAAAAGCAGAGGTCGCAGTGACTTGTGTCTAAGGAACAGCACATTGTGCAGTGACCTTGGGTGTCACGGAGACTCGTTGCGGAAGGCATTGCAATGGCTGAGCAGGCCCAGAGGAAGGCCTGCCCAGGGAGGAACGGAGGCCTCCAGCCAGCAGCCACGTGGCTGCACCACCTTCGAAGCACATCATCTGATTGCAGGCAAGAATTTAGATGTAGCTGTCTCCCGCCTTGGTCGGTGTCTGGATGGCATCTTAACTCCTTACCGGGGGCCCTAAGCCAAACTCTCTGTCCAAACCTGGCCTCAGAGACTGTGAGATAGGCGATGTTGGTTATTCTAAGCTGCTAAATTGGCAATAATCTAGCACACAGCAAGAGACTACTATTAACCTGATTATGTGGATTTAAAACGCACTGAATATTTTTGTGAGAAAATGGTGAGTGATAGGCAACTAAAGAAATGTACCCAATGGTATTACCCATTCATTTACCAAATAGCAACACCGTATGGTAATCTCTGTTCTAGGCATCCCACTGGAATCGTAAATGAGAAAGACTTAGACTCTCCCTTCATGGAGTTTTCAGTCTGATGGCAAAATGGGCTTTACTCTGGCTCTACCATTCGCTCCCTGCGGAACATCGCAACCAAGGCTCAGCGTCCCTGCTCCAGTTCAGACATCCCATGATCATGGAGACGGCAAGCACTGTCCCGTCCATTAAGTGCTTGTTGCAGTCAGCCACGGCGCCAAGCCCTCTATACGCATCCTCTCTTTCTCCTGACCACAGCCCCTCTCCCTGCTGACTTCCGCCCCAGAGCCTCTCCGAGGCTCCCCTGCACCTCAGCCCGTGATCACTCAGAGCACCAAAGCAAAACTGCTGGGAGGTTCTGAGAGCTTTGTGGTCTCGGAAAGGGTCCACTGTCCCCCTTCCCCCTGGCTCAGAAGCACCTCAGCGGCGGCCTTAAGGAAAGGCTTGAAGGATCACAGAGCACTGACACTCCGGCCACTGAGACACAGCACACCTGCCTGCCTCTGGACATCCTCTTTGTTTCTGGCGCTGTAGCTTTTTATCCTGCAAGCATTCCCAGCTGATCCTGTGAAACTGAAGCAAAGAACCATACACAACCTGGGTGACAAGCCCAATGAATGGAGTGATCAGAAATTAAATCAGAATAATTGACCCCCAGATCTACACTCTCAGGCATGATATTATCCCGATGATTTCTCTGAGCAAGCACAAGCCTGTAACAGGTGTATTAGCTGCTTTCCTCGACTTGATCCAGACATAGTAATAAGGCTTTGCTTCAAACTGTAAGTCATTAAATCTGCCTCCCACTGCTAGCAAGTACTGAATTGGAAAGTTCTGGAAGGCGCTGGGTAATTCTTCAATGTTGCTGATGTTGGGAGAAGTGTGATAATTGAGGCCCTACGATTTAGAAGAGCTGGCTAATCAAGTCAGTGCTGTGGAGCATCCACGGAGTCTCTCCATGAACTAGCAAGTTGAGCCCATGCACCTCGTTTTAGGGATAAGGACATTACAGCCCAGAGAGGTTAAGCACTAGCCCAGAAAGGTCCAGCTTAGGTCACAGTTCTGCGCGGCTCAGAGCCTGTATCTCATGGGGAGGGAGTGGTAA
The DNA here is from genome assembly GCF_033115175.1 of Lepus europaeus. NCBI lineage: Eukaryota > Metazoa > Chordata > Mammalia > Lagomorpha > Leporidae > Lepus > Lepus europaeus. The sequence goes on along the minus strand of NC_084836.1, from coordinate 118,046,062 downwards.
AACATTTTCACAGGTCACAGAAATATGGGGCAGTAGAATGAGTGATACTTGATACGGTGACAACTAAGAGAGTGTGTACATGAGCGAATGGTTTGGGCAGTGTGCTGGTGGCAGATATCAATGTTAAATAAACTTAGGTCAATTCCTGCTCCAACAGCATCTCGTTGTGACCTGAGGCAGTTCTCATGATTTCCCAGAGCCTCGGCGTCTGCCTCCTTGCAATGGGGATAACCCCGATCTCAACCTCACCGGGTTGCTCAGAGCAGTCAATGGTTCAGACACTGGACTCTAAGCAGACTGCCCAGTCCTTGAAAATCAGTAACACCAGGGGCTGGCGCTGTGGCATAGTGGACTAAGCCTCCGCCTGCAGCACCAGCATCCCCTATGGGTGCCAGTTCTAGTCCTGGCTGCTCCTCTTCCGATCCAGCTCTCTGCTTGTGGCCTGGGAAAGCAGTAGAAGATGGTCCAAGTGCTTGGGTCCCTGCACCCTCGTGAGAGACCTGGAAGAAGCTCCTGGCTCCTGTCTTCAGATCAGCCTAGCTCTGGCCATAGCAGCCATTTGGGGAAGTGAATTAGCAAATGAAAGACCTTTCCCTCTGCCTCTCTCTCTCTCTCTCTCTCACTCTCTCTCTCACTGTCTGTCTCTGACTGTAACTCTACCTCTCGAATAAATAAATAAGATTAAAAAAAAATCAGTAACACCATATTAGAGGACCTGGGTTCAAATCCCAACTCTGCTTCCTATCCAGTTTCCCAATAATGTGTGATCTGGGTGGCAGCAGGTGGTGGTCGAGTGCTGGGATCCCTGCTACTGAGGTAGGAGAGTCCCAGGCTCCTGGCTTTGGCCTGGCCCAGACCCAGCTGTTGCAGACACCTGGAACATTTCAACAGAAGAAGATCTCTCTGTCTCTCTCTGCCTTTCAAATAAATGTTTAAAATAAGTAATAATTCTTACGTTATCTTTATTTTCACTGTCATTGCACACTGCCTATAAGCAAAGGAGACCACTTTCTCTGCTGGTGTTTTCCCTCAACGACTGCATACATTCTCAGGTGTGGAAGGAGAAATGTGTAATACTCCAGAGAGCAAGCCAGCTCTGTGAAAACAAATCCTGGCTTTGCACAGAGCCATCTGTCAGTCTGGCGAGTACAAGTGAAGAGGGCGGAGAGAACACCTGAGAGGGGGAAGGGTGGGACCTGCGCCCCGGCTTGGAGCTTCCTTTGGCTCCTCCCTCCCAGGCCCTGCCACTCCTCTCTCTCTCATCATCCATCTGGCTCTCCCTTCTCAATCTTCCTCTGCAGTTACCCCAGCACCTGGCTCTGTTTTAACATAGACCCTGTCCTCTCCCCTCCAAAGCAGTTTCCTGGTTTGGAGGGAACAGTGAGACAATGGACATCTTGTAATAAGACACTAAACTGTTACATCCTTTTTTGCATAGCAAATACAGGCCCTGAGAGCTGATCAGTACTGAGTAGAGAGGAAGGAGCTGGCTATGGATTCTGGCTGCGCTGTGCGGCTACTGGTTAGGGAATCACAGAAAAAGCACTTGCGGCCAGCGCCGCAGCTCACTAGGCTAATCCTCCACCTTACGGCGCCGGCACACCAGGTTCTAGTCCTGGTCAGGGCACCAGATTCTGTCCCAGTTGCCCCTCTTCCAGGCCAGCTCTCTGCTGTGGCCAGGGAGTGCAGTGGAGGATGGCCCAAGTGCTTGGGCTCTGCACCCCATGGGAGACCAGGAAAAGCACCTGACTCCTGCCATCGGATCAGCGCAGTGCGCCGGCTGCAGCACGCCTACCGCGGCGGCCATTGTAGGGTGAACCAACAGCAAAAGGAAGACCTTTCTCTCTGTCTCTCTCTCTCTCTCACTGTCCACTCTGCCTGTCAAAAAATAAAAATTAAAAAAAAATTAAAAAAAAAAGCACTTGCACTCCCTGTCTCAACTCTTTCTTTTAGCAGTGAGAGGGTTGAATTAGGGGCTGTGAATTTTCCAGTTTTTCTCTAAAAATCTAATGGCCTTCACCCCTGAGCTAACGTTCCAAGTTGGCAGCTGTCAGTTAGAACTGGGTAGAAGCGATTCTCACGAACAGGAAGTGGGATTCACAGGCCAATTGCCACCCGGCTCCCTTTACTCATTTACATTCCCTGCTAGGCCTGGCCTTTGGGAGAGTGATTTGTGTCACAACGTGGCAGGGACCAGGAAGGGAAGCAGCCATTTGCAGAAGGGGGCGAGCCCATGCGGGACATGAAGAAGAGAGATTCGGGGACCAGACCTGCTGTGATCTCACAGCTCATTGTCAGGGGAACCAAGCAGGGTCCCTGAGCTCCGTCCATCGCTTCCGGAGGTGCTGCCCTCTGTGACCTGATCGCTTCGTGAGCCCCCACCCACCCCGCAGGTTCCACCACCTCCATGCTCCATGCTCCACACAGCAGTCCAAGCTTCTGGCACACGCACCCGGGAGGCACAGGCTCGAACCACGTCCAAAGCATAGCCAATGGCTGCAATTTTTAAAACTACACCAAGTGCCAGCGAAGATGTAGAGCAGCTGGAACTCAAAACCACTGGCAGGAACGCAAAATGGGGGGCCATTCTGGACAGCACCAGAAGATGAAGCGTATCTTCCTTGACGACCCCGCGGCCCCATCCTGAGTATTCACCCAAGAGCAGTGAGAACTGTTGTTCACACAAAACTTGCACACCAAGGTTCACAGCAGTTTTACTTCAGATGGCCCAAGTGCTCATCAACTGCACTGATAAGCAAACCGCGGTCCATCTGTGGGGGGGCAGAGTAGCAGCGGCGTCAGACGGTGTGGATCCGGAGGAGACGGGCTGCGTGAGAGCCGCCAGAGGCAAGAAAACCACATCCTGTGTGATCGCATGCGTCTGCCATTCTGGACAACACAAGGCTGAGGGCTGGAGAACAGACCCGTGGTTTCCAGAGACCGGGAACAGAGGCAGAGCTTGGGTACAAGAGATGACACGGGGGACACGTTGGGATGACCCGGGGTGACGGAACTCCTGGTAGTTCTACTGTGGTGCTGGTTCCCAACTCTCCATAGTGAACACTAAGAAGACTGGCTTCTGCTGTATGCCAGTTTAAAAACATATTTAAAAATTACTCCCTCCACGTCATCCCTGCCCCCCACCCCCTGCCCCATTGTGCTAAACAAGAGTTCACCCTAGACTGCCCGGAATGTTTTACAGGAGGAAGTTACCATCCCTGGCTGAAACTCGTACTTTAGAATAAGGAACCTGGATGGCCTCCATCTCCGACGACGGTGCACGGATGTGATCTGGGCAGAGGTCCTGGCTCATAGTCAAAGCTTTCATGAACAGGATGTTGGGCTCTGCTGACGGAATGGAGGCTCCACACCTGACCTTCTCCCACAGTACAATCTCGAACCACTCACTTGATCTTCTGATGCTTTCATCTTCTCCCCAGGAAAAGAGCAATATTACCAGTCATGGCTACTTCACAGGGCTGTTATAAGCATTAAATAGAATACTGTGTATGCCACAGCAGGTGCATGGACAGCTCTCCAAACATACATTAGAAATTCCAACAGACAGTTAAGAACCAGAGCTTTGGAAGAGAGGTCTAGAAACAGGGATGATGAAGTAAATATTTGAATAAAATGTCAACGTACAGGAATTAGCGTCTCTTCCTGAAAACTACCCCTACTGAGTCATCGCCCTTCTACAAAGAGAGCAAGACATGTGAAAGTGACTTCACATAAACACCGACTGTTCTCTGGGGAATTCACTGTCCCCAGTTTATAGATCTGTAGCTCAGAGAGGTCAGCAACTCACCCAAGGCCACACAGCAATTGAACAGCAGAGCCAGAATTCCCAAGAAGCTTATTCTCTTCTCCCTGCACAACACGGGTCTGCTCACTGGAAGGAGGCAGAAGCAGAGAGCTGTGTGGCTCCCTTGGGGGAATTTCCCATTTGTCAGTGCACCAAATCCCTACTGCCCACCCACCTCCGCCAGCTTCCTGTTCTCTCAGAGCCCTCCGTGATTTAAGGTCTTGTCCCGAGGGTCGCCCTCCTCTGTGTTGTCCTCACCCACGTAGCAGTGTGAGCCAGGGGGACCCAGTGTTTTGCTCCCCCACAAGGACTCTTTTACAACTCTTCTAACTGTCCCCATGAAATGCTAGTAATGCAGACGCACAGTACTCCCAGATCTGTGGGCGGCGCATCTCTCACATTCCAGACACTGAGTCTGTCATTCCCTTCCCCAGGAGCCAGTCCCCTTCTCCCCAGGGCGGTGCGGTGCTGTTGGGACACGATGTGAGGTCGGAGCAGACGCAGGGTCAGCCAGAACTGAGTCTGCACCCGGACGACAAAGAGTCGCACACGCGTGCTTTCCCCCGGTCTTCCCCTTCCACGCTGCTTCCCAGATTCCACTCAGGCGCAGGAAAAGCTGCACCAGTCAGCTGGCCACTTCCCCAAACTTCCCTGGAGCTCCATTTTTGTCTTTCTGCATCTATTTCCACCTCTGTCCATGTACAGGCTGGATGCAGAAATGATGGCAGGGCAGGTGCCTGGCTCGGCAGTTAAGATGCCACGTGGGACCGCCACATCCCACATCAAAGTGCCTGGGTTGGAGTCTCAGCAGCTTACACAAACCATGGGAGGCAGCAGGTGATGGTCCAGGTGGTGGAATCCCTGTCCCTCACATAGGACAGGGCATCTGGGGATGAACCAACCAGTGGGAGATCGCTCCATCTCTCACTGTGTGTGTGTGGGTGTGTCTTCCCAATCAAATAAAAAATAATTTTTAAAAAAGCCTTAATTCCTAAAAAAAGAAGAGAACATTCCATTAGGATGCTGGCTTCTCTGCCAGGCTCCTCCCGACCATCACAAACTCCATGTGTTCCCAGCTTTGCCTCTTTCATTTCAGCACAGCATTTCTGAGTTGCTGTTTTTCCTTGTTTAAAGCAGTCTTTATTTATTGGAAAGGCAGAGTTACAGAGAGAGAGAGGAAGAGACAGAGAGAAAGCTTCCATCTGCTTCAGTTAGGTTGGAGCTGGGCTTATCTGAAGCCAGGAGCCAGGAGCTTCGTCCGGGTCTCCCACACGGGTACAGGGGCCCAAGGACTAGGACCATCTCCTACTGCTTTCCCAGGCATAGCAGAGAGCTGGATCAGAAGCAGAGTAGCCGGGACTCGAACTGGTGCCCATATGGGATGTTGGCGCCACAGGTGGAGAATTTACCTGCTACACCACAGCATGGGCTTCCTTCCTGTTTCTAAAGGCACAGATGAAAACCATGAAAATCAGCCATTTTCTAGAAAGTCTGGGAGCCGCCCTTCACCAACACTAAGCTGACTTCTGTTCCGGGATTCTTGGGTCAGTGATCCATTGTCTCAGCTGCTGAGAAAATGGAGACCCAGAGATGCCCGTTAACTCGCCCAAAGCCACCTGAGGGTAAGTGGTGGCAACTCCAAGACAGATGGGTCCAGACTGCCTGATGCTGAGCACTGGAGATGTTTTAATAGAGGGAGGAGACCTTTACACTTTACATGAAAATAAAAGCTTCTCGCTCCTGACTTTGGCCTGGCCCAGCCCTAGCTGTTGCAGCCATTTCTGAGTGAACTAGCAGATGGAAGATCTCTGTCCTTTTCTCTCTGTAACTCTGCCATTCAAATAAATAAATACATCTTTAAAAAAGAAAAGAAAATCACAGCTCTTCTGAGATCAGTAGAAGCGAGGTCATAGGCAAATTGTTGCTATCCCAGGAGCAGAGACCCACAGACCCATCAACAAAACCACGACTCAGCAGAGTAGAAGGCTGTGTAATGGACCTGCATTGTGGTGTAGTGGGAAAGCAGCCGCCTGCAGTGCCGGCATCCCATATTGGCACCGGTTCAAATCCCGGCTGCTCCACTTCCGATCCAGTCTCTGCTATGGCCTGGGAAAGCAGTAGAAGATGGCCCAAGTCCTTGGGTCCCTACACCCATGTGGGAGACCCAGAAGAAGCTCCTGGCTTCAGATCCATGCCGCTCCGGCCGTTGTGGCCATCTGGGGAGTGAACCAGCGGATGGAAGACCTCTCTCTCTCTCTGCCTCTCCTCTCTGCAATTCTGCCTTATAAATAAATAAATAAATCTTTTTTGAAAAAAGAAAGAAACCTTTTGGTGACCAACACAGCCATCCTCCACTCCCCATCGGCCCAAATAACCCCCAATCTGTTTTCTGTCTATAGATTTCCTTGCCCTGGACGTTTGTATGAATAGAATCATGTCATCTGGGGCATCTGTGGCTGGCTTCTTTCACTTAGTGCGTCCCAGGTTCGTCTGCAGCATGCATCAGTCCTTCATTTCTCATGGGGGCTGAATAATATTCCATGACACGGAAGACTCCGCTTTGTTAACCTGTTCATGAGCCCACAGACACCAGGTGCTATGAGCGATGTTGGTAGAAACAACTGAGTAGAAGCTGGTGCTGTGATACAGCAGGTGACGTTCATCCCATATCTGAGTGCCAGTTTAAGTTCTGGCTGCTCCTCTTCCAACCCAGCCCCCTGCTAACGTGTCTGGGAGAGCAGCAGAAGATGGCCCAAGAGCTTGGGCTCCTGCCACCCATGTAGGAGATATGGGTGGAGTTCTAGGCTCTTGGCTTCAGCCAGGCTGAGTCCAGTTGTTGCTGCCATTTGGGGAGTAAACCAGAGGATGGAAGATCTCTTTCTATCTCTGTCTCTCCCCCCCTCTCTGTCACTCTGCCTTCAAATAAAACACACATTTGGCTGTAAGTTTTTTTGCTACCAGTTAAAGATTTAATCATTTGAGAAAATGTTCTGGTGTTTTGTTAGCAGTCTACATGGAAGACTAAGAAAATATATCCACACAGATATTGGTTCTTTTTCGATACTTTTTCTAGCCCATCATTTTTCATATAGAAGTAATAAGTCATTTTAGTAGGAGCTCAATAGTTAACGAAGATTTTAAGTTGATTATTCATGGACAGAGAACATAGATATCTACTTCCACTCAATGAAGCATCGACAAAGAACACAGAGAGATACATGATCTTTTTTTACTTAAATATTCCAAGATTTTAGGAAAAGCATGCGTGCGATTGTGTGAAATTGCTCCCCTCCATGACGGGTTCTATACCCAGGTGAAGGGGAATGAAGCACACTTGGCCCGCCCAGCTTCACCGTTTACTTGTTAGTTAACCATTAAGGCCAGACACACTGGAGCTTTCCCCAGCACCCTGCCTTCCAGGCCTCAGCTGTCTCCGTGGTGGATGAAGATAATTACAGCCCTCGCGCAGTGTGGCTACTGGCTGGCATCCAGGAGCCAACGCCAGGCCAGGCCAAAGCGTGCTGAATGCTCCCTGACACCGTTCTTGGGGCCTGAGGACTGTGCGTGAACAAGACCATAGGCAGACGCTCCTCGGCTGACTGTGGGGTTTAGTCTCCATAAACACGTCGCAGGTTGCAAATATCATCAGTTGAAAATACACCTAAAACACCTAACCTTAACATCGTGGCTTAGCCCAGCCTACCTGAACCATGCTCAAAGCACATTAGCCTAGAGTGGGCAAAATCATGCATCACAAACGTGTCTTTTGTTGTTGTTGTTAGATTTTATTTAATTATTTGAAAGGCAGAGGCAGAGAGAGAAAGAGAGGTCTTCCGTCTGCTGGTTCACTCCCCAGATGGCCACAATAGCCGGAGCTGCATGGATCTGAAGCCAGGAGCCAGGAGCTTCTTCTGGGTCTCCCACACAGGTGCAGGGTCCCAAGGACTTGGGCCATCTTCTACTGCTTTCCCAGGCCATAGCAGAGAGCCAGATCAGAAGTGGAGCAGCTGGGACTCGAACTGGCGCCCATATGGGATGCTGGCTCTACAGGTGGCGGTTTTACCCACTACACCACAGCGCCGGCCCCACAAATCTATCTTATAACACAGTGCTGAATATCTCGTGTAACTAATGTCACACTGTACTGAAAGCAGAAAACAGAATGGTTGCACAGGTACAAGTCTGCACCATCATAAAGTCAAAAAACCATTAAGTGACACCATTGTAACTTGGGACCCTCTATAGAGCGTTAACAGGGACCACGGACACCTAAAAGCTCACTTGGCCCAGGGTGGGGAGGGTAGGACAGTCTTTAAACCCCTCTGCCACTGCCCCTTTACCTAGAGGGTCCCAACGGGTAAGCATCCAAGAAGGGAGGGGAGGCGGAGGGAAGGAGAAAATGTGATTGAAGCAACCACCCAAAGCTTTTTGTTTTAAGCTTCTGCCTAAGTGTCAAGCAGTTGGAGGCCACACCCATACAAAAGGCAGAGCCCACCCTGGCCCAGAGACTTCTGGGAGGCTGTGAGGGTGCCGGGCGGCCCCACAGCCCACTCACTGCTCAGCCAGGGAAACACCACCCACTAAGGGTGACAGAGAAACCGGGGCCAGGATTCGGGCTGGACTCACAGCCCCCTCAAAGGAAGGAGCTGATATTTTTATGTCCTCTGTGGCTGCACCTGCCAACCATGGCCTTACCTTGGGTTGCACAACGGGAGAGCCCAACAGGCGCAGTCGCAGTGGTTTGCTCACCTCCTGGGACTGCTGGCAAAGTGACTGTGGCTCACTGGTTCCTCAGCGGATGGCTCCTCTGCCTGCAGGGTCTTAACAGCCGGATTCCCAAGAGGAGCGCTCCAGCGGTTCACCCTGAGGTGCTGTCACCCGGTGCCTTCCCCTGAGGCACACGGGGTTTCCAGAAAGGAGGGTGAAAGGGCAGGACAGAGAGAGGAAGTGGACAGGCCAGGAAAGGAAGAAGGGAGAGCAAGAGAAAACAGGAAAGGCATCTCTTAGACGCTGACACGAACCTCTTAGGAAGAGTATACATGGAGTCCAAGAGGGAGTGAGGGTCGAAGGTCTGCTTTTTACAGCCTCAGTGCTCACAAAATGTGTGTGTGCGTGTGTGTGTGTACGTGGGCCGGAGGGGGCAGGCAACACCCTTGTCAAGGGTGTAGCCTCTTACCTTGAACAGACAGTGATTCAAGTCGCAGTCCTCCCATTCAAGTCCCAGCTCTGTGCTCCTGGGCAGTTTCCTTCAGGAAGTCTCCACTTCCTCATCTATAAAATGGGTATGACACAAAGACGAGTTCTGAGTTTTAGAGACTAAATCAATCAATAAAAGAAAGTAGTTGGAGCACTGACGGGGTGGGGGCAGAATGGAGGTTGAGAGGTGTTGGGGATTATTAGGTCAACCTAATAAAGTATGGCAAAGGCGCAGGCATTTGGCCTTGACTGGAGCACCCGTGTTCCACATCAGGGTACCTAAGTTCGATTCCTGGCTCTGGCTCCCAACTCCAGCTCCCTGCTAATGCAGGTTCTGGGCAAAGGCCCAAATCATTGTTTCTCCACCTACATGGGAGACCTGGATTGAGTTTCCAACTCCTGGCTTTCACTCTGGCCCAGGCTCAGCTATTGCAGACATTTGGGGAGTGCACTAGCAGTTGGGAGTCTCTCTCTCTCTCTCTCTCTAGTAAAAGCTTTAATTTTTTTTTTTATTAAAACACAGTGACAAGAAGTTTGTGTGCCAGGAGCTATGGAGGCTTTAGTAGTATAAGATTCTCTATGGCACCAGCAATAGAGCAACAAAAACATCTCGTAATTCAGCAAAGTGCCCCCAAAACATCTTAGACTGAAAAACTGCCTCATTCCTGCCCACCTCAGTCTATACTCTGGGCCAAAGGAGAGAAGCTGGGAGCCACATTCAATCTACAAGGGCTGCGGTCTCTACTGTGCTCCACCAAGAAAGAAAACAAGCTAACATTTGAAAATCAAGACAGCCTGTCAAAGTTCAGTGTGGGGACTTCTTTGATAAAATGGGTGTGACTAAGGTGGGCATTTGACAGGGTGGTGATGTAACCACTTGGGCTGCCTGGTTCAAGTCCCAGCCACCCCACTTCCAACCCAGCTTCCTGCTAACATACGCCCTGGGCGGTAGCCCATGATGGCTCAAGTGCTTGGGTCCATTCCACCCACGTGGGAGACCTGGACTGATGTCTAGGCTGTGGCTTTGCCTGGCCCGGTCCTGACTTGTTGTGGGCATTTGAGGAATGAACCAGTGGATGGGCCATATCTCTCCATCTCTCTCTCTCTCTCTCTCTCTCTGCCTTTCAAAAAGGAAAGAGAAAGAAAGAAAAAGAAAGAAAGAAAGAAAGAAAGGAAGGAAGGAAGGAAGGAAGGAAGGAAGGAAGGAAGGAAGGGAGGAAGGGAGGGAGGGAGGAAGGAAGGGAGGGAGGGAGGGGAAATTAACTTTTTAAAGAAAGCTTTTATTTAATAAATATAAATTTCATAAGTACAACGTTTGGAATATAGCAATCCTTCCCCTCATACCCACTCTCACCCCCAAACCATCCCATATCCTACTCCCTCTCCCATCCCATTCAATATCAACTTTATGCTAAGATTTCAACAGTTTGCACCCACACAGACACACAAAGTATAAGTATTGTTTGGAGATTAGTTTTACTGTTAATTCACATAGCACAACTCATTAAGGACAGAGGTCCTACATGGGGAGTAGGTGCACAGTGACTCCTGTTGTTGATTTAACAATTGACACTCTTATTTATGATGTCAGTGATCACCCTAGGCTCTTGTCATGAGCTGCCAAGGCTATGGGAGCCTTCTGAGTCCACAAACTCCATCAGTATTTAGACAAGGCCGTAAGCAAAGTGGAAGTTCTCTCCTCCCTTCAGAGAAAGGTACATCCTTCTTTGATGGCCCCTTCTTTCCACCAGGATCTCGCTCACAGAGATCCTTCGTGTAGATCATTTTTTTTTGCCACAGTGTCTTGACTTTTCATGCCTGAAATGCTCTAATGGTCTTTTCAGCCAGCTCTGAATGCCTGAAGGGCTGATTCTGAGGCCAGAGTGCTGTTTAGGGCATTTGTCATTCTATGAGTCTGCTGTGTATCCTGCTTCCCATGTTGGATCGTTCTCTCCTAACTCTTTACTTAACACAGAATTATTCTTAGGTGTTTAAAGCCAATTGAAAATTGATCATTGTAAAATATAGGAGTGGGAATAAGAGAGGGAAGAGATGTACAGTTCGGCACATGTTCTCATGGACTTACACCTAAGGGTACAGCTAAAAATTTGCCATGGGACTCCAAATCCCATTAAGTTGGCAGGAACCAATGCCATCGTACATGTGAAGTGATCATATTAAGTGTGTAACTGAACATATAGATAGGATTCAGTCAAAGAGAGCACATAAATAAGACCAAGTGTTTGCTAATAACAATAGAAATTAACATTTTACATGGGCGTGGCTGAGTGCGTGACTCCATGGGGGACAGTTCTGGTGACGTGTGCAGGCCACCCCCCTTTCCATGGATGCCCCACAGCCCACGTGGCTGTAGGGGGACCCAGGGCCTCCTCCCAGGTCAGCGAGGAGCCGCTGTAGCTCTGCTTTATGCTCCAGCTTTGACACACAGCACGCGTTGGGCATGACATCGGGCTAACGCGTGGGTAACTGCTGTGTCCATGGTCTGAAGTGGTTCAATATCCTCAGTTGCACACACTTCGCCCTAACACGCTCTGCTGGATCCTCCCGGAGGCCTCAGCTTATTTCAGTTCCTCGAGCCACCAAGGAGCCCCCGCTTCCAGCTCTCATCCAGGCTCCTCCTCCCTCTGGCCCTCGGGGGCCTGAGCACCTGCTCTCAGCTGAAGCCGTGCTTGCCCTGGGAAGTGTCACTGACCCTTCAATATCTGGGTGGCCGTGATGCCAAAGCTCAATGGCCATCGTCTCCTAACATTAGTCGTAACAATAGCCAACACTTCAACAGAACTTGCTATATGGCCATGCCAGATATATTTCTAATATGTAGTTTTAATACATATAGGGATTCTTTAAAAATTTTACAGAAGGTCTATATTATTTAAAAAAAAAAATTCATGGGTCCAAAACTTTTTTCATTAGAAGAAATTTAACTTTTTTGTTTAATGATAGAGACAGAAAGTCCTCCCATCCATTGGTTCACTTCCCCAAATGGGGTTCACTTCCCCACAACAGCGGGGGAGCTGAAGGCAGAAGCCAGGAACTGGATCTGGGTTTCCAGCTGAGGGGCAGGGACCCAACCTTTGAGCTTTCACCTGCTGTCTCCCAGGAAGCTGGAGTCAGAAGCTGGAGCTGGGTCTGGAACCCAAGTACTCTAATGTGGGACTTGGACGTCTTAACCCCAGGCCAAACATTTGCCCCATAAACTTAGCTTTTAATGCTATTTTCCATAAATGTCTTGAAGTAATTTTGTATGTCTCTTAAGCATCGCTATCAATAAGCTAAAGGGGGCATAGCAGTATAATGAAGACATATATAATATAGTCCTCACAACCCTATGGAGATGAGAAAACCAAGACATGGAGATGGAGTTTAACCAGCTCCAGCCCACATAGCTAGAAAGTGACATACCGGGACACCACCCTCCCTGTCTCCAGGGCCCACGCGGACACCACCACCCCCTCCTGTGTCCTCACTGCACTGCTGTTTTCTTGTTGTTCTCTCCACTGGACCGGGGGCAAGGCCAGGGCCGAGGCTGCCCCAAGGTGACGTGCCCACATCAATGGCGTAGGTATCAGAGAAGGTGACAACAGCACTTTTGTCTACTGGACTTGATGGAAGGAAGGAGGTATTGGCAAAACTCCAAGGGATGTGAGATCTTTGTAAGAATGTTTGAGACCCTTGTGACTAAGCAGCTGGAGAACTGGCTAAGGAGGGGAGAGTGCAGCTAAGAGGGAAACACAGGCGTGATGGGAACTTAATGAACCCTCCAGAGGGCACGTGCACAGTCTCCACAGGGCACCGTGTTTGCATTTCCCAACCAAAACTAGTTCAGAGGCAGAAGACATGATCCTGGTGACATTTCTTGCATTTTGCTATCTTTATAGTAGAATGCAAGAGAGAAATGTTAGGAAAAAAAGAAAACTGGAGGGACCAGTATTGTGGCGTAGTGGACAAAGCTACCGCCTGCAACACTGGCATCCCATATTGGAGCTGGGGTTCAAGTCCCGGCTACTTCACTTCTGATCCAGGTCCCTGCTAATGCTCCTGGGAAAGCAGCAGAAGATGGCCCAAGGGCTTGGGCCCCTGCCACACATGGGAAAGACCCAGATGGAGTTCCAGGCTCTTGGCTTTTGCCTGGCCCAGCCCTGGCTGTTGCAGCCATCTGAACTGGCAGAAATGAGATCTCTCTATCTCTCTGTCTCTGTGACTCTCTCTCCCTCTGTGTGTGTGTCTGACTTTCAAATAAATAAAATAAATTTTAAAAAGATATTGCAACATACTGAAGACATGTAGCACTCAGAACTGCAGCCAAACACTTGTGGTCCTCACAATTTCTACACTCACGTGAGCTTCACTGACCATTTGCTCTGTCCTGAGCGCATGTTTGTCCCAGCTGAACTGAGACAGCCGTCACTGGCCACCTGGAGTTTATCCCCTGGAGCGGAAGCACCCGCACACGTGGAGCTGCCATGTGCTGTGACTGTAAGATATGATCTGGACCTCGAAACCTTCCTCGCAAACCAGCGCAGAGTCCCTAGGTTACAATGGCTCCTCCTGAGATTTTTGGACTTGCCAATGGCACAGAGGTGACACACATTCAGCAGAAAGCTTACTTTGAATCTTGACTGTGGCTCTTTAAACACCCCCACTCCACGGGGTGCTGTGCGGCTGGGTTGTGCCGGCCAGTGGATTAGGGATGGTTAATGTATTTTCCACATTTGACATTTTCAGTTTACAGTGGGTTCATTGGGATGCAATGCCACTGGAATTCAAGAAGTGTCTTTGTAACATAGCTTACTACCAATTATTTTATACCAATTACATATTGAAATGATAAAATTATGGAATATTGGGATTAATAAAATATACTATTATGATCAATGTCACTTACTTCTCTCTGCTTATTAGTTTATTTGTTTGAAAAGCAGAGAGAGAGAGAGAGAAAGAGAAATACAGACAGGTAGCCACCTGCAATGGCCAGAGCTGGGTGAGGCCAAAGCAGGAGCCAGGAACTCAATCCAGGTTACCCACTGCTAGGGTCCAAGGACGTTAGTCATCATCTGCTGCCTCCCAGGGGACACATCAGCAGAAAGCACGACTGGAAGTGGCGTAGCCAGGACTCGAACCTGGTACTCCGAGACAGGATACGAGCGTCTTAACCTCTGTGCCGAATGCCAGCCTCATCTTCACACTTTTAATACGGTTCCTTGAAAGCTGCAAACTGCATATGTGGCTTGCATTCCTTTTCTATTGAGCAAACCAGACTGGACGTTTGTAAGCTGACAAATACTTGTGTTAATAGAGTATTTTGTAAGTGATGGGTGCTTTGAGGAGACGTGAGGGAGGGCAAGCAAACGGAGAGAGATGGGGGGTGGGGCCCTGGCGTTGCTCCACGGAAGTTTTCACTGCAGGTCTTTCTGAAGAAGGAATGTTCATGGTTCAAAAACACAGATAAATCTTGATCTCTAGACAAATTGCTTAGAGCCTGTTCTTTCATTGTCTTATCTTCTGTTAAGACGGAAGAGGTAATCGCAGGGAAACGGATGGGATAAAATGGCTGAACTATGTTGTGCCGCCATCTGCGATAGCCTTCTAAACACAGAAAATCACAAACAATCGTTTTCTCCTGGAAAGAGTGGACGAATGACCAGCGCGCAGTCTGGTGTAGGCACACATTGTACACATTGTACAGACAGGTTTTTCCTTCCCGGTAGCTATCTACAGCCACATTACAATTTGTTTTTTTTTTAACTTATGATAAAACAAAACCTGTGTCTGATGTTAAAGGAGAGAAACAAACCACAAGAGCTTCACATTGTCTCTCTCATTTCCAAACAACCGTGGTGCCTCCCCCACACCCTCCCAGAGTAAATGCACAGTCCCGGAAGTTCTGCTGGAAGTGGGCAGGGGCACCTGTGACAGCCCCCCTGTTCAGAGCGTTGCTGTTGCTGGAATCGGGTCGATTTGAGCAGCACTCCAGAGCCTAGCACACAGACTGCAGCCCCGAGGACACCGCTCCGCCCTGGGGAAATGAAAGTAAACAGAAATCACAGCGGCTGCGACTGTGGCGCTACAAAGAGCTGTTGAACTTTGATCAGGAGGAAGCCCTCTGAATGGCAGGTGCACACACTCTGAGAGGGCTCGTCCCCAGCCGGATGCCATCACACACAGGTGCCACACGCGGTCACTGCGTTGTAATTAAGCTTGACCACGGGCTCAGCGTTCTTTCGATATTATAGCCAAGTGACTTTGTACCTGACTCAGAGGCTATGTTTAGGGCATTCAGATCCAACAAAATTAATCCTTTCTCTTTCCAAGTTTCTTCAGGGAACCCCTGGTGTCCCACAGATCATAGGGTGCTGAGACCAGCTAACCCGAACTGGGGAAATCAGAGCTGCCCTGCTGTGTTTCCTTCTCAGACCTTGATTTTACACGAATCAGAGAGGTTAGATCTCTTCCCACTCTCTAAAGAAAAACAAAAACGAAAAAAGAGAAATCGTATTTCCTTTATTTTCCAAAATTATTTTCTGTTTTTCCTAGCGACTCTTAAAAATAGAAGCAGGGCAGTGGCTTCATGGTCCTCTCCTTTGACCATGACTCATGCCCAGGGGACGTAATTTAGGGAGGCTTTCTGATCATGCGTATACTATGCTCTCAAAATGAGGTGTGGCCGGAGTTCTCAGCTATCCTTGAAGCAGCACGATTTGAATTGCTATTAGTTCGCTATCACCGTACCTAAAAGCAGTTGGACAGGGGTCACCGTGCTCTTACTTGCCATGCAGGACCTCTGTCCTCAAGGAGTTGTATTGTGAGAATTAACTGTAAAACTTATTCCCAGTTTTGTGTGTGTGTGTGTGTGTGCAAACTGTTGAAATCTTAGTATACAGTTGGTCTTCCTGTGTATCAAGTTAATTGAAAATGAATCTTAAAATGGAGAATGGGACTGGGAATGGGAGAGGGAGAAGGAGTGGGATAGGAGTGGGGGTGGGAGGGTGGGTATGGTGGGAAGAATCTATATTCCTAAAGTTGTACTTGTGAAATGTGTACTCATTAAATAAAAGGTTTCTTTGAGAAATAAAATAAAAGCAGTTGCAGTAACGAATGCCTCTCACTGCTCAGTGTGTCCCAGGACGGGGAAGGACCTGGGGAGTGACTTCCCCTCCCCTGTCCCCGGCCATCCCACCTCCCTAACTCTCTCCTGGGCCCCTGAGTCTGCAAAAGTCTGCAGATACTGCAGCCGCTGGCCAACCCCAACAACAATGCCAGGAAGGAAACCCCAGGGTCCAGAAAGAAGCGTTCAAAGGAAGTGTCACTGCAAAGGAATTAAGTCCTGAGGACAAAACAGACTGGAAGACGCAAACTGTGAGTGTGCCAAGCTAGCAAGCGTTGAATCCGTTTCCTTGCTGCTCGGATTTTCAGCTGTAGAAGTGGGGGGGGGGGGATCCCCCCTAGTCCTGTGCAATACAGAGCCTGGACCACTGCATTTGCTTTTCCCAGAAATCTTTTATCTAAGGAACACAAACTTCACGCATTTCATAAGTACAACTTTAGGAACAGATTCCTCCCTCCGTACCTGCCCTCCCACCCCTCTTCCTCCTCCCTCTCCGAGTCCCATTGTTATTTTTTACTAAGGTCTATTTTCAATTAACTTTATGCACATCCGGTGAACTCTATACTAAGTAAAGAGCTCAACAAATAGTATGAAAAAATACACTGTTGGAGAGGACCATGTTAACTGTGAGGGGTACCTGGAGGTGGGTGGGGGGTGGGAGCGTGGGCCTCCCCAAGGGGAGGACTTGCTGGTTTCATTCCTAGAGTATTCCTATGCGCAGACTCTGCCAGGCACAGAAGAAAATTCTCTGTGGCTTCCCCCTCGCCGCTTCCTCTCTCCCTCCCGCTCCCTCTCCTTCCCCCTCTCTCTCCTCTTTTTTCCTGCACTATTCAAACGTGACTCTTGATGCCTATCAGTGTGGACCCCGTGGCTTTTCCTGGAAGTAGCCTAGGAGACACTTGACTGTTGAGAAATGGACGCACTCATCTCAGCAGCTTTCAGAAGTGAAACAAGAGTATGAAAAACAACCCGCTGAGAGCGATCGCGATAAACGGTGTCACCAGGCAAAGCCTGTTTCTCACAGGGGAAGAGGGAGCACACACAGCGCTGGTTCCTGAAAACCCCAAGGGGGAGCTTGCGTAATAAATCAGAGATCCAAGCTGAGTCAGGCCAGGTTGACTCCAGAAGGCGTCGGGCCGAGGTTTTCCTACAACTGGTTTGGATCAAAAGCTGAATGTTCTGTCCCTTGCGGAAGTAAATTCCACTGCACGGCTCTCTTAAGACACGGAGCGTGACGCCCCACAGGGGACTCGAGATTAGGTCATGTGTTCAGTTCTGGGATATAGCCCACCCTTCACTGCAAGGGGGCTCCGCAATTTGTTCAAATGCTTTCTGGCGATTTCTGATTTGTTCAGACAAGACCAGAGGCTTCAATCCCACTGAATTTACCGGTTGGGTTATGACCAAGGTGGAACAGAGCCAGAAGGCTCAGAGCATACACACCATGGCCGTGGGGACACAATGTCTGCCTTTATAAGGACGAGGATGGAATCATTTCTCCAGCTCTCACCCACCACTTAGCACAATGAACCGGAAATGTTTTCCTTGCCTTTCCTTTTTTTTTTTCCTGATGTAGGAATAGAAGAGATTGGTAATAAACAAGTGAGCAATTCCTTTACCTCTTAGAACATGCTTTAAAATAAAAATAACCATTCTCCTTGTTATAACGCTGCTAGTTTACATTAAACAGCAAACCAGAAGGAAAAGAGAGAAGGAGGGAGCAAAGGGGGGCTAAAAAGGAGGGAAGGGAGGAGGGGGGAAGGGGAGAAGGGAGTAAGGACGGAAGAAGTGCAGGCGAGGAGGCAAAGACAGGAGGAGGGGGAGGCAGAGCAGGAAGTAGGGAATCAGAAGTCCCCTCCCCCCAATAGCTTTGATATTTAACTAATTCAAGAGAACATTTAAATACCACCTCTAGTTTGCCTGTCATTTCAGTCTTATATACACCGTTCCTTGGTTGTCACATATCGTTAATCTTCCTTAATATGAGAGGAAGCCAGAGACTAAAGGGATTAGATGATTTCGGGATGATCGTGGGCCCTGTACGAGATTGAGCCCATGTGAACTTGATACTTCACTTTGAGCTTGCAGCCCTCATCACCCGTCAAGGGGTTTCTCTATTCTGGTTCTGCCACACAGCCACGGTCAGCTCACGTTTTCACAGGTGTTTCCCCGTTTTTATGGGTTTGTGAGAAATTTAAGCACTGCTCTCAACAGTAGCCATTGCAGTGGTTCACGGTTCAGTAAAGATCCCAACTGCAGGTCCACGGCCTTCAGTGCTGCCCAGGAGCCACACTGAAATGAGGGGGCCCAGCGTCTGTTCCCCTGGGAAACTACCCTTGCTCCTTAGAAGCAGTTGGCAATGGGGGCGATTTTGGCAACATCTGGAGACAGTTTTGGTTGTCACAAGAAGGAGGTGGATGGGGAGGCCTTCTGAGAGACCTGGGCAGTGGGTAGAGACCAGGAGTTCTGCTAAACACCCCACAATGCACCGGGTGGCCCCACAGCCAAGAATGATCCGGCTGAGAGTCTCAGTGCTGCCAAGCAGGAGAAAGTCTGCTCCAGCCTCGTTAGCCCACCACAAGGGCAGGCACCGGGTCCCGGGTCTGGACACCTAGGGCCCCCTCCTCCAGCACTTTTGCCATAGATATTGGGGAATGCATTCTCTACTCCTCTGAGATCAAAAACTTGAGGCCACCAGAAATGTGATCCTGGAAGCGTGAGGATGAAGATCAGGAAGAACAAGCAAGGGGGAGAAGAGGGAGAGAGATCTGAAGAGGTTGGTTGTCACTGAGGAGTTCTCTGTTTGATTGACTTGTAACAAATGTGTGGCCTCATCGGACACCATGCAATGTTTCAGTTCGCATCTGCAGACTGAATCAGGCTCTATCTGTTGGGCTTCTGATCTGGATGAGCCTGTAAATTCCATTTCTGTAGGAGCTTTGCTTAACCTAGCATGAGTTGTATTTCCATGATATTCTAGCCTGAGTTTTGGCAGATGCTGGTGAATGAATATTACTACTGTAAGAAACCCTTAAATACACCCTAACTAACAATTTTTAAAGCATATCTTTCATCAATGTCTACACTTGGCTACTATTAATAACAATGCAGCCCATTGATCAAGAGCAAAATCCCTTCCGTATGTTTTTAAGTTCAGATAGACCCAGAATCTCCAGTTCATTGTTATTTTAGCTAAGAGAGTAGAGACACTGAGGCTCCCAGATGGAATCAAAGACCCAGTACTTGGAACAACTTGAGGAGTTAGGAACACGGACCGGATCCCTGTATTGGGTCTCAGATGTCAAGGCAATCAATGAGAGGCCACTCTGTGTCCCACTAGAGACTTAGCTGGGGCTTTGAATCCTGTTGAGCCTTAGAAGCCCCTCTTCCAGGCCACACTGCAAGTTATCTCCACCGAGAGGGTTAGGCAGCATCTCCAACTCAATGGATCCGTGGGAGGGACCTCAGGCACAACAGCACAGACCCTCTGAATCAAGGAGGTGGCACTGGAGGAGGACACACTGAGGCATTTTGAATGCAGGTGGACAGGGTACCAAACAACGCTGCGGAGAGAGCTTCAGAGGTCTGCTAAGGACCCCTTGGAGACCTCAGCTGAGTACCCACCAGCACCTGCACTGGGAGAACCTTCCCAACGCTGTGCAAAGAACTGGATCCAGCTGTTTGTCCCAGTCTTGGTGGGTCACGTTGTCTTGGATTATTATTGGAGCACACGCCGCCTGCCTGGATGAACTCACAATTTCAGGGGCATTAGGTAGAGCACTCCAAAGGCTGAATAGAAGAGACTAATTAGCCCTAGATTGGCCATTTCTCTGATCCTACCCAACAAAGCTTAAAAGGAAGACCCTAAGGGCAGGTCTAGAACTTGCCGTATCAGAGTGCCTGGGTTCAAGTCCCAGTTCTGTACCTAATTCCTACTCACGTGTACCGAGGGAAGCAAGGGTGATGATTTCAATGCTTGGGTCCCTGTCGGTCATGTGGCTGGGCTTCCCGGCTCCTCGCTTCAGGCTGGCCCTGTCCCAGCCATTGTGAGCACGTGGGGAGAGAACCAGCAGTTAAAAGACCTCTCTTTCTCTCTCTCTCTCTCTTTCAAAATATTTTACAAAATAAAGACTCTAAAAGAATCAAACTTAGTCAGTTGTCCTAAACGCTTCCCAGACAGAACAGCTTAAGAATATTGATAGAAACCTAACAACCTGCATCCAGTGAGCTAAAACACACAGGGGCTTCAAAAAGTTCATGGAATAAGAAAAAGTTCATGGATGAGGGGAAAAAAAAATCTATGTATGGATTTCAATTTTTTTTTTTGCACCAAACTAAACTTAGCTCTTCAATCCATTTTTCCATGAACATTTTGAAGTCCCCTTGTATGTGAGCATTTGTGAATCCGAAGAGGCAGACCTCAGAATTATGAGCAATTGTGAACCATTTATCCTTTAAGACACACATTTTGGGATAGTTTGTTTAAAAGCTAGAAAAAAAAAAAAGCCTCTTCTCTCACCTGGATTACCAACGGAAAAAGGAAGACCTTTCTCTCTGCCTCTCTCTCTCTCACTGTCTACTCTGCCTGTCAAAAAAAAAATAGCTTCCAAACTGGTTTTCCTGGTTCCATTCTCAATAGCCGTCATAGGGCCCTTTCTAACCTAAGCCAAGTCTTATAAGTCTCGAGGTCCCCACCTTCCTATGGCTCCCCACTTCCTTCAGAGTACATGCACCTGCCCATGCACCTGCCACACACGTAGCCTCATCTCCAGGCTCCCTGTCTCGGTCCTGTGGGCTTCTGTCCATTTTCCCAAATACAACCCCAGCTGTGGCCTCCAGCCTCTGCTCTTGCTCCAGGTCACTTTTACAAATGCTCTTCCCTGCTGGCGCCGCGGCTCACTAGGCTAATCCTCTGCCTGCGGCGCCAGCACTGCTGGTTCTAGTCCCGGTTGGGGAGCTGGATTCTGCCCCGGTTGCTCCTCTTCCAGGCCAGCTCTCTGCTGTGGCCCGGGAGTGCAGTGGAGGATGGCCCAAGTGCTTGGCCCCTGCACCTGCATGGGAGACCAGGAGGAAGTACCTGGCTCCTGGCTTCGGATCGGCACAGCATGCCAGCGGTAGCGGCCATTTTGGGGTTGAACCAATGGAAAAGGAAGACCTTTCTCTCTGTCTCTCTCTCTCTCTCACTGTCTAACTCTGCCTGTCAAAAAAAAAAAAAAATTCTCTTCCCTCTTCTGTCTATCAAAGGCCTCCCACTCCCCTTCGAGGACTTCCCCTCCCCTCACCCAGCTTCATTGCTCTAGGTAGCACTCATGACACGTAACGTCCTTCACTCACTCATTTGTCTGCCTGTCCCCGAGCCAGGGGGATATTGATTTTGAGTCCTGCTATGTTTATAACCCACTACAGTCTGTGGTAGGCAATCAATGAAAGGATCTTTTGCATGGAATGAATGAAGAATGAAGATGAATTGAATGTATGATTAACTACCGAATGCAGAACAGGAGAATTCCAAGATGTGTACTGAGAGAAGTTAGAGGCTTCCATCATGGCAAATGTTCTGTAGGAAATGTTTGGGGCAGGGATTTGGTACAGTGTTAGACTGCTTGGGACGCCAGCATCCGGTATCAGAGTGCTGGGTTCAAGTCTCAGCTTCACGGTTGGTTCTACCTTCCTGCTGATGTGCACCCTGGGAGGAAGCAGGCAATGGCTCAGGTTGGTCCCTGCACCATGTGAGAGACTCCACTCCACTTCCTGGTTCCTGGCTCTGGCCTGACCCAGCCCTGACTGTTACAAGCGTTTGGGAAGTGAACCAGTGAATGAGAGCTCTCTCTCTCTCTCTCACTCTCTCTTTCTCTGACTTTCAAATAAATAAATCTGTCTTTAATGTGTAGTTCAATGTGAATTAATGATATGACTAGTGCTCAAACAGTATTTTGCACTTTGTGCTCTGTGTGGGGGCAAACTGATGAAATCTTTACTTAATATATACTAAATTGATCTTCTGTAAAAAAAAAAAAAAAAGAAACTATCAACTTCATCTTATCAGTGCTTGTAAATAACTTAATTTCTGGCTAGAATTTTGTCTCCTTCTTCCAGCCCTCCTTATCTGCCCAGGGCTCCTTTTACCAGCAACCGACAGACTTGCTAGAGGCAGGATTCCATTTGTTAAGGCTGAATCTGAAAAGGTGGAGAGTGTGCAGGGAGGAGAGCAAAGCAGCGGCATAGACCAGGAAACAAGAGGAAGGGAACAAAAGTATCCGTGTGGACTCCGGGGGGAGCTCCTGGGGGCTAGAACATCCCGGGTCTTGACTTAGTGGCTTATGCAGGCGTGTTCAAAGCAGGAACACCTACTGGGCTGCACATCTATGATATGGACACATCTCTGGATGGATGTGTTGCATAATTAGAAGTTCAGCTAATGCAGAAATATTTACATGAATAGTCTCTTGTTGATTTAAAAAGAACACAGACCTGCTGCATGTTGTCAGAGGATGATGAGGCTGGAGCAGTCAGCTGCCACCCAGCCCTCTGATCTCTGCCAGGGAGCGTCTGTCGTTCAGTATTGTGCCCGGGGCGGGTGACCTCCAGGCAGGAAGTAGAAGCAGTTTGCTCTCAACATGCTCCCCTTTGAGTGAGGGCGAGGACAGCAACAGACTCAAACGAGCCACCAATGACAAGGAAAATAACAAAAAATTTAAAATGTGGATTTCACATTGTCCTAAACATGATTTCATTTATTAAATAAATGTGTTTAAATGCCAAACTGAACTATAATAAATAGTGAACAATTGAAAGCAACCTAAATATTTTACAATGGAGGAAAAATAGTAAGTTATAGTTCTGCCATTTGAAAGGCAGAGTTACAGAGAGAGAGGTCTTTCATCCACTGGCTCACTCCCCAGATGGCCGCAATGGCCTGTCCGAAGCCAGGGGCCAGGAGATTCTTATGGGTCTCCCACGTGGGAGCAGGGACCCAAGGACTTGGGCCATCTTCTGCTGCTTCCCCGGGCCATAGCAGAGAGCTGGATCGGAAGTGGAGCAGCCAGGACTCTAACTGGTGACGATAATGTTGTTCCTGTTTCCCTAGATCTTTGCTGGTGTGAACTCCAGGGATGGAGCCAGCACCTGCAGTGCTGAGAGTAACGGTGACGCAGGTCATTTGTGCCATTCTTGGGAGAACAGCGTGCTCCCAGTTTAGGCCTTTCCTCTCCCACCCCGGGTCTTCTCGTAATTGAAGACACACACACCCCATGCACGGGGGCTCCATTAAGTGAATGCTACACAGGTCTGTTCACCCCCTCAGCAAGTGCACACGGAGCACATCATGCCAAACACTTAGGCCAGACACTGGGGGTCTAGTTTCGTCTACAAAAGTGGCTCACAGATCGGCGGTGGAGACCAACAGGTGAAAACCAGTGAATGCTATAAAGTGTGACTGGGGTGACTACAGGGCACGGGGAACTGAGCTGGGCACCCAGAAAGGGGCCTGGGGAGGTTTCCCAGAGGAAGTGAAACTGGATTCCCAAACACATCTACTGGGGTTCAACCAGGGAAGGGGGTTAAGCTAGTTAGGGTTTGATAGGGGAAGTGAGTTTGGCTATCCAAAGACCTAACTAGCAGGGAAGCAATGGAGAGAGAAGACAGCCAGAAGACAGAACATTCTAGAACATGTGGACCTCATATTTCAGTTAAGGAGCAGGAGAATAAGGGCAGAGAGACCTCCCCAAAGGCTATAATTCTAGGCATGAGTCCCGGCTGCTCCACTTCTGATCCAGCTCCCTGCTGATGGCCTGGGAAAGCAATAGAAGATGGCCTAAGTGCTTGGGTCCCTGCACCCACATGGGAGATCCAGAAAAAGCCGCTGGCTCCTGACTTCAGATCAGCGCAGCTCTGGCCATTGCAGCCATATGGGGAGTGAAACAGTGGATGGAAAACTTGTCTCTCTGTCTCTCCCTCTCAATCTCTGGAACTCCCTCTCTTTCTCTGTAACTCTGCCTCTCAAGTAAATAAATAAATCTTAAAAAAAAAAGAAAAAAATTAACACTGGAACATTTAAAACACAATATACCAGTACACATTCCAGTAGGTATCAGAGTAATGATGTCATCAAACACATACACACACACACACAGAGGAATAGGGTACATATCAATATAAACATGTGTCAACATACATGTCAAAATGTTACCAGTAATGGATGCAGTAGACAGTAGAAGAACCGAGTTCTACAGCACCATAGGGGGACTATGGTGGACATGTTTAATTGTGTATTTCAACACAGTTCATGGAGAGGATTTGAATGTTCCCAATACAAAGAAACGATAAATATCTGATGGAAATGCCAACTACCCTGGTCTGATTATTACATACTGTCTACACGTATTGAAATATCACATGGGGCTTGGGCTGTGGCGTAGGTAAAGTCTCCACCTGCAGTGCTGGCCTCCCATATGGGCACTGGTTTGAGTCCCGGCTGCTCACTTCTGATCCAGCTCCCTGGTTATGCTCCTGGGAAAGCAGCAGGGGATGGCTCAAGTCCTTGGGTCCCTGCACCCACATGGGAGATCTGGAAGAAGCTCCTGGCTCCTGGCTTTGGATCAGTGCAGCTCCGGCCGTTGAAGCTATTTAGGGAGTTAACCAGTGGATAGAAGATATATCTCTCTCTCTGCCTCTCCTTCTCTCTCTGTGTAACTCTGACTTTCAAATAAATAAATAAATAAATCTGTAAAAAAAAAAGAAATATCACACTGTTCCCTACAAATGTGTATAAGTATTATATACCTATTAAATCTTTTAAAATGTTGATAGTAGATTGTATTGTGGTTGCTTTTAAATTTAATCATATTTTCTGCTTTCCACAAAAGAATCTTTCACAGGATTAGGAAAAATGTTTAATTATTTTTAGCATATTGACTTTGTTGCAGGAAATGCTAGGCCCTTAGGGCACAATTGTCTCTGTTGGTTGTGGGGTCACCGAGCAGGTGGAGGGAAGTTTAAGGGCCCCCTGCATTGCACGGAGATCTTGGCAATAGCCACCTGTCGCGCCAGGCACAGGCATTTCATGCCACGTAACTCACTTCCACTCAACCATTGGGCTGGGCTGGTGCACGGCTGCCACCTTACTGAGGACGAACCGCGTCCTCCACTGCCACTGTGCCTCACCTTGATCGCATTCCTTTAACAGTTTGCAATCTTCGGTTTCATCACAGCTTCTTGTCTCCAATCCGATGTGTTTGTGCACTGGCGCACATGCGCCCAGGGACCCCGCGTGTGGAAGCTCTGGGCCTCTTCAGTGTCTTCACATTGCTCTGGATCGAGCCGGTCAACAGTGCAGCAGTCACAGGGCCCTGTGGAAGAGAGCTCGAATCCCAGCACTGCTTCTGATTTACTCTGTGAATGTGGACCAGTCACGGAACCACTGGGTCTCAGTTTTCCTATCTGTGCAATGGGCATGATACCTTCCCCGCAGCGTGAACAAGTTCACAGCAATTTATTTTGTGTTGTATAAAGAATCAGAAGACAGGAGTTGGAAGCTTTCCAACACTAAGAAGTGAAAACTGCTTGATGGAGAGGGAGATGCTGAGTACTCTGGTGTGCTCCCTCCACATTACGTACACGAATGGGGTCCTCACACTGTACCCCACAAACACGGACCATGATCAAGGGCTGATTTTGCTAAAGCACTGCTCCATGGCCTTCTCGGGAGGATGGTGGGATGTCAGGAGTAGAAGGCCTTAGCACAGTACTTGGTTCTCATCACTGTCATCCCTCGTTAACAACAACAGAAAAAGACTCCAAGGCAAAGTTTGGTAATAGGTCCCACTGGTGGGCTAGCAGGAGGGGCTGAAAGCTGTGGACGTGCTCTCCAGCAGGTCCAGGGGGATCACGCTGGTGGTTACGGCACCGGCACCGGCACCGGGTGGCACACAGCTGTCTCCCCATCCTGGCCACCCAGGCTGCTTGGCTTCTCCCTGCAACCATCTGGGGCTTCCAGCAGGGAAAGGGTTAATCCCTGGCCCCACAGGGGACTTCCCGTCCCACCCTGCTGGCCAGGCCTCTGATTGCAGGGCCTGGGCCAGGCTGCCCCCACTCCTTCCCAGCACTGGGAGCTTTCTTTACTGACCTACTTGACTTTTTTTTTTTTTTTTATGGCACCAAATTGGACGCACACGAAAGCCTTCCTAATAGGAGACTGGCTAAATGAATGAAGTCCTAAGTCAGCCCCGACCTGTGGCCAGTAAGGACAGCCCAGAGACAGAGCTCAGCGACCAAGAAAAGGCACCAAAACATAGATACTCTATAATCCCATTTGAGCAAAATAAATCGAGCAGATGTTTGTGGGGAAATATATCTGCATAAAACACGAACATACACAGTTCTCCACCCAGATCATTTATTATGACTTCGGAAGACCAAACATCAGCACAACCAGACAGTATCTCTGCAGATTGTGTGTCAGTGAGCTGTTGCTTAAGGACCGTATCAGAAGGCTTTGCCGGCTCACTCTACTTCAGGCCGTTTAAAAGGCCTGGCTAGCCGGTGCAGCAGCTCACTAGACTAATCCTCCACCTGCGGTGCCGGCACACAGGGTTCTAGTCCCGGTCGGGGCGTCAGTTCTGTCCTGGTTGCCCCTCTTCCAGGCCAGCTCTCTGCTGTGGCCTGGGAGTGCAGTGGAGGATGGCCCAGGTCCTTGGGCCTGCACCCCATGGGAGACCAGGAGAGGCACCTGGCTCCTGGCTCCTGGCTTCGGATCAGCGTGGTGCGCCGGGCGCGGTGGCCATTGGAGGGTGAACCAACGGCAAAGGAAGACCTTTCTCTCCGTCTCTCTCTCTCACTGTCCACTCTGCCTGTCAAAAGAAAAAAAAAAAAAAAAACATAAAAGGCCTGGCCGGGAGTACACAGCGCCGTTCACTGTTATTATGCTGCTGCTGTTCCCTGATGAACGCACTCCAAACAGATGCGGTCCATTTGTTGGCCACGGAAAGGGAACAAGTGGGCCGGGACCTGCACTCGGCCTTCCATCCCGATTGCGGAGAGCCTGGGACGCACTGGGAAGTACAGGGTTAATGCCCCTCTCCGCAGCCTGCGGTCCCTGCCTGCCACGCTGTAATTAGGCTAATTAAGCAGCAGTTCCTCAGAGCAGGATGGAAATGTAATTGGCAGGCGACACCTGAGCTCGCAGAGGTAGACCCTAGGCGGCTGGGGCTCCAGAGGGGTGGAGGGGGGAAGTGGAGCCGATTTGCCAGGAGCTTAGCAAAAAGGAGTTCTTTTCCAGACTCTGGGAGCAGAGGGGCCCCCTGGTGCATTTGGGGATGCTGGTCTGGACGGAGAAGGAACAGGGGTGGGGGGATGGGCTCCCTACCCGTTGGCTTTTTGGAAAGGGGATTTCTTCATTCGCTGAGCTTAGAAGGGCCTCTGGTCCTACAGTGTGTTACCCAGTTCAGAGGGAGCAGCCCGAGCCCTGGGGACGCACGGGGGAGGGTCCAGGAGCTACCTAGTGTTGGCGCTAGCCCTCTTGTAACCACAGCCAACTGTGGACTAGGGACTGAAGACCTACTGCGTGCTGGGCGCTGGACAAAGCTCTTCCAACATCCACTCATTCAGCCCACCCCGCCCAAGGAGACAGACTACCATGTTTCAGTGAGCCTAGCATATATGTTCTTTTGCCTTATAACTAGGATTGCCCGGTTAGCAAATTCAACACAGAGCTCCAATTAAATTTGAAATTGAGAAAAATAATGAACACTTTTTTAATAACAATTTTTAAGATAGATTTATCTTGATGAATGTCCCAAAGAAGATAGAATTATCCTAAACATTCATTTCTATCTGAAATTCAAATTTAAGGGGACATCCTGGATTTTAACAGACAACTCTCCTTATAATATTTCTTGGAAATATTATATTTTATTTATGATTAGTAACCACTTTTTTTTTCTTTCCTAGTGTTTCATTAAGTAAATGAGTGGGGCGAGCACTTGGTCTAGTAGTTGGGTTGCCACCTGGGACGCCTACATCCCGCCTAGCAGTGCCTGGGTCGGGGTCCTGGCTCTGCTACTTCAGTCAGGAAAGAGCAGCTAAGAAAACAGACTTTAAAACCCTCAGTCTAGGGGCCTGGCATTGAACCTGCTGTCTGCTGGTTCGAATCCCGGCTGCTCTGCTTCTGATCCATCTCCCTGCTAATGCACCTGGGAAAGTGGTGGGAGATGGCCCATGTGCTTGGGCCCCTGCACCCACCTGGAACACACAGATGGACTTGCCAGGCCATTGCAGCCAACTGGGGGATGAGCCAGCATATGGAAAACAGTCTCTTTATCTGTCTCTCCCTCTCTCTCACTGTAACTCTGCCTTCCAAATAAAGAAATCTTTAAAAAAAAAAAAAAGTGTATAGAAAAAGAGAAGCTCAAGCTAATTTAAAAAAAGACCCCTCAGTCTGGGTTCAAATCCCAGTATTGATTCACCTGATGAATGGTTATTGAGGCCTCCTGTGTGCCAGGCTCTGTGCTAGAACTACAAACGGAGCAGGGAGGGAACCCAGGATGGGGGCGTGGGGTGATGGGGGCAGGGTCCTGGCCTTCATGGAGTTTAACTTACAGCGAAGACAAGATGAGTGCTCAAACTATGTAGTACATGGAAATGATGGGAGTTGTGGAGAAAAACGAAGCAATGGGGGAGGGAGATAGGGCATGGCCAGGAACTGCAGTGTTAGTGTAGGGGCTGCCGCAGTGAGCACAAGAGCTGCACTTCGGAATGGACAGGGGCCCGGAGCACTGACTTGGAGGGGGTGAGAGGGAGCCACGCCAAGATCTTCGGGCAGAGCGTCCCTGCAGATAGAGGGCAGAGGTCCTGAACTCGGAGCACATGTGGGCTGTCAGGTGGTGCAGGATTAACGAGAGGAAGGAGGGAGATGTGGTCAGATGCGCACAGGCAGGGGTTGGACCCTAGAGGCCAGCACACTGGCTTTGGTTTTGAAGTGAGGATAACACAAAACCTCCTAACTGCGCGGTCTTGGGCAGGTGAATTGCTCTCTAAGTCTTACAGAGGATCCCTCTTCCGTAAATTCAGCTAAGGGGCAGGCAGTGGGTTCAGCGCTTAAGATGTCACTTGGGATGCACCGTGTCTCGTATCTGAGTGCCTGGTTTGAGTGCCAGGTCAGCATTTGATTCCAACTTCTGCTGCCGAGCACCTAGGAGATGGCAGACAGGTTATGGTGCAAGGGCTTGGGTCCCTGCCACCTACACGTGAGCCCTGGATTGAGTCCCTGGCTCCTGCCTTCAGCGTGGCCCACCCCCGGCTGTTGCAGGTATGTGGGGGTTAAATCAGCAGATAGAAGTCCTCTGTGTGTGTCTCTGTCTCTCTGCCCTTCAAATAAAATGCAAATAACTAGATGAAAATCTTTTAAATGGCGCTGACAGTATATCATACCTCTTGGAGCGGTTGCAGGCACAGAGGTTTGCGAGGACGTGGCCCCTAAGCACGGGCTGTCTGCACTATCTGAAGCTGAACCGGAGAAAGACGAAGGGTTCCGAAGTCAGAGATGCACCGGCCTCGGCCTCCTTGGAGGTGGCGGTCTTGTCTTTGAGTGCCGCGGAGAGGCAGGGGTGGACCCATGGACTTGACCCCCTGGCAGGAGCCCCCCCTCCACCAAGCTCAGCTGACGACTTCAGATGGCCTCATGGAACTCTGTGCCCAAGGGCCCAAAAGGACACTGGGGGTGGCTCCCATGGGTGGCAGGCACTGCAGTCAAGACGTGGCTGGTGGGGACACCGCCACCCTTGTGTGCTGTAAGAAATCCTGGGATGAATCCCTCTTGAGACGGCTACCACCACACTACACATATTCATCCCCTTGCTTTGAGTATAATTTATTTAACTATCAGTTTATAGAGCAAGTTTAATAATGGCCGTGCTTAACAGCCAGCTCATAAAATTCGTGCAAACTTAATAGTCTCTCTGGAGGGCCTGTGCCAGCCGTCTCCAGCTCACCAGTGCCTGGGCCCAGCTGCTCTTGCTGCCCCTCCTGCTCACCCCACAGACCCCAGCCCAGTGGTACCCAGTGAGGAGATTCTGAGAGCATCCGGCCACAGCCCTGCGACCTTCGGGTTGGCGAATTTTACGTGTGGTTGGCATTTCCTTGTTATCTTGACCCCTCACAATGTGGGCCTCACGGGAGCAGAGTTCCTCTCTGGCCTGCCTCCTCCCGTGGCACTCATGCCACTCACAGGACCTGGTACACCATAGGTGCCCAATTAATGCCTGTTTAAGGAATGAGTGAGAAATCTCCCGAGATGCGCATCTCTGTGTGGCGTGCTGAGGAATTCTATCAAACTCTACGCACACGAGGGAACCATCTCGTACATAAACGGCCTGTGTCCCAACTCTGCAGGATTCCAGTCTTTGTGTGCCAGGGACCCTGTTGAGTGTCCGAGGAAGCCTGCAACCCATTTTCAGACACGAAAACATTAAAAAGATTGCGACGAAAGCCAATCACATTCAATGCAGCTACAGAAAACATTAACTCTGCAGTTCCGTCAACAGTGAACTTTTCCTATTAACCCACGAGGTGAGGAGAACCTGTGGGAAGGGTCACGACCTTAAAGACCACCCTTCTCCCTAGTGAGCCAGTGGTTGACATGTGCTTTTCTCAGAAGAACCCAGAGAGTAGACTTGGCCCCCCCTGGGACGCTGGTGCTTCCTCCCAGGGTTCTGGCATCATTGTGACAGCTGAGCTTTGGGATCAAAGTAACCTGGAACCAGAGAGACCAATCACCTTGGTTTGCCTAAAACTACTGGGGGGATTGTCAGTGCTAAAACTGGACCCGTTCTGGACAAACCCAGGCACTCCACCATTTGCCATCTGTGTGACCCCGGACAAGAGACTAGCGGTCTCTGAGTCTCACTCTCCTGGTGTGCAGAGAGGGTAGCACTGTTTGCCCCCAAGGTGTTATTATAAGGGTTAAGTAAGAGAATATATTATTATAAGGATTAAGTAAAGTGTTATATAATCACTCTTCTTATGACTCTCATCCCACTTATAATGAAATCATAGTCATTACCATGACTTAAGATGCTCTGCACACCCCGGCCCTCAGTACACCCCAGTCGGCACTCCGCCTCCGCCTCGTTCCCTCCACTGCACTCCCCAGCCTCCTGCTCTGCTTTGCACACAGGTTTGTTCCTCCTCCGGGCCTTTGCCTGCGATGCTGTATCTGCCTGGGACACATGAGCCCAGACGTCCTCGTCCCACTTGACCCCTGGTTTATCCTGGCACCTCCTCGGACATGTTTCCGAGAAACAACCTGTCAGGTGAACAGAGACATTTGCTATAAGGAATTGGCTTGTGGGGTTGTAAGGATGAGAAGGCCCCAGACTGACCTGGAGACCCAGGAGTCAATGGTGGAAGCCCCAGTCCAAGGGCGGGAGAAGAACTCGTGTCCGGCTCACACAGTCTAGCAGAGGAAGAGCTCTCTCATCAACCTGCGTGGAGGAAACCCACCCACGTGGGGGAGGGCAACTGCTTTGCTCAGACTACAGGTTCACAAGTGAATCCAGAAAGACCCCCATGCACAGCCAGAGTAAGGTTTGGATCGATGTCTGCTTACTTCCCTTACTGATCCTCACTTTTGCTGTCTGGAAAATGGGGCTGATATTACACCAAGGTGGCAGCTGTCAGGATTGCCCAAGTGACGGATGCTTTCACCTGCTGGTAGCAGGGAGCTCCGAGACAGGCTAAGCAGACGAAACCTCGTTCTTCTCACAAGGCAGACAGCACAGAGCTGAGACCACCAGAGACCCCCGTTCTTAGCCTCTTCTTCATGTCCTCTCTACTGTTCTGATTCCAGCACAGACCGGCTGCCACCTGGGTCCACAAGACCCAAGGCCCCCTGCTGGAGAAGCCCCAGGGAGCGGCCCTAGGGAGGTGATGAGGCCCCGAGAGCACAAGGCACTGTCCCAGGGTCACAGAGGAGCTGGCCCATCAGCTACCCACCATGGCACCACCCATGTGTGTGAGCCATCTTGAACACTGCAGAAGAACCAGCAAGCTGAGCCCAATCTACCCTTGCAATCATGAATGAAACATTTTAAGCCACTATATTTTGGCATAGTTTTTTTTTTTTTAACTTTAAAACTTTTTTTTACAAAGCTTTTATTTAATGAATACAAATTTTATAGGTACAGCTTTAGGAATATAGCAGTTCCTCCCCCCATACCCGCCCTCCTACCCCCACTCCTGTCCCACCTCCTACTCCCTCTTGCATCCCGTTCTTCATTAAAATTAATTTTAATTAACTTTATATGCAGAAGATCAACTCTACTAAGTAAAGATTTCCACAATTTGCACCCCCACATACACGCAAAGTATAAAGTACTGTTTGAAAATTTGGCATAGTTTTTACCTAGTAATTGACAACTCAAAACAATTGCTCACATTCAACTTTCATGTAGAAGAAAAATAATGTTCTATTGCATTTAAATCATTGACATTTACAATTTCCTTGCATCAAACATCCAACACAGGTTGGATAATGGTATGAATGAGTATTATCAAAATATTTGGAAACCCAGATTTTATTTTTTTTAATATTGATTGATTTGAAAGGCCTAGTAACAGAGAGTGAGGGAGAGACACAGAGAGAGAGAGAGAGAGAGACCTTCAGCCCATTGGTTCACTTCCCAGATACCAGCAACAGTCAAGGCTGGGCCAGGCTGAAGCCTGGTGCCTGGAACTCCATCCTGGTCTCCCACAGGGGTGGCAGGGACTCAAGTGCTTGACCCATCACTTGCTGCCTTCCAAGCCCATTAGCAAGAAGCTGGCCATGAAGCAGAGTACCCAGGCGTTCTGATCTGGGATGTGGGGGCCCCAAGCAGCGACTTAACCCACCACACCAAAGTGCTCACCCCTAAACCCAGGCTTTGATTCCTGGCAGGCTGCCTGACTTCCTCTCGGGAAGGATTCATTCATTAAACTAAAATTAGCAAGCAGCACCACGCCTCGGGTACTGCACAGTGCTGGCTTTGGCTGTAGTGGGGTTTCTAGTTTGGTAGAGGAGACGAAGCAGAGAGAAGTGCACGACGTCAACAAACTCGGGAAGGTAGGAGAAACTGACGCAGAAGCAGGGCTGCTTAGGGGGAAGGTCGGGGAATTCCCTGGCCGGAGGTGATGTTTGAGCAGAGTTCTGAGTAGAACGGGTCGGTTACGGTTACGTGAAGGGCCGGGGACCAGCCTCCCAGGCAGGGAGAGCAGCACAAGAACGCACTCTGTTGACCTGAGGAGCAGCCGGGCGGCCAGCGTGGCCAGGCAGAATAAGCAAGCAGGAGAGTGTTCAGTCGGTGAACTTAGAGGCGTAAGAAGGGTGGAAATCCAGCAAGCTGGAGGAACGCTCGGGTCACGCAGAGCTTTGTGCTACAGGCCACCGCTGACCTTGATCGCCAGCTTCCGAGCTGTGGCCACTGTCCCCCACGGTGGAGAAAAGTAATAGGTCTGAGAAGAAAACCGAAATGATTACGAAGACCCCATGAAGGGGACGGCATTGTGGTGCAGAGGATTCAGCCACAGCTTGCTGGCAGCACCCCACCTCTGAGCTTATCTGCACGGACTGTGCAATAAGTGTGCACCCAGACGGGGCTGGCATTGTAGCTCACTGTGTTAAGCCGCCACTTCTAATGCCAACACCCCTTACGAATGTCAGCTTGAGTTTCGGCTGCTCTGCTTCCCGTCCAACTTCCTGCTGATGTCCCTGGGAAGGCAGTGGGGGATGGTCCAGGCGATGTGGGGACCAGGGTGGAGATCCTGGCTTCTGGCTTCGGCATGGCCCAGCCCGGGCTGTTGTGGCCATTTGGGGAATGAACCAGCAGAAAGAACATCTCCCTGCCCAGCCCCCTACTTCTATTCTCTGCCTTTCAAATAAATAAATCAAATAAATTTATTTGAAAATCAGAGTTACACAGAGCAAGGAGAGGCAGAGAGAGAGAGAGGTCTTCTATCCGCTGATTCACTCCCCAACTGGCTGCAATGGCCGGAGCTGCACCGATCTGAAGCCAGGAGCCAGGAGCTTCTTCTGGGTCTCCCACATGGGTGCAGGGGCCCAAGGACTTGGGCCATCTTCTATTGCCATAGCAGGGAGCTGGATTGGAAGTGGAGCAGCCACGACTCGAGCTGGTGCCCGTATAGGATGCCGGCACTGTAGGTGGCAGCTTTACCCACTATGCCACAGTACTGGCCCCCATAAATCTTTAAAAAAGAAAAAAAGGCATATATCATGATTTGGTGCACACACAAAATCCACACACATCTTGTTTTTCGTGCTCTACTAGCTTTTACAGCCGTGGGCAGCTAGTGCCATTCTGCAGACTACAAACCCACTGCGCTAGCACTCGAGAATCGACAACAATGCATTTCCATTATGTTTTTCTCAGCCAATGAAAATAAATAGCTTCATCACGTGACTGTGAAATGTCTGGGGAGGAGACTGCACTCCTGCAGGCTGGAAGGAAGAGTCTGGAGGGTGTCCAAGCCTCGGTTCTGAAAGCCTGGGAGCGTCTGCTGCCCAGGAGAGCGGTGCGGCGTCATTGTGATCGCCGCAGAAGGAACCTAAGGAGCCCTTCCTGACAGCTGAGCGCCACGGGGCTCTCCCACTTCAGCAGCTCATTCTGTGCAGTCAGCATCATGGTGCCCATTTCACAGAGATTCAGAGATGTTAACGAATGGACGGGGTCTACACACATAGCGGATGGGAGAGATGGAGATGATGTTCTAACTAAGAGAAATGCATCAGAATGAAATACAAGTTAGGTTCGGCTGTGTAACATACCACCCAGGACTCCATCACTTCAAACAGTGGGCACGTACTGTTGTGTGTGAGGCCGTGGGTGCAGGCACGTACTGTTGTGTGTGAGGCCGTGGGTGCAGGCACGTCCTGTTGCATGTGAGGCCATGGGTGCAGGCACGTACTGTTGCATGTGAGGCCGTGGGTGCAGGCACGTACTGTTGTGTGTGAGGCCATGGGTGCAGGCACGTACTGCTGCATGTGAGGCCATGGGTGCAGGCACGTACTGTTGTGTGTGAGGCCGTGGGTGCAGGCATGTACTGTCGCGTGTGAGGCCGTGGGTGCAGGCATGTACTGTCGCGTGGAGGGCTGAGGGTGCAGGCCAGAGGCTCCAAGCAGAGCTCACTCCTCGGCCCTGCCGCTGCATTTCGCTGTGGGCTGAGGAGGTGTTTCTGTTCACCGAGGCCCAGCGCTGTC
The DNA here is from genome assembly GCF_033115175.1 of Lepus europaeus. Lineage (NCBI taxonomy): Eukaryota > Metazoa > Chordata > Mammalia > Lagomorpha > Leporidae > Lepus > Lepus europaeus. The sequence goes on along the minus strand of NC_084836.1, from coordinate 118,010,692 downwards.
ATGCTTGGGGTCAACTGGCTGTGGACTTGTCCGTGGTGGCTTCAGCTGAGACAGCTGGGTCCTTGTCTGCACAGCCCCTCCTCCAGCTGGCTACGCCAGGCCGGTGTGGACGGCAGAAGCAGGGTTCCACAATATAAACAGACTCACCTGAGGTCTTTCGAGGCCAGGGCTTGAAGCGGCTCACTGGTATTTCCACCGCCTTCTATCCATCAAAGCCAACCAACATTCCCGGGCTAGGAACTAGACTCCATCTGCACACACGGTGTGGTGAGGCAGCGCGGTACAGGGGGAGAAAAGCCACAGTCATGTTTTACCGTTAACCTACACAGAGAAGTGAGGAAAAAACCAGCCATGCTAACAAAGGGCAGGGAATGAGTGCGCAATGTGACCAGGAGCCTCAAATCCAGGTAAGTCCCCACTTTGGAGGATGATCGGCAGTTTCTAATACAGACATCAAACAGGCATTTGCCTCGCAACCCAGTAAGCCCAGTCCTAGGTATCCACCCAAGAGACGAACATGCATGTTCCCCCAAAAGAGTCCTGTGGGCCTGTTCAGCAATCTGACTCGGGGTAGACCCAAACTGGGGAGCAGCATGTCCATTGGAAGGAGAATTCATAAACAAAATGCTATATAGCCACACGAGGGACCACAGCCCAGGTATGAATTTTAAAGTGACCGGGGCAGGCATATGACACTACTCGGGACGCACATCCCATGTCAGAGTGCAGGAGTTTAAGTCTTCACTTGGGCTTGGGTCCTGGCTCTGCTTCCGATCCAGCTTCCTGCTAACGTAGACCCAGGGAGGCAGCAGGTGACGGCTCAAGTACCTGGCTTCCTACCACCCTGTGGGAGAGGCCCCGAGGGAGTTCTGGGCTTCTGCCTTCAGCCTGGCCCAGCCCTGGCTCCTGCAGGCACGGGCTTGGGGTAGAGGGCGGGGGGTGAACCAGCAGACGGAAGATCTCTCTCTTCCATGCCTTTCAAATAAATAAAAATACTTAGAACTAAAACTAACAGGATATTCATACATACATGGATGAATCTCAAAAACATTACAATATTGAAGGGAGCCAGACACAGAGGGGAACATTTTGCCTGGTTCCATGTGCACGAAGTTCTAGAACCACCAGGACCGAAGCCATGGCAAGAATGGTTGTCACTGGGGAGAGGCAGGGGGCACTGACTGAAGTGTCACTGGCTCCAGGGCGATCAGGATCCTGGTTCCAACGAGCAGGCATTTGTTGAAACTCATCCCACTGTGCTGAGAATCTTAGCAATTTATTGTATGCAGATCGAGCGCCAATTAGTAATAATAATAATACGGAGTTGGCGTCAAAGGCTTTCTTAGAAAGGCTTGGAGGAGCTGGGCTGTTTCACTCCGAGCAGAGCTCCATGAGCCGCAGTGTTAGGGAAGCGTGAGATGGGGGCCTGGGACCCTTGAGGAACTTGGAAGCGCTGGCCATGGCCTTACCTAACCCTGCTGCCCCACAAAGGCGGCGAGCCCGTGGACACTTTCGAGAGGCACGCAGTAAGCATCAACAAAACTGCACGTAAACCCAGTCCAGCACGCCGGGCGTGGGGCTCCTCCGGAGTGGGTCTGGCTTGATTTTCCCAGGGGTTTGCTGGCAGGAGGAGGCACGGACGCTGCCTTCCTGGAGTCGGACATTCAGGATGGAGAGCGAGGATCTGCGGGGAGCCTTCAGAAGAAGTCAGACCCCACGCGCAAGTCGTGAGTCAGGTTCCTGCTGTTTACCCTGCGTAGAAGCCAGTGATTACTTCGCTTTGAAAATCCCTCAGAACGCATCCAGTTATACAAACAGGGAGACTAAGAAAGGACTTAGTGGGCAAATTGAATCATAGCAGTGAAAATGGAGAAAAACCCGTGGGTAGATTGCTCACGCTAGCAAACTGGCGCCGGCCGGGTGGAGGGAGGAAGGGTGTGGGGGGGAATCCTGAAACCTGGGTCTCCTGCTCTGGAGACTTTGTTAAGTGCAAGGTGCAGTCCTGCAGGACAGCCTGTGCGCCTGGGCCCCTGCCAGTCACATGGGAGACCTGGCTCCAGCCTGGCCCAGCCCTGGCTGTTGCGGGCATTTAGGGAGTGAAGCCACTGGTCTCTCCGAAGCCAGCTGAGAACACGTTTGGATAATGTCTTAAGCAGCCGCCCTGTGTTACTGCTCCTTAGCCACTGCGCCCCCCAAGGCACCCAGTGCTCCCACCATTACACAGAGTAGTGGTTCCCACTGCTCACAGCCCGTCTGAGCCTCGGGCTCAGCTTTGAGTTTAGCCAACTGAGGTTTTTGAGTCTCCCATAAAAAAGTGGTTCCCCGTTTACAGTCTCCTTTGCAAATTATCTCAAAATAATCTTTTTAAAACTATTTATTTTCATTTATTTGAAAGGCATAGAGAGAGAGATTTCATTCCCCAGTTGACTCCTTGACTACTCACAAGAGCTGAGGCTGGGCCATGTCAAAGCCGGGAACCAGGAACCCAATCCAGGTCTCCTACGTGGGAGGTAGTGACTCAGATACCTTGGCCATCACCACGGTTTCCAAGGATGCGCAGGAGCTTCCGCTGGACCAAAAGTGGAGCTGGGACTTGAACCCAGGGCTTCTTATATGGGATGCAGGCATTCCTAGTGGCATCTTGTCTACTGTGCCAAACACCAGCCCTCAAAAATCATGTTTCCCTGGTCTACCCGAGCACCCCACTCAAGTGCATTCGTGGGTTGTTGATGAATGGCCCGAGGCATTTGATTTTACTGAATGGGAAGACAAGAGGCAGGCTGAGCGCGGCAGGAGGCTTTGTTTCTCTGTGGCGGAAGCCCCCTCGCTCGGTGCCCACGCTGCTGCCTGTTGCGGAGGGCTCGATTCAGTGTTGTTAGTAATAGGGGCTTAGCAACGCCCTCCACCGCTCCTCAGCAGTGTTAGTGGACTCCAGGGCCAAGCAACATGACTGGGAAGTTCATTTCTCTCTCTCTATCCCCCCTCCATGGTATACACTGTATTAAATGTCTCTCTCCCCCACCATGGTATACACTGTATTAAATCTCTCTCTCTCTCTCTCTCTCCCCCTCTCCCTCTCTCTCTCCCTCTCCCTCTCTCCCCTCTATGGTATACACTGTTTTAAATGTCCCCCTCCATGGTATACATTGTATTAGATGTCTCTCTCTCTCTCTCTCTCTCTCTCCCCCCCCCCCATGGTATACACTGTATTAAATCTCTCTCTCTCTTTCTCTCCCCCTCTCCCTCTCTCTCTCCCTCTCCCTCTCTCCCCTCTATGGTATACACTGTTTTAAATGTCCCCCTCCATGGTATACATTGTATTAGATGTCTCTCTCTCTCTCTCTCTCTCTCTCTCTCCCCCCTCCATGGTATACACTGTATTAAATATCTTTCTTCCCCCCCCATGGTATACACTGTATTAAATATCTTTCTCTCCCCCCCCCATGGTCTACACTGTATTAAATGTCTTTCTCTCCACCCCCCGCCATGGTCTACACTGTATTAAATATCTTTCTCCCCCCCACCATGGTCTACACTGTATTAAATGTCTTTCTCTCCACCCCCCCCCCCCCATGGTCTACACTGTAGTAAATGAGCTTTGCTGATGTGGACTTCACAGTTTTCATAGATGCTTGTATTAATTTGTAAACTTTTTTCATCTGAGGGCCCTTTAAGAACTACACATAGGAGAAGTCTAAGCTTTGCCATGATGAGGAAGCGACATGGAAGAGCAGGAGAAGGAAAGGGAGGGAAGGAAGGAAAAATACCACCAGAATGTCTGACGATGGACTGCACCGTGATCCTTGGGAGAGCGCGATAGAACCCTACGAAATGGTGCCAGCGCTGAGTACTTAACGCCGTGTTGGGAAAGCTGTCCCAGATGTCAAGAAAAAAAGTAGAATATTAGACATGGCCGATTTTTCCCATAAAGTACGGATGTTTTTAAATGAAGGAAAAAAAGACTGGATGGATTCATCACGAAGTGCTGGTGTTGGTCTTTGCTGAGTGGTGAGCTTAGCGGTGCTTGTATTTTCTCTTGGTTCTTCAGATGCTTCAGTGCCCTTCCGTGAGTGAACATCAGATTGTGAAATCAGTCTGGTAAATGAACCCCAGTGTAAAACACACCTGATGAAGATCCCAGTTGCACTGGTTTTTTCTGAGTGAATTGCAAGTTACTGGATGTCTCTAAACCTCGGCTTCCTATTCAGTCAGGTGGGACAATATTGTGCCTACTTTTAAAGTCTTCGAGTAATGGGGCCAGCATTGTGGTGTAACAGGTAAAATTCCATATGGGCTGTGGCACAACAGGTAAAGCCAACACCTGCAGTGCCGGGATCCCATATGGGCACCACTTCGAATCCCAGCTGCTCCACTTCCAATCCATCTCTTTGCTATGGCCTAGGAAAGCAGTGGAAGCAGTAGAGGAGGACCCAAGCGCTTGGGCCTCTACACCTGCATGGGAGACCCAGAGGAAGCTGCTGGCTCCTGCCTTCAGATCGGTGCAGCTCCGGCCGCTGCGGCCATCTGGAGAGTGAACCAGCAGATGGAATCTCTCTCTCTCTCTCTCTCTGCCTCCGCCTCCGCCTCCCTGTAACTCTGCCTTTCAAATAAATAAATAAGTCTTAAAAAAAAAAAAAGCAAGTGCATAAGCAGTTTACTGAAACCCAGTGGGAGGTGCACAGCCAAGGTTGTAAGTTTGACTTTTCGTGTCTGACTAATGGGAGCTCAAATCACAGTTTCCTTATCTACTCCCTGTGTGATCCTGGATAAGATCTTCTTACTTCTCCAAAAGTTAGTTTCCTTTTATGAGAAATTAAACTGGAGCTAGTGAGACTCACAACACAAAGAAAAGATAAGAGAAAGGTTGGTTGCTTGACTGGATCGATGTATGCTGCCTATACGCATTGTATCCCACAAAGATGTACCAATATTACATAACATTCAAAATCCTTTGTTAAGAGTTGGGTGTGAGGGGCACTCAGCGCGTCTGTTAAGGCCTCTCGTCTTGACCTCCGAGCCCACAGCAGCCTGTCGTATGAGACAACACACGTGATCCAATAAATCATAAGGAAGATTACAAATACAAGTTGCTGGACAAACCTGTTTTCTTTAAGAACAGCTGCTGTAGCAATGATCCCAGGTGCCAAGAAAGGAATTCGCAGGACTGGGCTTTGCCAGGAAATATGTTATCAGATCAGTAGGAAATGTCACAGGTCCATCAGGGTCGAAAGTCAGCTCAAAATCGCAAAGCTGAAAAACATCTTTGCAACATATATGACAGACGTTCACTGAATACTCTTGCTATCAAAGAGAGCTTTCATGGAAGTAAAGTCATTAAAGTGAGAAGCGGCATCCGTGGTGGGTGCTGTGGCATGCAGGCTAACTCACAGCTGGAGCCACCCCTATCCTGTACCCAAGTTTCATTTCGAGACCCAGCTACTTCCAATCCAACTTTCTACTAATGCATCCTGGGAAGCAGAAAATGATGGCTCAAGTGCTTGGACCCCCACCAGGGTGGGGTAGTTTAAAGACAATTTTATTGATATAACAATAATTTGTACGTATTTCAAGGGAACAACTTGGTTTTATTCTGTGTGTATACAGTGAAGTTATCACCACAAATCAGTGTAGTGAGCATATCCATTATTCCCAGGTTTCCTTTGTAATCTCTCCCTTCTACTCTCCCCCTGCCCATCACCAGGTGAGTAGGGTATAGAGTAGATGCCACTTTCTAGAATTTTGTCTAACACCTTTCACTCATAATGACTGAAAATCACCCATGCCATTGGTTTATCCTTTGTAATTGGTGAGCAATATTCCATGGCGTGGATGTATCACAATGTGTTTATCAGGTAAAGATACTGTGAGGTACAAGTGTTTGTCCTTGAATAAACACCTGGGTATTTACAAAAGCAGATCATTGGGTAAGTACGCAGCAAGTATTTTCAGAAGCTGTTAGCCTATTTTCCTAAGTGGTTGCACCACTGTGCATTTCTACGGTATTGTGTAAGGGTCCTGGGTCCTCTATGTTTGCACACATCCCTGGAATGGTCAGTTTTTAAAGAGAATATCATCATTAATGGAGATACAACAAGAGGATATTTTAACTCTCACATTTGCAGGAGAATTTCCATTGTTCCTGGTTTTCAGTGTTCAGACTCAGTGCGGGCAGGGCTGGAGGCAAGCCTGCTCACCCTCTGAAGGTGGACGCAGAAATGAGCAGTTTTCTGGAAGCCACCATGGCAGTGAACACAAACTCCTTGGAGCTCTTTATTTTACTGAGCAATTCTACTTCTGGGAATTTATTCTAAAACAAATTAGAATGCAAGTAAACATTTCTACCCACGGCTCTTCTCATTAATATACCACTTGTATTAGTTTTTCGTAACTGTAATGAAATACCCAAGGCAAGCGACTAGTGGGGGAAGGAGGTTTACTTTGGAGGCTCCCAGTGCAAAATCCAGTGAACCCCATTGGTTCGGCGTCTGGTGGGGCACGGCATTGCCGAAGAAGGACCCCACGGTGAGCCAGGAAGCAGAGAGGACAATGGGCCTGAATCATGTTCTGGCCAAGCCTCTGGCAAGAACTGCCTTCCGAGGGCACAGCCCCATGACCTGTGCGTTCCTGCTGGGTCCTCGTCCCGGACACCCTGATTGGAGGAGCCCTCCGCCCTCTAGGGACCGTCATTGCATAACTCTGGGACTTAACTGCCTACATGAATTCAGATGCCATATGTTACTCAAACCACAGCAAGAGTATCAACATGAATCATAGACACACAATCCACAGAGCCCTGGGCTGGCACCTCTGCCCTGGGGACAGCGCACGGTGATGAAAGATGACTTTGCAGAGCAGTGCTTAATGACATGGGCAGCGTTTCCTGGCAACGCCACTGGAGGTCAAGTTCTCAAACACTGCACGCCGTGTAACTTCTGAAACGTGGTGCAGACACGGAGCTGTCGCCGTGGTTGGACGTATCTGCAGTGTGTATATAAAAAGGGGGTGTGGTGTGTTTGCGTGTGCACGCACACTTGTGTTTGTTCATGTACACGCAGAACAAGGTTTCTCAACCTCGGCACCATTGATTGCATCAGATAATTCTTTGCCGTGGGCGGCCGTCCTGTGCAATGTAAGCTCTCCAGCCATTCCCTCTAGCTGTCAGGAGCACTCCTCCCCACCCGCTTATCACAACCAGAGATGTCTCCAGACATTGCCAAATGTCCCCTGGAATCAAAAGCAGCCCCAATAGAGAACCACATCTCTGAAAGAAGATTCTAGGAACCTGTAACTGTGGTTGTCTCTGGAAAGGAAAACTAGGAAATCAAAACCAAGAAAAAGGACAGCTTCATTTTCATCTGTTTAACTTTTAAAACATGGATATGACAAAACACTACATTTTTCTCTGATGTTCAGATGCCTTTAAACAAATCACTTTTAAAATCAGGTAAAGTCCTATACATCAGCAAGGAATTGCCTCAGCTCCTTTCAGTATATTTATTAACATAACTGACTAAGCCATAGATTACATGATCTCATTCAATTTGTTCCATTTTCCAGGTGGGAAAACTGAGCCCGGAGAAGAAAAAAGTCCTAAGGCCACCATCAGAGGTGACAAAGCCAGAGCTAGCACCCATGTCCCCTGGGTCCCAGTCTCTGCTGCCACTTGACATCTAGATTTCTGCTGTAGAAGGTAGATCTTTACCGTGAGCTAGAAAGTCAAAAACTCCAAGGCAGAACTCAAGCTGATTCTCAGCTGCCAAATGTCTATCTCTGCCCCAAGACATTTGATTGTGCATGGGGGTGGGGCTCCCCTCCAGCCCAGAGACATGACAGGTCTTAGCTAAAAACTTTGCATCTAATCTCAACCTTTTGTTCAGAACAGGGGTCACTGTGTCTGGGCTGTATACCTGCTTGTTAAGTTCTTTTGATTAATATTAATTATATGGTGCTGTGGAGATTGTTATCACAGAAACCTTACCAAAAAACTATGGGGGCCGGTACTGTGGCATAGCAGGTAAAGCCACCGCCTGTAGTGCCAGCATCCCATATGGGCAACGGTTCAAGTCCCGGCCCCTTCAGGTCTGATCCAGCTCTCTGCTATGGCCTGGGAAAGCAGTGGAAGATGGCCCAAGTCCTTGGGCCCCTGCACCAGCGTGGGAGATCAGAGAAAGCTCCTGGCTCCTGACTTCAAATCAGCCCAGCTCCAGGCATTGGGGCCTTCTGGTGAGTGAACCAGCGGATGGAAGACATTTCTCTTTCTCTCTGCCTCTCTGTAACTCTGCCTTTCAAATAAACAAAATCTTTAAAAAAAAAAAAAAAAGAAAGAAAAGAAAAAGAAAAAAACCCTACGACCGCCCTTCGCAGATGAGGAGACGACTTCAGAGTTGTGTGTTCACTTGCCCAGGGTCACACAGCTACCTGAATGCTGGAGCCAAGCTGGACACCGAGATCCTCTGGACCTTTGCTCCTTAACATCCTTCATGGACGTCTCAGCACTCGTGAAAAAGAAAACAACTCCCCCACTAAGGAATTCAATTCTCAATTAAGAATACGTGTTACCGGATGAGACGAGTGAAGTGTGCAGCATAGTGAGTGCCAGGCGAATGGCAGGTGCTAAACTACTGCTGGCCACTGTGACGAGCTGGTGTCTTCAAATACCAAAGAAAACATACATCTCGAAGTTGTCTTACATTGGATTGGTAGTCTGGGCACGAGATGGGACACGGCCACTCGCGTTATGTGGTTGCACGAAGTTGTTAAACAGGTAAGCTGATCTGTAACATTTCAGACCTGGGAAACCACACAGATCCACCGTGGGCATCTCCCGGAAAATCGACACCTCTGGGCTGGAGCTATACATCACTGTCCCCCAAGTGTACATCTCCCCTGGCTCACGACAAGGGTCGTTGCATGCCTGAGGAAGACCTGGAGGATTCCTCTCTCACTGCTGGCTAAGAAAGAAGACAAGATGTGGCTTTTGGTCTTGCTGCTGCCTAGCCAGGTGGCCGCAAGCAAACGATTTCAGCTGTCTATCTTCCGGACTGTTGTAAGCCTGATAAAGACAACACAAAAGGCTTGGCGCAGAGTCTGTTCCATGGACATCCTGTGATAAAGGTCAGCTCGTCCTATCATGAGGTGTGACTACGTTGCCACACCTGGCAGAAGAGCTGATGCAGATGTGATTATACTCAAGCTTTAGAAGTGGAGAGATCGCCCCCCCCCCGGGGCCCGGTGTCATCATACGGTACGCGGAGTGAATGCGAGAGGTGGGCAAGTCCTCGCCAGCGATGTGGCAATGGGAGCAGAGGAGGAAGCCGTGCACTTGGAAGACAGAAGGGGCCGTGAGTCCAGCCAGGCAGGTGGCTTCTAGGAGCTGGAAGAAGCGAGTGGGTTCCCCCCAGCAGCCTCCAGAAGGGGCCGGCTCTACACTGCGGTGTTAGCCCAGCGAGATCCACTTCGGACTTCCGCTTTCCAGAACTGGAAGATGAGAACGTGTTTTGATTTAGGCCACTAATGTGGGGACTTCTTAGAGCAGCAACAGGAAGCTATCCCATTAGGCTACTTTCGCCTCACAAAGATCCTAGGAGGTGTTAATATTCTCCCCATTGTGCACTTGGGAAAATGGACTGAGGAGGGTTAAGAACATTGCCCCAGGCCCCAGAGTCAGCGAAGGACAGAGCTTGGAAGGGTCTCTGAGTCCTTCCCCGACGCCTTCCGGTTCCCCAGGGTTGGTGTGGCTTCCAGCCGAGTGCTCCCAGGAGCACAAAGATCCTTACTTCTGTGGGGGACCCTGAGTGCCTAAACAGGGTTCCATAGACGGCACCCAAATACTGAAGACCCTGCCACATGAGGAAAGCCAACTGAAGTTAAAAAGGAGGGGGAATTTGGGGTTTTTATTTATCTTATTTTTAAGAGAGAGATTTGCCATCCATTGGTTCACTTCCCAAATGCCTACAACCCAGCCATGACTGGGCCAGGCTGAAGACAAGAGCCTAGAACTCCACCCAGATCTCCCGCATGGGTGGCAGGGACTCAAGTACTTGAGTGACCACCTGCTGCTTCCGGGGCGCACATTAGCAGGAACCCAGAATTGGAAGTAGAGCCGAGACTCAACTCAGCGCTCTGGTACGGAATGTCAGTGTCCCCAAATGGAGTCTTAGCTGCTATACCAAACACCCACTGCAAAAAAGAAAAAAAAAAGGAGGGCTTGATAACCAAGGCACAGACAGCGCTACAGATCAGCGATGCAGCCAACCAGGGAGGCAGCCCGGCTGTCCTTAAGGGAAATCCTCTGTTCCCTGCAGGCACAATGCAGTTCTTCCAGCTTCCAGCAGACTGCTAGCCACAGAAAGGAAGGGGTCAAAGGAACAAACGGGACTTCAAGGGACTCATTCTGCCCTGGAAACTGTGGCCTCGGGGTACACAGAGTGGCACAGGTCCCAAAGGCAGGTACCTCACCATCGGCTCCTCAGGGTGTGACAAACAGCTGCAGAGAGAGGGAGGCAGCTCCTTCCACGTGGGAGACCGCCAGAGCTGTCCCACGGCATTCTTCTCTCGTGGGAAAGGTCCCTAGATCCATCTATCATTCCTCACGATGACACAGTTCCCAGATGACTCAATCCGACTTCCCCCACCTCCCCCTCGGCCTAGGAAGCATAAGAACATTCCCAGTAAAAAGTGCAGTTTGTCTCCATAACCAACCTCCATTCTCCGTTCTCCGAATGCGGCCACCTCGCTCCCTTCCATCGCCGTCTTGCTCGCCCGTCCTCGGAGGCATCACGCAGCCTCGGACCCCTTGCCTGCTGGCGGCCGCAGTCATCTGGCTCAAATGGAGCCGGTGGCCGACTGGAAGCCCCCGATCTGCTTCCCAGGAACTGCTGTCTGGCCAAGTCTCCTCATTCCCAGACTTGAATAACTGATGCCAGAATCCACATCAATCCCCAGGAAGTGTTCTCATTTCTCCCAGTCCTTCCTGTGGAGCTACAAAGACCGTGTGAATCTCGATCCTATCATACCGATAGCTTGTCTCCTAGAAATTCCATCTGAAGACCTGGATTCGTCAGTCAGGAATCAAAACCGTATCCAGAAGAGATCCAAGGCGGTGTCCCCTGCACGCCACCAGAGGCTCCTAAGCCATCGTGATTCCATCAACCAACCTCGGATCCCCTGCAAATGCGCTGCAGGCCTTTGATGGATCTTTTATTCCTGGAACAGGAACGGTAGCCACCCAAATCCCTAGTATTTTTGATGTTTAATTTTGATGATGCCAGAAAAGACGCGGAAGGACGACGCTGTCAGGAGTCAGGAACATGGGAGCGCTCCGGAAATCTTCCATGCATGTGGGTCTTCACGGCTCTCACCTAGGAAGCACAGGCGGGGACTACTGGATTACTTCTCGCGTTATCCTAAAGTGGCCACGCTCCCATTTAATCAGTGTGTAACCACGGTTGCATAGAAGTGGCAGAGCTAGGATTTGAGCATAAGCTGCTGAGTCACAGCCTAAATCGCCTACAAAGAGCAGAGAGTTGGGGCCGGCGCTGTGGCGTAGCAGGTAAAGCCGCCTGCAGTGCAGCATCCCATATGGGCACCAGTTCGAGTCCCAGCCGCTTCAGTTCCAATCCGGCTCTCTGCTATGGCCTGGGAAAGCAGTGGGAGATGGTCCAAGTCCTTGAGCCCCTGCACCTGCGTGGGAGACCAGGAAGAAGCTCCTGGCTCCTGGCTTCAGATCAGCTCAGCTCCAGCCATTGCAGCCAATTGGGGAGTGAACCAGCAGATGGAAGACCTCTCTCCCTGCCTCTCCTTCTCGCCGTGTGTAACTCTGACTTTCAAGTAAATAAATAAATCTTAAAAAAAAAAGGGCGGGGGGCAGCGCTGTGGCTCACTTGGCTAATCCTCCGCCTTTGGCGCCAGCATCCCATATGGGCACCGGGTTCTGGTCCCGGTTGCTCCTCTTCCAGTCCAGCTCTCTGCTGTGGCCCAGGAAGGCAGTGGAGGATGGCCCAAGTGCTTGGGCCCTGCACCCGCATGGGAGACCAGGAGGAGGCACCTGGCTCCTGGCTTCGGATCAGCACAGCGCCAGCCACAGCAGCCATTTCGGGGGTAAACCAACGGAAGGAAGACCTCTCTCTCTCTCTCTCTCTCTCTGTCTGTAACTCTACCTGTCAAATAAACAAATAAAAAAATCTTTAAAACAAAAAGAGCAGAGTTTTTTTTTTCTGTAAAGGCCCAAATGATAGCTATTTTAGATGTTGAGGGCCATACAGCTTCTGCCATTGTGGAGTGAAAGGAACCACAGACAAATGCAAGTGGCTGTAGCTGTGTTTCAATAAAACTTTATTTACAAAAAAAAAAAAAAAGCATGATAGATTGATCCCACAGACTGCAAGTTGTCCATCCCCATCCTAAAGGCTCTTCCTAATCTACAAATGCAGTTCTGACGTGACCTTGAAGCTATAAAACGAAGGAGCAAGTGGGATTTGGCCACAGGCTGACCCCTGCCCCATCCGATGTGCTCCTGACTGGGGAGGTCAGGTTATCCCGTGGAAGAACTGTGCGTGGAGCAGGCATTTGGCGGAGCAGTTAAGACACCAGCTCGGATGTGTGTGCCCCACTTGGGAGTACCTGGAGCCAACGTTCGCCTCCGTCTCCTGAGTCCAATTTCCTGCCAATGCAGACCTGGGAGACAGCACGGATGGCTCAAAAGGTTGGGTTCCTGCCACCATGTGAGAAACCTGGATAGAGTGTTCCTGGCTCCTGCCTTCTCCTTGGCCCAACCATTGGGGAGTGGACCAACTGATGGGAACTCTAGTTGTCTCTCTCCCTCCATCTCTCCGCCTCTCGAATTAAAAAGGAAGAAAAGAAAGAAACCATGAAACCATGGAGTTACTGGCCAATGGAGAGCAGAGCCAGAGCCAGCAAAGCTGAAACCTTTCAAAACACGTGCAGATTCACTCCCTCTGATTAATGCTGTCTTGAACAGCAGCGTCTCCTTGTGAGGCTACCTGTTGTGCTATCTACTCACCAAAAATGCTGAGAACATTCACAACAATATAGCACACACACACACACCTCCCCGAGCCCTGAGTCCTGGCCATGTCCTCAGCTGCTGGAGGCACTCCCTGGAAGCGCTTCACGTTTGTGGCCTGGAGAAGAAGGCCAACCCCCAGAGGTTAGCTCTTCACCTGTCAGAAAGCAAGTGCTTTCGAGGGCTTGGCCTGGCCAGCAGGCAGCGAAGGCCGGCTCAGGCGGAACTGTGTGGGGTCGGAACCCTGACGGCAACCAGGAAAGAAGGCGACCGAAACGAGGAAGAGCAGGTGCGAGGGGACAGGGCCAGAGCCCTGCTATGAATGGGAGCAGCTTGGGAAAAAAGTAAAATGGGCAGTCAGGGCCAACTCAGGGGCCGGAAAGAATTTTTCTCTTTTGTTTGAAGTACGATGAGAACTTTTTAAACAGGGCTGTGCCATGATCACCTGTTCATTTTAAAAACCAACATGGGGCTGCTCTGTGAACAGAAATAAGGGGAGCACCATCCAACTCAGGGACGACAGGGGAGGGAGGAGGGAGGAGCTGGGGTCATGACCCAGGAAGCATTTGTGGAGCTAGAGCCCACTAGCATTCTGTTCAGAAGGGAAGCAGTCGCACAGCACAGATGAAGTGAGTGGCATATGGAAGCCCTCAGTAGCAGGACACCAAGAAACGTAAGGATTTTTAACCTTCAATATGAAAACTCAAATTTCATTGAAAGCAAAGTTAAGAAAGTAATTTTAAATGCCCAGCTCCCCACCCACCCCACTTGCCCAAGCGTGGGGAAGGTGGTACTCAGGGTGGATCAGACTGTGTTTGGATGTTCAAAAATTCTGGGTGGAGAAAATCAGGGTAAAAGACAAAGAACTCTAAAAATGCAGCAGTGGGTTTCGGTTTGGGGACGTTGCGAGACACAGTGGATGTGTCAATTCCTCTTGCAAAGGCTGCTGGGAAGCAAGGGGACTATTTCCAATAAGAAAGGCATAGTTGGAAAAACGTAGGTATCATCCTGGGAGTCGAATGTTGGCGTACACAGTCGACTGTCAGCAGCATCTACAGCGGAAGATCCAAGTTAAACAAGGCATTAACTGTCGTCCACAGCAATCACTTCCAAGTGGCTGCATAAAGACTTTTAAACATAGGGGATATTGTTTATGAAATGGAATCTGATCATCCAAGCAAAAGTGACACACATTCCACAGCAACCGGGAGATAAGGAAGTGCTTCAAGGACACACTGCACAGGAATCCCTTATCTAGGGCCCTCTTGTGTGTTCACTCAGCAGAGTTATCAGGGCAGGGCGATCGGGATAGACCAGTCGCTTGCCAAAGAGAAGCGTGCAGAATCCCACTCTCAAACTGATGCATAAACACAGCTACAACTGCAGGATTAAAAGGCCTCGTGTTAGGCATTGCCACGCTTTAGACAGAGCCTAAAACTAATCACAAGGTGGTAACAGCGACAGCAGCTGCTGCTCTCTGCGCTGAGCGTTTTACACTGTTAACCCCAAGCTCAAGGGCGTGTGTCACCTTTGCTTTGTAGATGAGCAGCCTGGAGCCTCAGTGGTGCCTGCCGTCCCAGGCCACACGGCTACTGGGTAGCAGCCAGGCTCTGCCCGTGGTGAGTCGGTGGCTAGTGTCTCTCCAAACCTGGCTGCCGGTGGCATCTTGAGTAAATTAATTCCGTGCCTCTTGGCATAGAAGAGAGAACGATGCAGGTAGGACTTTCAGAGACTACTGATAACAATGAGCCTTAATTGAGCACTTGTGTGCCCCATGCTAAGGCTGAGTTCCTGAGTTAGGATCCTCTCATTTGACTCCTTTATTTTCAGCGTAGGTTCAGATAGATTCAGGCACTCTTCCAGGGTCACTAACACAGGATTTGAAACCGTGTATTGAGACTGCAAGCTTGCTTGTTTACCTAATAGTCTGCAGTGTTGCAACAGGGAAACCAACTCCAGGTTGGCAAGGAAGCGAGGATGGCAGAGGTCCTGGTGCAACTCTGGTGCAGAATCCCGGCCTCCGGTGCACCACAGGCTTCTTGCCACAGCAAGTAGATAATGGTAACCAAAGCATGGCCAGGGGCTGTCATTGTGCGGTTGCAGGTTAAGCCACAGCCAGCAATGACGGCATCCCATGTGGGCGCCAGATTGAGTCCCAGCTGCTCCACTTCCAATCCAGCTCCCTGCTAATGCACCCAGGAAAGCTGCAGAAGATGGCCCAAGTGCATGGACCCTTGCACCCATATGAGAAACCCAGATGAAGCTCCTGGCTCCTGGCTTCGGCCTGGCCCAGCTTCGGCCTTTGTGACCATTTAGGGAGAGACCCAGTGTATGAAAGACCTCTGTCTGTGTGTCTGTCCTTCTGTCTGTGTAACTCTGCCTTTCAAGTAAATACATAAAGCATTGCTGGTGGGGTGAGGGATTTGGTGCACATTTCCACTGCTTTGATGGCAAGACCTGTCACACTCACTGTCTTATTCCAGGTACCTGGAAGAGTGTGCACCTAGCTAGTGCTCCACCAGTATGTTTTGTTTGGTGCTTTTTATTTTAGCAAATGAAGTGAAAGTTGCAGAAGTGCAGAGAACCACGAAATTAAGGAATTAGGAATAAGCATCCCACACTAGAAAGCAATCACTTCCATTTCTTTGTCTTCTATGATCTGAACTCATCCTTTCCTTATAGCACAGCTCCGATCACTAGATCAGGTTATTCTACAGTCTTAAGCCTCTTGGGTTGCTATCCCCAAGTCCCCTAGACTGGGTGGCTTATACAGCACAGAATTGTTTCTTGCAGTTCTGAAGTCTGGAACCCCAAGATCAGCAGGCCAGCAAGGTTGGGTTCTGGTGAGGGATCACTTCTGGTTTGCAGGCAGCTGACTCCTCACTGTACCTTTGCATAGCAGGAAAACAGTGAAAGAGATTTGGGGATCCCTTTTGTAAGGACACTAACCCCGTTCATACGGGCTCCACCTCATGCGTTAGTCACCTCCCAAAGTCCTCATCACACTGGCAGTCAGGATTTCAACACATGAGTTTGAGGGAGACACCAAAGTTCAGTCATTTGCAAAGTCCTGTACCAACGAGGGAAACTAGAAAACAATCAAGGAGCTGGCGCTGTGGCACAGCGGGTTAAAGCCCTTGCCGAAAGCGCTGGCATCCCATACGGGCGCCGGTTCTAGTCCCGGCTGCTTCAGTTCCGATCCAGCTCTCTGCTCTGGCCTGGGAAAGCAGTAGAAGTTAGTCCAAGTCCTTGGGCCCCTGCACCCACGTGGGAGACCCAGGGGAAGCTCCTGGCTCCTGGCTTCTGATCGGTGCAGCTCTGGCCATTGCAGCCAACTGGGGAGCGAACCAGTGGATAGAAGACCTCTCTCTCTGTCTCTACCTCTCTTTGTAACCCTTTAAAATAAATTTAAAAAAGAAAACACTCAAATAACCACTCCCTGCACACTCAGTGTCCAATCTTGAGCACTGTAGATTCGTTCAGAGAAAGGGTAAAATGGCTGACTTCTCAGGAAGTGACATCTTGGGGACGTCGTTCTATCAGAACGCAGGGTAAGGAGGGATCTTCTGGTGCACCCCGGTCATCTTCAGGTTCTTAATGGCCCAGCCGTCCTCTTTCTCCTTGCATCTCCCCAGTGTCCCTAACTACTGACACTGAAAAGGAACACAAAGAGTGACCAAAGGTACCAGACTACAAGAAAACTGTCACTGAGAATCCTACTTGGCCATGACAGATGCTGTCACCCAGGGGTTCAGCTTAGGTAGTAGAAGGCAGAGCAGGGACTGCCTATTGGAGAGCCCATGCTTCCTCCATCGCCATATTGAAGAAATCAATGCACAGACGGTCACTAACTTATGATGGCTCAACTTCGGACTTCTCAACTTTCTGGTGTTGCAAAGCCAGCACTCATTCTGTGGAAACCACCCTTGGAATTTTGATTTTAGATCTTTGCCCAGGCTAGTGCTGTGCAGTCTGATCCTCTCCTGCGGTGCTGGGCCCCAAGATCGTGAGGGCAAATGACCAACACTCTATACTATGCTGCATTGTTGAGCAAGCATGTGCAGGAAGGCAGGTGTATCCAACACATTTTCAATGTACGATGTTTTCAACTTACGGTGGGTCTACTGAGACATAACCCCGTTGTAGACGAAGGAGCAGCTGCACTTCTGTTGACAGATCACTGTCCCAGGTTCTTGAGTTCAAAATCTGGCTCTGCCACTTGCTACACTGGAACAACTTCCCTTGCTTCTATGAGCCGGTCTATTTGGGTTCAGTAACAGAACCTGCTTCAGGGTGTTGGAGTCAAGACGAAATGGGATAAAGAACACAAAGCCTTTAGTTCAATGGCTGAACACAGTGCTCCATACATGACTGCCATCGTTAATGATCCAATAGTCAGTCAACTATTCTTTAAGAGAAAGAAGTCCCAAATTTTACGCAAAACAGAAATCTTGAATTTTCCTCTCATGGTTTTCTTCCCCAAGAGGAAAAAGAAGTTTATAAGCAAAACAAAGTGATGGAACTGCTCCAAGCCGGGCAGCACAGTACTTTGCAGGTCACCATGTTTAGATGGGGGTGGTGCTAGTGCATTTAGCAGAGAGACACGCAGGGCTGAAAGGCTAAATGCATCTTCAATGTTCACGTCTTCAAGGTGTGTTTGATACCCCTTGCTTCAACCTGTCCTCGTTAACGATCGAGTGTGATTTAGGTCTGTCTCTTCTGTGTCACTCTCTCCCACCTCCACTTTTTGCAAGCAAGAAGATTAAGTGGACAAAAACCGATTCAATTAAGCTGCAGGCTTTGGAGACCAGCAGCTATTTTTCCTGTGGAACCAAATGCAATCATCTCAGCTGAGCAGACAGGGAGGCAGGCGACAAACTGAGCCCTCCTCCGTGAATCTTTTATTCAGAAACAGCCCCTGTTTTATGGGGAAATTAAAGGTGATCCATAAGCAGACTTGCCTGCGTGGTTTCTGATCTCAAGATGCAAATATTATTCCCAACTCTGGATTCCAAAGGGATGCCTCCATTGATATGCTAATAGCCCCTCGTGTTCCTGTGACCTCAGATCTTGGCAGGGCACGAAGCCATACTTACAGGAAACAAAAGGGAGAGCATGTCGAGAATAAACATTTGCTAAAGGGACTTGGACTGTAAACCCCAACGGGCCATGTGGGAAAGGCAGGAATTCTCCGGGAGGCAGGGCTGATGCGTTGCACGTGTAATAGGTTTGTGTGTTCAAGAGCTGCTGTGATGGGTTGCTCACCTGTTGTCACCTGACATTTCAGCTTCACACTCCCCGCGCTTTGGTGCTGTCATCCCCTTTAAAGGCAGCTCTTAGCAGCTGGAGATAAGCAAGGCTCTGTTGTCCAAACTCAGAGATGACTGCAACCGGATGTTGGTACCTATCTGTAAATTCACAGCCAAGAGCGGCTTCAGAGAACACGTTCTTAGCACCTGTGGTAAGCAGGAGAGCGTGCCAGGGCACTGAGAATACACAAATAAACATGCTTGCCACGGAGCGTACATTTTAGGAGCAGACAGCAAAAAAAATTAAAATAGCCATGAACCAAGCTATGAAGACAGCAAGGGCAGAGCCTGAGCAAGAGGGTAACGGAGGGGACAAGAGGAGGACGTCTCTAAAGACATCGTGGGACGCGGAGCCCGCGGTGGGTCGGCAGGAATGTCACCCCAGGCAGAGGCATGGTAAGGAGTCGGGAAGGGCGGAGAAACTTAAATGGCCACAGGACCGTGTCTAGAGCTGCGCGTGTAGCCTGACTGCGGTGGATAAGACTGTGTCTCCACACCAAGCAGGGTCATACCGGATGGCGCTCTTGCTAACACATCATGAAATTAAGTGCAACGGGCAAAACACATACCGTTCCTATCAACAAAGGTCCAAGCCACTTCTCTAACCCTGGCCATACTAAACAATCTCAAAGGCTTACCAAGCATATATTTGTAAAGGATTTGGGTCTCCTACTATCCATTAACTTACGACGTTCTTATCTATTTATTAAAATTCAGAGCCACACATGTTTGGCCTCTGTAATGTGTTCATCAAAGTCGATTTCTCTAGCTCATTTGCATTTCAAGATCCAAATGCAAACAGGGGCTAACCAAATGTCCTGTTTCTTATCTTGTATACGGAAAGAATTTGCAGCATTTCCCAGGGGCAACCTTCCAAGCCAGAAAATCATCTGTAAGGACAGACTAAATATTGAATGAAATCTGCTCTTCTCCTCAAAGTCTACCTCTTTGCAAAACATATGGATGCTGTGGAGGCCAGCCTCAGGGAGGGGGGTGAGGGAGGAGGACCCCACCCCACCCCACCCCTGTATTCCTGTGTAGACCCCTCCTCATTGTCCTCCTGTAGCTTTGTGCAGCCAAACAATACCAGGCAGTGACGCTGCTGCTGGCATTCGGTCATTAAGACATTGCAGCAACTCACAGAGCTTCCCTACCTTTTTCCAGTGGGGGCAAAGACAACATTCATTTCCCATGAGTTAATTTGTGAAAAGCACTTAGTGCTGTGCCCGGCACCTGGCAAATGCTATGCACATTTCTGCGAATGTGATTCACACACGATGAGTGAGCATTTCAGACCCCATGCTGAGGTGGGTGTGGGGTCCTGAAGCCACTTGGCCACTGCCACCTGCCCTGCGGGGGTGAGGGTGAGACTCAAGTCCCCTCTTTCCGATCTAGGAGTCTTTTTTTTTTTTAATAGAGAAGTATCTTTATTTATTTATTTATTTATTTGACAGATAGAGTTAATGAGAGAGAAAGGTCTTCCTTCCATTGGTTCACCCCCCAAATGACTGCCACGGCCAGAGCTACGCCGATCTGAAGCCAGGAGCCAGGTGCCTCCTCCTGGTCTCCCATGTGGGTGCAGGGCCCAAGCACTTGGGCCATCCTCCACTGCACTCCTGGGCCACAGCAGAGAGCTGGACTGGAAGAGGAACAGCCGGGACTAGAACCCGGCACCCATATGGGTTGCCGGTGCTGCAGGCGGAGGATTAACCAAGTGAGCCACGGCACTGGCCCCGGAGTCTTTGCTTTTAACATCTGTATTCTTGTTGGGCCCATAGATACTTTGAGTTATAAACTCACACACAAGAAAACTAGCTTTCAAGGGCATTTTCTCAAGCTCTATAGTGACAGATAGAAGAGGCTGGGTTGTGCTTTGCTTTGGTTGGGCCTACGATTTCTTATTCTCTGCCTCCTTCCCCAGCAATGGCAACACATAATTCAGTTAATGATTTTTTTTAAATGATGAATTTAAAATGTACTGTGGCCAAACCCAAAGGATACCTCCAGGTATGTCTGTCACTTCACTCTCCCAAGGACGGGGTGGGCTTTTGGTGCAGTCACTAAGACACTGCTTGGGACCCCTTCATCCCATACCTCACTGCCTGGGTTCCAGCCCAGCTCCACTCCCCATTCCAGCTTCCTGCTCTTGTGCGCCCTGGGAGACAGCAGGCGATGGCTCCATGATTTGGGTCCCTGCCACCCGCTTGGAAGACCCAGACGGAGTTCTTGAATCCTGGCTTCGGCCTGGCTCAGCTGCAGCCGTTGCAGCCATTTGAAGAGTGAACCAGTGGATGGAAAATCTCTCTCTCTCCTCTCCTTCTCTCTGCCTTTCAAAATAAATAAGATACATATAAATTTTTTTAAAGGTCAAAGGTGGGAGGCACCCGTTCCCTAAGCCAGAGGTTCTCACTCAAGGGTGATTTTCACCTCCAGGGGGCACTGGGCAATGTCCGGACTCAGTCTGTGTTGTCACAAGCTGCAGCCAGTGGAGGAGACTCCTGCTGGCTCCCAGTGGGCATTCTGCAGTGCACAGGACGACCTGGCCCCAAATGCGGACATAGACCACCCCCCCCCCCAGGCCGCGGAGCTCCCAAGGCTTAAGTGTCCCTCCCAGGGAGCAGTCTCAGGGTTCCCCCAGCCTGTCCCGGGAAAAGCTGGGTTCCAGCTGCACCACCCAGCAGCACCGCGGTGTGCTGTGACTGTTCTCAAGTAGCTAACTGGCTGTCTCGCTTCCAGGGGGCGACCAGGCACACATTTTTGTTGTATTTGGCCAGGATATTTATGTCCCCCGAACTCAAGTGCTTCGTACCCTCTGTCAAAGCTGTAGGCCCAGTGTCCCCGTGGTGGAGGCAGACAAGGGTTACGGGGCCGTCTGGCTTCACCAGAAACATGAGTACAAAGCCCCTTCAGTTTTCTTCTTCTTGGTCTTTGTGCCCCCATTTTTAGCAGTTGGGTAGATCACAAGAAAATTACCTAACACTGAGAATTTTTGTTTTGAAGATATATTTATTTATTTGAAAGCGTTACAGAGAGAGAGAAGGAGAGGCAGAGAGAGGTCTTCCATCTGCTGGTTCACTCCCCAGATGGCCGCAATGGCTGGAGCTGAGCCAATCTGAAGCCAGGAGCCAGGAGCTTCTTCCTGGCTTTGGGGAGTGAATCAGTGGATAGAAGAGCATTCTCTCCCCCCCCCCCCCCCCTCCTTCTCTCTCTCTAATTCTGCCTTGCAAATAAATAAAAACTAGGGGCTGGCTCCATGGCTCACTGGGTTAATCCTCCACCTGCGGTGCCAGCATCCCATATGGGCACCGGGTTCTATTCCCGGCTGCTCCTCTTCCAGTCCAGCTCTCTGCTGTGGCCCGGGAGTGCAGTGGAGAATGGCCCAAGTCCTTGGGTGCCTGCACCCACATGGGAGACCAGGAGGAGGCACCTGGCTCCTGGCTTCGAATTGGCATAGTTCCGGCCGTGGCGGCCATTTGGGGAGTGAACCAACGGAAAAGGAAGACCTTTCTCTCTGTCTCTCTCTCTCACTGTCTGTAACACTACCTGTCAAATAAATAAATAAAATCTTTAAAAAAAATAAAAACTGTATCTTAAAAAAGAAACTTATTTTTTGAAAGGTAGAGTGACAGAGAGAGAGAGAGAATCTTCCATCCACTGATTCACTCCCCCTCTGGTCTGGGCCAAACTAAAGCCAGGAGCCAGGAGCTTCCTCCAGGCCTCCTCACGTGGGTGCAGGGGCCCAAGCACTTGGCTACCCTCCACTGCTTTCCCAGGTGCATTAGCAGGGAGCTGGATCAGAAGCAGAGCAGTGGGCTAGAACAACCACTCCGATGTGCAATGCTGGTGTTGCAAGCAGCGGTTTAACCCGCTGCACCACAGCGCTGGTCCCTCCTGTGGCACTTTTAAAACACTCATCCTGGGGTCGACGCTGTGGTGTAGCGGGTAAAAGCCAGCGCCTGCAGTGCCGGCATCCCATATGGGCACCGATTTGAGTCCTGGCTGCTCCACTTCCAATCCGGCTCTCTGCTGTGACCTGGGAAAGCAGTGGAAGATGGCCAAGTCCTTGGGCCCCTGCAGCTGTGTGGGAGACCTGGAAGAGGCTCCAGGAGGCTTTGGATCAATGCAGCTCCGGCCATTGTGGCCAATTGGGGAATGAACCATCGGATGTAAGATCTCTCTCTCTCTCTCTCTCTCTGCCTCTGCCTCTCCTTCTCTCTCTGTGTAACTCCAACCTTCAAATAAATAAGTAAATCTTAAAAAAAAAAAAAAAACCATACTCATCCTTTGGTTGCTTACCTCCCCCATTTGAAAAATAGGGAAGCACAAAACAAATTAATTACATAAAGTGCTTAGGCTCCCACTCAACATGTAATAAGTACTAAGTGAGAGTTGTCATGTAGTGATAAATGCAACTATTTTATTAAATGTAATTCTAACATACACAGCAGATGCTATTCAATTTTGCATTGATTTATAAACTAGCTCCTTTTTCCTCGTGTTAGTATTTTATTAGTTTCCCTAGCAGAAAAGAACTGCCCTGAGAGCAGGGACTTAGGAGCACAGTTCCCGGCATGCAGGAGACACTCAACAATTATTTGTGCATTTAGTGAAGTGGTTAAGCTGCTACCTGCAACACTGGCATCCTTGATGGGAGCGCTTGTTTGAGTCCTGGCTGCTCCGCTTTTTATCCAGCTTCCCGCTAATGTGCTTGGAAAGCAGCAAAGATGGCCCAATTACTCGGGTCTCTGCCGCCCACATGGGAGAACTTTAAAATAAATAAATCATTTTTATGATTTATTTGCAATGCCAGACAGTCTATGAGTATGTGTGGCTCACGGAGGATGCTGTGACCACCCCAGTGGGCTGCCCTTGCAATGCCCTTGCAAATAAATAAATCATTTTAATTTATTTGAAAGGCAGAGTGACAGAGAGAGAGGGAAAGACAGAGAGAGAGGTCTTCCAACTGCTGGTTCACTCCCCAAATGGCTGCAATGGCTAGAACTGGGCTGATCCGAAGCCAGGAGCTTCTTTCGGGTCCCCCATGTGGGTGAAGAGGCCCAAGTACTTGGGACATCCTCTGCTGCTTTCCCTGGCCATTAGCAGGGAGCTGGATTGGAAGTGATACAGCCAGGACTCGAACCTGTGTCCATATGGGTTGCTGGTGCCACAGGCGGAGGCTTAGCCTACTACACAGCACCAGCCCTGATAAATAAATCTTTTTAAAAATTCTACCATGAGGCGCAGGCGCTGTGGCACAGTGGGTTAATGCCCTGGTCTGAGGCACCAGCATCCCATATGGGCGCCGGTTCTAGTCCCAGCTGCTCCTCTTCTGATCCAGCTCTCTGCAATGGTCTGGGAAAGCAGTAGAAGATGGCCCAGGTCCTTGGGCCCCTGCACCCACATGGGAGACCTGGAAAAAGCTCCTGGCTCCTGGCTTCATATCAGCATAGCTCCAGCAGTTGCGGCCAATTGGGGAGTGAACCATCGGATGGAAGACCTCTCTCTGCCTCTGCTCTCTCTGTGTAACTCTGACTTTCAAATAAATAAATAAATCTTTTTTAAAAAAATTCTATGTTGAAGGAATAAATGATGTGTGCTTCCTTTCATTAAGTGTAGCAGTAATTCTCCCAGCGGGAGGTGGGGAGACACTAGCAGGAAGGTTTGATGGACTCTGAAAACTGCAAGCTGATGCCTGAGGAGATCCTCTCCAAAGGGCAGAGAGAGTCTAGGGCATTCAAGCAGGGGCCGCCCCCTCCAGGAGCTCCGTGTGAGGGCAGCAACCAAGGGCAGCCCCCTGGAGTGGTCACAGCGTCCCCTGTGAGCCACACACACTCACGGGCGCTCTGGCTTTGCAAGGGCAGCTGGCCTTAGCGCTGTGCCCTGGGGAATCAGAAAGTAATAACCCAAGTCCTTTCATTTCTGAGCCCAGGTTTGTTTGGGTTGGAAGAGAACCTTGAAAACAAATTTAAAGCATGAAATAGACGACTTCAAGGGGCAGCTAAAAACAGCTCAGCGGGACTATTTTTTCAGTGTCTTGCTATTAGCTGTGTTTATTCTGGTCAGCGCTGGGAGGGAAGGAGAAGGAAGTGATGCTTTTCTTCAAAGGAAGGGAGGATTGCAGCTGCAGGTGGCTTGAGGTCCACGCTCTGGCAGGCTTCCCCTCAGTAACGTCTGTTGGTGCGCTATGTTCTGGTTTTCTTACTGCTGACCTCAGCGGTCTGGAGGTGCTGGGTTTCACGATTTTCCCACACTTTACCTGGTGAAATAGTGTACGTCTCTTTTCAAAGCACTCACCGGAGACTATAAATGCAAAGAATGCACTGGCTCCCGGGTTCCAGGCAGCCGTCTCTACATGTTGCACAATAACACTCTGTGCTGCCTGCTAAGTGCTTATCTTAGATGTCCTCAACGTTTCTCATTTGTCATCTCATTATCTCTAACAAGTGTACTAGAAATGTTTGAAAATCACTTATTTATTTACTTACTGACTTACTCACTTATTTGAAAGAGTTACACACACACACACACACACAGAGAGAGAGAGAGAGAGAGAGAGAGAGATCTTCCATCCACTGGTTCACTCTCCAGATGGCCACAACAGCCAGGAGCCAGGAGCCTGGAGTTTCTTCTGTGTCTCTCATGTGGACAGCAGGGGACTAAGCACCTGGGCCAGGTTCTGCTGCTTTTCCCAGGCCATTAGCAGGGAGCTAGATTGGAAGTGGAACAGCCAGAACATGAACTGGCACCATGTGGGATGCCGGTATTGCAGGCTTTACCCGCTATGCCACAACAGCAACCCTGAAAATCACTTTATATTTGAAGAAACTGGGTCAGAAAGAGACTTCAGTCTACACAGCCGGCAGAGATACAGTTCAAAGTCAGGTGTATTTGAATCCCAACCCTGGAGTCCTAATCAGCTATTTCAGACCAGGGTGGTGAGGGGAGCCTTCTGGACGACGTGATATTTGAGTAGAAAAATGAATAGAGTGGTGGGTTTTGGGCCGATGAGCGTTTGAGGCAGAGGGATCAGCAAGTACAGTGACCCAGCCGCAGGAGAGTCCCTGACCTGGCAGAAGAGTGGAAGCAAATTAAGGGGCAGTGGGAAGAAATGGAATCAGAGAGATAGGCATTTCTATAACTTACAGGTTTGTTTGTCTTTTGAGTATTGGCCCTGTCTGCTAGTCTCTCCACATGGAAGTATCAGTATCAGCCTTTTTGGGGGCAAGTAGTAAAAATATCCAATATCCAACTCAGCGTGGCTAAGCAGTAAGGAATGCTTTCATTTCACACAACAAGAAATCGGAAGGGAAGCAGCTCCGGCAGCTACGTGGCCTTCTGCAGGGCACGGCTTCTTCCACGTTCCATTCTGCAAACCCAGTGTACCGGCCTGGCGCACCCAGGCTAGCTCTCCTCATGTGTACACTGTGGCTGCAGAGTTCAAACATCACATCTTCACAAAAGAACATCCAGAAAAATGGCTCATCAGCTCCTCAAGTTTCTCTTTGGAAAGCAGCAACTCTCTTTTAAGGCCCCTTAGCACAACCTCCACTCAAGCCTCATTGCCCAAAATGCTGGCATGTCTACAAAACGTAAGAAGGAAGGGATCATCCAAGAAGATCCTGCTTCCTCGGGCTGAACCAAGCTTTCCCGAAAGCCCATGCCACTCTGAGCAGGCAGGATACCTGTCTGGGAGTGGGGGGTGGATGACGGGGTGCACCCGGTTAAGTCACTGCCTGCAAGGCTGCCGTCCCATAGCAGAGCGCCAGTTTGAGTCACAGCTGCTCCACTTCCCATCCAGCTTCCTGCTAACACATAGTAGGCGGCAGATGATGGCTCAAGTGCTTGGGTTCCTAGACCTATGTGGGCAACTTGGATGAGGCTCCTGGCTCCTGGCTTCCACCTGGCCCACCCATGGCCATTGTAGCCATTTGGGGAATGGGGAAATGGAAACTCCCTTGGTCTCTCCCTCTCTCCACATCATTCTGACTTTCAAATAAATACTCTTTTTTCAGGAAAAGAAAACACTGCTCGCCTGCACATTTGTTACCTGCTCCTCTCCTTTCCATATCGAAAATGTCCCCAGGTCTTGCCATGGGGCAGCCATCATGGAAGGAGGAAGTGGGGAGCCACGGGCCAAGGATGGTGATATTGAAAGGGGGAAGGACTTTGGGTCGCCAATGACTTCCTTCATATCCACACGAAAAATAAAAGAAAATCCTTTGGCTCCGCCCACCTTTTGGCAATTCTTGTGACGTGTAGTCAGAGCAAATGTGCCGCCAGAGGAGCCATGTTCCACACGCGGGAAGCTCGAAGCGACCTTTGCTAATCCAGCCATCTGAACAGAGCTTGGGGAATCGCCCTCTCCACGGCCACAGGGGCTTCTGGGGTTGCATCCTCTATGCACTTGATTGAGAAATCAGCAGGGGAAGTAGAAATCCCTTTACTGACTTTCATCAACCTTTCTACTTCAAGCTAGGGCTCGGGGAAGCAACCCAGAAAACAAGAGAAGCAGGGGAAGTTCATCCTTGACTTCCAGGCGTCCGGGAACCACAGCCCTAACTGTTGACACATGGCAGGTGCCAGCCAGGCTGCCCTTGAGCGTCCTCCCAGAGACAGACACCAGTGTGCAAATCTGGAAACAAGCTTTTATGTCCTTTTTTTTTTTTTTTTTTTTCAAAAAGAGTTACCAGTTTCATTTTCACATCTCACAGTACGAATGAAAACTGCAGGTTTGAAAATCCCACTTCTTTCCACCAAAGCTGCTGCGTCTTTGATAGGAAGGGGTAGCAAGTTAAAACGTCAACACCAAGGTCTCCTGGTGAAGTAGAAGTGACGCAGACGGACATAAAGACCCTCTACCCTCACCATCTGGCTGAGTTATTCCTGGATGAGTCGGCGCTATCACGGGACAGGTGGGAGGTCCCGTCTCTGGGGCCCTGGCATCACGGGCACATGGCTTCCCATGGGTGGTCTTATTCCAGCAGCAGGTCCCCTGGCATCATCTCAGGAGTCCCCGGAGACCAGGGGAGGCGGGACCATCGCCCCGGCAGGAAGCAGAGCAGAGTGCAGCAGGAGGCATTTTCCTTGCGGACACGAAGCCGCTGCTTTGTGCACCAGGCTGGGAGCCTGCTCTGCCAAGCACTCCTGACAGAGGCCTTCCCGTCCTCTTCGTGCTGCCCACCACTGCAGTGTCTCCCTCACAGATGGAGGCCCGCGGGGGAGCCGTGTGCCCCAGCAGTCACAGTGATGCATGGGCTGGCTGCTCCGCAGGACATCGGCCACTCCTCTCCTATCCTGGAGCTAAACCTCACGTGCATCTTGTGGCTGAAGACAACATATTGCATCCTCAGACAGGACACAAAAGACAACACAGATAGAGCAATTACCATGCATTGATTGAGTGGCATTTCCTGTGCGGTTAACTTTAAGAGAAGCAGAAACCACCCTTAGGTTTCTGTTGTATTTAATACGAATAATAATAAGTCAATTCACTAAATCAGCTGACGTTTTTGAGCACTGTTTGTTTGCCGTGGATGGTGCAGCACACTTTACATGGATTTTTTGTTCTCCTTTGAGCCTCACAAGTAAGTCTATGAGAGAGGGGCATTTTTTATCCTCATTTTACAGCTCAGGAAGCTAAGGCAGAGTGTGGCATCGCAAATTCTAAGTGGCAGCTCTGGGATGCACCTGCCGGGCGTCTGGTCCCTCCACCCTGCACGTTCACGTCACACGCAGTATTTGCAAGCGCGTTCAAACTCAGTGAGACATTCTGAAGACAAGTCACAGATGTAGTGGGTATGCACTCTGTCTGTTTCAGTGTAGCACTCCCAAGCCCACAGACCAAGGAACAGCTTCTCTGTACACGTAATTCGAGCATCAATTTCTGATGCTCAGACTGAGCGGGCTGCACCTTGGTGCTGATAAGAACCCAGTGCCTGCCCAGCAACACGAAGCCCGTGGCACTTCAGACGGTCTCCCTGCTCCTCCGCCTCCAAGGAGTTTGTGATCCAACAAGAAGAGATGACCCCACAATCCTGGTCCCTCTCTGTGCCGTGTTTGATTTTGCCTTCTTGGTACTTCTTGTGTACCAAGTACTTCCTACACCACTCAACGTTTACTCCCCGCAAGCCTCTGGGAGGGGCCAGCACCATCATGCTGGTTTGTTTAATGGAGCCATGGGGACTTAAAGACGCTGAGGATCCCACATGAGGTCTCACAATGGGCACGTGTGGTGGCCATGCCACCACCACAAACCCTGAGTGTGCCTCTACCCACCAGCACCAGCTGAGGAAAGCAATCCGACTGGAATGAAGCTGTTTCTCCACTCCCAAGCAGAACCCCTGTCAACAGGGACAAGCCAGCGACCCGAAGAGGCAGCAGCTCCCTGGGGAGGCCTCTGGCCCCCTTCGTCTAATTAGCACAGAGCTACCAACTGGGTTTGTGTTGGCAGAGCCCAGCTTAACACACTTACCCTGTGCCTAAATGCACGTCCTAGATTGTCACCAGAGGGCAAAGCTCATTGCCAGCCTTGGACAATGTCTGGCTTCACGGCACCTCAGTTCTCTTAAGGGCAAGGTGAGGATGAGAACAGTGCTGACCTCGTGGGGTTGATGGGCTCACTCAGTGAATTATTTGTAAAACGCCTCAAATAGCGCCTGACATAAACCTGTGCACGTGGGCTGCGATGGCCACTTGCTATCGCCCTTTTTCTAATGTTTCCAGCACTTTGCACAGCCTAGAGTCCCAGTGCTCACTCCCACACTCTCAACTCCTGATTTGCATGCTTTGCATTTGGCCCTGCTGACCTTGTCTTGTTGTTCCTTAAGCAAAACCCAATAGATCATCTGTTTAGATATCCAGACGCTGCCTTTGAACTCCTGGTGCAAAGCAAAGGGATGCTTTTTCTTTTTTAATTTGTATTTATTTCTTCTCTCTCTCTCTCTCTCCCTAACTTGAAAGGCAGACAGAGAGAGCTCTTTCATCCACTGATTCACTTCTTAAATGTCTGCATCAGCAGGGCCCAGCCAGGCTGAAGCCAGGAGCCAGGAATGCACCCAGGTCTCCTACGTGGGTGGCGGAGGCCCAAGCACTTGAGTCACCATCTGCTGCTTCCCAGGGTGTGCATCAGCAGGGAGCTGGAGCAGAAGTGGAGCAGCTGGGACTCGAACCCAGGGACCCTCATATGGGATGTGGTGTCCCAAGTGACGACTTAACTGTTGCACCGAAAACCCATCATGAAAAATAATTCTTTTTTTTTTTTTTTTTTTTTGACAGGCAGAGTGGACAGTGAGAGAGAGAGGCAGAGAGAAAGGTCTTCCTTTGCCGTTGGTTCACCCTCCAATGGCCGCCGCGGCCAGCGCACTGCGCTGATCTGAAGCCAGGAGCCAGGTGCTTCTCCTGGTCTCCCATGGGGTGCAGGGCCCAAGCACTTGGGCCATCCTCCACTGCACTCCCGGGCCACAGCAGAGAGCTGGACAGGAAGAGGAGCAACCGGGACAGAATCTGGCGCCCCGACCGGGACTAGAACCCGGTGTGCCAGCGCCGCTAGGCGGAGGGTTAGCCTAGTGAGCCGCGGCGCCGGCCAAGAATTCTTAACATGTGCATCAACACCTACCTCTGGGACGGTTTGGCCTCCCACTGCAGAGGGAAGTGAGGGTCGATCCCACTCGCGCTCCCCGCTGCGCTGTGTTAGCCTTGTTTTCCGCCCTGAGACTCAGGCTCCTTTTCGGCACACCCCTCGGGGAAAAGGGCACCCGTGACCGTTTCCGGGATCACCATGCCACCCACTCACAGCACCCAGTGTGGGCCTCTGGGATCCACGGCTGCACGACCTCCTCGGGCGATGAACAGACGAGGGTCTGGCAGGACAGGCAAAGGCTCATGGGTGCACCTGGTGACAAAGCCTGGAGCAGGCGTTCGGAGTGAATCATGCTTCAGTCAACCTCTTTTCTGGGTTTGCTGTGCTCTTGGCAAGTTTCCCCAACCCTGGAGACGCCTGCGTAACACCTGCCTCCCCTGGAAGGCCTGAACAAACGCGACTGACTCCCCACGGCCACGCCTCTTGGTCTCATCTGTCGCGCAAGGTCACCTGCTCTGCCCTCCTCCCTGGTTAGACCACATAAGAAATATTGTGACAATAACGCTGTGAGAGAGACAGCAACACAACCTCACAATCAGATCACGCTTTCAAAGGAACTTTATCTCACTTGATCAACGGAACAAAAAAAAAAATTGTGTATGATTCTCCTTTACTGTAAACACGCTCTTCTTTTTTTTTTTTTTTTTTTTTTGAGGGTATCCAGGGCTTTATTTTGTAATGCAGAGGCCACACCGTGGCCCCACCCCCACCTCCCACTGTAAACACATTCTAAAAGGTGAATGTGAACAGGCTTTTTCTAACACAGTTGTGTGGTCAGAAAGCCCCAGGGATCCTGGCAAACTTGCCGACCAGAGGAGTCTCCTAAGGGTAAATCGACCTGCGTCAAGACCTGCTCACGGAGGTCGTGTCTTCCCTCTGCCTGTATGATTCGGGCTCCAGTAATCAGGTTTGCTCCAGCTTCCGATCCATAGCTGGGAGGCCTTCCTGCAGCCACCGTTTTCTTGAATTCTTGTGTTGGTGCCAAGGAACAGGAGCTGGGAGCCTGGTCCCCAGGCCACTATCACCACTTACTGTGGCTCACCCTTCACTGCCGACTCTCCCCCGAACCCCATTTATAAGTGAATTACACAGAAGTCGTGGACAATCTGGTGAAGGTCATCCAGGGGCAGGAACGTGGCCCAGAGGTTAAGCTGCCAACCGGCATGTCCGAATCCCATTTTGGAGCGTCTGGGTTCAATTCTTGGCTCCGGCTCCTGACTAGTGAGCACCCTGAGCAGCAGCAGCAATGGCTCAAGTGCTTGGGCCCCTGCACGCGTGTGGGAGACCCGGATGGAGTTCCTGGCTCCAGGTGTGGCTCCAGGCTTCAGCTTGGCCCAGCTACTGTAGGCATTTGGGAAATGAACACACTCTCTCGCACTTTCTCTCATTCTGCCTTTCAAATAAATAATTAAAAAAAAAAAAAAAAACAGATAATCCCCAAACAAGAAGAAAACCAGGTTCTCTGACATGAGATTAACCAAAAGCCAAACACCTTGCACACAGTCTAGGACTCCAGGACCCACTGCCAGCTCTTGGGCTCTGAAAGGCTGATTCCGAAATGTGGGGTTTTTTTCTTTAAGAGTACGGTTGGATGTTTTTACCCAGTAGGGTGTGTATTTCAAAGAACTGATTATCAAGGCTACCAGTCATATTGGATGTCTCCTATTCCTTTAAAAACAACAAATACAAAACCACAGCAGTAAGCATTAAAGAGTTTATAGCTTTCAGCAAAGTGTGTGTGTGTGTGTGTGTGTGTGAGAGAGAGAGAGAGAGAGAGAGAGAGAGAATTAAACGTTTCCCTTTGTTCAACAAGGAAGTTTCAGTCACTGTTTCACGCAGTCTACCTGGTTCAGGCGGGTTAGAATTCAAATCAGCTTCCAGACAAGATTAAACAAGGAATGCCCCAAACCAGGAAGTTCTTTTGTGTCCTGGAATTTCTTGGTGCTTAGAAGTTGAAGGGCTTTCTGTTTCTCCCGGAGCTGTGTCTCTGGGTGTTTGTCGGTGCCGGTTTAACTGTACTCATTTTCATTGCAGATTACACAAGTGAAGGAAAAATACCGAAGCATACATGACCGAAAATAGAAACTCCCCGGTCTCTCCGACACACACGCCGCCCCCGCTGCCACCCCCGCCCCGTCTCTCATTGACTTCCTGTGCTAAGGGTAAGAGTGCATTCTGCTGGTACCTTTTCTGTCTGTTCACACACCCACGCGTGCACACACACACCCACGCGTGCACACACACACCCACGCGTGCACACACACACACCTTTTTAAACCTAAGGAAACTGTGCAGTGTGTGCCCTTCTACACCTGTGTTGTAATTGACAATACCACTGGATGGGCAGGACCTGGTTGACCAGTAGCCTCTCTCACTCCTCTCAGCCTTTGAAGATTCTGGCTCGCTGGAAACCGCACTGGTTTTCCACTGCCTTCTAGACGCAGCCTCAGCTCTTCCAAGGAAAGCTGTTCTGCTCACGAGAGCAGCCTCACTTCCCCTCTGGCTGGGTCCCAGCCTAAGTGGCCGACGGACAGGCCGACGGACACTGCCACGTTCCCTGCCAGGTGTGGCGTGGAGTTTGGGGACCACAGCAGCTCCTGAAGTCAGAACGGCCGTCCTTTGTCACAGGACTTGTGCCGGACAAGCTGCTCCCTGGGGACTGGAGCAGCGTCTGTTCTCTTTCCCTGCCCCGGTACTAGTGAGTGTTCTCACCGGTTCACAGAGACAGGAGCCAATGGGTGGCTAGGAGGCTCCAGAAAATGCCACAAATGCAGCCCCTGGGGCGGGGTCCCTGAATATTTTGCACCATCTTTCCAGCTGCAGCCCTCACTCTGGGGTGATGGGCTAGGGGCAGAGGAAGGACCAGGCTCGCTCTAGCAGCAGGCAAACGGGCCCAGGAGTGGGAGCAAGGCCCAGGAGGCTCCATGTCCCCCTCCATCCAGCCAGCTAACAAGCACGGGTCAGTCTGCCGAGGCGACCTGCTGGTTACAGACTCCACTCAGGTTCTGGGATGCAGAGTCAGGCTCCGCCCCTCTCACTCCATCCCTATTTAGGCTCAACACTCCCCAGCTTTAAAATGAGGGCAATGTGCCTCCAAATCTCTTATCCAAACCCCGACAGCCAAGTGCACTTTGGAATTCCAAATTTTCAGATTTCCGGACTATGATGAAGTGCCCGTGTCTTAGATCACACAGTCCCTCCTGCAGGGCCTGAGGTCCTGTGAGCCGGCATGTGGACGTGTTGACGGGGTGGCACAGGCAGCCTCCACAGGCTGGCCGTGGCCTCACCAGAACTCTGGTGGCATTTTGCAACCAGTGCTTGGGACTCAAGTGCTTTGGGGATCGCTCAGATTTCAGGAATTGGGGGTGCAAGTTTGTGAGCCCGGAGTAGCAGCCGCCTGCAGGGGTGGGAGGAGGATTAAATGGTGATAAATACGCAGCAGTGTCCGTTGCGCATCCCCTGTGTACCAGGCCTCTGTGCTCATGCAGCGTGCTGATGTCGACTGATGCAACCAGGGTCAGTTTCTGTGAAGGACCGGCTCTCTTCACCTTGCGGCCACGTGATCCCGATTGCAACTGTTCAGCTTTGTTCAAAAGCGGCCACGGGGGCCGGCGCTGTGGCACAGCAGGTTAAGCCTCCACCGCAATGCCAGCATTCCATGTGGGTGCCAATTCAGGTCCTGGCTGCTCCACTTCCGATCCAGCTCCCTGCTAATGTGCCTGGAAAAGTACCTGAGGATGGCCCAAGTGCTTGGGTCCCTGCATCCACATGGGAGACCATGATGAAGCTTCTGGTTTCTGGCTTCAGCCTGGCCCAGCTGTTTGGGAAGTGAACCAGTGGATAGAAGTCTCTCTCTCTCCCACATGGGGTGTAAGTACACAGTGACTCCTGTTGCTGACTTAACAATTTGACACTCCTGTTCATGGCGTCAGTAATCTCCCTAGGCTCTATTCATGAGTTGTCAGGGCTATGGAAGCCTTTAGAGTTCGCTGACTTTGATCTTATTCCGATAGGGTCATAGTCAAAGTGGAAGTTCTCTCCTCCCTTCGGAGAAAGGTACCTCCTTCTTTGATTCCACTGGGATCTCACTCGCAGAGATCTTTCATTTAGGTCTTCTTCTTTTTTTTTTTTTTTTCTTTTCCATGGTATCTTGGCTTTCCGTGCCTACAATACTCTCATGGGCTCTTCAGCCAGATCCAAATGCCTTAAGGGCTGATTCTGAGGCCAGAGTGTTGTTTAGGACATCTGCCATTCTATGAGTCTGCTGTGTATCCCGCTTCCCATGTTGGATCCTTCTCTCCCTTTTTGATTCTATCAGTTAGTATTAGCAGACACTTGTCTTGTTTGTGTGATCCCTTTGACTCTTAGACCTATCAGAGCCATCAATTGTGAGCTGAAATTGATCACCTGGACTAGTGAGATGGCATTGGTACATGCCACCTTGATGGAATTGTGTTGGAATTCCCTGGCACATTTCTAACTCCACCATTTGCGGCAAGCTCTGTTTCCCTGCCTCTCCCTCTCTATAGCTCTGCCTTTCAAACAAATAAATAAATCATTTTTAAAAAAGTTGACACGGACAGTATTTATTGTTTGTTATATTTATTTTCTTTTTAAAATTTTAATTAGCTTTTTTTAAAAGATTCATTTTATATATTCAAAAGACAGAGTTACAGAGAGAGGTAGAGACAGAGAAAGAGGTCTTCCATCTGCTGGTTCACTCCCCAGTTGGCCGCAACGGCTGGAGCTGCGCCGATCCCAGGAGCTTCTTCTGGGTCTCCCACGCGGGTACAGGGGCCCAAGGGCTTGAGCCATCTTCCACTGCTTTCCCAGGCCATATCAGAGAGCTGGATAGGAAGAAGAGCAGCTGGGATTAGAACCGGCGCCCATATGGGATGTCAGGGCTTCAGGCCAAGGCTTTAACCCGCTGCGTCACCGCGCAGGCCCCAATTTTTAATTAGCTTTTAACAGATTAAATATGGCTTGTAGATATAATCCTGAAAATATAATGATATTCCCTCCCTCGCCCTTTCTCCTTCCTACCCTCATGTCTTCTCCCTTTTTGTCCTTTTCTAGTTTTTGAGAAGACATGGACAGTATGTAAAGGTATGGATATGATTGTATTCTGATAAAATTTTATTTTAAAAAAAGAGACAAAAGGCCACTACTTCCGTAGCGTGGCAATATTGGAAATGGATTTTCGCTGGTGACGTGAAAGGCACTCAAGATGAGCAGATGGACTGGAGCAGCCTAGCAGCCTAGGAGGCCACAGTCCACACCTCACCTGCACCCTCCCCCGCCTTGTTCACCCATCAATTCTGGTTACTCACCCCAGGAGGGAGAGCACCGGAGCCAGTTTCATAAGGCTGCTGTGCCTGCCTTGAGCGCGCCTTTCCCATGGGGTGTGACCAGGACACTGGGGCCACTGGTGTGCTGAGACTCTTCCCAAGGTCGTGTGAACTGTTGTGCACCTGCTCCGCCACTGGGAGCTTGGCTGTGAGCGTGGCAGAATTTGGACAGAGACTTGGTTTTATGACAAGCCACAGGGAGGCTGTACCGGACACTGACCTCTGCCAGAACTAGACAGCAATGGCTTCCACCCTCCAACTCCATCACCGGGGTCTTCCCATCTGAGAGGACCCCCGCTGGTTCACCTTTAGTCAGCAAGGTATTCAAAGATGAGCCCAGGGCCAGGAGATGAACCATGACTGGTCTAAGCCAGCGGTCAGCAAACGGAAGCCCACGGGGAAATTCGGCCTGTCACCTGCTTCTGTAAACACAGCTGGACGAGAACACAGCCACGCCTGCTCACTTCTCGACTGTGCATGGCTTTCTCCCTGCTGCCACAGCAGAACTGAGCCTAACACGTCCACTGATGCCGGGTTCGTGTCTCAGCTCTGCACTTCTGAGCCAGTCTCCTGCTTGTGCACACCGGGGAAGGCAGCAGATGATGCTTGGTGGAGCCCCAGGTCCACGCCGGGTTCGTGTCTCAGCTCTGCACTTCTGAGCCAGCCTCCTGCTTGTGCACACCGGGGAAGGCAGCAGATGATGCTTGGTGGAGCCCCAGGTCCACGCCGGGTTCGTGTCTCAGCTCTGCACTTCTGAGCCAGCCTCCTGCTTGTGCACACCGGGGAAGGCAGCAGATGATGCTTGGTGGAGCCCCAGGTCCTGGCTTCCATCTGCTCCAGCCTTGGCTGGCTATGTGCAATCGGGAAGTGAACCAGTAGGTGGAGAATCTCTCTCTCTCTCTCTATCTCAATGTCTCTGCCTTTCAAATAAAATAAAAATCAATCAATATTTTAAAATATTTACCATCCGGCCCTTTACAAAGAAAGGTGTCAACTCCTGCTCCAAGTGTGTTCCACGGGCATCGCCCACAAGCTCCTTGGCCATGCAGCCTCCCGTGCCTCAGCCAGACCATTCTGGAATCTGAACGTCCGGGCTGTGAGGCTTTGCACAGAGGGGAAAAGGAATCCTTCTGGTACAGGCCAAAGATCCTCCGGCCCGCAGGGTGCGGTGCCTTGCGTCCCAAACTCACGCAGGCTCCTCAGAAGGGAGAAGAGGAAACAAGTGTTGGGAAGGAACCGCAGTATCCGTAGTGTCCGCTCTCCTTGGGCGACAGGATT
The DNA here is from genome assembly GCF_033115175.1 of Lepus europaeus. Lineage (NCBI taxonomy): Eukaryota > Metazoa > Chordata > Mammalia > Lagomorpha > Leporidae > Lepus > Lepus europaeus. Next base: position 117,974,095 of record NC_084836.1, on the reverse strand, counting down.
TCTGCATAGATGAACTCCAGTATCCAGAGTTTTCCACCATCGTGGAGTGAGGGAGTAGCGGACATCCATGGGCCCATCCAGCTGCCGAACACAGCCATGGGCAAGTCCTCTCACCTCCCGCAACCCGGGCTTGGACAAATTCAGCTTCGAGTCATAGAACAGCCTGCAGCAAGTGGCTGGAAGCTGGGATCACCCCCCAGGGCAGGAGATCTGGACACAGCGAGTCACAGCATCGACTGGGGCAGATCGAGACCATGGCCAAAGAGCCTTTCCACACCCCACCACCGCCGTGTGTGTGTTCACGCCCCTCCCTCCACGGCCGGAAGATGGCTGCCCATCTCCGGGCATCGCAGGCGCATCCCGAGGCAGGAAGAACGGGTTGGCCGCCCCAGCTGAACTCTCTAGATCAGGCGCCCTCTTCCTCAGAGGTGACTCCCAGGAGAGCCCAGCGTCAGCCTCCCTGGCCAGCACTGATCTGTACTGTCACCTATAGACAACCGTTGACAACACAGGATTGTCACGACTGTCAGACCAGTGGGGGCCGGCGAACTTTCCTCGACTGGAAACATTGAAGCTCTGAGCTCCCTACGACCTCTCCCACAACCGCCAGACTTCTCTGCTCTCGGCCAAAGCAGCTGTCACAGCATCGAAGGAGCCTGGCCGTGCTCCAATAAGACTTAGCTGACAAAAGCAGGGGCTGGCTGGGGCTGGCGCCCCGAGCTGTAGTGTGCCAGTCCCCGTTCTATGCTGTAATAATTAAAAGCACAAAGCCCAGGATCAGAGAGGTTCAAGCCCCAACGCTGCCTCGAGCTTCATGGCTATACAGCTTAACCTCCCTGCGCTCCTGTTCCCTTACTTTATAAAGTTAGAAGTTCTTAGAGACTGGGGAAGCAGAAAACCCAACTGCAGAGGGCACGGCTGGCCTCCTTGATGGAGCGGTCCGTGGCTGATATTTGCACTCCTTTGATCTTCTTGTTCTGCCCACCTCATCATATAGGCTACAAAATGGCTGCCACAGCTCCAGGTAGCATATATCCACTTAAAAAAAAAAAAAAAAGTCTTAGAACTGGAAGAGAGAGAACATCCCTTACCTTCTTCAACTTATCAAGAGCAGCGACAACTTTGCCCTCGGCTGACTTACCACACCTCTCGCTGGTCAGAATGGTGTCACCTGTGCATTCCTTTATCAGGTATTAATGAAAGAAACAAAATACCTGAACTGGCTTTAATCGCTGATTTAATCACAACAGCCGAGCGTGGGCCCAGGCACTAACAGTCTGAAGATGATCAGACTGTGTAGCCAGAATGGAGGACCACTCCTATTGATTAATGAAGATTTCAGCCCCTGGGGTGCAGTGTGTTGAGCCACTGCCTGAAATGCTGCCATCCCATATCAGAGCGCCAGTTCAAGTCCCAGCTGCTCCGCTTCCAATCCAGCTCCCTGCTAATGCGCCCAGGAAGCCATAGAAGATGCACAAGTGCTTGAGCCCCTGCACCCATGTGGGAGATCAGGGTGGACTTCCAGGTGCCTGACTTCGGCCTGGCCCAACCACAGTTGTTGCGGCCATTTGGGGAGTGAATCAGCAGATGGAGATATCTCTCTCCCTGTCTCTCCCTTTCTTTGTCACTCTGCCTTTCAAATAAATAAATAAATCTTAAAAGAAAAAAAAAAAAAAAAACACCTCAGTCCCTGGATTGTTGAGGTACTCATTTTTCCCAAGCACATAGCAGTCAAACACAACATAAAATTTGATGTATCTGTGTGTGTATAAATTGAATTTTATCAGCAAAGACATGCACTGTGGGAAGGCTCAGGACGCCCACATCCCATTGTTGGAGTGCGCTTCCGGTCCTGGCTCCTTCACTTCTGATCCAGCTTCCTGTTAATGCACCCAAGAGGCAGCACATGGTGGCTCCAAGTGCTTGGGCCTCCGCCACCCACATGGGAGACCCAAACGGAGTCCCAGGTTCCTGGCTTTGGTCTTGTCCAGCTCCAGCTGTTGCAGCCATTTGAGGAGTTAAGCTATCTCTCTCTCTCTCTCTCTGTAACTCAAATAAATAAATCTTTTTTAAAAAGAAAGAAAACAATCTCAAAAAACTAAAATAATCTCTGATTACTATTAAGTAAACTATTAAGGATCTGCTAAACCAATGGTATCCTGCTTTCTTTCTTTCTTTCTTTTTTTTTTTTTTTTTTTGAGATTTATTTATTTATTTGAAAGGCAGAGTTATAGAGAGGCAGAGGCAGAGAGAGAGAGAGGTCTTCCATCCGCTGGTTCACTCCCCAAATGGCTGCAATAGCAGGAGCTGTGCCAATGCAAAGCCAGGAGCCAGGAGCTTCTTTTGGGTCTCCCACGTGGGTGTAGGGGCCCAAGCACTTGGGCCACCCTCCACTGCTTTCCCAGGCCATCGCAGAGAGCTGGATTGGAAGTGAAGCAGCTGGGACTCAAATCGGCATCCCATAGGCACTGCAGACAGTGGCTTTACCCGCTACACCACAGCGCCGGCCTCTTCTTTCTTTTTCTTACAAGATTTTTGAAAAAACATGTCCTGTGTGTAAGTTAGCATCCTAAATTTTTACTGTAATTCAAATGACAATTTTTCCTTAATAAGAAATAGAAAATGCTAAGTGTTTTTAAGACAAAATAAGATGATGAGAGACTGTAGCTGGAATTCCTATTTCGTTCCATGATTTGATAAAACAAGTTTTAACTAACGTGCTGAGTAGCACACACTAAATCCTGAAGAATGACTTTGAACATGCTTACCCTGGGACACAGCCAGTGTGTTCTGAAACATTAGATGAGTCCAGAAAACATTCTAGCTATTTGTGGGGTGAACCAATGGAAAAGGAAGACCTTTTTCTCTATCTGTCTGGCTCTGCCTGTCCAAAAAAAAAAAAAAAAAAGAACTTGCTTGATAAAGCCATGGACAGTAAACTAACTGCTCACGCAGCTCCGAAGCAGCCATGGGCAATGGGCAATACCGAAACAAAGGCTGTGTCCCAATAAAACTTTATTTACAAAAACAGGCCCGGAGCCGACCCTCGGCGAGAATTCCATTTTGTCTCCGCACTTTCTAGCTCAAGCCCACTCCTCCATAAAGCAGCAATAAGGAATCCACTATCGTGTAAAACAGATCGCTGCATAACGGCCGATCCTCCGCCAGGGCTCTGTGACTGTCCCATCACCATCACTACTGTCCTCCTCTTGTTGCAGGCCAGAAATGAGCCACGTGGCCAGGCCAGGCCAGCCACACCCTACCACACAGCCTCGGGAAAAGGTTCCCACTGTCCCGGGGCTTAATGCATCCTAGCCTCGCTTCGCCTGAACTTGCCTTCTCCTCTCTCCCAAGCAATCGCACTCCAGGCGGCGGAGTCTTGGGCCGTGTGAGTTGACATCCCTAGACTGGGCTTTGGGGGAGAAGAAAAACTGCCCCTGCCAAGGGTTTCATCAGCCCCCTTGCACCCCACTCTCAACTCCTTCTTGGAGGCTGAAACCACACCCATGTCTGCCCCATCTTGTCTTATCGTAAAGCTTGTTGGCCTGGAGAGAGCCACTGAAGGGGTGGGGTCTCTCGTGGGAGCTGAAGGGGTGGGGTCTCTCGTGGGATCTCGCTTTCCTCTGGACGGTATCCTCGGATCTGAGTTTCTCACTCCAGTGTTAAGATGCCTGGCACCAGGCACTTGGTGTTTGGTCTCCATTTCTTTGTGGCGATTCTCAAACACCCAGCTACACCCCAGTTCTCGCTGGGGTTCCTAATCCCCGCCTTCCTTCCCCTAGCATTTCTTCCTGGACCTCACCTCTTTTTCCCTTAGCATCAGGAACGCTCCCTTGGAGCTTCCAGACACACAGCCAACAAGATGATGGATTTCAGTGACAAACGTAAACCCTCTGTTCCCCAGCCCTGCACCTGGGGACTGTAACTTGGCAGGTGTTCCTGCTCTGAACACCGGCAGGCCTGGTTCCTCTTTCGTTCTGGCCTTGTCTCGACTCTTCCTGAATTAAATGTTGCAATTAGCTTGCCTGGCAAAGGCATAGGGAGCACAGTCCTCTTCTCTAACCCAGATTCCCTTCTTCCTATGCGTAACAGAAACTTGCTCCACACGCTGCAAGACACAGAACAAAAAGACCTCACAAACCGAGCAAAAAGATTCAGTCCCATCGACGATTTCCGCAGGTTTCCAACTGCATAATGAACTCGGACTCCTCCCCGGGGAAGGGACTTCCCCCACTGCACACACAAACTCCCATCCACTTCTTCCCAAGGACACACTTTGTTCTCAGTCCCCAGTGGCTTCCGTCTTGCTCACAAAAAAGAGCAGGAAGCTGCACCTAAGTTAGAAGCAAAAGCTGTGATAAAAAGAAGCAATGGAAAGGAATTACTCAATATGAAGTGCAGGTGCGCAATAAGCAGACGCCGATACTACAGACTGATGTGGGCTTGGCCAACCTTGGGGGGCTGCAGGAAGAGGGGGCTTTTTCTTTTCTTTTTCATGAGTCTCTGATTCAAGCTGCAGAAGAGATTAAAAGCTACGGGGTGGGCAAGGGCCCCTAAGAGATTTTTAGTGGATCACTAACACTCTGCTTAAAATCCTCATTTTTAGAAGAAGTTGATTTGATCGGTTCTCTTGGGGATTAAGGCAACGTGAGGACAGGTGTGGGGTAAGAGGAGTGGCTGCCACCAAGGACTCCCCGGTGCGAGGAGAACAGAGCAGAGGACTGATGGCAGCTCTTGGGCTGCCAAAGCAGGGGCCCAGACACCCAACGACCCCCCAAAAGGACACATGTGAAACGTCAAGGAATCCATTCAGAGAAATGCTGGGTCACTGCTTAAAACCTCAAGTCTTCCTAGCGAGCCTGCTCTCCAGGAGATCTGGGTTGTGTGGCGACAAAGAGCGGTGTGGGTGTTTGAAGTCCATTGTCACCCGCCCTTCCAGGAAAGATCCTGCAACTCCTACCAGTGCTTGCCTATGGGGACGAGAGGCCCACCCGTCTCCACCAACCCTGTCATTTGCTTTCTGCAGAGGTATGATTACATGTGCTCCCAAGCTGACAGGTATTAAAAAGTATATACATAATCTTGGAATTGTCTGTAACAGGGTAAGTGAAAAAGGCAACTCACGTAATGAATGATTCCAGCAGTGTATTTGAAACAGCGTGTGTGTGTGTGTGTGAGTGTGTGTGTGAGTGTGTGTGAGTGCATATTTATGGAAATGTCTGCGAGGACATGTGTCACACTGCTCAAAAGTAGTTATTAGCTACCTTTGGGGGAATTATAAGCTTGGGGGACTTTAACTCTTTTACCTAATCTTATACCGCTGGGACCTTTTAAAGAGGTTACCTACTGTTTCTATTTTAAATGTTTGCAACCAAAAAGAGAAAGTAAGAGAGAGCAATGGTCAAAGGCTGTGGGCTGGGACTGTTCTGGGCGTGTCTTTGTTCCAGGACCCTGCGCCTTCCTGGAATGAGGAATGCACTCCCAGCTGCGAGCCCGGAGCCTGCCTGGTGCTCACCTTCCTGCCTCTGTACCTGAGCAGGAGGGGAGCTGCCTAACGACCGAATGCCGCCATGGCTGTGTGGGGTGGCACTGCCACCCTGTAGAGGTCACGTGCCACCATCTTTCTCCCAAATGCTCCGCTGGGAGCAGCAACCAAAAGTGACTCTTTCCACGGGATCCCTGGAAATAACCTTCTCCCTTCCCCATTAGCAGGAAGACCTCTGTGACGCAGGGGACAAGAGACCCTTGTGAGAAGACTTCAAAGTCTTCCCTGTGAGTCCCACCCCCGGGCCTCACTGCAATTCACCTCCTGAAATAAACACATTTTGCAAATGCACAGGCTCTGCTTTCTGGGCTTGATAAACCCAGAAGGTCAAATAGCAGCCCTAATCGTTCCTGCATGTGCGGCGCTCCGGGAAGGAAATGCCAGGAGGAAAGTTCAGGATTCACTGAGCAGCGGTCCGGGACCTGCTCCCCTCTCGGGCTATTTTCTCTGGCTTCCCCAGGTTCCGTTTAAAGTCCCCTGCTTGCTCCCAAGGAAAAGCTGTTTGGGAGATTTCAATATTTAACTCATGACTCTATTAACTCTTCGGGTCGACGGAGGAATCGGCTGTGGGAGCCAATTTCATGCAAATAAGGATTAGAACTGAGCCAACGAGGAACTGAATCGGGAAGGAGGCGGTCACGCCCCGGCTTCCTGGAGGCCGCTGGAATTCCCTGATCAGTTGAAACTATCATGGCTGCATTTGCAGATAGAGCTGAGAAATCCCTCCGATCCTTGAAGTTTGCGTGAAATGTTAAAATACGGCGCACACCCCCTGGCTCTCAAGACAGAAGAACTACTGGCTATTGTCTGCTCTCCCCAGCCTGAGTGACGAGCAGAAATCTCATCTCCATGGGAACAGATAACTGTCTCCTTTTCACCCGGGGAAATAACCAAGTCAGCCCGCCCAGCCTCACCAACCTAGCACTTTATTTGGACGGCTGTGAGCGGTGTCTCCCTTTTCATGTTCAGCCAAATTATCCGCCAGAATTTCTTTTCAAGTCTGGGGGAGGGGGGAAGAAAAAGGAGAGTTCCCTCCTCCACCCCCTCTGTATGGAGTTAATTACTGTATTTTCATCTGGGAGGGTGGGAAAAAAAAATACACACGGAGCTGAAATAGTGCACACAGGGTGTGTTGTATCTGCCTGCATCTTGTATCTGCCTGTTGTTTAGTAGCTTTTTTTTTTTTTAAGTGTCACAGTCTGCAGCCTGCGGCTGTGTTTGGGCAAGGCTGCTGGGGTGGGGACAGGGACGCTGGACCTGGGCTGGTTTTTGTTGGTTTTGTTTGTTGGCCATGGTGCCGGCGTTTGGCTCTGTGATCTTAGCAGACTGGGCAGCCACTCTGTTCTAATACCGGGATCCATGGCGGGGGGGGGGGGGGGGGGGGCATTGCTGGGGTCTCCCCCAGGGCCCCCAACATCTGCCGTTTTTGGCTCTGATCACTGATCCGATGCCAGCAAATTAGAGCCCTCAGGAGAGCAGGGGCTTCCTTGGGGTTCCAGACACTTGGGCTTCTGCTCCCGGGGAAAGACGCCACCGGAAGCGGCTTCTTTTGATATTGACACACTTCCAGTCCTGCTGCTGCTGGGGGGAGGGGGAAGGCCAAAAGGAAAGGGGAGGGGCGTTTGCATATACTGTGCTGCTGACAGCTGTATGTTTCTGAACTCTTTGGCAAGGTCAGACTCTTAGGAGGAAAAATGCCTTCGGCTGGGGGGTGTGCTGGGGTTCTTCACTTCCTGGGAACCCATTCGTCGGTTCCAGTTCTTCTCTCCTTTGTCATGGAAGCGATTTTGTGCCTTTGTCTCTCTCCCCCTCCCCTGCACCTCCACCCGCCCCTCCAACAAGTCTGGGCAGGAAGCCCTTGAAGACCAGGGATCCGCAGACCCGCGAGGGAGGCGTCCTCAAAAACCCGGCTGGCAGAGAGCTGCAGGTAGAGTCCCGGCTGCGCTCAGGGCTCCATCCCAGCTCTTCCTTGGCTGTGAGTCCTAAACATCCGAACCCCAGTGTCTATCCCAACCAGCTGCTTCTGATGGGGGGAAGACAAGTGGCTCATCCAGTGTGTGCACACTGCTTCTATTGTGTCCACACCGGCTGGTGGAAGCCTGGATAATTGGCATGGAACCTTCTCCCTGAATAGTGCAGACAGATACGTGAATTAGCTGAACCCTTCTGACACATGCCACGCATTAGCTAAAGGGGCTGAACGAGGCTCCCAACATCTTGGCTATGACGCCAATCATTAGGCTGGAGCACTTGAAAACTTGGGGGAGAAAAATCAATAAATAATAGAGAGGTTCAGCACTAACTCTGAATGAGAGGCGACCTTGTAAGTCATCAGTCCAGCGTGGGCAGTGGTCATCGCTGGTCATTTGGGAAGTTGAGGGTGTGGGGCTTTTGGAGTTGGGGGGACTGACACTGGGTGTCTGGAGATTGTTCAGTTCGGGAGTCTTGGTTGAGCTGGGGACACCGAGGTGCCTGACTAGTGGCGTGTTTTGTCCTCTCCATCTTGGAAATGAACAGTTGCAGTGTGAACGTGCTGGGAGGCTGCCGGGCGGCTACTAGCCATTCCTGAGACTCCCAGAAGCGCTATGGGCGGGTGGGTTAAGAGCAAAAAAAAAAAAAAAAACAAGGCAGCCAAACTTGCTGGGCTTGCAACACAGCTCTCTCACATCCAGCCTGTGACCGACCGGGGCGAATGGTTCAACTTCTGTGCCTCCATTCCCTCACCTGGAAAATGGGGAGAGTAATTCCCTGTCCACAGGGACTTTGTTAGGATTGACCTGTAAAGTGTCCAGAACTTGGGTGTTTTCCCCTTTCCAGTGCTAAATATGCAAATAGAGGTCTTCACACTGCAGGCTGTAACCTAGCAATAGGCGGAATGACCAATTTAGCTATTACTTTTTTTTTTAAAGATTTATTTTATTCATTTGAAAGACAGAGTTACAGAGAGAGGTAGAGACAGACAGAGAGAGGTCTTCCATCTGCTGGTTCACTCCCCAGATGGCCACAACAGCCAGAGCTGCGCCGATCCCAAGCAAGGAGCCAGGAGCTTCTTCCGGGTCTCCCACATGGTGCAGGGGCAAAAGGACTTGGGCCATCTTTTACTGCTTTCCCAGGCCATAGCAGAGAGCTGGATCAGAAGAGGAGCAGCCGGGACTAGAGCCGGCACCCACATGGGATGCCAGCGCTTCAGGCCAGGTCTTTAACCTGCTGCACCACAATGCCAGCTCCTAGCTATTACTTTTGTAACAGGCTAGAAGAAGATACAAAGCACACAGGAAAGATAAATAGTATGTGATGAAGCCGGCGCCGCGGCTCAACAGGCTAATCCTCTGCCTTGCAGCGCCGGCACACCGGGTTCTAGTCCCGGTCAGGGCGCTGGATTCTGTCCCGGTTGCCCCTCTTCCAGGCCAGCTCTCTGCTGTGGCCAGGGAGTGCAGTGGAGGATGGCCCAAGTGCTTGGGTCCTACACCCCAAGGGAGACCAGGAGAAGCACCTGGCTCCTGGCTTCGGATCAGCGCGGTGCGCCAGTCGCAGCGCACCAGCCACGGTGGCCATTGGAGGGTGAACCAACAGCAAAAGGAAGACCTTTCTCTCTGTCTCTCTCTCTCTTACTGTCCACTCTGCCTGTCAAAAAATTTAAAAAAAATAGTATGTGATGAAACTCCTTATTGTACTAGAAAAGTGTGTGTGGAGTATGTATGTGTGTGTTGTATGTGTAGTGTGTGTGTGCACACTGAGTCTCTACGTACAAATGTATGTCTTAGTGGGTCAAGTTTAAATAGTTGTTAAAAAGCCCCTAGTGTTGTGGCCTAACAGGTTGGGCCACTGCTTGCAGCACTGGCAACCCTTATGGGTTGCCAGTTCCAATCCCAGTTACTCCTCTTCCAATCCAGCTCCCTGCTAATGCACCTAGGAAAGTAGTGGAAGATGGCCCAAGCGCTTGGGCCCCTGTACCCATGTGGGAGACCCACAGGACGCTGCTGGCTCCTGGCTTCGGCCTGGTCCAGCCTTGGCTGTTGCTGCCATTTGGAAAGTGAACCAGCAGATGGAAGATCTGTCTCTCCTCTCTCTCTCTCTGTTACATTGCTTTTCAAATAAATAAAATAAATATCTAAAAGAACATTGCCATCAAATAATTTAAAACCTGGAAAGAAGTTAAATTTATCAACAGATTAATTAAAGTATGCTACAGCCACATAATGACTTATCCTTCCTATGAAAGGAATCAGTTTCCTTGTGCTGATTCATACTGGTCTCCCGGAAATATTATTCCCTCTAAACTAAAAGGCGCTGCAGCGTGTTTATTACAGCCCTAGTCATACAAATGAACAGGAAGTGTTATTTAATGTTTGTTTTAATACCATTGTGCCTCCTGCTGGCTGTGAGGCCCTGGTCTCCCCGGGGTCCGCCTGCTCCGTGATGGCCCTGCAACCATCAAGGACCTGCGCCCCTCTCTCCTCCGCGGGAGGAATCGCGCCTCCACTCATCCAGCATCATCCTCACCCTCCGCCCCTGTTCCAGCCTCACCCTCCCAGCTAGGCTCCCTGCAGCCTCCACACTAGCATCGCCCACCCCTCCTCCACGGGGGAGACCCAGGAGAAGCTCCTGGCTCCTGGTTTCGGACTGGCCCAGCTCCGGCCATTGAGGCATCTGGGGAGTGAACCAGTAGATGGAAGACCTCTCGCCGCAGTTTCTCTCTCTCTCTCTCTCTGTAACTCTGCTTTTCAATAAATAATAAATAAATCCTTAAAAAAAAAAAAAAAGCCAGACGAGGGGCAGATATTCAGCTCGGTTGTTGAGGCGCCCAAGTCCCACGTCAGAGACCTGAGCTTGAAACTTAGCACCAGCTCCTGATGCAAACTCCCTCCCAATGAGGGCCCTGGGAGGTAGCGGTGAGAGCCCTGGGAGGTAGCGGTGAGAGCCCTGGGAGGTAGCGGTGAGAGCGCCCCTAGTTGGGTTCCTGCCACCCACGTGGGAGACCTGGACTGAGTTCCTGGCTCCCAGCTTTAGCCCCCGTCCACCAAGGCAAATCACATGGCCCACTCCAGATTAAAAGTGTAAAAACCAGGCCCCTCCCACTAACGGGAGGAGCTACAAAGTCATAAGGCAAAGGATGTGCTGATGCACTTGGGAAGCAGCAGCAGAAGGCCCAAATGCTTGAGGCCCTGCCCCCCAGGTGGGAGACCTGCGTGGAGTTTCCGGCTCCTGGCTTTGGCCCAGCTGTGGCTGTTGTGGCCCTTTGGGGAGTCCCCTGGATCCCAAGCAAGGTGAGGACACAGCACATTTAACTTGGGACATGGCTGGCCCCAGGGCACAAAGCTGTGACGGAGGAGGAGCCGCGGCGGGTGGCAGGCCATGTTCACTTCCAGGCTTCAAGCGTCTGTTGACACCTGCCTATCCATCCCTGTGCCTTTAAAGATGCGTGCTTTACCCCAGGGATAGGTAAGCCAGGCCCACTGCCCGTGTGTGTGTTTGCTATTTCTGCTGTTTATTTGCCTTTTTATTTATTTATTTATTTTTTTACTTATTTGAGAAGCAGAGAAAGAGACTGAAAGAGCGCTCATCTGCTGGTTCACTCCCAAAATGCTCACAAGGCCCCCAGGAATTCAATCCAGGCCTCCCACACCCCACATGGGTGGCAGGAACCCAACTACAGGGGCCACGACTGCTGCCCCCCGGGGGCCGCATTAGCAGGGAGTTGGTGTCAGGAGAGGAGCCAGGTGTGCAAGCAAGGCCCTCAGACAGGGAACACGGGCGCCTTAACGGTGGCCACTTGCCTACCCCACTGCCTGTTTTCATCAATGAAGTTTCCTTGGAACTCAGCCCTGCTCGCTCGTTCACCCTCTATCTCTGGGTGCCCTCACACTGCAAGTGCAGAGCTTGGTAGTCACTACAGAGGCCTGGAAAATCTGTTTTCTTTTTTGAATCATTAGTATCTGGCCATTTATAGAAAAAGCTTGCCAACCCCTGTCTCACTCTATCCGTTTTTGTCTTTGGAAAAGCAAGTTATACCTCGCAATGACTCATTGCTGAAATGAAAATAAGCCAGTGTTTTCGTCATCCTTGCCATGGTTCCCATCAACCCCAGCCTTCGGGGACTGTCAGAGATGGAAGCGGCACTGCCCCCGCCAACTGCTCAGTCTGGGCAGTTCCGTGTCGTTTGTCACTGTCTCTGACGACAATGACAACCATCTCCACTAAGAAGCAACATGCAGGGACTGGTGCTGTGGCCTAGCGGGTAAAGCCGTCGCCTGCAGTGCCGGCATCCCATATGGGCACTGGTTCAAGTCCCGGCTGCTCCACTTCCCATCCAGCTCTCTGCTATGGCCAGGGAAAGCAGTAGAAGATGGCCCAGCCCTTGGACCCTTGTACCCATGTGGGAGACCCAGAAGAAGCTCCTGGTTCCTGGCTTTGGATCAGCTCAGCTCCGCCCATTGTGGCCAGTTGGGGAGTAAACCAGCAGATGGAAGACCTCTCTCTCTCTCTCTCTGCCTCTGCTTCTCTGTAACTCTGCCTTTCAAATAAATAAATAAACCTTTATAAAAAAAAAAAAGGAAGGAAGGAAGAATCTATGGCTCCCACAAAAACAGAGGATGCGGAAGTCAGTAGATCAACCTCCCTGCCCACACGGCACAGAATCTCTCAAATAAGTCACTTTTTAAAAGATTTATCTATTCATCTGAAAGTCAGAATTACAGAGAGGTAGCGACAGAGATCTTCCATGTGCTGGTTCACTTCCCAAGAGGCCACAACAGCCAGGGCTGAGCCAGGCTGAAGCCAAGATCCAGGAGCTTCATCCAGGTCTCCGACATGAGTAGCAGGGACACAAGCACTTGGGTCATCTTCCACTGCTTTCTCAGGCCGTTAGTAGGGAGCTGGATCGGAAGTGGAGCAGCCAGGACTCAAACCAGCACCCATAGGGGCTGCTGGAGTCACAGGCAGCAGCTTAACCACCTATGCCATAAAGCTGACCTCAAATGTGTCACTTTTGATGCCTGGGGGGGGGGGGGGGATCTAGAAACTTCTTTGCTGGGAGTGGTGGGGGTGCGTCAGGATTCGGAGCAGCACCCCTGGTCTTCACCTACACGACGCCAGCAGCACACCCAAGTCACAGCCGGTGACAAAAATGTCTCCAGACACGGTCAGACATCTCCTGGGAGGCAGACACTGACCGGTTCAGAATTCCTGCCGTAGCATCACACTCGAGGGCTTTTGTTTCGGACACAGATCAGGTTCTCTGCTATTTATTAGTTGTGGGAATGTAGGCATAATTTTAGCCCTGGGGATGTGTTTTCTTTCTTAGACATGCAGTAATCACAGTTTGACTATATAAGGTTGTTGCAGAATTACAAGCGTAGGGCCCGGTCTGTGGGCGTCGCAGCATAGGGGATTCTGCTTTTAGGATGCCCACTTCCCATATCAGAGTGCCAGTCCAAGTCCTAGCTCCTCTGACTCCAATCCAGCTTCCTGCTAATGCTCCTGGGAAGGCACACGTAAGGGCTCAAGTACTTGGGTCGCTGCTCCCTGCCCGGGAAAGCCCTATGGAGTTCCTGGCTCCTGGTTTTAGCCTGGCCTGGCCCTGCCTGTTGGCAGCCATTTGGGGAGTGAACCAGCAGGTAGAAGATCTCTCTCTTCTTCTCTTTCCCTCTCTCTCTGCCTTTCTAATAAATAAATAAATACATATTTCTTGTAAAAGCCATTTAAACACACACATACACACTCACAAAATACCACAGACTGGGTGCACGTGTAGGATCAAGGAGCCGGGCAGGCGGGCATCAGCTGGGTCCTGTTTCCCTGCTTGCTGTGTCCCCCAGTGGCAGAGGGGAGAAGGAAGGAGCTTTCTGGGCTGTTTCCTTGGAGGGACACTAATCCTATCACATGAGGACTGCATCTGTGAGCTCAGCTACCCTTAATTCAAACACATTCCCTTTGGAGTCAGGGTTTCCACGTAGGAGTTTGAGGGAGATGCAGCTCGGTCCACAGCAGTGGCTCATCACCGCCGACAGCTCCTCTAACCTCACTCGATCATTCGGTGCCGGACATCTCTGGCTGGCAGTCTCTGCTCTGAGCTCCGCAGGTTCAGGAGCCGCTCACTGACCCCTCCCAGAAACCGACAAAAAAGCTCAGGAGCTGATGAAATAAAGCTTTTCTTTCCAAGCAAAAGGAAAAGCTGGGTTTCACAAGCAATCACCGTTGTTTGCCGAGCCAAAACAAAAAGATTTTTAAGAAAAGCTAACAGAGCAAAAAAAAAAAAAAAAAAAAAAACCCAAACCCTCTCCCGCCATGGGCAGCCAGGGACTCACCCTCCTGCCAGGCACGAACGGGAGCTCCGTGGGGGAAGCCAGCGCCAGCCTGGCCCTAGCACGACTGACGAGCGAGTGGCTGATGCGTGCTGATGCCACGCTGGGGGATCTTCTGGTGCCTGCGGTGGCATAAAGGCGCTGGCTCTTGAACCAGAGAACCAGCAGATGGCTACCAGCCCCGATTACTTTCAAGTCATTTCTCAAGTGTGCAAACTCCACAGGCGCCGGCGTGCCCCGGGGCGTCTGACGGCCAGAGACGCCGTCTGAAGCGGTGCCTCTTGCTCCCCTCGTGCTGCAGAGCGGAGCGGAGCCTGGAACGCGTGTCTCCCCCGCGGATGCTGGCACTGAGCACGAATAGGAAGATGTAGCGGAGATTTGCATCTCATCTTCTCTGAACTGTGTGCACGACACTTACCCTCCCGGGGGACCTGCCCGCACACAGAAAGGAGGCCCGCGATTGTTTATGGCAGCTCGTCTTTAGCAGCAATGACACAGAAATTATTCAAGCGCTCATCCACGAGAGGCAGACAGGTTACATAAATTAAATCATTGAAAGGAACACTATGCAACAATGAAAAATAACACGGAAGTATTTCACAGATATGAAGCAACCTCCCAAATACACTGTGCATTAAAAACAAACAAAAATGTACACAACATACATCAGAGGGGTTGCTTCTGTGTCCAAGGGATAACTCTATAAATGTTAGAAGAAACGGATCACAAGCCAGCGTTGTGGTATTGGCACCGGTTCAAGTCCCGACTGCTCACTTCCCGTCCAGCTCCCAGCGAATGGTCTGGGAAAGCAGCAGCAGAACATGGCCAAGTGCTTGAGCCCTGAAGATCCTGGCTCCTGGCTCAGCCATGGCCACTTGGGGAGTGAACTAGTGTTTGTGTCTCTCAGTCTCTCTTTCTCTCTCTCTCTCTCTCTCTCTGGAACTCTGCCTTTCAAATAAATAAAATAAATCAAAAAGAAGGAGGAGGAGAGGAAGGGAGGGAGGGAGGAAGGGAGGAAGGGAGGGAGGGAGGAAGGGAGGAAAGGAGAGGAGAGGAGAGGAGAGGAGAGGAGAGGAGAGGAGAGGAGAGGAGAGGAGAGGAGAGAAAAGGATACAAAACTGATCACAGGGGTTCTCTCCGGAGAAGGGGACTAGGGCACCAGAGACAGCGTGAAGATCCAGCAACTTTCCGCTCCTCATGAGGCTCATACCATGACAACTATTCATCTTTTAAGTGAATAGGTTTAATAAGTAATTTTAAATAGTGAAAGGTATGATTAATCATCCTAATATTGACTCATCTTGATGGGAGATGGCAAACATTTTTTTTAAAAGATTTATTTGAAAGGCAGAGTTACAGAGAGAGAAGGAGAGTAAGGTCTTCCTGGTTCACTCTCCTAAAGTCTGCAACAGCCAGGGCTGGGCCAGGCTAAAGCCAGGAGCCAAGAGCTTCTTCCAGATCTCCTGTGTGGGTGCAGGGGCCCAAGGACTTGGGCCGTCTTCTACTGGTTTCCCAGGCCATAATAAGGAGCTGGATCGGAAGTGGAGCAGCACCCACATGGGATGCCGGCACTGCAGGTGAAGGCTTTACCAGCCACACCACAGTGCCAGCCCCTCGACGGCAAAACTGTTCTGTTTTCTTTTCTCGGGTAGTTTTGTTATGAAATAACTTGAGATTTACAGGGGAGCTGCGAAGATAACACAGAGAGTTCCCACGCTCCCTGTCAGCGACTGCCCAGCGGACATCGTACACAGACCTCGGTCGTTCCCTACAGCCAGCAAACTCCCATGAGGCACTGCTAGTCACTCGTGCGTGCTATGCCCTGCGTGTCCCGGGGCCCTGTCGATTCCACCTCACATTCAGTCTCTGTGCCTCCTTCTTTCCTGCAATTGAAGACAACTCACAGGAAGACTCGGAGTGAAAGAAAATGCTCTGAAGCCGGCGCCGCGGCTCACTAGGCTAATCCTCCGCCTTGCGGGGCCGGCACACCGGGTTCTAGTCCCAGTCGGGGCACCGGATTCTGTCCCGGTTGCCCCTCTTCCAGGCCAGCTCTCTGCTGTGGCCAGGAAGGCAGTGGAGGATGGCCCAAGTCCTTGGGCCCTGCACCCCATGGGAGACCAGGAGAAGCACCTGGCTCCTGCCATCGGATCAGCGCGGTGCGCCGGCCGCAGCGCACCTACCGCGGCGGCCATTGGAGGGTGAACCAACGGCAAAAGGAAGACCTTTCTCTCTCTCTCTCTCTCTCTCTCTCTCTCACTGTCTACTCTGCCTGTCAGGAAAGAAGGAAGGAAGGAAGGAAGGAAGGACTCTGATTTTTTAAAACAGACTTATTGTCGGGGCCAGCACTGCGGCGTGGCGGCTCAGGCCTCCACCTGCAGCACCACCATCCTATACAGGCACCGGTTCAAGTCTGGGCTGCTCCACTTCCCATCCAGCTCCCTGCTCATAGCCTGGGAAAGCAGAAGATGGCCCAAGTGCTTGGACCCCTGCCACCCACAGGGGAGCTCTGGATGGCGATCTAGGCTCCTGACTTTGGCCTGGCTCAGCCCCGGCTGTTGCAGTCATTTGGGGAGTGAACCAGCAGATGGAAGGTCTGTGTGTGTGTGTCCCTCTCTCTGTAACTCTGCCTTTCAAATAAATTAATAAACTTTTTTTAAAAATATATATACATAAAAGTTGCACAGAGATGACTCAGTTTTGGTGCTTCCCTCCTTATATGTGGCTGACAGCCAGCAGACCAGCAGGTCCCTGGACCACACAGAAAGCAGTGGAGGGCCTACTGTGCAGCTGTGGCTCGGGGTGCAGGCTCCACCAGGCAGGTGCTGGCTCTGCGCACCGCTCTGCTCTGCCAAGAGGCTCTCAGGGCCTCTGGAGCCCCACAGGGTAGACGCAGAGCCAGCAGGACCAGCAAAGGGGAAGGGTGCTTAGCTCCTCTGCGGTTTTCTGTGCAGAACAACCCGTTCATCATTGCCAGACCTTCAGGGAACGTCACAGGAGCTGGATTTTCATGTGAAAAATCTCCTGGTTTTTAAATGCAGCTGAACCACTTTGTTAAAGAATACCTGAGAAAGCCAAACGTCAGCAGCCATGTGGGGAGTGAACCAGCGGCTGGGAGATCTCCCTCTCCTCTGTAACTCTAGCTTTCAAAATAAATAGATCTCGGGCCCGCACCGTGGCACAGCAGGTTAATCTTCCGCCTGCAATGCCAGCGTCCCATATGGGTGCCAGTTCAAGTCCCAGCTGCTTCTCTTCCAATCCAGCTCTCTGCTATGGCCTGGGAAGGCAGTAAAAGACAGCCCAAGTGCTTGGGCCCCTGCACCCATGTGGGAGACCCGGAAGAAGCTCCTGGCTCCTGGTTTTGAATCAGTGCAGCTCAGACTGTTGCAGCCATCTGGGGAGTGAACCAGCAGATGGAAGACCTCTCTCTCTGCCTCTCCCTCTCACTGTCTGTAGTTATACCTCTCAAATAAATTAACAAAAATAAATAAACCTTTAAATTTTTATAAAAAGAGCTTTGTAATTTGCAGGGTCTGATATGAATTAAAGCCATGGGCTCCTGGTTGGAAATTATTAAGAGCTTTAAGACATTGGCAGCAGAGAATTTAGCCAGGGTCAGAGTCCTCCTGAGGGTGGGTCCCTTGCAGCAGCCTGGGGCCTATAGCAGGAAGCCAGCCCTGCCCATGAGGCCCTGGTGAACCGTCTTGTGCCAGACTGGGATCTGGGTCACCAGTTTCCTGGGCCATCTGCATACTGTTGTCTGCAGGGGTTCAGGACTGGCCGAGCTGGAGCTGTTTGGGGTGGGGGAGGAGCACCCAAGGGCAGGGTAGCAGCAGTGGGGGGAAGAAACAGGGCAACTGGTCTTTTACGGGATGGGAAGCAGCTGGGTGCTTCATTGTCCTTGTCTTTAATTTTTACTTATCTGGAAGGCAGAGAGAGAAAGAGCCAGAGACCTGCAGAAAGAGGTCTCCATCCGCTGTTTCCTCCCCAGGTGCCTGTAACAGCCAGGGCTGGGCCAGGCTGAAGCCAGGAGCACAGAACCCCACCTAGGGCTCTCATGTGAGTGGCAGGGACCCACGTATTTGGGCCATTACCGCTGCCTCCCAGGGTATGAATGAACAGAAAGCTCAATTGCAAGTGGAGCTGGGACTGTAAACTGTATTCTTAACCTGGAAGGGTGCCAAAAAAAAAAAAAAGAGAGAGAGAGAGAGAGAAAGAATCGGCAACATTATCAAGCACATCCGATGGATGAGGAAACTGGCACACAAAGTTAAGGAACTTGTCCAGGCAGCGGTGGGCTGTGTGGCTCCAGAGCCTGCGCCCTTCGCCGTCATTAGAAAAACTGGGTCTTCAGTACAAGACAGGTGGGACCCACTCGGGCTGTGTGCACCTGTGAGTCTGGACCTCAGGCAGACCCTTCAGGGTGGGGGAGCACCAGCGATGGGAGTGAGGGAGGAAGAGGATGGCAGGGCCCTGCTGCCCTGGCCGTGACCTTCAGACTTCCGTGTGGGGAAGCTCGTGGGAGCCTCCCACAGTGGGGTCCCCTGGCGTGATCCCCACTGCCCACAGCAGGATGGGATGCCCGGAGCATGTTTGTGGAGTGAGTGGAGGACGTTGAGCCACTGGACCAGATGATGTCCAGGAGGAGAAGGGCTCCTGCCCGCCTGTCTCCTGACCTCTGACCCCTGGGGGCCGGGTTCAGTGTCTCTGCTCCCTGAGACATCAGGGCAGACATGCACCAGGCAGCACACCTGGGCTCCCTGCCACGCCTCTCTCAGAGCCACTTCTGGGATTTGGAACCTACCACGGTGTCACAGCCACGCTCCACACACACCCCTCTGTCTTCAAACCCAGCCGGGTTTGTTGTCATGTTGCCCCAGTGGCTCCATTCTGGAGGTGAGGAGGAGTGGAGCTCACCGTCCATGTTTCCTCAGCTGGTTGGCAGCCAAGCGGATAATTCACTGCCAACCTGCACGGGCTGGCGGGGACTCTGCCCAAGGAGGCAGTGCCCCGTGGAGGAGAGAAGTTCCTAGTGGCCCACTACCCATTCCAGGCTGCTGCAGCCTGAGCGGAGGTGAGAAGTTTAGGTCCTCGTGAAAGGCTCGGAAAGGGGGCCCAAGGAAGCTAGGGAGGCAAGGAGGGAGGGAGGGCAGACAGGACAAGTCCAAGTTCTCAGGACGAATACGTGGAGAGTGAAGCCGGCCGCCCTCTGCCCCGGCAGACGCTGCCAGGCTGTGTTTTCACACAAGACAATCGGGAGCAGGCAAATGCGCTCGGCTTGTTTTGAAACAAGGTTGTCACGTGTCGCACGCCGTCCTCTGGAAGGCTCGCTCTCCTGGCTCAGCGAATGTGAGTCAGCTCGCTGCTCCTGGGGGATCTGACCTGGGACGGGCAAGGCCAAGAGTCGGTGACTCACCACCCGACAGTTCCCTGATCCCCGACAAGAGCAGTGCACACCCCTGCCTGGCTGCAGGTGCACACGGGACATCTTGGTCCAAAGGGCTCTGGTTCAGGGCAGCCTGCTTCCTGCCTCCCCGCCTCCTAGACACGTGTCTAAACTAGGTTCCACCTCCAGCTGCGGTTCAGGTTGAGTGAGTAGCAGACAAGCAGAGGTAAGGCAGCCAGTTGTCGCTGAGTCACTCAACATGTGTTTATTGAGCACTTACTGTATGCCGGGCAGTGGAATACAGCCAGGGCCAAGACCTGCCGTCTTAAAACTAACATGGTATTCAGTGGAGACAATTAGAAAACAAACCAGTATCTGAAGTGTAAGATGGCCCTAACTTCTAAGAGAAGAGGCTAGAGAGTAGAGAGTGGCAGAGAAGGGCTGTTCTGACCTGGGGCAGGCGCAGTGAGAGGAGGGAGACTTGAGGTTGTTCTTGGTTCTGTAGATCAGAATGGAGCCAGGGCTCAGACAGACTTCTGAAAGGGGAAGTGAGTTGGACAGATAGCATTTGCCGATGGCAGTCAATGGTGCCATGAATACCAGCCACAGCGGACAAAAGGTGGAACCAACCGAAATGTCCATAATCAGGTGAATGAACAAACAAAAGATGATATTTACCCACGATGGAATATTACTCAGCCTTAAAAAGCAACGGAATTCTGATACATGCCGCAGCACAGATGAACCTTGAAAACGATATTCGGTGAAACAAGCCAGACACAGAAGGGCACACGTTGCATGGTTCCACTTACGTGAGACATCTGGAATAGAGGCAGAGAACAGAGGGGGTGACCGGGGGTGGGGCAGGAAAGATGGGAAAGCCCTGGAGCTTGATGGGATGATGTTTCTATAACACCGTGAATGGGCTTAATGCCGCCGAACCGTACAGTTCCGGATGGTTCATGTTGCATACATTTACACACCACTTTTAGAAAATGAAAACAAAAGAAGGCAGGCAGAAGATGGGGGAGCTGCGTTCATTGAGTGAAACTTGCAGTGGCTCCCCATCCACCTGCCGAGCCTTTGACCTACAGGATCTCGGTTAATTTTCGCAGCCTCCTTACACATTAGATGCGATGATTCCTGTTTACAGATGAACAAAGCAGTGCTCAGAACAATCAGCAGGGGTGAATGACAAAGCCGTGACTCATTCACTCCCACATGCCTCTGCCTCTGCCCACACCCTTAACCTTCCACCTTCACTCACACCCTTAACCTACCCCTTAGTTCACACCATTCCCCTACCACCACAGGTCGTGTGATACCACTTCATCGTCTGGGTGAGCCATTGGCAAAAACCACACCTCTCGTGCAACTTTCAGTGCAGTCAGTGATTAAATAAACCCATTTATTTCACAGCCATAACGTTTCATAGTCATCGCGTTGGCCACAAATCTAACGGTAGTGGCCTTGGAAGAGGCGGGACTGCACGGACGAATTCATGAAAAAGATGAGCCCAGGAGAATCCTGGAAGCCCACTGGAAAGACACCTCGCGGCACCCATTGCACGCATAAAGACGGACGCCCCTGGGCACTGGTAGGGGCTGAAGACACAAAGGGGCAGACACTTGATGCAGAAACAGTCTGGCCAAATAGAAGCAGCAGATAAGGAAGTCAGTGGCACCAATTCTTCGTCACAAATGTGGCAGTGATAGTGCATTTTTGGTTGCAAAGCACGCCTTGAGGTTCCCGGACAAGGAATTTTAGCTAATCCTGAGAAACCAGAAAGCTCTTCCTCGGAACGTGTTAGTCACCCAAGACCTTCAAAGGAAGAGTTAACCAGAACCTCAACTCGCCGTCTCTGACACTCACTTCCCCACCCACCCACCTTCCCACTGGTCAGTTTCCTGGGAAACATCCACATTTCGAGAACAAAAATACCAATAGCATGTCATTAGGATGACATCAACATGACAAGAACATTGTGTTAAAATAACTAAAGCACACGTGACAATTATTTTTAAATGAGATTAATTTCATAGTAGGGAGGCACTGAAGAAAAGGTTGTGTGTGTGCGCGCACACACACACACACACGAGTGAATACACAAAAAATTGAATTTCTCGGGATGCTTGTTCCTTGGATCAGAACAGTGGTTGAGGTTTAATATTAACTTTGGAATAATTGGGGTAAACGCTGTGACTTGGAAAGAATGAGCAGAGCCTCTGGGATTTTGTGATGGAGACAGAGATTGTGGGTGAAGCCAGAGCGCATTGTTCAATTTCTCCTAGAAAAATCCTGGGGTGCTGCTGTTGATTTGGGTTCTCATGTCTTAAAGGGAGGCTTTGAGAGTGCAGCGTGCCGCACAGGCTGACGTCACGGGTGTCACGCAGCCAGCCTGCTGTCAGACATGCCAGGAATATTCACACCGCCAAGACTGGCACACACAGGCAAGCCCCCGCCCCACCCCGAGCCAGGGTACCTGCGGGCCGCCTGCTGGCTGCTCTTACATTAGGAAGTTTGTGCATGCCCTTGAAGTCCTGAAATAGACTGTTTCTGGTCACGTGAACTGCGCCGCTCTGGTTAGAAGCGACGTCACCATGATTTATGGTACAAGGTGGAGCCCTTTGCTCCGGTTTAAAACTGTGCCGATCGGATGTTACAGGCCCCCGAGGTGGGTGCTCAGGGCTTTGGAAGGGTGTGTGTGTGTAACAGAGAGGCGAGCTCCAGCCCTGGCCAGAGACACTCTCTGGCCTCCCGTAAGGACTAAGTCTGCTGTAAGCACGTTCCAGCAGCAGACTGACTCAGCCGGGAGCAAAGTCCCACCACACCGAGGGGTTAGGGGAAAAGAACGAATTGCGTCTCAGAGCCGGTGTGGAGGAGCTTTCCACTCAAGAACACACAGACGGCAAAATAACACGGAGTGTAGACACAGGGTGGGTTTTTCTGTGTGTGTGTGTTTTTTTTTTTAATAAGGAACTGTGCTCACCACATGGTCTGGTTCCTGTGGTTGAGAGCACACTTTATCCCATCTGCAAATAGAACATTTAAGATTCCTGAAATATTTTGAGTTTCCTAAAGAATTTGCTCCTCCATTGATTATGCCTTTGAGTCTGGGTTACAGTCTCCAAAGAGTCACAACCATGGAGAAGTCAGATGTGGCACACTTAAGTCAGAACCTCACCTGCTTCTAAGTTGAGGCCCCCACGAGGAGAACTGGCTTACGAATCATCACCTGGCCAGGAATTTGAAAATTCAAGTCAACACACCTTGAGGAAGAGCCGTATCCACACAGCTTGCCTAACACGGCGGAGCACGCAATTGTGTGCAATTATTCATGTGCATCCTCAAACATGAAGACAAAAATACTCCCGGAAAAGGAACTTCTGGCCTGCGTACTGAGCACGGTTTAAAAATACAGTTTCGAGTTCTACAGAAGTTGTATTTGATCAGGACCTCGGAAGAGAAGGCTGGCCCTGCAGGAAAACCCCCGCACTCCACGCCCCTGGGTCTGCAGGTTGACCAGCAGACGCACAGATGGAATGTGTGATAGGAATGGGGAAACGCACTTGGCTGAGACGCCTGGGTGTGGTCCTTTGGCTCCTCCTTACTCTCCTTGTGGGAGTGGCTCAGGCAAGGAATGCCTCCAAAAACTTAAAACACAGAATGGCCACGTGACCCGGTCTTTCCACTCCTGGATAGAAGCCTCCAAAGAACTGAAGACAGGAGCTCAAACAGATCCTATAGGGTACACCGTTTGGTATAGGTAAAACCTGGAGCAACCCAAATTCCAGGAAGGGGTGAAAGGAGAAACGAGGGACCCGGTGGTGCAGTGGAACATGACTGAGCCTTGAAGACGACAAGGCTCTGACACACGCTGCAAGATGCTACACAGAGGGAGCCCACGGGAAAGATGCCACCTGAAATTCTAGCCCCGGCAAGTTCATAGGCACAAAAGCAGGGCAGAGGCCACCAGGAGCTGCAGGGAGAGGAGCAGGGAGTTACTGCCGAGTGAGTATTTATTTTGGAAATAAGTGGTGGTGATGGGAACGGAATACAATTAATGCCACTCAGTTAAAATGGCATTAATTAATTAATTAATTAATTGAAACTCTTAAAAATGGTTAAAATGGCTGATTTTACGTTATGGATGTGACCAGAATGTTTATTCTTTTTTTTTTTTTTTTCCAAGAAGGAACTGTTGAAATCTTGAATGGGCTGTAGCTCTGTGTGGAACCCCAGGGAGGACCCCTAAGATGAGTGGATCTCCTCTCGTTTCCGATCACTGCTGGCTCCGTGATTCTGTCCTGTTAGTGAGCGTGTGCTGCACACAGGCCATTAAACCGAGAGCCCGCACCTGAGGAACTGGACTCCACCGCCTGGACTGAGTGTTGGATCCCAGCCACCAAAGCTCTGAGGGTCTCCTTGGAGAGCTGGGAGCGCTCGACAGGCCGCAGTTAGGCTGCAGGTGAACAGCGGCGTGGCCGTTCGGGTCTGAGCCGGCCCACCTGGCTCTGTGGCCTTAGACGAGTGGCTTAGCCTCGCTGGCCTCACTTCCCTTACCTGAGTCACAGCCAGCAGCTCGCAGGGCTGTTTGAAGGATGAGCTGAGTCAGCACATGAACTGGCCACTGTTATCCCTATGGATAGCTCCACCTGTAACCTGGATGATTTGGGATAGCGTACGTAACATAAACATAATTTATTACTGATATAGGCATTGGGTGTAGCAGTTAGCACGCCAATTGGGATGAGAAATCCCGTAGCACAGTGCTTGGGTTCAAGTCCCAGCTGCGTCCCCAACTCCTGCTTCCTGCTAGTGCATACTTTGTGAGGCTTCACCTGGTACAGTCCTGGCTTTGCAGGTATTTGAAGAGTAAACCAGCATATAGAAGACCTCTTTCTGTGCCTCCCTCTCTCTGTCACTCTGCTTTTCAAATAAATTAGTTAGTTTTTTAAAATACATTTACAGTGAAACATTTTTGATAAATAATAAAATAATATATAATAATATTATTATATGGAATACTATTCAGCAATGAAAAATGAACTATTGGTACATTCGACAGTTTGGGTGGATTTCAGGGCATTATGTTGAGTGAGTCTTAAAAGGTGATATGCTGGGGTTGGTGCTGTGGTGAGGTGGGCTAAGCCTCTGCCTGTGGTGCCAGCGTCCCATACGGGTGCCAGTTCTTGTCCCAGCTGCTCTTCTTCCGATCCAGCTCTCTGCTATGGCCTGGGAAAGCAGCAGAAGATGGCTCAAGTGCTTGGGCCCCTGTACCCACATGGGAGACCCAGAAGAAGCTCCTGAATCCTGGCTTCAGATTGGCCTGGCTCCAGTCGTTGCAGCCATTTGTGGAGTGAACCAGTGGTTATAAGACACCTCTCTCTCTCTAATTCTACCTCCCAAATAAGTAAATAAAAAATCTTAAAAAAAAAAAAAAAAAAAGTCGCATCCCGTGGGCTTTCCCAGGCCACAGCAGAGAGCTGGGTCGGAAGTGGAGCAGCCGGGACTCAAACTGCAGGCAGAGGTTTAACCTTCTAGGCTATGGCGCCGGCCTCTCTTGCAGTAATTCTTAACCAGCGTCTAAGGATGGGGAAGTCAAATGTATTATTAGATGGCAGGGACTTTTCTCGTCCTATAGCCTTTAATTATCCCCACTCAATACACAAGGAAGCCAAAGCCTGGGAGGTCATTTATCTCACAGAGACGGAAGGGCAGTCAGGAGCCTCATCAGCTCTGCCTCCACCTGGCGGCCTGCGCCTCTGCCCGCAGTGCCTGTTACGCGCTCCACTGTGGCGGGGCTGGCAGTCCAGAATTCGAGAACCCTGCTTCTCCAGACTTACGCGGGCATGAAAATCCGCTCGGGGCAGTGGGTATTCTTAGGCCTCCCTAACTTCCTCGTCAGTCCCTTTGCAGGAGAAGCAGGGATGTCGCCGGTAACAGGTGCCTCTGGGATGCAGTCCACTGGGGAGGACCACTGGCCCACTCCGCCACCAGAATGTTCTGGAATTCCCGAGATCGGGGTGGCTGAGTAAGGTGACTAACCATTCCAGTTTTCTCGGGACTAAGGGGTTTCCCAGGACATGGGACTTTCAGTACTAAAATGGGGAAAGTCCCAGACCAACCGAAACCAGGGGGTCCCCCTCCCAGATCAGGAGACGGCCGGCAGACCCAGGCTGCGCCTTTGGCCCTCCAGGTGTGTACGCTGGTCACGTCCCCGGGGTGGGGGCTTGGTGGGCAGGTGGACTGCCCTGCACAAGTCCTGCATTTGCCTGCATTTCACACATGTGAGGGCTCCCTAAGGGGACACATTGGGCCAAATAAAGTGAATTTCCTTTTTCTATTTCTATTTTTTAAGATATTTTAAAAGATTTATTCATTTATTTGAAAGGCAGAATTATAGAGAGAAAGAACCCGAGACCGAGAGATCTTCCATCTGCGGGCTTACTCCCCAGATGGCCACAATGGCCAGAGCTAGGCCAGGCCAAAGCCAGGAGCCAGAAGCCACGAGCACTTGGGCCGTCCTCTGCTGCTTTCCCAGACATTAGCACGGAGTTGGCTCGGAAGCAGAGCAGCCAGGACGTGAACTGGTGCTCCCATGCAGGATGCCAGTGTTGCTGCAGCCGCAGCTCAGCCGCTGCACCACAACGCGGGTCCCACAGAGTATTTTCAGTCAAATTCCGAAGGAAGGAGAATGGTCGGCATCTGAGAGAGCTTATGCCTCAAACCCACCACAGTACACGCACAGACACAAGTCCCAAGTCTGTTCCCCTAGCTAGGTGTCGTCCCTTAGACAAGTTATCTATTTATTTATATTGATTTTCTTTTTTTTTTTTTTTTAAGATTTATTTATTTATTTGAAAGACAGAGTTACACAGAGAGAGAAGGAGAGGCAGAGAGAGAAAGAGGTCTTCCGACTCCTGGTTCATTCCCCAAATGCCGTAATGGCCAAAGCTGTGCCTATCCAAAGTCAGGAATGTCTTCCGGGTCTCCCATGTGGGTGTAGAGGCCAAGCACTTGGGCCATAACAATGGCATCGGAAGTGGAGCAGCTGGGACTCAAACCAGCGCCCATATGGATGCCGGGCTTTTGCCACTATGCCACAGTGCCAGCCCCTCCCCTCCACTTCTTGTGAGCACCTTTCCCACAGTCATTCTAGACCGCAGGCTGAGCCAGCTCCCTGTCACAGGAGCCCGTGCAGGATTTGCAAGAGGCTCCTTAACGTCCTAGAGACAACCCCCACAGCCAGTGCTGTGGTGCAGCTGGGTGAGCTGCCACCTACAGTGCTGACATGCCACACGGGTGCTGGCTCAAGTGCCACCAGCGGGTGGAATCTCTCTCTCTCTCTCTCTGTCTCTCTGTCTCTCCCTCTTCCTTTCAAACTTATTTGAAAATCAGAGTTACACAGAGAGAGAAGGAGAGGCAGAGAGAGAGAGGTCTTCCATCCAATGGTTCACTCCCCAACTGGCTGCAACGGCTGGAGCTGTGCCAATCCGAAGCCAGGAGCCAGGAGCTTCTTCCGGGTCTCCCACATGGGTACAGGGGCCCAAGCACTTGGACCACCTTCCATTGCTTTCGAGGGGCATTAGCAGGAAGTTGGGTCAGAAGCGGAGCAGCCGGGACTCAAACTGACGCCCATATAGGATTCCAGCACTGCAGGCTGCTTAACCCACT
Source organism: Lepus europaeus (assembly GCF_033115175.1). Taxonomy (NCBI): domain Eukaryota; kingdom Metazoa; phylum Chordata; class Mammalia; order Lagomorpha; family Leporidae; genus Lepus; species Lepus europaeus. Next base: position 117,947,187 of record NC_084836.1, on the reverse strand, counting down.
ACGCCACGGCGCCGACCGCTGCTGGTAGATCTTGAATTCCCTTCTCCTTTCACTTTTCACGGGGAGCTTGCACGTCTCACTAACACTTGTTTCTGTTCAAAGAATCAGCTAAGGATGAAAGCGGACACTAAAGCACACAGGGTGCATCCCAGAACTGAAGGCCTGGGGTGCAGCCCACAGAACATCAGGAAGGGGCAGCCTCAGAAGTGGACTCACTGGGCACGCAGGAGACGCTTCCCCTCCACTCCGCCTCGCCACACAGCTCTGTTCTCTTGCTTGCAATCTGCACCTGTGGAATACATGAGAGCACCCCAGAAAGTCACAGTAGGGGCGGGCAGTGTGACGCGGTGGGTTAAGCCACTTGGGATGCCCACGTCTCACATCAGAGCCTCACCAGCTTCCCGTTCAATGCACACTCGGGGGGGGGGGGGGGGGCACGTGCTTGGGTCCCTGCCACTCACATGGGAGACCCAAATGGAGTTCCATCTCCCAGCGTGGGCCTGGCCCAGCCCTGGCTGTTTTGGGTATTTAGGAAGCAAACCAGCAGATGAAAGCTCTCTCTTAGGGCCAGCAGGTTAATCCTCTGCCTGCAGCACCGGCATCCCATATGGGCGCCGGTTCCAGTTCTGGTTGCTCCTCTTCCAGTCCAGCTCTCTGCTGCGGCCTGGGAAAGCAGTGGAAGTTGGCCCAAGTCCTTGGGCCCCTGCACCCATCTAAGAGACCTGGAAGAAGCTCCTGGCTTCTGGCTTGGGATCGGCGCAGCTCGGGCCATTGTGGCCAACTGGGGAGTGAACTAACGTAGGGAAGACCTTTCTCTCTGTCTCTCCCTCTCACTGTCTGTAACTCTACCTCTCAAATAAATAAATCAATAAATAAGAAAGCTCTCTCTCTCCAACCCCTTTTTCACTCTGCCTTTCAAATAAGTTATCTTTTAAAGTTTGTGGAAAAACAGAATTAAAGATGTTTATTTTGGTGCAAAACCTGTGGAAGTCCGAGCATGGTTTCTTTGTAACACACTCTTTCCATGCAAACTCAGAGTTGCCCTTGCATGTGTGTTCAGGGCTTCCCTTTCTGAGCCACTGTGGAGACAGAGAGACACAGAAACAGAGATCTTCCATCTGTTGGTTCACTCCCCAGATGGCCGCAATGGTCAGGGCTGAGCCAGGCTGAAGCCAGGAGCCAGGAGCTTCTCGTGGGTCTCCCACGTGGGTCCAGGGGCCCAAGCACTTGAGCCATCTTCCGCTGCTTTCTCAGGCTCATTTGCAGGGAGCTGGATCAGAAGTGAAGCAGGCAGGGGTGCACTGTGACTTAGCAGTAAAGCCACCGCCTGCAGCACCGGCATCCCACATGGGCGCCAGTTCAAGTCCTGGCTTCTCCACTTCTGATCCAGCTCTCTGCTGTGGCCTGGGAAAGCAGTGGAAGATGCTCAAGTCCTTGGGCCCCTGCACCCAGTTAGGAGACCCAGAAGAAGCTCCTGGCTCCGGGCTTCAGATCGGCACAGCTCCAGCCATTGCAGCCATTTGGAGAGTAAACCATTGAATGGAAGATCTCTCTCTCTCTCTCTCTCTCTTTCTCTCTCTCTTTCTCTCTCTCCCTCTGCCTCTCTGCAATTCTGCCTTCCAAATAAATAAATACATCTTAAAAAAAAAAAAAAGAAGAAGAAGAAGAAGAAGAAAAAGAAAAAAGTTAAGCAGCTGGGTCTCGAACTGGCTCCTCTATGGGATGCTGGCATTACAAGTGGAGGCTTAACCTGCTACACCACAGCTCCAGCCCCATCACTCTACCTTTCAAATAAGTAAATAAATGTTTTTAAAAAGCTCTTCCTGGGAGAATGGTCACTTTGGCTCACTCAAATACTAGCTGTTGGCATCCCAGGTGGCTTAGCCAATTGATTCAGTACACACATTTCAAAAAATCTTTTCCCAGCACCTACGAAGTGCCAGGCAGGGCCAGGGAAGTCTCCATGTGCCTCAGCAAAGAGACCAAAAGTGATTCTTTATGGAGGTGACACCAGCGAGAGTCAGCTGGAAAGCCATGCCGCTCACGGCCAAGAAAGATGAACCCAGAAAGCCAGAACAGTGCATCGTCGCTGCTGAGAAAGTCACACAGCACTGAACGAGGCTCTCGCCCAAGGTCCCCAGCCCCGTCATCGCTCTCTCTGAGTGCGCGCTACGAGGTCTGCGCGCTGACGTCACAGGTCTCTGAAGGCAACCCTGTTGTTAAGCACGTGGCTGTGAAAACCAAGAGAGAAGGCCAAGGGGGCAGAGGGGGGCCTTCTTTGTTTTATTTTATGTTTAAGGTTTAGTTCTTAGAAAGGCAGAATGACAGAGCAAGATCTTCCGAAGGCTGATCCACTCCCCAGACGGCTGCAATGGCCAGGGTCATACCAAGCCAAAGCCAAAGCCAAGAGCTCCGTCCATGTCCCCCACGTGGGTGGCAGGGACTCAGACACTTGGGTCATCTTCCGCTGCCTTCCCAGGCCATGGCAGGGAGCTGGATGGGGACTCGAACCCGTGCTGCTGTGGGATGTGCCACGGCAGGCAGCAGCTTCACCCTGCGACACCCCGCTGGCGCCAGGTGTGGACCATCTGACGGTTCCGCCTGAACCTAGATCGGAGTGAGAGGCTCTAGGGAAAGCCTGTGCCTGGCCAGGAGAACAGCAATGGCACAGGCCCCGGGGCGAGGACGGGCTGGCACGGGGAAGGGATGGAAAGGAAGCTGGTTACGCTTAGATCTCAAGCCAGAGACAGAGGGAAGCGAGAGAAGAGGCAGGAAGCCACGCAGCTCCCGTGGGCTCCGCGGCCGTGGTGAGCAGTGTGCATTTCGCTGTGCATCAGATGGGAAGCGCCGAGGAAGGTGTGAGGAAGCAGAGACGGGGTCTGATGTGGATTTTGGAAAGACCTCTGTGCCTGGCTGGCGGGGAGCAGCTCGTGGGCGGCCGGGTGCAGCTGGGAAGGCAGTTAGCAGCCCCTTGCAGCCGTCGACCTGCCTTGCGTGGCCTTCGCCGCCTCAGAAACTGGGGGAAGGGCTTTTCATTGTTGTCAAAATTCCCCAAGTATTTATACTTGAACAAAAATGTAAGGGAAGGAGCTGAGATGACCAGAGTTTGAATTCATCCTTGGATGCACTAAGTTCTTTTTTCTTTTCTTTCTCTCTCTCTCTCTTTTTCTTTTGGCTTGTCAGTTCTTTTTTTTTTTTTTTTAAGATTTATTTATCAGTTGAAAGTCAGAGTTAACAGAGAGAGGAGAGGCAGAGAGAGAGATAGACAGAGACAGAGAGAGGTCTTCCATCTAATGGCCACTCTCCAATTAGCCACAATGGCTGGAGCTGCACTGATCCAAAGCCAGGAACCAGGAGCTTCCTCCGGGTCTTCCCATGCAGGTGCAAGAGCCCAAGGACCTGGGCCATCTTCCACTGCTTTCCTAGGCCATAGCAGAGAGCTGGATCAGAAGTGGAGCAGCCGGGTCTCAAACCAGCGCCCATATGGGATTCCGGCACTTCAGGCCAGGGTGTTAACCCACTGTGCCACAGTGCCAGCCCCGGCTTGTCAGTTCTTAATCTGGATCCAATTGGGTGCTTTTGTGGGTGAAACACGCGGCTCACCAGATAGTAACGTCCCCTAGTGCACCACCCAGCATTGCCACACAGGGTGCCTGTCACCAGCTCCCGAGATTACCCCAGATTTAAAGACACAGACATGTGCATACATATCCATATCCTCCCTTCACTTATAAACAAATTCACACATACATTTTAATTCAATGATTTTAAATTGTATTTTAAACACATTTAAACTGAAATTATAAGTTAATATAATTTGTTTGTGATGTGTTCTCCTTTATATAGCATATAGTACTTAGGTATTATGTTAGATGATATGTTATATTCAATATGTACTTATAGACACATGTATTTTTTTAAATTAATGTTGGGCTTTTTTTTAAGATTTATTTATTTTCTTGAAGGCCGAGTACAGAGAGGCAGAGAGAGAGAATCTGCCATCCGCTGGTTCACTCCCCAGATGGCTACTGCGCAGATCCGAAGCCAGGAGCCAGGAGCTTCTTCTGGGTCTCCCACGTGGGTGCAGGGGCCCAAGCACTTGGGCCAACTTTCACTGCTTTCCCTGGCCACAGCAGAGAGCTGGATTGGAAGTGGAGCAGCTGGGACTTGAACCGGCATCGTATGGGATGCCAGCACTACAGATGGCAGCTTTACCTGCTACGCCACAGCACCAAACCCCAAAGACACATACATTCTTTGGCCTCCTATGTAATAGAAATGCGTCCAGTTGACAATTGCTGAAAACAGGCCCACCTCCCTTACAGTCTCTTAATTCCATTCAAACCATTCTATCTACCGGTTCTGAGTCCAGGAGCGGCACAAGCTGCTCACGTAGGAGCTCGGGTTTCCAGCGTGCACGTAATCCAGTCAGTTTCTACGGCTACAGTGAGTCCCAGAGTACCACTACATGGGTTCTTTAAAGCGGCTTTTCTCCTTGGCCTCGAATAATAATACTTTGTTGATGCTGAAAAGCTCGATTCTTCTCTTTGTGCTGTTCCCCTCCCACTAGGCACAGACCAGCTCACTGCTCTAGAAATGGACAAACTTAGGGAGTATTTCACAGGACACTGATTCATAATCCCACTCTCTAATTCAAGACAGAAACAGCAAAAACACTTGGAGCTGACGTCCTAGATTCTTCCCTTTCACAGACGGGCTTCACCCAGTGGCCAGGCCATGGGTGAATCCGAGGGATTTTACTTCTGCGGTGCCCTGGGGGTCCATGTGCCAGTCCTACTTGTTGCTGATTCAACATCTTCAGGACCACTTCCCTTGACAATTTAATAGCCTCTCCCTTCTCCCAGTCTGTCCAGCTTTCCCAGTTAAAAACACTATGAGTCAGAACTGACACCTCTCTTCCTCCTCACTCTCCTTGCCCAAACCATCAACCAAGTCCTACCAATGCTGCTACCCAAGAATCGCCCGGAGCTGGCTGCACGCCTCCATCACTCGCAGACGCCCATCCACGCCGTCTGCCTAGACGGGATCAGTGCAGCAGCCAACAAATTGGTCCCCTGCTTTGACCCCTGCCCCTGTACAACCATTCTCCCGCAGTCTGCCTCACCTGCTGATGGGCGGGGTGGGGGGGATAAAGGCCGGACAGCTTAACACAGCCCACAGGATCTGGTACCTGCTCTCCCTGCCCGCCTCATCTCCGTCCCAGCCCCTTCAGTGTTCCTTCAGTCCCCCTGCACTGGGGGTTTCCTCCTTTTATGAGACTTCTTTTTTTTTTTTTTTTTTTAAGATTTATTTATTTGGCCGGTGCCGCGGCTCACTAGGCTAATCCTCCGCCTTGCGGCGCCGGCACCCTGGGTTCTAGTCCCGGTCGGGGCGCCAGATTCTGTCCCGGTTGCCCCTCTTCCAGGCCAGCTCTCTGCTGTGGCCGGTAGTGCAATGGAGGATCTCCCAAGTGCTTGGGCCCTGCACCCCATGGGAGACCAGGAGAAGCACCTGGCTCCTGCCATCAGATCAGCGTGGTGTGCCGGCCGCAGCGCGCTGGCCACGGCGGCCATTGAAGGGTGAACCAACAGCAAAGGAAGACCTTTCTCTCTGTCTCTCTCTCTCACTGTCCACTCTGCCTGTCAAAAAAAATAGTAAATTAAAAAAAAAGATTTATTTATTTATTTGAAAGTCAAAGTTACACAGAGGAGAGGCAGAGAGAGAGGTCTTCCATCCACTGGTTCACCCCCCAATTGGCCTCAATAGCCAGAGCTGCACCAATCCGAAGCCAGGAGCCAGGAGCTTCTTCCAGGTCTCCCACATGGGTGCAAAGGCCCAAGGATGTGAGCCATCTTCTACTACTTTCCCAAGCCATAGCAGAGAGCTGGATCGGAAGTGGAGCAGCCGGGTCTCGAACTGGTGCCCATATGGGATGCTGGCACTTCAGGCCAGGGCGTTAACCTGCTGCGCCACAGCGCCAGCCCCTCGTAAGACTTCTTTACACTGTTCCTGCTTCCCACCCCAAGGTAGGGCAAGACACTCTTCAAATCCCAGATCAATGGACATTTCCCAAAAAACAGTACTCCGGTCCCTTATATACGAAATCAGACCACCCCGCGGTATGGCCTCTTTAGTGCAGCTCTGTCTGCACCTGGCATGGCTGTGATTTTACACTACCCAGTGTCGTACTTAGCTGACATCCTTCACCCCCACCAGGCTGGAAGCTCCATGGAAACAGAGATGGCATTAGCTGTCCACTGCCAGGTGACAAAGGAGCCTACAGCATGGCAGCTGAAAACAGCAAGTGCACAGTTTGTGTGGGTCAGGCCTACGGACGCGCCTCCAGTGGGATAGTCCAGGTGGTGGCTGGAGCAGCGGCCTCAGCTCAGGGCTCCGTGTGGGAAAGAACCGCCTCCAAATGGAGGTGCTTAGCGGGGAGCAGTCCTGCTCGGGCTGCTGGGCTGAGCGTCACCGTTCTGCACCTGCTATTCAGTGCAGACCTCTCTCTGTTCTTTGTCGGGGGGTGGGGGGAGGGTCTCTCCCCTGGAGAACTCACAGTGTGGCAGCTGCCCTCCCTTGGGGCCAGGGAGCTGAGCAGGACAAACAGTAGTGGGTGAGCAAAGTGGAAGTCACAGCCTTTTGGAAACCTCCCTGTGAAATCGCATCCCCTCCCTTTGTCACTTCTGGCCATTGGAAGTGAGTCACCGGGTTCAGCCCACACTCCAGGGTGGGGGTGGGGGAGGGCGGGCACGGAGAGCCGGCTTGAAGGGTGCCCACCCACAAACCTTACCTGTGGGGCTCATCGTCATGTCCTCAGTGGCTTTACTACAGGGCCAGCACCTGGTGAGTATACACACAGGTGGTCCATGGTAAGCGTTGATCCCTGAGTGGCTTCACCTAAAATACCACTCCAATCCCACCGCACATGTACCCGGAAACCTACAATGGATCCCTGACGCCCAAACCACACCATGTTGATGTATTGGAGAGCCTCGGGAACCTGTGGATAAGCCACCTCTTTACCTCGGCAGCCATTTGCCACGGAGTCACCCACACAGTCTCACGTCTCTCCCATCTACTCACCCAAAAGTTCAACTTCCAATTCATTCTTTCATTTCTTCTTCCAGTTTCGAAAAATATAAAATTTTAGAAACCAGGAATCTAGAACTTTTTGAAAAATGAATGTATTTGGCCAGCACCGCGGCTCACTTAACTAATCTTCCACCTGCGGCGCCAGCACCCCGGGTTCTAGTCCCAGCTGGGGAGCCGGATTCTGTCCCGGTTGCTCCTCTTCCAGTCCAGCTCTCTGCTGTGGCCTGGGAAGGCAGTGGAGGATGGCCCAAGTGCTTGGGCCCTGCACCCGCATGGGAGACCAGGGGAAGCACCTGGCTCCTGGCTTCGGATCAGAGTAGCACGCCGGCCGCAGCGTGCTGGCCATGGTGGCCATTTGGGGGGTGAACCAACAGAAAAAGGAGGACCTTTCTCTCTATCTCTCTCTCTCTCTCACTGTCTAACTCTGTCAAAAAAAAAAGAAAAGAAAATGAATGTATTTCCCAATTGTTAAAACTGTCAACTTTTAAAAATAATTTGGGGGGCAAGCATTTTGCTAGTGGCTAAGGTGCCGCGAAGACACCCACACCCCACATCAGAGCACCTGTATTTGATTCCTGGCTCTCCGACTTCTGACTCCAGCTGTATGCTCACACGGACCCTGCAAGGCAGCTGGTGATGGCTCAAGCAATCAGGTTGCTGCCACCCATGCAGGAGACCTGGATTGTCTTCCTGGTCCCTGGTCCCAGCCATCGCAGGCAGTTTGGGAGTGAACAGCGAGTGGGAGCTTTCTGTCTACTCTGTCTCTGTCTTTCTGGGTTTCAAATAGATAAATTTTTAAATAAAAATTTTAATTGTTAAGCAAAGCACATGAACTCACTAAGCTGACTACCACCCTGTATTTTACAAGGATATTTTAATTCAGTCTTCACATCATTAAGAAGGTCATTACTGGGGCCGGCGCTGTGGCATAGAAGGTAAAGGTGCCACCTGCAGTGCCGGCATCCCATATGGGCGCCGGTTCGAGTCCCAGCTGCTCCACTTCCGATCCAGCTCTCTGCCATGGCCTGGGGAAAGCAGTGGAAGATAGCCCAAGTCCTTGGGCCCCTGCACCATGTGGGAGACCAGGAAGAAGCTCCTGCCTCCTGGCTTTGGATCGACGTAGCTCCAGCCACTGCGGCCATTTGGGGAGTGAACCAGTGGATGGAAGTCCTCTCTCTCTCTCTGCCTCTCCTTCTCTCTCTGTGTAACTCTGACTTTGAAATAAATAAATATGGGGGCCAGGCACCATGGCTCATTTGGCTAATCCTCCACCTGTGGCGCCAGCATCCCATATGGGCGCCAGGTTCTAGTCCTGGTTGCTCCTCTTCCAGTCCAGCTCTCTGCTGTGGCCCAGGAAGGCAGTGGAGGATGGCCCAAGTGCTTGGGCTCCTGCACCCGCATAGGAGACCAGGAGGAAGCACCTGGCTCCTGGCTTCAGATCGGCGTAGCTCCAGCCGTGGTGGCCATTTGGGGGGTGAACCAATAGAAGGAAGACCTTTCTCTCTGTCTCTCTCTCTCTCACTGTCTATAACTCTACCTGTCAAATAAAATTTTAAAAATAAATAAATAAATAAATCTTTTTTAAAAAAAATGCATTACTATTATCCTCATTTTCCCCTGATATTTTCTGTTATTATCATTCAATTATCTTTTTTTGTTGTTGTTTAAGTAAAAAGATCCTAGTTTTGCAGAAATACAGGCAAGGGCTATAAATAACAATCAAATGGCCGGCGCCGCAGCTCACTAGGCTAATCCTCCGCCTTGCGGCGCCGGCACACCGGGTTCTAGTCCCGGTTGGGGCACCGATCCTGTCCCGGTTGCCCCTCTTCCAGGCCAGCTCTCTGCTGTGGCCAGGGAGTGCAGTGGAGGATGGCCCAAGTCCTTGGGCCCTGCACCCCATGGGAGACCAGGAGAAGCACCTGGCTCCTGCCATCGGATCAGCGCAGTGCGCCGGCTGCAGCGCGTCTACCGTGGCGGCCATTGGAGGGTGAACCAACGGCAAAAAGGAAGACCTTTCTCTCTGTCTCTCTCTACTGTCCACTCTGCCTGTCAAAAAAATAAAAAATAAATAAAATTAAAAAAAAAAATCAAATGGAAAGATGCCCATTTCACCCATACACAGAAATTTAATCACAGATCATTAAACAATCGTGGTCCAACATTCTGAACCATTGGTTCGACCAAAGTGTAAACAAAGTCCGACAGAACTACATTGGCAGCAGTGCTGACACACACAGGTAACCCCATACTCAAGACGACCGAACTTCGCCTCAGAAAACTGAAGAAGCCTGAGCCCAACCACATGATCCGTCAGAGGCGGGGCTAAGAGCCAAACACAGACAGCCTAACTCCAGAGCTTCCGTGCTCGGACACAAGGGATCTTCCACCTTTGGAAACCGAAAAAGAAGCAGAATCAATTCCAGATGTCACATCGTGGGCTGGCATTTGTGGTACAGCAGGGTAAGCCATGGCTTGTGACGCTGGCCTCCCATAGGGGCGCTAGTTCCCGGCTGCTCCCTGCCAATGCACCCGGGAAAACAGTAGCAGATGGCCCAAGTGCTGAGGTGCCTGCCACCTATGTGCGAGGTGCAGATGGGGTTCCTGGCTCCTGGCTTTGGCCCGGCCCAGCCTCAGCTCTTGGGAGAATTTGGGAAGTAAATCAGCAGATGGAAGATCTCTGTCACTCCACCTTTCAAATAGATAAATCTTTTTTAAAAAGGACATCACATTGTTAGTTTTATTTGAGGGAAGAGAAGGGATAGGAGTCCAGTTAGGCCAAGTCCTGTGAACCTTATCCTCCTTGGTTTTTCATCTCAACCCAACTGTACAAGACTCCTAGAATACGATGGAGTTATCAGTGATCTTTTTGTAACATTTATTTTACTTATTTATTTAAAAGTTATCAAAACATACAGAGAGGGAGAGACAGAGAAAGATCGTCCATCCTCTGTTTCACTCCCCAGATGGCCCAACAGGCAGGCTGGGCCAGGTTAAAGCCAGGAGCTTGGAGCTCCATCCAGGTCTCCCATGTGGATGGCAGGACCCCAAGCACTTGGGCCATCTTCACTGTCTTCCCAGGTGCATTAATGTGAAGCTGGAAAAGAAGCGGGGCAGCTGGGCCTCAAGCTGGTGCTTCAATATGGGACGTGGGTTAAAATGCTACTGCACCACACCCGTCCTTTTTAAGATCCCCTTATGGGGCCGGCGCTGTGGCATAGCAGGTAAACCACCACCTGCAGACCCAGCATCTCATATGAGGGCTGGTTCAAGTCCTTGCTGCTCCACTTCCTATCCAGCTCTCTGCTATGGCCTGGGAAAACAGTAGAAGATGGCCCAAGTCCTTGGGCCTCTGCACCTGTGTGGGAGACCCAGAAGCAGCTCCTGGCTCCTGGCTTCAGACCAACATAGCTCCGGCCGTTGCAGCCAATTGGAGAGTGAACCTCTCTCTCTCTCTCTCTCTCTCTCTCTCTCTCTCTCTCTCTCTGCCTCTCCTTCACTCTGTGTAACTCTGACTTTCAAATAAGTAAATAAATCTTTAAAAAAAAAAAAAATCCCCTTATGCACCTGAAAGGCAGAGTGACTTCTAAGCAGTCTTGCCTTGCCCTCAAATAGGTCTGGGTTTCCACCCAGCACCACTGCGGTCTGAGAGCCACATGTCTTCAGGCAGCTGCTTTAACTGCTGGGCTTTTCTCAAGTACGAGGATAATGATGGTATTTCCTTGGATGTTTGTCAGGATTAAATGAGAAAATCCAATTTAACTTCTTAGCAGAGAGCCTCAACAAATGTTAAAAACAAAGTAACAATTTTTCAAATTGGATTTTCATCAGTTCCATGTTCAAAGTGCCTCTCGTAGAATGTAGCACTCGAGTATTTAATACACACATGGGAATTTATTTCAATTTCCAGTCTGCAAAGTTAGGTTTAGTGCAATCAAGCTCAATTATAATGCTTCCATATATTTTTAATGCACTGTGTTGCTATTATTGCTGAGTTACTCATGAGAGGATGCCAACTGTACCCAGTCTTCTGTAGTTAACCGTGCACGTCGTACAAGAGGAGGAACCATTTGATTTCTTCTAGAAGGAAGGAAAGACAGGAGGGGGAGCGACAAAGGAGGAAGAGCACGCATGGGGTTTTTCCACAGAAAGGCTAGCTCACTAATTAGGGTACTGAGAAAGGTCAAAAGCTCTACAGGCAACAGCCCGGCATGACAATGTCTAACACTACAATAACAAAGTTTTCAAAGAACTTCTCTTTAATCAAATAATTATAGGAATAATACACCATCTGGCCCAGAGAACAGTAAAAGTATTTCATTAAAGAAGAATAACTAGGAAATGCACTATTCTTTTACCATGTAAAAGCTCCACAGTTTTTTAATACAAAAAGAGAAAACTTTCCATTCTCTTTTCAGTTATCCATCCATATTGAATTTTTTTTTAAAGGTTTATTTAGGTGCCAGTGCTGTGGCATGGTGGGTAAACCGCCACCTGCAGAGCCGGCATCCCATATGGGCGCTGGTTCAAGTCCCCGCTGCCCCACTTCCGATCCAGCTCTCTGCTGTGGCCTGGGAAAGCAGTAGAGGTGGCCTCTGCACCCGCGTGGAAGACTGGGAAGAAGCTCCTGGCTCCTGGCTTCAGATTGGCGCAGCTCCAGCCATTGCAGCCATCTGGGGAGTGAACCAGTGGATGGAAGACCTCTCTCTTTCTGTTTCTCTTTGCCTCTCTGTAATTCTGCCTTTCAAATAAATAAATAAATCAGTTTTTAAAATGATGTGTTTATTGGCCAGCGTTATGGTATGGCGGGTAGGGCCTCTGCCTGTGAGGCTGGCATCCTAGGTCAGCCCTGGCTCTTGTCTCAGATGTTCCACGTAAATCCAGCTTCCTGCTTACTGCCTGGGAAAAGCAGTGGAAGGTGGCCCAAGTGCTTAGGCCCTTGCCATCCACATGGGATACCCGGATGAAGCTCCGTGCTCCTGGCTTCAGCCTGGTCCAACCCTGGCCATAGTAGCCATCTGGAGAGTACACCAGTGGATGAAAGATCTCTCTCTCTCTCTCTCTCTCTCTCTCTAACTCTGATTTTCAAATAAATAAACCTTTTTTAAAAAATAAATAAAATTAGGCCGGCGCCGTGGCTTAACAGGCTAATCCTCCGCCTTGCGGCACCGGCACACCGAGTTCTAGTCCCGGTCGGGGCGCCAGATTCTATCCCGGTTGCCCCTCTTCCAGGCCAGCTCTCTGCTATGGCCCGGGAAGGCAGTGGAGGATGGCCCAAGTGCTTGGGCCCTGCACCCACATGGGAGACCAGGAGAAGCACCTGGCTCCTGGCTTCGGATTAGCGAGATGCGCCGGCCGCAGCAGCCATTGGAGGGTGAACCAACGGCAAAAAGGAAGACCTTTCTCTCTGTCTCTCTCTCTCACTATCCACTCTGCCTGTCAAAAAGAAAATAAATAAATAAATAAATAAATAAATAAATAAATATAAAATTAAAGATCTATTTATTTATTTAGAAAGTTGGAGTTACAGAGAGACAGAGGGAGAGACACAGAGAGAGAGAGATCTTCCATTCTCTGGCTCACTCCCCAGGTGGCTGCAAAAGGCAAAGTTGAACCAGGCCAAAGCCAGGAACAAGGAGGGGGATCAGAGGTGGAGCAGCTGGGACATGAACGGGTGCCCAATCGGGGTGCCAGCGTAGCAAGCACTGGCTTAATCTGCCACAGCACGATTCCATCCCCATATTTTATTTAAACAGTCACAATTCCGCAGCTCGTGGCTATCTAGGCAGTGAACTGACTTAGGGTGAATTCCTTGTAAAGGTGAATTTCACACTTCTAAACTCTGGCTTGAGGCTGACTGTAGGCCTAGGGGTTAAAATAACACTCGGGTGCCTGCATCCCATCTCTGACCACCTGGGTTTAAATCCTGGCTTCATCCCTGACTCTAGCTTCCTGCTGCTGCACACCTGGGAGGTGGCCGATGACGGCTCCAGTATGTGGGTTCCTACCACCTACCTGGGAGACCCGGATGAATTCCTAGCTCCCCAGTTCTGCCCAGGGACTGCCGGCATTTGGGGAGTAACCAGTGGGTGAGAGCTCTGTCTCTCTTTTTGTCTCTCTGCCTTGTAAAGAAAATACATTTTTTAAATAAATAGTTAAATCAGCTTTTTGTTGCTTAAAATAGATGAGAGGGCTGTGTGGTGGTACAACCGGTTAAGCCACTGCTTGGGACACACACATCTCGTATCGGTGTATCTTGGTTCAAGTCTTACCTCCACTTCCGATCCAGTTTCCTGCTAGTATGCCTGGGAGGCAGTGGACAATGGCTCAAGAGCTTGGGCCCCTGCCACACGCATGGCCTGGATGGAATTTCTGACTCCCGGCTTTGGCCTGGTCTAGCCCTGATACTTGCAGCATTTAGGGAGTAAACCAGTGGGTGGCATCTTTCTCTCTCTACCCCTGCTTTCAATAAATAAATCCATCTTTACATATAAAAAGTTAGGGCTAAAAATTGTATTTGCTGGAGTTTCTGCAAATTTGGAATATTTGTTTTCTCTCCTAATATTATTTTCCCTAAAGCCCCAACAACATAGATTTAAAAAAAAAAAAAAATGACTTAAACTTGTCAAACAGAACTCAAGCCTTAAGAATTAATGTAGGAGCAGGCATTCAGCTTAGTAACTGATACGTCACTTGATTGACATGTCTCATCCCATATGGGTGCCTGGATTCCAGTCCTGGCTCCGTTTCTGATTACAGCTTCCAGCAGGCGAAGCAGCTCAATAGGCTAATCTTCCGCCTGCGGCGCCGGCACACCAGGTTCTAGTCCCAGTCGGGGCGCCGGATTCTGTCCCGGTTACTCCTCTTCCAGGCCAGCTCTCTGATTACAGCTTCCAGTAATCTAATTAGTAGAGACCCTGGAAGGCAGCAGCAATGGCTCAAGCAGTTGGGTCCCTGTCACCCACATGGGACATCTGGATCGCAGGCTCCTGTCTTCAGAATTATTGTTTCAGACATTTAAGGAGTGAACCAACAGAAGAGATCTCCCCCTCTAGCTTTCCCTCCTTCTCTCTCTCTTTGCCTTTCAAATAAATAAAACAATAAACAATTTTTGGAAACTAATTAATACAGCAGAAGGGTTAAGAATCTGGTCTGCATTTGACCCACAAGTGCTAGCTTCTGTTATCATTTTAATTTCATTTTATTTGCTTGAGAGAGAGGGAGAGAAATCTCTCATTTGGTGGTTCACTCCCACAACAGCCAGGGCTGGGCCAGGCCAAAGCCAGGAGACTGTAACTCATTCCTGGTCTCCCTTGTGGGTGGCAGGGACCCTAAACTACAGGAGACATCATCAGCTGCCTCCAGGGTGTGGGGAGCAGAGCTGGGACAGGAAGCCAGGCACTACAATATGGGGTGCAGTTGCCCAAAGCAGCAGCTTAGCCACCACACCAAACGCCCTCTGTCCACGTCCAGGGTTTTAGGCAGTGGAGCAGGACAGACTGACAATGGAGCAGTTCGCTCTTTTAAATGCATCAGCTTGCATGAAATCACAGGAGCTTTGAGTCATGCACAATTCTGGAAAATGTGAGACAAGCAAAAGTCAACTCTAGTCCTACGTTCCCAATTTGTCAAGCATAAGCTATCTGTGTGCATTGCTGTGTGGGACACACCGAACAAGAGACTCCCGGGCTGGGGCACTGTAGCCTTGCTTAACAGGTGCTCTCCTCGAATCCTCACCTCCTGGAGTCGCCGAGCCCCTTAGTGATGGGAGATTTCAGAGAAAAAGTCCACACGCATTCCCTAAGTAAGCTGCACCTTGCATTCCCCGTCCAGCAGGAACAGCGCTGTTGATTTCCTCGTGGTGGGCCTCCGTCTGCCATCGGTTACAGACCCCAAGGTGCCACCAGCTTTCACACTGGGTGCCAGGACCTGGATGCAGTCCTTTGCCCCTCCCCCACCTTGGGAATGTCCCAAATACGTCCTGGAACGGAGGAAGAAGTAACCCAGGTGCACATTTGTGCCGAGTCCCCTGCCTTCCCTTCCCATTCTGACCTTGTCATTTCTCCTGATAGGAAACACGGCGCACCTCCCAAAGGCGCCTCGGAAAACACTGATCCGTTTTTGCGCAGGAGCTGGTTCCGAGATGTCCTCCTGACCCCGCCTCCCTGTAGCCAGTGCTGCTCAGTCACTCAAAGGCGTTTCCCTCCTGAAAAACCAGCCACCTTCCTGTCACCGGAGGAAAGAGCCCAGGCGCCAGCGGCTCCTCCACGCTGCCTAAACTCAGGGCCAGCCCGGGATCCTGCCCACGCCGGCCACGTGCTGCCCTGTGGAAATGCGTTGGGGTTTCAGAATTTCCGGGTAAACGGTTCTTTGCACAAAGGCTCTCCAAACTGGCCTTGGGGAAGCCGTTAGAGAGAGGCACCGTCGCGATTCTGACACGGGATATTTTCTCCTTCTTCCAATGCACACTTAAACGGCTCTCCTTACCACTGTATTGTCAGCACTATCATTAGCCCGATTTAAACAATGTGGCCATAACTAAACCAGATTATCTATCTGGATTTAATCTGGGGGGGGGGGGGAGGGTGGAGGACAAAGAAATCCATTCAATTTGCTCTGAAACCCAATTGAATGCATACACAGGAATGGGGAAAGTCCACCGGGCGGGTAACTTTCACACAATCACGGGACTTTCAGAAGCACAGTACGCCCAGGAACAGACGCCCTTGCCACTACCGTTTCTCATTTACAGTTCTTGCTAAGGTCTCAGGGCTGCTTCCCCGGGAAGGGACTGAGCAAACTGCTTTGTGCACCACAGCTGCTCCTGTATCCCTTCACCCTCCCTAAAGGCTCCACACTGGCATCTTTAATCAAGATATAAATATAGCCCAGTGTTCAATAAAAACAGCTCACATGCAGAATGCCCAACTTCTGTCTAATGGCAGACAGTGCGAGCAACGACACCAGGGTGTGTCTACTCGTCAGGAGCTCGCCAGGAGACTGGCAAAGCACCAGTCTGTTCAAAGGACCCATTTTCTCCCCCACCCCTTCACATTTGGGTTTGACGAGGCTAAGTGTCTATATATCTTTAACATTCCAGTTGTTAAAAAAAAACATTCATTTAACACAATCCAAGTCTTAGGTTTGTTTATTTTTCTTAGTATTTAATATCCATCTGTTCGAGCGTTCTACTCACCCTTCACTTTCTGTTTAATGCCATTAATTGTAATCTTGTTCTGCCTGCTTTAAGCTGCTCCTGTCGGCAGACATACAAGGGAGATTGGAAAGAAGCAGCATATTTATCAAAGGAAGGGAAAAAATGCAGCCAATAAAGACGGCACTAGCGCATACTGGATATATAAACTGTTCTTCCTGAAAAGACAAATGATTTGGTAATGAATAGATCCTTTAGGCCATAAAAAATCCATTTATTTTCTTTTGAATGTGAATAGAAGAGATTTGCATTTTTCCTGCGCAGTTACACTTAAATTAAAATGCAGAGCGTGAGGCGAGCATACAATCACACTAAATAATAACTCGGGCTTACTGTATTATTCATAAAAACAAAATTAATCGTTTGGGGGAGGGAGGTACTGTGGTAGGAAAATGCACCTTGACACCAAACACCAACAGTTGGAAGAAGGAAACGCTGCGGGGCCAGGAATGGGCGACCCAAGTCTGGCATTTAGTCTGAGGTTACTCAGGGACGCGGGGGCCTTATTCTTGCATGGAGTTTTCAACCTCTGAAGTGTCTGCCTCCCTGCCTGCAGAGTTCCCACCTCCTCGTGTGTTGATGTCTAATTATTGGCAGAAAGACAGGCCGCAGTCCTTTTTTATTTCTTTCTCCTTAAAGGAGGATAGAATCAAGATGTGGTGTTTTCAAAAAAAAAAAAAAAAAATCGCACTGCAAGTACTTGTCTTTCTGGGGCCGGCTGGCAGCGCCCCTGGCCGGGAACAGGAAGTGGTGGAACAACTCTCGGTCAGCTTTCGTCTCCGCCTCTGCCGCGGCCTCCCTCCCCCACCCCACGTGCTCGGGAGAACGTCTCCCCGCGCCTCGGGCTGCGCTCCACCTGCACGCAGTCCGGAGTTTGCGGAGTTGCGTCGGCGGGTCTGGCGGAGGCTGAGGACAAAGCGCAGGCGAACTAGTCGGTGTCGTTGCGGGAATAGTCAGAGATAAGAAGATCTCCAACGTACACATTCCAGGCTTTAACGGGGGGCGTGGCAGACTCCAGTGCCTACAGGGGCCCGGCTGGGAGCCGCAGGGAGGCCGGCAGCCGAGCGGGGGCTGCAGAGAGCGGAGGGACGCGGCAGCCAGGGGAAGCGGGGCAGGTGGAGCCGTGACGCAGGTGGCCAGGTGGGGGCTGCGGCAGTCCAGGCGGGAGGGGCGGATGTTCCTGGCCGGAGCCCTCTATTGCCTCTGGCCTGGACTTGGCACTTGGTGTGGCCAGAGCTCACATTTTGTGGAGGAGAGTCAGAAATCCAGGTTTTTATGTAAGCGCTTACTTTAGGGAACGTTGGCAACTATTTCAAAATGTTGACATACCACTGGAGCCCAATGAAACAGGGCTGCAGGCTGACACCGCTCTTGTCCACCGGTTTGCTGTCTGCTTTTGGAGAACATGAAAATGCAGGAAAGGATTCTTTAAAGCGTACAGCTACGCCAGCAGTTACCTAGAAATAGTTCTAGATAACTGGCTGATAAACTGATAGGACCCGCACTTGACTTCCTAACTTTGTCATAAGCCATTTTATCCGCCAGTTATTTTTTATTGAATGCATTATATAGTTTGCTCTTGTCTGGGGACAGATTCACCATTAGCAACCCATTCTTGAGGCTGACTATGCCACAGCAGGTTAAGCAGCTGCCTGTGGCACCGGAATTCCCATATGGGTGCTGGTTCCAGGCTCCAACCCGTTTGGAGAGTGAACCAGTGGATGGAAGACCTCTCTCTGTCTCTGTCTCTCTCTCTGTAACTCTGCCTTTCAAATAAATAAATCTTAAAAATTCGTTTGGATACTTGCAAAGAAATCTGAGAATTTGAACGACAGTATTTGCTCCGAAATGAAGTTTTTATGGCACATTATATAATTAAACGATTGATACAATAAACTTTTATCTACTTGAAAGGCTCATTAAGGATTTCCCAAAAGCTGGAAAATACGATGACTTCTCTCATTTGTGCTTGTGTCACAGTGTGGACCCCCCCGAGCTGACCTCCGAGCTGCTCCAGCCCCCAGTTAATCCCTGGAAAGGGGGGTGCCTGTTTGTTTACCTTCTGGCATCGCCTGGACAAAGGGAAAACCAACTGGTTTTCTGTACTGGAGGCATTGTTCCTACAGAGATCCACTCACAACAGTATTACTTTTGTCTTTCTATTAAAATTAATCTTTTTCTCATTAACGTGGAGACCAGGAGTCGTCTCATAAATGATTTTAAGATTGCAGCCATGAAAAGAAGCAGTGCTTGCCCACTTGCAAAGAAGGGAGTTTGGAAGCCGCTCCGTAAAGCAGCTGGGCAAAGCAGAGAGAAGATCCAGCCCCATCTTGCCCTGAGGAGAGCAACTCCGCTCAGAAGTGAGAGGCAGGGTCCACAAGGCCGGATGCAGAAGCGTTCCCAGTGGCCAAGTACCTGCTGCCCCTCACAAGCGGCCCGGGGGTTCCCTACCCTGTGGCCCAGCCACACAGTGGAACATTTCCACCATCAACCAAGATGATGCGACCTTCGCTTATGACTGCGAAGGTCAGGGGCACCCCACGCAGAATCCTCCTATCTGCGGCCAGTCGCTGTGAGCGTGAGGCGCCTCTAGGATGATGTGAGGGGATCCTAGGTGACGTTAAATCACTCTGTACGTAAAGCTAAACACAATGGTGAGGAATCCGAGACACAGCAGCAGAGGCGCTGCGTTAAGTGCTGAGAGGAATGAGAAAAAGAAAAGCATAAATAAAAAATGAATGATAACTTTCTCAATTAAATCCGAGCCTCGACTCCACACGGAGCGCCAGCCCCGGCTGCGTGGTCCGGAGGTGAGCGGACCCTGCCCGCGGGCGTGGCTGGAAGGGGGCAAGCGCTCGCCGCTCCCCGCTCCCCGCCACTGTGCGCCGGCCACCAACTGCGCCTTTGCCCGTTCCGGCTCCCGCTAGCCACGCACCAGGCCCTGCGCCGTTTGCAATGGGCTGTCGCAGCCGCATCTGCATCCAACCACAACAATCGGTTGGAAAACGAGTGAGCTGGAGCCTCCCGGGGATGCGCGCGCCCCGGGTCCCCTCCCGCTCCCAGGACACGGCGTTGGCTTTCCAGGCTGCGGGCCGCGCCGTCCCCAGGTCGCAGGGTACACGACGCCAGCAGACGTCCCCTGGGCAAGCCCGCAGCAGGGCTGGGTTCCAGAACGCCAGACTGGTTCCTTCCAGCGTCTTGAATACAGAAACAGGTGCTGTGGATTCTCCAGGGAGGAGACTAAGTCTCCATTTGATGGCCACGGAATGAGCCCCTCCCCCAAAGAACAGCTCAGTTCCCCAGAAGGATTCTAGTACCTCGCTTTTGAGACAAAAACCCTTCATTCTCCATCCCCTTTTGTTTCAAATATTCTATTTCCTCCTAACCCAGGCCTGATTTTTCATTCCTTTTTATTTTCCTTTAATTCTTTCATTCCTTTCTTGCCCCAACCAGTGGTGTGCAAACTTTATGATATAAGGAACCATTCAAAATAAATGAAATGTTTGAAAAAGGTGTATAGAGTCATTCGAAATGAAATAGCTTTATTGCGTTGGGTGGGGAATCGTTTTATGACTTAATTTACCTACCGGGATGGATTCTAGGAGTGGTGATTCGGAGCAGGAAACTGACACGCAGTGCTTAGTTCAGGATGACATGTTACCACACACTGGGTGTGTGTGTCCCTTCTCCCGGTCCAGGGACTGCAACTCCACGATCAGCGGGCGGCAGAGTGGAATTTAGGGCAGGGGCTCTTGCGGGCTGTGGACAGCTCACGTGGTAGAAAGGGGCAGGCCAGCTCCATGGCCACCCCTCATAAGGACACACTGCCCCCATTCCTGAGGGCTCCACCCTGGTGACTGTCACCACCGAAAGGCCCCACCCCTCTAATTCCCTCACCCTGGAGATGAGATTTCAACAGATGGATCTGGAGGAAACGCGACCATTCAGAGTCCGCAGCCCGTGCCCAGCGTCGCCCAAGTTGACCACACTGCCGCTGTGAGATGGGCCCACTAGCTCCCTCCTTTGACAGAGAGGAGAATAAAGGTCCGGAACAGTTCAGGGACCTGCACAAAGTCACACAGTGGTAGGCAGTGGGACAAAGATAAGAACCCAGCCCTGCTGACCCAAAAGTTCAAAGTCCAAGCCAGAAAAGCTCCCAGGGAAGCTAGCCGGGGCCCTGCAGAGCAGCGCTCCCTGGGCAGGGATTCAGCTTCCCCTGGGCAGTGATGGACCGCACAGGGTCTCAGTGAGCAGGACACAGGAGCACCACCCCGGTTGGTAAAAGCCTGCAGCAGTGAAGTCGGCCCTGTCCGGGAAAGGCGGGCAGGAGCTACCCCAACCTCAGCTGTGTCCACTTCCTCAGATCACCCCAGGAGGCATCGTCCGTGCCACCATTCTTCCCACAACTGCATCTTGAGGATCTAGGAGGCACTTGGAGAAGCTCATGGAGGAGCAGGCATTTGGTGCATGAGTTAAGATGGTGCTGGAACACCCGCCTCCCATATCGAAGTACCTGGGTTCGGATCCTGGCTCCCCTCCCAGTTCCAGCTTCCCCACCACCCTGGGAAGCAAGTGCTGATGGCTCGGTATAACTTTGCAATCTAAACTCACCCTGTGAGTGAGCTCCTGCAGCGTTTGTTCTTCTGTGCCTGGCTATTTCCCTTAAGGGAACCTCTCAAGGTTCACCTGTGTTGTTGGATAGAATAACATTTTATTCTTTTCTTTGACCCAATAGTGTTCCACAGTGTGTGTAGGCGGTTACCTCATTTTAAAATCCATCCACCTGGAGGGGAACGCTGGAACAGTGGTTATCAGAGGTGGGGGAAGGCAGGGACATGAAGGTGGGGTGAGATTAGTCAGTGGATACTAAGTGACAAAGGGAAGGGAACAGGGGCCAGCGTTGTGGGACACTGAGTTAAGCCATCCCCTGAGATGCCAGCATCCTATATAGGCGCCTGCTCTAGCCCTGGCTGTCCACTTCTGATCCAGCAACCTGCTAATGTGTGTGGGAGAGCAGCAGATGGTGGCCTACGTAGTTGAGCCCCTACACCCATGTGGGAGACCCAGATGGAGTTCCAGACTCTTGGCTTTGGCCCGGCCCAGCCTGGCTGTTGCAGCCATCTGGGGAGTGAGCCAGTGGACAAAAAATCTTTCTCCTTCTCTCTCTGTAATTCTGCCTCTCAAATAACTAAAATCTTTAAAAAAAAAAAAATTTTTTTTTTGAGAGGCAGAGTTACAGACAGAGAGACAGAGAAAAAGGTCTTCCATCCACTGGCTCACTTCCAAATGGGCACAACGGCCAGAGCTGGGCTGATTCAAAGCCAGGAGCCAGGAGCTTCATCTGGGTCTCCTATGCAGGTGCAGGGGCCCAAGCACTTGGACTTTCCTCTGCGCTTCCCAGGCCATAAGCAGAGAGCGGGATCGGAAGAAGAGCCAGC
The DNA here is from genome assembly GCF_033115175.1 of Lepus europaeus. Taxonomy (NCBI): domain Eukaryota; kingdom Metazoa; phylum Chordata; class Mammalia; order Lagomorpha; family Leporidae; genus Lepus; species Lepus europaeus. The sequence goes on along the minus strand of NC_084836.1, from coordinate 117,925,446 downwards.
ACACAAACCAGCACCACAGGCATAGGTTTAGCGTACTATGCCACAGCGCCGGCCCCTGAATAAAATCTTACAAAAAAAAAAAAAAAGAAGAAGAAGAAGAAGGAACCAGTTCTCATGTTCTGTTGCACAATAGGGTGGCTGTAGTTAACAATAATGTCTCATATTTCAAAATAGCCAGAAGAAAGGATTTTGAATTTTCTAACCAGAAAGAAATGATAAATATCTGAGGTGATAGACAAGCTAATTCCCCTGATTTGCTCATTTTACAGTGTATACATGAACAGAAACATCATACTGTAGCCCACACATATCTACAATCATTACATAGCAATTAAAATTGCACAGTTAAGCTTAGAATGTCTAAAAAATACATAGGGTTTGAAAGTAATTTTAAAGTTCTTCAAAAATGAGCTATGGAGTGGTCCTTGTGTCCCAGTGGGCTAAGCTGCTGTTGGGTTCCCTGGCTTCCCAAATCGGAGTGCCTGAGATCCAGCCCCACCTCTGCTTCTGAGCCAGCTGCCTGCTAATGCGCACCAGCAGGCAGCCCACGATGGCTGCAGCACTCGGGTCCCCGCCACCCACGTGGGAGACTCCCGTGGAAGTCCTGGCTTTCTGGTCTGGTGGACCAGACGAGCTCTCTGCCTCTGTTTCCCTGCCTTTCAAATAAATTACAGTAAACAAAGGAAATGTTTCGAAAACATTTTTAAAAATGAGCTGTAGTAGTTTTTCTGGTGGATAAGTCCCATCAACTGTGACTGCCGGTCACAGCAATGACAATTTGACAACGGCTCAAGTGGGGGCTGGTTTGTGTCTAGTCTGTGAGGCACAGACACACGTCATCATGTGCGGGCTCACGTGGTTCTCTGATGCAGGCTGTATCGTTAGCTTCATATCATTGGGGAGGAGACTAACAGACAGAAAGCTTAAGACATTTGCTTGTAAAAGATGGCAACTCTTAAATAAAGTCGGAGTTTGGGTCTGGCGCCATGGTTCACTTGGTTAATCCTCCACCTGTGGCTCTGGCATCCCACATGGGTGCTGGGTTCTAGTCCCGGTTGCTCCTCTTCCAGTCCAGCTCTCTGCTGTGGCCCAGGAGGGCAGTGGAGGATGGCCCAAGTGCTGGGGCCCTGCACCCGCATGGGAGACCAGGAGAAGCACCTGGCTCCTGGCTTCGGATCAGCGCAATGCGCCAGCCGCAGCGGCCATTGGAGGGTGAACCAACGGCAAAAAGGAAGACCTTCCTCTCTGTCTCTCTCTCTCTATCCACTCTGCCTGTAAAAAAAAAGAAGAAGAAGAAGAAGAAGAAGAAGGGCACTTGGTCTAAGAAGCCACGTGGGACACCGACCTCCCATGTCTGAGTCCCCGGGTTCCAGCCTGAACTCTGCTCCTCGTTCCAGCCTCCTGCTAACGCACACCCTGGGAGGCAGCAGGTGACGGCTCAAGTGCTTGGGTCTTTGCCACACACATGGGAGACCTGGATGGAGTTTCTGGCCTCAGCTGTTACAAGCATTTGAGGGGTGTCAACAGGTGGAAGATCTCTATTTTTCTCTGTCTCTCTCTCTGCATTTAAAATAAAACTAAATTAGTAAAAACTTTTTTAAAAAGTCTGTGTGTGTGTCTCTCTCTGCCACTCAAATAAATGAAGCTAAATGAAATTAAGGTAAAATTTTTTAAAATAACGTAAGCTTTATTATTATTCAACATACGATCAGTCCTGACGCCCTCTCTCTGTGGTCATTTTGTCGTTGGTAAGGCATAGTATTTTCGGTAGCCTGACAGAAAATGGGCATCTACAACATGGGGAAGTGACACTAGGGTTGATACAGGACCTCCAGTTAAATTTGACTTTCAGGAAACAACAGAGATTCTTGAGCATGATTATGTCCCGAGTGCCGCAGCTTGCCTTGGCTGGGCTCCGTCCGGCAACTCCAGCCGTGGCAGAGTCCCTCCCCCGTGTTTCCGCGCTTCGTGTCTGCCAGACTGAGCTAATCTGCTGGTATATTAACTAGTTTCACCTAAACCCTCCTTCTCCAATGACTGCACTTCATTAGCGTTATTTTCATGCCCTAGTGTGGCTCACAGGGCCTGAGCCCAGGCCTCCAGACACCTTGCAAACTGTACTGCTATTGCTCTCTGGGATCTTGAGGCCATGCAGCGAGGAAGCGAGGTGCCCTGTCAGGAGCTGAGCGATGGCATGGCTCACTCCCCCACGGCTCACTCCCCCACGGCTCACTCCCCCATGGCTCACTCCCCCAAATGGCAGCAAGGGCCAGAGCTGCACCAATCTGAAGCCAGGAGCCAGGTGCTTCTCCTGGTCTCCCATGTGGGTGCAGGGCCCAAGCACTTGGGCCATCCTCCACTGCCTTCCCAGCAGCACATTAGTAGGGAGCTGGCTCGCAAATGGAGCAGCTGGGACTCGAACCGTTGTCCACATGGGATGCCGGTGTTGCCGCAGGTGGCAGCTTTACCCACTACGCCACAGTGCCGGCCTCTGAGCAAGTGCGTGGAACTGAGACAAGCTGCCGCTGTGAGGACCAACCAGCAGTCACGTGAGCCAGGCCATCTTTGCCCACGGGAGACCAGCCTGTGACCCATCCAGAATAACACAGCCTACCAGCAAGCACTGTTGCTATTCCAGGTGGTGTGTTACCCAGCAAGGGCTAAGGGATACACTCAGTAAAGATACCTAGTTGGCCAGACCTTGTATAGCCTGAAAAACAAAAACAAAATTATTGCCACTGTCTGGAGCACCTCCCCAGCCTTTTGGAAGAAGGGGAAACATTGTATCTAATTACTTGAGCTTTCTGTTCTTGACTTTTTTGTTTGGAAGATTTATTTGACTCCTAACATTCCTCTGGTGCTCATGTCTCCTTCAAGGTCATATAAATATGCTCCGAGCTGTGGTTCCACATCTGAAAGATGCAAAGTGGTAGCAAAGAGACGGCCGAGGTCACCAGCTTGACACCACCTACTCCCCCCAAACCCACTCCCCCTTTGTACCATAGCTGAGGTTACCCGAAATCTCTGTGTCCACAAAACCACCTCCCAGAATTGGCACTGGCTGCAAATACCCAACATGGCTGATGACCGTATCTCTGGGGTGACCTACTGGGGACAGCGTTACAGTAAATGACCATGGCTGACCCTCCTGTCCCCATCCTGCACCTGACTCCATGACATCCCCAAGACTTTCCAAAAAGACAAGAAAATGGGCAGCTCTCCAACCCCACCTCAAACACCACATTGCTCCGGATCATAAAGGAGGGGTGACCCCAACCTCAGAGGGCACAGCTCACTCTCGAGTGCCTGCTTTCTCTTTGCTACTCCCCTGCTAACCTATGGGCACATCTCCTCTTCAGATTCTTTCTGGGTCAGAGACAAGAACCTGGACACATCCACAGATATTTGGAAATACTTGGGAAAATATTGCATTTTGTCATTTCTTTCTCATCATTATTCCCCAAAGGAGACAGCAGGACAACTATTTAGAGAGCATGGAGATTGCATAAGGAATTGTAACATAAACAAGACAATGTGCACAGGTTAAACGCAAGCACCATGCCATTTTAGACAGGAGATTTCCAGGGGAGTCGTACTAGAACCGACCTCCTGAAGCTACCAGAGAACAGCTGTACTTCCTTGTTGTTTCTTCTTTTACAAAAAGACCTGGTGCATTTTACACACATGGCTAATTACAGGGGTGGTGTGTGCACAAGCAAAACTGTGGTTGGAAACTTTGAAATGAGCATTCAAGTGGCCACCTAAGTGTTCAGATGAAATGGTTAGCCATCCTACCGCCACATTGTAAATGCAGGAGAAATTTCTCCCACAACTTTTCACGGTCTGAAAGGGTGTCTAAAGTTCAATCCACACAGCAGTGGCTGGGCTGCGCACCATGCACTCATCAGCACATTGACTGAATGCTTACTGTGTGCAGGACACTCAGCCGGGTCTGTAAGGCAGAAGGCACCAGGACAGAGCTGGTCCCTGGCATTAGGAAGCATTGTGGCTAAAGAAAACACACACACACACACACACACACTGGAATATTATTCAGCTATAAAAAAGAATGAAATTCTAACATTTGCTGCAAAATAATTGGAACCGAAGCACTGCATGTTGAGTGAATTAGCCAGACACACGAAGACAAACACCACACGTTCTCCCTAATATGCAGGGGCTAAAATTAAAATTAAAAAAAAGAAGAAGAAGAAAGAAGTGCCTGAGTGTGTCAGTTTTGCAACGAATATTTTCTCAAACTTTGTTTCAAGTATTTGTCAAATTCATAAGAAGTGTTTACTAGAGTTTTAATGATTTTGTGAGTGTTTTAGAATTTACTTTTTATGAGGGAAATTTAACATGTTTTCCTTTGATTATTGTATATAGCCCTTGCCTATTTTCCTGCTGGGCTATGGATTTGTAACTTTCTATTTCTTGAACTCTTTATTGAGAGGAGCCAACAATCCTTTGTCTATAATATAAATTAAAAATATGCTGTCTCAAGTAATTTTTAAATGTTGATAACTACTGCAAAGTTGCTATTTCAAAAGGTTATATCTTGTTGAAATGGATGAAAATGGCCATTAAAGTAATCTTTCTATTGATAAAAATATGTAAAAAGAAAAGAAAAATACGGACACACACACACAAAGAATAGATTGAGCTTTGGAGAGGCGTGGGCTCTGTGACACAGGATATGGCTGCCTGAGGCTAAGCCTCACATCCAGTGCAACTGGGAGAATTGGAGCCATCATCCCCATAACTCAGGTTATTGAATGCAAGTCACTCAAAAAAGAAAAGAAAAGAAAAAAGAAAGAAAACCACAGCTTTTACTTGGAGTATTTAGATGACTGTCCCAATTTCCCCCTTCCCCAAGCTCAGAACGGGGAGGGCCATTGCTGTACAGATTGCTTCATGCATTCTAGAAATCATTTTGGAGCTCTGTTTCATCTCAGGCCTTGTCCTGCAAGCTTGGGATACAGCAGGGACACAGGACACACACCCTGCCCTCGTGGAGCCCACGGCACTGTCAGGGAGACAAATGCATGGGGCGTGAGGTAATAATGAGCGCAGTGTGGAAGCATCCACACATCCCATCCCTTCGATGACGCCACACAGATGTTATTTTACTGTGCTACTGCCAAGTACTCCCAGCGCACTCCGAAGCATCTTTTATTTTTTTAAAGAAAAGCCAGTACGAATCACGACTTGGTCTTTATGAAGTTGAGATGGACAAGTGTATGTTGAGCCCTCGCCAGCACGGGAGGAGAGCAAGGTGAGCCACACCTGGCCTGCCCCCACGGAGCAGCAGAGTCACCGAGGAAGCTCAACACCCACAGCGCCGCAGCCCTTTGGGGAGATCACCCAGGCATGGCTACCGCCTGGAAACTTCTGCATTGCCTCTTGACAGGAGGAGTTGGGCTGAGGAGGAGCTACCTGGCCAACGGGCTGGCATCTGCAGGATGTCAGGGGTGGGAACCGGGAGAGAGGGACAGAGAGGGACAGCTACCAGCTCTTTGTCATTCCCAGATCATAAAGGGTGAAGCGAGTTTTCCCATAAGGATGCACCCACCCAGCCAAGATGCAAAGTGTTTCTGTAGCAAATCCAGAGGTTGGGATGCCAAAGTACTCGCTTTCATCTTGACAGATGAATTTAACAGAAAAAATAAAAACATCTCCTTCGCTCTCCTGGAAATCTTTTTCTGCTCTTCCAAAGCTTTTAAGCAAAATGCCTCTTTGCTGTGGAATCTGTGTTACCGGTGTGTTTTAATAGAGGATCTCTCCTCAAGAGAGGAAAAGTAAGATCTAATCAGACAATGAAATCTGTGAGGCTTGAAAAAAAAAAAAAAAAAAGAAAGCACCCTTCTTTGAGCCACATCAAATATATGAAAGAGAAAATACTTCATTTAAATGCTAAAAACTAACACAAAACAGCTTGAGAGGGAATAGCCTTGGCTGGATAAGCGAAGCCACATGTTGATCTGATGCCTCTGAGACACAGCTAAAGGTCACCCACGGACAAACATCTCCTCCTGCACAGAGGGGCCGAGTTGCTGTCAGTACTTTTGACCACTGTAGGGCAGGTGCTCCAGCCCCGGACAAACCAGAAGTCCCCATGGCAGGAAGGGGCTGCGCCACAAACATGAAACTTCAGACCTAGGGAATGTACCACCCTGGATCTCAGCTGTTTGTGCCTTGAAGACAGACTAAATAACTGTTGGAACCCTTGCTGAGTCAAAGCCCATACCCCTCAATGGAAGTGGTGTTACTCAAAATTGCAAACACCCGGGTGGGCAGGTAGCCTCGTGGTGAAGGCACTGGTTAGAATGCCTGCATCCCTACTGAAGCGTCTGCATTGCAGCGCGGTTTCCTGCCAGTGTAGACCCAGGAAGCAGCAGGGATGTCTTGTAGTTGGGGCTCTGCACTTGCGTGGAGTGAACCAGAGATGGCAGTGCTCGCTATCTGCCACTCTCAAATACGTAAATAAATAAACAAAAATGTAGGGGCCGGTGCAGTTCAAGCCACCGCCTACAATGCCAACATTCCATATGGGCGCCAGTTCGAGTCCCAACTGCTCCACTTCCGATCCAGCTCCTTGCTAATGGCCTGGGAAAGCAGTAGAAGATGCCCCAAGTGCTGGGGCCCCTGCACCCACGTGGGAGACCCAGAGTCAGTCCCAGGCTCCTGGCTTCGTTTCAACAATTTTGGGAGCAAACCAGCAGGTAGAAGATTCTCTCTCTCTCTCTCTCTCTCTCTCTTCACTCTGTTTCTCTCTCCTCTCTCTAGCTCTGCCTTTCAAATAAATAAATCTTTAAAAATAAACAAACAAAATTTACAACAAAAAATATGAAAACACAGCCTCCTTTCTGCTCTGAGCATCTTCACTTCCCCCGGGGCCCCCAGGCTCGAGACAGAGGCTTGGGTGTTGCAGTCTGTGTTGGGTCTTCCAGCAGCTGCGAAGTTTCACCGTAACCCTCTCCAGGCGGGGAGAGGGAAGCGACTTTGTAAAATGCCGCGGGTACCAAATCCTTTCAGAAAAGACTTCAAAGTCTTCCCCCAGAAGGGAAATGGCATCTAGAAAGCTTTTCTCAGAATGAGAAAGAAAGAAATTGTTTGATTTGAAAGAGCAGTCAATCTTAAGACTCAGACATGCAGATCAAAGATAAATTCATGTGAACCTCAGAGGCCATCTTTCCCAGTGGAACCTGAGTGACTTCGCTCTTGTCCACTCACTCAAGTAGTATGCTTACTGGAGGATCAAAAGAAAGAAGCCAGTCAACAGCCCAGAACTGCACGTGCTCTGCTGTCTCTTCATCTCTCTCTCTGCACTGACTCTCACACAAACCAGCATGCACACAGCAGCTACTGGCTGCCGCTGCGTGTTGGCACATGCCGGTCTCTGCACACTTGGGGGAAATCCGTGGGTGGGGGAGATGAAAAAATGGCTGAGAACAGGCCTAGGAGGAAAGCAGCTTGATCAGCCCCCATTCCTTCCTGCCCCGCCCACACCCTGAGACACTCTCTGGCCCCCCCACCCCCCACTTCCTGCCCTTTGCCCCCTGGCAGGTGAGCCCAGAGAGCCAGGGATAGTTAAGGAATCTTGGCGTACTTTGTTTATTTAAACGTTTATTTATTTGAAAGGCAGAACAGAGAGAGGTCTTCCATCCACTGGTTCACTCCCCCTGGTGACTGCAATGGCTGGGGCTGCGTCAGGACAAAACCAGGAAATGTATCCCAGTCTCCCACATGAGGGGCAGAGGCCATCTGCTGCTGCTTTCCCGTGCACATTAGAGAGAAGCTGGATCTGCACAGAAAGCAGATATGGGGTGTGGGTGCCCAAGGCAGCCACAGGCCAGCTCCTTCCCAGGGCTTTCTAAGGGGTCTCTAATGTACACACCAAGCGAGCAAGCAGAGAGGAAAAGTACCACTTTCAGATGTACATGACACCTGCTGGGGATGACTTTGGTAATTCCAAATGGCACACAGCTGTACATGATAATGTCTTAGAAATTAAGAAGCCTGCTGGAAGGATGAGCATTGTGGCAGCAGCAGGTTAAGCCAGAGCTCTGGATGTTGGATACCCACATCCCATGTTGGAGTGCTTAGGTTCGAGTCCAGGCTCCTCAGCTTCCAATCCAACTCCCTGCTCATGTGCCTGGGAGGCAGCTCACGTACTTAGATCCCTGCCACCCACCAGGGAGACCCGGATAAGTTCCTAGTTCCTAGCTTCAACCTGGTCCAGCATTTGGGGGAGTGAACCAGAGGACAGATGGAATCTCTCTCTCTCTCTCTCTCCCCTCCCTCTCTCTCTCTCTTCCTCTCTCTCTTTCTCTCTCCTCCCCCACCCCCACCTTTCAAATAAATAAAGCATTTTTTAAATCACATTTCACAGATGCTAGAACTGGGGTGTGGAGAGGTTGTCCAGGCCACTCCGAGAGGAGCAGGGATTCCAGGGAGAAAGCTGGAGGACCTCACCCCAGGGCGAACCTGGCTGTCACTCCCTGACCGCCTTGTAACTGGGAACCTCGGCATTTCACCCTGAATCGCCCACCTGTCTTATGCGGATGGCCCTTAGCAAGAGTGGGTGTTTAGGGCAAGAGCAAAAACATCCAATGCCCTCAGAGAAGGTGAGTAAGGATTTCCGGACACAGGGAAAATCTAGGGCGAGTTTACCTAGCTGGATGAGGATAGGTGGCAAGCCCAGGCCCATCCTGACACCCCACAAGTGCCCGCACAGGCTGCCAGGGCTCCCCGTGTCGTCACCACCACCACAACTCCAGTTCTCCCCACAGGCAATTTAGCTTTTGAACAGAATATCTTATAGGTTCTTTATTATCAGTAAGATGCTTAAGGATTTATTTTTCATTTTTTAAAGATTTACTTATTTATTAGAAAGGTAGATTTATAAACAGAGAGGGAGAGGCAGAGAGAGAGAGAGAGAGAGAGAGACTCTCCCATCCGCTGGTTCACTCCTCAAATGGCCACCAACAGCCAGGGCTGGGCCAGGTCAAAGCCAGGAGGTAGAAGCTTCTTCCGGGTCTCCCACGTGGGTGCAGGGGCCCAAGCACCTGGACCATCTTCTTCTGATTTCCCAGCCCCATTAGCAGGGAGCTGGATTGGAAGTGGAGTAGCTGGGACTTGAACTGGTGCCCATATGAGCAGCCCAGACTCAAATTGGCACCCATATGGGAGACCAGTGCTACAGGCAATGGCTTAACCCACCACACCACAGTGCCAGCCCTGCCTGCTTTCAGTTTAGAAAAATAATTCCTTTTCTTTTTTCTCCCTCTCTCTACCTCCCCTCCCTTCTCCTACAAAATGACCGAAGGTCCAGCCACTCAGAGTCCTGTAGGTGCCTCCGCCTGGAGGGCTCCAGGCCACAGCTATGGGTGGTGAGAAAAGGGATGCTCCTGAGGCTTGACCTCCCCAGCTGACCTCTTCCCAGCTTGCCCCCCCAACCTCAGGCTGCTGTTTGCTCTTCTGTACCACTGCCTTCCCAGCCCCTGCACAGAAAACAGGGTGGACAGAGGTGTGTGGTGGTGAACAGCAGGTGGACAGCAGGCGGTTCTGTCGCTGTTAGGGACACCCTCATCCCATATTTAGAGCACCTGGGTCAAGAACCAGCTTCTCTGCTTCCCGGTAATGCACAGCCCGGCAGGTAGCAGACGACAGCTCAAGTACTTGAGTCCCTGCTGCATGTGGGAGGCCCAGATGGAGTTCCAGCTCCCGGCTTCAGCATGGCCTAGCCCCAGCTGTCGTGCTCCCTCAGAGAGTAACCCAGTGAATGGAAGAGCGCGCTCGCTCTCCCTCCCTCTCTCTCTCTCTCAAATAAAATGAAAATAAATAAATACAAATAGGTATGGAAGAAATCTATGCCATGCTGGGCCCAACACCACTGAAATCCACTTGGGTGAATCTTCTAGAAGGGGACGACTGTCTTCTACATCTGTTCGTGGAGGTTGTGAACCCCTCTAGGGCTAGACCTCAGCTCCGCCTCTTCCTGTGGGTGGGCATTCAGTCAGCACCCATTTGTCCATGGAGCAGGTTTTAAAGTGCCCTGGCAACAGCAAAGAAAGTATCCTTCAAGGGGTGGGCGTTTGCTGGCTGGGATGTGCATGGCTCAGCGCCTGCTCCAGCCCCGGACTCCGGCTTCCTGCTAACGCAGACCCTGGGAGGCACGGTGGCGGCTCAAGTTCCTGTGTTCCTCCACCCACATGGAGGCCTGGATTGAGTTTCCAGTTCCAGCCCCAGCTGTAGGCGTTTGGGAGTGAGACTGTGTGTAGGAGCACTCACTCTCTCTCAAATAATAGTAATAATAATGAAAAGAAAAAATACTTGAGAAAGACACTGCAGGCTTACTCTACAGAGGACTTGAATTAAACTATCGCTTTGCTTTGCTTCACTTTCTTTGGCTGTTTGGGTTTGTTTGTTTTTGCCTTTGTCTCTGTTTTGGGCTGGAGAAGCCCTAAGTGTGTGTGCTGCCTGCCTCTGGCTCCCCTGCCCACAGGCCCAGGGCAGCTCCAGGGTCTGAACGGCAGCTCCCCGCTCTCTGCCGAAGGGCCTGCGCATCCCTTTTGCTGTAATTGGAAAAACACAAACCACTTTGCTCTCCTGAAATTATCATTCCAGTGACTTTAAGTAACCAAACTTTTCTGTAGGCAGCAGGAAAAAAAAAATTCACCTGCCTTTATTTCCCCAGCTTCCTAGAACTGGAGGGCAATTTACGACTGGACAAGTTCCCTTTTTTATTTTGTTGCTGTAAGTTAATGTGGTGCTTTCAAGTACTTCAGCAAGGCTTCTCTGGGTGGTGAGGCTTCTAGCTGACCTTGCCAAAGCCTTTACAAATGTGAAATCAATCAAGAAGTAGGGCTATGTAAATGGACTGCCTGGTTTTGTAGTTTCCCTTTCTCAGGGTTGGTATTTTCGGAAGATACCCATTAAGCAACTTGTTTCTGAATTAAAGTATTGCTCAATCTGTTTGGCTTCTTAAAGACTTGCCTTCCACCACCAGGCTATGTGCGTACGGCATCCTGGTTTTTGAGCGAGTCAGTAATGAACTTTTAAATTTCAGTCTACCAAGATGAGTCGATGTGATTGATTTATTAATTAGCGAAAGGCATCCTCTGAAATTACCTGGCATTAATCACAATTCATGCAAAATATATCCAATTAGTCTTCAGATGGAGGTTTGACAAACTACCCTTCCTGCAGAGACCACGGTCAGTTTTAATAACCCTGCTGGATAAATCATTAAAGTGCAGCCTGGAAGGATGAGAGGGTGAGGAGATTCCAACATGCGCTCCCGGCCTCGTGTTGGCGAAGCTGAAAACCGAGAGAGGGCTTCACAGCCAGCATGGCGAAGCTGAGAACCACGTAAAAAGGAGACAAGGAGGCGGGGCGGGGGCGGGGGGGGGTCAGGAAACAGGGTTCTGACAGTTCTGGGTGGGCCAGCCTCTGCTGCTACTTGCTCGCATTGGATTCTTCCGAGCCAGGGGCAGTGAGAGAGTGCGCAGGAAGCTCCAGTGGCCAGAGCCCAGCCTCCCAGCAAAGGACACCTAAACGCCTACCCAGGGCCAAAGGAAGCGGATCCACTGGGGAACTGACCGAGCTGCCCCTGGGCCCCTGGAGGTCCTCTTTTGCATGCTACAAAACCTGTGCCTGCAAAGTCATACTCACTCAGGTCACGTAGAATCGTGTCTTGGGCTAGCGTGGCACAGCGGGTTGAGGCATCCCACGTAGCAGCAGTTATCCACTTTGAATTCAGCCCCCTGCTAATGCGACCAGGAAAGCAGTGGAAGATGCCCAAATGCTTAGGCCCCTGCCACCCACATGAGACACCGGGATGGAATTCCAGGCTCCTGGCTTCAGTCTGGTCCAGCCTCAGCTGTTGCACCCATCTGGGGTGCTGGTGTGTACAGCCAATAGAAGATTTTCTCTCTCTCTCCCCCTCCCACCTTTCAAATAAATTAAAAAATTTGTTTAAAAAATCATGTCTTGGGCCAGCGCTGTGGCACAATGGGTTAACACCCTGGCCTGAAGCGCCAGCATCCCATATGGGCACTGGTTCAAGACTCAGCTGCTCCACTTCTGATCCAGCTCTCTGCTATGGCCTGTGAAAGCTGTGCAAGATGGCCCAAGTCCTTGGGCCCCTGCACCTGCATGGGAGACCCAAAGGATGCTCCTGGCTCCTGGCTTCGGATCTGGTACAGCTCCAGCCGTTGATGCCAATTGGGGAGTGAACCAATGGATGGAAGACCTTTCTCTCTCTCTCTCTCTCTCTCTCTCTCTCTCTGTGTGTAACTCTGAGTTTCAAACAAATAAATAAATATTTTAAAAAATCATGTCTACCAATGGACCCATTTTACAGATAAAAGAAACATAGGCCCGTGAGGCTAAGTTCAAAATTGTATGGCAAATTTAAGAGCAGAAACCAACGATCCTACAGCAAACTAAAATACTTCTCTCAGGGGGCCAGTGCTGTGGCATACTGGGTAAAGCCACCACCTGCAGTGCTGGCACCCCCTTATGGGCGCCAGTTCAAGTCCCAGCTGCTCCACTTCCTATCCAGCTCTCTGCTGTGGCATGGGAAAGCAGTAGAAGATGGCCCAAGTCCTTGGACCCCTGCACCCATGTGGGAGACCCAGAAGAAGCTCCTGGCTCCTGGCTTCGGATCAACACAGCTCCAGCAATTGCAGCCATCTAGGGAGTGAACCAGTGGATGGAAGACCTCTCTCTCTCTCTCTGCCTTTCCTTCTCTCTATGTATAACTCTGACTTTCAAGTAAATAAATAAATCTTAAAAACAAACAAAAAAAAAGAGACTTCTCTCAGCCCAAGCATCCCTTTAGATAATTAAAGAGCTGGGATGAACAAAATTGCATGGTTTCCAGTTCTCAAGTGCTGTGGGTCAGCAGCTTGACTCCAAGTCTACTTTTCAACGACCTCACTGCACCTTGTATTTCGTATGTGTAAACATATATAAATCTACATGCAGGAGGAAATTGCAAATGAGGCAAAGTCCTACAGGAACAAAGTTTAGGGCATTCAAGTTTAAATGATTTGTATCTGGGTGGATTTTTTAATGTGTCTGTGTGCTCACTTCCTACAACCACATGTGGGTTTTTGACCTACTGACTACATAAGAAGAAAAGGGAAGCCAGATATTTCTGGAGATTTTTAATTCCCCATTCTTGAGATAAAATGAAAATGATTCAAGAGAGATGGCAAAAGAGTTTTTTTTTTTTTAATCTCACTCCTTTTATGGCAAAGATTTAAGTATCTCTAGATTTTATTGGCAAAGAAAAAATACTGGAGCATAGGCAAATCCGGGTAGCAAAACACAGAACTTTACTGAATGTTTCTCCTAAACATAGTTCGCTGCTGAAGGAGTGTGGTTCCTGAATGATTGTGAACTCGGGAGATTGAACCAGAAATGAGGCAGCAAGGGGCAGAAAATAACCATGGAGAATATTCTTGGAGGATTCTTCCTTCCCTTTAGAAAAATGCTTATTTATTTATTTTTATTTATTTGAGAGGCAGAGAGAGAGAGAGAGGCCCATCTTCCATCCGCTGGTTCACTCCCCAAATGGCTACAATGACCAGTGCTGGGCCAGGCCAAGCCAGGAGCCGGTCCTCCACCCTGGCCTCCCACGGCAGGGAGCCAGGTACTTGTGCAGTGATCCGCTGCCTCCCCTGGTGTGTGAGCGGGAGGGACACCTCTGCTGGGATTGCAGAGACTTGGCATTCAGTGTGGAATGCAGTGTCCCAGGTAGAGCTTAACCTGCTGCCGCTACAACGCCTACACTCTCTTTCCTTTCTTCATGTGCTTGACAGTTTGCAAAGTAAAAGTGTGAAAGAGTAAAAAGGCTTTTGAGTCTTAAAGAACTATCAAGCATGCTGGGTTACTTACACAGAGAGAGGCCTGCATTGTGGCATAGTGGGTAAAGCCACGACCTGTGGCGCTGGCATCCCATATGGGCGCTGGTTGTTATCCTGGCTGCTCCACTTCCCATCCAGCTCCCTGCTAATGTGCCTGGGAAAGCAGCGGAAGATGGCCCAGGTACCGGGCCCCTGCCACCCACATGGGAGATCTGGTCCCTGGCTTCCGCCCGGCCCGGCCCCAGCTATTGCGGCATTGGGAGTGAACCAGTGAATGGAAGATCTCCCTTTCTCTCTCTCTGTCTCTCCCTCTCTCTCTGTAACTCTACCTTTCAAATAAATAAATAAATCCTTAAAGAGAGAGAGAAAGCTCAAGACTAGGAAAACGCACAGCAGGCACAGGAAAACAAAAGAAGCACCCATCCCAGCAGCTGGCACTCAACACGTGGCCAGCTCCAGTTCTGCAATTACGGAACTTAAAACCGAAGAGGCCGAGCGGTCCCTGGGACTCCAGATCCTCCAGAAAGCAGAGCTGTTTTCCTGGCTCTGCCAAGCTTGCACAGGAGCAGAGCGCGGTTCGGGCCTGAACTTCCGGGGCCACCCAGCTTCCCTGCACTTTCGTCTTTTTCTTCAAAGACCCCCAAGGGAAGTCAATGCGATACAATGTATCGTTTCTTGAGGGACGGTCCAAAAAGGCCGTTTGTTGAATTATTTTTTTAAAAAAAGACAAGCAAAGGTCATGGAGACCAAGTTAACTTTTCATTTCACTTTGGGGGGGGGTTGTTTGGAAGAGAAAAGTATTTGAACTTTTTTTTTGGGGGACTTTTGATTTGTCAAGAATACATAGTGTTTTAAAAATAAATGTAACAGTGTGATGGGGGGATCTTCAAAATGTTTCTGGAAATGTTTTGTAGCAGAAAAAGAGCTATGCCTGGATCTCAAAAAAAATCTTTTTTCCCTGAAGTAAGCTTATCTTTTTATTCAGCGAACTTTTTGAAGTCCTCTCATAATAATACCAAAAAAAGTGCATTTTAACTGTAAAACTGCACAGTGTAGTTGGTAGTAAAAGATTTATGAAAACCTGCAGATCCTGAGGGGCGAGGTGAGCCACAGTGGGGGTGGGGGGCTTCAGCCAGACCGAGGAGCCAGGCAGTTCCGTTTCCAAGGAGAAACCCGACGACCCTAAAACCGAAGTCTCCATCCTGGTCCACAACTTGCTGAGTGCCTGAGCGCATTATTTATTTATTTTTTAAATTGATTTTTTAGCGGCCAGCTGAGGCCCCTCTTCCTCCGAGCCGGCAGCCTTCCCAGCCACTTCCTCCTCCTCCTGCCTTCCCTCCCCGGGGCCCAGCCGGCAAACCTAGAATTCGTTGGTTCGCCTGATCAAGGCTGCGGCAGGAGGAAGGCTTTCTCCGCAAGCTCTGGCAGGGCTCCTCTGCGTTTGGATCTGCGTCAGCTCCCAGCCCCCAGCCCTACCCAGGGCCGTGCAAGCCTGCAGTGCCAGGAAGATCTCCCTCCTGCGACACGGAAATGTCACAACAAGAATCGGAGTTTGCAGACGAACGTACGAAATGCAGGGGCAGCTGCTGCACGCCTCATTCCCAACGAAATCTTTTCATTTGTCCCCAAAATGCAGTAAACCTGAAACACTTTTTTTAAAAATAAAAAAAAAAATTTTAAAAAAAGGATTTGAAGTTTTAAGGATAGATGCCCACATTACCCAATCAAGCTTCCTTTAAAAAAAAAGAAATAAAACGAAGAAAACACTACATTCAGTGAGGTGAATTACAGGGGATCTAAATTGAGAAGTACATGTTTTCATGAATGAGCCTGATAACCAACAAAATTGAATTAGCCTCAGTCTGAAGCCGCTCAGTTAAAGAAGCAAGCTGGAAAAAAAAAAAAAAATCTGCTGTGTGAAAAGTGTTTAAACTCTGACTGCTGTAACAAGAAAACAAAGAGATGGAAGAACTGTTTTCTGTGTGTAGTGGGAAAGTTTACCCAAATGGCAACATGTGACTGGGGACGTCCCAACAACATTCTAGCCTATTTCCTTAGATCAAAAAGAACAAGCATAAGCCCAGGGCTTATTTCTGGGTTCCTTGGTCCTACTGCTCTTCCTTAGAGTAATTATATGCTATGTGCATGCCCCAGTGTGTCTAATACTAATGCGCCAGTACAAAGACCAGTGTGGTCATATGACGCTGCTATATTTAGAAAGGGACACTGCTTTCTGTTTTGCTCAACGCTTACAATTTTCTGCCCTGAAGGAGGAGTTTCAAATGCACATTGATCTTTCTCACATCAGAATGAACTGAATTAGCACCTGTTCTCAACTGCCGAAATAACACATCTTTAAAAAGGGGAAAGAGAAGTGAATTCAGCATGCGAGGTGTACTTTTTTTCCCTCTGCTTTCTTCCAAAGAATGTTACCGGAAAGGTACCGTGCTATAATTTACTAAATGTTATACATGCTTAGGTTTATCCTTTAACCGAACAAAGCACCAGAGGGCATATGGGGGATGGTGATGCTATCTTAAGGTGACTCGAGTGTAAAGTTTTCATACACAAAAAGTTATATGTGTGTACGTGTGTATAAAATGTTAAGACAAAATCTCTCACACAGTTATGCAGAGTGATTGAGAGGAGTTAGCGCTCAGGAAGCAGGAAAATAACTTGTTAGCTACAGCCGTGTCTGTGCAAGCCCTTGCCTCACAAAATACCTGGAAACAATCACGGCGTTCGAAATACCCAGCCTTTCTAAAGTTCACCGTCATCGACATGAATGGACTGCCACGAGCCAAGGCTTCGAAAGGATGCGCGCTCTCCATGAATGCCCTCTCTGTGGGAGCAAGCCGGAAAACCCTCCTGCACCACAGGGCTGGCTTGATTGGATTGCTTTAAGGACCCACACCCAAGCCCACATGGGAAAAGTCACACCAACAACAGACCCTGGCTGTCGTGAATGAACCCAGAGTCCACTACTCAATCTGGGTCTCCCACTCGAGTGGCAGGGAGCCGTCACCTGCTGCCTCCCAGGGCGCATGTTAGCAGGAAGCTAGAATCAGGAACAGAGACTCGAACCCAGCATTCCACTCTGGGATGAGAGTGTCCCCGTCTTTTTTTGTTTGTTTGTTTTTCAAGATTTATTTATTTATTTGAAAGGCAGAATTACAGAGAGGCAGAGAGAGAGAGAGAGAAGTCTTCCATCCACTGGTTCACTCCCCAATTGGCCGCGACGGCAGGGGCTGGGCCAGGTCAAAGCCAAGAACCAGGAGTTTCTTCTGTGTCTCCCACATGGATGCAAGGTCCCAAGCACTTGGGTCATCTTCTGCTTTCCCAGGCCACAGCAGAGAGCCGGGTCGGAAGTGGAGCAGCTGGGACTCAAACCGGCGCCCATACGGGATGCCAGCATTGCCAGCAGTGGCTTTACCTACTACACCACTGTGCCAGCCCCCCAAGCAGTCTGAATGCTAGGCTCCAACCCACAGAGGTGTTAACAGGAAAATGTCTACCCAGGCCCCTTTATTTTTCTATCAGTGAAGCTTCCAGCCACCTTGCTCCATGGCACTTGCAGGTGTCTTGTCAGGTAATTTCTGTTGCTGCTTCCGAGTACAAACTCCTGTTCATGGTAGCTTGAGCTGATTCTTTCATTTCTAACAATCACTATGAACAAGACGAACCTGGGTACTCAAGGATCCCAGAATTTCAGTATTTATGGACTAGTCAAATCTTCCCAAAATGCTGATCTAAACACTGACTCAATTGGAAATAGATTTTTAGTGCACACATTTTATGCTTAAGTGTACACAATGAGGTTGGTCCAATACTGTATCAATTCTAAAGTATACTTTACTTTTTACATTTTAATGTAACTAAAATCAATATTCACTTTACAATTAATGGCATCATGCAAGTATATTTGGAAGTTTTTTGTTTTTTTTTTTTTAATTTGAAAGTCAAAGAGACAAAGAGAGAGATAGAGACAGAAAGAGATTTTCCATTTGCTTGTTTACTCCCCAAGTGCCTGCAAACAGAAGCCAGGAGCCAGGAACTCCATCCAGGTTTCTCATGAGGGTGGCAGGTACTTGGGCCATCATCTGCTGCATCCCAGGCACATGAGCAGGAAGCTGGATTGGAAGCAGAAGCAGGACTCCATCCCACGATGGATGTGCCACAATGGCCACCTGTTGTCTGCTCTCTTGATGATGGACAGTCTGCAGATTGAACATAACGCTGCAGGAGGGCACGGAAAAAGTTCATGTCGCTTCCCATTGCATCACCAGCTACTAGAATCAAGCCAGCTTCTATTTCCTCTGGACTAATGGCCCCAAGGACATGCTACGTCCCCAGGGTTGGCCACACAGCTGTGAGCAGATTTCTGTCCTCATGGGGTTACTGGGTTTGCATAAATAAGCAAAAAAATTAAATACAGCAAGACCATGTTGGTTGAATGAACACTATTAACACTGTTCCCCACACTAATTAAAGGAACAGAGGTTAACGCAAAACGACTGACTAATGTCCAAACTGCTTTATATATGCATTTTAAGTGTATCATTTGGGCTAGAAGTCTTAGCTTTCTTTGTTTCCTTTTGTCTTATATCAACAGTAACAGGAGCCAACCTTGTGGCACAGTGGGTTAAGCCACAACTTGGGATGCCAGCACCCATATTGGAGTGCGAGTTATAAGAGTCTTGGCTGCTCTGCTTCCGATCCTACTATTGCATCTGGGAAGGCACTGGGTGATGGCCAAAGTACTTGGACTCCTGCCACCCACATGATAGACTTAGAGAGAGTTCCCGGGTCTTGGCTCTGGCCCGGCTCAGGTCTGGCTGCTGTGACCATTGGGGAGTGAGCCTGCATATGGAAGATCTCTCTCTCTCTCTCTCTTAGTGCTCTCTTTCTCTGATGGTCTGCCTTTCAAATAAATAACAACCAAAACAAAACAAAAACTAGGAATGGGCTGGAATTTGGTCAGAGTGCCCGAGTTTGAGTCCCTGCTCTGTGTCTGATTCCAGCCTCCTGCCAATGCGCACGCTGGGAGGCAGCAGGTGATGTCTTAAGTTCTTGGGTCCCTGCCAACCAACTGGGACACCTGGATTGAGTTTAAGGCTCCCAGATGTAGCCCAGCCCAGCCCTTAGCTGTCCCAGGCATTTGGGCTGTGAAACAGCGAATTGGAGCTCTCTTTCTGTCTATTTCTGTCTCTTTCCGCTTCTTAATTAAAGCGGAATTAATTAATTAATTAATTAATTAATTAAAATTAATCAATTAATTTTGCACATAGTAAAAATGAGCCTAAGCTCCCAGTGCTGGGCGGCACGGTGGGGCAGCCCACTGTTGAGCCACAGGACAGCCCAGGAGCCAGACTGCCCCTCTAAGTGTGGTGTGGAGGGGCGGCAAAGCTGGCCGTTCTCTTGGGAATTCTGGAACGTTGTCTGTGGTTAAGCTCTGCTCACAAGTTAACATTCCTCCCTGAAAAGCAAAATGCCCTGAGTGTCCTGGACTTGGAGTGGCCTCCTGCCCAGGCCGGAGTCTGGCAGGGGAAGGGTCCTATAGCTGGTACTCAGCTGAGGTGTCTGCCCTTTTCCTCCTCTCATCCCTGCTCTGTCTCCACTCGGTAATGCACCAGCCCACATCCGGGGCCTTCTTTTATTTTGTCTCTGTTCTAAAAATAACTCTACCAGGAGTTTGGCCGTTAAGACACATGACAGTGTTTAAAGTCGGCCGAATGGATTTACATCTCATCTTGTGATCATTCTGTAGCTTCAAAAGTAACACAAATTGGCAAAGTTGCTGTCCTCATCCGTTCCCCAACCTGGGCTCTCCCGATCCCATGTAAACACCGTGAGCTGAGTGGCTTTCCAGCATTACATAACTACTTCCTGAAAAAGTGCATCGATGGGCCGGCGGGTAAAGCCGCCACCTGCAGTGTCGGCATCCCTTATGGGCGCTGGTTCGAGTCTTGGCGGCTCCACTTCTGATCCAGCTCTCTGCTATGGCCTGGGAAAGCAATGGAAAATGGCGCAAAGGCTTGGGCCCCTGCACCCGTATGGGAGACCCAGAAGAAGCTCCTGGCTCCTGGCTTCAGATCAGCACAGCTGTGGCTGTTGTGGCCATCTAGGGAGTGAACCAGTGGATGGAAGACCTCGCTCTCCCTGTCTCTACCTCTCTCTGTAACTCTTTCAAATAAATAAAATGAATTTTAAAGGAAAAAAAAAAAAAAGGTGCATCAGGGGCCCACACTGTGGCGCAGCAGGTTGATGCCCTGAGGTGCCGGCGTCCCATGTGGGCTCCGGTCCGAGACCCAGCGCTCCACTTCCAATCCAGCTCTCTGCTATAGCCTGGGAAAGCAGTGGAGGATGGTCCAGGTCCTTGGACCCCTGCACCCCTGTGGGAGACCCAGAAAAAGCTCCTGGCTCCTGGCTTAGGATCGGCACAGCTCTGGCTGTTGTGGCCAATTGGGGAGTGAACCATTGGACAGAAGACCTCTCTCTCTCTCTCTGTGCCTATCTCTCTCTGTTTGACTCTGACTTTCAAATAAATAAATAAATCTTTTAAAAAATGTGCATCAGAGTTGTTTTAAATTGAAAATATATCTAAAGTTTCATTATTTGCCAATTTTCTCTGAATGCTAGGTCACGACTATCATATATGTATATTTATATTTATATATTTATATGAAGTCTCAGCTTTCTTATTTATTTGAAAGGCAGGGATGTAGAGAGACAGCGAGACAGAGAGAGATCTCCTATCACTGATTCACTCTCCAAATGCCCACAGCAGCTACAGCTGGGTCAGGCCAAAGCCAGGAGCCCTGAACTCCACCCAGGTACTTAACCCGCTGGGCCACAGCACCTGCAGCATCAAAGAATGAGCAGTGCTGTCGTGTTCCTCAGTACTTCTGAGCATCCTGGAGAACAAGCGACGCCACATTTCCTGTCCGTGGGACACCTCTGGACTTCAAGTCTCAACTGCCTGTCGAAGACGCACCAACTCCCTCCTCTGGCTCGGTCCTCGGTCGCAAATCAGTGGTATCCACTCACCTGCTTTCTCAGGGAAACCACACCTCTTGTCGATTTCTCTCTTCACGGTAATGTTCCCACCTCAACTCTGGGTTAAACAATCATTCCTTTAACTGCTCTTTGCTCTCTCGCCCGGGAGAATCTAAGTGTCCTGAAGCTGGGTGAAGGCAGGGATTTTGCTCTGCTCGTTGGGTCCAGGACTGTGCTGCCACGGGGGAAGCTCTCAAAGCATATTTGATGGGGTCGGGCGCTGTGGCACAGTGGGTTAAGCCTCTACTTGAGACGCCTCCCTCCCATAT
The DNA here is from genome assembly GCF_033115175.1 of Lepus europaeus. Classification (NCBI taxonomy): domain Eukaryota; kingdom Metazoa; phylum Chordata; class Mammalia; order Lagomorpha; family Leporidae; genus Lepus; species Lepus europaeus. The sequence goes on along the minus strand of NC_084836.1, from coordinate 117,904,244 downwards.
CTGAATGCCTGGGATGGGGTCCTGCTTGTGCTTCTGATCCAGCTGCCTGCTAACATGCCTGGGAGGCAGAGATGATGGTTCAAGTTCTCAGGACCCTGCCACCCATGTGGGAGACCCAGAGGAGTTCCTGGCTCCTGGCTTCAGCCTGGCCCAGCACCCGCTGTTAGGGGCATTTGGAGAGTGAACCAGAAGATGGGGACTCCCCCTCCCATCTATCACTGTGTCTTTCAAATCAAATTTTTTGAAAAATTTCAAATGTGAGGAGCAAATGACTGACTGAGGGACCCGGATAAGGTCATGTCCCATCGACGCTATCTCCCTGTGACAGAGCTGGAAAGGAGCGCAGGACATCTTAGAATTTTCAAAATAAGCTAGAAGCCTGGATTCGGTAACGTAAACTCCCCATGCTATTCTTATTTTATTTGTATTAAAAATTAATCTCCTGGCGCTGGCATGTAGCCTGGCTGTTAAGACACTCGCGTCCCACATCAAAGTAGCTGGGTTGACTTCCTGGCTCTCGCTCCTGACTCCAGCTTCCTGCTAACGCAGGCCCTGGCCTGGTACTCGAATCTCTGCCATCCACGTGGGAGACCTTCCTGGAGTTCTTGGCTCCTGGCCTCAGCCCTGCCCTGGCCACCACAAGCTTTTGGAGAGTGAACCAGGGGACGAGAGCTCAGTGTGTGTCTCTGTCTCTTAAATAAATAATAAATAAGATTTTAAATAATCTTTTGTTAATTCCAGCATGTGCATATTTTTAGAAAGTTAGAAAATAGAGCTAAATAATAAAAAAAAATTAAAAGCATCTGACTCCAGCCTCTGCACACTTCATTGTGTATTGCCAGATCTCTATATATGCATAGGTAAATACCTGTGTATTTTCTACCAAAGAGAGATTCGCTGAATTAATGATTCCCCTTTTCATGTCAATAATGTCATTTCTTATCCCTCCATACTCACATTTTTCCCTCTGATCCAAAACAGGTGTTTTGCAGCTGATTTGTCCAAACCAGGATTCCATCGAGGTGTTCCATCTGCTCTGTCCCTGGGCTCTTTCCAAAGCTACAGCGCCCCTGCTTCCTTTCGGCCTGCGTGGTTAGGTGGACCCCTTTCTGGATGTGTGCGGCTGCCTCCCTGGCCTCCAGGATGTTGGAGAGTGTCTAGCCTGTGCGGGACACACAGCACCCATCTGCAGGCTGGGTGCAGATGCCAGTGCCCGAGCACGGAGAGGACTGGCGGTGGGAGGCTGGCCTTGGGTGCAGTCCCCGGGCCGACTCCGTGCAGCCTGCATAACGAGCCACTTAGAGACTCCAAGGAGGAGAGGGACAAGAATTGTTTTAGAAAAATTATTCTTGTGGCAAGAATTGAATGTGATGCATTGGTGAGGACCAAGACTCTGGGTAGGTGACAGTTAGGAGGCCAGCGTAGCAACCAGCATAACCTGAGGACACAGTGGCTAGGGCGTGAACGCTGGGCCTGGACCACCTGGGTTGAAACCCCCAACTCCTTTTTTTTTTTTTTTTTTTTTTTTTTTTAATAACCTTCAGTCTCGGATGCTGATAGAGACTTTACTATAAGTTTGGATTTGTTTTGTTTTGTTTTTGTTTTTGCTGTTTGCTTTTGTTGAGACAGAGAAAGCTCCTATGCACTGGTTCACTCAAATGACCACAACATCCCTGGGCTGGGTAGATAACTGGACTCGGGCCTCCCACTTGGGTGGCAGCAACTCAGTTACCTACCTGAGCCATCGCCACTGCCCCCCAGCGGTTGCATTAGCAGGAAGTTGGATCAGAAGTAGAGCCGCTAAGCCTCGAGCCCGCACTCCAATATGGTGGCGTTGCAAGTGGCAGCTTAAGCCCCTGAGCCACAACGCTGGCCCCGGAATCCACAACTCTTGACTTAGAAATGGAGACATCACACCTGCCTCAGAGAGTCACCGTGAGGACTAAGGGAGCCAATGTCTAAAAAACACATCAACCCCCACGCACGTGCTCTGTTTTCTAGAAGTATTTGCTCCTACAATAGACACATAATAACAGGTCCAATTTCTTTCTTTCTTTGTTTTAATTTTTGTTAAGGTCTTCCTTCCATTGGTTCACTCCCCAAATGGCCTCTACGGCCAGTGCTGCACCAATCTGAAGCCAGGAGCCAGGTGCTTCCTCCTGGTCTCCCATGTGGGTGCAGGGCCCAAGCACTTGGGCCATCCTCCACTGCCCTCCCAGGCCACAGCAGAGAGCTGGACTGGAAGAGGAGCAACCCGGACAGAATCCGGCGCCCCAACCGGGACTAGAACCCGGTGTGCCGGCGCCGCAGGCAGAGGATTAGCCCAGTAAGCTGCGGCGCCGGCCCGGTCCAATTTCTTATATCTATGCCCTAGAAAACAGGCTTTCTAACTCCCATTTCAATCTTCCCTCCACTCAATGCTATGTATGGAAAATACCCAAGGGGGCGGGGTGGGGGGAACCTGAACATTCGCATCAGCTCAAGAATTTCAGTGGGGCAGCAAGTAAAGCCACCACCTGCAACGCTGACATCTACCAGTGCCAGTTCAAGTCCCAGCTGCTCCACTTTCAATCCAACTTCCTGCTAATGCACCTGGGAAAACAGCAGAGGATGGCCCAAGAACCTGGGCCCCTGCACCCGCGTGGGAGACCCGGATGAAGCTCCCGGCTCCTGGCTTCAGCCTGGCCCAGCCCCAGCCGTGCAGCCATTTGGGGAGTGAACCAGCAGATGGAAGATTGCTCTGAAACTTTGCCTTTCAAATAAATAAAATGAATTAAAAAATTTTTTTTCAGTGGAAACTTGAAAGTCAAGCTTATGTCAGAAAGTGTCAAATTAATTCAAGTTTCATACATACTCCAAAAACTCCCAGGTTCTAAAATTCTGCAGATTGGGGCTGGCGCTGTGGCAAAGCAGGTTAAGTCACTGCCTGCAGTGCAGGCATCCCATATGGGTGCCAATTCAAGTCCCAGCTGCTTCACTTCTGATGCAGCTCTCTGCGATGGCCTGGGAAAGTAGTGGAAGATGGCCCAAGTCCTTGGGCTCCTGCACCCGCGTGGGAGACCCGGAAGAGGGTCTTAACTCCTGGCTTTGGATCAGCTCAGCTCTGGGTGTTGTAGCCATCTAGGGGAGTGAGCCAGTGGATGGAAGAGCTCCCCGCCCCCCCACTTTGCCTCAGCCTCTCTGTAACTCTGCCTTTCAAATAGAATAAATAAATCATAAAAAAGGACCTCTCTCTCTCTCTGCCTTTCAAATAAATAAATAAATCTTAAAAAAATAAAAAAAAAAAAAAAAAAAAAAGAACTATTGGCCGGTGCCGCAGCTCACTAGGCTAATCCTCTGCCTGTGGCACTGGCACACCGAGTTCTAGTCCCGGTTGGGGCACTGGATTCTGTCCCGGTTGCCCCTCTTCCAGGCCAGCTCTCTGCTGTGGCCTGGGAGTGCAGTGGAGGATGGCCCAGGTTCTTGGGCCCTGCACCCGCATGGGAGACCAGGAGAAGGCACCTGGCTCCTGGCTTCGGATCAGCGTGGTGCGCATTGGGGAGTGAACCAACGGCAAAGGAAGACCTTTCTCTCTGTCTCTCTCTCTCACTGTCCACTCTGCCTGTCAAAAAAAAAGAACTATTGATTAAAAAAAAAAAAAAGCCAACAATGCAATTCTGGCCAATGTGCCATTCATTACATGTGTACTGTGTTCTTAATGACTACGTAGTATTCCAGTAGACATAGCCCATTATTTATATAACCAATCTATTCACAAATATCCATTTCTCTTTTTTTAAAGAGTTATTTATTTATTTGAAAGTTACACAGAGGAGAGGCAGAGAGAAAGAGAGGTCATCCATCCGTTGGTTCACTCCCCAGTTGGCCACAACGTCCAGAGCTGAGCCAATCCGAAGCCAGGAGCCAGGAGCTTCTTCCGGGTCTCCCACGTGGGTGCAGGTCTACTGCTCTCCCAGGCCATAGCAGAGAGCAGGATCGGAAGAGGAGCAGCTAGGACTAGAACCGGCGCCCATATGGGATGCCAGCGCTTTAGGCCAGGGCGTTAACCAGCTGCTCCACAGTGCCTGCCCCACAAATATCCATTTCTTTTTAAACATTATGTTGTTGTAAACAAAGTTATCACAAATATCTACACACTGATACATTTGTACACTTGTGGGAATTAATTTATATGATAAATCACAAGAAGTGGAATTATGAAATAAAGATTATGCACAGTTTACATTTCCAAGATTGTCAATCATGTGCCTTCCAAAAAGCTCCATGCTAGTTCACTCACTAAATATATGACAGCTCATTGCCACATATCTTCACTAACTCTAGGGGGAAAAAACCTAATTTAAAATATTTCTTCTGGACTCAGAGGAGGCAGTGGGAGCTGGCCTGGGCCGGGCAGCGGGTGGGCCTGGAAGTGGGTGGAGTGTCTGTTCCAAGGCACTCAGCTCTCTCTGTCTCTCCTTTTTTCCTTCCACTCCTTCCCCTTCACACCCCCATGGCCGGAAGGAGCTCCACTTCCGCTCCAGCGGGGTGGGGGGGTGGGGGGTGTGTGTGTTGGGGGGGGCGACCCTCCTCACCTGGCCCTGGGAGGAAGGCCTGGGGCACCGGCCTGTTTCTCCTCTTCTTTCGGGCAGTCTCATCACTGACGGAGTAAGGAATGACCTGTAGATTGTGGGACTTTTTTTTTTTTTCTTTTAATTTTTTAAAATCAAGAGTGATCTCTCCTGCTTCCTTCTCACCATCTTCCCAGACGGAGTTCAAAGGCGGCTTCTCAAGCGGCTTTTGGCACCTTCAGCCTCAAAGTGGAGTCTTTTAAAGACAGGAACCCACGTCCAGGAAAGGGGAAAAGGAACTCTGCCAATGAGAGTGACCACAGCAAAAGCAAATAATAATAATGTTAATAATAATGAAATAAATAAATAAATAAAAAACCAATAGCACAGCCCTTGTTAGGGTCAGTGGAGAAGGAGGAGGAGCTGCCCCAAGTTGGGTCCTTGCCTGGATTTTGACACAGCAACTTCCTGTAGTGAGCACGTTGTATGAATCGTGGACTTCCTGTTCTCAAGGCGCAGGTATTTATTCTGTATTCTGCCTAGAGCACACATCGAAATCCAACCTTCTAATAAACATGCTGGCGCAGTCAAATAAATAAATAAATAAATAAAGAATAAAATGTTTCTTAGGGGCTGTGAGTTTTGGCTCAACAGGTGAAGCTGCCACGTGAGATGCCCCACCCCATATTGAGTACCCAGTCCAAGTCCCAGCTCCTCTGCTTTCCATCCAGTTTCCTGCTAGTGTGCACCTTGGGAGATAGCAGGTGATGGCTCAAGAACTTGGGCCCCTGCCACCCACGTAGGAGACCTGGATGGAGCTCCTAGCGCCTGGCTTCAGCCTGGCCCAGCCCTGGCTATTGCTGCCTTCAGGGAGTAAACCAGCAGATGCAAGATCTCTCTCTCTCTCTCTCTCTCTCTCTCTCTGCCTTCAAGTAGATTAAAATAAATAAGCACAAAAAATAATAAAAATATAAAAAGTGGTTAGGTTGGTTGAAAATCTTGGCTTGTTTGTTTGCCTGATTTAATGATGGAGTAATATTCCATTGAATAAAAGCACCACAATTTCTCTAAACTCCCCTAATGGCTAACACTCAGTTTCCTTTTATTTTCATTAAGGTATTTTATCTTTATCTTTTTAAAGAACTATTTATTTTTTGAAAGACAGAATGTCAGAGACAGACAGACAGACAGAGAGATCTTCCATCTACTGGTTCACTCCCCAGAGAGCAGCAGCAGCCAGGGCTGGACCAGACGCCACAATGCTGTCCCTAGGCCTTTTCCTTTTCTGAAATAAGAACAGGGGCTGGCACTGTGGTATAGCGGGCAAAGCCGCCACCTGCAGCACCGCATCCCGGCTGCTCCCCTTCCAGTCCAGCTCCCTGCCATGGCCTGGGAAAGCAGTGGAGGATGGCCCAGTGCTTGGGCCCCGGCACCCAGGTGAGAGACCTGGAAGAAGCTCCAGACTCCTGGCTTCCAGATCAGTCCAGTTGTGGCCATTTAAGAAGTAAACCAGTGGATGGAAGACCTCTCTCTCTCTCTCTCTGCCTCTGCCCCTGCCTCTTTGTAACTCTGCCTCTCAAATAAACAAATAAATCTTTAATAAAAAAGAAGTAAGTACACAGTTTTCATAATTGTGACAATTGATTTTTTAATCTTAATTGGCAAATGCTAATTGCAGATATCTATGTGATATTTTGATCTATGTATATATTGTAGAAAGAGCTAGTGGAGCTAATTAACATATCTATCAACTTATATTTTGGTGGTGAGAATGTGAAAAATCTGTTCTTTTTGGGTCAGCATTGTGACACAATGAGTTAAGCCACCACTTGCAACACCAGCATCCCATATCAGAGTGCTGATTCGAGTCCCAGCTACTCCGGTTCTGATCCAGCTTCCTGCTACTGCTCCTGGGAAGGCAGCAGAAGTGCCGAGCCCCGTGTCATCCATGTGGGAGACCAGGATGGAGTTCCTGGCTCCTGGCAGAGGCTGGCAGAGGCCTGACTGTTGGGGGTATTTGGGGAGTGAATCAGTGAATGGAAGATCATCTCTCTCTCTCTCTCTTCTCTCTCTCTGTAGCAATTTGCCTTTCAAATAAATAACTAAATCTTTTTTTAGAACCTACCTGTTCAGCGATTTTGAAGTGTACAATATATTATTAATTGGAGTCATCATGTGGGTACAATAAATTACTAAAACTTATATCTCCAGTCTCACTGGAACTTTATACCTTTTGATCAGTTTTCTTCAAGTTAGAAAAACCTGTCTCAGATATGATTATTTAATCTGAATGGTTATGAAGGCTCCTCCCTCAAGGAAGTATTGTTTATTAGACCCTCTGGGCTCAATTCCAGGGACCCATAGTACTTCTAGGGGCCCACAAACAAGTGTTAATATATATTAAAATCAGAAAGGAAAAAGTATGTTGAGGAAAACTTGTTCATATTTAATAAAAATGTATTCATACTTACTCCAATGCAGTTGTAAAATATAACTTTTATCTTTTAACGGAGGAAGGCACTCCCAGTAGTCATATTTTAGCCCTCTCTGAATTTAGAAATTGTATTTAAAACCCATGGATCAAAGCCGGCTGCACCAGCGCAGAGTGGAACGAAAGCAACAAGTTGAATCTCACCTTGTGAAAGAATGTCCCCTTGATAGAATTGATAGAATTTTTCATTTGAAATGTAAGGGAAGATGAAACCCACTTTGCATCACTATCTACAAGAACAATGAACTTCTGCATTTCCTGCCCCAGGGGGTAGCTGTGATCTGCCCTCACCAGAAGAGAGGGAAACAAAACACAGATTTCTCATTTTTGGTTTCTCTCGTTTTGTTTGCCATCTTTTTACTCCTGATAGATCCGCCCGGTGTTCACTTCTCCCATACATTGGCATAAATCAAAACGTAAGTGCAAAAGTAAAAGGCCCATCTGGACAGATGTGGCTCATGACCAACCCCAAATCTGCAGATTTCTTTTAAACAATTAAAAATGGAGGATGAGTCCCAGCATCTTGTTCCGGGGACAGAGGAAACAGCGTGACCCAAGCCGCGGGGGCGGGCGGCCGGGGTCCCTGAAGGCGGAGGGGAGGTGCGGGGCGCTGGCTGCCGTGTGCGGGCGACGCCGTCCGTCACCGCCTCCCCGCCCGGCGAGGGGCCGCGGGGCGCCGCTCCCTTCCAGGGCTCAGGGGGCTGCACCACCCGGCGCCTGGTCTGGATTTTAACAACGCGAGCAGAAAAGCTTCCTCCTTCCGTTGCAGAAGTGCAAAACGAATTACGTAAGAAATGTGTTGTTCAGAGGGAAAAAATAAATAAATAATAAAAGGCCACCTAAAGGTGTCACGATTTGGGAGGGACGATTGTGCACAGGAAAATAAATAAATCTGGGGGGGGGGGGGGGGGATGCCTGTCAGAGTCCCCTGCCCCAGAGGCTGGGGGTGGGGGCTGAGCCTTCCCGGGTCCCGCCAGGGGACGGAGCTGGGAGCAGTGGTGACGTGGAAGCAGCAGCCCTGGGAGGGGACTGTTTGCACCACAGGAGTTTTAGGTTGCCAGATCGCTACCCCGGCTGTCCGGGAGAAACCCCACAGGTCTGTTTTAATAGCTGGCTACACCGGTGAAATTACGCCTGTGACTTAGCGAACACTCACCTTTGATCTACTGAGCTACTTAGAGACCCGGGACCGCCCGAGCCCGTGGCCGCACAGATCATTAACAAATTAAAAGAAGGAAGGAGGGAGGGGGCCCGTTACAGAGACACAGGAAGTCTGGGGTTTCTTGGCTGCTGAAACATGTGATGGTTGTCTTTTAAGAGTCTCGAGGTTCCAGCGCTTTCTTTGGGATCACAAAACCGCTCACATTCAAAAGCAACAGCAGCACAGCCGGGCCAGGTAGGGTTCCCACGCGAGAGCAGGGGATCCCTTGCAAGTTAATGAGTGGTGGCTGGCATCGTGTTCCATCTCACTCTGGGGAGGCTGGCGCGTCTCAAACTCTTCCTATTTCCGCTTCCTGGGGCATAGAAATGAAGGGACCATTTTCTCCCCGATTTCTGTACTTACGGACCAGCGTGCCTTTAGACACTTATTTATTTTTAAATTAACAGACTTTATTTTTAGAGCAGCTTACAGAAAATTCAACAGAGGGCAGAAAGTTCCCATCCGCTCTCTTCTCCTCCACCCCCACCCATTCAGCTTCGCCGGCTAGTAGCATCTGGCGTGGCCGTGCCCCACCGGTGTTAATACGTCATCACTCACCAAAGCCCGCACTTTGCATGGGGGTTGACTCTTAAGTTTTGACAAAGGGCAGGATGACAAGTCTCCACCGTCGCAGCCCCAGACAAACCCATTTCCCTGTGCTAACAATCCCCCTTGTCTTGTTGCAACAAGCTGCCATTCTGAATCCTGCATTTCCAACGAACTGCTCAGTGTTTAAAACCTGTTTTTCCTCCTCCACGGGGCTTGTGTTTTAGTAGCCGAGAGTTGACTGACTCTCTTTGGAAGAGACCTGCACAAGGTCACTTTGGCTGCAACTTGGATATCCCTGGAAACTCTCCCAGGAAGATACCAAAACCTGTTTTGCAAAACAGCCGAGAGGAAGCCCCTTCCTCTGCAGTGTGAGAGCAAGCAAGCAAGGAACCGGTAGGGGAGCTCGCCTCACCCCACCCCACCCTGCCCCACCCCTGTGGCTGCCTGTCCTCGTGTTCTGAGCTAAAGTGGCCAGATTCAGCACTGTTCCATCTCGCCCTCCTCGGGGAAGAGGCAGTGCCGGGCTCCTAAGCCCCTCTGCTCCTGCGTGTGTGGCTGGTGTTGAAGCCTGAAGCCGAGAGCAAAGCCTTCTCCCAAACACAGTGGTTACTTGAACTTCAATAAATCTACAGCAAGCTCATTTTTTTTTTTTAAGATTTATTTATTGGGGCCGGCTCTGTGGCATAGTGAGTAAAGCCACCACCTGCAATGCCAGCATCCTAAATGGGTGCCGGTTTAAGTCCCGGCTGCTCAACTTCTGATCCCACTCAGCTAACGGCCAGAGCTGCGCCAATCCAAAGCCAGGAGCCAGGAGCTTCCTCTGGGTCTCCCACGCAGGTGCAGGGCCCTAAGGACTTGGACCATTTTCTGCTGCTTTCCCAGACCATAGCAGAGAGCGGGATTAGAAGTGGAAGAGCCGGGACTCGAACCAGCATCCATATGGGATGCCAGCAATGCAGGTGACAGCTTTACCTGCTATGCCACAGCGCCAGCCCCAGCAGGCTCATTTTTAAGCTGATAATTGTGTATGGCCCATGAAGGACGTTATAATCCCCACCCCAGTAGAGATTCTATCTGGAGATGATTCAGAGTTTATGAGAGGGTGGGCCTGTGTTATATCAAATACACATCATTTACTCCAAGGGACCTGAGCATCTGTGATTCTTGGTGTCTGTGGGGCCTCCTGGAACCATGAGGGACAGCCACACACCTCACAGATCCCCCCCACTGGACTCCGTACTGGACACCTGCTGGTGCCCAGCTGAGAGACCTTGGCGTAATTCAAACTGAACGTCTCATTTCCTCCATCCAGCCTGCTCCTCCCACACTCTTCCCAGTTCCATTAAAGAAAACTCCAGAACTTGTTGACTTGGACCAAAAACCTTGGTGTCAACCTTTGCTGCTCCTTCATGGGTCTAGTGCAGAGGAAGCATTGCCTCTACCTTCCAAATTTGTCCAGAATCCAACTAGATAAATCCCAGCTCCTGTGTCACCTCCCTGGTTCAGAGCAGCATCATCTCTTTTTTTTTTTTTTTTAAATTAATTAATTTTTTTTTTGACAGGCAGAGTGGACAGAGAGAGAGAGAGAGACAGAGAGAAAGGTCTTCCTTTACTGTTGGTTCATCCTCTGATGGCGCTGATCCGAAGCCAGGAGCCAGGTGCCTTCTCCTGGTCTCCCATGGGGTGCAGGGCCCAAGGACCTGGGCCATCCTCCACTGCACTCCCGGGCCACAGCAGAGAGCTGGTCTGGGAGAGGGGCAACTGGGACAGAATCCGGCACCCCGACTGGAACTAGAACCCAGGTTGCCGGCGCCGCAGGTGGAGGATTAGCCTAGTGAGCCGCGGCGCAGGCCAAAGCAGCATCATCTCTCACGGAGGTGATCCGAATGCTTTCATAGCTGGCTTCCCTGGTACCATGCTTGCCCTCTTCTCAGTCTGTTCCTATAGGAGGGAGCCCTGCTGGAATAAGCCAGAGCAGTCAGCCCCTTGCCTGGAAGCAGCATGGCTCCCACCTCTCTAGGCTGGGACCAAAGGCCTTTGGATGCACTGTGTTTGACCTGGTGCCCCCTGCCCTGGCTTTCTGTGCTCCTCTATGCTGCTCCAGCCACAGTGAGCCCCTTGTCTCGCCAAGAATGTATTGGACAAGACGGTGCCTCAGGGCCTTTGCATTTGCTGTGACATTGGCTTAGCCATCATAATAATTATGGGATTTGCACTCAAAGTGCCAAAAAAAAAAAAAAAAAAAGAAAGAAAGAAAAAAAGAAACAAAACAAACAGACTTGCTCCCTCACCTGTTTCAGGTTTCTTTTCAAATGATTCCTTAGGGCAAGAGTCAGCAAAGTCTCTTTGTAAAGCATCTAAGAGCCAGAATGCAAATATTTTAGGCTTTGTGGGCCACAGGGCTCTGTGACAACATTCATTTGTGCCATTGTCAGGCAGAAGCAACCATAAATGACAGGTAAACAAATGAGCATAACCGTTTTCCAGTGAAACTTCATATATGGACACTGAAATGAAATTTCATCTAACTTTTTTTAAAAGATCTATTTGTTTATTTGAAAGTCAGAGAGAGAGAGCACAGGAGAGGGGGAGGAGGGTGGGCTCTTCTATCTGCTGGTTCACTTCCCAAATGGCCACAACAGCCCAGGCTGGGTCAGGCCAAGGCCAGGGTCCTGGAATGCCATCTGGGTGTCCCACATGGAGACAGGAACTCCAGCACCTGAGCCATCATTAGCTACCTTCCCGGGGCATTAGCAGGGAGCCGGATCGGAAGCAGAGCAGCCAGGCTCAAACGGGCACGCCGACACGGGATGCTGACAACAAAAACAGTGACGTAACCCACTGTGCCACAATGCCAGCCCCTCAGTTAGCTTTCAAGTGTCGTAAAATATTCTCCCTTTGCCTTTTTGCCAGCCATTTAAAACTACAAACGCCATTCTCAGGAGCAGGTGTTTGGTGTAGTGGCTAAGGCGTGGGTTACACGCTGCATCCCACACCAGGTTGCCCAAGTTCAATTCCCACCTCTGGATCCTGTTCCCAGCTTCCTGCTAATGCAGACCCCCGGGAAGCCATAGCTGGGGCTCAAGAGCTGGGTTCCTGCCACCCGCGTGGAAGACCCAGGTTGATTCGGCTCAAGAGCTGGGTTCCTGCCACCCGCGTGGAAGACCCAGGTTGATTCCTCTGCTCTTGGCTTTGAACGAGCTGAGCCCTGGCTGCCACAGGTATTTGGATAGTGTGATGGGAGATCCATCTGTCCCCTGACCTCAAATAAATAAAAATTTAAAAAAAAAAAAACATGTTTACCTTGCAGCTGTATAAAATCAGTCAGTCGAAGGAGACAGCAATATGGCACAGCCAGTTAGGCTGCCGCTCGGGACCCCCGAATCCTGTGCAGAGTCCTGGCTTGAGCCCTGCCCCCAGGTTCCTGCTGGTGCATCCAGGAGGTAGCAGATGATGACTCCAGTGCGTAGGCCCCTGCCACACCTGTGGGTGACCTGGATGGAGTTCTGGGCTCTTGGCTTAGGTCTGGCCCAACCCTCGCTGTTGCAGGCATCTGGGGGAGTGAAACAGCAGATGGGATATCCCTCTTTTTCTGTCTCCTTTTCTCTCTGTCATTCTGCCTTTCAAATAAGTAAATTGGTACATTTTTAAAAACAACAAGACAGGGGCCAGCTCCATGGGCAGTAGGTTAATCCTCCGCCTGCAGTGCCGGCATCCCTTATGGGCGCTGGTTTGAGTCTCAGCTACCTCCCTTCCAATCCAGCTCTCTGCTGTGGCCTGAGAAAGCAGTGGAGGATGGCCCAAGTGCTTGGGCCCCTGCACCCACGTGGGAGACCAGGAAGAAGCACCTGGCTCCTGGCTTCGGATCAGCGCAGCTCCAGCCATTGCTGCTACCTGGGGAGTGAACTAACGAAGGAAGACCTTTCTCTCTGTCTCTCCCTCTGTCTATAACTCTACCTCTCAAATAAATAAATAAAAACTTAAAAAAAAAAAACAAAAAACAAAAAACAAAAACAAAACAGTAGGCTGCACTTGGAGCTTCATCCAGTTTCTTGATCCCTGCCTTAGGCAGTACCTCTTTGGAATTCTCACCCTCTGCCAGACACACATAATCATTTTTCATCCCATCCTTTCTTAACAGCTCATCACCACTGTTCTTCCTCTACATTTAACTTACTATTTTGTTTATTTTTTTATCTCCCCTCCCAAACTCCCAACTACTTCCTCCATAAAGGAGACATTTGTGTCTGTTTGGGTACCTTAACATGTCCCAGTGCACCTGACAAACGAGAAAGGACTGCCTGGGGCTGGCACTGTGCAGAGCAGGAACGGGGCACCAGTTCAAGTCCTGGCTGCTTGACTTCCGATCCAGCTCCCTGTGATGGCCTGGGAAAAGAAAAAGATAAAAATAAATCTTAAAAAAAAAAAAAAAAAAAGGCGAGGGCCAACACTGTGGCGTAGCAGGTAAAGCTGCCACCTGCAGTGCTGGCAACCCTTATGGGCATCCCATATGGGCACGAGTTCAAGACCTAGCTGCTCTACTTACAATCTAGCTCTCTGCTATGGCCTAGGAAAGCAGGAGAAGATGGCCCAAGTGCTTGGGCCCCTGCATCCTTGTGGGAGACCCGGAAGAAGCTCCTGGCTCCTGGCTTCGATCAGCCTAGCTCTGGCTGTTGTGGCCATTTGGAGAGTTAACCAGTGCATGGAAGACCTCTCTCTCTCTCTCTCTCTCTCTCTCTCTCTCTCTCTATTTCTCTCTCTCTCTCTGCCTCTCCTCTCTCTGTGTAACTCTGAGTTTCAAATAAAAATAATAAAAAATAAATCTTAAAAAAAATTTTTTTAAAAAGCAGCAGAAGATGGCCCAAATTCTTGGACCCCTGCCACCCACATGGGAGACCTGGAGGAGGCTCAAGCTCCTGGCTCAGCCTGGCCCCGCCCCAGCCATTGCAGCCCTTTGGGGAGTGAACTAGCGGATGGAAGATCAATCTCTCTCCCTCTTTCTCTCTCTCCTTCTCTTTCTGCTAACTGTGACTTTCGAGTAAATAAAATAAATCTTTGAAAAAACAGAGAGAGGAGGACTTTGAAAACTTCATGGAAAATGGAATTAAATATACGATGCAAAATATTTTGAAATCCATACGTGCATTATTTTAAAGACGTTGCTTATTAATTTGAAAAGCAAAGTGAAAGAGAGGGAGAGACACGCAGAGAGAGAGAGCTTCCATTCACAGGTTCATTCACCAAATGGCCTTGACAGCCAGGGCTGGGCCAGGCTGGAGCAAGGGGCCATCCAAGTCTCCGACGTGGGTGACTGGGACCCGAGTATCTGAGCCATCCCCTGCTTTCCCAGGTGCATTAGCAGGAAGCAGCATCCGAAGCGGAGCAGCCGGGATTCAAACCTGCACTGACAAGGGATGCTGGCAACACAGCGACTTACCCTGCTACACACAACACAGGCCCCTCAGGTCACTTGTTCACTCCTGTTCCCATAACTTTCCGAAGTTCTCTCATAGTGGAGTTCGTCAGCCGTGAGCCGTGGGGGGCACCGCTGAGCCAACAAGGCTGGAGGGGCTGTGGAGTAGAGTGGTGGAGACTACTTAGGAGGCGGGAGCGGTGGTAACGGCTGAGTGACAGCCTCGTCCCCAGGTGCAAGGGGGTGGGAGGCAGGTGCATTTGATGGCCACTGGAGATGGAACCCAGGCTTGACCAAACACTGTCCATGAGACCTTAGGCAAGTCGTGGAATTTTCTGAGTGTTTACTGCAAAATGGAGATGCCGGTGACCTGGCGGGACTGTCGCGAGGATTCCGTGACCTAACCAAGTGAGCTCGGCTCCAGGCTGGGCACAGTGCTGCAGTGAACACCAGCTATTGTCCCTCTTTCGAAACCCTGCTCACAGGGGAAACGTACCAGTAAAATAAAAGTCAGCAAAAAAGGTCACTCTACTTCCTCGAAATAAAGACTGCTCATTTGTTGAGTGTATTCTTCCAGATATTGATCTCCCTGTGTGTAGTTTTAAAAATTAGGGCCAGCACTGTGGTGTAGTGGGTAAAGCCACGAACTGTAACGTCAACATTCCATTTAGACTCTGGTTCAAGACCCGGCTCCTCCACTTCCAATCCAGCTCCCTGCTAATGCGCCTGGGAAAGCAGCAGAAGATGACCCAAGTCTTTGGGCCCCTACACCCACCTGGGAGACCTGGAAGAAGCTCCTGGCTCCTGGCTCCCTGGCCATTGCAACCATTTAGGGAGTGAATCATCGACTGGAAGATCTCTCTATCTCTCCCTCTCTCTGTAACTCTGCCTTTCAAATATATAAATTAATAAAATTAAATTAATTCATTAATTTGAGAAAGAGCTGCCATCCACTGGTGATGCCCCAAATGCCCCGAGCAGGTGCTGGGAACTCAGTAGGAACTCTGTTCCTCTTTTTCTCTGCCTCTCAATTCAACAAAATAAATAAATACTGGAAAAAACAATTATATATAAATTTTATTATTTTTAATTTTTTTAAATTTTCATCTACTTAAAAGGCAGAGTGACAGAGAGAAAGAGAGACAGAGACATAGATCTACCTGCTGGTTCATAGCCAGGACTGGACTAGGCTGAGATTAGGAGCCAGGAATTCTATCTGGGTCTCCCATGTGAGTGGCAGAGGCTCAGGCGCTTTAGCATGGAGCTGGCTCAGAAACGGAGCGGCCGACAATTGAAATGATGCTCTGGGGACTGGTGCTGTAGGGCAGCAGGTTAAAGTCCCAGGCTGCAGCACTGGCATCCCATATAGGGGCTGGTGAAAGTCCTAGTTGCTCCACTTCCGATCTAGCTCTCTGCTATGGCCTGGGAAAGCATCAGAGAATGGCCCAAGTCCTTGGGCCCCTGTACCCACAAGGGAGACCCAGAAGAAGCTTCTGGCTCCTAGCTTTGGATCGTCTCAACTCTTGCTGTTTCGGCCATTGGGGAGTGAACCAGCAGGTGGAAGACACCCCCCCCCCCCCCCGCCTTGCCCTGTAACTCTGTCTTTCAAATAAATAAAAAATAAATCTTTAAAAGCAAAAAAGAAATAGCTCTCTGATGTGGGATACCAGCTTTGCAGGCAGTTGCTTACCCCCGGCTCCCTGGCTCCACTTTGGATTCCGGCTTCCTGCCAGTGCTCACTCTGGGAGGCAGCAGACTGCGGCTCAAGTACTTGGGTGCCCACACCAAAGACCCAGACTGAATTCTGAGCTCCTGGCTTCCGACTGGCCCAGCCTGGGCTGCTTCAGCCATAGGGGGTGATTCAGCCGATGGAAGGTCTCCCTCTGTCTGACCCGATACCTTTCAAAAATAAGAAATAAAAATTGTAGAAAAAAGTAGGATTTCTAAAATAATAACAAAAACAGTGCTGAGGCTGGGCTCACTTTCTTGTCCGTCCGGCTCCTGCCCTGCAGGAACTCACAAGGAAGCCTGCACCAGACGCGGGGGCCTTGACGCTCAGACTGCAGCTCTGTTCTTTGTAAATGACCCGATTTCAGGAAAGCGACACCAACAGACGGTGATGGTTCATTATACTTTATTTTATTTTATTCTATTTTATTTTGGCATTTGCTTGAAATTGTCCATAACAATAACAATGATAAAAAAAAAAAAAACCCTCCTTAAAAACGATTTGATCAGGGCAGGCAATTGGCATGATCGTTAAGGTGGTGCCTGGGATGCCACCTCATACTGCAGCGTCTGATTCCATCCTGGTTACTCTGCTCCCGCTCCCGCTTCCTACTGAAGTGCACCCTGGGAGGTAGCAGATGATGGCCAAGTACTTGGCTGCCTGCCACCCATGTGGAGAACTGGATTGAGTTCCTGGCTCCTGGACAAACAAACAAGCCAGAACTTTAAACCAATATAACCACTGTTTACATTTTTATTTTATTTTATTTTTAGTAGTTAGTGAGATTTTTTATTTTTTATTTATTTTTTTTTTTACAGGCAGAGTGGATAGTGAGAGAGACAGAGAGAAAGGTCTTCCTTTTTACCATTGGTTCACCCTCCAATGGCCACTGCGGCCGGCGCATCTCGCTGATCCGAAGCCAGGAGCCAGGTGCTTTTCCTGGTCTCTCATGCGGGTGCAGGGCCCAAGCACATGGGCCATCCTCCACTGCCTTCCGGGGCCATAGCAGAGAGCTGGCCTGGAAGAGGGGCAACCGGGATAGAATCCGGCGCCCTGACCGGGACTAGAACCCGGTGTGCCAGCGCCACAAGGCAGAGGATTAGCCTGTTAAGCCACGGCACCGGCTCTTAGTGAGAATTTTTTTAAGATTTATTTTTTATTTATTTAAAAGGCAGAGTTAGAGAGAGAGAGAGAGAAAGAGAGACAGAGGTCTTCCAATTGTTGATTCACTCCCCAAATGGCCACAACGGCTGGGGCTGGGCCAGGCCAAAGCCAGGAGCCTGGAGTTTTAATCCAGGTCTCCCACGTGGATGCAGGGACCCGAGGACTTAGATCGTCTTCGGCTGCTTTCCCAGGCCCATTACCAGGAAGCTGGATCGGAAGTGGAGTAGCTGGGTCTCTAACCAGCACCCATCTGGGATGCCAGTGTTGCAGATGGTGGCTTTACCTGCGGCACCACAATGCTGGCCCCAAAGACCTTTAATCTGTAAGGTTAAATAGTATTTAGTATTTAGAAGCTAAAATCTTCAGGACTATTCACAATCAGTCCTAAAGCTCTAGAGACCCATCCAAATGACGGAACTCATGCTGACAACATGTTTGTCCTGCTGTGCCATCAAAGAAACCACGAAAACTTCTGGAAGACGAGGAAGTTGGTTCGTTCTCTAGGCAGAAATGTGGGATGGTTTCATCCTCCTTTATTTGAAAAGTATCCCTGAGCTCCAAGAAATCAACAAAACCCCAAGTGGTTAATAGCATTACAAATAATAACTAAAAGTGGACATTCACGAACACTTTGCCAATCAGTAAGACAAAACCAGTGCATCGGGAGGCTTCTTTCCTCTTTTAAGCAAACTAGGAATCAGGCCAAGCAGGATGAAGACACAGACCCGTGACTTCTCCCGTGCCTGCAAGCCTAGCACTGGGTGGCTCCTGCCTCTGCTCATTCCTCCCAGGCTGTTCCCTAACCTTTCTGTCGTCCAGTTCTTCAAATTTTCATGCTTCTTCTTACCCCCGGGCCTTTGCATATTCTGTTCCCTCTGCTTAGAAAGTTCTTCCTCTTTCTAGCTTCTCCAGTGGCCCCCTCGGATCTGTGGTTTCACTTTCCACAGTTTCAGTTAACCCACGGTCAACTGCAGTCTGAAAAGTATGAAATGGAAAAATCCAGAGAGGAAGAATTCCTAGGTTTTGAATAGGGTGCCATTCTGAGCAGCAGCCCACAGAGACCCAAATCACCCCCGTCCAGTGCATCCACACTGCATTCCCGTGCTGCCCCGGCTGCCCTGTGCTTACTCTGTAGCTGTCTCACTTATCAAACCGGCGGTCAGGACCGGAGCTGGAGTCCTGTACCTCTTACTGTGTGTACCTTCCAATGTGGCCATGCTGGTGCTTTCATTATAATATATTGTTCTATGTTATATTGTTGTCAACCTCTTATTGTTCCCAATTTACACATGAAACTTTTTCCTAGGTATAGAAAAAGATAGCACATCCGGGTTTGGTGCTATCCTTGGGTTCAGGCATCCAGGCGTGGCCTCGGAGCATATCCCCTCTGGAGAAGGAGGGAGCAGGTCTATTATACTCCATAAAAATGTGCAAGTTCACGAACGCTTCTGTACAATAAAATCGTTCAACTTCCCCCCGTGGGATTCACACTGAATTCTCTCACAGATGAAAGGCCACAGGTCTATTCAGCACTCAGCATGGAGAGTTTGATCCAAGTGTGTTTGTCATGAGCATTTGCCTGTGTCCCTCGGTGTTTACAACTGGATAATAAAGACAAGCTTTAATGACCGTGGAAGTCCGCATACTTCAGCTGTGGCCGCAAACAGCTTGCTTTCTTTGTTACACTGGCCCTGCCTGCTCCAGTGGCCTGTGCTGCGCTGTGTGTGTATGTGTAAAAACCGAGTCTTTCTCTTTCACTTCCCTTCTAGAAGGAGGAAGAAATAAATCATACGGATACAACTAAAATTAGGGATTTGATCCAGAAGCTGCCAGGGAATGCTCTGAGTTCCATGTGGGGATGGCTTGACTTGCTTGTTTCACCATGAATGATTATTTAGCTTCAGAATGGAGGCACTGAACAATTGCAAAATCTCCGTGAAAAATGATATTGCTTTCTGCTTGTGGTCTAGTTTTTGGATATTCAAACCTTGCTTCTGAAGAGGACATAGATGCCATATTACACATGTTTATTAAAGATTGAAAAATGTGTCTTACACATTGAAAGATGCGCAAGAAACATGTCTTTACACATACAAATATATACTGTGAAATATACAAAAGAGTAAACAGAATTTTTATTTGTGGCTGAGTAACCAGACGATATAATTAAGCAAATAAATTCTCCGTGTACGGCTGGTTCTACTTGATTTGCTTTGTTGTGTTGGGTTTTGTTTGTTGCTACTTTGCTTGCTCATGGCTGTTTTTCTAAGCTAGTCACTTTGAGGCCTCTGGTTAGCGAATAAAAATCTCCAAGTTTTAACGTCCTAGAACTGAAGTTTTGTAAGCGCCGAGATGGATTGAAAGGAATCTTTTTTTGTTCAAAAGCATCCAGCACTTACCCTGGAACACACGGGCTCTTCTCTCGCTGGCCTGACTGGGCTGCGGAACCACTGTGTGTGTTGCAACAGCTGAGTTGGCTCATAGATTTAAAGGAAATATTAGTGGGCAAAAACAAGGCGCTGGCCCGGGTCAACACCACACACCTCTCCTCCTCGCTGCGGGCCGGCTCCCTAGCCCACCTACCTCTCCCTGACTCACCTCTGCTCTGGTTAAGATTAAAAAGCCTCAGCCTCTGGGTCAGAGGTCAGAGAGTTAATCCCAGCCAGGGAGAGTCCGTTGAAGGCTTGCAGGCTGCGGGCTCCCTGGAGGCGGCCATGAGAAATGGGTCAGAGAGCGTTACTCGGCTGTGTGATCTCGGGCAAGTTAGTGAACCTTTCTGTGCCTCAGTCTGCCTCTCTGTAAAATGGGGGTGGCAGCAGGATGGACGGCACGTGTCTGTAGCAAAGAGGAAGTGCGCCCTACAAGATGCTCCTAGCATGGTGCTGGGGACCTGCTGAGCGCTTTCCAGAAATGTGGGCCACCGTCCTGACCACGCCCGCTCCCCAGAAGGGCTCCTGCCCTGCAAATCAGAGATAAGGAAGCTCTGCTTGCCAGCGAGGGATTTGGGGCCAAGGGAGGGGGCAGGGCGGGGGCAGAGGAAGAGAAATCGTTTCCAAAAGACCAGAGTTTTCTCTTGCATGTTTTGAAAATGAAATCGTCCCGGAGGGTGGAAGACAGTGGAAAGGGAGCTAGCCCCGCAAAAGCCCAGCTCCCCAGGGCCCCAGCCCTGCCCCCCCACTTCCAAGCTGTGACGTCTCCTCTCGCAGGTGTTTTACAAAACTCTTTGGAGAACGCCGCCCTGGAGCCCGTGCGCCTTTAACCCGTGGAAGCCCCAGGCCCCCATGGTGCCCCAGAAAGCCCAGCCTGTGAATTACACGCACACAAAAAGATACGACAGTGTTGTTGTTTTTTTAATACTTTTTCCTCCTAAATGACCAAAAAAAAAAAAAAAAAAAAAAAAGGAAAAGAAAAGAAAAAACCACAAACCCCAACATCATTGTAGAAAATGTGAAACATACACACAGAGGAAACTAAGATTCACTAGGGCTCGTGTTACATCTTGGAGGATGAGAAAGGCTTGCTTTGTTTTGTTTTGTTTACAAGTGCCGCATCTGTGGTTGCAGAATCCAGGGATCCTGTGCGTGCAGGGATAACATCAGAACAAATGCAAGGAAGAAGACGTTGCATCCCAATGCCAGACCAGACCACCTGCCTCCTCTGCCAGGGAGAAGGACCCGGAGCCTCCAAGTGGGGAGCAGGGACAGGACTGACACTCCTGGGGAGTGGAGGGAGTGAAAGCAGAGACTTCACCAGCCAGAAGGGAACATTCAGATCTGCCTGCCTGGGACCAGCTCTTTATCTGAGCCCTGGCTGCAAGTCTGCCCTCTGCAAAGGACTAACTTTGTGAACTTAGCAAGGTCAAGTTCTCTTCTGAGCCACTGTTTCAGAATTTTTTTTTTTTTTAACATCTGTTTGTTTGAGAGGAAGAAACCGAGAGAGGGAAGTCTTCCATCTCCTGGTTCACTCCCTAAACGGCCACACAGGCTGGGGCTGGGCCAGTCTGAAGCCAGGAGCCCAAAACTCATCTGGGTCTCCCACGTGGGTGCAGGGGCCCAAGCACTGGGTCTATCTTCTGCTGCTTTCCCAGGCGCATTAGCAGGAAGCTGGATTGGAAATGGAGCAGCCGGGACTCGAACCAGAGCCCACATGGGATGCCAGTGTCACAGGCAGTGGCTTAACCCGCTCTGCCACGGTGCCGGCCCTGTTGAGGATCTTTGAAATGGGGTGTTCTGCTTCCCCCACCACATGGCAGAGTCACAGTCGAGACTGTATCTTGGAAATCCTTTTAGCAGCACAAGGCAAACATAAGGTGCTGTGTGGAGGAGGCATGATTCCAAGTGTTTCTGTATTGTTTGGATGAAAACACGGTTTCCTTGTCTACATTATTTATCTACATGGACCTACAGTTGTTTTTGAAATAAGCGGCTTCCACTGACGGCCTCCCGAAAAGCCTCAGCGGCTTAACTCTCAGGGAATTCACCTCAAATCGTGTTTTTAAAAGAAGTACCAAGAATCGCTGTGCCTCAGCAGGAAAGGGAGGAAGCTGCTGCCAGCTTGCAGCCAAGTCACTGCCGGCGCGTTCCCCGCACAAACGTTTGTTGGACACGGTTTGAAGCTTAGGCTTTCCTGGTCCACCGGTGGGTACGTTCTCATCTGCAGCCCAGGGCTGGCCAGATTCTGCAGGGCCCCGGTGGTGAACATGCAGGGCCTGCCTGTCTGGGGGCCCACGCCCATGTGCTGTCCCACATGAAACTTGGAGGCAGGCCAGGGGTATGGCCAAATAATCGCTGTGCCAGAACCAGTTAATCACAGGCCCTCGAGCCAGGGACCAGGCCCCCTACACCAGCACCCCGGTGGGCACTCATGACTGGCTGTGATGGTGGGACCGGGCCCCCAGGGCATCGCGGGTCTGATAAACCACTCCAGTAAAGCTCATTTAGTCTGGGCTCCCTGGCCCTCCGAGCCTGCTCTTGGCAGCAGGTAGGAAAGGAGGAGGAAAAAAAAAAAAAAAAAAAAAATGGTGTAAGCAAGTTTCGAAATCTTAGATCATTTCATGAATGACTCAGTGTTTCCTTTTGGAAAAGTGCAATAATTGGCTTTCATTAATAACAGCTTTGGAAAAAGACTCTCAATACCGAGGAGACCCTCCTGCCATGGGAGCACAGCCGCGTGCCCATCTTCATAGCCTCCGGAGGAATTTCATTCACTTGATAACGTGTTCTTGTTGAAAAATAAACTGTCACACACTTCCTCCTCTAGGCTTCCTGTTCTTTCTGAGAAAAGCATTGAGGTTGTCTTTCTCTCTTTCTTTCCTTCTTGTTTTTTTTCCGTTTAAAAATAGCCAACCTATAAAGTTATTGCTCTTCTTCGAGAAACTAAGTTCTGTGTAAGCACCAGAGGAAAATAACTGTCATTTATTTCTTCAAATAAAACCCATTGATTTTTTTCTTCAGTTATGTATGAAATACATAGGTAAACACATTTCAGCTATTATCTCTAATTCATTTGGGCCACAGTTCAATTGTAGAATTTTTTTCTTTTAAAAAAGTTCCTCTCTGTTGTCTCTTTCTCCCTCCACATACACAATCGTGACGTTTTAATACAGAAAACAGCCATTCTTCCAGCCCAGGCAGGATAGAATCCAGCCCCAGAGCTATCAACACAGGCAGAAGACTTCTCAAATGACTCATTAATGGAATACATGTTTCTAATGACAATGGTATGCAAATAGAGCTTAAACGGGTGAAGGAAGATTCTGTAAATCAATAAATAAAGTTGAGAATGTTGCTGTGGTTACCGTGAACTCTATTTGCATACAGGCTTATCTTGTTTTTAAAGCAGAAGAGGGAAAAAAAAAAAAGGGGGAGGAAAAGAAAAAAAATCCCAACTTTCACCACATGTTCTCAAAATACAATCTCATAATAAGGTACAACAGTTCACAAGCCAAAAATGCTGAGTGTGGAAGAATCCAAAATGCATTGAAAACATTTTCTAGTGCGTAGAGAGCCAGCCTTAGGTCATCTTACCGAGAAAATTGCACAATCAAACTTTTTGTCAGTCGTGTCTGTTGTGTCAGGTCAGGGCTGATTCGGTTACTGCTCCAGTTTCAAGAGTGTCCCCTGCTTGGGTCGTTGGGCTGATCACCGTGTGGGTCCCTGCCTGTTTCCCCAGACAAGCAGTTCTATTGAAAGGCATCAGGGAGAGGCAGAGAGAGGCCTGCCTACCTGGTTCTCATGCTAGATATCAGGTCAAAAATCTTGCAACATGGAATCCTGTGAATTAAAACCAGAACCACTTGTCCCTTTAGAAAGAAAACGCAAATGGTGCCTCTTTTTTTCCATCTATGTAAATGCAGATTATCTGTTGGTGTTCCGGAAGAAGCTCATTGGCCTATAATTGATTGTGTCAGGTGGAAATATTTCCAGGTGACAGGGTGAGCCAGGGCCATACTTGGGAAGAGAAGGTGGTTGAGACAAATACTTAAAAGAAATCTACATTGATCTCCCTGGTGGCCCAGAGTGGTGACAGCCCCCAGCACGTGTGTCTGTAGCAGGAAGCCCCCTGGCCTAGCTGAAGGAAGTGCTATTGAAGTAGGCACTTCACTATCTGCCACTCTGGAGAGCGCAGCGAGACCTACCTTAGTCCACCTTCCAGACTCGCCATTCTTTTAAAAACTATTTATTTATTTATTGACTTGAAGTGGGGGTTGGGGGGAGGAGAGATCTTCCATCCACTGGTTTGCTCCTCAAATGCCTGCTACAGCTGGAGGCTGCTCCAGGTTGAAAGCAGGAGCCTGGAAATCAACCAGGCCCCCTCCCATGTGAGTGGCAGTACTGGAGCCCCCCAGGGTGCCCGTGGGTAGGAGGCTGAAGCAGAGGCAGAGATGATCTGATATGGGATTCAGGCATCCCAAGCACTGACTTACCTGAAGTGCCAAATGTCAGTCCTGGGTCACCGTCTTGAGCTCTGACACATCTAGAGAACGAGTGAACAACCCTTGGAATAGAAACCACGAATAAAGATTCATTTCACAGACAGAGTAAGGCATGTCTATGCTATATGGTGCGTGGTCTGGTACTGGGGATGTTACTAAGCCTTTTTTCAGAAGTTACTCGTGGACAAAATGCAACAGGTGTTCTATCTTACAGCTACTATTTGTGAAGTAGAAACTGATAAGAAATCTATGTACTTGGAAATAGAGGGCGTCTGGCGGTGTGGCGCAGCGGGTTACTGTGAGGTTGGCATCCCATATGGGCACCAGTTTGAGTCCTGGCTTCTCTACTTCCTATCCAGCTCCCTGTTAATGTGCCTGGGAAAGCAGCAGATGGCCCAAGTGTTTGGGCCCCAGTCCCCCATGTGGGAGACCTGGGTGGAGTTTCTGACTCCTGGCTGTGGTCTGTCCAGCCTAGGCATTACAGCCATTTGAGGAAGTGCACCAGCAGATGGAAGATCTCTTTTGCTTTCTCTCTCTCTCTCGCTCTCGTTCTCACTCCCAGTCTCGCTCTCTCTGTAACTCTGCCTTTCAAATAAATAAATTTTAAAAAAAGACACTGAAGTGATGTTTCATATTTAATGAACTTGATCCCCTTAGATGCTCATAGTGTGTTACTGTACCTAAGAAAAACACACTAAGGGCCAGCATTGAGGCAGAGCGGGTAAAACCAATGCCTGTGACACCGGCATCCTATCTGGACGCTGGTTCGTGTCCCGACTGCTCCACTTCTGATCCAGCTCCCTGCTAATGGCCTGGGAAAAGCAGCAGAAGATGGGCCAAGAGCTTGGGCCCAAGCACACACATGGGAGACCTGGAGGAAGCTCCTGGCTCCTGGCTTGTGGCCATTTGGGGAATAAACCAGAGGATGGAAGATTTTTCCCTCTGTCTTTCCCTCTCTCTGTATCTCTTTCAGATGAATAAATGAATAAATAAATAAATAAAAATAAATCTTTTTAAGAAAGAAAGGAAGGAAGAAAGCACACACACACACATATACACATGAGGTGGGCATTGTAGACAGCTATTCAGTTTCCCTTGGGATGTATCAGAGTGTCTGGGTTCAAGTCCCTCCTCCCCTCCTGATCCAGCTTCCTGCTAACGCACACCCTGGGAGGCCACAGGTGATGGTTCAAGTCCTTGGGCCCCTGCCACCTAAGTGGGAGACTTGGATGGAGCTCCTGGCTTCTGGCTTCTGTGTGGCCCAGGGCTACGGTGAGCAACTGGGGAGTGAACCAGAAAACGACAGATCTTTCTCTGTCTCTCTGCCTTTCAAACAAATAAACAAAAGTTTGAAAATATGCTTTTATTTTTAATGAAGTTGAAAATGTGGTACACAGAGCAAAGCCTGGGCTCCTCTGGCTCTGGCCCCAGACTGGCCCATCTCTCCCTTTCTCAGGAGGGCCACATGGCCGGGTGGGGGTGGGGGCTGTTTAGAGGAGATCATTAGCTTGTCAATTGGGGTGCCCATTAAAATGTGTGGCCTCTATTCCCGGATGGATACTTTGTTCTGAAATACCTTAAAGATACAGAGAGAGAGAAAAAAAAGTCTCATTGGCCTGGTGCTCATTACTTGGGATTTTAACTCAACTGTCAGTGAAACCACTTTTTTTGTTTGTTTGTTTCACTTTCCAGAGGTGTTCTAAGCCATTTTGTTCAATCAAGAGGGGCTGGGAGGTGGAGCTCTTGAGCACTTATATTTTACAAAATGTTATAAAAGGAAGAAAACCAAGGTGTGATAAGAAGCTTACATTATTGGCCACCCGTGAGAAAAATGATCACCGTATGTTAGCAGGTGCAGCAAGCAGGACACCAGTAAGTCCCAGCGTTTTAAAAAGCCGCAAAGGAAGGCGGCACGACAGGACAGTGGCTGTTCTGTCTGTTAACGTGGTGGGCTCATGGTTTGTTTTTTTTTTTTTTTTTCTGAAGCTTTCAAATGTGCAGTAATGAACAGCAAGGCTTTCTAATCATAGAAAGCCAAAAAGTACTTTGTAAGGACGATGCATTGCAATGCAGAGTCATCCTCTACAATTCGCAAACCCTCGCCTTTGAAAGATGGCAGGTACACAAACCTGATGATAATGTCTTCCCCCAAATACTTGGGATTCATCGCTGTGGCCTCTCCTGCGTTGTTTACATTGCTTAGCACACATTTGTGGCTTAACTGCACAAAAATAATTTCAGTGCCTGTTCCCATATTGGGAAGATTTTTTAAAAATTGGATTTATTTATTAGTCAGAATTACAAAGAGAAAGGGGGGAGAGAGAGAGAGAGAGAGGACTTTTCCATCTGCTGGTTCACTCCCCAAATGGCAGCAATAGCAGGGGCTGTGCCAGGCCCAAACCAGAAGCCAGGAGCTCCACGTGGGTGCAGGAGCCTAAGCACTTGAGCCATCTCTCACTGCTTTCCCAGGCTCATTAGCAGGGAGCTGGATTGGAAGAGGAGCAGCAGAACCTCTGGTTCCTGGAAGATGGTATTTTTAACCCTACACAGTCTGGGTTAGGACAATAAAGATGAGTTAGATTGGAACATTGAAGATGGGACTAGCTTTTCTTAAATGGTTACTCTTGACACCTATGATAAGCCTGAGGGTGGGTTACAGATGTCCCACCCGAAGACACCACAAAGTCCCCTGCAGGAGCTTCTTGTCTTAATCGGCTTAATGGTTCATTTATACTTGTACTGGTACTTTTCAGTTAGATGCCTATGTGTGTTTTTAAAAAGGACAAAAATAAGTTTTTGGGAAAAAAACATTTTAATTGCTTTCAAATGTCCCAATAAATTCAAACCCATATACTTTTGCTCGAGAAAGTCCCTGCCAGATTCTTGCGTCCTGGTTTGCCAAATCTCTCTGGCTTTCTCCCACTTCCTTAATCTTAGAAACTACAGAAGATATTAAGTGTTGCTAGCTGGTCAGAAAATGTGTTTTCCAAAGACTTCAGTGTTCAAATATCATTAGGAAAGACTAAAAAAAAAAAAATCATTTCTCTGCTCTTAAAAACAGCTAAAATTTCAGAATCAGAAAATAGCAAAAGCCAGCCCAAGCCCTCAAAAAGAAAGTGCATATATATTTTTATGATTTAAAAAAACTCTTTGTAAAGTTTTATTTTGTTCTAGAAGTATATATTTTTCCCACTCCTGTCTAAATAACCACTTGTTATCTTCAAATATTGTTCCGACTGAGAACATCCGAATAAACGGCCAGCCCATGACTAAGGGAAGGCTCCAACTAGGGGGGCAGTGATAGGCAGGGAACTATCAACGCAGCCAGGAGGCCTCGCACGTCGCTATCTAACAGCCCTGGCAACAGCCGCAGGCCCAGTGAGATGGCAAAGGAGCTGAGCCCGAGCCGCTACACGGAGCTAAGATGCTTCCCACGCACTGAGTGCCAGGCCAGATGAGCGCATTCCCACTGGCTGACACAGGAGCGGAGCACAAGGCACCTTCTGGTAGCACAGGTTCAAATGTTACTGTTTCTCCTTGGAAACCCAGAGTGGCAGAAAAGCCTTCAAAACAGGGAATCAGAAAGGAAGGCAGAAATATCTGTGTAATGTACAGGGATGGAAGGAGACAAACTTGAGAGTGAATTCAAATATCACTTTTTTTTTTTTTTTTTTTGTCAAAAGCCTAACTTCCCCTACTTGGGAGATATGAATAATATGCTCCCAGTATTAATAAGAATGATTTCATTTCAACCTTGATTTCTTTGACATTGAAAGAAGACTTAGCTGCTTGGGTTAAGGATCATTTTCCACAACAGATTTTTTTTTTGTAAACTTTCTTTTTTTTGAGATTTTACTTATATATTTGAAAGGCAGAGTTGTGGGACAGTGTGGGGGAATGTGGGGAGAGAAAGTGAGAGAAAAAGATCTTCTGTTCACTGGTTCACTACCTAAATGGCTGGAATGCCTGCCAGCACCAGGCCAAAGCTAGGAGCCAGGAGTTTCTTCAGAGTCTCCCATGTGGGTGGCAGAGCCCCAGACTCGTGGGCTGCCTTCTGATGCTTTCCTGGGTGCATTAGCAGGGAGCTGGATCAGAAGTGGAGCAGCTGGGACTCGAACAGGTGCTCTTCTGGGATGCCAGCGCTGCAGATGGCAGCTTAGTCCATCACACCACAGCGTCAGCCCCTGCAAACTTCATTTCTGAGAAGAACCATCTATGACATATTATGTCTCCACTAAGACAACATCATTACTCTCATAGTGTCTCGGAATTTCAGGAGCGTGAAGGTAAACCGAGTCAGGGATAGACTCAAACTATGGCTTTTTTTTAGATTGATTGATTTTTTTTCTGTTTATTTTTTTTTTATTTAGTAAATATAAATGTCCAAAGTACAGTTTATGGATTACAATGCCCCCCCCCATAATTTCCTTCCCACTTCCACTTGATTTATTTGAAAGGCAGAGTTACAGAGAAGAGAGAGAGAGAGAGAGAGAGAGAGATCTTTCACCTACTGCTTCACTCCGAAATGGGTGCAAAAGCCAGTTCTAGCCCCGTCTGCTCGCTGCTGAGGCTCATCCTGGGAGGCGGAAGATGGCTCAAGCATTTGGGCCCCTGGCACCCAATGTGGGAGACCCAGATTGATTCTGGCCTCCTGACTTGGGCCTGGCTCAGCCCTGGCTGTTGCACAGTTGGGGAGTGAACCACGGGATGAATGCTCTCTCTCTCCATCTCTGTGCCTTTCAAATACAGTGAAAATAAATAATTTCTTCAAAAAAGAAAAGGGAGAAATGAAACCATGCACAGGAGAACAGATTCGGGATCCCTCAAAGGACAAAAACCTTTCAAAGAGTTAAAACTATTGTCTGTCAGATCTGTCAATTGTCAGTTTAGCATTATTTCATTTCTTCAAAACTTCCGACGTTCCAAGTAAGTAACTGTGACAACAGCGAAATCCAATGTTTGCAACGAGAAAATGTTTCCCGAGAATTTGACATTTCAATTGAGGTTGTAATCCTGCTGCCACGGCTTTCCAATATGATCAAACCTATCCCACTGGAAAACCGTGTAATTTTGTTTGGAATTTTTCCTCAGGTTCTTGCATCTCATATAGGAGTTCTGCCAGGGAATTTAATACAAATCACAGATTTCATTTAAGTGAGTGTTACTAAAAAAGAAACTTCTTAACTACACCCAAGAAAGCTGTTTTCAAGTTGGTCAAGTGTTCATCCAGTCTGCCTCCAACTGTGACCCCCTCCTACGTACAGCGTCTCCTTGGAAACGAGGAAATACATACAAAGGGTCATCTCCAACCTGCAGAAGTTGGAGTGGGGCAGGATACAGCCGACCAGCCTGAGACAGAGTACAAGAAAGCAAAGCAAAAGGAAACACGCGAGGCAGCACTATCTGCCTCCCCAGAGTTCTGAAAATCGCCTGCGTGAACTCTGGGCTGTGTGGAGCCAGCTGAGTAGCTGGCTGGCCCGGAGCCCTGCTGCCGGAAGTGGAGCTTTTCTGATGCTGCGAATTAAGGAATGTGGAGCCTTCCTTCAGAGCCGGCCGGCGTGCTGAGTGAGCTCTGCCTGGCCGGCTGCTTGCAGGGCCATCGCGTGGGACCGCAGAATTAAAAAGCAGAGAATCTCGCCACTTCACGTTTGAGAGGCAAGAGGTGGGGTGTGTGTGTGTGTGTGTGTGTGTGTGTGGTGTTTAAATGGCTCCTAATCTTTAAAATGGTTCCTTGCAGCTGGCCTTTTTATCAGCTGATCGTGCTCGTATTTACTGCGGAGCCTGCTACCCTCCCCAAAGAGGATTTAGACCATTTATGGGCTCACAGCGGAAGGAACACAGGCTTATGGTAGCGTTCTGGGGAGTCACTAGAATCACACAGCGAGGCAACAGCTCCGTGGCACCGGGAAGCTCTTCGTTTTTAGAAACTTCTTTTTGGTAAAATGAATGCTCATTTGTTTGAGTTCATAGGTAATCCAGGCATATGATGAGAAATGGAGAAAAACAGGAAGTGGAAAACAGGTCGTGTATGGACCACTATTGAAAACAACCATTTAGAACTTTTTTCTTAATAAAAGTCTTGAAGTGGATGCAAAAATAGAGAATAGAAAAAGTAGCAACTTTTCTAGTCACTTGTGGGGCTACTAAGCTTCAGCCTAGACTTTGTCACCGGGAGCCCATCAGGGCGTGGAACACCCAGTTCTACAAGGGCAAGAAGTTAACCTCATTTGCTTCATTTCTCCCATTTTTTTTTTTTCTTTGCTAAAGTATTGTAAATTCCTACATATCCTATTCTTCCTCCCATCTGCTTTGGAGAGGTCTGTGAAAATACCCATATCCAATTCCCCTGATAATCCATAATGCCATTAGCACAGCTGGTGAAATGAGCCGTTGTTTGGTATCCCATAATATTCAGCCCGCATTAGAATGTCCTTGGTAAGAAGAAACAGTTTTCATATTTGCATTGTTCTGGGTGTTTACAGCCTACCTTTATGCTCACTAATAAAAAGATTTATAGTTTGTTAAAAATCCGCTTTCGCCTCTTGGGTTTTTCCATTTGCTACTTTACCCATTTCCCCAAAGTTTCTGATTGCAAAGTGGCTGAGTGGCAGCCTGGTGCCACCTTGGGTGATGACTCATGCCTTTATTTGTGCGTCTCCCCACAAATCAGAGCGTGTGTGTGAGTATGTGTGTATGTGTGTGTCTTGTTCCCTTGAATCTCTCTGTCCCTGAACACTTTTCTTCCCCTGGGCTGTTGGATTCCAGGGGCCACTTCTGCCTCCAAATGTCGGAATTTCTGTGAGGCCCCTGCCGGTCTCCTGAGCTGTTTACAAAAGGGCTGTACCCATTTCCACTTCCACTTCCCAGGGGGTGAGAGAGCTGCTATTAAAGGTTTAGAGGCAGGGCCTTTCAGGGCTCTTAGAAATCACCAGCTCCAAGTGGCTGACTCGCTTGCTGTGTCCCAGGGCCCCCGTCCCCGGGAAATAAATAAGTGCATACATTGTCTACAGCTGTGAGAGCACGCAGACGGCCCCACGGCCCCCGGGCCGGGCTGGTCCAGGAGGAGCCGGGTGAACCTGCTGCAAGGCCGGTATGCGAGCACCCGTGCCCTGCGCCGCGAAGCCGGAGGAGGAGGGGCGCCCAAAGCCCAGGGGCGCTGATGCAGAGCCCAGCGCTGCACCCCGGCTCCGCGTCTGGGGGGCAGGGGCTTCCTGGCTCGCCGCATCCCCCCGCCCTCCGCCCCGTGCTGGGTGGCAGGGCCCGGGCAGCGCCAGCTTCTACTGCTTCCCCTTGGGGACGCGCTGTTTCTGTATTTGTGGACTTTGAGCACAGCATCTTCAGAACACTGCTTCTGTCTGCTCAGGGCGCTTCAGTGTTCTGGGAGGGAGAAATCTTATCGGTTACAAATTGTTGTAAAAAAAAAAAAAAGGCAACATCACAACATTTCAAACCCTATTGGTCTAGAGATGGGTTGGGTGACAGATTTTTTGTTTGTTTCTGAGGCAGGGAGACAGAACAAGGTGTCGCTGTTGTGTGGATGGGGCATGGGGGGTGCAGAA
Source organism: Lepus europaeus (assembly GCF_033115175.1). Taxonomy (NCBI): domain Eukaryota; kingdom Metazoa; phylum Chordata; class Mammalia; order Lagomorpha; family Leporidae; genus Lepus; species Lepus europaeus. The sequence continues at coordinate 117,872,654 of NC_084836.1, read as the reverse complement.
GAAAATGCAGATCGTAACTTAGCATGGGGGTCCAGAGAAACCCAGACTCTGAGGTTTTTATCCATTTGGGTTTAAGTTTCCGGGACTGTGGTCCTGTGAGCCCTGGTGGCTTCTGGGGGTTTCCGTGCCTTCCCTGGGCTCCAAGTGTTGCCTCCATCCAGTGGGACCCAAACATCATCCCTTTAAAATATTTTAAGAGGCCATGCTCGCTTGAGCTTCGTGAAAATATGTCAACAAGATGTGCTAACCACAATTTTTTAAAAACACAGCTGTCAGAGGAGCCCAAAGGATTTGTGAAACTGAAGGGCTGGGGTGGGCAGGGGAGGTGTCCAGGGAGAGCCAGACCACTGTCCCTCTCGGCCTCAGAGGGGTCACAGGTGCAGGTACCATCTGGGGCTCCTGTGAGGGGCTCAGGTCCCCCCAGCACCGCCCTGCCTACTCTGCTTTCTTTGTCTCCTTTTACATTGAGGCAGTGATGGAGGCCGGGGGTTCTAATGGCTGCTTTGCCCATTTCTGGGACAACCTGCACCTTATGTTGGGAGCTGTGGGATGAAGGGGTGTGGCCGTGGGTCACCTGTGGGACTACTAAGCCCATCACTGGGAGCCCATCAGGGCATGCCGCTCCCTATCCCCCAGCCTTCCCCTAGGGCCATACCTGCTGGCTGGGAGGGAACGCTTCCATTCACCTTGGCTCTGCCCTCTTCTCAGGACCTGCAGTGTGGAGAAGAAGCCCCAGGGACACAGAGCCGTCTGCCACCAGCCTCCAGGATTGCCCAGATCCAGGTAGGGGCTTCCAAGACTTGCTTTGTCTAACGGTGGGCTGGTTAGCTGGAGATGCAGCTGCTGGGATTCTGGGGTGGACAAACCTGGCTCCCTTACCTGAGAGAAGCACCTTTGCTTTCCTGTTCCGGCCCATGGTTGGTGAGCACCCTGCCTGGGCTACGAACATGTTTGTGGGTGTCCCACCTTGGTTTGTTGTGTCTTACTTGGGTGCTTGCTGTGTGCCCCATCTCTCTAATGCGTGTTAGGAGTGAGGACCGACTTATTCCTCCCAAATACACCTGTTAGTGCACTGTGTTACCTCCATCTGTTGCAAATGGGAAAACAGAGGCAAAGACGGTTCAGGCCGGCTGGCAAAGGAGACAACTGGGTGATGGAGGCTTGGTTTGAGCCCAGAAAGGAGCCGGTCTCAAGTGCTCAGCCTCTGAACCCCTGCAAGTTCAGGGCTCTGAGAGGCACTTTCTAAGGGGGGAGGCACGCATGCTGACTTGCCTGGGCACCCCAAGGAGGGCGTCTGGAGCTTGGCCTGGAGGAAGTTCTCCATCCGTGACCCCTACGGTTATTTGCGATGCCTCTGAGGCCAAGGGCAACCACTTAGGACAAAGAGAATGGCGAGAGGCAGCTTTGGGATCAGATGGTGCTAAGAGACCACTCCGTTCTGGTTGTAGAAGCTCAGGAGAGGGTGGCAAGGCAGAAAGTTAGCTCCTGACGGCCTCCGTCTCCTCGTCTGTAACTGGTCCTAAATAATGAAGAATTTCAGGTTTGTGGGAAAATGGATAGAGAACTTTTTTTTTGCTACAAAATAATTTTTTTAAAAGTTCTGGGTTCTTTTTTAAAGATTTATCTATTTATTTCAGAGTTACAGAGAGAGAGAGAGAGAGAGAAAGCTTTTTTTTTTTTTTTAAGATTTATTTTATTTATTTGAAAGACAGAGTTACAGAGAGAGGTAGAGACAGATCTTCCATCCGCTGATTCACTCCCCAGATGGTGGCAATGGCCGGAGCTGTGCCGATCCGAAACCAGGACCGAAACCAGGAGCCAGGAGCTTCTTCCGGGTCTCCCACGCGGGTGCAGGGCCCGAGGACTTTGGCCATCTTCTACTGTTTTCCCAGGCCATAGCAGAGAGCTGGATTGGAAGAGGAGCAGCCGGGACTAGAACCGGTGCCCATATGGGATGCCAGTGCTTCAGGCCAGGGCGTTAACCCGCTGTGCCACAGCTAGGGTGTTGACCCGCTGCGCCACAGCGCTGGCCCCAGACAAAGCTCTTTAATCTGCTGGTTCACTCCCCACATGGCTGCAAGGGCCAGAGCTGATCTGATCTGATCTGATCCAAAGCCAGGAGCCAGGAGCTTCTTCCGGGTCTCCCATGTGGTTGCAGGGGTCCAAGCTCTTGGGCCATCTTCTGCTGCTTTCCCAGGCCATAACAGAGAGCTGGATTGGAAAAGGAACAGCTGGGATATGAACCTGCGCCCATATGGGATGCTAACGCCACAGTCAGAGCCTTAGCCTACTATGCCACAGCGCCAGCCCCCTCCCCCCTTTTAAGAATTATTTTTACTTACTTGAAAAACAGAGTTACAGAGAAAGAGAGAGAGAGATTGATCTTCCATCTACGGGCTCACTCCCCAATGGCTGCATTGGCCCCGGGCTGGGCCAGGCCAAAGCCAGGAGCCAGGAGCTTCTTCCGGGTCTCCACGTGGGTGCAGGGCCCAAGCACTTGGGCCGTCTTCTGCTGCTTTCCCAGGTGCATTAGCAGGGAGCTGGATGGGAAGTGGAGCAGCTGGGACTCAGAACCGGGGTCCATATGGGATGCTGGCTCTGCAGGCAGCAGCCTTACCATTCAGCCACACCGTGCCAGAGTACAAAATAATTTTGAAACCCATGGATATGAGAGTTCTTCAAAAAGTTCACGAAAATACATGTTGTGAAAACGACACAAGTATTTCAAATGTTTTTGTACCAATATAAGCGTCTCCATGAATTCTGTTTTCTGTAAACTTTCGGAAGTGCCCGAGTAGCAGGTTCCAGGGGAGTAGCTAACAGGATGGATAAACAGACCCCGGGCTGGCCCTGCAGCACGTGCGGGGCCCCGTAAGTCGCCTTTTTTCTCCCCTTGTTGTTCCTCTTCTTACCATGACTACTGTTGTCAAAGCAACCTGGAAGTGTGCGTTCGCCGCGGTACCTGCGTGGTTTCGGGAAGGACACTGCTTCCGTGACGTGACTGTTGTAGGAGTGCTCTTGGTTATATCATGGTTTCATAAGCTGCTCAGTCAGAGTCAGGTTGTCATTTTGCTCATTTTACTATTCAGTGTCAGGTTCATTCAGAATAAAATCGGAAGGCTCAATGCTCTGGTCTCCCATGCGGTCACAGTGCTCCTCACCTACCAGCTCACCTGCCTCCCCAGGCTGCAACGCTCTCACTCCAGAACACCTCGTGGCTCCCCGTCACCCCTTTAGAACTTAGCTGAGGTCTCCATGGTGAAGCCTCTGCAAGACCAGGTTTTTTGTTTTTAAGATTTAAGTCAGAGTTAGAGAGAGAGAGAGATCTTCTGTCCACTGGTTCACTCCCCAGATGGCCACAGCAGCTTGACCCAGTCCTGGCCAAAACCAGGAGCCAGAAGCTTCATCTGAGTCTCATGTGTGGGTGGCAGGGGCCAAAGTACTTGGGCCATTTTCTGCTGCTTTCTCTGGCCATTAGCAGGGAGCTGGATCGGAAGTGGAGCACTGGAGTGCAAACTGGTGCCCACATGGGATGGCGGCATGGCCATCCCCCACCTGCTGGACCAGGCTATTTAACAGCACTCCTAGCACCAACCCCGCCACACTTCCCAGCCCCTCTGTCTTCTTTTTCTTTCTTCATAGCACTTATCCTCCAACCCACCATGCGGCCTCCCCAGCCCCTACAGCAGTGCCTGGCACACAGCAGGTGCGTCACACCTATGTGCTGAGTGAGAGAGGGAGGGAGTGAGTGACTGTGGGACTCCAGGGGCATGTTTAGCTAAGGAGATGGATCACACACCAGAGTACTTCCTGCGAGCTGGGCACCTTTCCAGCACAGAGAGGGGTCGGCAGTGCTGACAAATGAGACAAATGCCCACATCCAGAGCCAGGCGTGGTCCAGCCAGTGTCCCATAAAGGAGCACTGGGCAGCGGAGACAGGGGCTGAAGGAGGTGGCCGCCAGGTGCTGGGGGTTACAGTCTGAGCTTTGCTTGGGTTTGCGCTTTGGGGTCCAGGGTGGGGCAGAAGCCAGAACAGCCAGGAGAGAGTTAAGTCTAGAATTATGGAAACATGAACAATTTTCCACATTTCTTGTTCCCCAGACCCTTTAACACTGTGAAATGGTAGGCGTTTTTTTTTTTTTTTAAATTTATTTTCATTGACAAATAATAATTATATACATTATAGGGTACAGTGTGGTTTAATAGGGGTATACGTTGTGGAGGGATTACATCAAGCTAATTAATATATCCGCCACCTGATATATTTTCCTGTGTGTGGTTAAGAATATTTGAAATCTCGCCTAGCAGTCTTCAGGTCGACAAGGCGCTGTGAGGAAGCACGCTGGTGCTGTGTGATGGAGCTGCAGGACTTAACTGCTGCTAAGGGCTCACTTCTCCCCACGGTGCCCCCAGTGCCTGAGCCCACCTCGTCTCCTTCCCACCGGGAGCCCTCTGTTTTCCGATTCCATGGATAAATGAGATCAGAAATATTGCTCTTTCTGTGCCCGGCTTGTTTCATGTAATTATATGTTTGTAGGCAACTGATCTCTAATTCTATGGGTTGCATATAAAAATCTGAATGTTTTACATATAAAAAGAGCAAGCATTTAGCATCCAACAAGTGTCCTTGTCCATATTAGAGAATTAATAACTTTTAGTGTGAGCCTCTCCAACTTTTCTTGATGCATTTACACAGTGATTTCTGGTCTCGCTCTGTGTATATGTATATGTACAATAGACAGGCATTCCTTTAGATTATATATTTTGTGTGTATTTTAAAACAAAAATGTACTAGCTTTTTGTACTTTGATTTTTTTTTCCTTTTGATGATCTGTTCGCATGAATAAATGCAGCACAGCTTTTTTTACAACTGGTGTTTGTGTCCCAAAAGGTGGCTGTAGTATTGCTTATTTTCTTTTTGGTGGACATGTAGGCTGTTTCTCATTTTTTCATGTTTATGAACAGTGCTACAGTGAACATCCTTGTGTATGATCCTTTGTGCATATAAGTGATGATTTCTCTAGGGTAAATACTGTACTTACATGTTTATTTATGTGTGTTTAAATGATTAATGTCTTTCTCTTGTTAAAATAGAAGCTATACGAGGGCAGGAATTCCATTTGTTTTGTGCCTCATTCTAATTACTACCTAGACACATGCTTACCAGAAAGAGTAGTCAATACATATTTATTGAATGAATCAGGCTGAAAGGTTGGCTGGAGTCAGGGTGTGGTTTTGCCTTGTAAGAAGGAACTGGAACAAAGACTGATTTTGGTAAAACAGGAGATTTGCACATAAGAAAGTAAGCAGGGTGATTATTAGTGGGGTTGGGAAACAGAATTTTGCGCTCTGGAGAAGACAGAGGAGAATGGGTTATGAGATCATGGCACGGGTTAGGATTCAGGGATAGTGGGAGTGGAGGGAGAGGGTGCCTTTGGAAGATCCTGGAGTTACAGGATCTGTAAGATCCACTGCTGAGCCAGGAGCGAGGGAGTGGAAGGGAGACTGCTACAATGTCCAGGACATTTTAACTTTACAAACATTTATTGCCAGCTAGCTCTGGGCACAAAGCGCTCTGCTGATTGCTAGGACATAAATCTGCGTGGCCTCTCTTCCCCACTTTCTAAGGAGATTCCGCAGTCTATGGGAGAAGAGACCCAGGGACACGGAGACACCAAGAACTGTGCGAGTGACTGGGAGGTGGGAGGAGACTGGCCCCAGGGCAAGCCCAGGGAAATGGAGTTGTTCCAGCGAGGGGGAGGGGAGGTAGGTGGGGGAAGAGGGTTGAGCCTGGCCCCTGAGGACTCACAGCTGAGTGGTGAGAGTTCAGGAAACAGCAATAGGTGCCAGTGCCGATTTTTAGACCTAAGGAACTTCTGGTTGGTGACAGAGCTGGGTTCAGACGGGAGGCAGGGAAAGAAGCTAGCTGTGTGATCTCAGGCAGGTACTTGACCATCCTGAGGTCCAGCTTACTCTTTTTCAGGAAGGGGCAATACTGAAGGGATAGAGATTGACGAGATTAGGGGTGGGGGCGCCGAGCACGTGGATCAGCAGCAGTTTGACTTCTGGGATTGTCCTGTTGGGACAGAGAGAGGAAAATGCCAGCTTGCAGTAAAAGGATTGTGACACCTTGAGGCCCATCATCTGAGGGAGAAAGCCGGTCCTGAAGTCCAATGCTGCTTTCACTTTTTACTTGCATTCCTCTCACTGGCTTGCCCGTGCTCTTGGAAAACAATCCAGAGTTTTAGCAGGGCCTGCGTGAACATGCCAGCCATGTTATCAGGATTTTGTTTTTAATCTGAGACACGCCGTGGGGGGAGGGGCGATTAGGCCGGGCCGTGACATAATCAGGCCTGACTTTTGACGAGATCGGTGTGTGGCTGCTCAGAGAGGTGGCCCTGTATATGTCTGCCGGAAGAACAGCACGGAGACAGGACCTTGGACTTGGCAGATGCAGTCAGCAGTTGGAAATGTGTTTTGGGAGTGGAGGGGGCAGTTTTGCTGGGCTGTAATTAACAGCAGGAAATTGCCCGAACAGAAAAGAGGTGCCAGCCGTGGGACCTGGGGCACTCACATCAACATTTGGGGGTCCAGGAGAGGAGAAAGAACCAGCAGGTGAGGACGGGGAGAAATTAGGAGGATGTTCCCACGTACCAAGTCCTGCAGCTTGGCAGAGTTAGATGCAGAACTGAACTGACTGTCCCAGCACCTTGGCCACCGTTCGCCTCCATTCCTTACTCCCCCTGTTCTCATGAGACTGGCTGCCTTCCAGGTCTTTCCTTCTCGGGCCTTCTCCTCTTGGGTCCCCTCTGAAAGGGACATGTGCTGGCCCCCAGCATAGAATTTGCTACCTAATTCCTGGGGGCCCAATCCAACACAGCGGGTGTCCTCCCCAGTGTCTCAGGCCTGCAAATAAACTGTCTCCCTCCTGATAGATTTCAGTTACTTTGCTTCCTGTTCCGACTCCCAGGTCTTCAGCAGGACCAGCTACCCAAAACTCTACATTTACGAGTTTTGTACAGTGAGTCTCCTTGAATTCTGCAAAGTCCCATAGAGATATAAACATTTTATGATTTATGTAAGTAATACAGTTATAATTAACTTCATCATGTTTAGCATCCTCATTTATAGATAAGGAAAGTGAAACCCAAGAGAGATTGAATAATCTAGGATTAGGCAGCTCTCAAGAGGTAGAATTAGGTTATTTTGAAAATATTTATTTATACTATTTTAATTGTAGATATCTATATCTGGGATATACATATTCAATCTGTATGACCCAGTGGACTATTAGAGCCCCATAAATTGTTTTTTTTTTTTTTTTTTTTTTTTTTTAGGAAAGGCAGGAAAGCTGCTTTCCTGGAGAGAATACGGAGGTGGTAGGCCAAGGGAGGCATGGGCTGAAGGCTCCAGGTCAGGCCCGAGCTCAAGGTCAGGGCGCCAAGTGAGGGGTGTGCCCAGACTCACAGCTGGAGAGTGAGGCAGGGGCCATGTTCACCAGGTTGATGAGATAAACTACGGAGCTTGTTCTGTTTCCCTCAAGGCAATAGGAAGCCATTAAGTAGGGCGGTGCGGGATTTGAGATCCTCCTTAAAAGGCCTCTTGGGTTATGGGCGGAGAAGGCATTAAGGCAAACCTAGAAAGGAAGAAGCTGGGAGTAATCTGGGCACACTTTGCTCTCTGCTCGTCTGGAGGAAGACGGTGGTCATGCCTTGGGGTAGGCTTGCGTTATGATGAAGGTAAGTGGAGGACTATGGCTCTGTTGTTGACACAGGCTAAGAGAGGGACTTCAGAGCTTGCTGAATTGTGTGTGTGTGGGAGAGATGACGATGGACTATCATCATTTGACTTAGAGCGTTTGGCTTACGGGCGTGGAAGGAAGATGGTTCCATGCATTGAGAGGATGGTGGTACAGGTGAAGACCCCTCCCAAATGCTAAGGACCAGGATTGTTTCAAATCTCAGACCTTTTATTTTGGAATATTGCATCTACAGAATAAGATATTTTGGGGATAGGACCCACAAGTAAACAGGAAATCCATTTATATTCCAAAAGCTTTATACAAATAGCTATATATATATATATATATATATATATATATATATATATATAAAATTGTGCCTAGGTTTTTTCACTGTGGTCAAAGGAGGTCAGGTGTGGGATTCTCAGCTTGCTATCTCTCATGTTGAAGCTCAAAACTTTTCGCATTTTGTGGCATTTTGGGTTTCAGATGCTCAACTCCTAACGGGATTTCAGTAAATGGCGGTATCTTTGCCCGTCCCTGCCTTCCCTCTTCCCAGAGCTCCCTGTTCGGAATATCCCGGGGGTGCTGAGAGCTTTCCAGAGGTGCTCCTCGTTCCATGTGCCCCTTGGGATTTCTAAGATAGTTTACAGTGACATGTTAGAAACTTGGAGAACCATCCAGAATATTAGAAGACCTAAGTGTAAGCTGTGTTTGCCGGGGTGGGGGAGGGGCACGGCATCAAAAGTATCATCAGGACTGATCCAGCTAAAATGAAAGATTCCCACTGATTGATCTAATCAAGCCAGGCTTTTATCAGAACCTCTATTTGAAAGGAGCCTCCCTCTTGGCCCCTCCCTTTTCAGTTTGCTTATAAAAACCAACAGTCACATCTCTCCAGTGTTGTTCCTAGCCAGGTGTTCTGGCGGCTACCTGGAGAGGGAGTTCCCAGCTCCAGACACCGCCTTTACTTCTGAAAGGTAACTTCTGCATATTTTTTTTTTAATCGGACATCACTGATATTTTATAGAGAGTCTGGGCACTCAGAGGTGACTCGTCTGGGTTCTTGAGCCTGAATGTAGAGGAGACAAGATTGGTGTCCCCGGGGCTGTTTGTGATCCCTTCTTAATTGAGTGCATTGAGTCTTGTGAACAGGGCTCCCCCTGCGTCCTTCTCCAATGTCCTTTGTACTTTGCAAAGACTGGCAGGTTTGCCTTTCTCCTCTTTTCCTGCTAACTCCTCACTGTAGTTTTTCAGGTTTTCCTGCTCCGAACACTGAATTCTTTTACGCACAGTATCTTTGTTGGCGCTCCAGGGGTTTACAGAATTTCCAAATTGTTTTTGTCTAGTAGTGATCCGCGGGAAAAATGATGATCATACCGCATTCCGTTCTAATTAAGGCTGAGGCTCAAGCGATGATTCCAATAAATATTAACTACAGCGAATAGGAAAGGTTGTCTTTTGCCGCCGTCCTGGTTGCTAAGATGGGGGAATCTTGGGACAGGCAGAATCCGGATAGAAAACAGGATGGGGGCTAAGTGCGGGATGAAACCAGAGCTAATGGCGTGACTTTTAGCACGTCTCAGGGAGGGCTGTGATAGAGGAGGTGTGGCTGATAGGCCCGGGGGTGCTTTTCTGCCCTCTCTGGGGGTCCCAAGTGCAGGGGCTCGGGCTGGCCTCGGAGGAGGTTGCTCCTGGGTCCGTTCTTTGTGTCAGTGGCTCCCGACTCCTTGGGGGCCGTCGGGCCCGGGGGTGCCGGCCGAGCCGGGTTCTGCGTGGGCGGAGCCAGGGGTGATGCAGAGCAAGGTTCCCTTGCCAGTGTGCGCCTCCTGGGGTCGTAGCAGGCGTTCCCGATGTACTCTGAGAGTTGCCATTTTTTTTTTTTTTTAACGTGGTTGTGAACGACACCTGCCTTGCAAGTGAACCTGGGGTAGGGGGCTCTGGGGGCAGGCGGGTCGCCCCCTGGGCGGCTCAGCGGCCAGGCACCTGCAGGATTTCGCAACGATTTCCCAGTTAGGTAGGCGAGTCTCCAGGAGTAAAGGTTCTTTGTAATTCCCTTTGCTCCACCGTTAAGGCTCGCGTATAAAAACTGGGCGGGCCGATCGGCCAATACAACTCCTTCGGATTGAAAGGCGAGCCCTCCCCGGGCCGTCCCCAGCCGGGGGATGCTATCTCGCACACAAGATGGTAGCTCGGGGGCGGCCGGGGTCCGCAGCCCCATTGTCCTCGGCTTGTCAAAATATTTGATCGCTCCCCCTGCCCCGCCGCCGAGTCTGGACCGCTCCTCTGGGCGGGTTTTGGGTTTTTCAGGCCTCCAAGGTTTTCGGAGTTCAAAGGTTATCCGTTAACGGGTGCAGCGAGGCTGGCGGGCGCGGCCCACGGCCACTCGTGCTCGCGGCGTGGGGTGAGCGAAGGCCGAGTTTGCATCAGCTCCCCGGGGGGATCAGTACTGTCCCGGGGCTTGAGTGACACGGACATCAGTGCGGCCCAGGAGTCCACTCCGGCGCCGCTCGGCAGCTCAGTGCGAGGGGCCAGCGATGCGCTTCCTCTCGACCGAAGACGAGCCGGGCCGCGCGTGGGCCGAGTGGCTCCGCGTGAGACGCCGGCACCCCCACCCGCAGCCGCGCCTCATCCCCGTCCCGCGTGTTAGGGACCGCGGCGCTCATCGCTTCCGGCTCTTTTTTGGTCTTTCGCTCTAGGAACTAGATGTTTCCAACGCCGTTCTGGTTTTACGTTTCTGCAGCGGGGACGGCCTGAAGGGCACCGAGACCTCGGCCGTGTCTCCGTGGCGTGGGCCGGTGCACACCTGCGTTATTCGCATCCCGGCGCGGGCACGGGAGGGGCGCGGGCGTCGCGCGGGCCGTGTGGCCCTGGGCCGCGTTCCCCGTCGCGCGGGCCGTGGGGCCCTGGGCCGCGTTCCCCGTCCGCCCTCGCTTCTCTGAGGGCGCGGACGGTGGGAAGCCCGCGGGCTGCGGCCCGGGGCCGGGAGAGGCTGCTGGGGTGGGTTTAGGTTTGGTCCCCACGGTAAGCCCGGCTTCATCCGAGCGGATTCTTGGAACCTGGGCCAACTCAGAAATCCGAGGCGAGGACACAAAATCAAACAATTACAGGACGCCAACTTGAGGGAAAAGCTTGGTGATGTCGTTTCAGCCAGCCTCCTCCACATTTGAAGAAAAATCAGAAAAAGTGCTCATTAGTTTATTATTTATTTTTCCCGTGCACAGCTGTGTTCTGCCCAAGCCAGGGTAAAAGGTTTTTTTTTTTGTCCGAGAGCCTGGACGACCCAGGAGCTTAGCCCGCCGGCCCCGCCCTTCGCCGGGCGCACCTTGCGAGGGCGGGGGAGGCGGCGAGAGGGCCGGGCCCACGCCTGCGCACTGCTCTCGCCGCCCCCTCCCCGGCTACCTGTCAGCGGAACGGCCGCGGCGCGAGCGGGCCACGTTAAGCCGGATGGCGGGAGGCGGGCGGCGGGGGCGGGGGCGAGGCGCGCGCATGCGCGGCGGCCGCCGGGCGCGCGCCCGCGCTCCGGGGCGGAGCCTGCGGCGGTGGGCGGGGCGGGGGCGCGCCGGCGCGCGTCACGTGAGCCTGGGGGGCGGGCCCGGGGCGGCCCCGAGCGGCCGGTGGCGGCCGGAGGCGGGGCGTTGCCGAGCGGCGGGGCCGAGGGAGGGCGCAACAGCTGCTCCCTGAACACTTTCTGACCCAACAGTCCCCCTGCGCCGGACGCGCCGCGACCCGGCGGCTCTAGGGACCCCCCGCGCCTGCACTGTCCGCGCGCGGACGAGTAGGGGGCGCCCGCGCCTCCGCCCCCCGTGCGCACCCCCGCCCCGCTCACCTCAGCCCCGCGCCCGAGGTGAGCCCGGCCCCCTACCCTCTCCGGGCGGGGGTGGCGGGGGGTGGGGGGCTCGCTCTCCGGGGGAGGGTCCCCGAGGCGCCCCCCGGGGCATGGGGGGCCCCGCCGCCCGGAGGGGGGCCCCGCGTGTTTCGGGGGGCCGGTGCGGGCGCGGAAGCCGGGAGGTGTCCGCACAAAAGGCCGAGCCTCCCCGCCCCCGCCGCTCGCCCTCCATTCAAACGGCGGCCGCCGGCCGCCTCAGTCCGCCCCGGCCGCCGCCGCGCGAGGACTCGGCCGAGCCGCCGCCGCAGGTAAAGGGGCGCGCCCGGCGCGGCCCTCGCGGGCGCCCCCTCCCCGGCCGGCCCGCCCGTGCGCCACGTCCAGCGCGGCCGGGGGCCGAGGGGCGGGGGCGCCCGGGCCGGGGAGGGGGCGGCCGCGGGGGTCCCCCCGCCAGGGGCCGGGGCGAGGTGGGGACGACCCGAACAATGCGTCCTCCCGGGCGGCCCCCGCGAACAATGGCCGGGCGGAGGGCGCGTCCGCGGGGGCCGCGGGAGGGGCCGCGCCCGGCCGCCGACCCGCGCCCACCCCCCCCCGGGCCCCGGACGCCCCCCGAGCGCGTCCCCGGGAGCCCCGGGGCGCCTGCCCATCCCCGGCGGCGGCTGCGCACGGGGCTGCGAGTCCTGGAGGTGTGTGATAAGGTGGATTTTGTTCTCTTCTTTCTACATTTTCTACTTTAATTTTAAAAAGATTTAAAAGGCCAAAAGAAAAAAACAACAACTTCGGATGCCCCCAGCGGCTCCCACGGGGCGGCTTCCCGGGGCTGGGGGCGGCGGGGCGGGCAGGATGGAAATGTTAGCCGAAAAGTGTTTCTTTCTTTCCTTTCTTCCTTTTTTTTTTTTTTTTCAAAAAAAAAAAAAAAAAAGGGAAGTTTCTGGTAGGAGGCGCCGAGCGGAGGAGGCATCCGCGCGCGGGCCGGGAGGGCGCTGCTGGGGGTCCCGGGCGGGGGTCGCGGGCCGGCGCCCCCCTCGGAGCGGGTGGGGGTGGGGCGAGGTCGGGACCCCCGTGGCCTGGCCACGCCCGGGGCGGTGCGCGGCGGGTTGGGGAGGGGGAGTGTTTCCGCGCCCCTCCCCCCGCCCAGGCGGTGGGGGCGGGGTGGCCCCCGCAGCCTCGGCCCGGGGGGCGCGGGGCGCGTGCCGGCCGGCTCCCCTCCGGTCCGCGGGGTCTGGGGTCCCTCGGGCCGTCCGGGGCGGAGGCGCGGGTCTTGGTGCCGCTCAGGTGGGTTCCACGAACGTCTGCGCGGCCCCGGGGGCGGCGGGGTGACTGACACGGCACGAAGCCCCCGCCCGAGGGCCCGGGGGGCTCGCGGCCTAGGGCCGGGCCGGGGTCCGCAGGCCCCGCACCTGGGCCGGGGGCGGCCCGCCTGCTGCCGGGGGAGTCCTGAAGACGCGAGGCGAGCGCGCCGCCGGGGTGCGGGCTCCCGCGGCGTCCCCGGCCGTGTGGACGGCGCCGGAGTGATTTGGGGTGAGGAGGAAGTGGGGAAGATGGTGCCTCTCCTGGGCGAGGACGCGGAACTTGGGCGCCCGGCTGGTGCTAAGCCTTTTATCTTCTCGGCCCTTTCCCGTTTGACCTTTGCTGTTTTTTAGCAGCTCGTGCGATCGGAGTTTAGCAGTTATCTTGTCTTGGGTTCGCGTTCTTCCCTTTCACTTCTTAACTCAAAAAAAAAAAAAAAAAAAAAAAAAAGGAACTGGTGCAAACTTGGCCAAAACTTGTGGAAGCCCCTCCCCCCAGTTTTCCCCTTCACCCTGAGGAGTCTTTCGATTTCGTTAATGGCACAGGATTTTTTTTTTTTTTTTCCTCCTTTTTTCCAGGTACCGGGCGGCGGGGGGGGGGGGGGGGGGGGCGGGCAGTGGCTCCCTCCCAGGTGGGGGTGGATTTGCGTTCTCTTTGTGAGCCTCCATTTTTGGCCCTGGAACTCCGGGGCGGGAGGAACCGGAGCCCCGACCCCTTCCACTGGGCTTGTTTTGGAGCTCGCCTTGTAGACGGATGGAATGGCCAGGAACGCACTGGCTGGCGGTGGCGAGGTCTCTCCTCCCTGGGCAGCGTGTATTCTGAAACCGTCCGTCCGTGCCGCAGCGGGGTTGCCCTTCCCCAGCCCTGGAGCGCGCCTATTCCAGGATGCTTGATGAGAGCCTCAGGGGTCCCAGAGATGGGCTGTTTGCCCACTTTGTAAGACAGCGTTCTGGGCTCCCCGCAGGCCCAGGCGCGGTAGCGGTTGATAAGAACTTCGGAGTAGCTTTAGTGACTCTTGACTGCCTAAGACACGCTGCTTTCCTGAAGAGAAGCTCCTTGTATCTGGCTCTCTTCTGGGAGTGCGTGAGTGGGCCTTTGTTAGGTTTTATGTGAGGATGTATTTCTATTTGCCCCCCCCCCCCAAAAAATACAGTTCAGAGTGCTCCACCTCGAGTATGCTAATATGGCCTACAATGGAGTTGAGGTTCTTTTTTTTTTTTTAATGGTTCACTCCTGACTTCCTACTGTTTGAGTTTAATCCCTGTGACTGGGAAAGGTGACGCCACAGCACTGAGGTTATTACACAGTAGGAATGAAACACAAGAGACAGCTGTATAAGCTGACGTTCTTCAGCGGCACAGAGCGCACGTAGTGAGGCTCTGGTGACTATGGCAAACTCCCGCGGTATTTAAGAAGAAAGGGGCCTTGGAAGAGCCACCGAGCTGGGAGCCCAGTGATAGTACAAGAATCTCAGGGATGCGGGGTGCCGGCACCGTGGAAGGGTTAACAGCACAGGGTTTAGTGGCCACCGCATGCAAATGAGACTTGGGACAATGGGGAGGCTTGATTTGCACACCTCATCTCCAGATTTGGGGGAGGGGCGTTAGCTGGTTTGAAATGCACGTGGAAGGAAGAATGTATTACACAAAGACAGCAGGAAAGGGTGCGAGCAGCCCGAGCGGGTGCAACGTGACGGCCTCATCTGGGGGCAGCGTGGAAACTTTCCCCCAAACGGCCTGCTTCTTGGTGGTGGTGATCTGGGTTGTCCCCTGCCCCCGCCCCCCACACCAATAACACGGTCAGATACTTGTGCAGTGGTATGTGGGGCAAAGGCTTTTGAATTGCCACCACGAGGGGAGATAGAAATCTGACTTCAAGGAAGTGGCAGAACGGGGACCTCGCTTTCCTAAAATCCGCAGCTTCTGCGAGTGAGCTCAGTTCTGGCACACACATCGCTTCCAGATAAGCTGGGGGGAGCCCCTGGGAGCCAGTGCCGCCGCAGATTACGCTGTTCCATTTACGTTGGAATGCTCGTTAAAGAACTTTACATTCGAGAATCTGTTGACTGTTCCAAACATCCCCAGTACTTCCTGCTCTGGGTAGCGACTGAGTTACTGGAAGTTTGGGGCCAGTTTGGTAATTTTATGATAAAGTTGAGAAATAAAATTACCAAACCTGAAGAGACAGCTGAGTAAGTTGTGTGAGAGAATTAGTTTAATTCCACAGCCTTTGTTTCTAAGCTTTCCCCGGGCTGTTGGGACCGACGCGCACCCCTGCTTCCTGGCTAAGAACCGCCCTGGAGTCGGGTAATGGTGTGTAATGGGTTCTTAGTGTTGTGTTGCTGTGGGCCTCCTGCTTTTGTACAGACCTTTGGAATGTAAAATGTAGTTGGGTAGACGGGCCCTGTAGACTACAGATCAACTCTGCTCGTGAGTCAGCACTAGGAGAAATGATTTTTTTACTTGTCCTACCTGTTTCAAAATAACTTAAGGCGATTTGGTTACCTCCGAAGGAGGTTTTTTTTAATCAGTGGATTAGAAGTTTTTTTCAATTTTCCATATAAATCATCTGAATAATGATTATATTATTAGCTGAGACTTATCCCCCCACCCCCTTAATTTTGAAAATAAACAGATCTGAAAGAGCCAGACCTGCAACCTTAGTTATCTTTTCAGCAAAATATAGGGAGGAGAATATTTAAATTAAAGGAAGATCACATGCCTTGGACAGGCAGTGCCTCCTGAGCTCCTTTTTAACTTAGAGTGGCATAGAGTGCTGGGCCTGGGTGCAATGTGTGTTGTGTGTGTGTGTGTTATGTACCCACATAGGAACACACGTGTAGAGTTGTAACAGTACAAGTAAAGACAGAATGTTTTTTAAGTTTGCTGAAATTGTATGTGTGTGTGTATAGTTAGTTATGTCAAATCTTTTAAAAATATTTAAAGTTGTCCTGGTTAAGTAGCAGTAATAGTAGAAACTCAACTACTAGGAGTGCTTTGTCTTGCTTAATTAAACATTTAAACAAATCTTCAGATCAAGATGGAGATTGTGAAAGCCCGGTTGCAGATCACAGTGTCTGCTGGTATTGATAATATTGAAACTAAAACTAACGCGCCGTGTCTTAAGTTCCTATTAAGATCCCTTCACAGACCCTCACTGCTGAGGGAGCAATGCTGAGGTATTCTGATGCAATTATATTTTTACAGTATTTTGGCCTCTGATCCTATGTAGGGCTGAACAGTTAAATACAGTCTCAAGAAAATGAGGGATTTCCTGCAGGGTCCTCCCAGGGTTTGCCTTTGAGCAGCCCTTGTCTGTGACTGCCTGGGCAGCGGCACTGAACATCTGAACATGAGCGGGAGTGTTCTCACCTTTCCCTTCCTCCTCGCTGTAGGGAGATGGCCCATTAGCTCATGGGTGTGACTGGTGATGTCTTTGAAGGATTTAAAGTTGCAGGTTTTGGCTGCCCCTGTAAAATTCTATGTAGAGTTTTCTCCATGTGTTACATTAAGAAGCGATTAGCATGTGTAAAATACAGAGGGAAAACCAAGTTTTCAGATCAGATCTCGGAGATGCTGTTGAGGTTTTGAGGACACAGATGAGTCAGTGGAGTGGCGGTGTTAAGTTGAATGCTTTACTGTTTCTCTGGGCATTTAGTAGCTTGAGGAAAAAGTGGGTTTGTAGGAATACTGCACGTTACCTGTCTGTAAATACAAGTTTATGTGTGTTTTTGGCAGTTTTTGATAACTTTGAATGCCTTTTGCTGCATACTGTAGTAAGAATTCGTTCCATATCAAGACTCTAAGATGGGGGCTGGCACAAGGGGTTAATTCTCTACTTGAGATGCCAGAATCCTGTGGCTGCATGGTTTCAAGTCCTGGCTGCTCCTAGCGGGTCCAGCTTCCTGCTAATGGACCTGGGAGTGTAGCTGAAGGTGGCCCAAGTGCCCACGTGGTCCCCGGCCCACCCATGTGGGAGACTCAGAGTTCCGGGCTTTGGCCCCAGCCTGGAACAGTCTTGGCTGTTGTGACCATTTGGGGAGCGCATCAGTGGATGGGAGGGTCTGTGTCTTTGTTTCTCCTGTCTTTGCCTCTCTGCCTTTCAAACAAATAAATAATAAACCTTAAAAAAAAAGAATGTGAGATAACCTGTTGAGCTGAAACAAAGGCGTGCATCATCTGTGCAGACTGGCAGTGTTCACTGCTCTGTGTGAAGAGCAGGGCTCCCGGGTGCTAGCCCTCCCTCGTTGGCAAGGGGGCAGCTGCTGCCACATGTAAAGCGCGGAGCAGTGTGCATCACGTGCCGGTGTCAGGACCTGCAGGTAGTGCTGGGATTCCCAGTAGCCTTTGTCACAAGTCCGAGCCTGAGTAGTGACCCCTGGAGAGCATCAGACAGGTCTCAGGCAGTTCTAGCAGGATGATTCTTACTGGATTTCAGATAGGCGATGCTCAATTACAGACGAAATGTAAGGAATTAGTATAAATTAAACTCTAGCGTTCTTGGAATACGAAGTTACGTTGCATAATGACTTGCGGCAGTGCCTTGGAATGGAGGCTGCAGGTTAAGTGCTGTCACCCAAGTGAAGATTTAAAAATGTTTAAACTGTTAAGAATCGTCTTACGAAGCATCCCTGGACATGCGGAGGAAGAGCGTTTAGACTGCTGGAGTGCGGTGTGCTGCTTTCCCTGCCCGCCTCGGCACACTTCTGCGCGCTGGCTGGAGACCTGGGCTGCTGGCTTGTCAGTAACTCCTGGGGCTCCATCCTGACCAGCTCTGTTATTCCAGTCTTTATTATTACAGCCACTTAAAGAGTTCTGCTCTGCAAATTGGTTGAAGTGGTATAGAGCTAATTTAAGCTAT
This sequence comes from Lepus europaeus, assembly GCF_033115175.1. NCBI lineage: Eukaryota > Metazoa > Chordata > Mammalia > Lagomorpha > Leporidae > Lepus > Lepus europaeus. The sequence goes on along the minus strand of NC_084836.1, from coordinate 117,854,937 downwards.
TAATCACCGCTTTAGAGTTTAGGGAAGAGCTTTGTCTACCTGTGCTGTAGATGTCAGGTCAGGCACTCAGATGCCCCGGGCATGGAAAGCGCCACTTGTTCCCAGGGTCATAGAAGATGGGGTGTAAGTCCGAGTGAGGCAGAGTTCCTTGGGCTGGTCAGCTGGTGGTGTGGTTACTAGGATTTTTTTTCTCCATCAGAGGCTTAAAGCTGCAGAGGATGCTAGTTAGGGGGCAGCCACGGAAGCCCTGTGGAAGCTGTTGTTGCCACTGTCATTTTTAAAGGTAGAGTGGCAGAGAAGGGGAGACACAGATCTTCATCTGCTGTATCACTCCCCAGAGGCCTGCCACAGGTGGGGCTGGAGTGACAACAGGAGCCAGGAACTCCGGTGGGTCTCACACAGGAGTGTTTGAGCTGTCCTCTGTCGCCTCCCGGGCTCCTGGGCAGGAAGCTGGATCAGAAGTGCAGAGTAGGCAGCCGGTGAGCCAGGCACTGTGGGGGAGGCGGGGGGTCCCAAGCAGTGGTTTAACCCACTGTACCACAGGTGGCAGTTCTGATGACCCTTGGAGTTAAAATCGATAGCAGAAAAGTTCTAGTTGGCGGACGGTGGTGTTCCGTCTGCTCCAGGTTTGGGCTGTCTTTTCACCAGGTGATCCTTGAGGGCCTGATCCTGTTCCGCCACTGACACAGCGCGAATAAACTCCACTCCTGTCTGCAGGAGCTTCCTTTCAGAGCAGCAGGTGGGGGAGAGATCAGAAAGATGAGTGCAGGCGACCAGGACGACAGTCATGTGCAGAGGAAGTCAGTCATGGCCAGGCTGTGATAGAGGAGGGAGAGTGGTGCTGCGTGGGTGCTGGGTAGGTGGGGGAGGCCGCATGTGAGGTGCGTGTCCACAGCTCAGGACGCAGGGTGCAGCCCTGGAGGTCAGAGTGTGTCCCCGAGGCTCTCTGGAGGAGAGCGGTCTGCAGTGTGGCTGGCAGGGCCGCCTTTCCCACCTGACCACCCACGCAGACCCCTTGGGCTGGGACACCCTGTGGCCCAATCTGCCAGTCTCCCACCTGCTCATCTCCCCAGCCAGCACTGGCTCTGCCTTCTTCCTTCCTTCCTTTCTTCCTTCCTTTCTTTCTTTTTTTTGACAGGCAGAGTGGATAGTGAGAGAGAGAGAGAAAAAAGGTCTTCTTTTTTGCCGTTGGTTCACCCTCCAGTGGCCACTGCGGCCGGCGCATCGCGCTGATCCGAAGCCAGGAGCCAGGTGCTTCTCCTGGTCTCCCATGCGGGTGCAGGGCCCAAGGACTTGGGCCATCCTCCACTGCCTTCCCGGGCCATAGCAGAGAGCTGGCCTGGAAGAGGGGCAACCGGGATAGAATCCGGCGCCCCAACCGGGACTAAAACCCAGTGTGCCAGTGCCGCAAGGCGGAGGATTAGCCTGTTAAGCCACGGCGCCGGCCTTTCTTTCTTTTTTTTTTTTTAATTAAAAGTATTTGTTCATTTATTTGAAAGGCAGAGATACAGATTGAGCTTTCATCTACTGGTTCATTCCTGAAAATGGTTACGATGGCTGGGGCTGGGTCAGGAGCCAGGAGCTTCTTCCGGGTCTCCCACTTGGGTGCAGGGCCCCAAGCACTAGGGCCATCTTCTGCTTTCCCAGGCCATTAGCAAGGAGCTGGATTGGAAGTGGAGCAGCTGGGCCTGGAACCAGCATGCACGTGGGATGCCCGTGTCATAGGCAGCAGCTTTTCCCAAGATGCCACAGTGCTGGCCACTGCTCTTTTTCTAAGATGGTTTCCCATTGCTTCCTTAGCTCCCTTTCCTCAGCCAGAGAAGTAGAGAATGATGGTGACTGGCTTAACCTAGGAGTTTGAAAATTTCACAGCTGAAAATGGGAACTAAATCAATCTTAGTTAAGATAAAGACTTATTACTAAATTGTGCTACTCCCTGGGCCAGGAGGACTCCTGGCAGTGATACAGCAACATCGTATTTCTAATCCAGAGGATGGATGTAGGATTGGTATAGTTGTTCTGGAAAACAAACAAGTCTACAGAAAAGTGGAATTTCCAAAATTTTGGTGATTCTACAGATAAGTCAGATTTCTAAGAATAATGTCGAAGCCTGATTTGGAAGCTTTGATTTTGCCAAATAAGAACATAAACAAGAAAACCCTTCACTGTTTGCTGTTATCACTGTGTCATTAAAAAAATTATTTGAAAGAGTTGGAGGGAGAGAGAGATCTTCCATCTCCTTGTTCACTCACCAGATGGCCACAATGGCCAGGGCTGGGCCAGGAGCTTCATCTGGTCTCCCACGTGGGTGGCAGGTGCTCGGGCCATCTTCTACTGCTTTTCCCAGGTGCATTAGCAGGGAGCTGGGTCTGAAGTGGAGCAGCTGAGACACCCACATGGGGTATCAGCATTGCAGGTGGTGACTTTATATGCTACGCCACGACGCTGGGCCCATTTTTAAATTTTTTTTTTTAAGAAATATTTATTTGAAAGAGAGAAGGAGAGACAGATCTTCCATCCACTGGTTCACTCCCCAAATGGCTGCAATGGCTGGGGCTGGGCCAGGCTGAAGCCAGGATCCAGGAACTTCAGCTGGGTCTCCCACATGAGTACAGGGACCCCATCACTTGGGCCATCCTCGGCTGCTTCCCCGGGTGCATTAGCAGGGAGCTGGTTCGGAAGTGGAGCAGCTGGGGCTCAAACTGGTGCCCACATGGGATGCGGGCACTGCAGACAGTGGCTTAGCCTGTTACACCACGTGTCCAGCCTCCATCTTTCTTAAAGGGTATTTTAACACTTGGAAGGACATCAATTAAGTGGCAGTTCTTACTCAACTTGAGATTAATCTATGTGGCTTTGTGCAAAACTGATGGACTGGTTTCCATGTCTCATTTTGCTGTTGGCCAGTGAAATCAGAGGTGTCCATTTGATTAGTGTAGCTGTTAGTTCTTCAGTTAAAACACTGCCTGGGATATTGGCACGCAGTAAATACTTGTTGAATGAGTAAATGACTGCAGGGCACCCAAATGATCAGTCTCAGATCCAAATTCCACCTAGTCCCCTGGTGAGCAGAGCTGTTGAAAGTGTCTCACTGTCCTCAAACCTTAGAGTTTGGGAGTGTAAGGGCCTGGAGTCCAAGTAGCTGCGTGGAGTCGCCGTAGGAACTTAGCCAGACTAGAACCCAGGTGTCTGGAATATTCTGTGAGCTCACACAAGCTGGTATTTGTCTTCCATTGTGATTGCAACAAAGAAAAGAGAGAAATTAAGATAAAACATTCACTGCCTAATCTCTGCTCTGTAGCCTCCTTTAGAAAAGCTCAGCTAAGATCTAGTTTATTCAGAACTGAAGATAACAAGAGTATGAGAATTTTTATTTTATTTTTTTGGAATCTCAAGGAAGGGGAAGAGTGGTTCCCCCTCTGGCCCGAGCCCAAGGCCTTGCTGTTGGAGGCTGTGCACAGAAACAGCAGGTGTGGGTTTGTCCGGGCCCTGGTGAGGGTGGTGTGTGCGTCTCTGTTTTCTTGGGTGGACTTCGCTGACTTAAGTTTAAGACTTCTAAGAAAACCTTCCTATGTGTGCCATAAAAAGGCAGGGTGTTGGCTGGAGGGCTACTTCTTCTCCAGGAGTGACACTTAGCTTCTGGGTCAGAGCCTGCAGAGTGGCATCAAGTACTCCCTGTCCCACCTGGCCCTCCCCCGCTGGTGCCATTTTCTGGTGAAGGACTAGGCCGTGTTGAGGATTTTATCATCAGTGTGTGTGCTCCCCAGGCAGCTGTGTGCGTGTGCGCGCTTCCTTCCTTGTCCGTGTTGGTGCTGGTGGGAGGCAGTCTGGGGCTGGGGGCGTGGATGGAGGTGTAGGTACCCTGAGGACCAGGACGGTGGGGGTTCCCATGGCCGCTCCTTCCGAGGGGAGTGCAGGAGAGGCCCTGTTCGGTGTGCGCGCGTGTTGTAGACCTGCGAGTGTGGTCTTTGGACTTGTTTCGGGGTACTTGTGTCTGTTGTAGGTGAGTTGGTTTGTGTGTGAAACAATTCCAGGCTCTGGCTTTTAAAAATTTTACCTGAAGTAGTTTTATTGTCATTTCCTGTAATTCTTGTGGTCATTAGATTTGCAGAGGCTGTTTGTAGGGTATTCATGTGTGTGTTAGTGGCATTTCAGATTTGTTTAGCTGAATTCAAGAGTTGCATGCTAAAAGTTGCATATTTTAGAGGGAGATCGGTAGAGCGCCATGTCTTGACGTTTTCTTAGCTAGATGAAATTCTGATTTAGTAAGTGTGCCAGCTTGGATGAGATGGTCGTGGTTTAATTAACCACTTGTTGACCAAGAGCCATTATTGTGTGTGTTAGAGGTGAAGCACCTGAGCTGGGTCCCTTCTGACCCGGCAGGGACCACGTGAGTCACCCCCGTGCCTTCTTTGCTCTGAGTGTAGCTGACCACTTCTGTTTTTTCCCTAGGTTTTGGAAATCCCGTCTCCGGGTCGCTGGGATTGGCTTGTTGCTCAGTTGAATCACCCACTCAATGGAGACACAGAGAACTAGCGCTTTGTGCTGACTCCTACTTGAATCAAAACCCTGGGGAGTCTGCATGCCTTGTGTGTGGACAGAACCAGTGCCAGTCTCCATCACGAGCTTCCGAAAACTTCCACACTCTCCCTGCGCTGTCGTCCTAGTCGCTCGCTCTGGCGTCGCAACCCAGGGCTGCTGGAGGTGGCAGTGACGAGTCTTGCTACAAGTGGCCTTATTCCAGCTCCAGAAGTCCCCCAGAGGAAGCTTGAGATTCTTACCTTGTGCCCAGCCCTGAGGCAACAGGAAACATGCCTACCCAGTCCCTCCTCGTGTACATGGATGGGCCGGAGGTCATTGGCAGCCCCCTGGGCACCCAGGTGGAGATGGACGACGCCGTGGCGCTCCGAGGGGCCGCCACCGTGCCCTTCAGAGCCCCGACGGAGAGGAGCGTCGTCCAGATGGAAGGCTGCATGCCCTTGGACTGCATGTTCTGCTGCCAGTCCTTCGGCCACGCCGACGACCTCAACAAGCACGTCCTGATGCAGCATCGGCCCACTCTCTGTGAGCCCGCAGTGCTGCGGGTGGAAGCAGAGTACCTGAGCCCGCTGGACAAGAGTCAGGTGCGCGCCGAGCCCCCGAAGGACAAGAGCTGCAAGGAGAATGAGGAGTTCAGCTGCGAGGTGTGCGGGCAGGCGTTTCGGGTGGCCTTCGACGTCGAGGCCCACATGAAGAAACACAAGGACTCCTTCACTTACGGGTGCAGCCTGTGTGGGAGACGATTCAAGGAGCCGTGGTTCCTGAAGAACCACATGCGGACACACAACGGCAAGTCGGGGGCCAGGAACAAGGCGCAGCAGGGCCTGGAGAGCCCGGTGACCATCAACGAGGTGGTCCAGGCACACGCGACCGGGAGCATCTCGTCGCCTTACAAGATCTGCATGGTCTGTGGGTTCCTGTTTCCAAACAAAGAGAGTCTAATAGAGCATAGCAAAGTGCACACCAAAGACACTACGTCCTGCCCCAGCAATGCACAGGCAGCCTCCCAGCCCGAGGGCGCGCCATCTCCCAGGGAAGAGTTCTTGCAGTGTTTAGACTTGAGACCCAAAGCGCACCCGGAGCGCCTGCAGAAGCAGGTGCAGTGCATCCCTCAGCTCGACCCCTTCACCACCTACCAGGCCTGGCAGTTGGCCACCAAGGGCAAGGTCGCTGTGGCCCAGGAAGAAGTGAAGGAGTCGGGGCAGGAAGGAAGCACCGACAACGATGACTCGTGCTCAGAGAAAGAAGAGCTGGGAGAAATCTGGAGCGGCGGCAAGTCCGAAGGCTCTGGAAAGTCCAGAGCGAAAGGCGGCTGCGCAGGGCTCTCGCAGGAGAAGGAGAAGCCCAGGCACTCGAGCGGCGACGGGGCCCCTGGGGACGTGGACCCCAAGCTGTCGGCCAGCAAAGAGAAGCCCACGCACTGCTCCGAGTGCGGCAAGGCCTTCCGCACCTACCACCAGCTGGTCCTGCACTCGCGGGTGCACAGGAAGGAGAGGAGGGCCGAGGCGGGCTCGCCGACCTCGGCCCTGGACGGGAGGCAGCCGGGCACGTGCTCGCCCGAGCTCGCCAGCAGCCTGGACGAGGGCGGGGCCGTGGACCGAGGCGAAGGCGGCTCCGAGGATGGCTCTGAGGACGGCCTTCCCGAGGGCCTCCATCTGGGTGAGCTGATCCCTGGGGTCCCGGGCACGCAGGGGCTGCAGGGTGGACCCTGGCTGTGGAGGTGTCTGTCTCCCTGTTGGTGACAGTTCTGTGGTCTGATAGTTTGCTCAGGGGGGACACAGGTGTTTCACAGTTGGGTGATGGTGCCCTCTGTTGACGTTTGGCGATGTGTAGTGACATTCTTGGTGGTCACAGCTCTGCCTGTGGTATTGTGCGTGCCCATACATGCTGGCACCCGCGGGGCAGAGGCCAGGGCATGGTGCGCAGGGCGTCTGGCACCCCACCCAGTGTTTTGTGATGGCCGAGAGACCCCATCCCTGCCTTGAGCTCCTGTGGCTCCCTCTGTGTCTGTCGGGGCTGCTTCCCACGTGTGATCCCAGGGGGGTTCTGAGGCCACAGGAGTTACTGGGCATGAACGAGAACGGGAAGCGTTAGGCAGGGGCAGCCCGTCCTTCCTGTCCCAGAGGCTGGTGCCCTCTGACCAGGAGCTCTGACGATTTGCTTGTTAGACACAGGAAATGTGAACGCACCAGGCTGTTTTGAAGAAATTCCGTTTGCTTGGTGAAGTCTGATGTGGCCGATCCCTGGGGCCGGCTGAGCTTCTAGCCACATGACACGGTGTGAAGAAAGGATTCTGCTGCTTCAGAGCGGTTACAAAAAGCCCTCACCTGTGGGCACAGTCAGCAGGTGCATGATGAGAGCATGGGGTGGTCTCAGGAACACTGTCGCTCACACAAGGGGCTGTCAGTTGGGATGGATGCCCTGTCCTCTCTCAGCCTCACTCACTGAAGTCCTTCAGGGACTGTGTGTGTGGGCCCTGGTGAACCTGACCACAGCACCTTGAACTCTGCACCTGCATGGAAGCTGGTGCCCAGGTCTTCTTTCTGATCATGGTTTGACATGTTTGATGTGAGGGCAGTAGTTTTTCTATCATATTTATAATTTTTTTTAAAGATTTATTTATTTATTTGAAAGTCAGAGTTATATAGAGAGGAGAGGCAGAGAGAGAGAGAAAAGTCTTCCATCCAATGGTTCACTCCTCAATTGGCTGCAACAGCTGGAGCTGTGCCAATCCGAAGCCAGGAGCTTCTTCCGGGTCTCCCACACGGGTGCAGGGGCACAAGGACTTGGGCCATCCTCCACTGCCTTCCCAGGCCATAGCAGAGAGCTGGATCGGCAGAGGAGCATCCAGGACTCAACCGGCGTCCATATGGGATGCCGGTGCTTCAGGCCAGGGTGTTAACCCACTGCACTGCAGCGCCAGCCCCTATAATGTTTTGTGTTCCCTGGGGTACAGGAAACCTAGCTCTGAGCACACTGCAAATCCTCAGTTTTCAGGAATTTAGGAAAACTTAACGGTGGCTCGATGACATAATGCAGGCTTTAACCACTGAGCTTGTTGTCCGAGTGATGCTCTCTGTCCAGGGGCATGTGAGGCAGGAAGTGGCTGGTCGTTTGCAGGTGGGGTGGAACAGCTGGGCGTGGTCTCAGGGTGGGTAGGGTGCCCTGCTCTCTGTCCCGGTGCTGCGCTGTGGTGCTCTGGCTCACCACATGTTGCTTCGCCCATCTTTGCCCCAATTTCCTTGTTTGCAAGATGGCTTCCTTGACCCTCCTTCCACCTGCCAGGGAGCGTTGCAGCAGGCTGGAGGTGAAAAGCTCCCAGCCCATTACAGTACAGAGCCGCCTGGACCGGGCAGGTGTGCGGGTTCCATGTCCTTGTCCCGAAGTTAGGAGATGCCTTTATCTTACATGATTCAGCGTTGTGAAATCCAGACGTGTAGTTGGAAGTGGGAAGCTGTGACAAGGTGCAGAGGCAGAGCCTTCTGGTTGGGCGTTCTCTACGCAGGAAGTTGGTTTTCCAGAGTTTGTCTAGACTTATCTACTGTACGATCAGCTGGCTTTCTTTAGACTTTCAGGAAGATCAGAAGCAGAGGACACCTTAAAGGTGTCAACTCTGTCTTTTCTGTCTTAGATGTGGGTGCTTTTTCCCTGCATGGGAGTTGTGGTGCAGTGCAGACGGTGCACTCCTGTCCTCATTGTAAAACCTGAAGGCTCCCCAAGGCCTGCTTCTAAGCTGCTTTTTAATTTTTTAAAATACTTATTTATTTGAAAGGCATAATTACAGAGGGGCAGAGAGTGAGGTCTTCCATCCACTCTTTCACTCCCCAAAATGGCCGGAACGGCCAGAGCTGCGCCAGTCAGGATCCAGGAGCTTCTTCTGGGTCTCCCACGTGGGTGCAGGGCCCCAAGGACCTGGGCCATCTTCTACTACTTTCCCAGGCCACAGCAGAGAGCTGGATTGGAAGTGGAGCAGCCGGGACTTGAACCAGCTCCTAAGCTGCTTTTTAAAATGAGTGATCTGTGAGCAGTGTGAGATGTGCAATGTGGAGGGAGGGTCAGGGAAGAGGCCAATTAATTGGATATAACAAGTTTTGCAAAACAAAATGACCAGTTCAATTATGCTGAATCTGTTTTTTTTTTTTTTGTTTTGCTTTTTTTTTTTTTTAAGAGAGGGAAAGAGGAGAGATGATTGTCCATCTACTCCCCAAATGGCCACAACAGCTAGGGCTGGGCCAGGCTGAAGCCAGGAACCAGGAGCTTCATCAGGGTTTCCTATGTGGGTGACCAGGAGCCCAGGTACTTGGGCCATCTTCTGCTGTTTTCCAGGGTACATTAGCAGGGAGCTGGATCGGAGGTGAAGCAGCTGGGACACGAACCAGCGCCCATATGGTGTGCTGGTGTCGCAGGCGGCTGCTTTGCCTGCTGTACCACAGAGCTGGTCTCAGTTGTGCTGAATCTTGTTGATCTGCAGTGAGGGTGCGTTTATTTATTGCTGAAGGCAGAGGGCCCCTCCACAGTTCCATGGAAGATGTGCATGTCTTCTGACTAGAAGTTCTGGAAATATCTTCATGTCTTTTGAGGGGTGTTTCACGTCCAGTTGTGTTGGCCGGGCCAGCGTCCCCAGTGGGCTCTCGCACCCTGCATTGATCATCCTGCACTCAGAGGTCTGTGTCTGGGGGACAGATTGTGACTTGTCAGACTTTGTACTTCCCAAAACCTGGCTAAAATTTGACAAACTTTCCTAGGTGTTTGCCCAATGCCTTGCTTGCTTTCCTGTCGCAAGATTAGGTTGTGCTTGCTGCCCTCTAGTGGTGGCATGTTTAATCTCAAGTTGAAAAGCTGATTTTCCCGCCGGAGGTGGGGTCGGTTTGCGGTTTGTGTTGGTGCGGTTTTCTGTCCGTCTTTCTGTTCTGAAGAAGCTGGCTGTGCGTGACGTCGGCGTGCCTGTGTGCAGGCCCTGCGGGTCCACCGTGCCGAGGCCTCTCCTGGGATGAGGGCAGACGGTGTGCTTGCTGTCCGCGGGGCGGCAGAGGGTTCTCAGGCTTTCTGGAGCCGACCCCAGGCGGGAGGTGTAAGCATGCCTTAATCCACGTGCTTCGGCCGTCTCCTTACGTAAATGTTTTTTTTTTTCTGCTTTAAGATAAAAATGATGACGGAGGAAAAATAAAGCATCTCACGTCCTCGAGAGAGTGTAGTTATTGTGGAAAGTTTTTCCGTTCAAATTATTACCTCAATATTCATCTCAGAACGCATACAGGTAAAGACTTTGATTTTTTTTTTTTTTTTTTTAACGCATGTACTGGTTCAGAGTCGCGGTGTGGCTGTGCGCTGCGCCTTTGCTCCAGCCTGACCAGCGCTGGTCCAGCCCCTCTGCCAGCCCTGCTCGCTCAGTTTACCCTGACGCTCACCGTCAGTAAACCACTCCTTCTCACTTGAGTATTTTTAACAATTTATTGACGTAAGAGAGAGTGCGCTCATCTGCTGGTCGGCTTCCCAGGTGCCTGCAGTGGCTGTGGGATCTCAGCCCAGGGCTCCCACGTGGGTGGCAGGGACCCAGGCACCGGAGCTGTCACCGTCACCGCCACCCCCCGGGTCTGCCTCTGCGGGAAGCTGGGTCAGGGCCTGAACAAACCCGGAACTCTGGGGGGTGTGGGGAATCTGACAGGTCTGCCCCAGGCCTCTGTCACGCTATGTGGCCACATCTTTTTAATATTTTGATAATTTGTAGTTTCATGAGAATATATGGCCTAATAATCTGTTCTTTAAGTAGTAGAAGCAGCTAGAATATTAACAGTTTAGGAGGATGTGTGGATTTGAATTTCATCAAACTGTTAGCTGACCAGTTACTTAACCATTTTTAAAAAATTATTTTCATGTTATCTTAAAGGTGGACAGGCAGGGAGGGAGAACTTTTAAACACTGGTTCGCTCCCCAAATGCCTGCAACAGCCAGGACTCTGCCATGGTGAATCCAGGAGCCCAGCACTCAATCCAGGTCTCCATGTTGGTGACAGGAACCGAATTCCTGGAGCCATTATCCGCCGCCTTCGAGGAAGCCGGCATGGGAGCAGAGGAGCGGCACCTCCAGTGAGGCGCTCCGAGAAGCAGTGTGGGTGTTGCACTCGGTCATGTAACCATTGCACCAAGTGGCCAACCCTTGAAGCCTTTCTGTGTGCGGTTTTCTTAGCTCTGAGAGTGACATAATGATACTCGCCTTTTCTGTTCGTGTGTTTGTTTGAAGACTCACTTATTTGAAAGGCAGAGGAAGAGACCGCACGTGCACGCTTCCATCTGCTGCTTCATTCCCAGATGGCCACGGCAGCCGGGCTGGGCCAGGCTCGAAGCCCACAGGCAGGAGCCCCAGCACGTCTCCCACAAGGGTGACAGGGCCCAAGCGTGTGGGATGTCTTCCCTGGCTTTCCCAGGCACGTCAGCAGGGAGCTGGATGGGGAGCGGAGTGCCATGACTTGAACTAGCGCCTGTATAGGGGGTGCTGGCTTAACCTGCTGTGCCACAGCGCCGGCCCCTAGACTGCTCCGTCTCCCAGGGCTCTTATGGAGATGAAGGAAGTTAAAAGTGTGACTGTTACACATTCGTATTTCAAATATCCAGTATTTATATAGTTTGGGAAGTGAGCAGCTCAGGAGAAGCCCCACACAGAGGCAAGGGGGGAAGAGTGCTCGCTGTGTTGTGTCTGGAACGGGTCTTTCTGGCTCCCGAAGGTCTGTGCTGGCACTTTCCGTTCACTTCTGTAATGTAGCGACATTTCTTGTTGTAGGTGAAAAACCGTACAAATGTGAATTCTGTGACTATGCTGCAGCCCAGAAGACGTCTCTGCGGTACCACTTGGAGAGACACCACAAGGACAAGCAGGCGGACGGTGCTGCCGAGGGCAAGAGTGACGGCAAGAACCAGGAGGTGGAAGATGCGCTCGTGGCCGCTGACGGTGCACAAACCAAAAATTTGAAAAGATTTTTTGATGGTGCCAAAGATGTTAAAGGCAGTCCACCTGCAAAGCAGCTTAAGGAGATGCCTTCTGTCTTTCAGAATGTCCTGGGCAGTCCTGTCCAGACACCAGCACACAAAGATACTCAGGATTTCAGTAAGCACGCAGCCAGTGACGGTGCTGAGACAGTGGACAGAGCTCCCACCCCTGTGTTCGTGGATCTGCTGAAAAAGAGGTCGGCAGGGGAAGCTCAGGCAGACGGCCCTGTCGGCAGAACGGAAGCGGGGGTGCCTCCCGCAGACAGCAGCGCCACGCGGCGCGCCGATGGCGGTCACCCAGAGACGAAAATGGATACCACAGGGGCCAGCAGGTGCCAGACTGGCCTGGAGTGTCAGGAGAAGCCTCTGAACCTGTCCCTTGGTGCTCTGCACAGCTGCCCGGCCATTTCTTTGAGTAAAAATCTAATCCCAAGTATCACCTGCCCGTTTTGTACCTTCAGGACATTTTACCCCGAGGTTTTAATGATGCACCAGAGACTGGAGCACAAGTACAATCCCGATATTCACAAAAACTGTAGGAACAAGGCTTTGCTTAGAAGTAGACGGACTGGGTGCCCGCCAGCCCTGCTGGGGAAAGACGTGCCTCCCTTGTCTGGTTTCCACAAGCCCAGGTCCAGGTCAGCTTTCCCAGCGCAGCCCAAGCCCCTGCCTCCAGAGAAAACGAAGCAGAGCCCCTCGGGGCCGGCCAAAGCCCCTCCGACGTCAGGGACAGACTCCAGCACTTTAGCCCCGAGTAACCTGAAGTCGCACAGGCAGCAGAGCGCTGCCGCCCCCCGACCGCAGCAGCCCGAGGGCTTTTCCAAAACCAGTGTTTGTCCTGCACTGGAGAAAACGAGACGACCCGAGGCAAAGATGAAGCCTCTGCCTGTGGCCCCAGCTCAGCCCGCCCACGGCAGCAGCGGCGGCAATGCCTCCAGTGGCTCCAGCGGCTCCAGCGGCTCCAGCGAGTGTGCGCCCAAGAGCGATGGCCCCTGGGCCCCTCAGGGAAGAGACTACTTTTGTAATCGGAATGCAAGCAGCACCACGACCGTGGAATTCGGCGAGCCACTCCCGAAAAGGCTGAAGTCTGGCGTGGTCACACTTGACGTTGACCTGCCCGGGCCCAATTACAGGAGGGGCTACGAGCTGCCCAAGTACCACGTGGTCCGGGGCATCACGTCCCTGCTGCCCCACGAGTACATGTGCCCGCCGTCGCCGGTGTTGCCCCCTAAGCCCAGGTTCCTGGGCTCTGCTGAGGTGGAGTCTCCAGGTGTGCTGGCTGTGCAGAAGCCCTACAGCGGCGCAGGCCCGCTCTACCCGTGCGCACCTGCCGGCGGCCCGGCCTCCAACGCGGCTCTAGAAGGTACTGCGTCGGGCGCTGTGTTGGAGTTGCACTGGCTGCCCAAGACCCACACCCTGGGGGGACGCTTAGCACAGTGGTTTGTGGGCCCGCAGAGCTTAGCTGGTCAGGGCTTGGCTCAGTCTTGCCCTCAGCTGAGCCTGTGATCTCTCTCTCTGCTGTGGGAGCGATCATGGGGAAAGTGGTTGAGTGCCTGTGGTGTGATCCCTTCTTGCTTTGTCGTTGGAATCCCAGGGGCCACGGAGTACCCCTGCGCTCCCCTCATCCTAGCTTCTTTGTCATCTGCACATGCGCGGTGTGCAGCGTGCATCCCTGGGGTTCTTCCAGTGTCCTGTCACCCCTCCCCCCCACGCCATCAGTGGCTGAAACCATGTGTCATATGCCTGAGTCACGTGCAGCCCTGGGCTCGGCAGCGTTTGAAGGGTGCTCCGTGGATGCCATGTGGGCGTCCCTGGCCCCTCCGCAGGTCTTAGTGCTCCGACCTGGGGTTGAGCTGCTCTTGGCCTCTGAAGCAGCCCGTGGATTCGCATCTCTGGGAGGGGGCGTGTGTGGGCCGTCAGTCCTGGGGCTGCTGTGGGGTCCCGTGGATTCGCATCTCTGGGAGGGGGGGCGCGTGTGGACCGTCAGTCCTGGGGCTGCTGTGGGCTCCCGTGGATTCGCATCTCTGGGAGGGGGCGCGTGTGGGCCGTCAGTCCTGGGGCTGCTGTGGGGTCCCGTGGATTCGCATCTCTGGGAGGGGGCGCTTGTGGACCGTCAGTCCTGGGGCTGCTGTGGGGTCCCGTGGATTCGCATCTCTGGGAGGGGGCGCGTGTGGGCCGTCAGTCCTGGGGCTGCTGTGGGGTCCCGTGGATTCGCATCTCTGGGAGGGGGCGCGTGTGGGCCGTCAGTCCTGGGGCTGCTGTGGGGTCCCGTGGATTCGCATCTCTGGGAGGGGGCGCGTGTGGGCCGTCAGTCCTGGGGCTGCTGTGGGGTCCCGTGGATTCGCATCTCTGGGAGGGGGCGCGTGTGGGCCGTCAGTCCTGGGGCTGCTGTGGGCTCCCGTGGATTCGCATCTCTGGGAGGGGGCGCGTGTGGGCCGTCAGTCCTGGGGCTGCTGTGGGCTCCCGTGGATTCGCATCTCTGGGAGGGGGCGCGTGTGGGCCGCCAGTCCTGGGGCTGCTGTGGGCTCCCGTGGATTCGCATCTCTGGGAGGGGGCGCGTGTGGGCCGCCAGTCCTGGGGCTGCTGTGGGCTCCCGTGGATTCGCATCTCTGGGAGGGGGCGCGTGTGGGCCGCCAGTCCTGGGGCTGCTGTGGGCTCCCGTGGATTCGCATCTCTGGGAGGGGGCGCGTGTGGGCCGCCAGTCCTGGGGCTGCTGTGGGGTCCCGTGGATTCGCATCTCTGGGAGGGGGCGCGTGTGGGCCGTCAGTCCTGGGGCTGCTGTGGGGTCCCGTGGATTCGCATCTCTGGGAGGGGGCGCGTGTGGGCCGTCAGTCCTGGGGCTGCTGTGGGCTCCCGTGGATTCGCATCTCTGGGAGGGGGCGCGTGTGGGCCGTCAGTCCTGGGGCTGCTGTGGGCTCCCGTGGATTCGCATCTCTGGGAGGGGGCGCGTGTGGGCCGTCAGTCCTGGGGCTGCTGTGGGGTCCCGTGGATTCGCATCTCTGGGAGGGGGCGCGTGTGGGCCGTCAGTCCTGGGGCTGCTGTGGGGTCCCGTGGATTCGCATCTCTGGGAGGGGGCGCGTGTGGGCCGTCAGTCCTGGGGCTGCTGTGGGGTCCCGTGGATTCGCATCTCTGGGAGGGGGCGCGTGTGGGCCGTCAGTCCTGGGGCTGCTGTGGGGTCCCGTGGATTCGCATCTCTGGGAGGGGGCGCGTGTGGGCCGTCAGTCCTGGGGCTGCTGTGGGGTCCCGTGGATTCGCATCTCTGGGAGGGGGCGCGTGTGGACCGTCAGTCCTGGGGCTGCTGTGGGCTCCCGTGGATTCGCATCTCTGGGAGGGGGCGCTTGTGGACCGTCAGTCCTGGGGCTGCTGTGGGGTCCCGTGGATTCGCATCTCTGGGAGGGGGCGCGTGTGGGCCGTCAGTCCTGGGGCTGCTGTGGGGTCCCGTGGATTCGCATCTCTGGGAGGGGGCGCGTGTGGACCGTCAGTCCTGGGGCTGCTGTGGGGTCCCGTGGATTCGCATCTCTGGGAGGGGGCGCGTGTGGACCGTCAGTCCTGGGGCTGCTGTGGGGTCCCGTGGATTCGCATCTCTGGGAGGGGGCGCGTGTGGACCGTCAGTCCTGGGGCTGCTGTGGGGTCCCGTGGATTCGCATCTCTGGGAGGGGGTGCGTGTGGGCCGCCAGTCCTGGGGCTGCTGTGGGGTCCCGTGGATTCGCATCTCTGGGAGGGGGCGCGTGTGGGCTGCCAGTCCTGGGGCTGCTGTGGGGTCCCGTGGATTCGCATCTCTGGGAGGGGGCGCGTGTGGGCTGCCAGTCCTGGGGCTGCTGTGGAAGGGTTTCCTGGCAGTGGTGTCGTGTGGCAGCTCACCTGGGAGTGCCCGGGGACTCCAGTAGCCGCAGTGCCTGCTCCACAAGGCAAATCCGCCTCAGCCCTTGGCTTCTGCGCTGTTTTCTTGTCGTGACGTCGGTTGGCCTGATGCCCTTGGTCTGCCGGGAGTAGCTTGCTGTGGAAGAACAGCTTCCATGCCCCCCTGCAGGTTGACGTGCCTGTGAGGAAGGAGTAGGGCCTGCTGTCCTGATCACAGTGCGCCTCCCAGCCCGCCAGGGTGTGTAGAGCGGACAGGAGTCGGAGCGCGGGCCGGGAGCGGAGGCTGCGCTGCAGTGGAATCTTCTGTCGTGGCTGGTGCTCCTCTTCACAGTTGGGGTTTATGCTGGGTGTAGGTTTAAAGTGTTCCAGGCGGGGTGGGTGTTGTGGCACAGGTACTGCATGGGGTGCCCGCCTCCTGTGTCGGGGGGCCCGGTTTCAAGTTCTGGCTCCACTCCCAATTCCAGCTTCCTGCAAGACCACAGGTGATGACAGCAGGGATGGCTCACGTTGGGTCCCTGCCTCTCCATGGGGAAGCCTGGATGGAGCTCCAGGCTCCTGGCTCCTGGCTTTGGCTTGGCCCAACCCTAGCTCTGGGCTGGGAAGTAAACTAGCAGATGGAGCACTCTGTCTGTCTCTATCTCTCTGCCCTTCAAATGAATGAAAATATTAAAAAAAATTTTATGCTGCCATTTTCTTCTAGCTTCTTAAATCTTTATTAGTGAGACCTGGGAACTTAGGGAAACTGTGCTAATAGATGTCCTCATACAAACAGTTCTATAAGTGTGCAGACGTCTGTGTGATGTGTATGTGTTGTGGTTGCACCCTGCGGTAGGAAGTTTGAAAACCATCATCTGAGCCTGTGTGCGCGTCGTACCTGTGGCCTCACGGTAGCTCTAAGCGATCTCTCTCTCTCCAATCAGGAAAGAGGCCTGTGTCGTATCAGCACCTGTCCAGCAGTATGCTGCCGAAGAGGAACTATGAGAATTTTATTGGGAACGCACATTACCGACCAAATGACAAAAAAACTTGATTTCCTATTTTTTTGGGGGGAAAGGTAAGCATATGTTTCAATTAAATATGTACTGTACAGGTTTTCCTCGTTTGAAAATAAACATCTAGCTTGTCCACTGTAACACAAAATAAAATTGCCTTAATTACAGTATTTTTCTGGGCGTCTTAGCATCTGTGTTGGAGCGCTCAGGGTCTTTGGCTGTCAGTGATGATGCGAACAGTAAACATCCCGGCAGTGCCAGCGACTGAACCGACTCAGCATTTTCTTGGGGCGCTCCCGCTGCCTCCCCCGCTTGTGCCCGTGTTCCCTGCGGTGGCTTCGGGGTTGCTGTGGCAGCACGGGCAGCTTCACCCTTGGGCCTTCATGGGAGACGTGGAGACGCGGGCCGTGCCTGCGTGGGGCTGCAGCCTGGGCCCAGAGCAAGCAAGAGGCTCACTTGGACTCGCTGGTTCCTGTCCTGTGGTATGATCAGAACGGTCCCCGAGAGCAGGCTGTGTCTGCCGAGTTGACTCAGAGTTGGAGCAGCGAGTCACAGAACCTGCTCATTTCCCCCTCGCGGCCAGCCTCGCAGACAGCTCTGTCCCCTAAAACTGTTGCCACAGAGACCCCGAGCACCTGCTGGCCAGTCAGGTGTGCCGACGACAAGACATAGGCTTGTGGTCAGGACAGGGTTTCTGCTGCTGTTCCCATGGGCTGGGGCTCTGACAGTCACTCCCGGGTCCCAGAAGCAGAGTGGGTGGGTGGCGTTGGCACGCGCTCCCCCAAAGAACTGCTGGTGGGTTCTAGCAGCAGACAGCGGCAGCAGATGACAGGTGACGGCCGTGTGTCCAGCCCCAACCTCTGTCTCTGTTTCTCTCAGCTCTGGGCTTCTCTGCCTGCCCCCTGCCCCCTCCCCCTCTGCCTGACCGCCTCTCTCTGCCCCAGAGCTGCTCCGCACCTGCGTTCTGTCACGTCTTTGCTGGGTCCCTGCGGTGAGCTTTGTCGCAGCCCAGCACCTCACATGTGTGTTCTCGCCCACCGCTGGCCGAGCCAGAGGGTGGACACCTCGTCGACACCTGGCCTGTTTGGGTGACAGAAGTTACTTGTGGTCACGTTTGCCTTGTTGACTGTCCCGACCAATTCCTTTCTTCCTGTGTAAGCGTTCAGTTTCCGGTGGTAGCCGTGCCTTCTGGACCGCCAGGTCGTGGCGTTTGTGCTTCAGCCCCAGTCCTGACGTGGTCAAGGCTGGGCTCACCCGCACCCTTGGCTTTGCTGAGAGCCTGGACTCCTGTGTGCTTCCTGAGCCTCTTCCTGAGCTTCGCTGACCACCGCCTTTCGTCTTACTCATTGTCCAAACCTTTCTCCTCGCAGGTCTCGATGGGTGGAGGCGCGTGCGCCGTGAGGTCGGATTTGAGTTCATCCTTTGGGAAAGCGAATGGTGAAAGCTACTGAAATAAGCTGTGA
Organism: Lepus europaeus; assembly: GCF_033115175.1. Classification (NCBI taxonomy): domain Eukaryota; kingdom Metazoa; phylum Chordata; class Mammalia; order Lagomorpha; family Leporidae; genus Lepus; species Lepus europaeus. The sequence continues at coordinate 117,837,099 of NC_084836.1, read as the reverse complement.
CCGCACTGTACATACAACACGCAAGGAACATAAAAGGAACACTACAGTTTTGTAAAGTTGTTCTGTTAACTTTTGTACCAAATAGCAATAAAAACTAGTTGGAGCAGTTGGGACCAGAGATCTCTATTTTGTCCCTGAATAATATTTTTTTTTAACAGTTGACCAAATAAGTGGAGTTTTTGTATACTTGAGCGCTGCTGAAAAGAAATCATTTGGGGTGGGGGTGGGGTGGGGGGGAGAGTCTATGACGCTCGCACCTCAGGTAAACTGTAAATATCTCCGTTGTTAGCCTGCTCGTGTCAGTGCTGTGTGTATCCCCTTCTCGTGTAGCTCGTCGCTTCGAGCAGTTTCTGCCATTTGTGCTTTCATTTAAATGTATTTTTTAAACAATTCCCAATGATCTGTATTATGTGGAATCGCCCACAGTCCCTTGTTGTCTTAACAAAATTGTCAACGAAAGCCTCGCCCCTCCGTGCGTCTGCTGCATGCGCCGAGGCCATCCTGCTCCCGGCCTCCCCGCGGCTCCCCGTGGCCCTTGGCGACGTGGGGGCTGTGGGCCGGGGGCCGTGGCACCTCTGCAGAGCAGCCTCACGCCAGGGGCCACACCCAACTGCGCTTGCAGTTTCTTAAGTTTGTTTTCTATCAAATTGATCATTTCTGTTGGAAAATTCACTCTGGGGGGGGGGTGTTTGACTAAGTAAACATAGGCGAGTGTAAGTGCTAAAATATACAATGTGAATTACAGACGGTGAGAAGGAAGCAGTTTTAAAGGGAATGGAAGATTTTTTGTTTGGGCAAACTTTAGGTTTGTATTTGGAAATCTTGGCGTGTCTGGCCACACTGATTCTGAGGGAGGAGCGGCTGCTGAGCCTCCTGGCGGTGGGGAGGGGCCCACTGTCCCCTCCAGCCAGCCCACGCTGTGGCTGTTGGAAACCCTGTCCGTGGCTGAGTGTGCTCAGCCCATGGTTTGAGCAAGCCACAAGATATTTTATTAAGAAACTGTTCTGAAAAGTAAATTTGCACTGTTGATTTCCCCTGCCCTGCGCTTCTCCATGGAGCACGGGGAGAGGCCTCAAAGAATCCGAATTCTGTTTCATTATGCAACGTGGGGCATCCTGGATGGAAGTCTCCGCTCCCGTGTCGCCGGGAGACGTGTGAGCTGAGTCTGCTGGCATTGCGTGAAGTGCTTTGTATCAGGAACGTGTACACTATGCCTGTTCTCCTGTTCACAAGCTGAGCCATATGTACATAACCTGGATTTTGTGTTCATAGTTTTGCACTTTTATAGCCTATTTTTGAGGATTAACACATTTTGCAAGATGATCGACTCACTCTTTGCCTAATCTGACGAGTGTTCCAGAGAGCTTGCTGTGACTATAAATGTAAATCTTAAAAGAGGGGTATAAATAGAGGGCTGAAATTTAAACCTGTATTTTAAAAAAAATCACCAAATCTATTTGAAAACAAGTCCATTTGTGTTACGCTGAAATTTTTGGGGCTTTTACATGTCTCCTTTGTAGCCACATTCTGAATACATAAAAATACCAGTTTTTTAAATTTTCCACAGCCCTTTGTACTGTCCATCAGTATTAACTATCGGGATACTACTGGTTTTGTATGTTTTTATTTCTTTGAGACAGCAGTCCATATAATAGAGGTACAATTCGTTGGATTTTTGTTTATGTATTTATTTCATTCCAGTTTGATTTATTTTAATTGTTGATACTTAAGTTGTCAAACAGTAGACATTTACTTGTTTTATTTATGATATATTTCAGCTTAAAGTTATGTTATTATATGTGGATGTAAATATAGATTTGGTGTTTTGCAGTCTCGAGTTCTGGTCTTTCTTGTGGTCCTGGTTTCTTGATCTGTTTCACTATTTATAAAGACAGCTTTGGGGCCGGGGGCTGTGCATAGTGAGTGGATGCGTCGGCATAGTGGCAGCGACATCCCACATGGGCGCAGGTCGAGTCCCGGCTGCTCCACTTCCGATCCAACTCCCTGCTGATGCTCATGGGAAGGTGACGGAGGATGGCCCAAGTACTGGGTCCCTGCACCCACATGGGAGACCTGGAAGAAGCTCCTGGCTGCGGCCTGGCCCAGCCCCGGCTGTTGGCAGCCAGTGCAGAGTGAACCAGTGGTTGGGAGAGCTCTCTGCCTCTCTCTCTCTCTCTCTTACCCTGCCTTTCAAATAAATACATCTTAAAAAACAAAAAACCACTTGGACAGGGAATCTGGTGTATTGGTCAGATGCCGCTTGGGATACCCACAACCATACCGGAATGCCTGGTTCAAGTCTAGACACTGGTTCTAGCCGCCTGCTAACGCACACACATGATGGCCAATGGACTTGGGCTCCTGGCACCCGCGTGGGAGACCCAGATGGAGTTCCTGGCCCTGCTCTGGCTGTTGCAGCCCTTTGGGGAGTGGCCTAGGGGACAGAAGACTTCTGTCCCTCTAAGTCCATGTCAGGGTACCTGGGTTCCTGTCCTCGTGCTGCCCTCCACGCCGTCTTCCTGCTAATGCACACCTTGGGAGGCAGCAGGTGAAGGAGTTGAGTCCCTGTCACCCATAAGGGGGACCAGGATTGAGCTGCACGATTCTGGCTTTGGCCTGGTTATTTGGGGAATGAGCCAGCAGACAAGAGGTCTCTGCCTTTCAAATAAATAAAATACATGAGGCAGAATCTCCAGTGAGTTACACTGCTGTATTCCAGTTCCAGTTCAGAGAGTTCTTACTGTTCGATGACGTGAACAGTGACTTCCCAGCTGTATCTGGCACGCAGGACCCTTCACAAGGTTGACAGAAAACGCACGGATTCCCTTCTGATGAGCTTTTTGAAGCCTCCCTCTTAATTATTGTCACAATCTGGGCCATGTCACTGAGACGCGGTTACTAAATGACAAGCTCAGGTTTCTCTCGGTGGTGCCTTTGTCTTCAAGCTGTGGGCCCCTGGCGAGATGGGCAGAAGTGCAGCTTGTCAGACTCCCCCAGACCTGCTGAGGGCCCGGGGCAGTGGCCCTGGTGCTGCCTCCCCAGTCCGCTGGAGCCGGGGCATCGCTCTGTGGGTCCGGCCTGGACAGAGACCAGAGGCCTTGCCCTCAGCACTGTTAACCTTTGGGACCAGATAATTCTCGGGGAGGGGTGAGGAGGGGTGAGGGGGCTGTCCTGTGCACCGCCGGACATTCAGCAGTACCAGATGCCAGGTGCCCCCTCCCCCAACTGTGATGCCCCAAGTGTCCCCGGGGCCGCAGAGGCCTCTGGGCTGGGTCTGTAGGCCTGGGTGAGAGCCCAGTGTGGACTCTGAGGGGTCAGGTGTCCTCTTGCTGGGGCAGCCTTGGGGAGTGTGACGTTCAGGTTGGAGGATGACTGGGTATGGTGGGGACGTCGACCAGAGGGGCAGAGTGGATCTATGTGTCACAGGTTTGAGTCCTGGGTGCTCCACTTCTGATCCAGCTCCCTGCTGGACCTGGGAAGTCCACGGAAGATGGACCAAGTGCTTGTGCCTTGCCATGTGGGAGACCTGGCTGGAGCTCCCTGTCCCTGGCTTTATCCTGGACCATAGGCTGTTGCAGCCATCTGGGGAGTGAGAGAGTGGATGGAGGATTCGCTCCCCTGCCCCCTCCATGTCCTTCTCTCCCTCTATCATTCTTTGCCTTTAAAATAAAAAAAAAATTTTAAACGACACCACTTTTAAGAAGTTAGGATCTATCCAGATGTTTCTCTACACCCATATTACTGTTTACCATTATGAGCAACACAAACGGGTTTGTCCTATAGCTTTTTTGAAAATTATCCCCTTTTCTCCCAACTTGATATAAAAGCGTGCTGCTTTTATCTGCCAGAGGCGGCCTGCGATTTCCATGCGTTATCTCAAAATGGTCACTGTGCTTCTCCCCATTTACAAAGACACTGAGGCCCAGAGAAGTAAGTTGCTATGACTCCTCCAGGGATGAGCTCAGTCTGCTCTCGACACGGGGCAAGGTAGCTGGCTGCCACGGTTTCATGGGTGAGATAGCATTGTAGCAGGTGTTTCTGTGAGTTTAGCTGAAGCGCTATTGAGGATTCGATTGCATGGGTGAGGTGTGAGGTGCACAACGCGCCTCTGCCTGCTGTGTCAGAGGGTTCCTTCTTGAAGGGAGGAGGGAACGCCTGAAATTGTTTTTCCCTGTGGAGCTGACCAAGCCGCCATTTTACTGAGCTCTGTGCAGAGTCACCACCAGGTGGCGCTAGTGTCAACAAATGTCCTGTTGGTGTTCCACTTTGGGACAAATTTTCAAAGGTGGAACATTTGTGTTATTTCAAATGCTGCAGGAAATATGACACTTGATACAATTTTATTGGAATGTCTAACATTGTTCATAAATCAAAAGTTCTACGAAGTAGCCATATTTATGATCCTAACCTAGGGCCAGGACCTTGTACTTGAGTAAGGCAGGAGTTTATGGGCATTTCTGATAATGCCACAAGCCCAGCTTCATAAAAAAAAAAAAAAAAGGAGGAGGAGGACTGGGGCTGCCAGGACCTTCTCCACTAGCCTGCAGCAGGGCTGTGGGGCAGGCAGGTGCGAGTTAAAATGAAATATCCCGGGAAGGAGGGGTCGAGCCCTGGAGGGAGCAGGACCGGGGGCTTGTCTTGGGGGCAGGGAGTCTCTCCCTTGTTCTCTGCCTCCCTCCTGCTTTCCTGTCTCCCACCTCCATTCCTCGCCCCCTACCCCACTCCAGGATCACTCCATTGAGACCTTCTGGAAGTGGTTGGGGCTTAGTGTGGCTTGTGGGACCTGAAGATGGTGAACTCGAATCAATGGGGCCCTCACCCCTGCCCCAAACGGAATGACCGTGATCCAGAGAGCTTTTTAAAAACATTTTATGGGGATTAATTTATTTAACTTGAAAGACTGAGAAAGATCTTCCATCTGATTCACTCCCCAAATACCCGCAACAGCCAGGACTGGGCCAAGTTGAAGCCAGGAAGTCCATCCGGGTCTCCCACGTGGGTGGCAGGGGTCCAAGTCGTTGGGCCATCATTAGCTGCATCTCAGGTGCGTTTGCAGGGAGCTGGGTCAGAAACTCAGAGTGGCTGAGACTTGGACTGGCACTCTGCTGGGGGATCCCAAGTGGCTAGCGGCTTAACCCCCCCGCTGCAACGCCTGCCCCAAACTTCTGTTAAGGTGCAAATTGAACACCGCAGCTACACCCTGTGTGCGCTACATGATGAAAATGATTCTGGTTCCAGATTTTCTTTTCTTTTCTTTTTTGACAGGCAGAGTGGACAGTAGAGGGAGACAGAGAGAAAGGTCTTCCTTTTTGCCGTTGGTTCACCCTCCAATGGCCGCCGCGGTAGGCGCGCTGCGGCCGGCGCACCGCGCTGTTCCTATGGCAGGAGCCAGGTGCTTCTCCTGGTCTCCCATGCGGGTGCAGGGCCCAAGGACTTGGGCCATCCTCCACTGCACTCCCTGGCCACAGCAGAGAGCTGGCCTGGAAGAGGGGCAACCGGGACAGAATCTGGTGTCCCGACCGGGACTAGAACCCGGTGTGCCGGCGCCGCAAGGTGGAGGATTAGCTTAGTGAGCCGCGGCGCCGGCCCAGATTTTTCTAAAGTATTGGTAATACATGCGTAACAGTACTGCTCGTTGGGTTCTTTAAAATGGCTTGAAAGCCTGCTAAGAACAGAATGGAGAAGGAAACTGTGGGACTTGCTCACAGCCGTGCGCTCCGCAGCCCTGACATGAGCAGCCCACAAAGACGCACAGTAACAGGGAGGGGCCTTGCACAAGGCTGAGTTCTGTGTGATTCGGTCGCACCAAGGACACAAGCAGGCACAACTCACCTGTGCATCGCAGAGAGTCTTCCATCCCATCCCTTCACTCACTCTCCAAATGCCCACAACACCTGGGGCTGGGCCAGGTCAAAGCCTGGAGCCCGGAACTCGATCCTAGTTGCCCATGTGGGTGCAGGGGCCCAACATCCCCCACTGCCTTCCCAGGCATGTTGGCAGGGAGCTGGTTCAGAAGCAGGGTAATCAGAACTTAAATGGCATTCTGATCTGGGATGAATAGTGATGGCTTAAACGGCAGTGCCACAGTGCTGGCTCCTACACTTTAGAAAGCATCCTTTTTTTGCTCCTTTTCATTTATTTGAAAGAGAGAGAGACAGAAATTTTCCATCTGCTGGTTTACTCCCCAAGTGGCTTCGATAGCCAGGGCCGGGCCAGGCCAAAGTCAGTTACTTGAACCATCACCTGCACGCGAGCAGGAAGCTGGATTTGCCAGCAGGGCTGGGACATAACCCAGTCACTCTGATAAGGGATGTGAGTGTCCCAAGTCTGACCTGCTGTAGCAAGCGCCCAGCCCTCTGCCACACCTTACAACCAGCGTGGTCAGTGTGTAAGCACCGCCCCTGAGGCCCAGACCACCCAGTGCTGCAGCTGTGGGCACAGGTTGACCCGGGCAGGGCCAGGACTCAGACCCACGCGTGGTTGGCCACGGAGCCTTGATGCAGCCCCCCACAGCAAGCTCCCGCAGATTGTTGGGCCAACGCGAGATGCCCGCTCATGGAGCCTGCCAAAGACAGGTTCTCTTTTGCCAGACTGTGAGCTCCACGAGAACAGGGCCTGCTCGTCACCGCCCGAGGACCCATCGTGTGAAAAGCCAAAAGTCCTCGGCCCTAGGGAGCAGTCGGTGAGCGTATCTGGCTGCAGGCCACAGATGATGGGAACTTTGTAGACGCTGCAGGCTGGTGTGTGTGTGTGTGTGTGTGTGTCTGTGTGTGATTTCCAGGAAAAGTCCTCGCTGAAAAGATGACATTTGGGCAAAGGTTGGAAGGAGGGGGGCTTAGGCACGTGGTGAGCTGGGGGAGGAGCGTCCCAAGCAGAGGGGACAGCAGGTGCAAAGGCCCTGCTGGGCTCTGGAGCAGTGAAAAGGCCTGGGGGCTGTCGAGGGGTCCCGGTCGGCCGTTGGAAGGACTGTTGGGGGCTGAGCCGAGGGTGAATGTGATCGCACTCCTGGCTCCTGGCGTGGGTCTGGCCCCAGGGTCATTGGGTCACTGAGGTCCCCTCCAGATGAGGTTGGGCAATCCTGTGGCAGAGACACCGGCAGGGCTGCTCCTCCCACCACGGGGGACCTGATTCCTGCTTGTGGAAGACCTCACCTGACCCTCACAAGGGGAGTTGGGAGGGCTTCCTGGAAGAATAACCTCCTCACCTGAGTCCTGCACCAGGACCCGGGAGGGGGTGCACCTGCAGTTCCTGCTGAACTTAGGCAGCAAGCAGCCAGGCCCCCCCCGGGGGACCATCGGCAGGGGGACTCCCTGAGTGGAGCTTCCTGCCAGGGCTGCGGAGCTGCGGGACAGCAGGTTAGGGAGACTGGGCCTTGTCTTGAGACCAATAGGACGATACGGAAGAATGCCGGGCTGCAGAATAGCAAGAATCAGTGGGGTTTCCAAGGTGAGCAGGCAGGTGTAGCGAATCGGAACATGCACCCCCCTCGCGGCTCTTCCTTACTGCTTTTTGCTGATTCTTGACATAAAATAAACAATCATAAACCGCGGCCAGTCCAACAGCCTCATCTCATTTACGATCCAAATAACACCAGGAACGAGACTCGGGGACTCCCAGAGGTCGCGCGAGCCTGTTTGGACCCCTGCTAACGCAGCGAGGTCTTATTGTATGCATTTTGAATTCTGCAGATCTAAGACTGTGTTAGCCATAGTTCCAGTGAATAGACCAACTCTGCGGTGGCGCGCCTCGCACAGCCTTAGGACTTCTCCAAGAACCTGCTTATTTCAGAGTGGACGCATCCTGGCCACATGGTGGCACCCGTCGCCAGGTAAACGGAAACTGGGGCCCGCCGTGCAGAGCAGCCGGGAACAGTGTGGCTGCCAACGTTCTGGCTCTGAGCTCTCTTCCCTGGAAAGCCTGCAGCTGCTCTGGAGTCCCAAGCTGGGTCTGTCCTGGAAACCAAAAGTGATTTCGCAAGAGCGAGCGTCTGATTTCGCAAAGCACGGAGACCGTGTGTGCCCTGAGTACCTTTGCTGTCTTTCTCAGACCGCGGAAGCTGCCACGTAGGTAAAGGACGTAGGTAAAGGGTCACAGAATCCTTGTGTTTTTTTTTTTTTTTAAACAAGATTTGTTTATTTATTTGAAAGGCAGACTTACAGAGAGGGAGAGACACACAGAGAGATCTTCCATCAGCTGGTTCACTCCCCAGATGGCCGCAATGGCCAAGGCTGGCTAGGTCTCCGTCATGGGTGCAGGGGCCCAGGCACTTGGCCATCTTCTGCTGCTTTCTCAGGCCATTAGCAGGGAGCTGGATCAGAGGTAGAGCAGCTAGGATACAAACTTGCACTCATATGGGATGCTAGCATCACAGGTGGGGGCTTTACCCGCTTTGCCACAGCGGCGGCCCCTAGAATCCTATCTTGAAACAGCCGAATCGTGCTTAGAAGGGCAAAGGAGAGTCTTGCATTCTTGTGTGGCCCCAGGCTTGCTGTCCTGGCCCTGCCGGGCTCACGTGCTCTGTGGCCAGCTCGCGCCTCTCCAGTCCTGCCTGCTGCCACGCCCCCAGCTCACCCACAGCTGAGGTTTTCCATGGGCATTTGGGGTGAGGTGAGTTTTTGTCATGTGGGGCTGCCTGTCTGCTGGGAGATGGAACCTGAGCCTTCTTGCCTCTCACGCCCATGCAGGGTGAGTGGGGGAGGATGCTCCCCAGTGGCCTCAGAGTCAGACCCAGGACACCTCTGCTTGCCTTTGTGGCTGAGTGGAGGTGTCTCGCCCCCCAAGCCCTGTCCTCGCCTCTCCTTGCTGTCTGATAGAGTGGGGTCCCCACCCCGCTTTTATCCATTGCACACATGGATGGTGGGGCGATGTGGTGCACCTGCTTCTTCATGTCTGCCCTGTTCCACTTCTCAGTGTCTCTCGTTTGTGCATCTCCATGTCTGGCGACACAGGGTTTGGGTTCTGGAAACTTCAGAACATGGTCCACACTGATTAATTATGGCACAGCCGGTGAAGCCATTGCTCGTGACGTCGGCATCCCATATCGGAGCACTGGTTCTAGTCCTGAGTGCTCCACTTCCAATCCAGCTTCCTGCTAATGTGCCTTGGAAGGCAGCAGATGATGGCTCACAGTCTTGGGCCCCTGCCACCCATGTGGGAGACCGGGATGGAGTTCCTGCTTCCTGGCTTCAGTCTTGTCCAATCCAGGTCATTTGAGGCATGAACCAGTGGGTGGAAGATGTCTCTTGCCCTCTCTCTGTTACTCTGCCTTTCAAATAAATCCATCAATCTTTTAAAAATTGGTTTATTCTAAAAGCTGAAAAGTTAGTAGTTATGAAGTCAGACAGTTACTGAGCAGTCCTGTGTATGCGATGATCAGTTCTTTTCCCTGGCTTTTACTTTTTGGCTTTTGGGTATTTTGGTGTCCATGCCTGACCACAAGACTGGGCTCTGTGAGTGCGGAGCGTGCTCTGTTAGCCTTGGTGGCCCCAGGTCCTGGTGCCTGGCCCTGCCCTTCTGAGATGCTGGGAGGGAGGCAGAGCTGGGGCTGCTTGGAGAAGAGGGGGATGCGGGCCACATCATGTTCGGGCCCCGGCCACTTTTTCGCTGTTCTGAGCCCATCCATCCTCTACAACACCTCCATGTGTGCTTTTAGAATCTGCCTAAGTTAATACACACGGGCCACACTCAAGTTTCCAAACCCAAATCCAGGGTCACCAGCCGTGAGGACGCACAGGCGACAGAGGCTGGGAAGTGAAATAGAGGCGAGGTATACACTGCATCCCAGGGGGAGGGAGGGACGGAGAAGCGGAGGGGACATCTGTTACCATGTTGTTGATATAAATATGCCCAGATTGGATTCATTATCACATATTCATCATTATTTAGGTTCACTTTTTATTCTGTGTTTATGTATTTATTTGAAAGGCAGAGTTACAGGGAGAAGGAGGGATAGAGAGAGCACTTCCATCTGCTTGTTCACTCCCTAAATGGCTGTAACAGCCGGAGCTGGGCTGATCTGAAGCCAGGAGCCAGCAGCTTCCTCCAGGTCTCCACGTGGGTGGCAGGGGCTCAAGGACTTGGACCATCTTTCTGCTGCTTTCCCAGGCGCATTCACAGGGAGCTGGATGGGAAGTGGAGCAGCCGGGACTTGAACCGGCATCCACGTGGGATGCCAGCCATGCATTCGACGGCTTAACTTGCTGTGCCACAGTGCTGGACACTATTTTGTGATTTTTAAAGAAGATTTATTTTTATTTATTTAAAAGGTAGCATGACACATGAGAGATGGAGTGACAGAAAGTGAGAGCGAGAGCTAGAGAGAGAGAGAGAGAGAGAGGGAGAGAGAGACATTTTCCACCTGTTGGTTCCCTTTCCAAATGGCCACAACTGGAACTGGGGTCAGGCTGACACCAGGAGCCTTGGAGCTCAGTCTGAGTGTCCCACATGGGTGGCAAGGGCCCAGGAATTTGGGTCTCATCTGCTCTCCCAGGTGAATTAGCAGGAAGCTGGATCAGAAGAGGAAAAGCCAGGACTTGAACCTGGACTCTGATATGGGATACAGGCATCGTAGGTGGCAGCTTAACCCGCTGCACCACAATGCTGGCCCCTCTCCCAGCACTTTCTCAGATGGGACATCGGCATTGGCTGACCTACTATGAAGACGACTACATTTCATAATCAGTAGTCAAGACTGTGCTTTTCTGTTACAGCTGTGAAAATATTCCTTTTTGAAAAATTTTTTTAAAAGTTTTTAAAAACAGAATTGGTGAATTTGGTGAAATGATCAAATAGTGGCTTGAAGCTCGGTACCCTGGGCTGCCTTGGGGCAAGGCAGGGAGGCGGGCAGAGGTTGGAGGTCACGCATGGGCCAGGAGACCCCTGGGAGGGCACCTCGATAGCATTTAGCGGCTCACAAAAGGGTTTTACACTTAAAGAAAAAGCTTTCCAAAGTCAACCTCATAGAAGCTGAGAGTCAAATGATGGTTCCTGCGGCTGGGGAGCCTTCGTGTAGGGGCGGGAAAGGCTGCTCAACGGGCAGCGAGTTACATCTGGCAGGTGTCAGGAGTTCTGCTGTTCTGTGCAGCAGGTAGCTGCCTACCAGAGTGGATTTGGGAGTTTTTTTTTTAAAAGATATTATTTATTTATTTTAAAGCTTTTATTTAATGAATATAAATTTCCAAAGTACAGCTTACGGATTACAATGGCTTCCCCCCCATAACTTCCCTCCCACCCGCAACCCTCCCTCTCCCGCTCCCTCTCCCCTTCCATTCACATCAAGATTCTTTTTCAATTCTCTTTATATACAGAAGATCAGTTTAGTATATATTTAGTAAATATTTCAACAGTTTGCCCTCACATAGCAACACAAAGTGAAAAATACTGTTGGAGTACTAGTTATAGCATTAAATCACAATGTACAGCACATTAAGGACAGAGATCCTACATGATTTTTTAAAAAAAATTGATTAATTTTCTATGCAATTTTCAATTTAACACCAAGTTTTGTTTTGTTTTGTTTTTTTTCATTTTCAATTATCTTTATATACAGAAGATCGATTCAGTATATACTAAGTAAAGATTTCATCAGTTTGCACCCACACAGAAACACAAAGTGTAAAAATACTGTTTCAGTACTAGTTATAGCATTACTTCACATTGGACAACACATTGGACATCCCACATGGGACGTAAGTACACAGTGACTCCTGTTGTTGACTTAACAATTTAACACTCTTGTTTATGGTGTCAGTAATCTCCCTAGGCTCTAGTCATGAGTTGCCGAGGCTATGGAAGCCTTTAGGGTTCGCCGACTTCGATCTTATTCCAACAGGGTCATAGTCAAAGTGGAAGTTCTCTCCTCCCTTCAGAGAAAGGTATCTCCTTTGATGGCCCCGTTCTTTCCACTGGGATCTCACTTGCAGAGATCTTTCATTTAGGTCTTCTTCTTCTTTTTTTTTTTTCCAGAGTGTCTTGGCTTTCCATGCCTAAAATACTCTCATGGACTTTTGAGCCAGATCTGAATGCCTTGAGGGCTGATTCTGAGGCCAGAGTGCTATTTAGGACACCTGCCATTCTATGAGTCTGCTGTGTCTCCCACTTCCCATGTTGGATCGTTCTCTCCCTTTTTGATTCTATCAGTTAGTATTAGCAGACACTAGTCTTGTTTGTGTGATCCCTTTGACTCTTAGACCTATCAGTGTGATCAATTGTGAACTGAAATTGATCACTTGGACTAGTGAGATGGCATTGGTACATGCCACCTTGATGGGATTGTATTGGAATCCCCTGGCACGTTTCTAACTCCATCATTTGGGGCAAGTCCGATTGAGCATGTCCCAAACTGTACATAAAGATATTATTTATTTGAAAGGCAGAGTTACAGACAGGGAGGGGGAGAAAGAGCAAGCGAGAGATCTTCCATCCACTGGCTCACTCCCCAAATGGCCGCAATGGCTAGGGCTGGGCAATGCTGAAGTCGGGAGCCAGAACTCCATTAGGGTCTCCCCGGTGGGTGCAGGAATCAAAGCACCAGGGCCACCACTGCTTTCCCAGGTGCACCAGCAAGCAGCTGTGTCAGGAACAAGGCAGCCGGGACCGGAAGCAGCGCTCCCAGGGGATGCCAGGGCCACATATCTGAGTAAACGGACGACAGGCACAGAGGCAGCCCTTAATGACAAATGCCACCATGACACCTCTCCTCTCCAGGCTCTGCTGTCTGGGCATTTACGTCCAAGAACTGAATGACCGAGGGTGCCCGGTGAACACTTTTTTATGCCCGGGTGGGGCATAGTCTGTGTGTTGCTTTTAATTTTTCCATCCCAATGTCACAACCGGCATGTGGTGCCCACGGTTCCATTTTACTGATTAAGAAACTGAGGCCAAGGGGGCGCCCTCTGGGCTTTGGGGTGCAGATTCACACTCCAGCGCCGGGGCAGGTCACTGGCTTACCTTCCCTCTGCAGAGCGCTACGAACCGCACGCAGGTGGACGGAGTCCGTGCTCTCATTTTAATCAAGAAGCCGCCCTTAGAGCCACTTCCATCAAGGGAGGCTCCAAGGCCAGGTCCCCGATACGGGCAGCTAACGCAGCCGCTGTCCACCGGGAGGCAGTGTTAGCTAAGAATAGCCGGGCCTGGGGCGGGCACAGCCTGCAGGGCCCAGAGGAGGAGCCGGGGCTGGGCCTGCTCAGTGCCACTCATCACCCTGCGGGGCTCGGGGTCAGCAGAAGCGCAGGCGACCCTGCGCCCCTTAGACCCCCGCGGGTGCCGGGCGGGGAGGCTCGCGGGCGCAGCCGCCCCGGGGTGCTGGGGATGACCCTGCGCCCAGCACCGGACCTGTGCACCTGTTCTCTGGGGGCCGTATCTATGCAGACGGAGGTCAGCGGCCGGGGACGACCTTTACTTCTGGCGGGGGGGTGGGTGGGGGGTGGGGGTGTGACTTGCAGATTTTGGAGGATTTGTGAACCGGGATCGTTTTAGAAACCAGGGCCATCAGAGGGAAGGGCGAATTCTACCTCTTCCAGCTGACGAAGCCCATCCTTTCCCAAGATGGGGGGCGAGACGGAGAAACAAGTGCAACCACAGGGCGGTCTTTTACGGAAGAAGAAAAAAGCAGCCTTCAAAGAGAGCACCAATCAGTGAAGGCTTCATCATGTAAAGGTCTGCAGCCTTTGGTTTGAGACAAACGTGTAAGAGCGTTAAGATAACAGGCAATTCTCTCCTCCCCCTCTCTCTGGAACTCTGCCTCTCAAAGAAACACCATAAGTCTTTTTACTTTATTTATTTGAGAAGAAGGGTTCCCGAGAGAGAGAGAGAGAGAGAGAGAGAGAGAGGTCTTCCATGTGCTGGTTCATTCCCTAGATGACCATAAGGGCAGGAGCTGGGCCCATCCGAAGCCAGGAGCCAGAAGCTTCTTCCTGCTCTCTCACAGGGGTGCAGGGGCCCAAGCGCTTGGGCCATCTTCTACTGCTTTCCCAGGCCATAGCAGAGAGCTGGATCGGAAGTGGAGCAGCTGGGACTTGAACTGGTGCCCGTGTGGAATGCCGGTGCTGCAGGCGGGGGCTTAGCCCCCTAGGCCACAGCCCAGGCCCCAATAAAATAAATCTTAAAAAAAAAAAAAAACAAAACACAACAGGCATTGTGTGATGGTGAGCTAGGCTCCCCATCTGAGCCCTGTGGGAGCCCCAGCCACTCTACTTCTGGCCCAGCTCCTTGATAATGCACATGGGAAAGGCACAAGTGTCTGGGCCCCTGTCGTCCGTGTGGGAGGCCCCGATGGAGCTCTGGCCTCCTGGCTGCTGCCTGACCCGCCTTGGCTGTTGCAAAGTGAACCAGTAGATGGAAGATCTCTCTCTTCCTTTCTAATAAATAAACAAAAATGGAAAGAGAGAGAGAGAGAGAGAAGAGTGAGAGAGAGAGAGAGAGAGAGCTAAGAAAGGCCAGGCCTGGGCACTATGGTACACCCACCACTTGGGACACCCACATCCCAAAGCAGAGCGCAGGTTCCAGTCCCAGCTCCTGGTCATGCACCCGGGAAGGCATCAGAGGATAGATTTTAAAAAAATTTTTTATTGTATTTGAAAGGCAGAGTTATAGAGAAAGACGGAGAGAGAGAGAGAGAGAGAGAGAGAGAAAGAGAGAGAGAGAGAAAGAGAGAGAGAAAGAGAGCGAGCTATTTTCTATCCTCTGGTTTATTCCCCCAAATGACCACAATGGCCAAGGTGGGCCAGACCAAAGCCAGGAGCCAGGAGCTTCTTCTGGGTCTCCCATGTGAGTGGTGGGGATGCAAGCACTTGGGCCATCTTCTGCTGCTTTCCCAGGAGCATGTGCAGGGAGCTGGATTGGAAGTGGAGCAGCCAGGACTCAAACTGGCACTCATATGGGATGCTGGCATTCCAGGTTGTGGCTTTACCCACTACATCACAACACCGGCCCCTGGATGATAGATCTTTGATCCACTGGTTCACTCCCTGTATATCCACAACATCTTGGGCTGGTCCAGCCAGAAGCCAGAAGCTGGGAACTCCATTCCAGTCTCCCACAGACACCTAACTACTTGGGCCATCACCTGCTGCCTCCCAGGGTGTGGCTTAGCAGGAGGCTGGATCTGAAGCGGAGGCAGACCTGCAAGCAGGCACTCTGATGTGGGATGTGGGCATCACAGAAGCTTCTTCACTGCTTTCCAAACACATGTGCGTCCCAGGACCAGGTCTGTTCAAGTCCACTGGGTTCTAGTCCCGGTCAGGGTGCCGGGTTCTGTCCGGTTGCTCCTCTTCCAGTCCAGCTCTCTGCTATGGCCCAGGAAGGCAGTGGAGGATGGCCCAGGTTCTTGGGCCCTGCACCCGCATGGGAGACCAGGAGAAGCACCTGGCTCCTGGCTTCGGATCAGTGCAGTGTGCTGGCCGCAGCGGCCATTGGAGAGTGAACCAACGGTAAAAGATCTTTCTCTCTGTCTCTCTCTCTCACTGTCTATAACACTACTTGTCAAAAAAAAAAAAAAAAAAAAAAAAAAAGATTACTTTGAGGCATTCCCATGAAAGAGCTGCGCCCGTGCCTCCAGACTCGCTAGCAGCAGTGCTCCTCAAAGGTTTTGTCCTCAGGAAGATCCGGCAGTGTCTGGAGACATCGTGGGGTGGCCCTGTCGGGGTGGGAGTGCTCCTGACTTGCCAGTGTAGAGACCAGGGGTACCTTCAGTGCCTGCCGTGGCCCCCATAAGAAAGAAGCTGCAGCGTGGGCAGTGCTGTGCTGGGGATGCCCTATACTGGAGCCTGGAGTCATGTTTCCCAAGCTTTGTTCCTTGGTGCATTGATGTTCCAGAATCAAACGTGGGAGATGATTCTTACTCCAAGAATTCTTAAATCTGGGGAGAGTGAGTCTGTCCATCTCTGCAAAATGCTCGGCACAGTTCCTGCTACAGGGTCATCCCCGAATGACCTTAGCTACTGCTATATTATTATTATTATTATTATTATTATTATTATTAGCAGTAGGATAATGAGGAACCTCTAAGTAATAGGTCTGTTTCGAAGAGTCAATGTGCATACTAACCCAGCAAACGTTCTAAAGAATTATGGAGGATGGAAATTTACTACTTTTAGAATTGTTTCGAATTTATTTGACCCACGGGCTGGCATGATGCTGCAAAAGGTTAAGCCACCACCTGCCATGCTGGCATCCTATATTGGAGTGCAGATTGGAGTCGTCATGGCTCTGCTTCCTGCTAACGCACCTGGGAGAGCTTAGCATGATGGCCCAGGGGCCGGCACCGTGGCTCACTGGTTAATCCTCCGCCTGCGGCGCCAGCATCCCATATGGGCACCGGGTTCTAGTCCTGGCTGCTCCTCTTCCAGTCCCGCTCTCTGCTGTGGCCCGGGAGGGCAGTGGAGGATGGCCCAAGTTCTTGGGCCCCTGCACCCCATGGGAGACCAGGAGGAGGCACCTGGCTCCTGGTGTCGGATCCGCGAAGTGCCAGCCGTAGCGGCCATTTCGGGGATGAACCAACGGAAGGAAGAGCTTTCTCTCTGTTTCTCTCTCTCACTGTCTATAACGCTACCTGTCAAAAAAAAAAAAAAAAAGAATGATGGTCCAAATACTTGGGCCCCTGCCACCCCCGTGGGAGACCCAGATGGAGCTCCTGGCTTCAGCCTGGCCCTGCCCTGGCTCTTGTGGCCATTTGGGGAATGAGCCAGAGGATGGGAGATCTCTCTCTGTCTCTCCCTTGCTCTTTCAAGTAAATAAACAAGCAGATGCATCTTAATTTGTCTGACCCAGGATCGCCTCCCTTCCTGTTGTGCAGAGCCACCCGTGACAGCCCAGGGTTTTGTCCCAGGATGTGTGCACACTGGTGCTGCAGAGCAGGCTAGGCTAGGTGCGCCTGGGGACCAGAGCCAGCCTGCTGGCAGCTTCAGTACAGCCTCGAGCTAAGAGTGGTTTTCACGTTTTTAAATAATTGGGGAAAAATAATAGTATTGCACGACACGTGAATATTCTATGAAATTCAAGCTTCAGTTCACGAGTACCATTTGATGAGATCCCAGCCACTTGGTTTGTGTACCTGTTGTCCACGGCCACTTCAGTGGTACAAAGGCTGAGTTAAGTGGTGGCAATGTGGGCCAGATATCCAGCAGGTATAACGTGTTTACTCTGGATTGCACGGAAATGGCCTGCTGTCCTCTGACCCAACACCCCCCATAGAACACCATGACCTCTGACCTAACACCCCCTGTAGAACACCTGTGACCTCTGACCCAACATGCCCTCCCTAGAACACCATGACCTCTGACCCAACACCCCCTCCCTAGAATACCATGTGACCCCCTCTAGAACACCACGTGACCTCCCTAGAACACCTCTGACCCCCTTTAGAACACCCGTGACCTCTGACCCAACACCCCCTCCCTAGAACACCCATGACCTCTGACCTAACACCTCCATAGAACACCCGTGAGTCGCCCGGAAAATGCAGTTCTCAAAGAAACTTTGTGCTATCCCAGTGACGAAGTACTGTCTCCGCTAAATAGTTATTTCCATAAAACATGTCCAAACTCCTACTTTAACTCCTCTGTGAAATGAGGCAGAACATCAACTAAAACATGTCACAATCAAAGGCTGTGTGACTCAGCCTGGTGTCCACACAAATGCCACGTGTGGTTTTCTTGTGAAGGAAGACGTGTCTCTCTCTTTGTTTAGTCATTTCTGAGCCGAAGGCTAATCAAAGACATTCATTTAATTTTACTTTTTATTACTACATTTTTATATTGGCGGGGCACTGCGGAGGAGGTAGGAGGGCAAGAAGCAGCCCCTCGACCTGGACCCTCTTCATGGCAGCTTCTTGTTCCACAGGGCTAAGGAAGACTTTGGGGGAATGAAAGTTGCAGGAGAAATCAGGTGTCGTTGCTTCGCGTGCTGTGATGGGTGGCGTGGATGGAGTGGGGTGTGCCGGCCCCGCACACCCTCCCTCTAGCCTCAGACTACAGCCTGGAGCCCCGGGGCAGGGAAAGCGCCACTGTCATTCCTGCTATGTGGGATTGCTGACGGCCACACGGTGACAGGGAATGACAAGGAAGGAGGCAGGTGCGCCCACATGGGGCCGAGGGCAGAGCTGCACGCCCCATCACCCTGACCCTCCCGCCTCGGACCCTGCACTGTCTCCACAAGACAGAGGCAGGAGACCTGGCCCAAGTCATTTTTTAAAAGATGTATTTTTTTTTTAAATTTATTTGAAAGAGTTATGGAGAGAGATAGAGAGAGAGATAGAGAGAGAGATAGAGAGAGAGATAGAGAGAGAGAGAGAGAGAGGTGTCTTCTGTCTGCTGATTCACTCCCCAAATGGCCACAATGGCCGGAACTGTGCCGACCCAAAGCCAGGAACCAGGAGCTTCTTCTGGGTCTCCCACAGTGGTGCAGGGGCCCAAGCTCTTGGGCCATCCTCCACTGCCATTAATAGGGAGCTGGATAGAAAGTGGAGCAGCCGGGTCTTGAACCAGCACCCATATGGGATGCCAGCACAGCAGGCCAGGGCTCTAACCCGCTGTGCCACAATGCCGACCCCTAATTAAAAACATTTTAAAATTTACATTTTATTTCTTGGGGGAAAAAAAATCTAAGTGTAGAGTGAAGGGAGCGTCTTTCTCTGGATCCCAGCATTCCAAGGCCGGGATCACTGTCCGGTCTTTTTTTCAAATGGTGTTTTCTCCGTCATCTACACCATCCTGACGTGGAGTGCATGCTCTTTCTTCCCAACTATTTTGTATCAGAAGCATTTTAGTAATGAACTTGCTGAGTCCTGAACCCCACCAGTGGGCTGGGCGAGGCTGGGAGGTTCCCAGAGCAGAGGAAAAGGAACACAAGGACTCTGGGAGGTGGGAGGAGAAGGGACTAAAAGGTGCTGGGAGGTGGGCGCTGGGGCCAACCCCTGCCCAGGTCTCACCGAGATCCTCTCTCCCCGACACAGGGGCTGTCTCATACTGCGCGGCCACTGCACCCTGGGCCCCGGCTTCCCTGTCATCGTCCCGCCCACGGCGGCTCCGTGCGGAAGAGCAGGTGTCCGGCTCCCTGTGGCTGCACCAGCTTGCTTGCAGGAGGGGTGTCGGCCTTCGCTGAAAGAACCACTGAACGCCTGTGGCCTTTGCTGGCCTGGAGCACGTTCTCCCCGAAGCCCAGGTGACAGAGGCTCCTGACCCACGAGGGACCGCCCTTCTTCCCACGTGTCCCCGAGGAGTCCCTGCTGGCCCGGAAGCAAAGCTGGCAAGCCCCTCCCGTTGGGCACCTCAGCCCTGCCTCTGCAGTGAGCCGGTGGAGAGGAGCTGTCCGCAGAAGGTTCTCCTTCTTCTTTTAAGGTTTATTTCCACCTGCTTGAAAGGCTGCGAGGGAGGGAGGGAGAGAGCGAGCTTCGGTTCACTGGTTCACTCCCCAAACGCCTGCAACAGTCAGGGCTGGGCCAGGCCAGAGCCAGGAGCCTGAAATGCCAACCTTGTCTCCCACGTGGGTGGCAGGGACCCAAGCACTTGGGCCATCATCTGCTGCCCCCCAGGGTACATCAGCAGGAAGCAGGATCACAAGCAGAATGGGCGCTCTGCTATGAGATGCGGATGTCCCAAGTGGTGGCTCCATCCAGTGTGGCACAGCTTCTGCCTCTTCAAACGACCACATCCTAAGAAAATAAAGTCCCAGACCCGAGGGACCAGAGAGAGCAGGTTCCCCCTGGAAGCTCAAGAAGGCGCCTCTCCCCATTTCATTGCCACCTGTGGTCCCCAGGCTCCTGATTCTACATTTATTTAAAATTTGGGAATTTTATTCATTGTAGTATTTTTGGTATTGATTTTCAAAAAATATTATTATTATTATTTTTAAAGGTTTATTTTATTTATTTGAAAGACAGAATTACAGAGAGAGGTAGAAACAGAGAGAGGTTTTCCATCCACTGGTTCACTGCCCAGATGGCCGCAACAGCCGGAGCTGCGCCGATCCAAAGCCAGGAGCCAGGAGCTTCCTCCGGGTCTCCCACGTGGGTGCAGGAGCCCAAGTCTTTGGGCCATCTTCTACTGCTTTCCCAGGCCATAGCAGAGAGCTGGATTGGAAGTGGAGTAGCCAGGTCTTGAACTGGCACCCATATGGGATGCTGGCGCCTCAGGCCAGGGCATCAACCCGCTGCGCCACAGCGCCAGCCCCCAAATATTTTTCTCTCTTTTCTTCCCTAAAAGGATTTATTTATTTACTTGAAAGGCAAACTTAAAGTGAGAGAGAGGAAGATCTTCCATCTGCTGGCCTACTCCCTGAATGATTGCAACAGCCAGGACTAGGCTGGTCCAGGCCAGAGCCAGGAGCCCTGAAATCCATCTAGGTCTCCCTCATGGAAGGTAGGGGCCCGAGCACTTGGGTCATCTTCCACTGCCATTCCAGGCTCATTAGCAGGGAGCTGGATGGGAAGTGGAGCAGCCGGGACTTGAACCAGCACTCCAACATGTGATGCTAGTATTGCAGATGGCAATTTAGCTCACTGCACCACAATGCCGGCCTTAATGACTGAATTTCTGGGTCAGCCTCACTCGTCTCTTCTGGCCACTTCAGCCAAGCCTCACTGCCTGTGCTTTGAGTCTTCTAGAAGTTTTTTGTGGACCAGCTCCTTGGCTTTCTGTCACCTCTTTCAAACCCAGCCTGAAGGGTGAATGCCCGGACCCCCCTTTCCAGCTCACTTCCTTGGGGGGGGCACCCATCTACCCCAAGCAAACACACACACACACACACACACAAGTCCCACCAACAAGGCCCAGGCCTCCTCCATCCAAAATCAAGGGTTTTTGTCCGCTGACGCCTGCACAGAGCCGCCTGCTCCGGGGCTTGTTGGGGTCTGCATTGGCCGGAAGCTGGAGTGAGGGGCGGCAGCTGGGCATCCCAACCACCCTGGTGTGGGACGCAGGCGTCCTAGCTGCTGGGCCCCACTCTGGTCTTTTTCTTTTTTGAAGACACGGCACCTCATCTTCAGCACGGCGGTACACTGTGAGGACAGGACCTGACTCTTTGGAGGGTGGCTACTGTCCCTATGGAACAACACGAGGCTGTCACACCTGTCACACCTGGTCACGGCTTAAGGCTCCCTGAAGAACATTTGCTAGCAGAAGTCCGACCTCCAAGGGTTTGGGTGGAATTTTAGACTCTGAACAGTACAGAGTTTTACTCATTTTTGTGGCCCTTGGGCTAAATCCAAGCTGGCAGGGCTTTGTTATCAACTCGTTGAAAAGGTAGGGAAGAGGGCCAGCAATGTAACACAGCAGGCTAAGCTGCCTCCTGCGGCACTGGCATCCCACATGAGCACTGGTTCGAGTCCTGGCAGCTCCACTTCTGATGCAGCTCCCTGCTATTGTGCCTGGGAATCTTCAGAAGATGACCCAAGTGCTTGGGCCCCTGACATCCGTGTGGGAGACCTGGATGGAGCTCCTGGCTTCAGCCTGGCTCAGCCATGGATGTTTTGCAGCCATCTGGAGGGTGAACCAGTGGATGGAAGCTGTCCTCCCTTCACTCCCCCTCCCCTGTCACTCTGCCTCTCAAACAAATCTAAAGAAAGAGCAAATAGAGAAGCAGAAGAGTTTTTTTTTTTTTTTTTTTTTAAGGGAATTGGTTTGGAAGTAGAGCAGCTGGGACTTGAGTTGGCACACATGTGGGATTTTGCAAGTAGTGGCTAAACCCACTGCATTACAACACCAGCCTCAACAAAGCAGCTTTTTTTTTTTTTTAAAGATTTATTTATTTATTTGTTCATTTGAGCAGCAGAGTTACAGACAGAGAGAGAGGGACAGACACAGAGAGATCTTCCATCTGCTACTTCACTCCCCAAATAGTCACAATGGCTGGAGCTGGGCCAATCCACAGCCAGGAGCCAGGAGTTTCTTCTGGGTCTCCCACATGGTGGCAGAGGCCCAAGCACTTGGGCCATCTTCCGCTGCTTTTCTAGGCCATAGCAGAGAGCTGGATTGGAAGTGGAGCAGCTGGTACTCAAATCAGAGCCAATATGGGATGCCGGCCCTGCAGGCTGTGTCTTAACCCACTACGTCATAGCACTGGCCCCAACAAAGGAGTTTTGATGGGGAATGACAAGCAGGCCAGCCTCTACCTTGATCCTAATGGGAGTAGCAACTCCAGTGCCCTGTACCGTGGAGGTGCTGGGGCCCAGGTGCAAATCCTGACACTGATCCTTACCGACTGTGTCACCTGGGTCATGTTACTTCACTTCTCTGAGCCCCGTGTCTTTTGAGATGGGACTAATGATGGTACTAACTGCCCGCTGTTGGGAAGACATCGTGGCTTAATTTACTCCAGTGGAGAGGAGCCCGGTGCATAGCAAACACTCAGTGAAGGTAAAAACCTTATTATTTAAAAGTTTTTGTCGTTCATCCAGGTGGAAAAGCGAGCGGGGCTGACTCCAGGTTTTCCAGATGGTTCATTTAATGGTGAAGGCAGGTGTTCCCCCTCTCTGGATTAATGATGTTCTGTCCGGGAGTTTCTGGAAAGCGCGCCGCTTTCCCCAGCTCCCATGGCTGCCTTCCTTTCTTGCTGCTGGTCTGACAGGCTGGCTCCCGGGGCTTGGCTGGGAAGCCTGAGGATCTGGCTTGTATACAGAGGGATGGGGATGGGCAGCAGGCTGAAGACTTCCAACGTGTAACTGAAGATCCCCCTTAGGTCACACAGAGTGATAACGCTGCAAAGGGTTGATTGCAATCAGATCAGCCACACAGGGTAGTCAAACACAACCAAACCCGCGAAGGAAGACGTGAAGACGCGTGATGCTCGTCACGAGTAACATCACCTTGATGAAAATTGCTGCAGCCGAACGTGAGTCGTCTTTACTTTTTTAAAAAAAATTTGAGAAGCAGAAGAGATAGAGCACGCATGCGTCTCTCCACTGGTTCACTCCCCGGATGCCTGCCGTGGCTGGAGCTGAAGCTGGGAGCGGGGAACCCAGTTCAGGTCTCCCGGGTGGGTGGCGGCGACGCAATCATTTGAGCTGTCGCTGATGCCTCCCAGGGTCTGCATTCGCAGGAAGCTGGAGCCAGGAGCCAGGGCAGGGGGTGGAAGCCAGGGACTCGGATGTGGGCCGCAGACATCATAACTGTTGTCTAAGTACTTGTTCCCGAGGCTCCTCAAAGCCTCCGGCTTTTCTGTCTCCAGGCACACGTTTTCCATGTTTTGCCACCAGGCTTAGAACACCTGTTTGGAAAGGGCTGGTGGTGGGGACATTTGGCTTTGTGGGTGAGCGGTCTGTGTTGCAACTGCTCAACTCTGCTGCTGTTGTGGAGAGTGCAGGCTTTGCACGGGGAGGAACCAGGGAGCCGTGTGTTTAGCCTCCACGTCCGAGCACCTCTCGGAATTCTCTCTTCTGGTTCAACTTCCTGCTAATGTAACTTTTCTCGAAAGGTCCCAAATACTTGGATCTCTGATACCGATCGGGGGGACCCAGACTGAGTTCCTGGCTCCTGCCTTGAGCTCGGCTCAGCCTAACTGTTGCGGGCATTTGGAGAGCGAACCAGCGGATGAACGATCTCTCTCTCTGTCACTCTAGCTTTCAAATACATAAATAAATCTTTTTTTTTTTTTTAATGCAGCCTTTGCATGTGAATCCGAGGGGACCATAAGGTTTGTGGAAAAATGGAATTAGAAAAGATGTTTACTTTGGTATAGGTTTTTGCATAATTTTTTGGTAATGCACATTTCCCATGAATGTTTTGAATATTCCTTGTACACAGCTTTATATAAAAAACTTGAGGGAATCAGACTTGACCCAAGGGCCTGATGAGCACCTGGGCCCTGATGGTGTTGAGCCTTGCTGTTCTCTCTGCTACACCTGGGTTCTGACATCTGACCTTGGCCAGCCTGTGTCCTGCTGTCTGCTGGGCAGACAAGAAGAGATGCTTCTGGGGCCGGTGCTGTGGCTCAGCCGGTAAAGCCGCTGCTTGCAATGTCACCGTCCCATGTGAGGGCGGTTCAAGTCCCGGCTGCTCTGCTTCTGATCCAGCTCCCTGCACATGTGTGCCTGGGGAAGCGGTAGAAGATGGCCCAAGTCCTTGGGTCCCTGCACCCACGGAATTCCTTTCTCCTGTCTTCATCAGGACCCAGCTCCAGTGGTTGTGGCCATTTGTGGGAGTGAAATCAGTGGATGGACAATCTCTCTCTCTCTCTCTCTCTCTTTCTCTCCTTCTCTCTAGCACTCTACCTTCCAAATAAATATATATTTTTTTAAAGAGAGCCATTCCTTTACATCCTCCCAGTGGGGGTTCTGAAAGTCCCAGGTAAGAACCTCATTGGCTCATTTTGGGTCACAGTACCCAGGGAGATGCTGGGCTCTGATTGGTCGGGCTGGACTGACCACTCATCTTTGTGCTGGGTGGAGAAGTCGGTGACACCCAAGCCATCTCCATGGAGAATGGGCACAGTGGTCTCCTAGAGGAAACCAGGAAGCTGCCAACTGAAAAGGATAAAAGTGGGGCTACCAAAGACACCAAATCTCCTTGTCGTTTTCCTGTCCTCCCCTTTTTACCATGGAGCGCTGGTTTGCCAACTGTCCAACATCTTCTCTCTGGTTAATGAGAAGTTAGCTATGCTCTTGCAGCTAAATGTCATTTCTCACCCCTAAAAGATAAGCAATGTGACTTGGGGAGGGGCAGTGCTGACGGACTACCAGGCAACACAGGGAATGAGAAGTTGGCAAGTGTTGACGGGCGGAAGTCAGAACCCACCATAGATCCTTCAAACCACACCACGGAGATGGAGCCCTATGGGTACTTAATTTTAATGGGCCATTAATTTCAGGCTTGATTGCACAGCAAAAGGAAGAGATGATGGGTGCATTTTTCATCTTCACTGAAGCCTCGCATTCTTGAGATGCAAAAGGAAAGATTGTTTTCATGATTTGGGGCACGATCACCTTTCCAAACCGAGATCAGCCCAAACACCAAGAAGCTGTGTGGGAGACTGAAGTGGGATTCTGAAACAGTTACGTCTCTAGAATGCTCTTGGATTGTGAAGGTGATGATATTCTTAGGCTTGTAGGTCCATTTTATTTATTGATTGACTTGAGAGGCAGTGAGATGGGGGATGGCGTGGAGCACGGGAGAGCCCTCCCATTCTCACTCTCCAATGTGCTTGCAACAGCCGGGGCTGGGTCAGGCTGAGGCCAGAATCTGGAAATGCGATCTGGATCTCCCATGCGGGTGGCAGGAACCCAGTTACTTGAACGGTCTCTGCTGCCGCTCAGGGTCTGCAGTATCACGAAGCTGGAGTCAGGTGCAGAGCCAGGACTCGGACCCAAGTCCTCCAATGTGGAATGCGGGTTTCAACCGCTGTGCCCAGATCCTGCCCTGTGTGGAGGCGGTGGACCTGCAAGTCTGCCCTCTGGCTTCCTGTGAAATCTGGGGACAACTGGCTGGCAGAAGGACTGGGGGCTCCAGGGCCCTGCTCTGCCTCCTTCCCGGCCTCCCAGCTGACTCTGCTCCCGTTAACCCTACCAGGCCAGGGTCTGGAGGAAGTACAGGTGGCATCTGGGCGTGGCCAGGGCAGGATCTCTGCAGAGTCTGTGGGGCTCCCTGTTGAGCTGCAGGTCCAGTGTCCATGGGTTCTGCCACCAAATACAGAAGGAGAGAGAGAGAGAGAGAGAGAGAGAGATACAGGCAAAGAGAGCTCCCATTCACTGGTTCACTCTCCAAATGCCTGCAACAGCAGAGCAGGGCCAGACCAAAACCAGGAGTTGGAAACTCCATCTGGGTCTCCCATGTGGGTGGCTGGGACCCAGATACTTGAGCCGTCGCCTGCTCCCTCCCTAGGTACACGTTACCAGGAAGCTGGTGTCAGGAGCGGTGCTGGGACTCGAACCTGGGCACTCCAGTATAGGACACAGGTGTCTCACCTGCTAGCTTGAATACCCAACCACCCATCATGTCTTTGCACATCCACCCCTTCAGTCCTAACTAACCCCACCATTCGCACCTGCACCTGGGAGACATCATTGCTCCTGTGAGTCTCCACAGGCCCACAGTCTGTCCCTTGTCAGCTCTGGTGGAGTTGGTCCTTAACTTGGGTTCTAGGTGATGTTGAAGCCGCTGTTTTTTTTTTTTTTTTTTTTAAGATTTATTTATTTCTTTGAAAGGCAGAGTTACAGAGGCAGAGAGAGAGAGAGAAGGAGAGGAGAGGAGAGGAGAGGAGAGAGAGGAGAGAGAGGAGAGAGAGGAGAGAGAGAGGTCTTCCATCTGCTGGTTCACTCACCAAATAGCTGCAATGGCCAGAGCTGGGCTGATCTGAAGCCAGAAGCCAGGAGCTTCTTCCAGGTCTCCCATATGGATTTAGGAGCCCAAGGATTTGGGCCATCTTCCACTGCTTTCCCAGGCCACAGCAGAGAGCTGGATTGGAAGTGGAGCAGCCAGGACGCAAATTGGTGCCCATATGGGATGCCGGCACTGTAGGTGGTGGCTTTACCTGCTACCACAGCCCTGGCCCTGAGCAGTTTTGAGCACTGCTCTGTGAAGAACAAAGTCTAGATGGTTCCGCCATCCCTGTGGTAGTCTCTGGTGGCACATAGCTCTTGGACATTAGCAATGTGGCTAATTCCAGCTGAGATGGGCTGTGAATGTGGGATACACTCCAGGTTTTGAAGATTTAGTTTTAAAGAATCCTGTAAAACATACTTTATATATTTTTTGTGTTTATTATAAGTTGAAATGATGTTGGGTGTTGGGTTAAGTCAACTGTATTATTAAAACCAGTTTCTTTTGTTTCTTGTGTTTTTTAAACGTGGCTGCTAGAATTTACACGTACACGTGTGGCTTGCGTTATATTCTCTGTCTGGAGCAGAGGCTCCTTCAGGTAAGGACTGCACTGAAATTGCAGGCTTTTTGTCCCTACTGTGTGCTGGGGCATCAGGGCACACGCTGCAGAGTAGGGCGAAGGCTGAGGGCAAAGATGGATGCCAGGACTTTCTAGAAAGAGCAGTGCGTCCACGATGTTAGGGAGGGAGGAACATGACTGAGGGGTGACAGAGTGGATGAGGCTTGGGAGACAGCTGGGATGAGATTTTTCGGTTAAGCAATTTGGTGAGATGGTATCCCATGCCTCAGAAGAATGTTGGCAACTGAAAGAAGCACTTTTAGAAATTAAAAATGTTAAAACAATGTAACACTGGGGCTGGTGGTGTGGTGCAGTGGGTTAAGCTGCCGCCTGGGATGCCAGCATCCCATATCAGAGTGCTAGTCGAATCCCAGTTGCTCTGCGATCCAGCTCCCTGCTCATGTTCCTGGGGAAGCAGTGGAAGATTGCCCTTGGACCCGGATGGCGCTCCTAGCTCCTGGCTCCTGGCCTAGCCTCCACCGTGGTAGCCATTTGAGGAGTGAACCACGGGATGGACGATTCTCTCTCTCTCTGTTTTTCCCCCTCTCTCTGCCAAAAGAAACAAAATATACCCTATTTTAAGAATATAAACACAATAAAATTTTTATTTATTTATTTGAGAGGCAGAGAGAGAGAGAGAGAGAGAGAGAGAGAGAGAGAGAGAAAGAGGTCCTATTCTCTGGCTAACTCCATAATGCCTGCCACAGTAGTCCTAGGCTGTGACCTGTGATTCCAGGTCTCCCATGTGAATGGCGGGGACCCAGCTACTTGGGTCATTGCCACTGCTTCCCAGGCCCTGTACTGGCGGGAAGTTGTAGTCAGGAGCTGGGGATCAAATCCAGCTCCTCTTAGGTGGGTTACGAGTATTGTAACCGCTGTTTTAACTGCTAGGCCAAATGCCCCCCCTAAAAACAGTTTCTAAAAAGGTTGATAATAGCAAATGTTAGGGATAGAAGCTAAAAGGCCTTCCTTGGGCAACCCCATGATTTCACTCTTATGCACGTATCTAGAAAAGTCACACACGTGGACAGGAGTCAAACACTGCAAAGAACTCAGAAGTTCAAAATCAAGAGCCTGAATAGGTGCACTCTGTTGTACTGGTTGAAGGGAAAGTTATTGTGCGGCTGAAGGAGTGGGAGCTACACTAATCAGCATGGATGCACTTCAAGAGCTGATGGTGGCTGGTGCCGCGGCTCACTAGGCTAATCCTCCGCCTTGCGGCGTTGGCACACCGGGTTCTAGTCCCGCTCGGGGTGCCGGATTCTGTCCCAGTTGCCCCTCTTCCAGGCCAGCTCTCTGCTGTGGCCAGGGAGTGCAGTGGAGGATGGCTCAAGTGCTTGGGCCCTGCACCCCATGGGAGACCAGGAGAAGCACCTGGCTCCTGCTATTGGATCAGCGCGGTGCGCCGGCCGCAGCGGGCCAGCCACGGTGGCCATTGGAGGGTGAACCAAAGGCAAAAGGAAGACCTTTCTCTCTGTCTGTCTCTCTCTCACTGTCCTCCACTCTGCTTGTCAAAAAAAAAAAAAAAAAAAAAAGCTGATGGTGAGGCCGGCACTGTGGCGTAGCGGGTAAAGCTGCCACCTGTGGTGCCGGCATACCATATGGGTGCTGGTTCAAGTCCCGGCTGCTCCTCTTCCCATCCAGCTCTCTGCTATGGCCTGGGAAAGCAGTTGAAGACGGCCCAAGTCCTTGGGCCCCTGCACTCAGGTGGGAGACCCAGAAGAAGCTCCTGGCTTTGGATTGGCACAGCTCCGACCAAGGGAGGCTGCAGAATGCTCAGTACAAAACAGGAAGTTGAGAACGAGACAGGACCATGCCAGGTGACTTCAAAACTGGGAAAACTGGGATGAAGAAATAGTTTAATTTGGTGTAAAACATTTTGAAATGCATGCATAGTTTTTTTCCCCACATACATGTTTTCCATGAATTTTTTGAATACTCCTTTTATATCACATAGGGATAAAAATAGAAAAAGCACAAATATATGCATGGCACCAAAATCATCAAATTTGGGATAGCAGTTATCTTATGGGAGAAGGAGGGAAATAAAATCAGAGGGGAAACAGGTTCACGGAAGGTCTATTTTAAAAGTTGGTTGCAATTATTCATTAAAGTGTTTAAAACTAGTTCTATTGCTCTGTCTACTGTTAGTTTTATTTTTTTTAAAAAAGATTTATTTATTTATTTGAAAGAGTTACACAGAGGGAAAGGAGAGGCAGAGAGAGAGGTCTTCCATCTGCTGGTTCGCTTCCCACATTGGCTGCAACAGCTGGTGCTGTGCTGATCCAGAGCCAGGAGCTTCTTCCGGGCCTTCCCACATGAGTATAGGGGCCCAAGCACTTTATGGCCTGCTTTCCCAGGCCATAACAGAGAACTGGATAGGAAGTGGAACAGCTGAGACTCAAACTGGCACCCAAATGGGATGCCGGCACTGCAGGCTTTATCTGCTACGCCACAGCGCCAGCCCCTAGTTTTACTTTTTAATAACTTTTTAAATGTTTCTCACAGCTAAGCATGCCTATGGCTTAAAGATGCAAACAATGCTATAAACTTGGCTAACTATGTAAAAATTTTTCTTATTTATAAGCAGATAACAGGAGCATAGGTGTTTGCTTTAAAATTCTCTAATATCTTCTTATAGATCTGAAACATTTTCTTAAAAGCACCCAGACACTCAAAAGATCATTATAAAAAATGAACAAGCCTCCTTCCGAATAGCTCTGTGTGTTGAATTTAGTGATGGTAAACCGCTCTCGCGTCTTTGTTTTCTTGGAAACATTCATCATCCTCGCTTGTCCTGCCCACTTTTCAGCCAGGGAACCCAAGTCCTGTGGATGAAGAAGGATCCTAATTGGAGGGCCGTGCTCCGGTGAATTTTCCTAATCCGTGTTGGGTATGGTGGCCGAAATAGTATGGAAAGTGTTTGGTACTGTAATGAGAGCACGGGTCACAGCTAGAGCAGTCCCTGTCCCTTGGTATCCAGGAAAAGGCCTCAGAGGCCCCACTGCCTAAGCTGATGTGATCCCCGGGCTCTCTCCAACTTCTGCTAATTCCTGCCCGGGATTAGGGAATGTGGGGCCAGGCCCCTCCCAGGGCGCTACCTCTTCTCCTCCCTGAAACTCCGCCCTTCCTTCATTTTAACTACAAAAATCCACTCGCACCACTGCTTTCACAGATGCCACGTGCTGTGTAACCTGTTGCTCGGGACAGACAGAGGAGGATTTGACAAACCCGGGCACGCAAATCCCAGGGGGCTTGGAAGGCCTCGCTCTCCTTAAAATGTCTGCAGGGGTCTCAGCTGATCTTGCTTGCCTGGCTCTCTCTCCTTCCCCCTGGTCCCACAGTGTGGAGCCGGCTCGCCACTCTCAGGATTTTGGGGGGAACAAAGTTTCATGAGGATGAGGATAAGTATTTTTTTTTGAGAATAAATATTATCATTACCCCCATTCTGTAAAGAAGGGGAGTGAGATGGCAAGAGTTTGCCCGTGGAGCTGGCGTTGTGGCGCAGTGTGTTGTCTCCACTTGTGACACCGGCATCCTACATGTGCACTGGTTCGAGTCCCGGTTGCTCCACTTTGCATCCAGCTCCATGCTAATGCACCTGGGGAAGCAGCAGAAGATGACCCAAGTGCTTGGGCCCCTGCAACCCACGTGGGAGACCCGGTTGGAGTTCCAGGCTCCTGGCTTCAGCCTGGACCAGCCCTGGGCGATTATGGCCATTTGGGAAGTTCCATTGGATGGCAGATCCCTCTCTCTCTGTCTCTCATTCTGTCTCTGTAACTCTGCCTTTCAAATAAATAATTTTTTTTTTTTTTTTTTTTAAAGAAGGAGTTTGCTGGGGTCGGCGCTGTGGCAAAGCAGGTAAAGCCGCCACCTGGGGAGTGAACCAGTGGATGAAAGACCTCTCTCTCTCTCTCTCTGTCTCTGCCTCCCTATAACTCTATCTTTTAAATAAATACATAAATAAAAATTTTTTTTTTAAAAAAGGAGTTTGCACATGTTGCCCAAGGTCAAGCAAACTAGTGGAATACCATTTGGAATCTGAATGCAGGTGGAACACCAGATCTTACGCTCATAACCAGCACTGGGGAAGGAGGCACCAATGACCACAAGGACCCTAAACCACCATGCCCGGCTGTTCTCCGTTCCAGACATTTCCACTGAGCTCCAGGTTTCTACATTCAACCGCATATTCAATGTCTCCGTTTGGATTTCTGACAGGCATGGTTTAAAAACATGTTCACATATTCTTTGCTACAACTTCCTTCAGGGAGCGGAGCTTAATTTCCCCTTCTTGAGTGTGGGCTGAATTAGTAATTTGCTTCTGACTAACGGAACATTGTGGAAATGACAGTCCTGACTCTGAGTCTAGGTCGTTCAAGGCATTGCGACGCCTGCCTGGCTTCCGGGAGAACCTGCGCTGGAACAGGAGGACACACTGGGCCGGACAGAGACCCACGGGGTGGGGAGCTGCAGCCTCCTGCCGATGGCCGGCAGCAAACCCAGGCCTCTGCCAGCAGCCGTGGGAGGCAGCCGTCTCGACGGTGGGGCCTGCGTCCCCGCTCCAGCCCTCAGTTGACACAGGCCTGCTGGCAACTTGAGGGCAGCCTCAGGACAGGCCCTGGGCCGGAGCCACCCGGCTGCACCGCTTCTGATTTCTCCACTCACAGAGACGGGGAGACAACACAGAGCGGTCGTTTTAAGCTGCTGTTTTAGGAAGCTTTCTTTTGCAGCAACAGATAATCAATGCAGCATCTGCAATGTGACAGTTCAGAAGCAGAAGTCCTAATCTTCGTCCTGAAACGTAACCTTCCCTCTGTCTTCATGCACAAGACGGCAGCGCCATGTTTGTTTGTGTTTTGTTACTCAGGTTAAAACCTCGAAGTCATTCTTAGAACCTGTCTGACTTGCACAGTACAAATTCAGCGGTGAGGCAGGTGTTTGGCAAAGAGGTTTGGAGGCTTGGTATACCCACGGCCCACAACAGAGAACCTGGTTTGTGCGCTGGCTCCTTATCACAACAGGTGATGGCTCAAGGACTTGGGTCCCTGCCACCCATGTGGGAGACCTGGATTAAGTTCCCAGCTCTCGGCTTTGGCCTTTGCCTGGCCCCAGCTGTCACTGGTATTTGGGGAGTAAACCAGCAGATGGGAGCTTTCCTCTCTCTTCTCTTTGACTCTCAAATAAATAAATAAAAATATAAACCGAGTCATGGTCTGTCTCCCTCCCGATGTATGGATGGCTCTCTCTCCACTTCTTTCAGATCTTTGCCTAAATGTCACCTTCTTGGTGAGAACTTTTCTGATCCAGGATCATCCTCTGCAGTGTATATTTTATTTGCTTATTTTTTTCTCTTCCCTGTAGAATGGCAGCTCCTTCAACAGAGGGTCTTTGTTGTCTAGTTTGTTCGCTGTTGTGTCCCAGCCTTGAGAAAGACTCTTGCACACAGCAAGTGCCCCTAGAAATGGTTCTGGGACAAACACACTGGTGCTTTGATGTCTCTCAGAAGTACCTGGGAAGTCCGGTGAAATTAGGAATGTCCATTTTTTGTGCCAAGGGCACCAGCACAATCATAGGCACCCAGTTAGAGGGTGATGAAAACTAGGTGACTTTAAGATGCACCCTTGGGAATCTCTATTGCATTTGTCTCCTAATCTTTCAGCAAAATTTGTTATTTCTGCTTTAACAGAGGCAAGGAAAATAGTAAAACACATTGAAATTGGTTTGTATTAAAAAAAACTCCGTGTAGTTAGGGCAGTAAATTATAGACACAGGATTCAATATAGGCCATAAATTGAATATTTTAGTGTGAGTTGAGTCATATTGAGTGTTCCTTTGGGGATTAGAGTTTATTTCCTAAGCTTTTGTTCACTACATCATGAGTCTTTTCAATAAAACGATCTCAGTGCCTGACAGCCAGACAAGACTTTCAGTGATGCAAGAGGATTTTATCGGGTGTGGTTCGCTCAGGAAATGGTTCTCTGAAGATACTTTATGACCAAATATTTACTAATGTCCCCTAGAAGGCCTACTTAATTTCAGAATATGCAAGAAAGCCAACAAACCTGAGCAAACGAGGACACACTGCCCGCACGTACATCCACATCTACTGTTTTTATCCTTCTTCAAGTAGATACAAATTAAGAAATGGTCTGTGAAATAGGAAGTTTTATGTTTTCATGACCCTGATATTAAAAGTTATTGTGGGGGCTGGCGCTGTGGCATAGTGGGTGAAGCTGCTGCCCACAGTGCGGAATCCCATAGGGGCACCAGGTCAAGTCTCAGCTGCTCCACTTCTGATCCAATGTGCCTGGGAAAGCAGTGGAGGATCCCCCAAGTGCTTGGGCCCCTGCATCCACATGGGAGACCTGAAGGAATCTCTTGGCTCCTGGCTTTGGCTTGACCTATCCCCAGCCATTGTGGTTGTTTGGGGAGTGAAGATAGAAGATTTCTCTCTGTGTCTCTCCCTCTCTCTCTGTAACTCTGCCTTTCAAATAAAAAATAAGTTAAAAAAGTTATTGTGAAAATGGGCAGGATTAGGACTAGCAGATGTGTCATAGAGATTCAAACTTATCCATATGTCCGTCCATCCACCCACCCATCCATCCATCCACCCACTCACCCATCCACCCACCCACCCATCCATCCATCCATCCATCTATCCACCCATCCATCCACCCATGCATCCACACACACACACACACACACATCCATCCATCCACCCATCATCTGGAGCAGGCAGGCATTTGCTTTCCAACACTAGGATTCAAGGTTATAATTCATTATTTTCTAAATTAGGTAATCTAGATGTCCAACCCTTTATCCGTTATGACTTGACGGAGACAAGAAACAACATGGATTTGCTCAGTTTTGAAAAGGTACAGGGTGGTCAGCCAATTACTGGTTAAAGGGCTGGAGACAGCAGGGGCTCTACATGGAAGGAGAGAATCGAGTGTCCCCTGGGTGAGGCGTGTGATGGGTTGAGTGTACCGGTCCTCTCTCGCCGCCATCTGGGAGGGTGTGAGTGGCAGCCTCTGGGACGGCCCCACAGAGCCCCACTTGCAGGTCTTCATGCCTTTGTGTGACTCCTTCCTCTCAGGTGTGGGCTGGACTGAGGGGCTTGCTGCTGACACAGAGAATGAGGCACACGTGAGCACAAGTTACCTTCAGGGTCAGCCTGCAGAACCTCCAGCTTCCGTCATGTGCACTCTTGCTCTCTTGCTTACCTGCTATGATGAGGCTGCTGCCATCTGTGAGCCAACCTAAAGACAGTTCCACGAGGACCGGCGCTTAGTGTAGTGGGTAAAGCTGCTGTCTGCAGTGCTGGCATCCCATAGGGGCGCTGGTTCGAGTCCTAGCTGCTCTACTTCTGATCCAGCTCCCTGCTAATGCACCTGGAAAAGCAGTAGAAGATGGCCCAAGTCCTTGGGTCCCAGCACCCACACGGGAGACCCAGAAGAAGCTCCTGGCTCCTGGATTCCAATTGGCCCAGCTCTGGCCATTACAGCCATTTGGGGAGTGAACCAGTGGATGGAAGATCTCCCCCAACCCTGCGATAGTCCCATGGGTCAAGGAACGGACTGAAGCTTTCAGCCAACAGCCCGTGAGGAGCTGAGCCCTGCCCAGCACCACTGACTGTGCCTGGGAGTGGCCCCTCCGCAGCTGAACCTTGAGAACACTGCAGCTCTCACCACCCCCGACTGCCGCTGAGCCAGAGGTGCCCAGGAAGCCACACTGGGATTCCTGGCTCACAGACACTACAGGGTAATACATGCTCGCTGTTTAAGTTGCTAAAGTGTGGGCAGTTTGCTATGTGGTAGGTGAGTTTGCTAGGGTTACTGTAACCAACTACAGACTGGATGGTTTAGAACATCAGAAATCTACTGTCGCTGGAGGCCAAAACTCAAAAGCAGGGTGCTGGCAGGTGGGTGCTCTCTCTGCAGGTGCCAGGGTGCCAGGAGGGGTCCATGCCTCTCTCCTAACTTCCGGTAGCCTCAGTCCATCACGGTCTGTTGTGTGCTGCTGTAACAGAATATCTTAGACTGGGTAATGGAAAGACCAGAAGTTTATTGGCTCACTGTTCTGGATACTGAGAAGTTCAAGGTCAAGGTGCCAGCATCCTGTGAGGGCCCTTCTGCTGGATCATCCCGTGGACGAAGGGCACAGAGAGGGTTAGACAGAGCAAGGGCCGGTGAGCCCACTCTTGGAATGATGGTGTCAATCTGTTTAAGAGTCTAATTGTTTCTTAACGAGCACATCTCTCAGTACTGATATAATAGCAATGGAACATCCTGTAGGGAGACATGCAAGCCACAGTGGTCGTGCTGCCACAGAGTTGAGCATTCTGCTACAGTAGTCACCAGGCACATGTCGCTTTTGGGCACTTGAACCCTGGCTAGCCCAAATTGAGATGTACTGTGAGTATACTATACACACTGGAGTTTGAAGACTTCGAATACAAAGACTGTAAAATAATTATTAGTATTTTTCAAAATGATTCCATGTTGAAAAAATGTTTTTGATATATTGGACTATGAAATATCCATACATTATGGAATTGCATTTCAGCTGCTTGTTTTTATTTCTATTTCCATGTGGCTACTAAGTTTTAACCTTACACAAACGTGGTTTGCATCTTATTTCTATTGGATGGAGCTACTTCAGAGGGAGGGGTATTTCTGCTCAGTTATAGGGAACATTCCTCCCTCCCACCAGAGTCGAGCAAGGCTTCTAGACTCTTCTAAAACTCTAGAAAACTGGTCTTTTCTGCGTTTTAATCAAAACTGAGACACCCACTGTCCAAAGTGTCTTCACTCCCTGCAAAGCACGCAGCCCACATTCGGAGTTCGAACACAGGATCCCTTAGCAAAGCCTCTATTGGGTGCAGTCGGCCCTTCTGGGAGAGCTGGGCACCACTGTAGCCCCTCTATGCTTTTTGTCCCTAGGGCTGGGCCACGATTCCTTGCTCCCTACCCCCAGCCCCTGGAAGTTTTCTGTCCCTGGACAATCTGATCTTATACTTCTGGCATCTTCTATTTGGGAACACAGGCTTTTCTTCTCTCAGGGCAAAAAAAGATCTAGGACCCCAGCTACTCTGAGAGGGTGAGGGCCATGGAAATGCCTTTTCTGTTTGTGAATTACAGGCTGCACACAACTAATTAATATTTCAATAAATAACACTTCCACAAATTCATTTGTTCAATGGATACACTTGTTGCCATATTTCAAAGCTCTTTTCCCTAAATTATCTTCATTTATTGTACAAAGGTACGGCGTGGCTACCCTGCCAGGGAGGCACTTTGGGGATTAATTGGTGAATAGGCAGACAGGACTCTGTCCTCATGGACTTGACAGTTGGGTGGAGGTGAAGCATGGAGCACACAATTCAACAAAAATTATCCTTCCAGATCAGTGCCACTAGAGGAAGTAAAATTGTTGTCAGATGGTGTGTCTGGTGTGTGTGTGTGTGTGTGTCTGTCTGTCTGTCTACAAGAGGTGAATCAGAGAAGCTTCATTTAAGCCAAGATCTGAAAGACGGATAGGAGTTGGGGGTGGAGAGATGAGCAATGAGTAGTATCTTTTCTGAACCCTGAGAGCCACTGTTCACTCACTCACTCACTCATTCATTCATACCACAAACACTTCCTGATCATCAGCTGAGCGGCGGGCACCCTCCCTGATCTGAATGCCGCGTGAACCATGGCTCTCAGCATCAGCCCTGCCCACTGTGGAGCTGGAGAGCTCCCTGCTGTGTCAAAAACATCTGCAGACACTACCCTGTGTCACCTGGGAGACAGGATTGTCCTGCGGGAAACCACTGGTATAAACAGGTAACTATAGAACATATGCCAGGTGGTGATAGGAGCAATGACGTGGGTTAAGGGGATAGAAAGGGAGGCCATCACTAGCAAGGTGGCACTTAGGAAGAGAAGGGAATGAAGTGTGGAAGCAAGCCACAGCAGCGCCTGGGGGAGGAGTTATTTGGGCAGAGGAATCAGCCAGTGCAAAGGCCCTGTGATTGGGTGACTTGGCATGGGGGAAGGTGGGCAGGGAACCCAAGAGGTTAGACAGGACAAGAGGTGGATGTGATGTGTGGTGGGGCAGCAGGTGACGCGGGCTCACGTGGCCCTGGGAAAGTCCTGGGATGATGTAACGAGTGAGATGAGGGCCCTGGAGGGTTGGAGTGGGGGTTGGAGTGATTTGGTCCCTTACTTTCAAGACTGAGAAGGGCGTGGCTGTAACAGTGGCGAGAAGCGGAAGGATGGGCACAGAGCTGTGTCGGCGCCACTCCTCTGTTTAGCATGCGCCACATCCTCACGCCCTTGACGTGTGACAGTGCCGC
Organism: Lepus europaeus; assembly: GCF_033115175.1. NCBI lineage: Eukaryota > Metazoa > Chordata > Mammalia > Lagomorpha > Leporidae > Lepus > Lepus europaeus. The sequence goes on along the minus strand of NC_084836.1, from coordinate 117,799,892 downwards.
TGTGCTGGAAAGATCTGTCTCTGTGCAGATAAGCTGCAGGGGGCAGGCGGCTAGCCTCCATCATCTTCGTGCCCTAAAAGTCATCCCAGGTCCTCGTGTTTGATAGGGGCTGAATGGTGCCTCTCAGGCATCCCTTGCCTTTGGTTATGGGTCTTGGGGGTCGCTTGTATCGACCCCTGCCCACAGAGAGTGGGGCTGGAGGCAGCACAGCTGAGGGCCCGGATGGCACAGCTGGACGCGGGCTCTAACACCGATGCAGCAATGCGCAAGGTGAGTGACCCCAGGCCGCTGTCTCCTCCTCCTGGAACCTCAGGTGGGCCAAGTGACCTCAGCTCTGGGGGGTTGTGATGACGATGAAATGAGAGGCTCTGAGTGAAACTGGCAGAGGTGACAGTCACCTCTGGTTCCCAGTGGCAGCCAGTGAGCAGCGAGCAAGAGCTCCACAGTGTGCAGAGGAAAACACAGGAATCACACGTGAATATGGGCGTGTTCGTATGTGTGAAATGCTTTACGTGTTTTGGGATGCGGTCAAACGTGCATCATACATTCATATGACAGGGCATGCATCTAATTTGCACATCACCAAATGGTCCCTGGATGTGCACCATCACCCACTGTCTGGAGCAGTGGGGTTGACTTCATGAGCCTTTGTATGGGTCTTTTTTTTTTTTTAAGATTTATTTATTTTACTTGAAAGAGTTACACAGAGAGAGGAGAGGTGGGCGGTGGGGGGGGGGTCTTCCATCCAATGGTTCACTCCCCAGTTGGCCGCAACGGCTGGAGCTGTGCCGATCCAAAGCCAGGAGCCAGGAGCTTCTTCCAGGTCTCCCACGTGGGTGCAAAGACCCCAGGACTTGGGCCATTTTCCACTGCTTTCCCAGGCCATAACAGAGAGCTGTATTGTAAATGGAGCAGTTGGGACTCGAACTGGTGCCCACATGGGATGCCGGCACTGCAGGCCAGGGCTTTAACCCATTGCACCACAGCACCAGCCCCAATGGGTTTTCATGCTATATTTTTTTTCATGAAGACCCCCTCATATCATTTCCCTGTTCCTCAAACATTCTGATGACTTGGATCCTGGGTGGCGCCCAGGAATCTGCATGTAGCAGCATCTAGCCCTGATTCTGATGTGTAACCACGTGCAGACCGGGGCTTCTCAAACCGCAATGCACCTGGTGACCACCCAGGGATCTTGTTGAAATGCAGGTTGTGTCCAGTAGCTCGGGTCAGCCCCAAGAAACTCCCGAGTGACGCCAACCCTGAGACCGCAAAGGCTCCAGCCCAGTTCTCCATTGGTAGCATAAGCTGGGCGCTCTGTGGACCTGCAGATCTGGCCCCACTGTGGCTCTCTGTGTCCCGGGCCAGTGCCAGCAACGTGGGTGGACCAAGCCTTGCAGGTGCTCCTGCCTCAGGCCCCAGTCTCCTCCTCTAAAGGCCCCAGCACGGCCACCCCTTGGCGCAGAGCTGGATGTGAGCAGCCCTGGGCGGCTGCCCGGGCAGAGCCTGCCTGCGGAGCCCTCTCCCCGCCTGCCCCAGCGGGGCTCAGCCGAGATGACAGCGGGTTTGAGCGCTGACAGGCGCCCTCGTCAAGCCATGATTGGCAGCGCCCTAATCAGCAGGCAGAGAACGGCGCCTCTACAGTGATGTTTGCTCTGTAAATATTTGACATTGTCTACCCTGCAAACCTGAAAGAGAACTTCATCTTTCTTTCTTTTTCTGGGAATACAGCAAGTCACAGAACACCCCTAAGTATAATTAGTCTGACAAGGGAATTTCGCAGTGGGGCTGGGGATTCGATCTGTGGGAACAGGCAGGGGACAGATGCCTCCGCTGTGAGGGGCAGGTGAGGGTGGCACACCTGTAGCCGGGGGGCGGGGAGTGCCTCACCGATGGCATCGCCCCCACAGCGTCTCATGCAGCTGGGCTGGGCGGCCTGAGACTCCGCATTTCTCACTAGCTCCATGGGATCCTGCTGCTCAGCCGAAAAAAACTATTTCTATACTTCAAAGAGAAGGAGGAAGCAGGGGTAGGGGTGGAGAGACAGCTCCTAGCTGCTGGTTCACTTCCAAATGTCCCCAACAGCCTGGGGGCTGAAGCCCAGAGCTGGAGCCTTGATCCAGGTCTCCCACCTGGGTGAGCCGTGACCGCTGGCACCCAGGTCTGCCTGTGCAGGGAGCTGGCGTTAGAAGCGGGAGCCGGGATTTGAACCCAGGCCCTCTGGTGGCAGGTTGGGAAGGTCCTGAGCAGTAACCCAGCTGTCAGTAATTCACCCCAACTTTTCAAAACCTGCCTCCCTGAGAAGCGTCTTGTAGAGTTTGCTTCCTGTCGCCCTCCCCGTGAACGCACAGTACCGGAGATGTGCAGTACCTCGGAGCACTGTGGTTCCTCGGGATCCCACGGAGCGTTCTAATAGCTCCGGTTTCTCACTCCCAAGAACAAATTTTCATCTTTCTGGAAGTGATAACTGTGTTGAGAAGGCGTATGTTAGGGCAACTGTTAAATAATTAAAACCAGATAATTTTTGTCAAGGGAGCAACGCAGAGTGAGTGCCCGCCGGTGTGTTACTGTACCACCAGCGGCGAGTTAGAGACTCCGATTCAGGATGAGCACAAGCTGTCTCACGTGCCCATTTCCGCGCTCTCTGCCCAAATCCTGCATAGTGGGTGTGAGCAGAGAGCAGAGAGCAGGAAGCTAAGAAACAGCCTTGGGCTGCCCAGGAGGGGCCAGGATTGGAAGTTACGCTTGGCTCTCCTGTTTGCTCCGTCACCTCGCATGGCCGTGCTGGGCACGTGTGGCAGTCGGTTTCTCCGTAACGCGGTGAGAACAAGCAGAGGAAGACCATAGCAGGGCTTCCGCCAGCTGCAGGCATGAAGCACACGTTCACTGTGCTCCCATTGCGCCTTAGCACCGGGCACAGCACTGGGGATGACACAGAGAGCAGACAGCTGGGGCCCAGGCTCAGGTGCTCAAGGGAGACAGGCAGGGCACAGGTGCCTACAGGTGTGATAGCCTTTGTGCAAGGGAAGTCCAGGGTGTGACTGGAGGGCAGGGGAGCTTTCCTGGCCTGGGGGTCAAGTCTACCTGAAGGGCAGCTGATGGGTGAATGAAGACACAGGGTCTGAGCGTGTGCAAAGGCACTGGGGCAGGAGAGCCCTGGGGTGCTGGATTGGGCACTCTAGTTTGGCTGGGGTGCAGCATATGCCGGAGCGATAGGAGCCAGGCCAGGCAGTGTCACAGGCCTGCTAAGGATCAAAATCCCAGGGCAGTGGGAGGGTGGGCCGGCCCAGCTGGGGAATAGACACACGCTGTTTCATGCTGGGACACTGTGTGTTTTCCCACGTCTGTCACATTGTTGGCTTTGCCAGCCGGCGGGGGTGTCCCCTCCCAAGTCCCGAGACACGTGCTGCTACTGACCCCACAGAATTCAGGCTGCCGCGAGTTGAGCACAAGCAGAAGCCGTCGTTTGCCGTCTCTGATCCTCCTGCGAGGAGCTTCCTCACCCCGCACCCTGAGGTCGGGGCCTCGGCACGACCTGAGGCTTCTCCACGTGCCAAGGGCCGAGAGGGTCCCCCAGGTCCGCGGGGGGCTGGGATGGTTCTTGGCACAGTCCTGTGCCGCCGGCGTGAGCCAGGACTCGCTTGCCAAGTCTCTCGGCCAATGTGACAGGTGCGGGAGGGCGGGCCTGTCATCACTGTTGGGGGTACAGCAGCGATAAGGTTCTTGTCCCACTGGAGTCGGCCACCTAGTGCCAGTGTAGTGGGGACCAAGGCGCCTTTTCAGTCAGAAGCCCAGAGTAAAATATCTCTGGCCCTGGGGAACAAAAGACAGTCACGTCAGGGCCACGTGACCCAGAGGGTGCCGCTCAGTAGCATGGAGCCGTGAGGGCTGCAACCGTGGGAAAACAGCCATGGATAGCAAGTCAACAAATGCACATGGCTGTGTTCCAATAAAACTTTATTTAAAAACAAAACAGCTGGCGGGGGTTGGAGGTAGGAGGGCTGGATTTGGCCGACCGGCTACAACATACTGGGCTCTGCTAGAGAACTGGCCAGGGCCACAGCACTGGAGCCAGCCCACCACTCGGTTGCTGCTTGACCCTGCCCAGTCTCCTCACCTCCTCTTTTCCTCGTTTGTCTCACCCAGGAACAGGGCCGGAAGCTGCGTCTCCCCCCGAGGGCCGTTTGTGAGGCCTGAAGGAAGGGGATTTGGCCTGTTTCCTGGTGCTATCACGCCAGCTCTTCATGTCAGTGTGAGTGAGGAAGCAGCCATTAGTCATTTGAGAGCAGGCAAAGTGGGGGCCGGCGCTGTGGCATAGCAGGTAAAGCCGCCGCCTGCAGCACTGGCATCCCATATGGCCGCCGGTTCGAGTCCCGGCTGCTCCACTTCCCATTCAACTCCCTGCAAATGAGCCTGGGAAAGCAGCAGCAGATGACCCAAGTGCTGGGTCCCTGCCACCCACGAAACCGATGGAGCTCCTGGCTTCAGCCTGGACCGGCCCCTACCGCTATGGCCATTTGGAGAGTGAACCAGCGGGTGGAAGATCTCTCTCTCTCTCTCTCTCTCTCTCTCTCTCTGCCTCTTTCTGTCTATAACTCCACCTTTACACAAATAAGTTAAACCTTTGAAGAAGATATTTCCCTCTGTGCCTGGTTCCATATGTGGACGTGGAGGTTGTGTGTTCCTTTTTATCTTCTTCTTGTTTATCTTTTAATAACTATACCATGACTAATTTTTACATGGATCATTTTTATTGGAGCAGCACATCACTGAAAGGAATAAATGAATATTCATTCATTCCCATTTTTCACAGAAGAGATTTAGACCCGGGGTGGAGTACTTTGTATGATCACTTTTTGAGCACACGAATTTTCATGACTGCGTTCCATTCTGTGTTGGAGGTGCCATAATCTATTTAATCAATCTCCTAGTTTAGAACACTTAGGTTCTTTCCAATTATCACGAATATTATGATTGAACAATATTGTTAAATAAACCTCAGGGCCCACCTTCAATATTTTCTGAAGAAAACTCACTTAAAGATACGTATTTTTAGAGAAATTGAGAAATACTGTTTAATGCTTTCTCTAGGAAGTTCCGATCCATTTTTGCCCCAGCAAGACTGCGTGTAGATGGCTTCTCTCTGAGCCCTCTCCAGCGCTGGGAGTGTTCTGCTCTACGTTTGTCAATTTGTTGAGTGAAAATGATTTCTCCTTGTTTTACAGTGCATCTCTTTAGGGGTTGGTGCTGTAACGTAGTAGGTTAAGCCTCTGCCTGTGGTGCCGGCATCCCATATGGGCACCGGTTTGAGTTCCGGCTGCTCCACTTCTGATCCAGCTCTCTGTAATGGCCTGATAAAGCAGTGGAAGATGGCCCAAGTGCTTGGGCCCCTGCACCCATGTGGGAGACCTGGAAGAAGCTCCTGGCTCCTGGCTTCAGCCTGCCCAGCCCCAGTTGATGCGGCCATTTGGGGAGTGAGCCAGCAGATGGAAGATCTCTTTGTCTCTCTGTCTCTCTGTCTGTAACTCTGCTTCTCAAATAAACAAATAAATAAATCTTAAAAAAAAAGAATACATCTCTTTGGTCATTACCATCACTTGACGTTTTCTTAAACATTCGTCAACCATTTGGGTTTATTTATTTCTGTACTATTGGTTCATAAATTTCCTCCAAAAGTTTCTATTTGAATAGTTCTTCACCTTTCTTAGAGATAAATAAGACTCATATAATGAATTGCATTAGTTACCATTAATCATATATGAATACAAATAATTTCCCCCTAACTTGTGATGTTTTATTGTATTGATTTTTTTCCTTTTGTTTTCATTTTATTTGCTTGTTTTTTTGACTCCTAGGGTTTTCGTTTTACTAAGCTCATTATTATATCTTACTTACATTAAATAATGAAAAAAGTCCAAGAAGTTAGGATTTGTAAGGTCGGGAATGACTTCCTTGACTGCTATCCCTTTCCAATTTTCCTCTAGTTTTGTGATTTAATTCTTCCACTCGTCTGACATGGAAGTTAATACGTAGCATAGGCATTTAACTTACGTTATTTCCTGGCAAGTTTATCTACTTTCCAAGTGCTGCTTTGTTGAATACTGATGCAGTGTTTCCCACAGCTGTGAAGTTCAGCTTCCTAATGTGCTGAGCGTTGAGCGTCTTCCAGGATGTTGCGTTCCAGCGTGTTGGGTTGTTCGTTCACCTGTGGGCCAGTCCAGCAGGCGACAAGGGCTGCAGCTCTGTGGCACACTTCCACTCCTAACAGCCACGTTCCCTTGGCTGCTTCACCACCAGTTGAAATTCCTCAATTCTGAAAAGGCAATGCATGCATGCATTTAGTGAAAAAAAAAAAAAAAAAGGCAACACTACGCTTGTGATGCTTTTAAAGAAAGATTTATTTATTTATTTATTTGTTTATTAGGCAGAGTTACACACAGAGAGGGGGAGAGGGAGGGATGGGGGGGGAGAAAGAGACAGAGAGAGAGAGAGGGAGAGAATCTTCCATTCATTGGTTGGCTCCCCAAATGGCTACAATGGCCAGGGCTGGGTCAGGCTGCAGACAGCAGCCAGGTGCTTCACTCAGGTCTCCCATATGGGTGCAGGGGCCCAAGCCCTCGGATCATCTTCCGCTGCTTTCCCAGGTGCATTAGCAGGGAGCCAGATCAGAAGTGGAGCAGCCGGGACTCCAACCGGCGCCTACTTGGGCGGTTAACTTGCTGGACAACGCCAGCTCCTGCTCACGTGATGTACGGGCTCAGTTTGTTAACTACGGATTCAGACTTGCAAAGTGAGAGACCTATCACAGGTAGGACCCATCTGGGACTGGCGTGGAGGACCCCCACTCCCTCTCGTAGGGAGCTCATGTGAGAGGTGGACAAGGCAAACGCTGGTTTGTGTCCTTGGGAGGTGGCCTCTGGGGAAAACTGAGCCCAGCCAAATGACATCAGCACAGGCTTGTCTTTGGGGCTCCAGGGACTTCGGCAGGGTGGTGCAGATGGAGGCTCATGGAGGAGGCTGGGTGACTGACGCTGCCACCCGGGAAACAGCCCGGCCTCACTGGGAGCTGAAAGGGGGCAGCGTGGCTGGGACTAGGTGCGTGAGCAGCAGCTGGGAACAGAGAAGCCGGCAGGGGAGCGGCCAGGGGGTCTCAGTGTGGCCTGGGGAGGACTCAACTGCTGCCGAGTCCCACCTGGGCCCCCGGCACTGCCCATTTCCCTGTGAGTCATTCGTCCCTGCTTCTGGCTTGAGCACCTGCATGATGCCTCGGACGATCTCTGGCCACTGATGCCCCCTCCTCCCTACCGTGGGCCAGGCTGGGAGAGCCAGGCGCTGGTGCAGTGCCCCCAGCCCTGCAGCAGCCCTCGCCTAAGCACTCAGTGGAGGTGGTGTGTACATAGCCCGGCTCCCTCGCCCCTCAGGCGGGACAACCGCACCTCCCCGAGTCATCAGCTGTGGTGGGGAGGGGACGCTGCCCACGGTTCTCGTAAAGTCTCTTTGTTTACCTTTATCTTAATTGTCTGGTTCCCTCTCCTCTCCCCTCGTGGAGTTTTCTGACTTCCTTCAGCTCGCAGCCTCATCTAGGGGCCAACTCCACAATCAGGGAGGGAATTGGTCAAAAACAAATGGGACCTGGGTGTTGGAGGGTCTTGACTGGGGCGGCAGGCTGTGGTGTGGGGGCCAGATGTTTTTGTAAATAAAGTTTTATTGGAACACAGCCACACCCATGTGTGTATTACCCTCCTTGGCTGCGTTTACACTACCATGGCAGAGTCAGGTTGTTGGGTCAGAGACCAGACGGCCACACGGGGTGAAGGCCACTACTTGACTTCTCCCTGGAAAGGTGCCCACTCGGCCGTGAGCAAAAGAACATGATCCTAGTAAGACTTCAGTCCAGCTTCTGAGTGGAGAGCAGATTTGAGCTGGAGGGCTTCCGGGTGAGAGGCAGAGACCAGGGAGAAGGCCGCCCCCGAGTCCACTGGGAATAACGGGAGCACGGACGCAGGTGTTGACGTTACAAACCACAGGGCTGGGTGGACTGGCTCAGGAGGAGGTGGAGACGTGCGTTCTTGTGTACGTTTGCTTCTTCTAGCTTACCTTTGAGCAACTAACTCCCGCGGTGGCACAGGTTTTATTTAACCTTCGAGAATCTTCCTGCGACTTCTCAGGAAGGTCAGGGGCCACCTGTGCGCGTCTGCTTCCCCTGGGCTCGTTCTTCCACAGCCATCTTTCTGAAGTCTTGGCTTCGATCACTGGGAGAAGTCACCCCAGAGACTGGATTTTTTTTTTTTTTTTTTAAATTTTTGACAGGCAGAGTGGACAGTAGAGGGAGACAGAGAGAAAGGTCTTCCTTTTACCATTGGTTCACCCTCCAATGGCCGCCGCGGTAGCGCGCTGCGGCCGGCGCACCACGCTGATCCGAAGTCAGGAGCCAGGTGCTTCTCCTGGTCTCCCATGGGGTGCAGGGCCCAAGCACTTGGGCCATCCTCCACTGCACTCCCTGGCCACAGCAGAGAGCTGGCCTGGAAGAGGGGCAACCGGGACAGGATCGGTGCCCCGACCGGGACTAGAACCCGGTGTGCCGGCGCCGCAAGGCGGAGGATTAGCCTACTGAGCCGCGGCGCCGGCCCAGAGACTGGATTTTAACACAGCCTGACGCGCAATCCTGCGCTCTTACTGATCACCACATTGGTTTATCAGTGGAGACCTCAGACCTAGTGCGTAGTAGGTGCTCAGTAAATATTTGGTTTGGTCCACACCACTAATCCCAACACTCCTCCTTTGCTGCCTCACCATTCCTCCCCTGGCTTGCTCTCTCCAGCCTGGCCTTCTGTATTTTATGGCCTCGACATGGGGCCATGGCAGGGAAGTGGGCCAACGGTGATACCACCGCCACCACCATTGAAGAGTACGGATCCCATGCAGCTGGGCAACATGGCAGCTGCTCGCAGCTGGCTGTGTGTGGGCCACAGTGCCTCTCTCGGGGGTGTCTGTGTCTCCTTGGGCAGCCTGCATGTTCTCCTGGGACACTGCAGGAAGTGGAGGGGTGCACCCAGAGAAGCTGGGTGTTAGGGAGGGCCATCGCTGTGAGGCGGGGAGGCCAGGCCATCACAGTGATGTCTGCCCCCTGCCTGGCACCCTTGGATTTGTGAGACAGCTGCCCCTGCTTCTGTCGAGTTGAAGCCTACATTCTCGGGCACAAGCTGTCCAGCTATGCTGGTGTGCAAAGGCGGCCCAGAGACCAAGCGATGGGGTGAGGGCAGGCCTGGAAGTGGCCCCCAATCCTTTTCCCATTTGGTCTTCCTTGGCAGGCTGGGGTGCAGGGTGCTGCCTCCCCTCCTTCGCCTCAGTCCTGTCTCGCCATCTTTAAAAAACACACATAGGCAGAAGTCAATCCATCAAATGTCATTACAGATTTATTAAGCCTGATGTAGAAAGACAATTAACAGTAACATCTCCAGTAAGCATAAAAAGAGCACTTCTATTCAGTCTTGTGCTTTGAAAATCTAAATATATTTTTATTATCATATAAATAATTCTTTTCATGTTTTAAGTGCATCTGTGTTTTTTTTTTTTTCTCTCTCTCTCCTTTAATTTTCATTTTTTTTTTCAATTGGCCAGAGCGGAAGTCGGCGTTGACTGAAATGAAGCCGATTGCAAAACGGATGGTGTTGAGAGGCCTGTCTGTGCTCTACCGTATCAGCTGGGTTTCAGAAAGGTGGTTCAATATGTGCAGCATTAAAATGAGGGACAGCCTCCAGCAAGATCGTAATTGAACACACCCAGGTCCTTAATGTCGGCAGTTGGTTTCCTGATGCAAATGACGATAAGGTTTCAGATGGGAACAGTCTATTTCCAATAACTGCTGAGTGGTAATAATAACAAAAAAAAAAGACCTTTTTTTTTCTCCACAAAAGAAAGAGTTATCATGTTTTAAAATGTAACTAATATACGTATAGAAACCTTTTTGATGGGAATGAGGGGCTCCGTACAACCTCGGTGAGTGTGTTGTTATTTTTCCACAATAGCTAAAAGAAGTAGTCTTTATTATTTAGGACTTTAATTACAGTTCTCAAAGTAGAATGATTTTCCTTAAAAAAAAAAAAAAGCTCTTTAGATGTAAAAAATAATGGCTTTTGTGATACAATTTAAGGGTTTTCTTCATCTCTACCATCAGAATTTATTTCTGTGATAAAGTAGTATTAAGAAAAAAACTCGCCTTCTGCAGAGAATTTCAGTGCTGTGGCATCGCACACAGGCATACGTCTTAAGCGCACCCAGAGTCAAGTTTACGCCATCAGGGGTTGATCTGAAAGTCTCTCTTGACCTGATTTAGGTTAGATGGGACATCAAGACCAGCTTGTTCGCGACTAGGAGGGATGGCAGGACAGATGGGGGCGCTGGGGGCGACAGGAGGAGCCCCCCTTTCTGGAAGCCCCTTCTTTTGTTCCAAGCAGGGAGGCCCCCCTTTCCAGCCGGCTCGTGGTCTTGGGCAGTGACGATGCGGCAAAGCCTTCGGAGCCCTGCACACCGGGACCGCAAAGGGAACTCATCGTGGTCAGGACGGCTGGGAGTGGAAGAAGTGGTGGCCAGTCCCGGGAAGAATTTTCCAGACCCCAGTCAGTGGGCGTGGATGCCTGTCTGTGATGAACCTGTTTGACCACAGGGTGGTATAATCTTCCCAGCAGAAAAGTTTTTTTTTTTTCATTGCAAGGACAATTTATAATCATCAAAAACAAGTGAAACATGGTTTTGATTAAAACAGCCTGTTGGCTCAATAATCTCTGTAATTTTAAAAACATCCTTAATGCAGAAGAAGAACACGGCGATGTCAGGAATGGCCTGGGGCCCCATTACAACAGCAGCCGGATAAATAAGGAGAAGAATCACGAGGTCATAAAAACAAAATGAAGCTAATGTTTCAAATTTTGACAATTATGAATTCTTCCTCTAAGAAGACATTAAAAAATGCTCAGGCACTATTAGATAAAATACAAAGAGGATAATTCTACGTGGATGAATTTGCAGTTTTCCCACGGGGGAAGCATGCCTTGAAAGGAAAACTCTGGATTCGGACGGCGGCTCCTCCCTGGATCCAGCAATTGGACGGGCAGGACTCATGCAGACAGAGAAACTTGGTTCTTAGAGTTTCTTTGTAAACTCAGATCTAATTCTTTCATAAGCTATTGAAAGAGAATGATCAGGAAAAAATTACAAGCATATTTGTTTTTTTCTATACAAAAGAATCCTCTCATTGTGGGCCAGTTTGGTAGGAAACAGAAACAAGCAAATATAATAAAATCTGTGTTCATACATGGCGATATAGTCGGTATATACACATATGTACAGTATAAAAACGCTCAGGAGGCCTGCATTCCCAACCATCCCAGCTGCACTGCGTACAAGCAACACGGCCTGGGTTCTCTTCCTGGCACACAGGCAGGTGTGTTATATACAGCATGCAGGCGATAGAAAATTAGTGGCTTGCACGGAACATTCTACAAGTACGGAAGCAGTCATTTTTCTTTGAAAACGACTGGTCTGCTCTCTTAATATAAAAACGCGTTTGCCTTTCTTCGCTGGCAAATCAACAGTTTCTTCAGAGCAAGGGTGACAGTAGCTCTTGCAACTCGCTCTGACCCATTTCCCCCACCGCCCTTCCTAAATGAAACAACGATAATGCAAAATCTAGAGGCAACGCAAGGGGCAAGTACAAAATGTAAACGTGTTTGGTGCCAGATTTCCTAACAAGATACAGGAACTCTGCAGAGCAAGCCCTGGCTGACTGTTAAAAAGACGGAGTGCGATCAACTGTTCTTGATTTGAAAGAGGTTTATGATTTACGTCCACAGTGCCTGCCTGTTTGGAATCCAAGTTGGAAGGGATTAGAAGGTCACCATCAGAGACCGAAAAGGACATTGTAACTGGAGATATTTGCCATTTAAGAACCCTGAGCCAAATGAGCATTGGTTTTGTGCGTTAGCTTTTGTGACTCGAGTTGCACATTCTAGCATCTGAGATAAAGCCAAAATACTCTATTGCAAAACTGCAACATTTCTGTAGTTCTCAGCTCAACGTAGAACTGGCACTTTCTTACCTCTTCTCTGAAGACTGGTCGAACTTTGTGTACTTAAAAATATACATACACATTAATAATTCCTGAATGTTACACGAGTCATTTAGAAAGTGAAAATATTACTGTGCACAGTCTTCACATTGGAGACATAATCGTATGATTGTTCAAGTTCTGTAAATATTAGCCATCGCCTGGGGACTGACATCCAAATGGAGGTTTCAGGTTCAAGATAATTCAGTGAACACATTGAAATTTGTTTTCTAAAGGGGTTGAAAGGAGTGGTTAGAATTTCTTTTAGCACTGTGTTTTCTTTTTTCAAATTTTTTGACTTCTGGGGGTGCTCACCAAAGAGCTGGTACTTGTCCTCCCAAAAGCTGCTTCAAGCAAATAAACACGATGCCAAGGGATGCCCTGAATTTGTCTTTTGCAAACAGACTGTATTGTAAAAGGCCTTAATGCTAATCCTATGGCTATTGGTGGAATCATTTCTATGCCGAAGGGTGTCAAGTCAGGATGTCATTCCTTGGAAGAGCCACTTCACTTGGAATATATTTTTCCAAAAGAAATGGACTGAACCCTGTTGCAGAAATAGCGTTCCACCTGGTACTAAGATTTTAAAACAGTCCTACTCTAATCCATAAAACATTTCTAGTTTTCCCTGAAGCTCTGGGCTGCCTTGTGCATGAGTAATTTTTGGAGAAACACCCACGCCCGTTAGCCCATTGTTCGAAACTATTGGAAGAGGATGAACTAGAGTCTGGAAATTGTGTATCTGCCCATGCCTCTGCATCTGTCACAGGAAACTGGAGGAGATAAGTGGCTTTTACTTTGCAGGAAGAGGTAAAATTCCCCTGTAGAAATTCTAAAGATGATTCACAAGTATCAAAATGTTTAACGCTTTCCCGCAATGGAAACAGGTCTCTCTCTTTCTCCAGCTCCATCTTTGTCTAAAAGTATTTCATCAATATTTTGAGAAAGTGCCACACAGAAGAGAGAAAATGAAATTAGCATTTTAACATCTTGGGGGGGGGGCAGGGGAAGGGAAAGGGTTAACCGTAAGTTCAGTTTCGAATTTTGTTTTTTTGCATAATGCATGTTCAAAATAGGTATTACTTTTATCCCTTCTTAGAACTACACTTGTGTGTGTGTGTGTGTGTGTTAAAGCCTTCTAGGTACTTCCTAGGTATTGTTATTTTGGGGTGCATCTACACACTACTATTCTTGTTGCAGAGAAGAGAGGAAAGTGTGAAAATTATAGTTTTAATGTTTTTTTTTTCTTAATGAAAACATTTAACAAGCTTAAAAAATGAAACCTGACAGAGGAGAGAAGGTTTGAGCAGAATCAAAAAACCTGGGAAATGACAGGAGGAAAGGCAGCAACATGCAAACACCTGGTGGAGCCTGCGATCTTTGGGTCTCTCACTGCCACATCGACCCTGGACGACGACAGTGGAGCGTGTACAGCTGTATGCCTCGTAGGTACACGTGAGCACACGCACACACACGCCAGCTGCATACACCTCACCTCGCTGCTTGACCAGAGTTACATGACTGCTTCCCACATATGTCACTGCATTTGTTTGGCTTCCTGCAAGTCAGCCAAGTCCAGAGACTTTTGCCGATGGCATTAATTATGCAAAATTTAAACAACCAAGCAGGCACATTGTGGGGGCGAGTTTTGAGAAATCTGAACGGTGGCCTGCAAGACATACTGTGGAGACGGTGCTATCCCATGGATTCCATGATTATTTTTGCTTTTTAGGCCTTGACCTATTTTTAAAGCTATTTCCTCCCTGTATGCTTTTCAGAAGGAAAATTCTGTGTTCTTGAAATACTAGGATTTGACCCCACGTGAACTCTGCCCCCTCCCCCTCGCCGCCCCAGCTCAGGTGTCTGGATGTCAGCTGTCCTTAGGACCAGGGGTGCTGTGACGCATTCACTGTTGAATCTCGGGGTGCCTACAACAGTGCTGCAGGTGCCTGGGAGTTTTTGTGGAATGGACTTGCGCAATAAATAGTTGTTTTCTGTTGTACCTTGTGTTGCCAGTGCTTTGTGAAATCTGTATATATGGCAGATTTGCTGGACTACAAAATGGGGCCAGATATATAAAACTTAAATATTTGTATTGGACAGCCCAATGTGCAGCTGGTTGGGGGACTTAGCTGGAAGGGGGAACAGGGAAGGAAAGAAACTCTCTCACTCGCACAGGTACCCGGGGCAGGGGAGGGGCTGTGTGTGGCAGTGGACCTAGATGCCAGGGTGATTTGCATGATATTTGCATGTCCTTTTCCTTGTTACTTGGAAAGTTCCAGAGAAAGGAAAGGAAGGGCATGAAAGTGGATAAAAACGTTCTCCTGGCTTCATGCTTGTTTTTCCCCTCCAGACAGAAGTTTCTGGAAGGCACAAATGTAGGCAGGCCTGGTCTCTAGGAACGTTCTGAGAACTTCAGCGATCTCGGTTTCAGCTCAGATCTTGTTTTCTAAGGAGAACATCAGTACAACATTCACTGCTGCCAAGGGACAATCCGGAGTTTTACCAAATATATCAATATTTTCGTCTCTCCCCTCCCATCCCACCCTATCACAGAAATTGCACTAACAAAACCGTATAGGTTATGTGTTGAGGCAGACGATTTATTTATTTATTTTTCTTTCTTAGAAGGGAGAGAATTTCCATGGAGGAGTTGAGACTTGTGTTTCTCCTCACCCTAGTGGGAGCAAGAACTCCAGAGCCCGTGTTGGGACGTGGGTGGTAGGACCTGAATTAGGTAACTTTATCTAATAACCCTGGGTTGGAGCAAGCAGTAACAACAGCTCCAAGAACCCCAAAGCCAATGCACTGATTTTCCTTTAATCGAATTTCGTTGTTGAGGGACAGGCTCAGCAGAGTCCACCCTTCAACCCTAACCCATCCGAAGACTGCTCCTTTCCAGTTGAGCTCCATTCGTTTCTGGTTGAATAGGTTAAGCAAAGACAGACCTCGCTGTTCTCAATTCACTTTATGATCCTCCCATCATAAAAAATAATATCAGCACCTTGCTTTTCATGTCAGAACTACATTTGAGCCGCTATTCCCTATGCCCATGAGTAAATCCCATAAAAGCCGCCCCGTTGTACTGTTGCTATTTTTCCTTGTGGGTGATTGATTGATGGATGAGTGCTGACACTTCAATGAAGCTATTTCGACTGCCATCTCAATCCGATGATGTGAGGGGTATATTTTCTGTCCATGCCTCATTACTTCAGAATGACATTCCTGGAACTTCATTTACTTTTTCCCTCCTTCCCTGAAGCGCCATATTTTTTCCCATCTAGGTTATGCATGCCATAAAAAAAGCAATTTGCTATTATATGTGGCATAAGGGCAACACTTTCCCTAGGAGGTAAATAAGAAGTTTTTTTTTTTTTTTTTTAATCCCGATGTTGAATTTAGGGATCATGTCAAAATTTCCAAAACCATTCCAACAGGCAGGCTCTATGAGAAAAAAGGATATGTTTGGTTTCATTTTGTCATTGTTGAGATTCTTTTGGGGGATAATCTTTATAATTGAAGCAACAACACAAACTACTTCTTTTGTTTCAAAGTCACCTAGCTTCTAGTGTTGTGCCTAGAACAGTTTAAATATTTCACCTATAGCAGAGTAGCAGTTTGCAACACAATTCAGACTTATTTGTCCCTTGAGAATAAGGAAATTCATTGTTTAAATGCAATGATGGATTTTTCTATTATAGGTTGCTTTCAGTTCCGTAGAAAATGCTTAACTAGAGTAAACATATCTACCCCTGCATTTCCAAACTGTGCACTAGGTATGCAAGACTTTTAATATTAAAACATGCTCTTAGCTTTTCCAAGTTGACTTAGGGCCTGATTTTAATCTGTGTAATACAGTATTCCCGTTAATAATAACGTATAATTAAGACATCCGTTAAAAATCCATAACGTTAATTTAATGGAGAAAATCTAATACAGTTCTATTGGAATTTTTACGTTAAATTAACTTTAACGGGCTTTTAATGGATGTCTTAATTAGATCTCATTATTAACGGGAATATTCCACAAATTAAAATTGGGCCCTTAAAGTTTTAATGAAAAAAGTTGCAGGAACACATTTACAACGGACACCCTATTTCATGCTTCCGAAGCCAGTTGTGTTTCCGAGCCATACACAAGAGACCACCAGGAAAGGTGGGGGCTGAACGCGCCACCCTGCGGCGGTCTCATCTCCTGCTGCCCCCCAACACTCCCCATCTCCCCCACTTTGCAGATCTCACGTGACAGTGGGGCAAGCTGATCGCTTTTCTTTTTTAAACCCATCAAGACAATGATGACGCTATAGATGCCTTCCATTGCATGGGAAGAGAGTCTTTGGCAGCAACACAGTTAAGCCTGACTGCGGCAACAACTTTCACAGAAGATGAACATGGTTCAGAGGGTTTCTTGGCTCAAACTCTGGTTTAACTGAATAATTCTTCTACTTTGCAGTGATTAATGGCTCCCTAGTGCAGGGGCAGGACTGGGCAATCCAGGTGCAACCATAATTGTTACACTGAACAGAAACATTTCCTTTAGACAAACGTTCCCAGGGGGGTTATAAATAGGAAATGGACATTACCATGAAAAGCAAGCTTCCAAATGTCTACACTGAGGGCAGCCCACTTGGAGATTAAACTATGAAGACTTATGCTCCCCTCCCCTTCCTGTTACAAACTGACAAAATCAGTACATCAGCGTTCTCGGTCGTTATTTTTCTTCAGTGGCACTTTGTTTTCTTGTGACAGTGGAAAGAGGACCGTGGAGACGAGACAGCCCCATTGCAGTTTATCAATGAAAATCTAATATCGTCCATAAGCAGAGAAGTGGAAATCAATAATTCATTACCAAATTGTTAGTGAGGATGAAGAGAAATGGCTGGGGTGATTTTTTTTTTTTTTTTTTTTTTTGGCAGCCTTCTTGGAGCAGGGTGTCAGGAGTTCAGCGAGCTCCGTGTCAGGACCGGGTGGTGGGTGGTGCGACGAAGAAGGGCTCCGTGGGAGGGGTCCAGGCTGGGAAGTTGAAACTAAGGCATTTGTCCTGTAACGGGAATCAGAACAAGAGAAGCCGTGTTACTTTACGAGGTGCAGCCTGGGTGGCGACTTCCCCAGGAGCTCGGGGTGCCCACCTGCTTTTCTCCTGTGCTAATATCCTGGTTAGGCCTAGCACAGGCTGCAGAACAACCAGAAAGCAGGAGCCAAAAGAGAGGGGAAAAAACCCACCTTTGAAACCTGGAAACCACAGAGCATTTATGTATGGAAGAGACATTTGTCCACCACGTTCCTAGCAACGGTACTGACAACAGCCCAAGGCAGAAGCATCTGTGTGCCCGCTGCCGGAGGAATGGGCCGATAGAAGGTGCAGTGGGGTCTCGTCGGGCCTTGAAAGGAAGGAAGTTCTAACACTGTATGGCTCGGATGAACCTTGAGGATGTTACGCTACGTGAAAAGAAACCAGTCACAAAAAGACAAATTCTACATGATACAAACTCTATGTAAATTCACTTATATGAGATATGTAGTCAGACTCATAGAAACAGAAGAAAACGAATTTTTGTGTTTTTTAAAAATTATTTCAGTCCTCCCCCTCCCCCTCCCCTCCCACCGATGAGCCTCCTTTACTAAACCATTCTTTTTTTCCTAAATCCTCCTTCTAATGTCGCACATGTAATTTTCTTGCAATTTTATTCAATCACCTACACCAGTGGATGTTTCTGTGCTTAAAGCTTTTCAGTTTGTTGGGCTGCTTCTGTGGCCCTGAACTCCAAGTGTAGACTTCCTGAGCCACAATATGTGCACCTGTGAGCGGCAGGAAAGTAACCCAGTGATTCCCCACCCCCCAGTTGACTCTTTGGATTACTGGGTGGAAACAGTATAATTTCCATGAGCCCAATCTGAGTGCAGTTCTTGGTTGATATTTTGTTATTTCGTAGTAGAGCTCATTCAAGTGAGAAAAATACCTTAGATCTCCATATAGTAAGTATTTTTGGCAAAGGAAAGCTTCCAAGTTTCTACGAGAATAGAAGGATTGAAAGTTATATGACATACGATAGGTGTAGAGAAATTGTGCACAAAATAAGCATAACAGACATTTTAAATGATTTCTGGGTAAGGAATAGCATCTAACAGCAATAGTAGCAACCAGTTCTTTTCTATCTATTGAATTCCAGGCACTTTACATACATTACCAATGGCTCTTTAAGCAACCTCATTTTTAAAATGAGAGTGGAAAAAGGGCTCAGTGAGGTCAGTGACTTCCCCAGGGCTACAGCTGATAGAAGGCAGAGCAGGCCCAGTGCTGTGGAGCAGGGACTTAACCTGCTGCTGGAGCTGCCGGCGGTGTCCCCAGTGTGGGGGGGCCTTGCGTCCCGGCTGCTCTGCTGCTTATCCAGTTCCCTGCTACTGCACCCGGGAACGCAGCAAATGATGGCCCAAGCATCCGAGCCTCTGCCACCCACGTGGGAGACCCAGAGGGAGATCAAGGCTCCTGGTTTCAGCCTGACCCCGCCCCCTGCCCTGTGAGCCATGGATAGAAGACCTCTCTGTTTCTCCCACTGTCGCTGTCACTCTGCCTTTCAAATAGAAATAAATCCTTAAAAATGACAACCAAAAAGTAGAGCCGGGGAGCAGGTGTTTTTAGCTTGGTGGTTAGGTTGCTCACACCCCACGTGGGAGGACTCGGGTCAGCTCCCGGTTCCGGCTCCTAACTCCTGCTTCTTGCCAACACAGATTCGAGAGGCACCCGTGACAGCTCAGATAGTTGAATTGTTGGCATTCACATGCAAGGCCTGGACTGAGTTCCAGGTTCCTGAGTTTGGTCCCAGCCCAGTCCTGGCTGTTGTGGGCCTCTGGGGAGTGAAGCAGGGGTTGAGAGCTCTGGCTGTCCATCCACCCCTCTGCTTCTCAAAAAACGAAACTAAAAACCAAACCAAAAAGAAAACTCCAACAACATACACATACACACATACACACCTGTACACATATACACTTTCACACATATAAATGCATACACACATATACAATACACACACACATACATAGATACCTACACACATATATGCGCACACATAAATACACACAGACACACATACATGTGTACACAGCACACACATATACACATACACACATACACCCATGTGTATGCATACACACATATATACCTACACACACATGTACACATATACATACTATCACACACATACAAATACATATCCACATACACGCATACACAGATACACACATGTATACACATAGATATACACAGATGCACAGACACACACATGTACACATGTACATACTATCACATACATACACACAAATACGTATCCACATACATGCACACACATGTACACATATATACATACACAGATACACACATGCACACACATAGATATACACAGATACACACATACACACATGTACACACATAGATACACACAGATACACACATACACACACTTTCACATACACATACACATATACGTACACACACATACACAAGAGCAGAGCACGGCTGTCTGTGAGCTTGCCTGCTCACCCAGGCCCCGCTCTGCCTGGGTTCCTGGCAGCAGTATGGGAGCCATGTCCCTTGGGCCTTAGTGTGCACTTGAGAGACAAGGGCCTCTGGCAGCCAGCGACCTGTGAATGGGACCCGCGGCAGGTCTGGAAGGTTGAGGAAGGATGGCCAGGTGGCTGGAAGGAGAGAGAAGGAAAAGGAGAAAACAGGCCAGAAATGGCATCGGTGTTGTGCTGGGAGCCTGTGGGAGGCCTGGCTGGAGGGCGTGACCTCACCCAGGTCTGTTTGAGGCTTTTCCTCTGCCCCGATGTCGACGTGGACGTGATACCGATCTTCTCTCACTGATCACTTAGCTGACGCTCTGCAGATTTGATCAAGGCCTTGACTGTTCTGCCTGGGACTTTTTTCTAAAAAAGATTTATTTATTTATTTATTTGAAAGGAAGAGTTACAGAAAGGCAGAGGCAGAGAGAGAGAGAGATTGAGAGAGAGAGAGGTCTTCCATCTGCTGGTTAATTCCCTAGATGACTGGGCTGGAGCTGCGCCGATCCAAAGCCAGGAGCCAGGAGCTTCTTCCAGGTTTCCCGCGTGGGTGCAGTGTGGCCCAAGGACCTGGGCCATCCTCTACTGCTTTCCCAGGCCATGGCAGAGAGCTGGATGGGAAGTGGAGCAGCTGAGACTCGAACTGGCACCCATATGCAGGGCCAGCACTGCAGGCGGCAGTTTTGCCCACCACACCACAGCTCTGGCCCCCATTCTGGTCTTTTAAGCCATGGCTTCTGACATTATTTATACCAGTTTGGTGACGCCTTAAAGAGCTAAACACTAGCATCATTAATAATTTAGAGGCATTTCCACAAGAGTATCTCAGCACAGTTGGTTTTAGATTCCAAATGTGAGTGTTTCCTGTTAAAACCTGGCTACGAGGCTATTTCTGCTTGAGAAGTCCCCTCAGACCCCATCACGGGTGGCGGAAGTGGGGGTTCCTGGAAAGTCACGACCCTGCACCGGAAGCACACGGTAAGGAGGGGACTTGCATGTTGGGGTCACTTTGGTTCAATACACACATTGTTTTTGTTATTCTCTGCCTTTCTTTTAAAAAAGATTTACTTATTTGAAAGAGCAAAGAGTGGAGGGGGTGGAGAGAGAGAGAGAGACAGAGAGAGAGAGAGAGAGAGAGAGAGAGAGAGGCAGAGGCCTTGCATGCCCTCATTCACTCCCCAAAGGCCACAACAGTCAGGGCCCCGGCAAGCGGAAGCCGGAGGCCGGGACCTCCATCCGGGTCTCCCTCATGGGTGGCGGAGGCCCAGGTACGTGGCCATCATTCATTGCTTTCCCAGGAGCACCAGCAGGAAGCTGGATGGGCCGCAGAGCAGCCAAGACTTGCGCCAGCACCCGGGAAACCAGAGTAGCAAGTGCTGGCTCAGCCCCTGTGCCACAGTGACGGCCTCTCTTCCCATCTTAAAAGAAGGAAACAAATCTTACTTTTCTCCAGGTCTAAAGAGGAGACTCCAGCAGAAAACTAAAACTAGAAAATGCAGGGAGAGGAACTACGAGGACTGGTGTTTTTAGTTCTGACTGTTCGGAACAGATTAAGAAGAAGAAAACAGATCCCATTGGAGCCACTCAGCTGGTAGCTGAAGCCAGCATTGGGTATCTGCTAATCGAGTGACTACTGTAAAAATAAACCAGAAATGAACAACATTTTAATTACATAGCTAGAAAGTCATTGACAATGCTCATCAAGTAGAGGCTGTGAGGAAGAGCTAGGCAAGAGTTGTAATTATTTGTGTATTAACTACAGAGCCACCAACAGGTGCATAGAGTTCTCCGTACTTCTGTTTGGCCATGCCAGGCCTTCTCCTCCCCTGGCACGTGGTTTGGGTCGGCCTCTCCCCTCCCTTCCTGTCTGCCCTGGTCCCTCTTCCCTCTCCACTGCACTATCGGGTTGCACCATCCCCCTTCGGATGTGTTTTGTGACTGCTTCCGTGATGGGGGCATCCCTGGTATTTCATAGTGGGGGCCTGGGGACGTCAGGCACCTTGCGATGTGTGGGACAGTTTCACATGAGGTAGGACCAGCCCTCATCCTGCACTGCTTCTGAACGTCTCTGTGTCGGTCAGCGTTTCTCCAATGTGGCACTGTTAAGATTTTGTGCCAAATCCCGCTGTTGTGGGGTTGTCCTGCGCACTGCAGGCTGTCGAGCAGCTTCTTGGCTTCTAGCCACCACACCCCACGCCCTGCACACGCCTGCAGACACTGCCAATGGTCCTCCGGGGTGGAGGGCAAAATTGTGCCTGGCTCAAAACTGTTTTATAATGGCTCAGGCCTGGAACCCAACTCCATAGCACACATAAACTCCAAGTCTTTTAACCAGTTTCACACAGGCTGCATTTTCCAGAAATAAAGCAATGTAATAATCAAAGAGAAGCTGTATTTTGTTTTATTTGGAATTCTCATGGGAGTTCTTTGCTGTTTTACATGGCCAAGTCACCTTTGGCACCGCTATTCACGGTACCCGAGATGCCCATTCAACATAATGCATTGATCTGCATTCATCATCGGGGAACCCCCCTCTGGGTGCATGTCTGACCCTCCTCATTCTGTCTCCCAAGACTTCAGTTCTCCATGTGGTCCACGAAACAACAGCCCTGGTGTTGCCCGGAGTTTGTCAGAAATGCTGAACACTGGACCCAGCCTGCACCTGCTGCCTTAGAAGCTGCATTTTCCCAGGATGCCCAGGGATTCTGACGCACAGGGAAGGCAGAGATGCCCTGTTTTCGGGCATTTTTGCACCCAAATGCTCTCTTTCTTTCTTACCATATCATCATGGCGTTGGATGACCCCTCTTTGAAACTATGTGTGTGTAGGTTGGCCATGTGATGTTTGAATCTGACTTCAATGGAGGGAAAGGAAAGTTACCGAATGTTCATCTTGAGTTGCCGATGCCGGGGCGACTATGGCTGGGGCCCCTGTCCTGCACAGGTCTTCCTCGCTCGCATTGTCCTGGTCCGTGTGCTGGTGACTTGAGCTCCAAGTTCGAACGTCCAGCTAGCTTCTGGGCATCTGGACATGAACGGCTCACGAGGACCTCACTGTATCGTTCCCAAGAGCAGGGTGCTAGAATTCTCCACCTCCGTTCTATCCCCCTTCCGGTGCTCCCCTTCACAGGAAATGGAACCATCGCACCTGCTCTGGCCAGCACCTCGAGTCGCCCCTGACACTGCCCTCACTCCTTCCTCTCTTCCAGGGTTTGGCCACAGCCTGCTCATAAAATCCCTCTAAAACTCTTTTTTTTTTTTTTTTTTTTTTTTTTTTTTTTTTTTTTTTTGACAGGCAGAGTGGATAGTGAGAGAGAGAGACAGAGAGAAAGGTCTTCCTTTGCCGTTGGTTCACCCTCCAATGGCTGCCGTGGCTGGCGCACTGCGCTGATCCGACGGCAGGAGCCAGGTGCTTCTCCTGGTCTCCCATGGGGTGCAGGGCCCAAGCACTTGGGCCATCCTCCACTGCCTTCCTGGGCCACAGCAGAGAGCTGGCCTGGAAGAGGAGCGACCGGGACAGAATCCGGCGCCCCGACCGGGACTAGAACCTGGTGTGCCGGCGCTGCAAGGCGGAGGATTAGCCCGTTAAGCCACGGAAGATATACTTTTGTCAAACGTCCTGTCATCTTGTCCTTGACACCTGTCTGACCTCACCTGGGACTCTGGCCCTCGCTGCTGTGTCCCAAGAACACCGGTGTTCTGAAGCTGTGCCCCATGCCTCAGGGCCTTTGCATGTGCAACTCCCTCTGCCTACAGCCCTGTTCTCTCTCTTCTCATCTTTGAAGGCTCAGTTTAAATGTTGCTTTCTCAGCAACGTCTTTCCTTACACACTGGATCCAAGCTCTTCTTTATAACCTTGAATCACCCTTTCACGCTGTTCTTATGGTATTTATTGCAGATTATACACAAGTCATCATATATGTAATTCAAAAATTAAAAAAAAATTCACTGGAAAGGTAGAGACACACAAAGAGAGCTCCCATTTGCTAGTCCACTTGCCAAAGGCCTGCAGTGGCTGGGGCTGAGCCAGGCTGAAGCTGGGAGTTGGGCACTCAATCCAGGTATCCTCTGTGGGTGGCCATTGCCTCTGGGCTCCCCTCACAATGGTGTGCATCAGTGGGGAACTGGCACAGGGAACAGAGTGGACGCTTGAATCCAGGCACTCTGATGTGGGCAACCCAGGCAACATCTCAATGGCTGGGCCGTGTACGCGGTCTTCAGTTTAGTCTTTGCCTCCTACATTGGCAAGGAAAACCCAAGAGTGCGGAGGCTGTGTGCATTTTGATCTCAGCAGTCTCCCGGGCATCAAACCCAATGTCTGGGACTTGGTGGGCACTCGATAAACACTAGGGGAGTGCATGAGGCCCTCAAGACAGTAATTGGAAGTGTGTTTCTTCCAACATGCAAAGGGATGCTTAATATGTTTATTATTAAAATGATACAAAAGAAAAAAATCATTTTTCTGAAATCCTACTTTTCTTTCTTTTTTAAAAATGATTTATTTTATTTATGTGAAAGAGTTACAGAGGGAGGTAGAGACAGAGAGAGAGGTCTTCCATCTGCTGGTTCACTCCCCAAATGGCCTCAATGGCTGGGGCTGGAGCCAGGAGCAAGGAGCTTCTTCCTGGTCTCCAACATGGGTGACAGGGACCCCAAGCACTTGGGTCAACCTCCTCTGCTTTCCTGGGCCATTAGCAGGGAGTGGGATAGGAAGTGGAGCAGCTGGGACTTGAACTGGTGCCCATATGGGATGCTGGTGCTGTAGGCCAGGGCTTTAACCCACTGCACTATAGCGCCAGCCCCTACTTTTCTAATTCTATGAAAGAGGCAATTTAGAACAGAGAAGAAACTGGAAAAATAGTCCAAGTAGTACAAACGGACCCCAAAAAGGTTGGCCTTCTATCTGGCCTTTTGAATCTGAAGGAATTATGTTGTCAGCCATCTGAATTGAACTATTTTTTTCAAACACATTCACACACACACACACACACGTTCTTCTGAGAAATATTGGATAAATGTTAGTACCCCAAAGGTAAAGAGGTTGAAACCAGGGGAGTTTAAATAGTTTGTCCCCATGATGTGATGGTGTCAGGGAAACTGACTCCTAATTTAGGGCTTCATAAAGCTGTTTGGTTGAAAATTAAAAAGAAAATACAAATGCTAGCAAATATAAAATATTAACATCACCAAACCCTATGACAACGAGGCAAAATAGAAATGGAGACATGGGATTTTTAACAGTGTGATCCCGGGAGAAACCTGAAGCTAATATTTTTCAAATTGATTTACAATTTGAAAATCCAAATTGGCTACCTATACTGCTGGCTTTTATCATTAGTGCTTCATTTAATTTTTCCTAAGAGAAATCTCAGTGTGAAGAAACCTTTAAACTTCAGTGGACAAATTTCAGTTCTGAGTGAGCAAAGTAATTGCCCAAATGTATCGAGAACTTTGAAGTCACACGTAGGATCCTGTGAGTGGGCGGATGATATTTAGAATCTTACACGTATTTTGCCTTTGTGTCATCCGTGCAGTTTCCCCACTGCAAACAGAGACTGAGACTAGCGCCCTGGGAAGGAGAGGTCGCCAAGTATTCCGGACAAAACAAAGTGACCGAGTTTCCGAAAACAACAGGGCCCTCTTGTTTTTCTTCCGTCAAACCTCAAAAGAAGCTGAGTCAGTGAAACATTTTTAAATGGACCACAAACATCTGGGGTGTGACTGTTTTATTCACGTATGTATTTAACAAATTTTTAAAAATTTATTTACTAGAGAGAGAGCGAGAGCGAGACAGAGAGACAGTTCTTTCACATCCCCACGTGCCTGTGATGGCGGAGGCCGGGCCACACAGAAGCTGGGAGCCAGGAATTCAACCTGGGCCTCTCACGCGGGTGGCAGGACCCCACTGGAGTGCACATTAGCAGGAGCAGCGCCTGGACTTGACCCTGGGCACGCCCATGTGGGATGTGGGTGTCCCTGCTAGCAACCCAACTGCCCGCTCTGCCCAATGTCTGCTCTCACAGCCTTTCCTTTTATTTTTTATTTTTATTTTTGCCAGGTGGAGTTAGTGAGTGAGAGAGAGAGGGAGAGACATAGACGGTGAGAGAGAGACAGAGAGAAAGGTCTTCCTTCCGTTGGTTCACCCCCTAAATAGCTGCTATGACCGGCACTGCGCTGATCCGATGGCAGGAGCCAGGTGCTTCTCCTGGTCTCCCATGTGGGTGCAGGGCCCAAGCACTTGGGCCATCCTCCACTGCCTTCCCGGGCCACAGCAGAGAGCTGGCCTGGAAGAGGGGCAACCGGGACAGAATCTGGAGCCCCGACCGGGACTGGAACCCGGGGTGCTGGCGCCGCAGGCGGAGGATTAGCCTAGTGAGCCGCGGCACCGGCCAGAGCCTTTCCTTTCAATCACTGCACTCGTTGCTTCTGAGTTGGGTCAGCTCTGGACCAGTGAGTCCCTAGCTCTTTGTCCAGTGGGTGCCCCGCCAGACCCTCGAAGAACAAGGAGCAGCACTGCTGTTGATCTTGATGGCTTTCACCTTGCAGCATCTAAATATAGACAGCACGCAGGTCAGAGTCGACACACTGGAAAAATCTCAACTTTTGAACTTCCTCTTTCAAAGCATGACTTGTAATAAATCAACCATGTGTCTCAGATGCGTGATAGATTCTGCATGACACAAACCACACAGGCACGTATCTGCAGCTCCAACACTGGAGCAGCGTTTTTCTCATCAGTGCCAGGGCGGACGTGGGCTAGGCCGACCCCGACCTCCTGTCACCCACGTTGCCTATCTAGCAAAGTGGGCAACTTGGAAAGCGTTTTTAAAAACTCGTGTCAAAAAAAAAAATTAAAAAAAAACAAAAAACACAAATAACTCGTTCCCTTTTCTGTATACAATCCGGGGCAACCCTTGAAATGGCTCAAGATCCCTTCACCACCGTGCACGAAATGACTGTGGCATGAAACTGTCAGGAACAGGTGACATCTTGGCGAGCGACACCAACAAGAACGTCAGGCACGGAGACACAGCGTTTCCCGAGAGTGGCGCGGACACTGTCACTAGGTGTCGTTCGGGTTGTCACTCGGCTGTCAGCTTAGAAGATTCCAAGGGTGGTAGAAAAACCTGTCTTAAAGAACAGGCTCCCACCTCAGGCTACCCAAGTAGTTCGGAAGCAGAAATGAAAGCAATGGCAGGGGAGTTCTCCCTATGAAAATCTCTTGACAACTAATGATGGGATTATGGAGTCTTAACTGCTGAGCAGTTATCCCTAATTATAATCAAAGTTATGTCAATCTAAATAAAAATGATAAGGCAGAGAGGCAGGCTCTGGTCTCTACCCCCCTGCACGCCCCCACTCGCATTTTAGCAGGAGTCTCTTCTCAACGTGATGCTTTGACAAAGCTTGGATTGAATAATTATCAAAAAGAGATGGAGCCCAGTGTTAAGTGAAACAGATTTTTTTTTTTTTTCAGGAAGGAATGGTTTTAATTTATTTTTACAGAAAGAGTTTCTTTCAGTTTTAAATATTTAGTTCTATCAAGGGAACCTTCAATTGTCTTTATTGTGCTCCAATGCATTATAAAAGTTATACAAGAAATTTCTACCAGACGTTAAGTGTTTGGAAAGGCCTTGCTTAATCTTAAATCCAGGTACACGTTGTCGTCATGGAAAAGGTCAGGGTTGGGATGAATCACGCATGCATTTTTGCTTTGCTAAGAGGAAGCTCAGGGTCGAACTGGTGGCCCAGTTGTAGCAATTGAGTAGGCTCCTAAGGCTCTGGTCCGCAACCATGAACTTCCCTTCATGCTCCCTCTCCGTCTCCCCTCTAGTCTATCTGTGAACAGCCAGGGGTGGGTGTTGGTGCAGAGGCTAAGACGCCACTTGGGACGCTTTCATCCCCCACAGGAGGGCCTGCTCTGCGTTTCCCATGGAGCCTCCTGCTGACGCGAACCCTGGCACAGCAGCAGACGAGGGCTCGAGGGCTTGGGCCCCCGCCAAGTGGGAGACGGCCTGAAGTTCCAGACTCCCGGCTTCCACCTGACCCCGCTCTAGCTTTTGGAGGCGTCGGGGGAGTGACCCAGCAGCAGGATCTCTCGCTGTCTCTGTCTCTCTGCCTTTCAAATAAAAATAAATAAGCAAATAAAACTTTAAAAAGATAAAAAAATGTTTGGAGGGGCTGCCATTTTCTAGCTGAGTGTCACTGGGGAAACGGACCTACCCTTCTAGACTTAAAATTCTCCATCTGCAAAGTCAGGAGACAACAGAACCTTCCACTAACACTGCCTGGCGTGCATCGAGCACCTCCCAAAGTGTGAATTTCTTTAACGATTTTCGTTTCTTTTGAGCTTTTATTGCGTTGCATACAGCGCCGTGCCTTAAAAATGCTGTAGAATGAGATGTAGAATAAATTAAAAATACATACTGTACATAAAATTCTGCTTATGTGCTTGAAATAAGTAGTCACCGGGTTTTGGAAAATGAATTATGCTTTCCTTCTGGAAATTTAAAAACCGAAGTAGAGGAGAGGCTCTTTAGTTCCTGCATTAAACAGATGTTGAAAAGAAATCAGTTGTCAATTCAGATGTGAAGCTCAGAAGTTTTCCCCTATTATAAGAAAAAGGATAAAATAGCATTTCAAAACATTTGATGTGCATATTAAGAAGAAAGAAAAAGCAGTCATAATACCTTCCACTGTATTAAGTGCTCATTATAAGCCTTGCACTTTCTAATATTAGCTGACAATGGAGCTCACTGTCCCTATTTATTGATGAGAAATCAGACGCCTGGTTTGGCCAGGAAGTTTAATCAAGTCAGGGAGTTGGCACGTGGGAGAGCCAGCCTCTGGGTTTAGCTCTGACTTCAAAGCCTGTTGTCTGGGGGGTATTTATTGCTGTTCATGGAACTAACCAGAATCTTCTAAAGGCACATTGCTCAGTAAAGCTACATAATGAAAAATGATAAGGATGGAAACACTGTCCAGCGGCTGTCATCCTTTGAAGAGATAAATTGGAAAGGTGGTGAGGATCAGGACAGCATCCTGACAATGGAACGGGAACGTGTCCCTGGTGGTTCAACGTTAATTATAATTTCATGTTCAGCAATTGTACATTGAATGTGCGACAATTCTCATAGACGGTTGCTTTTTGGAGCCTGGCTGTAGAAGATGGAAAGAGAGCAATTTCCCTGGACCCATTTTTATTGAGCCACATTCGTATACTCCAAAAGAGCCCTTAAATTGTTTGAAAGAGGTCTACATGCTGGCAAACACCACCATAAACAACCCGGACAGCTTAAAGTCCAACCCGCCAACGACATGATTCACTATGGAACCCATCTTCCCTAAGTGGAGCGCAGAGTCCAGTGTTATTTATGGCGACTAACTTACAGCCAACGAGATTCACTGCATGGACACGGCGAGGGGACTTCGCTGCTGCCGGAAATGGGAGCTGTTGCCAGTTAGGAAGAAGTATGGAAAATAAATAGGGCGGATTCTTTTTTTTTTTTTTTTTTTTTACCACCATGATTATGTGTGTCAGCCCTCGGTGGCACCGTTTGTGGTTGTGTCTACATTGCGGAAGGGGGTCGGTGGGTTGCAGTGTGTACTCAGATAATTCAGGTGGACCTTCCAGCTTGCTGAGAATTTGCCTTTGTTTCAATGACAGTCTCTCTTTCCCCGCACCTTGACTGTGGATGTTTTATTTAATTCTTTCTTTTTTTTTTTTAAAAAAAGATTTATTTATTTATTTATTTGTTTATTTATTTTTATTTATTTAGTAAATATTATTTAATTCTTAAAATAATCTCCAGAGGTAGCCCTTAGGGAGTCCTGCTTTTGGAGATCAGGAAACCGAGGGATAGAGATTTAAGTAACAGTTTTTTTTTTTTTTTTGACAGGCAGAGTGGACAGTAAGAGAGAGAGACAGAGAGAAAGGTCTTCCTTTGCCGTTGGTTCACCCTCCAATGGCCACCACGGCCAGTGCACTGCGGCCAGCGCATCGCGCTGATCCGAAGCCAGGAGCCAGGTGCTTCTCCTGGTCTCCCATGCGGGTGCAGGGCCCAAGCACTTGGGCCATCCTCCACTGCACTCCCTGGCCACAGCAGAGAGCTGGCCTGGAAGAGGGGCAACCGGGACAGAATCCGACGCCCCGACCGGGACTAGAACCTGGTGTGCCGGCGCCGCAAGGCGGAGGATTAGCCTAGTGAACTGGGGTGCCGGCTAATTAACAGTTTCCATGTCTGGGGAGGTGGGATTCGAACTTGGGTTTCTCCATCATCAAAGCACCAAGTGGCTTCCCAGACACAATCACAACCCTTTGCCAGGTTGATTGCTACCAACAAATACCAATATTCACAAGTAAAGGCCACGGACGAGCTGTTATTTACAACGCAGAACCAGCGGTTTGGGAGTTACCTTCCCCTCCCTCCCGCCGCTGTTGCCCAGGGAAGCTGGGGTGGAATAGGAGGTGTCTGCACCCCACATCAAGTCTCCTCTGACTGTCAGCGTTTTCTCAACTGTGTATGAAGACTCCGAGTCCTTTGAGATGCTACAAGAAGAAATGATGTCACCTAAAATATTTTTGTTTATGTTTAAACAGAAGCTCCTCAACAAAGCCAAGCTCCCGCATGGGTGTTTGGCACTGGGGTTAAAGTGCAGCTGAGACACCTGCACCCAGTGCCTGAGTTTGAGTCTCACTTCTGCTCCTGACTTCCTGCTAATGCATACCCTGGGAGGCTATACCCCTCCACAACACACACGAATGCGCACACACACACACACAGTGCAGTGGGCCAGGTTTATAAAGATAGCAGACTTTATTGACAAACTGCAGTCAACATAGTCGTATAAACTTATCTTTTAAGGATCTATATATTTATTTTAAAGGCAGAGTGACAGAGAGAGGGAGACAGAGAGATCTTCCATCCATTGGTTCACCCCTAAAATGGCCACAAAGACTGGGACTGAGCCAGGCCAAAGCCAGGAACCAGGAACTCCATCCTGGTCTTCCACATGAATGGCAGGGACCTAAGTATTTGGGCCATCATCTGCTACCTTCCCAGACACATTAGCAGGAGGCTGGATCAGAAGCGGCGCAGCCAGGACTTGAGCCAGTGCTGATATGGGATGCCAGCACTGCAAGTGGCAGCCTAACCTGCTACCCCAAAACACCCCGGTTGCACAAAGCTTTCACGTCCCTGAGGTTGGTTTATTTGTTTACACTTCCACAATGACCACAATAGCTATTCTCAGTCCAGGAGCCCGTGCATGTGGCCAGAGAAGCTCCACAACAGAACCGAGGTGGGAGCGATGAGCGGTGCCGTTTGCAGAGGGGACAACTGGCTCTAAGAGGCGGAGCCAGGATCTGAACCCCGTCTGATTGCTTCCCGTCCACCCCCTGCTCCCTAGAGGGTGCCTCCAGGTCTGTACGCGGTGATCGCTTTGGGCACTGAAAAGGCACTAAGCCAGGCCTTCCTTCTCAAAGTAATTCAGGGCTTTCCTCCACCCCCAGATCAGCTGCCGAGAAGCAATGAGATGTATTCCAAATGCCTCGCTTACAAAATTTACTAGAAAACTTTCAGTTCTTCCAAGCATGGCTATAAATGAAGCAGCATAAAAGAAGTGAATGGAAAACTTGCCTGGAAGGTTCCTATAGCTACAAGCTGCTCCTTCACGGATCCAGGGACCGGGGCAGGGTGCCGGTGATGGGGAGCAGCCACTGACAGTGAGGCCCAGAAGACAGCAGCTTTGTTGAAAAGCTCTGGGGGAGCCAGTGTTGGGGACTGACTTGTGTGCCTTTGTATGGCACCAAGGTGCATGTGGCTGTTGGGACACAGAGAATTAAAGTAGTTAAGATGAGCTTGTTAAGGTGGGGCCCGATCCAATCTGACTGGTGGCCTTGGGGGAAGCAGACATTTGAACACAGAGAGACATCAGGGGTGTTCACGATCAGGGGGGCTCCAGGTGAAGAGGCAGTGAGAAGGTGGCCATCTGCAAGCCCAGGATAGAGGCCTCAGAGGAGACCAACGCTGCCAGCATCTTGACCTTGGACTTCCAAGAACTGTGAGGCAACAAATTTTCATTGCTTGCACCGCCTAGTCAGTGGTATTTTGTTATGGTAGCCCGAGCAAGACTTTCCCAGCCAGGGATCAGAGCTCTGCCTTCAGGGAACGTGTGCATGAACCATCAACACCACGCCCGCTAATTTTGGGTTTGATTTATTTTTGCTTTTCTAAGTCATTGAGATGAATTCTTAGGTGATTTTCAATGTATTATTATTATTATTATTTTAATTTTTGACAGGCAGAGTGGACAGTGAGAGAGAGAGAGACAGAGAGAAAGGTCTTCCTTTTTGCCGCTGGTTCACTCTCCAATGGCCGCTGCGGCCGGTGCATCTCGCTGATCCGAAGCCAGGAGCCAGGTGCTTCTCCTGGTCTCCCATGGGGTGCAGGGCCCAAGCACTTGGGCCATCCTCCACTGCCTTCCCGGGCCATAGCAGAGAGCTGGCCTGGAAGAGGGGCAACTGGGATAGAATCTGGCGCCCTAACCGGGACTAGAACCCGGTGTGCCGGCGCCGCAAGGTGGAGGATTAGCCTGTTAAGCCACGGCGCCGGCCCCATGTATTTTTTAAATGTATGTGCTTATTGCTATAAATGTCCCTCTTCATTTTGCATTTGTTGTACCCCACAGATTTTGTATGTTACGCTTTAATTTTCATGTTTCCAGAAATTTTTTGATCACCTTTTTAATTTCTTCAATGATCCATTGGTTACTCAGAAGCATGTGGTTCAACTTCCATGTATTTGTAAATTTTCTACCTTTTGTCTTGTTGATTCCTAGTTTTACTCCTTTGTAGTCTGAGAAGACACACAGTATGATTTGGAAGTGAGAAATTAATAGGCGAGCAGGAATAAGTGAAATCGAAACTAAAAAAAATTACAAAAAATGAGCAAAATGAAAAGCTGGCTTTTTGAAAAGATAAAATAGACTTTTAGCTAGACTAATGAGAAAGAGAGAGAGAGAGGGAGAGAGAGAGAGACACTCAAATAAATAAAACGAGAGAGGAAGCAGCCCTTAGTCGTGGTCCTTGTCTTCGTGTGGCTGAAGGTCCAGTTGAATGGTGGTCAGTGACAGGCCTTTTTTCTTCTTCCTTTCACTGCCTCTGCACCATAAGCACACAGGGTATTTGATTTATGCTTCCTCAGTCAAGGCGAGAAAAGTGCGCCCCATCCACATCCAGGCCCTTGTAGTCAGGGGAGGTGCCAGCACATAGAAAACAAGACAAACCAAGTGAAGCAGGCTTGGTGGTAAGGGAGAGAGGGAGGCTGAACACATCCAAGGTCACCTCCCACCACGAGGAAATCCTGCAGGGCCTCCCCGGACATCCCTGCCGTGAGGTCAGGGCATCTGTGAACTTGGGTGGGAATGAAGACTGCAGCTGCTTGCTCTAACCTCTGGCTGGAGTCGAGCATCTCCTTTAATACGAATCACACCCCAAACCACAATAGGAGCAGCAGTACTGTGATTTTTATCACCAGTATTTTACCCAAAATGTCACAGATATTTTTGTCATGTCATTGTTGTTACAGATATCTTACAATATTATGTCCGTTCATCATTAGTTTGAAATTTCAGTGGTTAGTTGTAGTTCTGGTCATGCTATGTAGTGTAGATAAAGAAGTTCATTTATTAGTATATCACAAATTGGCTTCCTTAATATTTGATAACTTTATTTAAATGATTTTTTAACCCTGATAATTTTGTTTTATCTTTAGAAACACTATTTTGTCTTTTTAAAAGATTTTATGTATTTAAAGATTTATTTGAAAGGCAGTGTTATAGAGAGAGGGCAAGACAAGGAGAGAGAGAGAGAGAAAGAGAGAAGTCTTTCATCTGTTGGTTTACTCTAAATGGCTACAATGACTGATGCTGGGCCAGGCCAAAGCCAGGAGCCAGGTGCTTCCTCTAGGTCTCCCATGCAGGTACAGGGGCCCAAGGACTTGGGCCATCCTCCACTGCCTTCCTAGGTATATTAGCAGGGGCTGGATTGGAAGTGGAGCAGTTGGAGACTTGGGCCCACATCCATATGGAATGCTGGCATCACAGCTGATGGCTCTACCTGCTGTGTCACAACGAGGGCCTGAAACATTACTTTTAAGAAGGGCTCTATGGGTTTCACCAAATGGCCAAAGACATCTGGAGCCTGAAATGGCTAAGAACTTTCATGGCACCAAGAAACCAAGCATCCTTTAAGCCAATCAGTTCTTAGCCTTAGAGGAGCCTCCCCGGAAAGTGGTGAAACCTGGAATGTTGAGCCATGGTCACCCATTTCGTTCAAGTTCACAGCAGAGACAAGCGAGGACCACAGCAGAGTCAGCATTTCGTTCAAGTTCACAGCAGAGACAAGCGAGGACTACAGCAGAGTCAGCATTTCTATGTGTGTGCGCGTGGGGGGCAGCACACACCCACTTAATTTCTCTCTAGACAGAATCTGCAGTTCTCAGATTCTCAGAAAAGTTCTTGACCTAAACACGGGTCCAGAACCACCATTCTAGAAGGAGAGAACCAGGCAGTCATTGCCAGAGATTGTCCTGAATATCCGGTATGGAGAATTCCGTTTCTTTGAGTACCCCGCCCCTTCCCTGGTCTATTTTCACCTAAAGCCAAAGCCTCAGATCTGTTCCAAACCAGAAAAATTTCCTACAAGGGGCTAAATAAGTGGCCACAAAAGTGCTTGTTTGAAGGATTCTCTCAATATCTGCTTTTATGTGAGGTGGGAGAGCCAGCGGCTCCCTTAGTTAATCTTCATTATCACAGAAGTGGCTTTTCCCACCTTGGTTTTAAATTAAGAAACCCTGGACAACCTGTTTTCCTTCGTCCACTCCACACACACGATTGCACAACGAGGCATTTTAATTAGGCCTCCTCTATTACAAGAGCACAGGAAAAAAATTCATGGCTGGTGTGAAGGACCCCAAGCTAGGAAAAGAGAAAGGTAATCATTTAATTTGTTGTTGTTTCCATAAATCAGGGCCCAGTCATCAATTTCACCACATATTTGAGAGCACATGTTATTGACAATGTGTTCGTAGAGAAAAATGGAGTTTGCTGGCAAAATTGTTCCATTTTCTAAAGATTGAATTGTTCATTGTACAGGCCGCCATCTGCACTCCCTGGAAGATATTCAGTTGTTGGCAGAGGCCCTCGAAGTCTAGAAGACAAAGTTAAATTTCTTTTTCTTTACTGCTGTGCCTAACCAAAGGCAAGTTCATTCATTCATTCATCCATTCATTCAGTATTTATTAAACAGCTCTTTGGTGCTTTACAAATAAATAAAGTCAGACAGTTTCCAAGGAATGTATGTGCTGTGTGTGTGTGTTTGTGTGTGTGTGCATGTGTGTGTGTGTGAGACGTGTCACCCTGGAGCCGATTTATAATCCCATGGCCCTGCCTTGACCATGGTCATGCATTGACCCCTGCAAGCCTGGCATTGCTACCCTGTGTGATATCAGGGGTCCGACAGAATTAAGACCTGTTTCTTCCCTTCAAGAACCTTCTGGTCAATGGAGGGAAGATAAGGCAGAGACACATAACAACCACACCACACAAACATACCCCGAGAGGAACACTAACAAGAGGCAGAACTCGTTTCTTAGTAAGAGCTTCTTGGAAGAACGGAGAAGAACCTGGAAGAAGCATGGCAGGTACCTTCACACCCCTGATGTTCTTTTACACCACAGGACCTTGCTGTGGGTGGGTGCTGCTATCCCTTGTGTAGGTGAAGGTTGCTGTGGTGCAGGGAGATGGGGGGATCAGCTCTAGTTAGTGTAGCCAGGAAGGACTAGAGTTGGGGTGCGAATTCTCCTTTCAACTCAAAGTCTGGCCCTTAGGTCACATAAAGTAAGACCTCTGAGTCACTCACACCTTTGCGCGTTAGCCCTAGACTTCGTGCCTTGACCCACAATGCAGCACAGCATCTGAGGCCGCTTCCACCATTCCCCAGAAGGGGCTAAGGACCTCCTGTGCTCCTTATGCTTGATACCCACATTGCCATCCTGGCCATGACCTTGTCTATTCTTCTAATCAGTAATTTGCATCGTGATTTTCAAGAGACCCTTTCTTGGGCAACACTCAGTCTATCCGCCCTCAGGTTTGACCTGCTTCTTAGGTTCTTCTTACCCAGGTTCACGGCAGCAAATTAAGGCACCCATTCCTCTATTGCATCATGAGTCTCTCTACTGCTTACTGCTATGCGAAGTGAGGATCAAGACTGAAATGATCCTGCCTTGGTGGAGTTCACCCTGAGAAACGGACTAGGGGCTGCCATGCAGTCAAACAGTGAAATCTGCAATGGCTGGAAGCATCACAAAGTGCATGGACTGGCAAGGGAGGATCGTCGGGGGCTCCCATCTCCACCTTGTGGGTGAGCGTGGGCGTATCCTGGAGAAGACAGTGCGTCACGGTGGTCTTTCAGACAGAGTCTTCTATGTGAGGATTTGAAGATTGCACAAAACTGAGCCAATCAGAGCAAGAATTGAAGACAGAGAAATCCCAAGGGAAGACCCAAAACATCAGACCCCGAAGCAGGAAGAAGTTTGAGTTGTTTGAGGAGCTAGAAGAACGCTAGTTGTAGCTGGGGTACAGAAGCAAGATACCCCAAAGCCTTTGCGGTTGCTGAGGCTAGCACAGATGTTCCCTTTTCACTTCCTTTCTATTTATTTGAAAGAAAATGTGACAGAGAGAAGGGGTTTGGGGGAGAGATCGCCCATTCTCTGGTTCACTCCCCAAATGCCTGCAATGGCCAGTGGTAGGCCAGGCCAGGGCCAGGAGCCAGGAGCTTCATCTGGGTCTCCCACGTGGGTGGCAGGGAGCCAGCTACTTGAGCCATCATCCACTGCCTCCCAGAGTTTGCATTAGCAGAATGGAAGCTGGAAGCAAAAGCAGAAGTGGACTCCAACCCAGGCATTCCAACCTGGGATGCAGGTGTTCCAAGTGGTGGCTTAACCACTGTGCCACTTTGCCAACCCCTAGCAACAGAGATTTTCAACCAAACTAATTATGGCTTCAGTTCTGTGTATTGAGTATCCAGTAGATATGGCTTCCAAACTAAGTCGGATGTGTGTGGTTTATAAGCAATGCGAGTGCTGTGTTCCCCTGGGGACAATTGGGGATTTTGATTGATTGACTTACAGATCTAGATGGTTATGAACAAGAAAATGAGAAAATCGCACTTCACCCTCAAAAAGACCCTTCACTGGGGACTCTCGTACAAAGCATTGACTGTGTAAAAACTTGACACTGTTCTTTATCTAGAAGAGCTTTTTAAATTTTTCATGAGCAGCATAAACAATATAGTATGTCAGTTTGGAGTTGTAGTCAACTTTTCAAAGAGAACTTTCCCAATCTATTTTCCAAAGTACTTTAGCCTGGGAAACTCAGCCTATCTCTCTCTCTCTCTTTTTCTCTCTCTCTCTCTTCCCTTCCTCCCTCACTCCCTAACTCTGAACCTCCCTAACTCTAACCCTAACCCCTAACCCTAACCTTCTGTACTCCTGAGACTGGAGGGTGGTGTGGAGGAGAGTATGGTATGGAAGAATAAATTCTGGAAGCTATTTGCTTTTCTTTTCCTGCCAGGCCACATGAGTATAAGAAAGAAAGATGTAGTCTTCACAGTCTCCTTTCGGGTAAAATTAGTAATGAACCATTATTAAATCATCAACTAAATAATAGGGTAAAGGCAGAGGGCCTCACCCTTGTGGGTTTTGCATTAGTTTAGGAAAAGTTGGGGTCTACGCTCCAGAAATGAGAGGCAACCCCTGTGCCTTTTGAAGCACTTCTCTGTGAAGGCAGCCAAAATGCTTCTCACTTGGACTTTCTTTGCCTTCTCACAACTGTTGCAATGTAGCAAAGAACTCTCCAAGGGCAGAGGGATGCATTCTGAAAAGAGGGCAATGACCCAGCAGAAGAGAGACCAGGCCACGGTCACACACAAAGTAACTGGTGGAGCAAATATATCCAGTACTGCTATATCTCAGTTCATTAGACATAGCCACTGCCTTCTACGAACACAACTCAGCAAAAAGGTCAGGCTAAGCCTATTGGTGGATGCATCTGGTCAATCAACAAACATTTGAGCCCTTACTTATCTCAGGCCCTGGGCTCCAAATGAAGTTCCCAGGAAGCGGAGTAGGCAATGTGGTCTCTGTCCGCAGGAAAGAAAGCTTATAACCTGCTGGAGAGAGTGGAACAGAGATCTTGCAATACAAAGTCGAGGGCTGTTGTCAAAGGAAGCAGAGGCTGCTCCGCCAGCTTCCGGGGTGCTGATGGATGTATGCATAAATAAGAGCATTGGGACCCTCTTTGTGGGAGGGGCAAAGCTCAGAAGGAAGTCATCGGTGTAATCAAAGAACCAGGAAGCAAATAACTCAGTAGATGGAGGCTGAGCTCGGTCTTGCCGAAGGAGATGGGGTTTTCCTATATGCAGATGGGGCGGGCAGGACCCCAGTGGAGGGCACAGCTGGGCAGCAGGACACAGCCTTGCTTGGGGTACAGTCTGGGAGTTTATTTAACCAATGCTCTGCTTTAGGAAGCACTCATCCACTACTTGTTTCCTCATTTGTCCATCTTACCCACCGTAATATCAACTCAGGGAGGACAGCGATGTTTCTCGCCTTGTTCGGTGGCAGTGGACAGAGCATTTTACAGCGCTCAGCACATAGCAGGTGCCTCAACAATGTCTGTTGAATGGTAACTCTAGTGCATGGAGTTACTGCCTACTGACTAGGCCCTGTGCTGAGAGCTTTTGTTTATCTTTTTGTTTAATGCTCACAACAGCCGGATGGGTTAGGACTTTGGGAACGGAGGAGAGAATCTAAGCCACTGGCCCAGAGGACCCCGGGCAGGAGGACCGGGCTTTCCCGCGCCAGGGCCACGTGGTTAGCTCTGGTGTGGTCCCATCCTCCAAGGGGGTAACAGTGCTTACTGAGATCAGTCTGGGGCTACCCGGGAGGATACTGTCTGGGGGCTGATGCGTCATCAGAGATTCTGACACAGGGGAACGGCATGACGGGGGGAGTCACTCGTGTCCCCCACTCGCAAGCTTCCCCATAAACAGGTGATCGTTATTCACATGGCTTTGGTGAGGTCAGCAGGAGCGGGTGCAGAGTGCTCCAGGTGCTCCCAGAGTTCCGCGTTTCTGAGGATCCCCTGGGCCGTCTGCGTCACGCCCAGCCGAGCATGGGTCTCACAGCAACCGGGGAACGTGGGTTCTGTTGTTGTCTTCTTCTAGGTGAGAACAATGTGGTCCAAATGCACACAGCTGGCAGAATTGGGAGTCTGAATGGAATTTTCTCATTTTATGATAGTTTGCCTAATGCCTCGAAGTTAAGGGCTATTGGAACTGCATATATCATATTTTATAATTTAAAAGTTATTTATTTATGTGAAAGGCAGAGTGACAGAGAGAAGGAGACAGAGAGAGAGCGATGGAGAGAATTTTCCTTTTCACTGCTTCACACCCCAAAATGCCTGCAGCAGCTGCGGCTGGACCAAGCCAAAGCCGGGAGCTGGGAACTCTCCCGTGTGGGTGTCAGGGACCCAAGTCCTTGAGCCATTGTGACCTCCTGCCTCCCAGAAACAGCATCAGCGGGAAGCTGGAATTGGGAGTGCAGCTGGCACTCGAGCCTAGCCCTTCCCGTATGTGGGCATTCCAAACAGCTCTTGATAGCTGTACCACACACACACACGCACACACACACACGCATACCTGTCACCAAGTCTCATGTTTTGAAGAAAGCTGCCAGACTCCACTGTAACCAAGTGATCAAAGCTAGCATCACCAGAAACAAAACATGAGACCATCACAAAACCCCTGACACAAGGCACTGAGAAGGGCACGTTGCTACTGCGGTTTTCTTGCCAAAAATGTGTACCATCAATCATGAGAAAGCATCAGACAAATCCAAAGTGTGAGACATTCCACAGAGTAACTGACCGGTACTTACTGGAAGTGTCAAGGTTATAAAAGATGGAGAAAGACTGAGGGACCATCATATATGGAAAGAGAAGGAACACCAAGCAAATTCAGTGCGAGACACCGAATCAGCTCCTGAGACAGAAAGGACATCTGGGTAAAAAGCAGTGAAATTGAAGGAAGATCTGAAGTTGGCTGAGTAGTATTAAACAAATGTGAATTTCCTGGTTTTGATAATTATGCCATGGTTAGGTAAAGTGTTCACAGGGGAAGCTGGGTAAAGGTATACATAATTTTATTTTAAGATTTATTTATTTATTTGAAAGGCAGAGTGATAAATGGAGAGAGAGAGAGAGAGAGAGAGAGAGAGCGAGCTCCCATTCACTGCTTCGCTCTCCACAGTAGCCAGGACCAGGCCAGGCTGAAGCTGGGAGACAGGAACTTCATCCAGGTCTCCCAGGTGGGGGGCAGGGGTCCGAGCACTTGGGTCATCATCTCTTGTATCCCAGATGCGTCAGCAGGAAGTTGGCTTGGGAGCAGAGGCAGCACTCAATCCCACCCATTCTGCTGTGAGAGCTGAGTGTCCCACAATGCCAGCCTGTGTAGTCACATTTTTATGACTCTTTTTAAGTCAAAAAAGTTTTTTCAAAATAAAGCGTTAAAAAAAAAGAAGAAGCGGCCGGCGCCGTGGCTTAACAGGCTAATCATCCGCCTTGTGGCACCAGCACACCGGGTTCTAGTCCCGGTTGGGGTGCCGGATTCTATCCCGGTTGCCCCTCTTCCAGGCCAGCTCTCTGCTATGGCCAGGGAAGGCAGTGGAGGATGGCCCAAGTCCTTGGGCCCTGCACCCGCATGGGAGACCAGGAGAAGCACCTGGCTCCTGGCTTCGGATCAGCGTGGTGCGCCGGCTGCAGCAGCCATTGGAGGGTGAACCAACAGCAAAAAGGAAGACCTTTCTCTCTGTCTCTCTCTCTCTCACTGTCCACTCTGCCTGTTAAAAAAAAAAGAAGAAGAAGAAAAAGAGGAGGTAGTGTCAGACACACTGCCATGAGGTTTACTCAGTGGCAGAAAAACAGGTCGCCTCACCATGTGCCCCTCCTGCCCCCAGGCAGTCTGGGGAAAGACAAGGAACTTATGAATGAAATCTTGGAGGAATCTGTGGAGTGCCAGGGAAGCCCATGAGAAACACTTGATGGGCCTGGCTTTCAACAAGAAGAGGTGTGGCCCCCACTGCTCTGTCCTCCAGCACTAAGGAGCAGGAGTCAGAAGTCTTGGAGAATGGCCATGTGGGCACCTGACCAGTTGTGAGGGTAAGTGGAAGAGCTGGGACTGAGCCTATGGACCACCTGCCTCTAAAGCCCAGGGTCTTCCTCTAGACTCGACTGGCTGCCTTGGATGGTTGGTTGAGCCCTAGGAGGTCAAGGCCCAGCAGGAGGGCATGGTCTATGGGTAACACAAGGCCCAAGCTTTCAACGTCACTCTTCGGCGTGCTTCTCCCTTGTGGGTTCCATTTCCCAAGTCCATTAGTGTCCTCAGCTCTCCAGCTGAGATGGTTCTTGGGGGTCACACTTCTGGCCAGGTTGCATAGTTCTAGGGTTGGTGGCCAGTGCTGGCACCAGCTGTACCAGGGCTATGGCATTAGACACCAGGCTTTGCTGTGCCTCCTCAATTTGGCCAATTTCCATCACCAAGGAGCAAGTAGAGTGCTCAAAAAAGTCAGTTAAATTAGGCTTGGTAAAGGGACAATGCCTCTTTGAGTAATGAGCTTGGAAAACAGGGAACACATTTCCCAGCAGCTCATGTCTCACTGTATGGCATTCCGATTCCGTGACACTTCATCATAAATCATTGCTTATCACTCACATGGGAACATAACATAGCTCCAGTTAAGATTCGTTAGTGATTGCGAAGAAGAAACATGAATTGCCGTATATCAGGGCTTCTTGATCGTCTTCCTGTCCATTGTAGGCACTTTTCTTATCGTTATATTTACTGTAACCGTTGTTTAAAGCATAAATAAGTGGAAGGAAAGAGCACCAAATATGAATAATGAAAATAAATTTATCTTATTTATGTGTTTATGCAAGCGGTTGACAATTATCCTGCACAGCAGTCTGCATCCAGGCCTCTGGCTCTGCACTCAGAGAAGTGCCTCCCGCTCCAGGCTCCTTCCTCTGCACCTCCTCCCTCTCCTCTGCACACTGTGAAATGCCAGCACATTCCTACTGGGGCTGGGCAGCCCTGCTGTGTGAGTTCTTCTGGTCTGAGGTTTCCGGTTACTGAGCCGTGGCAGCCTTGGTGCTCACGACAGAGGCCTGCCGCAGGCACACAGGAGCGAGGGACAGTGATGAAGAAGAAGAGCTCAGGGTTGGGCTGGGAGGTGGGGCGCGCACGTTGTAAAAGCAAATCTTTAAGGATGGTCTGGCTTTGTTGGCCATTTGGGACGAATAAAGACTTTGGAAAGAAGGTCCTGGCTGGCTGACCAGACCACCCTGGGAGGTTTGTGATTGAAGCACCGAAGGTTAGAGGGCTTGTGAGTGCTTCAACATATTCTAGAAACTTCCCCGGTGAGGATGTCCAAAGAGGAAAGATTCCATGGGTTTGGACAGCTGCGGCGGCCCCCAGTGTTTCCTTTCGGATGGACAGGAAAGTGCGAGCCTGTCCTTGGAGCGCTGGGAGGCCTCTCCTGACTCATTCCTGCCAAACTGGCCTCCCTGGCTCTCCTCCCACAGGCCTGGACTCCCAGTGGGACACTGCAGGGGGTGCTGCTGGACGTACCACCCGTTTCCCTATCTGCTCCCCCCATGCTCTGCCTCTAGCCCCACGTTAAATGGAGCCACAGTTGCAGAGGGGATAGGCACCGGTCGCTGTGTCTCTGGTACCCTTGGAACTCTCTGGAGGGGTTGGAGTGGAGCCCTCTGGAGACAGCACATTGCCTGGCAGTCATTTTGGGGCCGGAGAGACTCTGGAATGGGCCAGATTGTTCTAGAGTCACGACTAATCATCAGAGTTAGACATGGAAGACAGGGGAGGTTTTCTAAGAACTTGGGGATTCCTTATCAGACCCTTGGGCTGAGAAGGAGGTCTGTTTAAGCTCAGGATGACAGACTCATTCGGACTCCAGTCCCTTGTCCCAGGAAGCCAATACCCAGGCCCAAGCACACCAGGAGGTCGGCCACCTTGTTTAAGTTCCAGAGGGCAGTTCCCAGCAGGCTGCGCGCACTGCAGTGCCCCTGTCTTGTCGCCGTCTGCCCCCTCCACTCATTCTGTGGGTGTCTACCCGTGGCCATGTACACCCCTGGGCAACGGCCACCCCTGGTGCAGGGAGCGACAGCTCTCAAGCTCCTCCGAGACACTTCCAACCAATCACCCCTGCTGCCCAGACTCACCATGCAAAGTTTATGTTATCAGGCCCGTTTTACAGGTACAGAAACCGTGGCTCAGAAGGGGCTAAGCAATTTGTCTATGTTCTCCCAGCAGCAACGTCTTTCCCACGTATTTTCATCCATAGCCGTTCTCTTGCTCGAGGGCCTAGAACTCTCTGAGTGCTCATGACGCAGAGCCCACAGAACACAGTCAGGGCCACACACGAGAGGGAATGGGAGAAGTGAGACTACCGGTTTCTACGTCTGTGTTGCCTCTGCACCAAACTGTCCTTTTGGGGGGAGAAAACAGAGGCCCCAGTTTCGGGAATTTCTCTCCCATTCAAAGTTGATAAAGATGCCATCTGCACTGTACTAGGTCATGTTGAACACTTGTAAAGATTTTTAAAAATTGATTTCAGAGGCAGAGAGAGCACATCCACCCACCCAGCCACACGCATACACACCCCTCCCCTTCCCTGGGTCACTCCCCAAGTGACTGTGATGGCTGGGGCTGGAGCAGGGCAAGAGCCAGGCTCTGCGAAGGCAATTCAGGTCTCTCCTGTGGGTGTCAGGGGCCCACGACCTGAGCCATCATGGCCACCTCCCAGGGTCTGCACTGGCTGGGAGCTGGAGCCAGGAATCAACCTCAGGCGCTCTGTTGTGGGTTGGGGGCATCTTAACAATGAGGTTAAATGCCAACTCCCTGCACGTGATTTATGTATTTATTCATCCTTTCTGAGAGAGAGAGAGAGAGGACACTCCCATCTGCTGGTTCCCTCCCCAAATGCCAACAATGGCCTAGCTTGGGGACCAAAGGCAAGAGTTAGGAACTCAATCCAGGTCTCTCACTGGGAGGCAGGAATCCAACCACTTGAGTTATCAGTGCCACATTCCAGGGTCTGCATTCGGGGATCTGG
The DNA here is from genome assembly GCF_033115175.1 of Lepus europaeus. Lineage (NCBI taxonomy): Eukaryota > Metazoa > Chordata > Mammalia > Lagomorpha > Leporidae > Lepus > Lepus europaeus. Next base: position 117,755,977 of record NC_084836.1, on the reverse strand, counting down.
AATCAGCGCGGAGTGAGGAAGTGAGCCCAGGCACTCCAACTTCTGAAATCTTACTTATTTATTTATTTGAAAGGCAGAGAGAGAGAGAGAGAGAGAGAGAGAGAGAGAGAGAGAGAGAGAGAAAGAGAGAACTTCCTATCAATTGGTTCACTCTAAATGTCCACCATGGCTTGGGTTGGGGGCTGAAGACAGGATCCAGGAATTCAACCCAAGTCTCCCACACGGATGGCTGGGACGCAACCACTCGAGCCACCACCTGCTACCCCCCAGGGCACGCGTGAGCGGACGCTGGAGTGAGAGCAGAGCTGAGACTCGAACACAAGCGTTCCAAGCAGCATCTTGACTGGTCCTAATTGCTAGGCCAAAAGCCCGCACTGCGGACACTTCCACAGTGTGCTGATCCTAGATTCAATATGTGCTTCTTGTGGTTCTACATAGTAAAGGACCCTCCTTACTATCCTAACAGAAATGTTCAACTCACTTACCAGAGTTACGAGATTAAACAAAATTTCAGACATTTCATTGCACGAGTTTGGGGGGAGGGGCCACATGTATGCAGGCAAAGACAGTGGCAAGAAAAAAATGGCAAAGGCTTCCAGGAAAGGCGCCCATTGGCAAGTAACCGGTGATGGATGTGCGGGACGCAGCCCCCTTGCAAAATGGTGGCTTGGCAAATGACTGTGTCTCAGGGTGGTGGCGACACACCCAGGGCTCTCTACAGAATGGAGCCCGCGCTACCAGCAAAGCAAACCCTTCCAGCCCACAAACTGAAGTTGCAGCGGACGCCGGATGAGAAATTACTGCAAATTGGCTTTTACTTCAAAAACGGCTTAATAACAATGCGCACGAGGCACTTCATTTCATCGCGAACCTCAGCCGGCCTGAAAACAGATATCCAAACAGGGGACTACACATTTGACAATGGCGTTCGGGCAAGTTTGCTAACGATTTTTGAGCAACCTCCAACAGAGGCCTAAATGCTGAGACTATCCATAAACAACTCTATACTGCCCAATTAGGGAGACAGAGACATAGCGTCCTGTCAGGAGGATTTGCATGGTTAAGAGTCTGGGATCAGAGAGCAATGAGGGATGGCTCCAAGAGACGGGGGTCGGCAGACGGATGACTGTCATTACGATATTACCGGGATGCACACCTCCCCAATTACTGGCAGGGTTCATTAATTACGGCCGCCCTTCCCTAATAGAATCCGTGCTCTGGCTTATCAGCGCCTTCCCTCTGTCTACCTAAACTCCCACTCAGCAGTCGATCACCTATGAAAAATTAGACAGTGCGGCTGCGAGTGGCCTATTTAAAGGAAAGAGAAAATGAGCGTGAGAAGAGGAGGGGAGGGTGCGGGAAGAGAGAAGCCGAGGGGCCGAGGCAGCCTCCTGGCCACAGCGGGCGGCTTTCCCGTCTCTTCCCGGAACAGCCTTGGAAGACCAGTGGCAGCGGCAGAGGTGCCCCCGGGGCGAGTGTGAGTCGGTTACACACACGCACGTGCATGCACACTCAGACATCCCCTGCCGGGAACTTCCGGTGACCTTTTATCCCCTATAGAATGAAATCTCAGTTCCTGCCCAAGCCTCCAGGCTCATCTCCTCCTCCTCCTCCTCCTCACCTGGTAGGTGGAGCCTTTCCTAAGCCCTCCTTCTGCTCCTCTTCCACCTTCAGTTCACAGCTACCTCAGTGCCTTCCTACTTGCTGATCTCGGGTGTGCCGAACTCGGCTTGCAACTTGTTTTGGTATAGCTCCAATCTAAGGAAGTGTTTGTACTTTAAAGGGCTGCTCTGTCTATTTCTGTCTGTCTGTCTATCATCTATCTACCTAGAAGTTCTATCTATCTATCTATCTATCTATCTATCTATCTATCTATCTATCAGTCATCTATCTCTATCTACTTAGAAGTTCTGTTGCTGTCTGGGCTAGCACAATGTTCTCCCAGATCTTCTCAGGCCTGGCTTCTTCCAGTCACCCAGGTCTCCTCTCCTATGCCACCTCCACAGAGTTTTTCCCTGACCCCTCTGCCACCTTCCATACCCTGTCACTTCATTTTTGTCACAGCACTCCCCAGTGGATGCTCATTTACCCAATGCATTTGTTACTTTATCACAGTGGTTTGTAACCCTGGCTGCACCTTGCACTCACCCGGAGAGCTCTTAAAAACAGCCAATGCCCAGGCCTGGCCCACAGCGAGTTTGATTTAATTCGCTGGGGGCAGGGACCCAGGCATGGATCCCCCTCGTGGCTGTATTGCACAGCCAAGCTCCAGAACTTCTGGATGTTGTCCGTCTGTCTGTCCCCACTGGCACGCTGGCTCCATGTGATCAGGAGCAGTGTCTGTCTCCACCCCTGCTGCTGCCCTGGATCCCAGAACAGTGCCTGCACTGGTGAAAGTGCTCCGCTGATGTTTGATGAATGAGTGGAGGCATATTTATCACGTATACGTACAAAGAACTAAAGACGACCGTACTGTGACAATGACGTGAGGCTTCCCAAGCTGGTTACGCATCCTCAGTGGGTGACAATTCCAGGAACCCCCGCGGCTGCAGGGGACGCAGCCCCCATGAGGGAGGGACGGCAAGGCTCCCGGGCTGTCCTGTGTTGCTCTCAGCAGCGTCATCAGGGAGCCGCGGCACAACGGTCCCCCTGCGTGAACATTCCGCAGCCACCAAACTCGCTGCTCCTTCTAAATTAAATGTACTGAAAAGAGCAGAGATTTCAATCCTTCATCTGTTCACAGATGAAAAACATTTCCAAATCGTCAGCGATCGCATTTTTTTTTTTATTCTAAGAACGGCCAACTGTTCCCAGTGATTTCGATTACATTTCCTACCTATTATTTCAAGTAATGGCATCCCTTAAATTTTAAATTAGCTTTGAAGAATAAAAATAATTGAATTCCTGCTGTTTTGTGTACATAGAGGGTGACAGGAGCTAATGTGATAATTTAAACTGTAAATGAGTCTTCACTTTGTGTTCATTAATTACAGCTAATTACTGAATTACAAACCTTCTTGGTGAGGCACTGTTCTGTATTCATGTAGCATGTTGAATCCCAGCTGGTGTAAAACTGTTTTATAGACGTACAAGCTGACACACCAAGCTACCACCGAAACAATTCAGTTTGAAAACAAGGGGGGTGGGAACATGTAACAGCAAATGCTTCTTGGAATTAAAAGAGCAGACGCAATGCTTCCAACTCATATCGTTGGGAATAGAGGATCTTGCACATATAATTAGAACAATTTATGCCACAGGAAAGAATACTGGCCCGTTCTCCACTCTGGGTGAAAATCTATCCTATAGCATGTAATTTGGAGTGTTCCTGCCCTTATCTCCGTGTTCCCTAGAAACTGAGCATCATAATTATTTATTAACTGATCCTGCTTTTAATAGCAAAGACATGAGGGATGCCAGCAATCCTGCCTGATTTTTATGACCAGACAGGGCTAGGAAGAAAAGATTCAAACAGGCGGGTCAAGGACTAAGTCATGGACATTTTTTCTCTTATTAGGTTAGAAAGTACATTTTAAAAAAAGATATAGTGAGCTAGGCACTTTGGATTATTAAATATTCGTATTTTCTCCATTACCTCTGACTCCAGGGGGAAGGTGCTGGGAAGAGTTATCTGGGGGAATACTCAGATTGTTGTATGATCTCAAAGTTCGATAGTATGGGCTGGGCATTGCTAGTCTGAAAATCCGAAATCTGAAACAGTCCAAAATCTGGAACTTTTTTGAGTCCTGACATGAGGCCACAGTGAAAAATTCAACACCACGAGAATCTGTCTCATTACAAAATCATTTTAAAATAGCGCATGGAAGTACACTCAGGTTACCCGTACGAAAGGCCTTCAAAAAATTCCTGGATGTGAGTATTATGAAAAAAAATCTAAGCATGGATTTCAAATTTTGCAAAATAAACTTATCTTTTAATTTGATTTTCCATCAACTTTTTGAAATATCCTCATGTAAGGTGGCTACGAAACGTGTTTTTATACTTTGGGTTCCCTCCCCAACATATCTCATAACATAGATGCAAGCATTCTAAAATCTGAAAAAAAACCAGCAATCTGAAACATGCTGATCCCGAACATTCCAGATAAAGGACACACACTCTTCACTGTAGGGACTTGGATGGGGCTCACCGCACCCCAACTACAAGGGCGGCACAGCACTGCAGTCCGTGGGGTCAGTGTGCTCCATTCTCTTGGGCATGGCGGTTGGCCCAGGGATGAGCACAGGTCCCGAGTCAGTCCAGTGAAAAAATTTTTCTCTGGAAGTCATTTCATTGGGGTAGCTCCACCTGCGGCTGCTGGAGGATGCTGAGCTGCCCCACGAAATGTACCTTGCCCTGGACGAAGGAAGATCTGAGGCTGAGAAGGGGCTATTTCCACTGACACCATTGAAGTCCTGGTCCAGCTTTGCCTGAGCTGCTGCACCTTCAAACCCCACAGGAGCTGACAAAACGCCTCGGTGCTTACTCTGGCTTGAGTGGATTCTATCAAGTGCAGTCCATCGTCCCAACACACGCATGACTGCTCACCAAAGCACGGATTGACACACCGCACCAACCGTGTAGAGCGTGTTCTGGAGGTGCCTGGGGAGGGGAGGGCCTGTTCTAGCTTGGGAGAAGGAAAGAGGCCACTGGAGCCTCTCTAGTGGAGGTGGTGTTTGAACGGGCCTTGGAAACACAGGAGGAATTCATACAGGGGAGGTGAGAAAGAGAACAGGGAAAGCAGAATGCCCAGAGAAGTCTCAGCTTCTCCCAGGAACACACAGCATTGCTGGGACCAAGAATACATGAAGACGAGGAGGGGGAACCCCAGTGAAGTCGACCGTGGGGCCAAGTCCTTAACATCTTCGCCCTCTGGCCTCAGCAGTCCTGTGAGGTCAAGTGTATTGTCATGCCCCTTTCCATGTGAGAAAGCTGAGGCGCAGAGAGGTAAAGTGACTCATCCAAAGTCACACAGCCAGTGGGAGACGTGGGCCTTGGGCTTAGATAAACCTGAATCCCAAAGGAATGTTGTTTGCTACCGTGCTGTGGCACTTTATTCTGACTTTTCACATGGATGAGTTTTTACTTCTTCTTTTTTTTTTTTTTTTTGATAGGCAGAGTGGACAGTGAGAGAGAGAGACAGAGAAAAAGGTCTTCCTTTTTGCCATTGGTTCACCCTCCAATGGCCACCACGGCCAGCGCACTGCGGCCAGCGCATCGCGCTGATCCGAAGCCAGGAGCCAGGTGCTTCTCCTGGTCTCCCATGCGGGTGCAGGGCCCAAGCACTTGGGCCATCCTCCACTGCCTTCCCGGGCCATAGCAGAGAGCTGGACTGGAAGAGGAGCAACAGGGACAGAATCCGGCGCTCCGACCGGGACTAGAACCCGGTGTGCCAGCACCGCAGGCGGAGGATTAGCCTATTGAGCTGCGGCGCCAGCTGAGTTTTTGCTTTTGTTTTAAGTTCTTCCTGCATTGTGTGTTCATTTCACTGGAAACAAGGGACCAGATAAGGGAAGGACCATCGGGGCCACATCCAGACACCCTGCGCCGGTCCTGGTCCTCACGAGGTCTTTATTGCTTTCCCACAAGGCTCCCTCCTGGTCTTACTTGTCTTACTGGCCGCTGTGTCCTGCACAGGAATCCTGCACAGGCCTGGTGCACAGCAGGTTCTCAGAGAATGTCGGTTGAACTGAGCTGCACTGAAATAAAGCTCCTCCCCTCCTGGGTTTTCTCAGAGCCAGTGTGGTCTCCATACCAGCAGGGGGTTCTGCAATTTCCACATTTCTGATTCAGAAAGCTTCCTGTCTTCTGTGGCCAGAGAATATCACATATCCCTGCCTTTTTGGGGTTTTGTCCACGTCCCTCTTCTGCCTTGCTAACCTAAGGTCCTGGTCTTGTTTTCTGTAGCAATGTGCTCAGCTGAACACTTGACAGCGCCTGCAGCTAGAGATGCTAACACATCCATGCATACGTACGTAAGCGCACAGTTCTGGCGGAGGGGATGTAAGTGGGATCCCACTGGCTTCTGGGAAAGAGAGGCTAAAGGCAGCCAGCACTGTTATCTCACTTGATAGGAAACAAAATTATGAAAGTCTAGCTGAGGAGTCGGCGCTGTGGCGTAGTGGGTAAAGCCGCTGCCTACAGTGCTAGCATCCCATATGGGCGCCGATTCGAGTCCCAGATGCTCCATTTCTAATCCAGCTCTTTGCTATGGTCTGGGAAAGCAGTGGAAGCTGACCCAAGTGCTTGGGCCCTTGTACCCACCTGGGAGACCCGGAAGAAGCTCCTGGCTTCGGATCGGTGCAGCTCCGGCCATTGCAGCCAATTGGGGAGAGAACCAGCAGATGGAAGACCTCTCTCTCTCTCTCTCTCTCTCTCTCACTCTCTCTCTCTCTCTCTTTCTCTGCCTCTCATCCTCTCTGTGTGTAACTCTGACTTTCAAATAAATAAATAAATCTTAAAAAAAGAAAGTCTAGCTGAAAAAAAAATCAGAATCTCTCAGTTTGGAATGAATAATATGCAAGAAATGTCAGCTATAGGCTTGCTCTATTTATAAAAACAGCCCACAAAGCATGGAAACAAGAGCTAATATTAATAACTGACAAGAATTAGATGTTTTCTCTGGGTCAGATGCAGCATGTTACTTAGCTTGTAATAGGCTCTAAGAAAATAATTTAAAAGTGGCTAGGAAAGCATACGTGATAACTTACATACCCCATCCACAGCACCACCAGATTTAGCTTTATCGTCCTGTCCACCACAGATTTGGTTCACTTATTTCCTTCTACCTTCCTGAAAATGGAAATGGTAATAATGATCCCTACCTCACAGTGTTGCTGAAGATATTGAATGAATCGATGCATGTAAAGAATGTGGATTAGTACCTGTGGAATGGCAGGTGTGTGATGCATGTCAGTTAGCACCTGTGGAGCCACATGTACGTGATACATGTCAGTTAGTACCTGTGGAGTAGCAGATGTGTGATACATGTCAGTTAGTACCTGTGGAGTAGCAGGTGCATGATACATGTCAAGCGTTACTCTTGTTACTATGTGCCAGGTGTTGTGCTAAGGGCCTTTCTTGTATTTTCTTGGTGGGAGTCACACAGGAACAAACATCTGGGTGGTCTTGGTCAAGTCCATTTCATGTGCTGGATTTTAGGGTTTCACATATGTAAAACGTGGCTTTAAGACCAAATCAGCTGTAGCCATTTGGGGAGACCTCTCTCTCTCTCTCTCTGTCTACCTCTCTCTGTAACCCTGTCTTTCAGATAAATAAAGTAAATCTTAAAAAAAGGGTCATTCAGATCCTCTCTAAATCTTGCCATGTGCCTTCACGGTCAAGGGTGCCGAGCACTGGCAATTTCCTAAGAGAATTTCCTAAGGTCCCTCCCTCCTGGGAAACTCAGTGAAATCAAATTGGAGGCCGCAGGTTATTGTTCTCCTCACTTAGGGTGAATGGAGGAATTTACTCACAAACATCACCTTTAGGAAGAAAATGATCCTCGGGTCCAAATGGCCGTGGTGTGGCTGTTTCCCTGCAGGACAGAGATCATGAACCCAAAGCACTTTGAGATGCAACCTCCTACCAGCAGCACGGTGAGCCCTACAGCGTCGTCATGGAGAGCACCTGTCAACAGAGGGATGCTCACATTTCCTGGTAGAAACTGTCACCATTTTCCCTGCCCTGGCCCCATGATACCTGCGTTATTCACAAACAGTGCCATGGATAGAATTACAATTTCCATTCTGTCTTTTCCATTCACAAAGTTGTAGTGGAACGCCAGTGAGTTCACCGACCACTCTCCGTTCTCAATGATGATTGGGAATAAAATGTTTGAAAATGATCGCAATGGATCTGGGGAGTCTCAAGACCACAGTTGAAAAACCATTGCTTCCTAAACAGGAGGTCCTTACGCTGGAGCCACTCACAGACCAAGGGAAGAGAGGAGAGAGGGAGACTGAGCGCCGGGGAGGTGGGCACGGGACTTGGAGCTGGAGCCACGTTCTTTCCACAGAGCTAGAACCGTAACACCGGATGCCTTTCCAGGTGCTGCAAGTGCACAGTGTGGACTCTGTCCTCAGTGCACAGCTGGGAAAGAAGCCACGCTTCCCATTTACCGAGGAGAGGGCTGAAGCTGTGGGGAGACTGCCAAGCAAGCTCTGCTGCCCCCTTTCCTCCATCCCCAACTTGCTGGCTTTCCACGAGGGCCGGCCTCACAGACGCTCCTCCTCCCTGTCCCCCCTCCCCACCCCCACCCGGCCTTGCTCCCAAGCCTGGAATTGGTGCTGGGGAATGATCCGGTTTGAGTCACTTAAAAGCAGAGCCGTTCTTTGGTGCGGCTCACACAGGTCTTTCCCAGCAGGGTTCGTATCCTCTGATGCTGCTGGGTAACCACAGGACTTGGGGAAGGTGGCCTCATCTCAAGCCCATAGACCTTCTCAGGGGTTCTGCCACGCTCATCTGTCCGCTCCTTGTGGAAGTCCCTAGGAGTAGCGATTTTGCCTCATTGCACACAGTGTCAGGTCAGGTGCCTAGGCCCCCCTTCCCTCTTATACTTAGACTCCTTGGGAGTCACTGGAGCAGACCATGGGCAGGCGACAGAAAGCTGGGGAGACTGTATCACCGTCCAGCGTCCCTGGGAAGGGACCCTCCGCTGCTGCAGGTGACGGAGCTATTCAGTGCAGATGCCCCAAATAAATGACCTTCCCTCAACCCCCTCCTGCTAGTCTCTCTCGTGGGCTCGAGAGCTTCGTGTCCCCTCCGCCGCTGGCTGGTTGCTTTCTCTGACGTTGGAGAGAGGGAAAGCTAGGTGGGATCCTTCTCTCTCCACACCTGCTCGCACAACTGATCGAGGAACTCGCAGGCTTTCCATGGCAGCCTCTGGGGTATAAGCAGACAGAGGCGGGCGGTGGGGGCGGGGATCTGGCATGCAACGCCAGAGCTTAGGGGGAAGCCGAAATCACACCTCGCGTCTCTCCACAAAGGTTTGATTCCTTTCATGAGCGTGATCCGCCAATCCGTAATCAAGGGTTAATTTCACAGCTCACTGCCTCATCTAGCGTAATATCCATTCAGACTAATTAAATCTGTCTAATAATGTGAGTGTCTTTGTCTTTGTTCTTCCTCTTCTTTGTGCTACACCCTTCACATCTCATCTCCAGAACCACACGCCATCACACTCCACTTGACAAGCAAAATTCATCCCTAAAATTAAAACATTCCTGACCTATGTGCAATGACAAGGCAGAGGAGCTTCACGGCGCTCCGGCCCATGAAGAGAGCTGACACATTTGTTTTTAATTTCAAAAGAGTAGAAAGTGAAGATCTGACCCCGTCAATCAAGCCCCATGACAAGTTTAATCATTGGTGCCCCACAAAAATCACGGCTAAATAGGAATGCAAATACTGTATCACACGGCTCTTATAAATGCTAATCAAGGAGAAGTAATCAACTGACAATTTTACTGATCTCTTTTCTGAAGAAGTCACTCAATGCTCTGTCTCTGGCCACAAAGAGAAGAGAAAAAGACAAAAGGGATGGCTGAGGTCCCCCCCCCATCCACGCCCCCCACCTTCCTTTTATTTTTCCATCCAGGACATTTCCTTCTAAAGAGAGAGTTCGCTCTTTTGATCCATCGTTGAACTTTAAAGCAAAGAACTTACGCAGTTATATGTCAAGTATACTTTATTATCAGGACACAGTCCAGGCAGAAAACACACGGAAACTTCTGCTGAAATAAAAATCATCATTTGTCTTTGTCGTTCATCTGTTCTCAAATTCCCTTAAACCTTGAAAAAGTGACTGACCTTCTCCAGAGAGAGGGAGGGAGAAGAAAGTTCTCCCAGGAGTCCAGAGCCTGCAAATGGTGATCGTGGCCTCGTGAAAGAGAGGGAGAAACATCCACGCGGGGTTGATGAAGAATTGACACCCACCAGGAAATCCTGAGTCAAGGGCTCTGCCCTCAGCCTCGGTGTTGGCTCTGCTGAGGGAGGGGACACGGAAGTTGGAGGCAGATCTTTCATAATTGATTTCACGTGGGACCTGGGCGCTTGGCGTTTGCGAAGTTTAGAACCTGAGGCTTTTGTCCTCTTCTTCTCTATGAAGGTAAAAACGTTTGTGGAAAACTGAATTAAGAGACAAATTTATTTTGGTGCCCCAAATTTGGAAATCTTACATCTAAAGGGTTTTCAAACAAACACTTCATGAAAAATGTCAACAGCTATGCATAGATTAAAAATTTTGTGCACCAAATAAATTTATCTTTGAATTCCATTTTTCTACAAACTTTTTGAAATACTTTCACATTTTTTATCTGTTCTTTTTTTAAAAAGATTTATTTATTTATTTGAAAGTCAGAGTTACACAGAGAGAGAAGGAGAGGCAGAGAGAGAGAGAGAGAGAGAGGTCTTTCATCTGCAGGTTCATTCCCCAATTGGCTACAACAGCCAGAGCTGCGCTGACCCGAAGCCAGGAGCCAGGAGCTTCTTCCGGGTCTCCCATGCAGGTGCAGGGCCCAAGGCCCTGGGTCATCTTCTACTGCTTTCCCAGGCCACAGCAGAGAGCTGGATGGGAAGTGGAGCAGCCGGGACTCGAACTGGTGCTTCCATTTGGGAGGCTGCAGTCAGTGTTGGTCCCTTACATTTTCTTTTCTAAAATGATCCGGTTCTCTGATCACTTCCTGTTGCAAACAGGAAAACACCATCATTTCATGTGGTGTTAGCAGGAGAAGAACCAAGCCATCACTGAGTGACTTCACGTGTGTCCTTCAGTGTTCATCAACAGCCATGGAAACAGAATATTCCAAAAGTCCAGGTGCTGGGGGATGGATTCCAGAAGTGCTGACCAAACCGAGCACTGAAGATCCAGGTGATTTTTATCTTAAGGACAGAAAAGTGGGAATTTTTGGATGTTTTTAGAGGGGGTAGAGTTTCCCTATTTTATATTTTCTGTGTGAGGGATGGATGAGACAAACACAACCTGCCATCTGTTTTTGTACGGAGCTAAGAATGTTTTGTTTGAGGGAACTTCAAAAAGTTTATGGAGGCCGGCGCCGCGGCTCACTAGGCTAATCTTCCACCTTGCGGTGCCGGCACACCGGGTTCTAGTCCTGGTCAGGGCACCGATCCTGTCCCGGTTGCCCCTCTTCCAGGCCAGCTCTCTGCTGTGGCCAGGGAGTGCAGTGGAGGATGGCCCAAGTGCTTGGGCCCTGCACCCCATGGGAGACCAGGAGAAGCAGCTGGCTCCTGCCATCAGATCAGTGCAGTGCGCTGGCTGCGGCGGCCATTGGAGGGTGAACCAACGGCAAAAGGAAGACCTTTCTCTCTGTCTCTCTCTCTCACTGTCCACTCTGTCTGTCAAAAAAAAAAAAAAAAAAGTTTATGGAAAATGGAATTAAGTGATACACTTCTTTGGGCACAGAAAATTTTTGAAATCCATGGATAGGAGGGGTCTTTGGTAAGTTCATGGAAAATATGTATTATGAAAAAGTTATGTGCAGTTTTCAAAAATATTTGCACCAAAATAAAAGTATCTTTTAACTCCATTTTTCACCAACTTTTTGAAGTACATTTTTAAATGGCTAAAGAAGATGGAAATTATAGTTTGTGATGTAAAAGTTGTGTAAAATTTCAAACCTCAGCGTCCACGAATAAAGTTTTAATGGACCGTGACCACGCCTCTGCTGTACAGATCATCTGTGGTAGCCGAACAGGTGGAGCCGAGCGTGGGTGACCTGCGAGATGTGACGTATTTCCTATCTTGCCCTCCACAGAGGAAATGTGCTGACCCCTGTTTTACACCCTCATGGAAAGTTCGTCGCTACGTGGTTGTGCCTCGACTTCCCCAGCCAGGGAAATTCCTTAATAAATGAACACCAGGAAGACGCCTTGTGTTTTTCCCATGTAAAGCTTTAGATCGCTAGAGAAGACGGGGCGTCCTTCCAGGGGAGGGGGCATCTCACCGGCCTCCAGACCCTGGACCTTCTGCCGCCCGGTGTCTCAGGACCAGCAGTTTCTTTAACAAGGGGAGAGAGACTTGCAGGGCTCCTGGGAGGTCAGCCATGGTGTCAGTTCTGCCGAAGACTCCTTTCCTCGCTGCATCATTTCTAATCAACATCAAATTCACTCTGGAACAATAATGGGGCCCCCCCCGCCCCCAGCCAGAACATGGACAATAACAGAAAAGGGAGCCCTGCACTGTGTTTCTTTCCCGGTGTATAGTTCCTGGAACCTGCCGTGCCTGGAGGTGATGATGCCAACACTGGGGAGTAAAGGGGTGGATCAATTTGTTGTCTCAATAATACCATGGCAGAGACACACACACACAAAGTCAAATGTTTAGGAATAAATTTAACCTAAGAAGTGGAGTATCTCTACACTGAAAATTACCAAACATTGCTGAAAGAAATTATCAAGGACGCTAAACGGAAAGATATTCTGGCCGGCGCAGCGGCTCAATAGGCTAATCCTCTGCCTTGTGGCGCTGGCACACCAGGTTCTAGTCCCGGTTGGGGCGCCAGATTCTGTCCCGGTTGCCCCTCTTCCAGGCCAGCTCTCTGCTATGGCCCGGGAAGGCAGTGGAGGATGGCCCAAGTGCTTGGGCCCTGCACCCGCATGGGGGACCAGGAGAAGCACTTGGCTCCTGGCTCTCTCTCACTGTCCACTCTGCCTGTTCAAAAAAAAAAAAAAAAAAAAAAAAGAAAGGAAGAAAGAAAGATATTCTTTGCTCATGGACTGGAAGAATCATTATCAGCAAAATGGCTATATTATCCAAAGCAATCTACAGATTCAATGCAGTCCCTTTCAAAATACCAATGACATTCCTTACAGAATTGGAAAAAGTAATTTTAAAATTCAAATGGAATCACAAAAGACCCAGAACAGCCAAAGTCATCCTGAACAAGAAAAATCAAGTTGGAGGCATCACAATACCTGACTTCAAAGCATACTGCAAAGCTATGGTGATTAAAACAGCTTGGTACTGGCATAGATCAATGGAACAGAATAGAGAGCCCAGAAATTAACCCACGTACATACAACCAACTGATTTTTGTCAAAAGTGTTCAGATTACACACTGGAGTAAGGGTAATCTCTTCAACAAATGGTGCTGGCAAAACTGGAGGTATATATGTAGAAGAAAGAAATTAGATCCATACTGCTTACCATATACAAAAATTAACACAAGATGGATCAAAGACCTAAATGCAGGACATGAGACTATGATGTTGCTGGAAGAAAATGTAGGGGAAACACTCCAAGACATTAGTGCAAGGAACAACTTCTTGGAAGACCCCCAAAGCACAGGAACAAAGGAAAACTAAACAAATAAGATTATAACAAACTCAGAAGCTCTTTCACAGCAAAAGAAATGATCAACAGAGTGGAGAGACATCCAACAGAATGGGAAAAAAGATTTGCAAACCACCATCCGACAAAGGGTTAATATCCCAAATATATCGGCAACTTAAAAAACTCAACAACCAAAAAACCCCGATTGATCCAGTTGAGAAATAGGCAAAGGACTTCAATAGATAGTTCTCAAAACAAGGAACACAAATGCCCAACAATTATATGAAAAAATGCTCAACATCACAGGCCATCAGGGAAATGTGAATCAAAACCACAATGAGATATCATCTCATCTGTCCGAAATCCAAAACACAGAGGTGACAAATGCTGGCGAGGATGTGGGGAAGGGGGGCACTCGCACTGTTGGTGGGAATGTGGGTTAGTACGGCACCGTGGAAAACGGTGTGGGGATTTCTTCAAAAGCTAGAAATAGATTTGCCAAATGATCCAGCAATCCCACTACTGGGTAAATACCCCAAAGACTTGAACACAGCATATCAAAGAGATACCTGCACCACCATATTGACAGCAGCACTGTTCACCATAGCCAAAGTTGGAATCAGCCAAGACGCCCATCATCAGATGAACGGATAAAGAAAATGGACTATTTTTCAGCTATTAAAAAAGAATGAAATTCTACTACTTTCAGCAAAATGTATACAACAGAGGACATCATGTTGAATGAATTGGTCCCAGAAAGGCAAATACCACATATTTTCCATTATATGTGGGAGCTAAACTTAAAAAAAAGAAATGTTGTGTGTCTCAGTATTGCTGCAAATATGGTTTTGTAAAACTTTGCTTTACACATTTGTCAAACCAGTGGTTAAGATGTTATACTACTACAGTTTTAATGATCTATGATTGCTTTAAAATTTACTATATATGAGTGAAATGGTCATTTTTCTTTTTTTAAAAATTTTTTTAATTTTTATTTTTTTGACAGGCAGAGTGGACAGTGAGAGAGAGAGACAGAGAGAAAGGTCTTCCTTTTTTGCCGTTGGTTCACCCTCCAATGGCCGCTGTGGTAGCGCGCTGCGGCCGGCGCACCGCGCTGATCCAATGGCAGGAGCCAGGTGCTTCTCCTGGTTTCCCATGGGGTGCAGGGCCCAAGCACTTGGGCCATCCTCCACTGCACTCCCTGGCCACAGCAGAGAGCTGGCCTGGAAGACGGGCAACAGGGACAGGATCGGTGCCCCGACCGGGACTAGAACCCGGTGTGCCGGCGCCGCAAGGCGGAGGATTAGCCTAGTGAGCCGCGGCGCCAGCCTGAAATGGTCATTTTTCCATTAAATTATTGTTTATAGTCATTGTCTATATTCCCACTAAACTAGGGTCTTTTTCTTTTTACTTGTTAATCTTCCTATTTGGTGGAGTACTAAGCCTTTTTACTGTAATATAAATTTAAAATATGTCATCTCAAAAACCAAAACAGGACAGAAAGAAAGGGAGAAGGGAGGAGGGTGAGAGGAAGAGAGGGGAGGGTGGAGGGAGTACCATTATGCTCTTAGAATTGTATCTACAGACCACATCAAATATTTTAAATGCTAACTAAAAATTGATGTGAGAAATTAAAAAGAAAAAATACCATGGCAGAATGTCATGAGATAATATTTCTTCCCTCTAGATGTGCCAAAGTATTAGCATTTACATATACGTATTGTATGCATGTACACACATAAACGTGTGCATGTTTGAACAAACACACCTGCTTTTTAAACCCATGTAAACCCCGTCACCCATGTGCTCTCATGGTCTTTTTCAGAGCAGCCTGGGAGTCCCATTTCACAGCGGGGATTTTCCTTGGCTTGGGGACACGAGTTCTCAAGGAAGGGAGACCGGCCCCCAGGGGAGAAGAGAAGATGCTGGAAACAGCTGGCAGCATCTGAAGACATGTTTGATTGACAGAATTTGGGGGAGATGCTAGCGGCACCCACTGCGTGGGGACCAGGAAGCTTCTGAACCCACAGAGCCTGCAGCTGTGCCACAGCACAGCCGCCTCAGCCTAGGGTTACCAGTGCTGCTCAGGGTTAGAGACCCTCAGGGAAGCAAAATGGCGCAGGTCAATCAACTCGAGGGTCAGATGAACCTGGTTTAAAATAAGGCTTCCCAGTCTTAGCACTGATGACTTTTGGGTTGGATAGACCTTTGGGTGGGTGGCTGCTGTCCTGTGCACTGTAGGGGGGTTAGCATTGTCCCTGGACTCCACCTGCTGGATCCTGGCTGTGCCACTGTCCCCATGCTCCAGGTGTGGCATTCGTCAATGTCTCCAGCAGTGCAAACATCACTGGCTAACACTCTGCGTTAGTCTCTTGCTGGCTTGGTCATTTGGGGTTGGTTCTTGACTATCTTGAGGCATCAGCTGCCTTTCAGGTCCTGGTGAGGGTCACCAATGCCCCTTTCAGGATCGCGTGTGGATGAAGTGAGGATTGAGGGGATGAACGCAAGTTCTCAGAACACCTTCCAGAACATACCGATAGCGGCAAAGTCTGGAGGCCACTGAAGGAAAGAAAGGGCAAGGAGTTTACTGAGGCCCTACTGCAGCCAGGCGGGCACTCGCCCAGGCTAGAGAGGGCGATCGCCGCCTTCAGCAATGAGGACCTGAGGCCTGAACTATCTGTGATCCACACAGCGCACCTGGGCTCGAAGTGCCAGGGCTGAGATTTAAGTATACCGAGGTCCAAAATGCATTTTAAAACATTTATGCACAATCTGTAAGGCAGAGTGCCAAGGAGAGAGAGAGAGAGAGAGAGAGCGAGCGAGCAAGAGTGAGAGAGAGCGAGTGAGAGAGAGAGCGAGCGCAAGCGAGTGCCACAGACAGCCCTAAATGCTTTCACTAACTGAGGCTGGGCCAGGCAGAATCCAGGAGCCTGGAACTCTATCTGGATCTCCCACGTGGGTGCAGGGGCCCAAGCACTTGGAACATCTTCCACTGCCTTCCCAGGGTGAGCATTAGCAAGAAGTTGGGCAGGATGTGGAGCAGCCGAGACTTGAACCCGGCACTCAGATCTGGGATGCCGGTGTCCCAAGCAACGACTTAGTCACCGTGCTACAATACCCCCCCCCCCCCCCCCGTATGTCCTTTTTCTTCACAAGGACGAGCTGGTTTTCCTCCTGGCTATGTGCCTTTCTGCACGACCTTGAGTAAACCACGTTCTTAGATCTGTTTCTCATCTGTAAAATGGGACTAGGAACGTGCTAATGCGCTTCCTAGCAGCTGGCTCCAAAGGACGACTCAAACGCCCACTGTCCCAGTGAGTGGAGTGCTACTGTTGCATTCTGTTCTCTCAACCCTGGGTCATGGTGCACCTGCAACCCTGAATGTAAACAGAGGAGCCCTAAATTTTTTTTTAAAATAAACACAAATGTATTCAGGGGTGATTAAAATAAGCATATTTTACTGGTGATTAAATAAGGTTTTGTTCTCTCCCTCCTGCCAGCGTTGCTCCCCATCCTTTGGACTCCAGATTGCTGTGTCATTTTGCAGCCTTTGAAAGCGTGTCCTGTGCAGGTGGCGAGAGTGGCTATGTGCGTTGGTGTTGTTCGATTTATTCCAACTCAGAGACTGCTTAAGGTTGGGGTGCTGGTGTGGGTGTGCTGGAAGTTGGATCTTCAGGGGGTGCCTCTGAGAGTTTCGGGTCCCTTCCTCTGGAGAAGGTGTTGAGAAGGTAAAAACTGCTAAAGTTTTCCCTTCTGTCTTATCCCCCAGCAATCGTCATTTCTTCTTTTAAAGCCACACGGGCGCGGCGAGAATGAGTTCGCGTTCTCGTAGTGCTGGTGAGAAGGAGGGCTGAGCTGTCGCAGGAGGTGAGCGCACGGCCCTGGAATAGCTGTGTTGTTGTTTAACTTCGTTTCCTCCGTCTGTCCACTGAGAACCGTGGCTGCCTGAATCTGGGGGGCGCATCGCCTTCACACGCCTGTGTCTTCCCCGGCCGGCACCCGGGCTTTTACCGCAGAGACCGTGGGTCGGATTCACTGCCCCATCGCAGTCCAGGCGAGCTCAGCGCCTGACAGTGAGGAGGGGCTCAGTGTGTGTGTGTGTGGGGGGACAAAGTCACAACGCTGAACACCATTGTAGAGAAAGCTCCCCGAGTTTACACCAGAATTTCCCACCGTGGTTCCCATGGGAACGTAGCTCTGTGGGCAGCCAGCAGGTGTTCTGGGACGAAATGGCCCTGAAGTCAAAAGCGTGTTTTTGGGCAAAACTGGGGCGAACAAGACGCTACTGTAGGATTCTCAGAATCTTCCTTTGTCTCATGCTAAAGGGTCAAACAGACTCCCAAGGCAAGATGCAGAGCCTGCAGGACGTACGAAATGCTTTGGATGCCATATGCCCCTGCTTGTGGGATTGGTGTTCTGAGGAACGCAAATTGTGAAACTTCCCCCTAAGAGGCCCGCTGACCTCTGGGACATGGACAGCTTTGCCATTTTCCTCAGCCTGGAGGTTCTTTTGCAGATACCTGCACAACTCGTTCTCTCCTTTCCATCCCTCTGAGAGCCTTCCCCGAGCGCCCCACATCAAACCGAGCCTCCCCTCTGGCCACCTCCTCCCTGCTCTCAGACGCCTGATCTCTGAGCCCTGAACAGACAATATCTTTTACTTCCTGGACTTTCTCCCCATCCAGCGAGTGGGCTCCAGGACTGCAGGATCTCCGTCTGTCTCTTGCACTCCCATGGAGAATGGTGCCTGGAACTGGGCAGACATGTCATAAATGTTAATTGAAGAGTGGATGAAGGGGCCAGCACTGTGTCGTAGCAGATAAAGCCACTGCCTGCAGTGCTGGCATCCCACGTGGGCGCTGGTTTGAGTCCCAGCTGCTCCATTTCCAATCCAGCTCTCTATTACGGCCTGGAAAAGCAGTAGAGGATGGCCCAAGTCCTTGGGCCCCTGCACGCATGGCGGAGACCTGGAAGGAGCTCCCAGCTCCTGGCTTCAGATCAGCGCAGCTCTGGCCATTGTGGCCAGTTGGGGAGTGAACCAGTGGACGGGAGACATCTCTCTCTCTTTCTCTCTGCCTCTCCTTCTCTCTGTATAACTCCGACTTTCAAATAAAAAATTAAAAAAAAAAAGTGTTTGAATCCATTTATGAATTTCTGCTCTATGCAGGATAGGAGCAGAGAGGCCACGGGAACGGACGATCACTGTGTGATCTCATCA
Organism: Lepus europaeus; assembly: GCF_033115175.1. Lineage (NCBI taxonomy): Eukaryota > Metazoa > Chordata > Mammalia > Lagomorpha > Leporidae > Lepus > Lepus europaeus. Next base: position 117,737,468 of record NC_084836.1, on the reverse strand, counting down.
TTAGCCTGACGGCTCAGAGGGACACGTGAGGAGCCGGGCACCTCGGTGTCGCCCAGGCCAGGGGCAGTGTGCGTGCCACAGGCAACGAGGGTCACACAGCCCAGTGACACGCCACTCAGCCCAACAAGGCAGCGGCAGGTCCCTCACACTGCCTGCTGCTTTGCGAGCGAGGGAGGATTGTGCCGATTATTGCACTTGGCTTCTCCCTCCGATGATAACCACGAGCCTGTGATTACTATTTTTTCTGGACTTCCTACCGCAGAGGGAGCTTGAGGTTAAGAACCTGGGATCGGGGTGGGCATGCAGCATAGCAGTGGAGACCCTGCTTGGGATTCCAGCATCCTAGCGGATTGTGCAGATTCCAGTTCCAGCTCTTCACTTCCTATCCAGCTTCCCCTGATGCACACCTGGGAGGCAGCAGGTGATGGCTCAAGAACCTGAGTCCCTGCCACCCACGATGGAGACCCAGACTGACTGAGTCTCAGGCTCCTGAGTTTGGCCTGGCCCAGTCCTGGCTGTTATAGGCTTTTAGGGAGTAACCGGGAGATAGATTTCTCTCTGATTTTTTTTTTTTTTTTTTTGACAGGCAGAGAGGACAGTGAGAGAGAGAGACAGAGAGAAAGGTCTTCCTTTCCGTTGGTTCACCCCCTCCCAAATGGCTGCTATGGCCGGCGTGTCACGCCAATCCGAAGCCAGGAGCCAGGTGCTTCCTCCTGGTCTCCCATGGGGTGCAGGGCCCAAGCACTTGGGCCATCCTCCACTGCACTCCCAGGCCACAGCAGAGAGCTGGCCTGGAAGAGGAGCAACAGGGACAGAATCTGGCGCCCCAACTGGGACTAGAACCTGGGGTGCCGGTGCCACAGGCGGAGGATTACCCAAGTGAGCCGTGCTGCCGGCCAATTTCTCTCTGATTCTGTGTCTTTCAAGTAAACTGAAAATAAATGAATAAAAATGAAAAACAAGGCCGGCGCCGTGGCTTAACAGGCTAATCCTCTGCCTTGCGGCGCCGGCACACCGGGTTCTAGTCCCGGTTGGGGTGCCGGATTCTATCCCGGTTGCCCCTCTTCCAGGCCAGCTCTCTGCTATGGCCCGGGAAGGCAGTGGAGGATGGCCCAAGTCCTTGGGCCCTGCACCCGCATGGGAGACCAGGAGAAGTACCTGGCTCCTGGCTTCGGATCAGCGAGATGCGCCGGCCGCAGCAGCCATTGGAGGGTGAACCAACTGCAAAGGAAGACCTTTCTCTCCGTCTCTCTCTCTCTCACTATCCACTCTGCCTGTCAAAAAAAAAAAAAACAAAAACAAACAAACAAAAAAAAAAAAACAAAACAACCAACCAACCAAACAAACAAAAAAAAAAACAAAGAACCCAGGTTCTGGGGTCTAACAAACTTGCATTCAGGTGTTAGCTTTCTTTATAAAGTGGGTGAACTTAGGCCCACTGGTTACACTGCTCTGCCTCTCTTTTCTCACCTGTAAAATGGGGATAGCGATAATGGATCCTGCACTGGGGGGTGTTGTGGAGGTGCAATATTGATGCAAACAGTGTAGCACAGTGTCTAACACACAGTGGAAACTCAGTGCACGGTGAATGTTATCACTGTTGCGGTTAGCACCTCACCTCTCATCTCCATAGCAACCCTCCCCAGCAGGTCCTTGCAGTTTGCAGGTGAAGAAATGAACGAAGGTCTGAAGAGTTTAAGTGGCTTCCCCAGAGTCTGGTAATTAGTAAAGGCAGCCTGGATCTGAGCTTGTGTCCCCAGGACCCTAGAGCCCACCCAGGCACTGCTCCCCCTTCTGCCCGCTGTGTGTCAGGGACAGTATGGTGAGTAGGTTGGGTCACAAGGAGAGCAAAACATCCTGGTCCACAAAGCTGCTTAAAGCCCTGAGTTAACCAAATGTTCTCTCCTGGCTCCAACAACCAGTTACAGCTCCCAATGCATCTGGCTTTTTCTCAAGCCATTCTTCCCCAGCAAGATGTGCCTCCCTGGGCAATGGCTCACCCTCTGGGAGAAAGAAAGGCGCTGATGGAGGAAGCTGGACCAGAAGGGGGTAGGCCCAGATGTGTATTCTTTGGCCTTATTGGATTTGGGCAGAAGGGCCTTGCCCACCCAAGCATCATCCTAGCCATGCGCACCCCCTTCTAGGCGCCTGCCTTGCTGTTGGTGCCTGGGGGACCAGGCTGGGGACTGGGGAGGAGCGGACCTCAGGTTCCGGCAAATCTCAAGAGCTTGGGAGTCTCGCTTTTGGCACTGCCTCCCCCACTTAGGAAATCCACATGAGGGTCTCAGGTCTCGTCGGGCTAACCTGTCCCCACTGTGGAGGCCTCTCCTCACCATCCCAGCCAAGGGGCCCCTGCCACTCTCAGGGCATCACACACTCGTCACCAACTGCCCCCACCTTGCGTGTCGGTCTTCTCACTGGCTCCTCTCATCAGAACGAAACTCTCTGAGGTCAAAGACCCGCTCGTGTCTCCTCGTTGCTGTACGCACAGACACATGTGTGCACACATCCAAAGCAGTGCCAACAGAGGAGCTGCCTGCAAGTACTGTTGCTCTGTGTGTGCCTCTCCTGGTTTTCCCTGCACAGACTGTTACAGGAGCAGGGTTAGCATGGCAACCCTGTACACGCAGGCTCTTCTGTACTTTTTAAAGAAAATTTACTTCTCATTGATGTGCAAACAAGAAAAGAGAGGGGTAAATACAGCATCAGGGACGTAGGTTAGCCATCAAGAATTCCTGCCAGCCTGGGTTTTGGAGCGAGGCTGTGTGGATCCCCACCATGTAGTCTCAGGAAGTCCGGGGAGCATCCGCAGGGACAAGTGGATACCTGGTGCTTAGTTCTTAGCTGCAAGTTCTCCCACCTAGAGCCCTGGCTCTTAGCTGAGAGGGGGTATGGCTTCCTGGGAAACATCTGTCCTAGAGGACAAGGGGGAGTGACTTCAGTCTAGTGGGAGAGGCCGGGGAGGCCGCTGGACATCCAACAAGGCAAAGGATGGCCCCGCGAGAGAATCCTCTTGCCCCAGATTCCACAGTGCCAAGGTTGAGAAAACATATTCCATGATTCTGATCCAAGGGTTGCCTTGAGTTCATCCTTGTTCAGAATTCTCCAAAGGATTGAACCAATTGAGAGATGGCGTGACTCAGGGAAAAGGAAGTTTCACAACTGGGGATGGTGCCAGCCAAAATGGAATCAACGTATCGTTTCTCTACGAGGCGTGGATGTCCTACCTGGGTGATTCCAACAACCTGTTACACCTACCGGGCGTCTGTGTTCTCCATGGAGCACAGACAATGGAGTTACTCAAGATGTCTCCAACGTTCCAACCATGATGCTGGGTCACGGGGGCCCGCAAACATTTTCTTCAAGGGCCAGATAGTAAACGTTTTGGAATTCTCAAGCCACAGGGGTCTATGTTGCACGTACTCAATGGTGTCATGCCATGTGACCTGGGTGCAGCTGTGTTCCCCGAAGCTGTATCTCCGTAAACAGGTGGAGGAGTGGTTAGTGGTTGGTCCAGGGGCCCTAGTATGCTGAGGCCACTGAGGTGAACAGGACAAAGACCCGGTTCACAGTCCAGTGGGGAGACTTACAAGGGAGAACAGTTAACTATGTCCAAAGACTCAGCCAGATGGCAGATTCTGTGGCTGTCACTACCATTTCTGGTGTCGATGGGATTGTCAAGGAAGCACGTGTTTCCATGTTTGGATCTCCAAGGCTCCACTTCCCACCATGATGCAGATGGCCACTGAGACCTGCAACTCATGTGCAAAGCACCCTCACAGCCCTTATTCTTCCCACGGAGAGCCTGAGTCCTGTCCTCACCCTGAACTGCCAACAAGGGCAGTGGACTCCGGCGACCTCCCTGCCTCCACTCTCGTCTCTGCCCACCTGCCTCTCACGTGGGCACAAAGGCAACCCTCCTCCTTGCAAATCTGCCAGTGTCAGACCCTCGCTGAAACCCTTCACTGGTGTCATGGCCATGGCAGATATGATTCATGACAGTGTCTATCTGCCCACACACACACGTGTGTGTCATTGGAAAGCCCTTATTTCAAAATGCCAATATGATATAAATATTATAAATATATAAAGATTATATATAAAAATATTGCCCTACTTCTCTTGAATTCAGACTTACTCCTATGTCTCCTAATACTGTGGGACCTGAAGGTGTGTATCCATAAACTTGCAGGTGCACACATTTACAACATGCACATGTGTGCACAGATACATGTAAGAGGAGATTTCAGAAAGCTCATGTCTGGGTGGCTGCTTGATAAAGGCTAAGACACCAGTTAAGACACCCATATACCACAACACAGTACTTGGGTTCGATCCTCAGCTCCAGCTCCTGTCTCTAGCTTCCAGCCAATGTAGACCTTGGAAGGCAGGGGTGATGGCTCAGATAGTTAGTTTGGTTCCTGCTACTCGCATGGGAGACATGGATTGAGTTCCTGGCTCCTGGCTTCAGCCCAGCCCAGCCCCAGCTGTTGTGGGCATTTGAGGAGTGAATTAGCAGACAGGAGCTCTCTCTCTCTTTCCTTCTCTTTCCCTGCCTCTCAAGTAAATTAAAAAAAAAATTATTTAACAAGTCAGGGCTGGTGTTGTGGTGTAGTGGGTTAAGCTGCCACCTGCAGTGCCAGAATTCCATATGAGCAATGGTTTGAGTCCTGGCTGCTCCACTTCTGATCAAGCTCCCTGCTAATGGTCTGGGAAGGCAGTGGAAGATGGCCCATGTGCTTGGGCCCCTGCCACGCATGTGAGAGACCCAGATGGAATTCCAGGCTCCCAGCTTTGGTCTGGCCCAGCCCTGGCTGTTGTGGCCATTTGAGGAGTAAACCAGAAGATGGAAGATCTCTCTGTAACTCTGCCTTTCACATAAATAAATAAATTTTTAAAAAGTTCATAGAAATGGAATTAAAATATAAATTTATTTTTGGTGGAAAAAAATTGAAATCTGTGCATATGAGGGATCTTCAGAAAGTTCATGGAAGATGAATATCATTAAAAAACAACTATGCATTGATTTAAAATTTTTTGCACCAAAATCATCTTATCTTTTCAAATAAGCTAATATTTTTAAAATAAATTTTTATTTATTTGTTTTCATTTTATCTGAAAGGCAGAGACACACACAGAGAGAAACAGATATACAGGCAGAGTGAGATCTTCCATCCATTGGGTCAGGCCAAAGCCAGGAACCCAGAATGCAATCCAGACCTCCCACAAGGGTGGCAGGAACCCAAGAACTCAAGCCACATTCTGCTGCCTCCCAGAGAGCGCAATAGCAGGAAGTTGGATAGGAAGCGATAGCTTGGACTTGAACCAAGCACTTCGATATGGGATCTGCACGTCCCAAGCCAAGACTTCGCCACTGTGCCAAAGTCCTGCTCCCTAAATTTAGGTTTAAATTCCATTTTCCACAGATGTTTTGAAGTGCCTTCTTGTGCATACATATGTGATGTGTGCACACACATGTAGATGGGCCCACATACACAACATGTGTAACTCATGTCTAGGCACAGTTCTGTAATACATCACGTGTTACTCTAACATACTCTCCCTTTGTTTCCTAGGTTAGGGTTAGGATAGTGCACAGGTTTGGGGAATGGTGTGGGTAGGCGTGTGGGGAGCCCAGAGGGGGTGTGGGTGTCTCACAGAGGGCCCTTGGGGGATGGGGATGTGGTGGGGAGTGGAGGAAGGGGCAGGAAGGCTGGGGGAGGCAGCGAGGGCGTGGGCCCACGGGGGACGTAGCCATACCCAGCGGCAGTGCCTGCCTCTCCCCAATCAACAGCGTTGATAATTCTGTCATCGCACGTTTAAATTGCTTCCCCCACTGGCATTTCTTAAACTGTTCGTTGGACTAAAAGGAGGAATTTTAGACAATAGCCAGCCTGGCATTTCACTGATTTTTAATGTGTTTATTGTTAATTTATCAACACAAACCTTAAGGGCCTTTGGTAATGGGGTATTTTAAGGATGAACGAACGAGACAGACAGAGAAGAGACAGGAAAGATGATTTCTTTCCTAGGTGTTGTCTTCTTAATTTGCATAAATGACAATAGGGGATATCTTGATTTGCTGCTGGGATTGATGGCTAGAAATCAGCCACCATGTGCAATAACGACCCCTGCTCACATAGGACAGGCCTGTGCTCCGCACATTACATGGTAATAGCTCCTGTTCATGTATGACAGGCCCTGTTCTTAGCATGTTACATGACAACCCCTGCCCACGTAGGACAGGCCTGTGCTCAGCACATTACATAGTAATAGCTCCTGTTCATGTATGACAGGCCCTGTTCTTAGCATGTTACATGACAACCCCTGCTCACATAGGACAGGCCTGTGCTCCGCACATTACATAGTAATAGCTCCTGTTCATGTATGACAGGCCCTGTTCTTAGCATGTTACATGACAACAATTCCTGCTCACGTAGGACAGGCCTGTCCTTGGCACATTACATGGTAATAGCTCCTGTTCATGTATGACAGGCCCTGTTCTTAGCATGTTACATGACAACCACTCCTGCTCACGTAGGACAGGCCTGTCCTTGGCATGTTACAAATATAGTCTCAGTCAAGCCTCCACAGACCCTCCAGAAGCTGCTCTGCCCATCTGAGGAAAGAATCAGGCCCAGAGAGGGGATGGAGCTCACCTCAGGCCATACAGCTGGGCACTGGTGAGATAGGCTGCCCAGCCTGGGTCCTGTCACCACAGGTGGTAACTTTGTCAACAAGATAAATCATAGAGATCCAACCCTGAAATAAACCACTGAACTGAGCCTGGCTTTTTCTTCCAAACACAAATTTCCCTGGGTAAACAAAAAATTGCATATGAGGTTGGTAAAAAAATATGCAAACACCACAAAAAATAAAAACTGCCTCTCTAACCCTGGTTATCATTGCTGATCTTTCCAGAAATATTCTCTACACAAACATAAGTACATGTAGGCATATAGCATTATTACTTTGTAAAGATGTATTGGAGCCAGCATTGTGGCATAGTGTGTAAAAGTCACCGCCTGTGATGCCTGCATCCCACATGGATGCTGGTTTGAGTCCTGGCTGTTCCACTTCTGATCCAGCTCCCTGCTAATGGCCTGGGAAAAGTAGCAGAAGATCATTCAAATGTTCGGGTCTCTGCCCGCCATGTGTGATACTCAGATGCCCAGATGAGGCTCCTGGCTTTGGCCTGGCCATTGTGGTCATCTGGGGAGTGAACCAGCTGGAAGACCTCTCTCTCTCTCTCTCTCTCTGGCTCTGCCTTTAAAAAAAAACAAAATAGGCCGGCACCGTGGCTCAATAGGCTAATCCTCCGCCTGCGGCGCCAGCACACCGGGTTCTAGTCCCAGTTGGGGCGCCGGATTCTGTCCCGGTTGCCCCTCTTCCAGTCCAGCTCTCTGTTGTGGCCCGGGAGTGCAGTGGAGGATGGCACAAGTCCTTGGGCCCTGCACCCGCATGGGAGACCAGGAGAAGCACCTGGCTACTGGCTTCAGATCAGTACTCTGTGCCAGCCACAGCGCACCGGCCGCAGCAGCCATTGGGGGGTGAACCAATGGAAAAGGAAGACCTTTCTCTCTGTCTCTCTCTCTCTCTCACTGTCCACTCTGCCTGTCAAAACAAAACAAAACAACAACAACAAAAAACCCAAAACAACAAAAAACCCAATAAATTGTTTTAAAAATCTAGTTAATTCCTACCTTAAAAAGATTGATTGATTGATTTGAAAGAGAGAGAGAGAGAGAGAGGGAGAGAGAGAGAGAGAGAGAGAGGGAGAGAGAGAGAAATATCTTCCATCCACTGGTTCACTCCCCAGAAATCTAGGCTGAAGCCAGGAGCCTAGAATTCCACTCTGGTCTCCAACATGGGTAGAAGGGACCCAAGTCCTTGGGTCATCTGCTACCTTCCCAGATGTATTAATAGGGAGATGGATCAGAAGTGGAACCATCAGGATTCAAATTGGGATGCCTTAACCCACTGCACCACAGTGCTGGTCCCTTATTTTTTTATATATATATATTATAAATATATTTATATTTAAATAATATTAATATATTATTATGTGTATATTTAAAGATTTATTTATTTATTTGAGAAGCAGTTACAGACAGAGAGAGGTAGAGACAGAGAGATCTTCCATCTGCTGGTTCACTCCCCAAATGGCTGCAGCAGCTGGAGCTGGGCTGACCCGAAGCCAGGAGCCAGGAGATTCTTCCGGGTCTCTCACGTGGGTACAGGGGCCCAAGCACTTGGGCCATTCTCCGCTGCTTCCCCAGGCACATTAGCAGGGAGCTGGATGGGAAGTGGAACAGCTGGAACTTGAATTGGCGCCTCTTTGGGATGCTGGTGATGCGGGCAGCGGCTTAACCCGATGCACCACAGTACCAGCCCCTATTATTATATTTTAAAAAGAAGTTTGAGGGTCAGCATTGTTGTTCAGCAGGTTAAGCTGGTGCCTGAGACATGGGCATCCCATACTGGGGCATCAGTTCAAGTCCTGGCTACTCTGTTCTTGATGCAGCTCCCTGCTAATGCATCTGGGAAGGCAGTGGAAGATGGTCCAAGTGCTTGGACCCCTGCACCCATGAAGGAGACCAGGATGGAGTCCTGGCTCCTGGCTTTGGGCTGGCCTAGCTTGGACCATTGTGTGTCATTTGGGGAGTGAACCAGTGTACACTGCCTTTCTATTCAATCAATCAATCAATCTTCAAGGATATAGTAGGTATAATTTAAACACTGGCTTTAACACAAACATGAATGCCAGGGATGCTGGATATTTCCTGTAAGTGATTAATCTTTAATTGCTCGATATTAGCCCAGAGGGATTGAATCATCCTTTGAAAACCCTGCTGGATCTCTTGGAAAACTAAACATGCTTAAACAGTCCCAACAGAGGGAAAAATGCCTCCCATCAAAAGAGTGCTGCCACGTGCGGCTTCTTTCCTCCTCCCGTCGTCTCCTGCCCGCCACACGAGGTAGGCGCTTTAATAGCCCCATTTCTCAGATGAAGGGACTGACTCAAGGAAGTGCTGTGATTTGCTGGAGCTCGCACCACTTGCAAGTGGCAGAGCTAAGATCCACAGCCAGTAGGTCAACCTCTTTAACCACTGCATCCCCCATCCCCTCCGGTGTAGCCAGTATCCTATGCACCCAAATACAGCTCAAGATTAGTTCTCAGCCATGAAATTGCAGATAGAGGAGAGTAAATACTTAACATTTTGCCACTCTTGCCAATTCCTCACTCAAGAAGTGAAACATTTAGATGTCCACCAACCAGGCCCGGCCCCACCTGTGAAAGCATCAGCTTTCTAGTATCCATGGGGACAAACGGAGTGGACCCTTGTCTTAGCAAAGAGTGTGGCTCGTCTCTGGACAGCACGGAAACCTCCTGAGTTCATCTCGGGTGACTGGAATGTCTTGATTTCATCATCCGCTGGCAGAAGGAGCCCAGCCCATATGCCTCTCTCTGTGTCGCCTGGTGGAGAAGTCATTGCTGGTTGCCTAGCAACATGGCTGGCGCACACACAATGACTCTCAGGCCTGGCAAGACACCTGAGCCTCCTGTGGCCACGGGATCACACTAAATAGCTGATGCGTATGCAGGTGGGAGGAAGAAGTGGCTGGCCAAGGAGCTGGACCAGGCCCAGACACAAACAGAGCCAGAGGCTCAGGGGATGAACAGAACCTGCAGGATTGAGAGGTCACTTGAGGCTGTCTCATTCTTCCACCTGCCTCTAGGTGGCCAAACCTATCTATGCAAAGAGCCTGGAATGCTGTGGCTTGGTATCAATGGAGAAGAGAGTAGAAGAGAAACACCCCTTTCTCAAGTGCTGTGTGGCAGCAGAGGTCTCCAGCATTGGCTGGAGAGCTATTATATTTAACTTGAGTGGTGTGTTCCAAACATCAGGAGTGGTTGCCAACAGGTTAAAAAACAGAATTTTCTAGTCTCTTCTGGAATAAAAAAGTAAGGGGAAATGTGACAAATGGCAACTTGGGGAAGCCATGGCAAGCAACTGGGGTGCATGTTCTAGTTTTCCACACTCCGCATCACTCCTCATTGTCTCTCCCGCTCCCTCTCTTGACTCATTTCCTGCCTGGCTCTTAGAAACGTCTGACCCAGGACACCTGCCCTGGGTGTTTGAGTCATAGCAACCAAATACGGATGTGGACAGGGATGGATATAAGCGTGCATGCATGGACATAGGGGCACGTATGTTTCTGTTGTTGTTGTTTATTTAAATATTTGTTTATTTGAAAGGCAGAGAGAGAGAGAGAGATCGAGAGATCTTCCATCCACTTGTTCAGTTCACTCTCCAAATGGCCACAGTGGCTGGAGCTGGGCCAATCTGAAGCCAGGAGCTTCTTCCAGGTCTCCCACATGGGTGCAAGGGCCCAAGCACCTGGGTCATCTTCCACTGCTTTTCCAGGCCATAGAAGAGAGCAGGATCAGAAGTTGAGCAGGCGGGACTTGAACTGGCATCCATATGGGATGCCGACACTGCAGGCAGTGGCTTTACCCCCAAGCCACAGCACCAGTCTCAGGGGCGGGTGTGTTTTACCAGGCTCACTGAGCACCTGCCATATGTGGAGGCTTGTGCTGTGTGCTGAGGGGCTACGCGGAGAATGAGGCCAACGTGGCGCACGGTCCTGGTCCCCGGGACTCACCATCAAGTAGGGAGCCTCATGGGACCCTCATGCCGAGGACTCTTGGGTTGTTCTTCCTGAGTGTTAAGGAGGAAAAGCACAGTGTGTGGAGTCCAGCAGGGGATTCCAACACCCCTGCAGGAGTGCGGGAGGCGCGTGGGTAACCGTGTCTTAGCCCCCGTGTAGCAGGTGAGGACCCTGTGGCCCTGTGGGCAAGCCGGTGCTCCGGCTCACGGATGGTGGAGCTGGGAGGGAGCCAGACCATCCCCACGTGGGTCTGCACCTTCCTCCCTCACAGGGGCATGGGTGGAGGAACTGGGGGAGGTGCAGGCGGGGGTGTCTACCTGGGGGGGGGAGCAGTCATCCTGCCCTGAGCCCCACCTCCCAGTTTCTAGGAATGAGCAGAGGTCGGGACAGTCTCCCAGGTTGGAGGCATCATTTTGGGGGGTCCTGCCTAGACCCCCCATACCTCCCAACCCAAGGCATATGGCAGGACTTCCAGGGGCCAGCACCGGCGTTCTTCGCCCTAGAGCCCCCTGCACTGAAATGATGAATACGAATGAACACTGCCCCCCCCCCCCACTGTACACCTTGCAGCTGTCACGCACCCCAGGATCCTAAGGCAGATGGGGTCTGAGGCCCACTGGGATGGTCCTGACCTCCTGGAAGGGCAGGAGTGAGTGAGGGCTGTGGGCCATGTGGGGAGAACAGGGTGGGGGCGGGCCCTCTGGAGTGCTGAGGCTTGTTTAATGGGGCTGTCCCTGAGCCAGGGCTCCGGGTGGACCCCTGACACTTGGGAGCAGGGTGGAGCGTCCCCAGCCGCCACACAGGGAGGGGAGGCATCTGCCTGGATCAGCACCCTGCCAGGAGAGGGCCCAGAGAGAGGTGGCCACAGCCAGGAAACCTGACAGGTACATCCGGCTGCATCTGGAGGCGGCTGGGGATGATGGAGGGACTGCAGTGTGATGGACAAGTGGCTCTTTGTATTTCTCTGCCTTTCAAATAAAATGAAGGGGAGAGAGAGAGAGAGAGAGAGAGAGAGAGAGAGAGAGAGAGGAAAGAAGGGGAAAGGAGGAAGGGAGGGAGGGAGGGAGGTCAGGATGCAGCTGTAAGTCAGGCCAGCACTGGTCCAGGACTTGAAAAAAATGTCTCCATAGGCCACAGCACTGCTGGAGGAGCAGGTGTAACATTGACTACAGCCGACTTAGAACACTGATCAGCTCTGGACTCGGTGTATGCAACACCCTGAGAAGTTTGACCACTCTGTCCTCCATATCACTTTTTGTTATTGTCATCATTATTGCTATCATTGCTTCGCTCTCCTTGGTGAGGATTTTAAGTCTGTGGCACTGATCACGGGCAGTGTTTGCACCGCTTTGATGACCTGCAGCTCGGTGCCCCCCTCTGCTGCCGCAAGCCCAGTATCACATGGACGGTGAAGCTTGTTTCTGGGGCACTTCCCTCAGCCACGCCCTGTGCCCGGCGCCGCGGAGCATCTTCTACAAGACGGGCAGCTGTCGTCCCTGTCTTACAGATCGGCACGTGGAGGCTGCACGTGACCAGAGCTGCTCTCTGGCCTTGGGCTCCCTCCCTTCCGACATGATGTGGGGTCCCAGGGGGCCTCACCCCACACTTGGCCCCAACCCATGCAAATAAAGCAAACCGAGCATCTCCCTAAGAACCCTAGGCAGCCTCAGAGTCTGTGAATCCCAGTGCGCTGGGAATTCTCCGGAAGCCGTCAGGACACAGTGGTTAAGTGCAGTTTAGAATCTGCAGATAGGGCCTCAAGTCCCAGCCCCCACGGTGAACTGCTGGGAGTCCTCCATAACCTCTCTGAACCTCAGGGCACTCACTTTATTTATTTTAAAAGCATTTTTCTTAAATATTTTATTTATTTATTTGAGAGGTAGAGTTATAGACAGTGAGAGGGAGAGACAGAGAGAAAGGTCTTCCTTCCATTGGTTCACTCCCCAGATGGCTGCAATGGCCGGAGCTGCGCCAATCTGAAGCCAGGAGCCAGGTGCTTCCTCCTGGTCTCCCATGCGGGTGCAGGGCCCAAGCACTTGGGCCATCCTCCACTGCTCTCCCGGGCCACAGCAGGGAGCTGGACTGGAAGAGGAGCAGCCGGGACTAGAACCGGCGCCCACATGGGATGCCGTCGCCGCGGGTGGAGGATTAATCTGCACCTTGTCAGGGTACTCACTTTAAACACGTGGCTAAGAGGAGTACCGGCCTCCTGGATGGGATTAAGTGAGCTTGCTCCAGCAAGAGCATTTAACAGGGCACCCCCACCTAATAAGACGCAACCGCATTTCCCATGTGAAGTTAGCATAAGGGGTCCCTCCTGCCCCGGGCTGGGGGGATTCTTCCCGTCTCCCCTGCCTGTTGCCGGCAGCTCCCGCTCCTCCAGGGACCAAGGCAGGCTGCTGAGCAAGGGCAGGGAAGGGCCAGGTACGGCCCGGCCCTGAGCAAGGCTGCGGGGCGCCGGCGTGTGTGCCAGGCGGGTGCTGAGGGCTGACCGGCTTGGGGGTTGGTTTTTGTTATGGTAAAATGTCCACAACATAAGCTTTCCCTTTATCACCACCACTAAGCGCACAGGTCTGTGGCTTCCTGTCCACACAAAGAGCTTCAATCCACTCGTCATACCCCAAATACTCCTAACAGCTGGGGCTGGGCCAGGCTGAAGCCAGGAGCCTGGAACTTCACCTGGGATCCCGTGTGGGTGGCAGGGGCCCACGTGCTTGGGCCAGCATCTTCCGCCTCCCAGTGCATTAACAAGGAGCTGGATTCAAGCCGAGGAGCCAGGATTGGCACCAGGCACTGTGATGACGGCCGCCTGCATTCCCAGCAGCGACTTCATCGCTGTGCCGAACGCCCGCCCCTGTTCCGCCTTTTCCTCTCTCAGGGTCTGCTCAGTGATGTGGCTGGAGCCGGGGAGCCGGGGAAGGCAGAGTGGCGCTGGAGGCTTGAAGGCCAAGTGAAGTCAAGGAAGAGTCCCCGGGCTGATCCAGGTGAGTGGCAAGTCAGCCAGGGCGGGCTCAGCGCTTCCGCAGTCACCTGGGGTCGGATTCTCAGAGTGAACTTGGCCATCGCAGGTGAAGATGTGACTTCCGAAGGCCCCTTCAAGGCGGCTCCCTGCTCTGCAAGGCCCAAGTGCTAGCTCTCATCACAGGTTCTGTTTCCTTGGAGAACGGGCTCCGTTCTCAACTCCAACAGCAACGGGCCCTGCTCATCTCCTCGAAGAACTCTTAAGCGGCAGCCTATATCAGCGGAGCGTCCTGTACCAACATTTCTTTTATCAGGTGACATCCTGGAAGCAAGAGTTACATTAACGTTTTGGTTTTGGTATCTACGCTGATTAGAAAGTTGGTTCTGTACTTGATTAAGTTCTGCAGAAATTGGGCTTGGGATGAGTCATTAAACAAAGACTTTTTTTTTTTTTTTTTTTGAGTACAGCAATAAAGTCTCAAATGATTAATTAAGGGCACAATGCCAAAACAAGTGTCTTTGTTTAAAGCGCAGTGGACAAGACAGCTTTGGGAAAGTTGATGTCTTAAGTAGACGCCACAGCATGTTTTTAATTATGTTCAGGAAGACGAACAAGAATAGGAATCGCCAACTGTTTAGAAAGATAATTTTTTTTTCAAAGAAAGATTAGAATTAAAAAAACCAAACAGAGCATTATTGATTTAACACAAATGCCATTTTCCTTATTAGTGTCCTCATTCCAGAGTTCACATCCCCTTCTGTTCCTGCGTTTGGCATCCGTTCAGCTCCCAGCAATGGGATACGGCAAACGCGCAGTGACTGCTCACATTAAAATGTTTTATTTGTTGTAACTGTACAGATGATCCAAGCGGTGCACGTCCTAAATTATCCCAATCATTGCTCAGGCTTAATCGGAAGAGAGGGAGTCAGTGACCGCCTCCGTGAGATGCGCAGGCGGGCCCAGGGAGCGGAGGCCCAGCCTGTCAGTTGGAACAGAAACAACCGGAGAAGGGTTCACGCAACACGAGCCCCCCATCGCGCCATCACCAGCGCACCCGCCACGGCGCTGAAACAGACATCAGCCAGCCCAGATGACGTCCACCGCGGAAGATGCGTTTGCCAGCAGCTGAGGTTTGGCTTGAAGCAGGCAGTCAGGTTCCATCTGGATCAAAGTGTCCGATCTCAATGTTAATGGCAATGACAGTTGAGCTTTAGACAAGGCCAGCTCTTAACTGCAAAATGCTGAAGACAGAAGAGGAGCCCTCGGGTTTGGCCCTTTCCCCCAACACTGTCAGGAAATGGCCTTGACTCATTTGGAAATTGACGGAAGTGCTGCAGAGTAGGGGTGATGGGCCCCATCTCCCCGGAAGTCATCTGGACACACTGCTCACAGGTGCCCACGGCTCCCTATCTTCTCCCTCGTCGCTCATTCCACCAGGTTCTGAGAAGTGGTTAATTATTGTTTGCTAGCAAGTAATGGTTTTATCACATCATAAGCATTGACGGTATTAGAGACTGGCATGAGAAGTGCCCAACAGATGCTCTGCTTGGTACTGGCACTGGGCTCTGTGCTGAAGGCTGGGGATGTCAGGGTGGGCAAGAAGGATCCTTCCTCCCAAGAGCTCAGACTCCAGGCTGGGAGACCCGAAGGGGTAGCATTTCTGTCGGGGGGGGGGGGGGGTAGGCTCACATTCTTGGAACCTGCAACCTGGTGGAGGGGCAGAGACCAGGGAACAGGTAGACACTGGCTCTGACCCAGAGAGCGTGATGCCAGAGGCAAGCTGTGACCCCCAGGCCAGGTCCATCCTGCAGCGGCCTGCTCTGGAAAAGCCCGCAAGCCGGCAATTGCTTGCACATTTTTAAATGGGTGGGAAGAGAGTGTACAGAAGAACGTTTGGTGTCATATGAGGATCACATGACTTCCCAACTACAGGGCCCAGAAGGAAAGCTGTATCGGAGTACAGCTGAGCCCATTTGTGTCAGCTAGGGTGGCCCGGTGCTGTGTGGACCGTGGACAGTGTTACAGATCTTGTACAAAGAGCGACAAGAAGTAGTTAATGAAATGCACCTGCGCCGGTCTGTGTGGCATGTGAGGACAGCCGCGGGCGTGGTTACGTACTGGAAAGACCTTTCCACCGGCTGTGGTTTGCTCACTTGACCTCAACCAGCATCCACAGATGTGTGGCCGGAGTTTAGTTGCTTTCTCCTCTTGGCCTGCCTTGAATTGTGCAGGGAGAGTCAACCCAGGAGACGAGAGGCAGGAAGAAGCTGTGTTCCTGTTTGTTTCCAAGAGATGCCACGTCCTTGTGCATGCATGGGGACCTTGTGGGCATGTGCCAACCCACAGCCCATCTGCAAGGTGAGAATGGCATTCACCAGTATTTCCTGGAGGAATTCTGTCCTGAGCCAGTTGGGAGAGGAATGAAGGGGTGAGGCCCCAGGGGGCAAGTGGTCCAATACACTGGCTTTTGTCAGAAGGCCTTTGTTTTCCTAACTCCACCCGGAGGCTTGATGGTTGGGATTGGGCCCACGCCAAGTCATTGCACCTACAAGAGGAAAGTGGGACTGGATGCTGTGGGAACGAAGAAATCAGAAAGAATTCTGGGCTTGTGCGGTGGGGGAGGAAAGAAACCTCTGGGATTTTTCTGGTGAGAGGGGAGCCAGGCTTCAGCAGGTGCAGCTGTGGCGAGTGAGGTCACGCTGCATTCCCACTGCTCACTGGTGACATCGTGGGAGAACCTGGAGTGATGCAGACTTGGGGTTGGCATCCAGTGAAAACCAAGGCAACAGGTTGGGATCGGGAAGTCAGAGGAATGGCAGCCACTTGGGCCACCTATGATGTCATCTCCTTTAGGGTTGGGTGGACATCGTGCTGTGCAGGTGGCCACCCCTGGGCAGGAAATGTGCAGGTGCTGCCTCCCCTCCTTCTCTGTCCTTCCCCATCCCCAGGCCATATTTCAGTTTTCTGCAAATCACTGGCCACAACGGGACTTCCTGTTACACTGGAATGACTATTTGGTTACAAGCTGGGTGAGTTTCGCCCTTTTTTCGGGTCTCTGAGAGCAGAGATGGTGCCTGCTTTGTCCACTTCTGCATTCCCAGGTCGTAAAGCAATGCCTGGCAGTAGAAGCTCCCATCCTTCTGTTCCAGAAATGGCCAGGACGACGTGGGCTTCCCCACAAGTTGCTGCAGCCTGGTTAGTAGTCCCTGCTTGTCCACCTGCCAATCACAGGCTCGCTTTTGCACTGATGCTTCCTTTACTCCCCTGGGTGGCACCAACAGCTTCCTAAATACCTGCCAGCTTCTGCCCCTGTCCTGTCCAAACCCGGCCTCCACACCACGGAATTCCTTCCCAAACTGTAATTTGGATGGATTTCGTTAACTACTTCTTGTCGCTCTTTGTACAGATCTGTAACACTGCCCATGGCCCACAGAGCTACCCAGGTGGGTCCATCTTTCTTCCACTGTCCTTGTGGCCTTGGAAGAACATTCACCTGCCCTTTGTTCTTCCAAAACATCACGTGGCGCCCGCCTTGGGGGAGGTGGTCCTGTTCCTGGGAGTCCCCCTTGCTCCTTCCTCTCCCTCGGGTCTCGGCTTAAGATTGGCACCTCTGGGGGGCCTTCACTGACCGCCCTTTCTAGAATAAGCGCCCCCCCCCCTGCCCGCCTCTTCTTAGCACCTGCCCTGCCATCCTTTCCTTAGCTGGCCTCATTAGCTGCGACTCCCTTAATCATCCGTCCTTTATTTACTTTACGATCTGCTCTCTTCACCCCGCATGCTGCCACCATGGCAAAAATGACCTTGAATGTGTTACTCATAGCTGAGGACCAGGACAGCACCTCGCCATGATGGGCACTCAGTAAATGTTTGCAGAATGAATGACTGAACTGATCTGTGTATGCAGAACTTCCTGACATCAAAGAAGCTGTCTTCCAGTGGCTAGATCCTCAAATGATACGTCGTAGGTCTGCCTACACAATTCTAACAAGCTGACATGGTAGAGCGCATGCCTGTAGATTGTGTTCATGTTCTTAGATTGACGCAGGGACCTCCAAAAAATTCAAAGAAAGATGCATTGCAAAGATATTTGTTTTGGTGCACAAAAAAAACTTTGAAATCCATGCATAGCTTTCTCATAATAGGCATTTTCCATGATTGCTCGAAGACCCCTCGTATTGAAGTTATAGTAATGAAGTTCATGGGGCTGGCACTGTGGCGTAGCAGGTAAAGTCACTGCCTGTAGAGTTGGCATCGCATGTGGGCACAGGTTTGAGTCCTGGCTGCTCTTCAGATCCAGCTCCCTGCTAAAGTGCCTGGGAAAGCAGTAGAAGATGGCCCAAGTGCTTAGGCCCCTGCACCCACATGGGAGACCTGGAAGAAGCTCCCGGCTCCTGGCTTTGGATGGGCACAGCTTTAGCCATTGTGGCCAACTGGGGAGTGAACCAGTGGATAGAAGACCTCTCTGTCTCTCTCTGCCTCTGCCTCTCTGTAACTCTGTCTTCCAAATGGACAAAGAAATCTTAAAAAAAAAATTTACAAATAAGGTTTGAAACAATTTTAAGTTTTAAATCCAATTTTGGGGAGAGTGCAGAGGACCGGATGTGGCCAGTCGATTGCCTCTGGGTATGTAGTCTTTGTAAGATGACCATGGTTAAGTCTTTCAAATAAAGCCCACTCATTCTTTGATCCCACCATCACCTAGCCCTTTCCCCAAAGTGGGATCAAAGTCAACAGCTGTTGTGCAGGGGGAAGAATTACGGCCTCCTACCTTGGGTCGGATTAACACGTAAAGGGAAGCCTTGGACTTGGGTAATTATGGGATATTTTCTTAATAAACCTTATCTGATCCTTTTCCGTCACTAATTGTGTGTAATTATATTTATGTGTGAGAACGTTGCATATTAATGGAGACCAGAGCCCTGAGGATTTACAAAACTTAGGAAACATTTGCCCGGATACAGCCAGTCACTGCCTGTCACCCAAGGAACATGGGGAGAACAGAGTTTGTCGAAAAGAAACGGAAGGGTAGGAGAAACCCAACAAGTTCATTGATTGATAATATTTTTATTAGGCTGTTACTTTCAAGTGTCTTTTAGTACCTGCACTTGAACTTAAGTGTCTGAAAAGGAATGGGTATTCAGGAAAAGGAAAGTAATTACACCCTGTAATTCTGATTTAATTACAAGGAAATAGATGTAACGTGATGTGATAAAAGTTATGATAGGCTCTTTAAATGATATATGTCATTAACATGTTAATTGGCATGAAATCTGAACTCGCAGCCGGAGAGATCGTAGGTGAATACGAGGTCATCTCCATCACAGGCAGTGTCACGTGAAAGTTCCATGGAAGCGTGTTGAGTCTCAGTCTGCGACGCACTGTCCCCGCTTCCGCTCAGAACAATGAAATTCCAGTGCTGCTTTTAAAAGAAGAAGGAGGGGAAAAGGCCAACGTGAAGACGTGGGGGGGTTGGCGTGAACGTGTCGTTGAATGGACGCGACGTCAGGACCTGATCAAGTAGGGGAATGTGTTTCCCTGTGGGTCTCCCAGCATCGTAGCGCAGTGATGAAATGGAATGCATGGTTCTGATGAAAAGGCCGGTGTTTCCTCAAAGGCTCATCCCGGATCTGTTTATTTTAGGTGACTGCCGTGTTCTGGCTCGCGGCTGTGGTTGGCAATCCCAAGTGTGAAGAGTGCAGGGTCTGGTCAGTGGCAGGAAGTAGCCCGACTGGATGGGAGCCATGGCGAGAGGAGAGAGCGGGGCGCCACGTGGGGTCTGTGGCCCCAGAACTCCTGCTACCGATATTTCAAACGCCATCCCCGCCCCCAAGGGGGCCACTGATGTGCTGACTTGACCATCGAAGCGCTCCGGTATTACAAATCCTGACCCGCCACCGCATGCCACCACTCCCAGGACGGAAATGTTTCGGTGGGATAAGCCACATGGACACCCTGTGCCACACAGAGCCAGGCTGGTATCTCTGCAGCAGAGCCAGCCGTGGGTGTGAAGGGACCAAGTGGCGCCTGCACAGATGCTGCTCGCTGGCCGCTGTCTTCCTCAGCTCCTGGGGGGCAGGTATCCTAGGCCAAGTCAAATGATTCAGGAAGGGACTGGATTCCCGAGCCTCTACCCTGGGAAACAAAACTTAACCAGAGAAACTCAGGGGGCTGGCAGAGGGGGAGACCTCCAGGCAAGGGGACGTGGGGACGGGAGCTGGTATTTTGCGAGGTGGCCCTAGGAGACGAGCAGTACAGACTCGCATGCTATTCACCCTCACTCACTCTAATCCACTTGATGCCCCTCCAACTCACCCCTGCCCCAGGGCCTTTGCACATGAAAACCCCACTGCCTGGAATGCATTTCCCCATTTCCCTCCCTTCATTCAGGTCTCAGGTCAAATGTCACTTTCTCGAGAGCGCCCCATTCAGACCAGCGCCCCCGCATCTGTAACTCCCTGGGTCCTTCTTCCTGCCACTTTCTTTGTAGAAATGACTTTTGTATTGTTGCCTGTGTGTCTTAGTTCATAGCCTGATTCCCTGTACAGTGTAGGGACCCTGAGGGTTGTCACCTGGCCTGTCTTGTTCACTGCTCTGTCCCCAACTGCACGCAGCCTCCGCACACGGAGGTTAATGTGTGTTTACTGCATGGCCGAAGCAAGAGTGTGGCCCAGTTACCAGCTCTGTGTTTTGGGGTTGTTGGCTTAACTTGAGGAAGGCTCAATGGCCTTGCTGGTTGAACAGGAAAATGTTTTTCCAAATACATAGAAAATGCATCTTACAAAGAAACTGCGCATGCATTTCAACTTTTTTTTTTTTTTTTTGCATTCAGTTGAATTCACACTTTAAAGTCAATTTTTTCCCATGAACTTCTTGAGGTGCCCTTGTCAAAGCGGCTGTGTATGGAGCAGAGCGTGGGCTGCGGTCCTGGGCACATCCGATTCCCTCCTTGGCAGTGCCCAGCTGAGGGCGCCAGTGATGCTCAGGGCAGGTGCCTCAGCGAGGGGGAGCAGTCGGAGGGGTGCAGAGCACAGAAAGATGTGGACCCAGGAAGTAGACCCGTGCTGGGTGCAAACCCAGGTCCCGCTGCTTATTGGCCTGGGTGGGGAGCTTTGCCTGTGGGCCTCCATTCCCTCATCTGTAAAATGGGCTCACAGAGGTTCTGCTCGTGTCTGCCATTGCACTTCTGGGTCAGGCCACGGCTCTGGGACCACAAGGCAGGAGGAATTCAGCGAGCACGTGGTCTCTGAAGCTCCCTTATGGTAGTTGAGCCTAAAGGTTTGAAAATGATCTCAACAGGAAGCAGGTGAGGGAAAACCTTTGCAGGTCGGCCCAGCAGTCACGTGGCAGTGGCGACCGTGCCACGTCTCCTCCGGCACAGGTGTGGGATGCTGTCGTGGCCCTCTGGAGCACTCACGGCTCCTGGAAAGGCGAGGGCCACGTGGAGACTTCCCGTGTGTCCCTGCTGGGCTCAACAGCTCGTTTTCATCTTGGAGCGCGGGTCCAGGTCCAGCTCCCCTTTCTGCCTTAGATGCCTTGGGAGGCTCCGGCCCCGCCTCCCAATTCCTCCTCTACGGTTCCGTGGTCGTTTCTCTCCATCTCCCCTGCGCCCCTAGATGCGCAGCCGACTCCTCACCTGCTATCACAAAGACAAGGAGGCCATTCATAATTTAAGCCGGCCCTTTCTTGCCGACACGCCACCAACAGGAGCCGGATGCTGGAGGAGAAATTGAACTCTCTCTCCCAGGACACACTGAAGATCAAGCAGAATCTCATTAAGGCTCACTTCAAAGAGTCGTCCTTTATTTCCATACAAACAAGTTTAAATTATCGTGTGTGGATCTGCTGTTAGCAGGGACTGTGTTCCATTATGCATGATTCCTCACTGCTTGTATCATGAATAATGGCTGGTGCACCATTAGCCATTTCCAGTAATATGCTAAGCTTTGGGAGTGGTCACGTTATTAGGTTAAAGTTCTGTCGTGGCATATTTATTTTATTTCTTACTCAAACTACAACGCTCTGGTTCATCAAAATAAGTCTTGCAATCTTGTTACAATTAAAAACAGCATAACACATGCTGTAGCTCTGATTTCTTCATTACTATTAATATTGAATATTTATTGAGCATGTACTATGTGCAGGGGTTGGTGCTCAGAGCATGTCTTGCACGTGTAATATTATTTAGTCTTCAGCAGAACCCCATGACATAGCTGCGATCATTATTTCCATTTTATAGGCTAAAAATAAATCAGTAATTAGGGAAGGATCTAAACTGTCCATGGATAAAAACTCAATCAGTTGGCTATGCTGACTCAAATCTGTTTGTTTGGCTTCAGAGTCTCTCAGAGATTAAAAAAGAAGTCTATATTTTAACCACGCTGTCTTTTTCAGAAGAATCTATCATTTGCGAAGTAGGTGATTTGGTGCCCACTGTACAGATGCGCAAACTAAGGCCCAGGAGTTTGGTTCCTGGGAGTAAGAAGATCATTCTTCAGACCCTGGGGGCATTGTGGCTTCTGTGATTTCTAGGGATTTGTGACAGGATTTTCCCATCATTCTCTTTGGAGCACTGTCTCTGGAGGCCCCATGGGACCGGCTGACTGTTTCATTTATTGATTGCGTGACCTTGGGCAAGTTCCTTAGCTTCCTCCACTCCAGTTTCTTCACCTGTGTAAAGGGGCAAATGCCTGTCTCTCTCAGGCTTTGTCAGGCATCGCCTATGTGAAGAGCTGGTAGAAGAGGGCACGTCACAAGCACTGTCTACACTGAGCTCAGATGTTTGCACTACTGTATTTGCATTACTTCATTGCACCATGTGAGTCTCTCATTAAAACATCTGTGGGGCCAGCGCTGTGGCACGGGTAAAGCCATCGCCTGCAGTGCCGGCATCCCATATGGGCGCCAGTTCGAGTCCTGGCTGCTCCATTTATTTTGACGGGCAGAGTGGACAGTGAGAGAGAGAGAGGGACAGAGAGAAAGGTCTTCCTTTTTGCCGTTGGTTCACCCTCCAATGGCTGCCATGGCCAGCGCACTGTGGCCAGTGCATCGCGCTGATCCGAAGCCAGGAGCCAGGTGCTTCTCCTGGTCTCCCATGCGGGTGCAGGGCCCAAGCACTTGGGCCATCCTCCACTGCCTTCCCGGGCCATGGCAGAGAGCTGGACTGGAAGAGGAGCGACCAGGACAGAATCCGGCACCCTGACCGGGGCTAGAACCCGGTGTGCTGGCGCTGCAGGCAGAGGATTAGCCTATTGAGCCGTGGCGCTGGCCTACTCCACTTCTGATCCAGCTTTCTACTATGGCCTGGAAAAGCAGTAGAAGATGGCCCACATCCTTGGGCCACTGCACTCTCATGGGAGATCTGGATTCGCACATCTCTGGCCCTTGTGGCTAACTGGGAATTGAACCATCGGGTGGAAGACCTCTTTCTTTCTCTGCCTCTCCTTCTTTCTCTGTGTAACTCAAATAAATAAATAAATAAATCTTTAGAAAACATCTTGCGTGTTATTGGGACATCTTCTTTCTTATAGCGCTCCCTTCTCTCAGCATTCCACAGATTGACCCACGAAGTCATCATTTATTCCACTGTTCCTTCCTATACCCACACCCCAGGATGCTAATTAGCCAATGGCACGTCCCCATGGCCACACTCATGGCTTAATGAAAGACGGTAAGATGGCTGAAGACATCCATGGTAAGTACTGTCTCACGGTCCAATCTCAGGCTATTGGAAAACATTTGGAAGGGAAGCCTGGAGAGGCCACAGCTTTTCTTTTTAACCTCTGGAATTGGCTGATGTCAAATCCAACGCCATTGTCAAGACAGGAAATGCTGGGCTCCTCTGGAAAATGTCTTAATAATTTCTGCCTTATTTATTCGAGATATTTGGCGAGCTCGATGGGGAACAATTTTTCCATTTGGAAATGTGTCACAGAACGCCGCAGACAGGAAATCAACAGAGGGGAGCCTCAGCTTGGAGGCTGACCCAGGCGCTCTAAACAGCCTGCCCTTTGCGACGCAGCCCTCACTCCCTCTGCACCTGCTCGGCACCTCCAATGCCCTGGGTCCCGAGTCCACCAGTTCTTCAAGATCTGCCTCAAGGTCACATTTTGCTCATGCCAGGAACTTCTTCCCCAGTACAATACAGACTAGACTGTACCCACTTCCCAGAGTTTTCCCAGCCATTGTTTCATGGATTTGTTGAGTGCTGTTTATTCTCATCCCGTCCATGTCACACGACCTGACTCCCCCTTCCTACAATTTAAAGTTGCTCCACCTTTTCCACGTGCTAGATTTTAAGATGTGAAACACTGGAGTCAAAACATAAGGATTATGTTATATTTCTTGGTAGTGTAGCTTAAATATTCAGAAGGCAATGTCTTTGAGTATTCTACCCATTACTCTCCATTAGGAGCCAATGAATTATAGCCTGCAGGACAAATCTTACCCTGCTGGGTGCCTCTGTGAATTAAGTTTTATTGGAACGAAGTCCTGCTCACTTGTTTGCCCATTACCTATTGCTAATTTCAGACCACATCAGAGCTGAGAAGTTGCCACAGAAACCATATGGCCATCAAAACCGAAAATACCTGTGATCTGTTCCTTCCTAGGAAAAGTTTGCTGGCCTCTGTTCTAGATGAGAGCTATAAATAAGAGATAATAGGGACAAAATTTTGCCAAACAATTAGGTCGCATTGTGGGGTGAAGAGGTTGTTAAAACTTACACTGGAGTGAGTGGGTACATGATCCGATTTCTTACTGTCTGTGCTAGGGGAACAGGCATACAGCTGGTGTTTAATAATAGCTGCTGTTGGATTCATAGCTGCTGCTGGTGAGCATGGGCTTGACTATGAATATGGTGACGTCCCCTCCTCCCTTTTTCCTGCCCCTGGCTTTGCATGGCTCTTGGAATTTGTCCTGGGTGGATAACTTCCTTTTCATACACCGGTGTATATAGAAAAGCAGTTCTATTATTTAAATTCTCCAAGATCAAGGATGTAAAATGAAGGCTGCCCCTGGCCCCACAAGACATCCAAATAAATCTCACGACTTCCAAATGTGACTGTGTCACCCTGGGATTAATACCAAGTAATCCAGTGCCAACATCAAGACAGTGAAAATAAGCATTTACTCTCCCGGAAAATCATTTTATACTGATTACAAGTTGTAGCCTGTCACTAGGATGTGAATTGAAAATGTGCACATTTGCAAGGTTAATATTTCTCTCTAAAGTCGCTCTTTCCTCGGCCTCCCCCCATCCCCCACCCCCCGCCCGCCCCAAACTCAAAAGGGACAGGGATTCCAAATAAATATTTGTTCTGAGACCTCCTTATTGCAACATACAAAGTTTAAACTGGATTCTCACGTCCCGACCCGAACCAGAACAGCAGGGAAACAAGCAGCAAGGGTGTGGACAGGCTCTTCCAGCCAGGGCACGGTTGACATCTCAGGCTGGGTCATGGACGCCTCCTTCTGCGTCGTAGGCTGTCGACAGCATCCTTGGCCTCTCCCCACCAGATGCCAGGAGCACCCTCTCCTCAGTGTGACAGCCAAAATGCCTCAAGACATTGCCCAGTGTCCCCTGGGGGGGGGTCACCCCCTAACCCCACTGAGCAATCACAGCCCTAAGCATCCTGAAGCCAGCAAGCAGCCTACCCACGACACCCGAACAGCAGAGGAGGTGTCTGCCCACCTTTCTAGCCTCAGCTCTGCCAGGGCTTTGCTTCTCATCTTTCAACCCAAACCACGCTGTGCTCTGTCACCTCCCACCGTTTGCTAGCTTTTTTTTTAAGATTTATTTATTTGAAAGTTAGAGAGACAGAGAGAGAGAGAGGGGGGGAGGGAGGGACAAAGAGAGATTGTCCATCTGCTGGTTCAGAGCCCCAAATGGCTGCAAAGGCTGGGGCTGGCCGGGGCTCTAGTTGGGTCTCCCACATGGGTGCAGGGGCCCAAGCACCTGACTCATTATCTGCTGCCTTCCCAGGTCCGTTAGCAGAGGCTGGCTTGGAAGCAGAGTGGCTGGATCTTAACCCAATGCTCTGATACGGGATGCCAGCATCACAGGTAATCCACTGTGCACAACACTGGCCCCCGTTTGCTAGTCTTGACCACTCTATGTGGAATTTGATTTTTCCTGATTTATGTGTTATGGGAAATCACCACCTCAGTGGTGTCTTCCATGACCACTCCTCCTTCAGGCCTAACAGGGGTTAGACGAAGTTTCCTCTGTGCTATCGTTGTCCTTTCAACCATCAGTGCAGACATAATCATGTAGGAATTGGTCTCCAGGTCAATGCTTACAGTGAAAATGACATGTAACACGCTTAGCCTTGGAAAAGTCACTTAAATCCCCCTGAGTACAGTGTGAATGATTTTTAGAGTTGTCATTTTTTTGAAATTCTGTTTTCCCCATTTAATTTTTTTTTATTTGAAAGGTAGAAAGAGAGAGGGGGGGAGAGAGAGGGAGAGAGAGAAAGAGAGAGAGAGAGAGAGAGAGAGAGAAAGATCTTCCATCTGCTAGTTTACTCCCCAAGTACCCACAACAGTCAGGTTGGACCAGGCTGAAGTCAGGATCCTGGATGTCCATCCTGGGATCTGATGTGGGTGGCAGGGCAGGGACTCAAGTATTTGGACTATCACCTGTGCCTGCCAGGGTGTGCATTAGCCAGAAGCTGGACTGTAAGTGGAGCTGGAACTCGAACCAGATGCCCCAATATGGGATGCAGGCATCCTGGGAGGCGTTTTAACTACTGTGCACTGATTAAGCCACATTTATGCTAACATTTGGAGAAGGACTGAGCCACACTAAGGGGAAAAGCACTAGAGAGGAACTTTACGTTCACACCTGGGGTCTTTCTCACTTTGAGAAAATCTCCACTAACAAATGAGAGAGAGGTCACCATTCTAGCTGCCACTTGCTTGTGGGATTTACTTCACTGTTTCTTAAAACTGAAACTCTATAATATCAAGAAAAACTGTCAAGGAAGGAAATAGAGTAGGTAATACAAGTGCAAGTACCTGATATGGCTTGAATATTCCCAAAGTTTTATGTTATTGGTACTAAGAAAGTAGAAACTTAATCCAGTTATGATGCCTAGATGTGAGACCTCTGGGAAGTCATTAGATTGGATTGATTGATTAGGATTGAGCACCAGTGATTGAGTCCCGGTGACCCCAGAATAAAAGAGAGAAGGACAATGTAGATGGAGCGATACAGACAGACTCACACTCTGCCTGTCTCTTGCCATGTGATGTTCAGCATCCGAGGGTCAACACAGGAGGCTGAATCCACTCACTCTTGGACTGCGACCCTCCAGAGCTGTGATGCAAATAAACCTCTTTCCTTTAGAAAGCAGCCTGCCTCTCTGTTTTGTGATAGTGGTGAGGAGCTGACTTAACTATGGCTCCTGGCACACAGTGGGTGCACAGTGGGGCTTTCTGATTAAAATCTAGACCTACATTCTTCTTGAAAGTAGCGGAGAAGAGTGTGGTCAGTTGCATACTGAATTTCTTAACTGGCTGCAACAGTGACTGTGGGCCTCACCATGCTCCAGTGCTACAGAGTCACAGCAGATTGTTTTTGTGTGTTCTGCTGTGCATGAGTTACTTGAGGGCAGGGACTGTGCCTCGATTATTTTTATATCCTGAAAGCCTGTCATGGAGTAAATGCCTCACAATGGCTGTGAGCTGTCATTGATGTGAAGGAATAAGAGAGTCTGAATGAACACTATCGTCAATATCTCTGCTTACATTTTTAAAACTCCTTGCCTACTGAACAGAAACATTAGGAGATGCTTTATCTTCAGACTTATAGAATGACAAACACCCCAAACAGCACTCTGACCTCAGAATCAGCCTTTAAGGCATTTGGATCTGGCTAAAAAACCCATGAGAGTATTTTAGGCATGGAAAGCCAAGACACTGGCAAAAAATAGTCTATATGTAAGATCTCTGTGAGTGAGATCCCAGTGGAAAGAAGCGACAATCAAAGAAGGAGGTACCTTTCTCTGAAGGGAGGAGCAAACTTCCACTTTGATTATGGCCCTGTCTAATTAAGGTCGGAGTTTGTGGACTCAAGAGGCTTCCATAGCCTTGGCAGCTCATGACAAGAGCCTGTGATCACTGACGTCATAAATAAGAGCGTCAATTGTTAAATCAACAACAGGAGTCACTGTGTACTTGCTCCCCATGTAGGACCTCTGTCCTCAATGAGTTGTACTATCAGAATTGACAGTACAACTAGTCTTCAAACAGTACTTTATACTGTGTGTGTCTGTGTGGGTGCAAACTGTTGAAATCTTTACTTAGTATAGAGTTGATCTTCTGTATATAAAGATAATTAAAAATGAATCTTAATTAAGAATGGGATGGGAGAGGAAGTAGGAGGTGGGATGGGAGTTGGGGAGAGAGGGCAGGTATGGGGGGAAGAATTGCTATATTCCAAAAGCTGTTCCTATGAAATTTATATTTATTAAATAAAAGCTTTCTTAAAAAATAAATAAGACAGACTTTATGCACAGTCAAAAAAAGATGCTCTATATGATGAAATCTGTGTTATTATAAGCATATAACACAATCTTCAACACTTTGTAGGTGTTCAGCCAATGCTTGCTGTGTTGTAACTATTGACTCCTTAAAAATTAAAAGTAGGGGTGGTGTGGGCTTTTGACGTATGACTAAGATGCTGTTTAGGACACCTGCATCCCCTAGCAGAGTGCCTGCTGTGTCCCCAGTGCCAGCCTTCTGCTGCTGCACACACCGGGAGGCAGCAGCACCCTTGCCCACTTGTGTGGGAGACCCAGACTGAGTTCCTGGCTCCTAGCGTTAGCTGATCCAGTCCCAGCTTTGTGGGAATCTGGGGAGTGAACCACTAGATGGGAGATCAATCGCTCTCTGTGTCTCTGTCTCTCTGCCTTTCAAATACTAATAAAGTGCTGGCTCTTCCAAATTGAAGGAAAACATTAAACACCAGGGCACAATGGCAACAGTGGAATTATTGAAAGTCTCCATTTGTCAGGGGATGCTCAGCCAGGCAGGTTATTGGGGATGGGTAAATCTGAGCATACTCCTTAATTATCTTTAATTTATCCATAGCCTTTTCTCCTCCTGTGGCCAAAACCACCTGCAGGGCACCTCAACGAGCAGCAAGAATGAAGTTCCCGAGTCAAGAAAGGACCTGATCACGTTGGTTTTTCCCCAAGAGCAGAGTTGAGAACAAAAGCAGTGCGGATAGTTCCTGCCCTGCCGTGACGAAGCCCAGCGAGCTTTGCTAGAGCGCCCTTGACAAAGCACACGTCCCTGTGACTGCAGCTCTGCCCAACGTGTCTGAATGTGTACTTTAACGACATCCAAATAAGGAAGCCCACAGGGAGAGAGCAGCTCCAAGGAGCATCCCCACACAGGATCAAGGGAGAAGAAAACAGATCCAAGTCCGATCCTGAAGCCAGGATGCCCATGGCTCCCGGGGGCTGCAGGCAGAGAGAAACCCCTATTTCACTTCTGCCCGGGAGGCAACGTCTTGGAAATCACTGCTGTCTACAGTTCATGCGGCAACCACCAGGGAGGTTGCAACAGGCCGTGAGAGGCCACGGAGGGACCTTGATGAAAATTGGAGAGAAAGTGATCGCTCCCTGCTCCTGCCCACACTGTGTGTGCAGGCAGCCATGTGAAGTCAGCAGCCAGAGAAGGCAGGGGCAGCCATGATTCCAGATCCCTGAGGTCCGGATGACGTCACAAAGGGTTATTTAATTCCAAGGTACACCACTGGGCTATTCGCACAGAGGGAGGGGAAAAAAAAGAATTTATATCCCTTTCATATATAAAAGGAAACAGATGTGATTTTCTTTACAAAAGAGCATTTCATTAAAAAAAAAAAAAAACAAGGCGAGGCAGAGTTAACATAACCATTATTCTCCATCTCAGGAAAAGCAAATCCTGTTTGCCTGTCATTATAGAAGGTAGCAAAATCCTTTCATCCAGTGATTAGTTGTAAACATTCCACTGCCTTCTGGGAGCAGGCCTCCGTTTCCCATCTTACACTGAAGCCATTTTCTTAGACTAATGTTTTATACACACAGCTCAGCTACAATGCAAACTCCCGGCACCCCAAAGGCAACGGGCATTCGTTTATACTAAATCAGAAGTGTCACCCCTGGCAACCTGCAGCAGTGAAACATTTATTCAGCCTTGCATTCCTGGCACTTAGAATTATTTCTTTCATGCCTGATAGCCAAATTACAATATGGCAGGTCTCCCTGGAGCCAGAGGATCATTAGTGCCAGCTCACAACATACTTTCAACTGATATGGCATTTCATGTACAGCTGCCAATCAAAAAATGGGATATGCAAATGAGGATGGGAGCAGTGGCGTACAATTCCTGTACCGTGAGCTCCTCACAGATTTCCTTAATGACTAGCAGTCATTCCGCTGAGTGGGAGAAGAGGAAAGAACACAGAGCAAAATTCCCCCAGGAAGCTGGTTGCAAGAGCCAGAAGTTTTTACATTTGATTTCCATATTTATTCTCTTTCTTGCCCCCTCTGTGTGTTTCTAAACATAGGCCTGAGAACACTCGAGCAGGGTTTGTTATATAAATACGCAGGCTTGTCCACTGCAGGTGGGAGTGGCAGACCACACTAGATGCAAGCCTCAGGGTCTGGCTAAAGAGGAGGCTTGGGGCCGGGGCACAGACGGTGAGGCTGAGACGAGGGGCCAACGTCCTGGTCCTGAGCGGGGGAGGGGGCTTTGCCTTCGTGTCTGGGGTGATGTGGCTTCCGCTTTGCTCCCAGCGCTTGCTCACCAGAGCCTACCCTCCTGAGCTGTCCTTAGGGATTCTCGAACGTTCCAAGCTCCTTCCTGCCCCAGGCAGGGCTTGGCTTTGTCCTTCCTGGTCATCCCAAGCACGTGGCTTAGCCACCGAGGAGTTAAATCCAACTGACCAACTGAATGAGCAAATCTCCCCGTGGGTCAGGTATTGCTTAACTGAGCAGAGCTCTGGGAACCCTCTACGGACACTCTGGGACCACCAGGAACCTTGAAAACATCACTACCCACTGTATCCATACATCAAAATAGCACACTGTGCCCCATGAATGTTGTTATTATTAATCGTACAATTTGTATGTGTCAATTAAAACTATATATTATATAGTCTTTTTTTTTTTTTTACAAACCACAACTGTGGGGTGGCAGGAGGTAAGAGACCAAAGGAGGAACCATGGCCCTTGTCACGTCCCACAAACGGAGACGTCTTCCCGACAGCTAAGTGTGGGGTTTTGGCCTTGCACTGGCTGATGGCTGAAGCCCGCTGATAGGCAAGGGAGAACCTGGATGGCCCTTCGCGTCAGCCGCCATCCGACACTAGCCTTTGCCTTTCCACGGCGGTGAAAACGCCTGCCCGATTGGTATCCCTGTGCTACTCCTCTCGGCCTTCCCTTTTATTTTCCGTTTCTGAGAAGTTTCGGTATCATAAGCCAATAATGGGACATTCCAGAGGTATAAAAAAAATCCCTAAGAAGAAGCATTTGTCTCTTTTCTGCTTCCTGTTTCCACGTCCTTCCCACTACTCGTGGAACACACTGCCTGCACGTCGAGGTCTGGATCGATGCCTTCTTTTGTCACTTGAGAATACATGATGTCACTGAATGGCAGGTGTGGACGCATCCTCTGTTTAAGCTTTTTAAACAAAGATTTGAGGATCTGAAGTAATGCTTGTACCACGCGGCCCATCACTGATATACCCAGTCGCTGCTCAGGGCGCGTTTTGCACCCACAGCTGGGTGAAGCAGGTGTCACAATCATTTTCTAGAACTGAACTCACGTCCACAGAGGTCAAGGCCTTTGCTCAAGTCCCACAGCCAGGAGTGGATAAGGCTGGGACTAGATGTCAGGATTGTTGTTGGCAAATCCAGCATGGGTTTCAGGGACAGGACTCACGGAGAGGAGGAGGAGGAGGAGGAGGAGGAGGAGGAGGAGGAGGAGGAGGAGGAGGAGGAGGAGAGAGAGGCAGCAGAATGCCCCAGCACCCCCAGAGAAGCAGAATGGTTAAACAGGCTGCATTCGAATCCGAATCGGTTTTAAATAAATAGGCCTGCACATGGTGCAACGTGAGTGGCTTTGTTCAAAACGCAGTGGGGCCCTGCACCCCCCCCCCCCACCGCCACCCCCACCGCTTCCCGGAGCGTCCTGCCCTAGTGTGAGCGCTCGCCTTCCCTAATGAATGTCTTCCTTGCTCGCCTTCCTGCTATTTGGCTCTAAGCACAGCTCCCAACCGTGTGCTCCCCACACAAATTTCTCCAGGTTTTCTGGAAGAGCTCCCTGCCTCTCCAGCACCTGGGGGGGGGGGGGTCTGCTGGGCTCTTACACCTCCCTTGGTTGAGGTTGAGCCCTCTGCCCCCCGGGGCCTTCCGAGGGCACCATTGGACTTGCTCAGGTTTCCTGGGAAGGTGGCGCTCATAGGTCATCTGATGGGGATTCTGGGAACGCTGCAAATTGCAAAGGTCAGAGCCGGCTTCTCTGGGACGCCTGTGCTGTTGGGCTCCCTCCTGGAGTCATTTATCAGGGTACACTTCCAGAATCCTAATCACAAGTGAGCTTAACATACATGGGGGGACAGGAGGAAATGGCAATGGGTGGATTTTTTTTTTTTTTTTTTGCAAGTTATGGTCAAATCGTTCTAGGTCAGGAGTTTATCCAGCCCTGCAGAACTGGGTGCATCTCAGGATGAGGGCTGTATTCAGGCCGACCCCAGCCAGCTAAGAACAAGGACGCATAGTGTGTGCATAGTCTTTCTGGTCCACAAAGCTCTTTCATAGGTGGTCCCTGAGTGGGATGAGGATCCTACTTGATGAATTTAGTCACTGAGGCTAGATCCCTGTGCTGCCTGTTCCTCCACCCCCACCAGTGTGTCTGCCTGGTCCTGAGAGTTCGGAGTTTGGGAGCTGCTATCCATCTTTGCAGCCATGCATCCAGGGCTCCTGCTGTGCCCAGTGATATAATGCAGACAGGAAATTGTGGGCCCAGGGGAGCCGAGAGCGCCTGGGAAAGGCCACTGCAGCTCCCAAGGAGCAATTTGAATATCATTACACGGAGCCTTCAATTCCTGTCTTGTCTGACCTCTCCTCCCAGCTGCTCTGAGCTCCCTCAGGCCCTGCTCTCAGCCTGGGCTGTGCTGGCTCCAGCGTGAGATCACGCTGGGACCGATTCCTTGCTTCTCTTCTCCTTTGCTGGTTATTTTAATCTCTGTGACTGTCCCCAGCGTGGATGCGAGACAGGGAGGAAACCGTAGGGCAAAAGAACGTAACTCCAGGCTTTTGAGAGTCCAAGGCCAAGGGCCCGGCATTCGCCATCGATTTGACAAACACGTTCTGAGCCAGTCTCGTCCTCGCTCAGTGCCAAGCGGAGCAGCAGGGGCGCTGAGAGCTGTCAGGACTTGGTAGAGGGAAAGCCTTGCAGGACAGCAGGAGCTTGGGCTCCAGGGATGGCCGCTGGGAAAGGATTTTGAAACCAACCACCACTTCCAGGTGAGGACGGCACTAGGTAGGGGATGGAAGAACTCCCCGGTTAGCTGGAGCATCTACAAAGACTCGTGTCCTGCAGCCCTGGGAAGTCCCTTCCAGCTCCAGCTGCTACAAGGGCCGCAGGCCAGGCTGTCTCCTTCTCTGTAGCCTCCCATGTTTCCTTTGTCCCAGCTGAGAAAGAGGAATGGCCAGACCAAGCAAGTGTTCCGGGGGACTAGGACACGTGGCAGCAGGGGACCCTGGGGGTGGGGACATCTCGGCAGATGCTGGTGTGAAGTACATGACCCCCTCTGCAGACCCCTGGAGATGGCACACAGGCCCCCAAGGCTGTGGGGAGGCAGTGAAGGCCAAGGACAAACGAAGTCCCCGGTTCCTCCCCTGCCCTGTCTGCACACGAGTCCCTCAACCTCAGAGCGGTGGGAAATCCTTGAACCCCTGCACTGACCAAGGTACTTTTTCCCCCCAGTTGCTATAATGAGGGTTCCAAGGAAGAAATGAAATTGATGCACAGGACAAAAACAAAGCAGGCTATGCGTTTCACACACTGGAGTTTGTGCTCTGTGAAGATTGTACCCACGGAGGCATTTAATAGCTTGTTCCCTGGCCCTGGGGGAGGCATACTGCAGGGGAGTTAGGAGGCAGTCACCAGCTATTTTTGAATGAATGAATGATTCAGAATGTTGACACAAGCTGTATCATCATAGAAAATTGTACGCGGGATTGTCCAAAAATTCACGGAAAAGGTGTGTCAAGAAAAAAAGTGTGCGTGAGTTAAACATTTATGTGTGCACCAAACTGAAGTGACCTTCCGATTGCAGACCGCCACAGACTTTGTGAAGCGCTCTTGTACGTGGCGGTGACAGAGGTTTGCTGTTAAGGAGATGGGTTCATCGTCCACCTCTCGTACGCTAGGCCCTTGTGGAGGCCACAGGGGAGAGCTCTGTCAATCACAGATGTAACATTTGCCGTGTTCGGGATGGAGGGACACATGGAAGGCACCTACATGCCACCGTTAGTAACTCTGCTGCAGCTCAGGCATGAGTCTGGCAGAGAGAGATGCGGATTATCCGGGCGAGAACAGCTGCCACGCTGGCTGCCCCTGGAGGACAGTCCTCAGCCTGTGCCTCTCCTGAACAGCCACACGTCTGTGGTTCCTCAGGCATCGTCACGTGTGCAACTCTGCAGTCACGAGAGCGTCCTTGCTTTGCGGAAGTAGCTGCTTCGTGGGAGCCAACCCGCGAAATAAGCGATGGTGGGGAAGAGGTTTTGATGATCTGAATTACCAAGTGACCCAACTCACGTTCACTGGGTGCACAGACACAGGTCACGCCGTCCGTTTTGGGAAACCATTTCTAACAACTTGATTTCAGCAGGTCCAAACTTCGTGCTACGTGTTTCTTTTCCAAGTCTTTCTCCACGGCCCGCTGCATTTGAGATGCCTCAGCAGTTTTTCTCCTTTGGCTTATGATGTTACATAAGGGAAATCTACAGCGAGATAACAAAGTCTTTGGGCGGGAGAGGATTTTAATCACAGATGTCTTTGATAATTAACCAGCTAGTCACTTGGAAGACAGCCATCTTCCCCCATAGATTCCTGGGGTTGTTTTGACTTTCCCCTCCCCCATGGTGTCAAAGGTGTCCCTTAGAAACTTTCTCATTTGATGTCATTGTTGCTTAATTCCTAAAACATCGCTCCAATTAGATGTCTTGATTTATGTCACCTTTGGGCTTCTCTTGGCAAAGGCATCCCACAAGACTGTCCACTTGTAATTGACTGATTTTAAACAAGCTCATCTCTTCTGCTGGGTGGACTTCAGACTGCACTTGGGAGTGTGGGAGATCCTAAATCCATGGTTGGTGTCAGATCACTTGCCATGACTCAAAAGTAACCTGATAATCTGAATAACAACCAATTAATCCATGCACCCCATGTTTGCTGTGGTCCTTTTATAGCAAACACTGTGCGAGGTAAGAAGGCTGAAGAAAACAAAACAAAGAATAAATGAAACACACACCTGGGATGTGTCCTCACCAAGTGGCTTAATCCAATGCGTGAACAGCCAGGAAAGGATAGGAAATCATTTTTCCAAGAGACAGCAATTTGCTTGCGGTCTTCACCATTGGTTTCCACATCATTGTATTGTCTTGTATATTATTTGGCCTTTGTAATTTTATTTCCACCAACTCACTTTTTAAAAATATAAATACCTTCTTTAGTTTGTCCTAAGTAGCATCGGCAAAGTAATGGGTGCCATGTGGCACTTCTGTTTTTAAAGTACGTGTTGAAACAAATGTTATAATCAATAAATGGATAGATAATTAAAATAAAAAAGTATTCATTAGCTGTACTACCTCCAGTCTCCCCATTTATTACTAAAGATCCATATTTCACACTTTGGGAAACATTGATTTAATTTTCAAATTAAACACTGAATGCCCATCCCATGAAAAATGCTCTACAGGGATTTAAAATTGTTATGAATGTTCAGAGTCAGCACTTGAATAGGGAGAAAACCTGTTGGGACTTAAAAGTACAAATTCAGTATGGATTTCAAAGATGTTTTTCCTGACCTCCAGTGTAAGGTCTGAGATATTTGCTTGGCTAATATTTTATCTGTGTGCTCTATGTTAGATTGTATTATTTTTATCTCTTTTTAAAAAGATTTATTTATTTATTTGAAAGTCAGAGTTACACAGAGAGAGGAGAGGCAGAGAGTGAGAGAGAGAGACAGAGAGGGAGAGAGAGGTGTTCCATCCACTGGTTCACTCTCCAATCTGAAGCCAGGACCCAGGAGCTTCTTCCAGGTCTCCCAGGCGGGTGCAGGGGCCCAAGGACTTGGGTCATCTTCTACTGCTTTCCCAGGCCATAGCAGAGAGCTGGACTGGAAGTAGAGCAGCCGGGTCTCGAACAGGCGCCCATATGGGATGCCAGAGCTTCAGGCTGGGGCGTTAACCTGCTGCGCCGCAGTGCCGGCCCCTATTGTTATCTTTAAAACCGAATCTCAGAGCTTTTGCCAGGGTTTCTCGCAGGATGTCTTGTCTTTTTAGCCACCTTCATGGAAATGGAAACTACGTGCAGCCGAGGCAGCCATCTGATCCTGGGGTCAGCAGCGTCTGGCCTGTAGCCTGGTGTTGCTAGTAGAGTTTTCTCTGTGGCACCTGTTAGCTTCTCTGGGTGCAGCTGCAGAGTTGAACATTGGCAACAGAGGCCTTAAGACCCTCAAACCCAGGCTGCTTACTATCTACCCATTTACACTTCAAGTTTTCTGACCGCTGATTGTGGATAGATTCTGGATAAACACGGAAAAACAAGCAGTAGTCCTGCTTCCACAGCTACTGGGAGAGCACTGGTTTGCTTGGAAACTCATAGCCACAGGAAGAGGAAGGACTGCCCAACACATCGCAAGAAAGCAAAATTATTGCACAAGACTCAAGGCAGAGAACAAGAGTAGTGCTCTTGGAAGGGGTTATAAGGCTTGGTAATATCAGAACAAGGTCTTGGCTTTTGTAAACCCAGATCAAAAGTTACACTTTTGAGTGAGACTTGTGCTGAGGCCAACTATGTCCCATTGTCAGTCCAGTAGACGGTAACTCTGCAGGCCACACTGTGGCCCATAGCATCTAGGGAAGAATAGACAGACACGGATTCTTTGCTAGAATCTGTTTCCACTCATTCTGGCTCACTATGACCAGAATGCAACAGAAATGACTTTCAAAATCAGGCCGTAAGAAATGCTGCAACTTCTGTGAGGCCCTACGGGTGCCTCCTCTAGCGACAGGCAGCACCATGGAAGAAGTCTGACCATCCTAAGACTGCAAGCCAAAGTAGCCACATGGAGAGGCTGCACACACACACACACACAGCGGGGGCCGGGGGAGGTGGAGAGGAGAGATGCCCAGCTAGCTCTCAGTTGCTCCAACCACCCCAGCTGAGACCTCTGATTTCAGTGGAGAAACCCACCCGAGATATGCAACCCAGAAAAGCCCTAGATGAATCAGGCCCCACTGTCATCTGACGGCCACCTCGTAAGATACCCAGGTGGGAACTTTCAGCTGAGTTAGGTCAACCCTTAGACCGTGAGAGGTAATTGTAAATTACGTGTTTGTAGTCGCTAATTTTTGGGGAGGTTTGTTCTGCAGCGCCTCCTTGTTAATCTGAGGTCTTAAGGAGTCAGGCAAGATGGCAGGATCCTAGCAACGGTTCTGTCACGTGGCCCTGCTGATCCCTTCAGCCCACTTCAATCTCACTCTCCTGAGCGCTTACTGCTAGGCTGACCCATCCTCACTGTTGGCCAGGACTTCCCCACTTTGGCACTGAACGCCCCCTGTCCTAGCAAACCCCCAGCCCAGAGCCAACAGCACAGCCGGCACCCTGCTCGCTGCACGCCAGCCAGGGTGGTTTTCTTGCTGCGTTTCAAACACACTACGTTCCTCCCTGTCCTGGGGCCTCAGCACGCGCTGGTATCCCTCTGGAATGTTCTTCCTGGCCCTGCTCACTTGGCTCGCTGCTCCCCACACTTCATTTTCTCAGGGTAGATTTCTCTCCCTCCCAAGACACCCCAGGCCCTCCCAGGACTCCGTGCCTCTCAGTGACACCAAACTCAGCTGCCAGGAGTACCTTTCCCCGGCTCCACTGAGAGTCGTGATTCTGGGTGGATCAGCTGGGCTCACTGCTGAGAGCAGGTCAGTAGTGGGCACAGAAGGTGTCAAGGAACAGAGGCAGGGGCCGGCGCCGTGGCTCCCTTGGTTAATCCTCCGCCTGCAGCGCCGGCATCCCATATGGGCACCGGTTCTAGTCCTGGTTGCCCCTCTTCCAGTCCAGCTCTCTGCTGTGGCCCGGGAGGGCAGTGGAGGATGGCCCAAGTGTTTGGGCCCCTGCACCCCATGGGAGACCACGAGAAGCACCTGGCTCCTGGCTTCAGATCAGCGTAGTTCTGGCCGTGTCGGCCATTTGGGGAGTGAACCAACGGAAGGAAGATCTTTCTGTCTCTGTCTCTCTCTCTCACTGTCTATAACCCTACTTGTCAAAAAAAAAAAAAAAAAAAAAAAAAGGAGCAGAGGCAGGCAAGCAAACTGGCAAAGCAGGTTAGGACCTAGAATCTGGTTTATGTCTTTGGGGAAAAGGTGCACAGGTTCAGAAATTTTCAAACCCTTTGGGTGATGAAGAGATGATCTGCTGTAACCCAGGTCTCAAGGCCAAGGTCAAAAACATGACTTCGGTGCACTAAAGAGTGTTTTCCAACAGTTCTAAAGATCGTCCATAAAATGTCAGCGGGCGTATATTCTGTCTGTTGGTCTTATGCCACAGGAGGGGAAAACACGCAAAGGCATCCCAAGGCGGGACAGCCACCCATGTCGTTGCCACATGTCCGTGTTTGGCTCTGGCAATCTCTCTCGTGCTCTGTGCCTGACTTCTATTCCCGGGTAAAAAAGAGAGTGAAATGCTGTGATGACTAATGGGAGGCAATGGGAAGATTTATTGGACAATTATCAATGTTTCTCCTCACTCAACTTCCCTTTCGTGAGTCATTATTTCATTTGCGGACGAAGCAGCGCCCAGTCCCTCAGATCCTGTCACTCCGCTGCGCTTGTGTGCGAGTGTGTTGCCCTGATCTGTACAAGGAGATAGACGTGCATCGGAAGACTTTCTCGCTAACTAAATTTGAGTTTTATTCACCTGTCATTTTCATTTGCATGCTGAAAAGCCCTGATAGAGTTCTGTGGTTTTCAATCGACGACCGTTTGCAGGCCTCCTTCAAGTTTTCGCCGTATGCTAGGCCTACTTTATTGTTATTCTCTTCATACTTTTTAGAATTGACTAGTTTTTATTAAGTTAGTCTCACCCCGAGGCCACCAATCCATGCAATCATGCGTTTAATGGGCTGATGTATGTATATATGTAGTTCTCAATGACATAAATGCCTAAAAATTATGGTTTTTAAAAACATGCCCATCAAACCCATAATTTCATGGATTATGACTTGGGATAACACTATTTAAAAGCAGGTTTTTTTTTTTTTCAGCTTAAAATCACCCTACAAGTATATGTATTACATAGAAGATACCTCAAAAAAGTTCATGGAAAAGTGACAAGTTTGTTTCAATGTAAAAAAAATTTGAAATCCACGCAGTTTTTCAGTTTTTTTTTTTTTTGGACAGGCAGAGTGGATAGTGAGAGAGAGAGACAGAGAGAAAGGTCTTCTTTTTTGCCGTTGGTTCACCCTCCAATGGCCGCTGTGGCCAGCGCATCTCACTGATCCGAAGCCAGGAGCCAGGTGCTTCTTCTGGTCTCCCATGCGGGTGCAGGGCCCAAGCACTTGGGCCATCCTCCACTGCCTTCCCGGGCCATAGCAGAGAGCTGGCTTGGAAGAGGGGCAACCGGGATAGAATCCGGCGCCCCAACCAGGACTAGAACCCGGTGTGCCGGTGCCGCAAGGAGGAGGGTTAGCCTGTTAAGCCATGGCGCGGGCCAGTTTTTTTTTTTGTTTTTGTTTTTTTTAATAGTACATACTTTCCACAGGCTTTTTGAGGATCCCTTGTGTGCACAGATTTCAAAATTTGGATCACCACCTGGCTGTTGCGACCATCTGGGGAGTGAACCAGCAGATGGAAGAGTTCTCTCTCTGTCTCTCTCTCTCTCTGTGTCTCTACCTTTCTCCCTATAACTCTTTCAAGTTAATAAATAAATCTTGAAAAAAAGGCCTCTTCTAAAAATTCAGCATATCAAAATAAACTAAGAATTACTTACGTTTCCATGTATTAAAAAAATCCTTAAAGATCACACCTTGGGAAACACGATCTAATCCAAGATCTGGTCTTATTCGAACAGGAAGCCACCTTGGAATTGCAGCGTGATGGTGACCTGTGGCCAAGCAAGAATTCTATGCCCATCTGAATCCTGGGCTCACCTTGGTGCCCAGAGCCTGCTGCTGTTGACCTGTAGCTGTGACTATCAAGCCTCACTCAGAATCTTATAGACAGCTTTGACTCATTGCTTTCTCTAAGATTCCACAGCCAGACCATCAGCAAAACATGTTGGCTCAGACTTCAAAATATATCCCAAAGCCTGCTATTTCTCTCCACTCCCACCCTGCTGTAAGCCACCGCTGTGTCTCTGAGCTGACAGCAGTGACCTCTGCCCTGGTTTGCCCATTTCCGTTGGGTTGAGAATACAAGAAGAAAAAAATGCCATCTTGAGTCAATTATTGTGTCCTTAGATGCAAACAAATGATCGGAGAAACAAGAAGAAAGGCAATCGCAACGTTTAAAATACTTGGGGGTGGGGTGGGCATTTAGTGCAGTGGTTAAGCCAGTGCTTGGGATGAGAGCCTCATCCCATATCCTGGCTCTGCCCCCAGTTCCAACTTTCCTGCTAATACATCCTGGGGGGCAGCAGGTTTTGGCTCAAGTATTCAGGTCCCTGCCACCCGCATCGGAGACCCCAATGGGATTCCTAGATCCTGACTTTGGCTCAGTCCAGCTGATGTGGGCATTTGTGGAGTGACCTGGTGGATGGACGGGATGGAAGATCTTTCTCTCTCTGTCTGCCTTCCAAATAAAATTAAATAGATAAACATTTAGACAATTAAATATTAAAAAACACTTGGAATACAAATGAGAGAATAAAAAGACCAGAATGATTGGTAGCTTCATACCAACATCTCAGGTCAAACCCGATAGCCTCTTTTAAAATTCCCTGGAATGTATTTCTGTCATAATTTATCATCGCTCTTGGACATAGCATACAGGGTGATTTTAAATTGATATGATATAAGAATAAATACCAAATCAGTCAAAGAAGTCAGCAAATGTTCAGAATTACAGAAAACCGTAGAAATGGGCTCTAATTGCATCATTATCTAATCTCCTTACTTTTGAATACCATTGCTAAGATGGACTCACTCCTCTCCTGTCATTTTCTTTTTGTGTGAACTTTTCCATTTTCTCGCAAGAACACGACATCCATATTTTAGGGTTTGCTGTATTTTGTCAGGCAAAGCAGTAAAGACTCATCAGCAATGCGATGGAAAAGCAAACTCAGAAACAACTGTGGTCAGCAAAGGCCAGGTTGCAGAAGGCCCGGGGCACTTTTCTTAAAGTTCGTTATTCAGTGGGACAAAGGTAAGAAAGTGGCTTGGCTCCACCCCACTCTGCAGGCTCCACAGCTTGGGGTCAGGCCATGGTGTCCCAGAGCTGAACTCTAAAAGGGAGGTGTGACGGCCCCAGAGGAAACACAGCCTTCCCCCCCCCCCCCCAAAAAAAAAGAGGAGGGCCCTTCAAAACATTCATGGGAGATGCATATCATTAACAAATTGCATGGACTTCAAACAGTTTTGCACTGAAGCCAACTTGTCTTTTAACCCTGCTTCCTATGGACTTTTTGAAATACTCTCGTATTGAACCCAGAACCGCGGAAGGTGACATTACCAGCAACAGGGTCTTTCCGTATGCGTGTAGTAAGATGAGGTTGCACTGGATGAGAGAGGGCCCTGCAACAAGGATGCTGTGTCCTTGTAAGAAGAGCAAAGGGCACAGAGGCACAGAGAGGAAGAAGGCAGAGACTCGGTGATGCGGCCACAAGCCAAGGAACACTACGGATTCTTGGGAACCCCCAGAAAGTCAGAGAGAAGCTGGAAGAGTGAGGTAGGAAGTTAGAAATTGGCCCATGTGTGTGTGAGAGGGCCCAGCATCTGCACGTCAGAGTCCTGCCCAGACCCCATAACCTTGCAGGTGGTCCCAGCCCTGCCCCCATGGGAAAGCTCTCTCCTCAGCACCAAATGCATCACCCGCCTGATGAACATCCTTCCTCCAAGGCAGGCACCCTGGGGGGAAGCCCCTTGGTCCATGGCCAGCAAGACTCCCCCCTGTCTGATACCACACTTGGGCAGGGATTTCCTTATTGCCCTTTGTCCTAGGGGAGGAGGAGGGGAAGGAGAAACCTGGACCTCTTTTCCCTTAGAAGCCTGAGTCTAAACAAAGACCAAGCACTCAACTCTCCAGTCTCCGCTGAGTACCCGCCTGGCCTGAAGGTGTGTTCTCTCCATTTGACCATGTAGCCTCGCTTTCCCCCAGTCTGAGTGACTAGGCTCACTCTCTCTCTGTCCCTTCTGGTCTCATGGATGCCCTGTCCCCAATAAAACCTTGCTACTTTGCTCTCTGTCTCATGCCTGAATTCT
This sequence comes from Lepus europaeus, assembly GCF_033115175.1. Taxonomy (NCBI): domain Eukaryota; kingdom Metazoa; phylum Chordata; class Mammalia; order Lagomorpha; family Leporidae; genus Lepus; species Lepus europaeus. Next base: position 117,695,142 of record NC_084836.1, on the reverse strand, counting down.
TTCTTGCATGGAGACAAGCATCCCATGACTTCCTTTTGTATCTCCCAAAAACATAAGTTCAAGTCCTAACCCATGGCACCCATGAATGTCGCCTGATTAGGAAATAGGGTCTTGCAGATGTAAACAAGTAAAGATGAAGTCATTCTGGATGCGGGTGAACCCTAAAGTCAATGACTGACATCCCTGGAAGGAGAGGATGGGACAGCGACACACAGAGAACAAGGCCACGTGAAGAGGGAGGTGCAGGTTGGAGTGTGCACCTGCAACCCAAGGAGTGCAAGGATTGCCGGAGGCTGGGAGAGGCGAGGACAAATTTCTTTCTAGAAACTTCAGAAGGAGCACGGTCATGCCATCACCTGGATTCCCACCTTTTAGCCTCAGAACTGAGACAATGACTTGGGCTGCTGTAAGCCACTGCTTTGTAGTAATTTGATACAGGAGCCCTAGTAACCCAAATACCCTTCCACCGTCAAACCCAGCCTGCCTGTGTGCTTTGTGGGCTCACATCTGGTTTTCGTTGTTTCTAATTTAAATAGATGTGAATAATTATGTGCAGTAAAATCCATGGTTTCTGTTTTTCTCTAGAAATATCCCAGGAGGTGCGTTTACCCTGGGACTTTCTTCTCCGGTGGCTACAAAGCACGCTGCTCCCTCCCAGAGCATCCACCGCTCCCGGCTCCCTGCACTCCTGCCTCCTTTCCTTCTCCTCCCTTTGCCCTGTAAGGCTCCGTCGACACAGGATCCTTTTAAGTGCTCTCCTCGCTTCTGAAACTAGAAAAACGAAACCCAGGAATAGCAACTCCCTGCCGCACGTCGCCTGGTGCGCGGGTGACAGAACAGGAGCGGGCCGCAGGCTTTCGGAGCCGCCGACTTCCTGTGCTGCAAGATGTCTATGGAGCAGATCGTCTCAGCCTTCTAGGCTTCACAGACTGCGTGGAAAGTATTTCAAGGAATTGACAAAGAGTTCCCAACGTTTCGTTTTGCCAGGGAAGAATGTTTAAAACGAGAGAACATTGCATCACCATCTTTTCATTAAAGAAAGCCGACTCCATCACCAGAGGAGCCAGAAATGCACAAGATCAGAGTAGAACTGGCGCCAGCTGGCTTCTAGGGGTAGCCTCCCAAGCCTCATCTTCCTTGCACTCTCCCCAGCTTTCTGTGCCCTGCACGCTGGCCCCTTGTCATTCTGTGCGCAGACGAGGCCATTCTTGCTGCAGGGACTTCTCATTTCCTGTTCTCTGAGCCCAGAACACCCTTCCCCAGGTATCTCCAAGGCTTGTCCAATTCACTCATCTGTATACTAAAGAGCCATCTTTTCCAAGCGCTTACCCTAAGTCGTCCACAGTCTCTATGCACTTCGAACACTTTTGTTCTGACCCTCATCACCACCTGACATGGTTCAAATTTCCTTGCTGGTTGCCTGGCTCTGCCCACTACAATAAGGACTCCATGGGAACAAGGATTTTGCTTTCATCAATGCGGAGAACAGTGCCTGGCACACAGAATATGCTTAATAAGTTTTATTGAATTACATCAAATGAAGTACAACACTTTATACTGAGTAAAACCCCTAACATCATTCTTTCCCCTCATTTTGTTCATGGGAGGCGCAAATGTCTCTTTTTGTAGTTAGCAGTTTGTGGATTCATTCTTGGATGACATCCCCGCGATTAATGTTACCATGGGGCCCAGAATTTTGTGGATATCTGGGTTTGGTTGGGCAGGAATCATTGTGCATAAAGGTTTTGTAGCCTTGGCTACTCAACTTCCCTCAAAAGAATCCCCACCCCCAACTAAAAACACACAAACCCAAAAAATAAAACCAAGCAAAAACCATAACCAAACAAACCACTGGAAAGCAATTCTTCTGGAGCCTTCTACAAGCTGCTGTAATGACCCTTTTTCCCAGGGCAGTAGAAAAACAGCTTCATGACTCTGAATTGTAAAGCCAGGGCTCCATTACGTATAATCAGGTGTGTAGAAATTACGTTATCGTATCAGTGTTTCATTAATTCTAAAATCTGAAGTTCCTGAGATAATAAAAATAAACAGGTTTGTCCTGGTTTTCATTTCTAGTTATTGGTTTATATATATAAAAAGGAAGAAGATGAAAGTGGAAGAAGAACTGCTCTCTGTATTTATATTCCAGTGACTACTACTGTCCCAGCCTAGTCACATAAAATAGTGCACAGGAACACCAGCACCATCTGGTTTAGGGAGAAAACCATTCTTGCAACATCATCAGATTTCTGAATTCTTTGGCATTGAGAAGCAAGGCAATGGAAAGCACTAGTTAAAGAGCATCAGCTCTGGATCAGACCGAAGTGTGGATCCTGGTGTCCACCTGTAAAGCTGTCCTGGATCAAGAGTGGCTCAGGTCCCTGCTCTACAAAGTTGAGCTCACTGTGGTGGCGTCCTGTGGAGCTGTTGCCAGGACTGAATGAAATACTCCATGTAATAATGCCTATACTGAGCAGCAGAGCGTCATAACTGAAGACTGATGCCAATCACTATTATTTGAAAACTCATGTGGTTCTATGACTTTCAAGAATGTTCCATAGCATAAGCAACTGGTCAAAGAGGGAAAGATATGGACCAGAGAACGGTCCATCTTTTCTGCCTTAAGGATAATAATAGCTACATCTGATACGTCTTGGAGCCTTCCTGTTGGTGGTAGATTTGAGGTGGATCCCCTCATTTAGCATCTACAATGGACATACAAAGCAAAGCCTTCACGTTCTCCACACAGGTAGGGAGAGGCAGGGCTGACGCTAGGTCCCCAGCAGTCGGAATTCAGCACTGAAATATTTATTATCACATTTGGAACGAAGTCATGTATTTGCACACACAAAATACAAAATACAAAAAAAAAAAAACCTTTTGTGGGTTTATTTGCGTAAATAGACTCAGTATCTTTCTCACTGCCTGATTTTTATGACACATAGACAGACACAGTGATGAAAACGTGGCCTCTACAGAACAAGTGTAGGGGAACTGTGGACAGTGGGACTGGATGGTGCCAGCAAGGGCATTTGAGAAAGTCCCCTTTGCAACGGATGGTGAGTGTGGTGCCCTCGTGACTTCCTCCACAATCACTCTCCTGGAGAGGCGGAAGGGCTCTCTTTTCTAGGAAGACAGACGTAGACATTCAGACCTTTTTAACACAGAGAAAAAGCAGAGTCTTGTCTCTGTCCCTTTCTTGCCACATCGGGAGGTTTGGGTGCTCAGCCTTTGAGGACGAGGCTGACTCTGGCTTTGAGCCTAGAGAATTGCAAGATCCAGGGCTGTCGACGAACAGAGAACCAAGAGGGAGAGCGGCTCCTCGTGGTGGAGACAACAGGCAGCCCTTTTCTTTGGCAAAAAGGATCCCTGAACCACTGGGCTGACCAGGCAGACCCTCCCCAGCCCCTGAGCTCTCAGGAGGCCCTGAGATCTGGGAGGGGTGGGAACTTCCCAGGAGGGAGATCCAAGCTCGAAGGAGCTGGAGGGGTGGCTTTGACCAAAATCACCATGAAGCGCACTGACTGGAAGCCCGGCTGTCACACGGCAGTCCAGTCACGGCCTCGCTGGCAGGTGCTCACCATTCACTCAGGGCTCACTGCTTGGCACACGAGGTGGGGTCCACACCTTCACTTTGCCAGAATCTAGCCTCTAGCTGGTCTCCTCTTACCAGGAGAGACATTTGTTTCTGTCCGAAGGTACTGCTTAGTCTACATTTGACTTACTCTACGTAGAAATTATTGCTTTCAAAGCCCTAGACACTGTGAGCCCTCCAAAACGGGATGGGGTTGTTCTAGGGATGCGATGATTTAGAAACCCTGGTGTGTGCATTTTAGGGGTTTGCATATGAAATGAACCAGCAAGGGACTCCTCAAGCTGGGGGGGCTCTTAAAGACATCCCGTCACAGATGCACACATCACATCAAGAGCCTATGGTTAAATGCCAGTTGACCGCCTTGGAGAATGTTCTAGAACCAGAAAGCGGGCCACTCACTTTTTTTCCCCAAACAAACACAACCCTTCAAGACAAAGGCTCCCTTCATTCTCAGAACCTGGCTTCCTCAGGAGCCAGAGAAATGCACACACGTTCAAGGACAAAGATTTTCTTGACTCGTGAGCGCTCAGGGCACTGTCAGGAATGGACAAACCAATTATCCCCCATGCTTCAAGGGGGGCATTTGCACACTTGCATTGTTGCTCTTGGCTGTTCTGCCTCTTGGCACACGGGGCCAGCCTCCTGGAAAGAGGCCATGAGTGTCTCCACGCTGTACGGAAAGCATCTCCATTCTAAAACCCACACGGTTGCAGGATGACAGAGGACTTGGCCATCGCTACAGAAACGGAGTCATTAGAAGTCATCAGGCCTCTGCCCAAATAGTGGTTTGGATAAAAGAGGGTTGTAAAACTCCCGCTGGAAGTTCTGCTGGAGCTGGCAACACACCCTCTAAATTCTGGGCCAGCTCTGCCAAGGCAGTGCCCCTATGCCAAGGCCCAAAGCTCCAAGAGCAATATGGCTTTCGGAGTTGGGGCTTCCCCTCGGGAACTCCAGCAACGTGCCATTCTGAAGCGTTTGTAGAAAAAAAGAAGTCACTGCCTCCCCCGTCAAGTGCTGACTCTGCAGGGCGATGCGTCCAACGTTCTGGGGGATGGTGAGAAAACAAACTGGCTAGAGAAGTGGAGCTGGGTAGGACGCATTTGTGGCGCATTTTCTCTCTGCACTCCCCTCCCCTCCCCTCCTTTCACTTTCTTCGTGCAGGCAGGTCAGGGAGAAGCAGACAGAATGGGCAGGATATAAAGGGATATAAAACCTTTGTGACTTCGGTTTTGAACATAGTAAGAAGGAAGGGATGCTTCCAAGGAGGCCAAGCACTTTGCCCTGATTGCTGGCAGCTCCCCAGGGAGGTGGCAACTCATTAGGTTTCCACTGGCAAACCAGACGATCTGCCAACTCTGGCCTTTGTCTTCCCACATGGAAGGCAAAGGCTCCCTGCAGCTGAGCAGGGCACCTTTCTGGCAGGCAGACCCTCCCCAGCCCTCCACTGTGTCCACTGCTCCTTCAGCAAGCAGCTGAACCCTGGACCTCAGCCTGTGGTCGCTGCTGCGTATTGCCGTTGAGCAAGGCCTTCCCCTACCTGCTTTTTTTTTTTTTGACAGGCAGAGTGGACAGTGAGAGAGAGACAGAGAGAAAGGTCTTCCTTTTGCCGTTGGTTCACCCTCCAATGGCCGCCCCGGTAGGCGCGCTGCAGCCGGCGCACCGCGCTGATCCGATAGCAGGAGCCAGGTGTTTATCCTGGTCTCCCATGGGGTGCAGGGCCCAAGCACTTGGGCCATCCTCCACTGCACTCCCTGGCCACAGCAGAGAGCTGGCCTGGAAGAGGGGCAACCGGGACAGGATCGGTTCCCCGACCGGGACTAGCACCCGGTGTGCCGGCGCCGCAAGGCGGAGGATTAGCCTAGTGAGCCGCGGCGCCGGCCCCTACCTGCTTTTTTAACACTCGACACCTGCATCTCCAGCCCTCCTTCCCTGCCATTCCTCTTCTTCCTCTATAGTACTAATTACCATTTAGCACAACCCCTGTGTTTTATCATGGTTATTAGTCTCTTTCAACTTGATAAGGCAAATTTCAACTTGATCTTATCTTTTTTGTTCACCATTGTGTGCCTGGGGCATATAAGTAGTTTCTCAATTCATATTTGAAAAGATGAATGGCAATGAACCTTGTTTCTATTAAAAATGGGAAACCAAAGATGCTTCTGTCTGCGTGGATTTTTCTGTAAGTTTTATTTATTTATATATTTGAAAGGCAAAGTAAGTGAGTGATGAGAGAGAGAGCGTGCGCACGAGAGAAATTCCATCCACTGGTTGACTCTCCAAATTCCTACAATAGGCAGAGCTGGGCTGGCTTGAAGACCTCTGGGTCTCCCACATGAGTGGCAAGAACCCAAGGACTTGAGCCATTGCCTGCTGTCTCTGAGACGACACATTAGCAGGAAGCTGATTGGAAGCAGAGAAGGGACTCCATCTCAGATACTCCAACAGGGGCCGTGGGTGTCCCCAGTGGTAGCTTGACCTGCTGCACTACCATGCTTTCCCCTACAAGACTTTTCCTACACCTAGACAGCTCACTTACTCATTTATCTGTTCTAAATCTGTGGGTCTGATCTGTGACCCCTGGAGGCCAGACACTGTTTCCCCATCTTTGGTTGTTCTTCACTACTGGAAAATTGACTGCATCCCAAGATCAGTCCAGAACTGGGGGAGAAGGGGCCCTATGGAGAGGGATAACAAACAGGTTTCATGGCACTGGGCAAAACCCAAATCTTGACAGGGCCTGGAGTGCTGGTTCTCAATCTTATCACACGTGGTGTCCTCTTTTTAAACCAGATCCTTTGCAAGGGTTTCCCTGAAATCCACCTGAGAAAAGATATGAATTTAAGTCACGGACGTGGGAGGTGAAGCCAGGAAACCCTGCAAGGGGAAGGGAAAGGCAAGAAGCCAACCCAGGAAGCGTTACCACAGCCGGTCTCAATCCTCTGGAGACAGGCAGAACCTGCCCCAGGATTGTCCCACTCATGACAGCCATATTGTTCCACCCACTGGCTAAGCACCATCGATCAAGGACTGCTTCCCAGGCATTCGGGGGCTTCCAGGAGGCTGCGCTGCCCTGAATACAGCTGCCATGGCCAGGAACATCTGTGATGCCAAGGAGGCAGGTGATGGCGGGGACACCTGTCGAGGTACGGAGGGGGATGAGTAGGACATCGTTAGTCTGCTAACCACGCCTGTTACACACCTGAAATCCCGTTTGTGCAATCATAACCTCAAGAGCAAATCAAGACATTTATAATAAAATAATATACATTCTAACATCCACCAGGCCTGCCCTACAAGAACATTTAATAAAGCAGTTGGATGCTTTCCCTCCTCTATGGAAACGTTGAATTCAACAGTCACAAATAACAGATTAAAGCTTTCATATTGTATGGGACTTGAGATTATGGGACTTGAGTTTGTGTTACGGGTTCCTCCGATTTTGTGCCCAGGTCCACACCTACTCCGCCAGCAGACAGGAACACCAGAGAGGGCCCAGCTGTGATGCACGGACTTGGAATTTTTTCTGGATGAACTATCAAGTATCACCAGGACAATACTTGACTATTACATCGCAGGCCTAGAGAAGATGCCAGAAAATACCATTTCTTCCAAAGCATAGCTTTCTGCACAAGTGTCATTCTTCCTTGATCCGTCACCGGAATTCAAAGATCCTGGGCAAATGATGGCAGAGGAGGATCATCCTCGGCATGCACGCAGAAGCAGCCGGCAGGGATGTGGGATGTGTTGTCCACGTATCAGTCAGGCTGCACAGGGAGGAAAAGGCCCAGGAGCACAGTCTTGCTGGGGTGAGTGCTGGGGGCTGAGTGGGTGGGCAGGTGCAGAGCCAGTGTGCAGAAGCCAATGCCTGTGAATTCTGGCTGTGCTGCACTGGGTCAACCTGCCCTCCAGGGTGAGAGAAACGAGAGCTGTGGGGCGGCCCTGCTGTGCAAGAAGTCACATTAGTGAAAGCAGAAGCGTGCTTGCCTACTGGCACTGGGCTGGAGACAAAAGATTTTATGCATTTTAAAAAATTTATTTGTTTATTTATAATTTATTTGAAAGGCAGAGAGACAGAGATAGAAACGGGGGGGGGGGAGAAAGAGAGAGAGAGAATGAGAGAGAGAGTGTTTCCATTTGCTGTTCACTCCCCAAAAGCCTGCAATAGCTAGGGCTGGACCAGGCTGAAGCCAGGAACCAGAAACTCATTCAGTCCCCAATGTGGGTGGCAGGGACTCAAGTACTCGTGCCATTATCTGCTACCTCCCAGGGCATGCATTAACAGGAAGCTGGATTGGAAGTGGAGCTGGGTCTAAAACCCATATATTCTAAACAGCTGCTATGACAAATGCCTGCCTCACAGAAGTTTTTAATGTGAATTTCTAGCACAATGGGTATGAGGGCTGGCCTAGGAGTCAGAGTGCCGACGTTTGCACCATTGGCCTATTGTTTATAAGCCCTGGGCCTTGAATAAGAGCTTTAATCTCTGGAAACTCAGTTTCCCCACCTGAACACTGGGGATAATGCAAAAATCATTGGGCCTTGTGAAGACTAGGTAAGAATAATCCCCATAACTGTACAGCACAGGGCCCAGCACACTGTAAGACTGTGCTAAGTGTGGGTGTTATTCTTAAAATCCTGCCAGAAATCACAACTTTTAGAAACAGGGAAGGACCTAGGAATAAAACACTCCAAGCTTGGTGTAGCTAGGACTGTGCCTTCCCTACACCTAGGCCACTCACTGCACTTGTAGGGCAAGAGCTCAACAAATGTTCAAGGACTTCATTTGACAAAGGCAGAGCTTGCGATCAGAACACATCAAGTGGGTCGACCAGATAACCCCATCCTACCCACTCTAGGACCCACAAGGAGCTGACGCATGTAACAAGGAGTGGGCAGGTGAGTGACGATATGGGGTGCAGCCCTACGCTGAAGGGTCATCAAGCTATGAAAATGGCCACACGCAGGTGGGTGCTTTGTTTACGAGGTGTCTCCTTTCCCCCATCACTCTGACACCTTGGGTTTTCACAGAGATGCTTTCCTATTGCAGAGGATCTCAGCAGGGACTTCGAAATGTGCAAAGATGAGCTTGAAAGAGCACCTTGAACTTCAAGTCTATTGAAACTGAACCCCTTTCCAGTACCGAAGTCTATGTTTATTAATTCTTCCATTAGTCTCAGAGCCTACAGATGTCTTTATGATTATGTCTTCTAGGTCAACTCCTTCACCAATGTTTGTTGGGAGAGCAGACAGTGTACTAACAATGACTGACCATTTACCAACTGTGGGACCCTGGACAGAGCTCTCACTGCCCGCGTAGCACAAGGGCCCTCTGTGCTGTCTCCCGCCTGCCTTCCTGACGTCAGCACCTAGCCCTCTCCCCACCATCTTTCTGCTCCAGCCTCAGCGTCCTTCTTCTGTCCAACGGCAGACAAACACATGGCGTAGCTGGTCCCCCGCTCAGATCCTCCCCAGGCAGGCCAAGTAAGGATGATGGAAGCCTTCTGCTGGCACCATAAACTCTTCTCACCAAGTTAAGTGTTGGTGCAAACCAGTATTGCTGGACTTAGCAAACGGAAAGGCAACGTGCTCAGTTAAATGGGAGTTTCAGGTAAACAACATAGAGCACTTTTGCCAAAGTATGTCCCCTGCTATCCCATTTATGAACACACTTTGATTTTCAGAGACTGTGGATTTCAGGTGTATGGCTAAAGAATTCCGGCCTGTGTTATTTCTCCCATTTTACAGATTGGCAACTGAGGCACAGAAAGATTAACTAAGCTGAGATCACACAGCAAGAAGAGGCAGAGCCGGGTTTGACCCCAGTCTGCCCAGTACCACTCTTGGGTACTTTAGGCATGGAGCTTCCGGGGGCTGAACTTCCCTACCTACAGAGCAGGTGTGTAATGAAAGAGTACATACAAAACACCTGATATGCAAAAAAATGCTCCAGCAGTTGTCCCTCTACGTGTGAGCCAAGGGTGCCACCAGGGAGACACAGCGGTGTGGGGACGTCTTTCGGCAGTGGAGGTATGCTGTCTTGGAAAGTTCAGTTAGTTTTATCCTTTGTTGGACGTATGTTCACAGTAGGTTTTTGATTTTAAAATAATAACCAGCATTCAAAGGAGTTCTGGTTTCTAAAATAAAAATATTCAAAGCGCTCATTTCATGAGGGAAGGACCGGGGGTGCTGTCGCTCAGATCATCTGCCCGCTGCCCGAAGTTTTCTTTTGGCTTCACCAAGTGGCAAAGGACCATTAACAAGACTCTCGGGTGAATGGTTTCTACAATTTACTTCTCCAAGTAAGTCTAACTTGCCATTTTACTGTGCGTGCGAATTGGTGTCGAAGAGAGGGACATAAATTTCAACCAGAAGAAGAGAAGCTAACTTTCTGGCTGGTCTCAGTTGTAAGGTTTTGTTTCAGTCTATGCAGGTTCAATGACTGTGGGGAAATAATCCACAACTGGTTTTGCCTTTTTTTTTTTCTCCTGTAAATGCACAGAGGCAACAACTGCGTGGTGAATTAAAAATTAAGTGGTAACAGAAACATCCCCGTGCGTGTGTCCTGGGCGGGACAGCTTTAGAAGAGACCTGAGCTTTGTGCTGGCCGATGTTAAAGTGAAATGAAACCGAGTCTCGCGCTGGTGCCTCCCAGGAGCAGTTTTCCATTTTGGAAAAGCCTAGACTGGGTTTAGAGTAGAATTAATGTACATTTTTCTTCACAGAGCTAGCTTCTTCTTGTCTCTGTATTCTGTTCGGGTGGCCTATGTCATAACACCTTCTTTTTGTATGCAATTGCTCACTCTACGAATAAACAGAGTGAGAAGGCTCCCATGTGGGGTCGCCCTGGGAGGGCCCCAGAGATACAAATAGCAGTTGTCCGAGAGCAAAGATCTGGGGGTTTCATGGGTCACATGATTCTACAGAGCAAGCAGCACCTCCACACGAGAGAGCCAGAAATCACCGCACTGCAGCAAGTTCCAAGTCCTACTTCAATTCCCATTGTTCTTAAAAAAAGAGTTGCATTTTTATAGGTAGGTATTTCTTTAACACCAAAAAGGTCTGGGAAATTTTGTACCAGAAGCTGAACAATTTTCTCGTTGACCATTCTTAGCTTAGAAATTAATTGGGGGTTACTTATTTATTTATTTATTTTTAAAATTTAGTTATTTATTTGAGAGAGCTACAGAGAGAAGGAGGGAGAGAGAGAGAGAGAGAAATATCTTCCATCTGCTGGTTCACTCCCCAGATGACCGCAATGGCCAGAACTGGGTCAGACCTAAACGAGGAGCCAGGAGCTTCTTCTGGGTCTCCCATGTGGGTGCAGGGGCCCAAAGACTTGGGCTATCTTTGGCTGCTTTCCCAGGCGCATTAGCAGGGAGCTGAATTGGGAGTGGGGCAGCTAGGACTCGAACCAGCACACATCACAGGCAGTGGTTTTACCCACTATACCACAACAATGGCCCTGATTGGGGCTTACTTTAAACAGAATTGAAAATGTGTCTTTAAAATCTAGTTTTCTTCTAATTACCAATAAGTCAGGTTATAATACACAAATTCTAACAACAAATTGACTAATTAATTATGTTGACTCACAAGTAACACGCCTTACTATGGAGTTACTGTAGGCACAGTACTGTCCTATGTAATAGACTATCCAAAGTTCTTATATAACCCAAGTTGATCTTGGAAACCAAGAGAAATTAAATTCAAGCAAACTGGTGGGAAATGAGTGATTTGTTTGACTAAATTCATTTGTGTAAATTCATAAGAACTGGTTCTTCTGTGTTTTTGCTTTTTAGAGACTTAGAAAATTATTTTGATAGAGAAAAAGACAAATTTAAGGCACTCTTAAGGAAAAAAAGTGCACTGAAGATATCTTTTGCTTATAATCTTTTTCACTTACTTCCTCTCATCCTTATTATTTTTTACTGCTTTCTGGACATAGTGTGGCCCAGGCAGCACCCTGTCAATAAAAGCAGGACGACAGGAAGCCAAAGGATAAGAGCCCACCCCTTTATCTAGCTGTTTCCCAGTATCAGATTGCATTGCAAGGGTGGGTCAGTGAATCTCAATGCTTTTGGACGTACGGATCCCTCTGAGTATTTGGAGGATGCTGGGAGTCCTCCCCCCAAGCAGATGCACATTACACACGTGTGCTTATGCTCAGAGGTTGCCTTACCTCCCAGGTCCGCTCACCCTCGCTCTCCAGTAGGTGAATTGCTCTCCCTGCAGTAAAATCTCTGGCCACCAGAGGTCCATTCCGTTCACGGCCTCTCTAGGGAGGCCACTTCCTGGTAGGAGGGAGTCAGCGAGACCCTCCCTCCTGTCCCTCACTGTGTTCTGCCGACCGCCCCCTCTCCCCAGCAGGCCGGCCCTCAGTATAGCTGCCATGTCTTCTTTGTCGTGCAGACGGCACGGGAGACGAGCCCCGCTGGGGCGTTTGCCAAGCCAGGGAGCGAGAATGGACGTTTCCCTGAGTGTCTGGAGCCGGGCCCTCCAGGGGGCTCAGCTGGATGCCCAGTGGCAGTCACGAGGCCAGCTGCCGAGAACTAAGCCCCATGTCCATGTCCCGGTCAACACTTTCACATCTCACCTTCCCTCTCCGGTTCCTGCAGTGCCCCCTGGGGGCCCTGGGGCACTGCCGGGCCACTAGGGGGGGGGGCCAGAGACCCAGGCCTCAAACCTCTCCCTCCCCTTACCCTGGGATCTGACATGTGTGGTGTTTCCTGTGGTAAAAGACTGGGCAGTCCAGTGTCCATGCGTTGTCCCCACACCCACCCGGTCTCGGCTGAGGGCCCCCAGAGACCCTCCCCCTTAACTTCCTCAATACTAAGAAGCTAAAGTTAAAAAACAAAAACAAAACAAAACAAAACAAAAAAAAAAAAACAAGAAGTATTGGTTTGTAACACGCAAAACGAACATGTGATGTCTCTTGTTAAAAAATCACCAACTTTTCCAGATAGCGACAACAGAGTGGAAGACGAATGCGGAACCACTGTGAGCCTGGGGCCCTGTGACTGCACAGGCCACACATCCAGGGAGCAGCCGCCTTGCAAGGAAGGGTAGTGGTTACGATTTCAAGCTCTGATGCCAGAGGCACTGAGCTCAAGTCCTAGCTCTGCCGGAGATTTCTTGAGTAAATTACTCTGTGTGCCAATTTCCTTCTGTCTACCAGTATCACCTTCCCCCTAGAATTATTGTGAAGGACAAGTCAGGACGCAGAACATCTCTAGAAAAGTAAGTGCACAGTCTTGGGTGACATGATCCTTGTTAGAGAAGAGTGTGGTCAACAATCATTCATAGCATGTCACTCCCTCATTACAATCTCCCCCATAACAGCTCTGCGAGGTCCCCAGTTTCTGATGAGAGGTCACTTATATCCTTCTTTGCCCAACATACTCAAGCCATCCTTGCCTTCCTCTAGCTCATATGCATGCCACGCCCTCTCTCATCTCAGGATCTATGCCTGGAACAGCCTTCCCCAGCCCCGTCAAGGCCTCTGTGCGCGTAAACCCCAGATTGTCCACATGTCACCTCCTCAGCGAGTCTGTCTTCCACCCTTCCTCTTGTCTTCACCATTTCACTGAGATATAATTTATGAACATAAACTTGTTTAAAAGGAGCAGTCCCGTAGTTCTCTGTGTCACTTCAGTTGCTCCACCTTCTGCATAATCGGATCTTAATTCCCCAGAAACAAACTCAGTGCCCAGTGGCCAGGGCTCCTCTCCCACCCCAGTTCCAGGGATCCAGTGACTTGCCTTTTATCTGTATGGATTTCCCTTTTCTAGACATTTCTTACACATGGAATCACACAACATGTGCCCTTTTGTGTCTGGGTTCTTGGACTTGGTGTTCTATGTAGGAGTTCATCGTTGTAATGGCATAAAACAGTACTTCATCTTTTGTTGACTGCTCATTAACATTCACTCTATAGACAAACTACGTTTTATTTATCCTTGAAGGATATTTCAGCGTTTCCTCTTTTTGGCTATTATGAACAGTGCTAGTAAGAGCATTTGTATTCGAGGAGGAAGGCCTTTCTTGACTGCCTTACTGAAAGCTTTCCTGCCTCCCAGCTATTCTCTTAGAACCTTGTTAGTTCCCTCAGGACAATTATTGCCATTTGCAGTTATTTTTTTTCTTTTATTTTTGTTTATTTTTTAAAAACATATGCATCTCCCCATTAGAATGTAATCCATGGGGCAGAAGACAGAGCTGCCTTATTCATCATTATATTTGTTTGGGTACAATTAGGCAATTAATACATAATTATTAAGTGAAAAAACTGCACCTTTTGTTGAACAACTTTTAGTGGAATCTGTATAATGAGTAAATTACATTTCTGATCCTGATGTCCAATCAATGCTGGGGAAGTGCTGTTATAAGGCACATCTGTTCTAGAGTCACCCCCAATGTGCAGTCACTAAGAGCAGTGTAAGACTTGAGGAAAAGATCAGCAGAAAAATGTGAATAGCCACTTGGAAAGGAAAATAATTTAGAACCAAAAATATATCATAAAAGGAAATGTATAAATGATATTTAGTTCTTTATAAATATTTATGAAGGGCTTGCTTATACATGAAATTTTACACTCAATGCATAGTTGCTAGCCTAACTCTGCCCTTGTGTTCCTCAGGTTACTGATATCCTTCTAGAATTTTCTCCTCTGAAACTCTGTGTGAAGTCAAGAGCTGGCAAGCTGTATATAGTGGAAGCAGGTACTTGTTCAGTAGTCTTTTGATTCAAGGCAATGGGACTATGTCTCAAATTTAAACATCACTATGATGCTTTGCACATTGCGTCTGCTTTGCAAGAGGCCACAGTGGCTCATCTTTTTGTGCTTAAGTTAGCGCTTACTTAAGCAAAGGACTGGAATTTCCTACTGCGTCTATACAAGCCAAAATGGCAAGACATCCATCTATTCCGTTCAGAATTTCTGCAACTATCCCTCAAGAAAATCTCTTAAAGGAAGGGCTATTAAAAGACAGATAATCATATTAACATCTTTCACTTGAGGAGCAAACCAGACCAACCGGTTGCCTGGAGAAGAACATCATGACTCCAAACAAAGACTTCCTGAAATCGTTATGGGACTCCTAGGAGCTGTGATTTGTCCTGCCTGTGTTCTCTACTTCATAATTCTATGTCCTTGCTTTTCAAAGTTCTTAAACACAGCTATTGGCCCAATCCATTATTTTCTTTCCACCATCTGAGCTATACCAACGTGGTTAAGTTGTCACCTTATTCTGAGCGTGGGTCTGGCAATGATGCCCAGGATGGTTCACTACCTCTCAGCGTTTACCAGAATACTGACTTTCTCCCGGTGTGGGCAGCCAGCTTTGTTCTTGTTGATAGGGTAACCAACTGCTCCAGTTTGCCTGAGGCTCTCCTGGTATAACCACTAGAAGACCCACACGCCAGGAAACCCCTCAGCCCTGGGCAGAGGAGGACATCTGTGCACCCTGCTGCTTGGTTTCTACAAAAAGTTTATGTCAAGCACTGCTGTTGCTCCTTCATTAGCCTACCTGTCAAATAGTCTAAACAGACGCTGAATGGTCCTTGTTCAACAACCCGACAGCACGTCTGAGATGCAGCACATCACACATGTATTTCAGAAAAGTCAGAGAGTATATAAGCCATGAACCATGCAATTTTACTTGAAAATATTTAAATTAAGGATTTAGTCATGGATGTACACAAAGATTTCATTACAAAAAGGTTCAGTTCTGTTTTTTGTTTTTTGTTTTTGTTTTTTTTTTTTTTTGACAGGCAGAGTGGATAGTGAGAGAGAGAGACAGAGAGAAAGGTCTTCCTTTTTGCTGTTGGTTCACCCTCCAATGGCCGCTGATCCGAAGCTTGGAGCCAGGTGCTTCCCCTGGTCTCCCATGCGGGTGCAGGGCCCAAGCACTTGGGCCATCCTCCACTGCCTTCCCGGGCCATAGCAGAGAGCTGGCCTGGAAGAGGGGCCACCGGGATAGAATCCGGTGCCCCAACCGGGACTAGAACCCGGTGTGCCGGTGCCGCAAGGTGGAGGATTAGCCTGTTAAGCCATGGCGCCGGCCAGTTCTGTGCTTTTAATAAAAATCAAATTTGTAAACAATTTAAACATACAACCATGGTCCAATGACAAAATAAAGTATGCATCTATTCCATGTTGTATGATTCCTGAAAACGAATGTTTAACAGTACTGGGAAGAAGGTTTGCAATTTTAGTCTAGGAAAAAAATCAATTTACAAAGCAATATTGAGGTATGAGTAATTTTTGCCAACACAAACCAAAACAAGGCCAAAAAGAGTTCTCTGACATATAGGGTTACATGCACGATATAAATACTTACAAACTAAAATACTGACATTGGCAGCAAGGGATGTCCTTGATAGCTGGGGACAGCTTCCTCCCAGTCTGAACATCTATCAGCAACCTCCTTACTATTCTCCCAGATATGTGTTTACAGCCTCAGATGAAACCTTCTTGGTGCTCCTCTAACCTTTTTTTTTGTTTGTGGTTTGTTTTTAAGATGTATTTATTTATTTGAAAGGTAGAGTTACAGGCAGAGAGAGAGAGAGAGAGCCAGAAAATCTTTCATCTGCTGGTTCACCCCCCACATAGTTGTAACAGCCAGGGCTGGGCCAGCCTGAAGTCAGGAGCCAGGAGCTTCATCTGGGTCTCCCATGTGGATGGATGCAGGGACCCAAGCACTTGGAACCTCTTCTGCTGCTTTCCCAGGTGCATCAGTAGGGAGTTGGATGGGAAGTGAAGCAGCTGGGAGTTGAACTGGGATGCCGGCATTGCAGGCGGCAGAGTTAACTGCTAAGCCACAGCACCAGGCCCCTCTCCTCTAATCTTATTTACCAACCTGTATCCCCTCCTTAGTCAGCATCCCTAGACTATCATTTTCTATTGACATATTGATATGATTTTTGTCTTTTTCTTTTTTGATGTTCCTTGTGTTTTATTCCTTTATATAAGAGCATGGATTACTCTTATTTTTCTAAGTGATGCTCATTTAAGGTATTTATCTGAGAAAACAAAAACTTAAGGCAATCCTTTCCTGGTGGTCAGCGGAGAAACTGGGCAAACGTATTTAAGCGGAAGGAGTAGCAACAGAAGATATGTCCTGGATACACAGGAGGCTGCTGCCTGTGTGGGGCCATTTTCTTTTCTTTTCTTTTCTTTTTTTTTTTTTTTTCTTTTTGACAGGCAGAGTGGATAGTGAGAGAGAGACAGAGAGAAAGGTCTTCCTTTTCCATTGGTTCACCCTCCAATGGCCGCTGCGGCCGGCGCATCTCGCTGATCCGAAGCCAGTAGCCAGGTGCTTCTCCTGGTCTCCCATGCGGGTGCAGGGCCCAAGGACTTGGGCCATCCTCCACCGCCTTCCCGGGCCATAGCAGAGAGCTGGCCTGGAAGAGGGGCAACCGGGATAGAATCCGGCTCCCCAACCAGGACTAGAACCCGGTGTGCCGGCGCCGCAAGGAGGAGGATTAGCCTGTTAAGCCACGGCGCCGGCCGAGGCCATTTTCAATAATGCAAGAAAGATATGCACCCCTAAATTACCCTTCCATTGACTACGAAGTATATGCCTAAAATTCCCACCTTACGTCTGAGGGTTAAGGCCTCAAAAATCTTTAATAAAGTGCATGTGAGAAGCGAAGTCGCTGGTGGCTATTACCAACGTGGTATAAATGAGTCCACAAGAATGTGTGGGTCCCTTGTGGGATGTTGTAAGAACTAGGCAAGGGCTAGCTAAGTTGTGCTGAGCATGGAGTGATGATAAAGGTTTGGGTTTCTGGAAACTCGGAGCTGCTCAGCTATGCAGTAAAGTGAGGGGGGAGATGGCGAGATTAGGAGGAGTCAAAATGAAGCATTGAGGGGTGAGGAAGCGACCTCAAGCTAACTTTTAATGTGACAGCTCTCCATCCTGGGGTGATGCTTTTCTGTACCATTCTGTGTCAATTCACACGGCTGTCGAATCAGACCCGAGATGGCAAGAGAGTCAGTGAGTGATGATCTCATCAAGGGAACAATTGTTTAAAGTAATAATAGTTACTTTTTATGAGACACATGGGATGTGTCAGGCATTGCACTAAGACTAAGTATTCTGAGTAGATTCCCTCTTTTAAATCCACCCCATAAATTTAGGGATGGCCAGTGCCCAATTGAGGAAACAAAGCACAGGACAGCAAGGAATTCGAGGAAAGGCCACAAAACATTAAGTGGAGGATTTGAACTCAAGTCTCTCTGACCCCAATTTGCTTCTTGTTTTCTTCCTCGAGTCCAGTGGGGACGTGAAAGTGACCCTCAGACTTGTCCTTTTATTGAAAAAGTTCTGATTTTAAAGGAGTCATGTGGTTGGCTCAGGCTCAGTGGATGGAGGTCAGCTCTGTATTTTAAGGTCATTTGATTTGTGGTTTTATATTCCTGTAAAATCCCATCACAGCTGTATCTAGATTAGTGTTTGGTTGACTAAACACGGAATCTTGGGAGGCCACCTTTAGAATTCTGCAAACCAAATAGAGTCTGCAAAATGTTGAGTGGATAATTGAATTTTTTTTTTTTTTTGGACAGGCAGAGTTAGACAGTGCGAGAGAGAGACAGAGAGAAAGGTCTTCCTTCTGTTGGTTCACCCCCCAAATGGCCACTACAGCCAGTGTGCTGCACCAATCTGAAGCCAGGAGCCAGCTGCCTCCTCCTGGTCTCCCATGCGGGTGCAGGGCCCAAGGACTTGGGCCATCCTCCACCGCCTTCCTGGGCCACAGCAGAGGGCTGGACTGGAAGAGGAGCAACCGGGACAGAATCCGGCGCCCCAACTGGGACTAGAACCTGGGGTACTGGCGCCGCAGGCAGAGACTTAGCCTAGTGAGTCATGGCGCCAGCCCTGGATTTATTTTTACAGACCTGGAAAGATCCTTCTTTTGATAAAGACTCAGTTAATGCTATAAACACTAAAACTTATGTGCTGGAGACAGGTATCATTAGAATCTCATTTGCAAAAAATACTCTTTACTTCTTTCATTTTTCTCTATTTAAATTCTTTGGGTTTTAATATAGTGTTATTTCATCAGTTTTTGAAGTTTGCAATTTGTTTGGAGTTCAAAAAAATGTCACTTCCCACTCCCTGATTTTTAACAATGCAAAATATTCAATAACTGACTCTTTATAAAAACTCATATGACAGAAAAGAATCTTCTCATTCAATATAGAATAACAGTGAATTAATGAGTATTTGTTATTTATTTAAAAAAACTGAGTGTTGGCAAATCAGAAGCTGACAAAAATTATTCTTGTCTAATTTGTGGCTCAAATGCAAATAGCCCCTTCTTTCTAATGGATGGCCACTGAAATGTTACATTTGAAATTTAGACAGACAAACAGAAAGAACACCCAGTGATATCAGGCTAAAAGTTGTGGCTGGGGTCTCTAAGAAAGTCCTTTCCTAACTGACGGCTTTGTTTCCCGGATGCTAACTTACTAACAGTGCCCGAGATCGTCTCAAAGTGAACTGTTCTAATGAAAAAGATATGGTGAGTACACATTGCTCTGAGCAACCTTGATTTCCCAGATTTCTTCTGATTTCATGTGGGGAAAAAAAACTAAAGTTTCAAGGTGGCCACAGATTCAGAGAAAACCAGAATTTTCCAAGTAGCATACTGGCAAAATAGACAAAATATGTTTCATCTGTGTCAAAAACAGTTATCTGTACAGTTTCTAAACACTAAGCCCACACTATCAATCTTTGTTAATTTCTACAATGAACATTTATTTATTGTCTCCAGGTGCTGTAAAATATCAGAGAACAGAGCAGCCGCCAAGTCCATGACCCGATGGTGGCTGTGAAGAACGGCCTTGGCCAGGGATGCTGGGGGAGTGTGCTTTCTTACGTGTACCAGGGGGCGCAACGTCATAATGAAATGGACAGCCACGCTGAGAGTCTCCAACGGGACGCGTGTTTGGGGTTAGACACCCGAGACAGCTTCAAGCCTGGAGTTGCTGGCCAAACAATATGCTTACAAAGCCACAGAGGCCAAGAACTGCAGGACTGAACCCTCCTGAGACTCCCCACTCCTGGGTTCCAGTGGCAGCCTGCACTTGGCTCGGATTTCCTCAAAGTGGCACAGCAGACTGGCACTGAGAGGGAATTGCTATTCTCCATTGAGAGCCTCCTCCCAGCATAAAGTCATGGTGTGGGCATTTGGCACGGTGGCTAAGATGCCACGTGGGTGCCTGCATCAAGGATTGGAGTGCACGCGCTTGAGTCCTGCTTCCCCTTTCAACTCCAGCTTGCTGCTAACGGGCACCTTGGTAGGAGGCAGGTGGTCTCCCAAGTACTTGGAGACCCAAATGGAATTCAAGGCTCTTGGCTTCAGCCTTGGTTGCTGCAGGCATCTGGGGGAGTGAACTAGTGATTGAGAGACTTTCTCTCTCTTTCTCTCCCCCCCCTCACTGCCTTTCAAATAAAAAAAAAAAGAAAGAAAGCATA
This sequence comes from Lepus europaeus, assembly GCF_033115175.1. Taxonomy (NCBI): domain Eukaryota; kingdom Metazoa; phylum Chordata; class Mammalia; order Lagomorpha; family Leporidae; genus Lepus; species Lepus europaeus. The sequence goes on along the minus strand of NC_084836.1, from coordinate 117,675,069 downwards.
GTCACTTGTGAGAGGCTGCATAAGGGCCACAGGATGCCCATATCCTAACCCTCAGACCCTGTATCTATGTTGCTTGACAGATGAGAGGGCTTGGCAGAGGTGATTAAGCTGACGACCCCAAGATGGGGAGATGTTTGGACTGTCCAAGTGGTCCTTCTAAGAGCGAGGAAGGAAGATCAGGGTCACCAGTGGGAGAGGAAGAGAGAGAAGGCAGAACATTCTGGGACGAGTCCCTGAGCCAAGAAATGCAGGTGGCCTCTAAAAGCTAAGCAGGTTGGCCGGCGCCGCAGCTCACTTGGCTAATCCTCTGCCTGCGGCACTGGCACCCCGGGTTCTAGTCCCAGTTGGGTGCCAGATTCTGTCTCGGTTGCCCCTCTTCCAGTCCAGCTCTCTGCTGTGGCCCGGGAGGGCAGTGGAGGATGGCCCAAGTGCTTGGGCCCTGCACCCGCATGCATGGGAGACCAGGAGGAAGCACCTGACTCCTGGCTTCGGATTGGTGCAGCATGCCGGCCGTAGTGGCCATTTGGAGGGTGAACCAACAGAAAGGAAGACCTTTCTCTCTGTCTCTCTCTCTCTAACTCTGCCTGTCAAAAAAAAAAAAAAAAAAAAAAAAAAAAAAAAAAAAAGCTAAACAGGCAACAAAACTGAGCCCCCTACAGCCTCCAGGAGGAACCAGGTCTGCAGATATCTTGGTCTTAACTTTGTGAAACCGACTTAGACCTGCGACCTCTAGCACTGTGAGACAGCATGTGTGTGTCAGGGCACTACGCTCTACTACAATAATAGAAATGAATGGTCACTGAAGCTGTGCCTTAAAACTGTATATGTCTGACTTCTTTGTAGTAATTATTTCTGAAAATAGCAGGCACAGCCCCTCTCAGCCTTCACCTGGGAAAGTCACAATTATTGAAAAGACTCAGATACATTTCTTCTTTTTCTTCCCCAGAAACCTTTTATTTAAGGAATACAAACTTCATACACTTCATACGTACACTGTGGGAACATGTGATTCTTCCCACCGTATGCACTCAGACACATTTCTTATGAGAGCTCAGACTTGAAAGCTTTTCCTGTGTGTTGGGTATTGTTCAGCTTTGGCAATATCATCAACTAATCCTTAGGAGCGCTCTTTCAGGTAGAATTATTATTGTGCAATTTTACAGATGAGGGAACTGAGGCCCAGTAGTAGCCTAGCTGGGGGCACTGCAAGGACTGAAGCCTAAAGAAGAAGGGTGGCCCCCAGACCATGGGCCACCTTGCAGGTGCACCTGTGCCCCTGGTCCAGGTGGGCATCACAGAGGAATCTAGCCTTTGACCAGGGCCAGCAGCCAGAAACCACTTAGCACAGAGGGGAGCCAAGCAGGCCAGGTCATTTTGCTGAGTTAAACTGCTTTTGATCTATGATGAAGGGTAATTATAATGATTATAATCTCATTAGCTTGCTATCCTTGTGGGGCTCCTACAGCAGCTCCTGAAGAAATTCTGTAAAAACCTTTGCAGCCGCAGCAGCCATGTTGGAGTGAACGTTTTCTCCTCCCGGGGGACTACTTTGAAGGAGAACATCTACTTACTGTGGACACCCTAAGTACATCTGCTTCTAAGAGAAACATTGGGGAAGAGGAGGAGATCTTTACTGAAAAGCAAAGCAAAACAAAAAGGCCGCGTTTTTAGTATTCTATCACACCGGGCTGTCCCTTTCATAACGGACGCCTCCCTGCCATTCAGCTGTTTCCCACAAACTGGTGAACGCCAGCCACAAACAATTTCCAGTTAATGCCAGGTTTTCATTTCCTTTTTTTTTTTTTTAAATTTGGGGACCTGTTTTCCTTCCTTTTTTTCCTCCTAAATTGAAAGCAACACAGTTAATGTTGACAGCCATTGCCGCTTCTAACTACTCCCGGTTCTTGACTGCGCCTGGTTTTGTGTGTCTTTGATTTACTCAGTGTGCGTTTACTGGGCACCAACTGTGCCCGCAGCACTGCTCTTGCCACTGAAGATCCAGTGATGAGAAGACGGGCAAGGCTTAGCCACGCCACGCCGCTGCAGGCATTTCATTCCCGTTAGGGCTACGGCATTGCCGGATACACCACAGTCCACCCAGGCGTCAGCAGGTGGATGCCTTTTGGCTACTGTGAAGGGTGCTTCCTGAACATTCAGGTGTGTGTTTTGCTTAGCACACCTGTTTTGCATTCTTTTGGATCCATGCCCCAGGGCAAAATTGCTGGGTCATGTGGGAGCTTCAACTTGAACTTACTGAGGAGCCACCAGACACAAAGGTCTACTCACTACTCACTGGGTGATTCTATTTGTAAGAAAAGTCCAGACTGGGCAAGTCCATGGGCACAGAAAGCAAACTAGCAGTTCCTAGGGGCTGGGTGGAGGGGAGGAGTGGGGAGTGACTCCTTAGTGGGCATGCAGGTTTCTTTTGGGGTGGTGAAAATGTTCTGGAACTAAACCCTGGCACGAATGCACACACTGTCAATGTACTAAGCAGTTCAAGTACTGAACTGTTTGCAACAGGCAAAATGGGGACTTTTATATTGTGTATATTTTGCTGCAATTAAAAAAAGAGACTGACAAGTTTTCAGACTTACGGAGCTTACACTTCAGTGAGTAGAGGAGACAGTGAATAAGTCACTATTTAATGCAGTGTAGTCCTATGTGCTTAGGAAACAGGGGAGGTTAGTAAGGGGGCAGCGTGGAGTGGAGGGTTTGCTGTTAGATGGAAGGTCAGGCCGGTTCTGGCTGGAGAGGTGACACCCGGCAGAGGAAGTGAGGGGCCAAGCAGTGTAGACACACCGAAGCTGCAGGCATTACCACCTGGGCCTTTGCCTTCGTGTCCTCAGCTATGGGTGATTTTGTCCCCTGGGGGACATGTGGCAAAGTCAGAAGGCAGTTTTAGCCGCCATGACTCTGGAAGGCGGGTGCTGCTGGCGTTGAGTGGGTAGAGGCCAGAGATGCCGCTCAGCACATGAAGGTACCCACGATGCTCCACTCCCTCCCCAACACAGGGTGAGCCGGCCCCACATGGTGACGCTGGGGAGCCTCAACCCTTGACCATGAGCTCCATCCAAAGCCGTTAAAAAGAAGCCCACTTTAGATAATGCAGATGAGCAGCTGCTCCCCCGGAACTCCGCCTGCCTGTGATTCTGGTTTTGATCCTGTGCTGACAGCATGGGAGAGACGGGCACACCCTCAATCATTTGCCCATGTGAGGACTGGGCACCTCCAAGGCTGTGATCATGTGTCCTGAGCACATATTGCCACGTGGACCAGGAACTGGACAAAGAGACGTTGGGACTGACAGCCAGGAGGCCCTGGGTGGTGGTGGCGGCGGCGGCGGGTATCCGTGGAGATTCACAAATGCTTTCCTGCGATCAAGCTTTGTATGTCCTTTCGCTGTGGACACAGCGTCTGCAGTACGAACCCACACTCCGCGACCTACGTGCATGCTTTCCCCCCGTTTTATACACGATGCACCCTCCTGCCTTCCCATGCTGTCTCTTGGTGGAAGCCAACCGAACACACATTGTGCCCACGAATCAAGTCAGCGAGAGGCCACCGGCTGGAGCCCGGCCCGCCACGCTGTCAATAGGAGGAGCCGAAGCTTGGAAAGTTTTCCCTGGGAAGCTTCACAACCACAATCAGATATTTACTGTCTTTATCGGAGCGATCAAACCCACACACAGATGTCACATTTCTCAAATTCCATCAGGAGATCAGACAGGCCGTCTGTGGAAAGAGGACATTCCAGCCGGCGAGTTCAGAGCGCGCCGGCTCCCGGGGCCGGTCCCTTCCTATTTTCTGTCGCGCACCCTGAGCCTTTGTTGTCTCTGCAATGCTGATAAATCAATCCATCAAAAAATTTCCTCAGTGAAACTCAATCAAGAAAGGTCATGTCAGCGGGAGAGGAACAGATTAAATTAGCATCAAATTAGACATGGAAAGTGAGTTCTGTCAAAATCATCGCAGCGCTCAGCACAATTAGAATATGTTAATTATGCATTTCATTAAGGTGGATGTGAGATGAAATGTCACTGGGGTAGGCATCCGAAAAAGGGAAGATTGCCAGGCACAACTTTCTCTAGACAATGTGTGACACCTTCATTAACATCAGGAATCACAAGTCTGCCTCGACTTTCTCCGGAAAGGATTAAACCATTAACCGTTTGCTGGCTCCTCTCCTTTGTGGGGGGGGTCCCTGTCCTCCGAGGGGCCCGGCCCCTTCCTGAGTGACTGGCTGGCTCTTGCTGCCACCGAGGCCCCAGGGGCTGCTGGGAGTGCCCGGTGGGCAATGGGAAGGTGGCGGCTTTTAATGAACTCCCTCCAGCAGCACGGGATCAGCCACTGCCTTAGGCGTGGCAGGAAGCTGAGGAGAGACAGGCGGGTGAGGCTTCCAGGAGGGGCGGAGAGGCAGGGGGAGGCGCCTGGCCTCACCCTCCAGATGAGCGAGAGGGAGAGGCAGGGGGGCAGACTCTAATTTGGGGGATTCTTTGCAGATCGCTCTCTGAGTCATGCAAACCCGGGGGCTCCTTCCTGGAGTGAAGTAGCTTCTGGTGAGGCAGCTGCTCCCCGCGTTGGAAGCTGAGGGTGGAAGGGGCGCTTGTGGGCGCAGCCCCTGTCCCCTGTGGTTTTCCGTGGCTCACCCTTCCCGTGGCTCGGGGTAGGGACCGCCAGGCCCTCTCTCTTCTACTTGCTGTTCCCCTGCTCCCGACTTCTTAACACCCACACGCTCACATCTAGGTTGGCTGCATTGCTCACCTTTCTCCTCACCCTGGCTTCCCCAGGATGCGCTCCGGCCACCCCCTCAGGTGTGCACACCGGCCCTTCTCGCTCTTGTGGAAGGCTGAGCGTGCAGTTTCTGTCGCTTGCACCCACATAACCCTAACCACACCCTCACACACACACTCACACATACACCCAAACTGTTGTATTGATCACGGTGGGTCAACTGGGTTGAGCTGTCCATCGACCCACAGGGCTGTCAGCCCTGTTTGATGGTTCTTCCTCCTTCTCTTCTCTGTTTCGTGGCACACAGAAGGTGTGTCACAAACACACCTTAAACAAGCAAACGACCAGGTCATGGAATCTTACCACAGCAGAGGGTTCTGATTTTTAGGGGTAGGAGAGAAAGCAAAGACCAAACTTCAGTTCTAGCCTTTCTCAGTAGGGTTACTTTTTCTCATATTAAATTCACACATACACATCAGCACACATCTATTTTTTTTTTTTTTAAGATTTCCTTATTTAGTTGAAAGGCAGAGTGACATTGAGAGGGAGACATGGAGAGAGAGAGAGAGAGAGAGAGAGAGATCTTCAGTGTGTGTTGGTTCACTCTCCAAATGTTCCAAACAGCTGGGAATAGGCGAGGCTGAAGCCAGGAGTCAAGCGCTCCATCTGAGCCTCCCACACACGTGGCGGGAACCAGCACCTGCTGCCTCCTAGGGGTACCGGAAGAAATCGGAATTGGAAGCGGAGGAGCCGTGGGCGAGGCACAGATATGGGCGGGATGTGGGCTCCGGCATACATCTGTCTTTAACACAGCCAGGAGGGATTAGTTTTCTTGGGTACTTAAGTGTAAATGCAGCGTCACTGCTGCCATCTTCCCTCACATCAAAAGGGCATTATTTTGAGAATTTCTCTGGTTCCCCACCCCCCTTCTTCTTCCTTTCCTTCTCTGTCACTCTCTCATTCTCATATTAAAAACCAATGACCACCTCTTGGTTTTTTGATTGGAACTGTAAGGCAACCAATCATTTTTTTTTTTTTGATAGGCAGAGTGGACAGTGAGAGAGAGAGACAGAGAGAAAGGTCTTCCTTTACCGTTGGTTCACCCTCCAGTGGCCAATGTGGCCGGCGCACCGCGCTGATCCGAAGCCAGGAGCCAGGTGCTTCTCCTGGTCTCCCATGGGGTGCAGGGCCCAAGCACCTGGGCCATCCTCCACTGCCCTCCTGGGCCACAGCAGAGAGCTGGACTGGAAGAGGGGCAACTGGGACAGAATCTGGCGCCCCGACCCGGACTAGAACCCGGGGTGCCGGTGCCACAGGCAGAGGATTAGCAGTGAGCCGCGGCGCCGGCCCAACCATTTTTTTAAAAAAATCCAAATTCTCTGGGGAATGTGCAGAGTGGGGGAAAGCGGTGCCCATGCCCTCAGTACGAGGCACTAACTGGCAGGACGGATGGGGAAGGTGCTTCATCCCAGTCTTTTTCCTCTGTGGTAATGTGAGACCAGCGATACGCCTTCCCTCACTGCTGTACTGGGTGAACACAGGCAGAATGGAAAGCCCGGCGCCCAGCACATGGTAAGTCCTCTGTCAAACAGTGACGACGATGACAGTTAGAACCACCGGCTGGTGACTGTGCATAGAGCCAGCCTTGAGTTCTGTTCTGAAAATATTGCATCAGCGCGACTATCTCAATCTACCCGGTGCGAAGCCCGCATCGGGACCCTTGCCGACTTCAACGTTGCACGGGACCAGGGAAACACTGGGGGACTGGGACTGTCTGATAGAAACACTCCAGAGCCGTGAGATTCTGCCGTGGAACTTTGCCACGTGCCAAGGGCCCGGAGGGAGTCCGAGGAAACTGACAGGGAAGAGTTCTGCAGCAGCCCGGGCTGCGCTATGAATGCCTGGCTCTCCTAAGTGTCTCATTTTCTGAGCTTCATTTCATTTCTAGGATCACCTGGGGCCCAGCCTGCTAGAAGGGGGAGGGCAGTGGAAATTACTCGGGACCTGGCTCTGAGTGGAGGAAGCGAACGCACCTCACTGCGTGGGGAGGCGGAGGAAGGGGGGTGTCGAGGGCTTGGCCAGGGTACAAAGCTTCCTCCCAGCCTCCCAGCTCCCAGCTTCCTGTCAGGGCTGCCACTGATATTAAAATCAAGGGGTTGGCATAAAGTGCGTGGTGGCACTGGCAGAATTCCAGGCTGACTCTAATGAGCCTCACCTGGGCTAATTACATTTTTTACAGACCCTGCTGGAGAGACTGGAGTTGCCAATGGGTCTTCTGGGATGATGGCGACTGGGATTTCTCAGTGCCGCTGTGGCTCCAGAGGGCAGGCAGGGACCTGAGGAGCTCTGGCTGCTGCCCAGGTGGCCACACGGACGTATCCTGGTTTGTGCCAGAAAGAAAGGAAGCTGTGACCTAGGAGGTGGTATCTGCCTCGCTCCTCCAAACGTGGCTCGCCTGCTGTCCTGTCCTAAATGCACGGTCTCAGACCTCACGCCAGCCCTACTGGGGCTACATTTTTAACCAAAACTTCAGGGGAGTGGGTACAGTCAAGTCTGGGAAACCCTGGTGTAGATTTTGCACGCTGTGGGGGAGAATCTATGTCCCCAAACTGTGCAAACTCCTACAGGAAGGAAATATTTCCTAGGAGTTCAGGGCTCTAGAGCGTGGCTGGGCATCTCCCTGCCACCATTTGTCAGCTGTGTGACTTGGACCAAAGGTTTAACCTTGCTGAGACTTGACTTTCTTATCTGTCAAATGGGTATAACGTCAATGTCTATATCAAAGCATGTGGTGAGGATGAAATGATAAACTACATGTGGGCTACTTAGCAGGGTCCTTGGGATATAGCAAGGATGAAGGATGCTCGCTATTACTGGCACTGACTTTATTAAGGAATCATTAGCCCCCAGTGGAAGCTCAGATTCCCATTCGACTTTCTACTGGTTATCACGTTGGACCTTAGACTCAACAGACCTATCTGTGAAATGGAACAACAGTGGTACCTATCCCTTAAGACTTGCATGAGGATTAAAGGAGATGCTACAAAATGTCTGTGTGGTGCTCATGAAAAGCATCAAGGTCACCAAACATAAGGAAAGTCCGAGAAGGTGTCAGAGCGAGAGGAGCCCAGGGAGACATGAGGGTTGGCGTCCTGGGTGGGGCTGGAACAGGAAATGGGCATTATGTGAAAATAAAGCATGCCTAAATAAGAGGGAAGGCACCTAGAGCTGCAGCAAGGGAGGCCACTGGCCCCCGTCTGTCTGAGACTAGCCCAGTTTTAGGATTTGTCTGTGTCCCAGGAAATCCCTCTGTCTTGGGATCGCCTTGCCTGTGGCCCCCAGCCTGGCCCAGCTCGGGGCCCAGTGAACCTCCACTGCTGCCCCCCTTCCTCGATACTTAGCTCAGCAAGTGCCTGGGGGTGGAGGAGGGGACCCCTGAGAAGCTCTGCAAGGAAGAGCAAACCGAGGCAGGGGTGCAACAGGTGTCTCGGAGCATCTGCCGCCTGCCAGCATCCTCTCACTTACATGGGGACGCCCAAAGAGGCTGATGTCATGAACGCAGAGAGCCTGGGGAGGGTGTGGGTGGGAGGGATGGAGAGAGGCTGGACAGGCACAGGGCGCACTTGCATGGGAAGTCCCTTCTCGTGTTCTCCGGCGCAGCAGGGTCTCGTGGTTGCCCACCTGTGAACTGAGTTTGAACAGCGTTCCCAATGCAAAGGAACGATGCAGGTTGAGGTGATGGGATCAGTAGTTACTCTGACCTGATTGCTACATGCTGTAAACCTATGTACAGAAAGATCACTCTGCCCTCCCCAGATACGTACAGTCACGTGTCAACCAAAGTGAGAAGTACACCTGGAAAATGTGTACAAAATAACAAAAACTGGAACAACACACCCACAGCAGCAAACAAGACAGCAGAGCAGCAGGAACAATGCTCACTTTTTTCAGATCAAGACATTGGGGGAATCAGAGAGCTTGGGTAGCTTTTCTGAGATGGCACAGACTAGGACCCGCCCCACCTCCGTCCATCTCCCATGCTTTGTGATATCCCCACCTCTCTCTCTGCTGCTTCAGGAATGTCTACAGTACAGAAGAGAGAGTGAGAAGGTGCGAGCCATGGTTGTTATGTACTGGGAGTTTCAGAAAGAATAGTTGCCTCAGGCCGAGTGAAATCAGGGAGGACTTCCTGGAAGAGAAAGAACCTAGGTGAGACCTTGAAGGCTGTGTGAGGGTCTTTCCTGGAAGCTCACCCACCCAGCTTCTCCTCCACAGTCTACAGAAAGTTCTTTGTCTTTGCAAACAAACTGTGCAGAATATTTCAGAAGGATGACGATGTGTGACCACTGACAATACTTTCTGAAAAATCATTTGTTTTTTCCCAGCATTCCCCACATGAGCTGCTCCTCCCCGCACAGGTCATCGGCATTCACAGGGGACAAATGGTCACACCAAAAATAAAAGGAAACGAATTAGAGCTTAACAATCATAGACTGGGCAAAAAGCATCGTTCTTGAAATGACTCAGGGGAAAAACAGAATGGGACTGAAAAGTAGGTGCTTCCTGCTGGACCTGAGCACACACACACCTGGACCACGGGGCAGGGGTGAGGGGACCTGAGCACACACACACCTGGACCACGGGGCAGGGGTGAGGGGACCTGAGCACACACACACCTGGACCACGGGGCAGGGGTGAGGGGACCTGAGCACACACACACCTGGACCGCGGGGCAGGGGTGAGGGGACCTGAGCACACACACACCTGGACCACGGGGCAGGGGTGAGGGGACCTGAGCACACACACACCTGGACCACGGGGCAGGGGGGAGGGGACCTGAGCACACACACACCTGGACCACGGGGCAGGGGTGAGGGGACCTGAGCACACACACACCTGGACCACAGGGCAGGGGTGAGGGGACCTGAGCACACACACACCTGGACCACGGGGCAGGGGGGAGGGGATCTGAGCACACACACACCTGAACCGTGGGGCAGGGGTGAGGGGACCTGAGCACACACACACCTGGACCACAGGGCAGGGGTGAGGGGACCTGAGCACACACACACCTGGACCACGGGGCAGGGGTGAGGGGACCTGAGCACACACACACCTGGACCACGGGGCAGGGGTGAGGGGACCTGAGCACACACACACCTGGACCACGGGGCAGGGGTGAGGGGACCTGAGCACACACACACCTGGACCGCGGGGCAGGGGTGAGGGGACCTGAGCACACACACACCTGGACCACGGGGCAGGGGTCAGGGGACCTGAGCACACACACACACCTGGACCGCGGGGCAGGGGTCAGGGGACCTGAGCACACACACACCTGGACCGCGGGGCAGGGGTGAGGGGACCTGAGCACACACACACCTGGACCGCGGGGCAGGGGTGAGGGGACTTGAGCACACACACACCTGGACCACGGGGCAGGGGTGAGGGGACCTGAGCACACACACACCTGGACCACGGGGCAGGGGTGAGGGGACCTGAGCACACACACACCTGGACCACGGGGCAGGGGTGAGGGGACCTGAGCACACACACACCTGGACCACGGGGCAGGGGTGAGGGGACCTGAGCACACACACACACCTGGACCACGGGGCAGGGGTGAGGGGACCTGACCACACACACACCTGGACCACGGGGCAGGGGTGAGGGGACCTGACCACACATACACCTGGACCACGGGGCAGGGGTGAGGGGACCTGAGCACACACACACCTGGACTGCGGGCAGGGGTGAGGGGACCTGAGCACACACACTCCTGGACTGCAGGGCAGGGGTGAGGGGACCTGAGCACACACACACCTGGACCACAGGGAAGGGGTGAGGGGACCTGAGCACACACACACCTGGACCACAGGGCAGGGGTCAGGGGACCTGAGCACACACACCTGGACCACGGGGCAGGGGTGAGGGGACCTGAGCACACACACACCTGGACCACGGGGCAGGGGTGAGGGGACCTGAGCACACACACACCTGGACCGCGGGGCAGGGGTGAGGGGACCTGAGCACACACACACACCTGGACCGTGGGGCAGGGGTCAGAGGACCTGAGCACACACACACCTGGACCACGGGGCAGGGGTGAGGGGACCTGAGCACACACACACACCTGGACTGCAGGGCAGGGGTGAGGGGACCTGAGCTCTGGAGGTGGCACTGCCAGGGATCTCTGAGAAAGGGCTGAGAGAGCCCAGCATCCCAGTCCATGTATTTAGGGAAAGCAATGACACAGTCGGCTTCCCCGGTGGCACCTAGGAAAGTGGCAAAGTCCCCAGGAGTCCTGTCGTCTCCAGGGCAGCTGCTCAGAGAGGAACGACAGCAGATGGTGGAAGCCATGGGGAAACAGGGGCCGAGGGCTCCCAGGGCCGCCTTCGTGGGCAGGGCCTGTGCAGGCACACAGGGCCCTGCTCTTGGTTTAATGCTCTGCCTTTGCCGTCTTGACATTCCCAACATATATTTTAAAATTTGTTAGTTTTCATCTACTTGAAAGGCAGAGAGAGAGATAACTTTCACTTGCTGTTCACACCTCAAATGCCTGCAACAGCCAGATCTGTGCGTTTGAAGCCAAGAGCTTGGGACTCCATCCGGGTCTCCCACGTGGGTGGCAGGAACCCAGCTACTTGAGCCATCACCACAGCCTCCCAGGGTGTGCAGCTAGCAGGAAGCTGGATCCGAAGTGGAGCAGCTGGGACATGAATTGGCACTCTGACATGGGATGCAGGTGTCCCAAGGGACAGGGTAACTCACTGAGCCCCAGCTCCTGCTCCTGCTAATTTGTGAACAAGGTGTTTTGCACTTCCGTTTGGCTCCTGCAAACCATGGAGGAGGTTGTGGGGACCGCACAGGCTTGCTGTGTGCCCTAAGTGAGAACAGCTCAGACATCTCACAACTCTGAGGACAGAATGTGTGTGATGTGGCCTCACGGAGTTTGAAGTGGCTCAGGACAGCCAGGGTGGGGCAGGTGTTGGGGCACAGTGGGTTACACTGCCTCTTAGGACAGCCAGATCCCATACTGGTATGTCTGTTCCCATCTTGGCTGCTCCATTTCCCATCCAGTTCCCAGCTAACGTGCCTGGAAAGGCAGTGGAAGATTGCCCAAGTGCTTGGGTCCCTGCACCCACGGGGGAGACCTGGATGGAGCTGCTGGCTCTGGCTTCGGCCTGGTCCAGCCCCAGCCACTGCGGCCATTTGGAGAATGAATCAGTGGATAGAAGATCTCTCTGTACGTCCTTCTTTCCATCTCTCTTTCTCCACCATTTTGCCTTGCAAACAAATGAGTAAATAAATCTTAAGCAATGAAAGAACAGCCAGGGATAGCCCTGCCTGGCCCTACAGGACAGTATCAGAGGACAGGCTACCAGAGCCCGGGACTAGGGACATTCCAGGCCACCTCCAAGAACAGCCCCTCTTCCCCATCCGCACATGCCCGCTGTGTGTGCCCGCTGCGCCCTGCCTAAGGCCTGCCCTAGGTTGGTGACACCCCTTGGAAGAAAGAAGAGTCCTGAATTGGCTGGGACCAAGCACTTGCCACCGAGAATGGGGACTTGAAATAGAAATTAGCTTCAGGTGACGAACAGCAGGGACAGTTGCGTTTCTTCTGCACCTGTGTTCGTGGACGGAGCTATTTAACTGTTCCAGGTAGGACTTGTCTTTGCCGGTGACCAAGCGGAGCTTAGCTCTCGATTCTGTCTTCTGCTCTTACCTGTCAAGGATTCAGAGAGAAAGCACACACAGGCCATCCCCACCAGCACGTTTGCCCTGCTGACTGCCAATGCTGCCTGGCTCTGGGCCTCAGGTTGCAGAGCACTAAGCCCTCCTGGGCCTCACTGGATGCTTGCGGAAAGCTGTGTGGCAAGGCTTGTGGAGGGCAGTGCGGGGTTCCTGAGGCACAGCACCCCTGATGGTGGAGCTGGCTCTTGGTTGGGGTGGGGTGCAGGTCCTGTGCATTGCAGGAAATGCAGCAGCACCCCTGGGTTCCACCCACTAGGTGCCACTAGCTCCTTTTCCTTCAGTCAAGGCCGTCTGTCTCCAGGCATTGCCAGCTGTCCCCTAGGGGGCAACGTCACCCTGGGTGATTTCAAATCCAGCATGGCCAGTTACTACGGTTTTGGCCCGGGACAAGTTATTTAACCACGAAGTGCTGGCTTTACTCCTTTTGGAAAAGGAGAAGCCATTTGTGTCACTTTTCATTCCACTGGGGAGGCCCCAGCGGGCTCCTGTGGGTGGGCCTCCTTTTGGGGCAGGAGAAGGGGTCTCGCCAGTGCCATGGCCCAGAGGGAGAACACTAAGGCTCGGTGGGGTCAAGAGGCATCCTCCTGTCGCTCGTGTAATAATAAAACTCTTCAATTCTATGTGGAAAGAATTATGGAAACATTCCCTCCACTCACGGAAGCTCTGAGTGTGCTCCTAACAGTAACCCCTCGGTGGAGGACTGCCAGTGACGGCTGGGCTTCGTGCGACCCCACTGACTTCTGGCCATGCGGCCGTGGAGGTCTGGGGGCCGCACTGCTAGGGTTTGAGTGTCCCCAGAGCTCCTTGTGTGGGCAGTGCGGTCCCCAGCGAGGGGATGTGAGGAGAAGGCCTGGGGCCTGGAGATGCTGCCCACAGATGCAGCTCTGCCTGGCAGACTCGCTGAGTTTTCTCCCGTGCGCACCTCCAGCCCTTCCCCAGACTCTCCGGCTTCCTCTCTTGCCGGATGATCTCCCCTTGTTGCACACACTCCCGCCTCAATGCCATCACTCGGACATGACCTGGCCAAGGGGGCCTGCCCGAGAGTCGGTGCCATGTTATCTGGATGTTCAGCCTCCCCAACCGTAAGCAGGATCAACCTCCTCTCTTTCTAGGGTACCCGCCCTTCGGTATTTTGTCATAGCAACAGAAAGCAGACTAATACGTACGGGTGAAGCCACAAGAGCAGAGACACGGACAATGTAGCATTGAGCCTGCGACAGAGCTGCTCCGAGCCTGGACGGCTCATATTACTGCAGATCCCTGCTTCAATGATGCACGGGCCGCCTCCCTACGTTGGCTTCGGCATACTAGCGGTCCTACGGCGCACTAGATGTTTTTCTTGCAGTGGACTCACTTTTTAGCTTCAATACTTTAAACGGCATTTTACAGCTTACTCGATATGGAAAAGCAGTTCCAGCTGCCGTGCATGGAAGGAGAATGAGTTTTCCACGGTGGGAGTCAATGCTATTTACTTATCTGCAGTAATGATTAACAAGAATCGAATCTGAGCAACACATGGTTGTTCAGCCTCTTGTACTCATTAACTGTCCAATAACCAGGTCATGGGAGACCCTATGGTTTGGCTCACTCGACATCCACTCACACTGACCTCTCTCCCTATTCCCCGAAACACTGAAGACTTCACCTCCCACCTCCGTTGCAGCCGGGGTGGTCACGTGACACTGTCTGCCTAACAAAACATGGCAAATGGGTGCTTCCCTGATGGAAAAGGGGAAACCTTGCTGGAAGATGTTTTCTCATTGTGTGGCCCTTTGTGCTGGTTAATCTATGTGTCTGCCCAGCCACACCCTGTCTCTCTCTGTGTCTCTCTAGACAGATAGATGAGAGAGAGAGAGAGAGAGAGAGAGAGAGAGAGAGAGAATATAGATCAATTTTCAGCTGGCTCTGTTTCGTCTCCAGTAGAATCCTGATGATTCTACTCTTCTTCCAAGTGCACTGGAGGTATGAAGATGCATGCACCATTTTGCTACCACGTGGGTGAGCAAACCTGAGGACCGGGCACTAAGGCTGACGGATGCTAAGGCTGACGGATCCAGAGACGGAAAGAACGTGAGTTTGCGTTGGCCTCACTCTGCTTCCCACCAGCTGGGAGTCTACCTCTGAGCTTCTTAGCATCTCTGCAATCAGAATGCAAACTCCCAGTCAACGAGATCGTCAGTAGATTGGTAGGCTTTTTGTTTTTGGTAGACAGACCTACATAAAAGCACATATTATCTTGTAATCAGTGGCAACTTAGATTTAATAAAGGATGGGGGCAACAAGTCCTGACTTGATTTAACATATTGTATATTTTAGGGTGTCTGACATTCAAGTTATTTGCCTGGGCTCAAGGCAAGGAAGGAGCCAGTTCCCGAAAGGGATGTGGCGGGCAAGAGAGGGGTACTTTGCCCTTGGTAGCAACGCATGCTGTCCCTGTGACACCCTTGTCTTCTTCCACGCTCAGCCTTTCATTTCCCTAGGAAGGTTTCTTTTAGGCAAGCCGAGCCCTTCATCCTGATGAGAAAGTAAAAGCTTTCCTAAATCCTTCTCATTACACAAAATCCACTTTCTAAGTCTAATACAGGTTCAAATAATATTTTTTTAAAAAACCAATAAAATATTATTGGAATTAAAACCCAAACCCATTAATATCCTGATTAGATACCCCATGTTAATTGCAGATTCTTCAGGCAACAGAACGGGTCACTGCCTGGGCTTCATGTGATGGTGGTGGTGTCGCGTAAGAGCCAGGTTTGGGGCCTGCAGGTGACAGCACAGACTTCTGTGGGCAGTGACTTTCCACTCTCACCCTCGTGGGCAGTGACCGCAGGTCCCTCGGTGCTCCCTGTGGGGAAGGGGGAGAGAGCCCAGGCCCAAGCCTTCCCTCTCCATCTTCAACCCCTTCTCTACAGCAGCAGTCCAGCCTCTGCTCCCCGGGCTTCCAGAACAGAGCGATCTCGATGACTCTTCCATGCACAAGAACTGGAGGCTGTTTTCCTAACACAACAAGTTGTGGGGACCTGCTCCATTGGGATTTCTGCCTTGTTCACTATGGGTCTAGGACAGGGGCAAAAGCAAATGCCCACAGGGCCCAGGGTGGTGTGAGGCCAGAGGCCCACTGCAGAGCCCTGATCTTGTGTTGAGGAACCCATCCTCTGGAGTCTCTCCCTAATGTCCATGTCCCTCTTTGAAACACACCTCGAGTCTGAGCTATGTCTAGTGCACATTGTGGAGCCCAGCCCACGGCAGCTGGGCTGGACTCTCCTGTGGTCCCCTTGCTCATGCCCCCTCCCCACCCTGACTTCTGCCCGGCAGAGTTCCTTGGTCTCTGGCTTCTGATTGCATCCTGCCGGTGGGAGCCCCAGCAGTGTGGATGGAGGGTCTGACATCTTGGCTCTGTCCCAGCATAGGAGCCTGGTGCTGGCTCAGTGCTGACTGAATGTCCCTGCCACTGTCTCTGAATGACTTTCTGTTTGCAAATTCCAAGAACCACCCCCTCTCCTTGTCCCTTCAAGACTTCAGGTGGTGCCAGCTCCACGGCCACCAAGACTGCGTCCCTGGCTTCCTTGATACTTCCTGCTTCACCCCGAAGCAGTCCTGTGTATGAGACAGACACCACCCTGTCCTCATCTGACTTCGTCATCTATCTCTCTTGGGGACTCAATACAGAAGGAAGTCCCCAAGTACTTGTCACTGCCCGTCACACCAGGGTGTGTCACCCAGAGTCCTGTCACACCAGGGGTCCCCTGTGGGGGTCTGACAGCATGGCTGACCCTCTTGCTTCCTCCCATTCCCTACGCCTGCTGCTGTCTGCCCTTGATTCTTTTGCCTTTGCACCTGACTGTCCTGTTGGCCTTCTCCCCTCATCCCTCGGGAGTCCTGCATAGATGGTGTGCTACATGGTACCATGGGGTCACCCATCAGGATTCCAGTTCCCCAGGGCCCAGCCAAGCTCACTTATATCTCCTGGCTCCACTGGATTGCAAAGAAGGACCCAGAGCCTCAGATCAGTCTGCTCTGCTGACACTGTCCCCCTGGAGTCCAGGACATTCCAGTCTCCCCTGGCGTCTCTCTGGTTAGTCACTATCTTCCTATCAAGCTGCCCATTCAGTTTCTCACACTCCACTGCTTGACCATTCCAGCTCCTAAAACAGCCTTGGTTAACAAACCAACCAACCTCATCACTATACTCTCCCAGCTACATTCAGACACTTCCAGAACACCGGGCACCTAGGCCCGGAACCCAACCTCACTCATGACAAATACTATTGCACCCCGGCTTGCGTGGCCCCCTGGAGGCTTTGTGCACAGGGAAACCAGGGACAGTAGATCCACAAGCAGGTGTGTGGGGTTCTCGCTCTCTTACGCAGTGTGCCAGACACTGGGGCCTCTATCCTGCTTAGCTATTGAGGCTTAAGGACCCTGTCCTCCGTAGAGAGGTTTACGCAAGGCCAGCAGCTTGCGGGGCAGGGTCAGGAAGGAACCCTCCCTCCTTCAGAAGCAGCACACACGGACGTGGGATAAACGTATTTGAAAAACCCCAGCTCCACCTTTCTCTTTAATGCTTGCCTCGGAGGGGCTGAGACATCCTGGATCTCATTACTGTGCTGTGATTCCCCAAGCGTATTTCACACACACAGTTTTTCCTGGTGTCAAGATGAGGGGGCTGCAGGTGGGAGCAAGCAAAGAGGGTGGTAAGTCTAGGTGAAAATAAGACACTCAGCCTCCACGTGTGGGGCCGGGCCTGTGCGATTCAGGGGCAGCTCCTGGTGCAGAGGAAAGAGCCCTGGTTCGCTCACAACTGGACTGGACTGGACTCTCGGGGCTTCTCAGGAAATGCGAACTCTACAAGGAATCTTCAAAACGTTCACTGAAACACGGCATATAAAAACTATGCACAGATTGCAACAGTTTTTGCACCAAAATAAAATATCATTAAATTTTTTGTTTAAATTTTATTTATATGAGAATGAAAAGGCGAGAGAGAGACAGAGAGAGAGAGAGAGAGAGACAACAAGCACTCCCATCTGTTGGTTCATTCCCCAAGTGCCTGCAACGTATAGACTGGGCCAGGCTGACGCTGGGAGCTGGGAACTCGACCCAGGTCTCCCCCGTGGGTGGCAGACACAGCTCTGGGAACCACCACCTGCTGCCTCCCAGGACATTAGTAGGAAGCTGGAACTGGCAGCAGTGCTGAGACTTGAACCCAGGCACTGCGATACGGTACGTGGGCATCTTAATCAGTGTTTTAACTGCTAGGCAAACACCTGCCCCAAACTTGTCTTTTAATTCCAGTTCTCACAAGCCTTTTGAAGTTCCTTCGTCTTCACGTTGCTTTTCCTTCACTTTGTCATTTGAGGAATTTTCATTATTGTCACTCTTAACTTTAAAGAAATACTATTTTCTATCCCTTTTATGTTTAAGAAACGTGTGTGTCACTGCAAATGACTGCGTGTACACGGCTGCCATGTGAGTCCGCTTTGGTCTGGGCACCGTGCTGTCACTTCTCCAGCGCTGGGGATCTCGCGCGTGTCTGTGAACTTCCTCCGAATCCATAATCACCTCAAGCTAACAAGTAGAAAGGAGCATGCAGGTGACATGATATCGAAGTGTAAATATAAATATAAACACACCGAAAGTCAGATCAGGCGCCGGCAAACCTCCTCTGCAAAGGGCCAGCTAACACAGACTAGGAAGTTCAGGCTTTGAGGCCGGCATGGTCTCTGCTGCTCAACTCTCCACCGCGACCTGAACTAGCTGTGGATTATATGTAAGCAAACATGTACACCCATGGCTGGGTTCCATAACATTTTTATTTACGAAGCAGGCAGTGGGCTAGATTTGACCTGAGGGCTTCAGTTTGTCAACCATGACTTGAATTTGTGTACTGAGCATTCATGGGTACAAAACGTTAATGATCCAAATTAGCATTGGAGTCTTCCTCTTCCCTTTTTCCTGCCTCCCATCTTCCCCTCTCCCTCCCTCCTTCCCTCCCTCCCTCCCTCTCTCTCTTTCTCCCTCCCTCCCTCCCTCCTCCCTCTCTCTCTCTCTTTCTCCCTTCCTCCCTCTCTCTTTCCCTTCCTCCCTCCTCCTCCCTCCCTTCCCCTCTCTCTCTCTTTCTCCCTCCCTCCCTCTCTCTTTCCCTCCCTCCCTCCTCCCTCTCTTCCCCTCCCTCTCTCTTTCTCCCTCCCTCCCTCTCTCTTTCCCTTCCTCCCTCCTCCCTCTCTCTCTCTCTTTCTCCCTTCCTCCCTCTCTCTCTCCCTCCCTCCCTCCTCCCTCTCTCTTTCTCCCTCCCTCCCTCTCTCTTTCCCTCCCTCCCTCCCTCTCTCTCCCTCTCTTTCTCCCTCCCTCTCTCTTTCTCCCTCCCTCCCTTCCTCTCTCTCCCTCTCTTTCTCCCTCCCTCTCTCTTTCTCCCTCCCTCCCTCTCTCTCTCTTTCTCCCTCCCTCCCCCCCTCTCTTTCTTGTTTCCTCCCTCCCTCCCTCTCTCTCTCCTTCCCTCCCTCCTCCTCCCTTTTCCTCCCTCCCTCCCGCTCTCCCCCCGCCCCCCTTCTTTCTTCCTGGATATTTTAATTTCCCATCAGTGGACGTGTATTACTTATGTTACTAATGAGTGCTTGCTGTTTTTGGATGACTTGCTAGTTTTGAGCGCAGAGAGGGAACCTACCCAGAACGCCCTGCAGCACGCGGCCTCTTCTCTCCCTCCCCTCCATGACCATTATCTGTACAATTAGTCCAGATGCGGGACCCGTGTCTATGAGCAAATCCCAGATGTGGGTGATTATCTGGTTAATCACTGCAGTGTGGTTGTGGCCAGCTGTGCCAGTAAATGCCGCAGTCATGCGCCTGAAACTGATACGGATGCTCAGAGAGAGAAAGCAGGACTTTCTGGAGGTCAGCTTGGTCATAAACGGTTCTCAGCGCTAGATCAGAAACGCAGGCCTGCGTCTGGGTCCAATCACCGCCCCCATACATCCTGCTTCGTAGGAAGCCAAGGGAGTCTGGACTTGCAGCGGTCCTAAGTTAATTTTGCAACGAGCAAGGCACAACGAAGGTGCTTCCTGAAGCCGTGAGTCAGGGACCAAGAACTAAAACCCATCCTGCTGGATGCCGCCCAAGCCTGGCTATAGACAAAACAGTCTCGACACACAGTTGCCTCTCCTGTTTTTAAAGTTCAGCGGGAAAGGAGACAGAAGCTGAAGTTCCTTGGCAAATGCGCTCAAGTGATGAGAAATAGATCTGCTTTGTACTAAGCTCACACTGTCTGATGGGAAGAGTCAGACCTGAGCTCAGGCGAAAACCTCGCTTTTGAGCAGAAATGACGCTTGCCTGGGTGGTACATTCCTGGCCAAAGCCCTGAAGCTTAGCATTTCATAGAAATGACCAATAATCATGTATTTAGTTGCTGATACCACTAACTTTTCTCACTCTGCAGCTGGTGGTTGTAAAATTTCTAAAATATGTATCAAGTAGACGAGGGTTATGGCTTTAAAGCATGTATTTTTTTAAATTAAATCAAGTTATTTTCCATGGATTTGAAAGGCTGAGAGGCAGAGAGATTGAGACAGGCATCTTCTGTCTGTTGGCTCACTCCTCAAATGCCCACTGGTAGGGCAGGGCTGGCCAAAGCCAAGAGCCTGGAACTTCCACTTGGGTCTTCCATGTGGGTGGCCAGGACCCAAGTACTTGAGCCATCACCTGCTGCTTCCCTGGGTGTACATTAGCAGGAAGCTGGATTGGAAGTGGAGGAGCTGAGCTGCAAACCAGGCACTGCTATGGGAGCTGGCAACCCCAGCAGTGACTCGAGCCCCTGAGCCAAATGTCCATCTCTTAAAGAAAGTACTCCTTTTCGCTATTCTGCCTCCAGCTGTTAAAAAGATTTAGGTGTCATACGAAGCAGAGAAGTGATAAGGCAAGGAGAAAGCAAACATCCTCTGATAAAATTAGCATAGTTACTGTGACCAAGCATTCACTTCCGATTTGAGCTTCCTGCCAACCTATAGGAAAGAGAGACCATGCAGCCTTGCATCTTCTTCAAGTTTACAAGGCTGCAGCTACAAGGCCTTTTGTCCCTCAGATGCCAAGTTCACTGGTGCCTTGGAGGGTTGGCCATTTCTGGTCTTTGCATGGCCAACCACTCCTCGTGCTGAATTCGTGCTAGGGAGGCATGCTGCCTGGAGCTCCCTGTTTAAATCATCCTGTTTAAGCTACTTTCCTCCTTGTTTTGATGCCTACCCTGACATGGTCATGCTTATTTTCTCCCTTTGAATGAGGTCGTAACTCCTGGGAGAAGGAGCTCTCCCTGATTGTTCATTGCTGGTTTCCCAGCCTTAGTCGTGGTTGGCACACAGCAAGCAAGCACTCAGTATTTATTGTACCGAGGAAGGGAAACCAGGCCCTCACAGGCTAATTGCTACTCTGGAAGACACCACTTGATCTATCACTCGGAGGGTCTTCCTGGCAGCCGTGTAGCCCCAGGTTTTGGAGGGAAGCACTGGCTGTCTCTAATGATAATGGAGTGGGTGACTGTGAGTCGTGAATTACTCAGGGACCCGAGACTGCTTTCACATCTCACGGCCAGTGTCTGGAGATGGGGCTGTTCTGTGATTCAGGGAGCAACTGTTGACCCATTTGTTCTGCTTTGATGAGTTCTACCCAACAGAATGAACAAATGCATACAGCCAGGAGTGGTTGTATCTGCCAGGGGCTGCAGACGGCTGCAATTGGAGACTGCGGTGTGACCCTCATCAGTGTCCCCATAGGTGCACACTGCTGCTGCAGGTGCACACAGCTTTGGGTTTTCATGACCTTCTCAGTTTCAAAGATTTTCCAGGACATGCTCTATTTCAGACAGTGTCTCTTTGGATCTCTCTAAGGACACCACAGGAACTAATTTTCCTCTTGGAAAATATGATGATAATAATTATAGACCTGTTGACTTCTGCCAGTTTGCAAGGAATGTAGCATACGATCTTTCCAGGTTTCCAAAACCATGCACACAGGCCTGCTGACGTAGGCTCCTGGGTTTCTCCTGATTCTCATTTCCCGCACAATCCACACATTCTCTGCGCATACTTCTCTACAACGAGGTACTCCAACTCTTCCTAACAACATTTCCCCGCCAATGGGATGGCGCTTCCCCACAATTAAACTCCGACATCACGTCAGCACCACAACACACGTGATGATGAGAGAGAAAAGTCTCACTGGGGAGACTGACTGCAGGTTGACTCGGGGAACTTGGTGACCAACTGACTTGCTCCTTCTCATGAAGTTTGCAACACAAGTCAAATTCATGCCATAGCTACAAGATGAGTCACTATACCTCTATGGTAGGGTGGCTGAGCAACAGACAAGTGAGGAATCCTAAGAACAAAAATGCTGAGGTCTTAACTACCTACAGACTGAGCTGGACTGTTTGTGACTAGAGTGGACTTTTCCACGACAGAAGTTCCCTTCTTACCTGTCTTTCTTTGCTTGGCACCTGATGCATTAAAGACAATCACTGAATGTTTGGTTCCTGAAATGGGGACAGAAGCCTATGTGAAGTTACTCTCTCACCAACATCCAAAGTTCCACATCAGAGATGCATTCCCTGGGATTAAACACTGTCCTTTCTTCCCTCCCCACTAGAGAGAGGGGACCAACGTGGGGCAAGTGGTTTGGAGCGCCTTCATTTTTTTTTTTTTTTTTTTTGTTGCTCCTGTTTCCATTGGTACAAAAAAGGCCACACAGCTAAAAACAACAAACAAACTGAACAGTTTACCCCAGCACAGCCACTTGCCAAAGACGGTCAGCTTGTGGGGACAGCTTCTAGAAGGAGGCCCCCACAGCAGAACAGAGCTGTGGATACTCCAGGCCCATCGCCTCCAGTCCACCTCCAGAGAGGCACTGGGCCTCCCCGAGTGGATCAGGTGACACCTTTTCCACTGGGGGGCAGTGGTGTCCAAGCCCAGCGACTGGTCACTCCCCTGGGCCCGCTTCAGTATCCAAACACGTTATGGCTCTGAGGACCCCCTATCCAGGCCTTGGGACCCCACCTGCTGCTTTAGTACAGAAGATTTTTGTCTAGCTCTAGCTCTAGATATTTAAACTCCAGGGTTATAGCCAACCCTCCAGGGATGTAAGCAGGCCAGGTGAGAGTGTGCAGAAAACGCGCCCGGCCAATGAACAGACTGCTTACATCTCAGCTAGGCTAGTGTTAATGCTCAAGCATGATGATGAGAGCTTCTGGTGGGCAGACACGGGTCTCCATTCTCACAGACCTGTGCTCATGACGCAATTTACTCAAGACCCAACACTGCTTCGGGATTAATCCTCGCGCCCACTGGCAAGTTTTTCCCCAGTAACGAGGCCTCAGAGCTCCTCCCAGGTCCATGCATTTTGCTGTGTTTGGGCCTGCACTGACTTGTCACTCCACTGATTAACTTGGTCATTTGTTAGTTTGTGAATCCAACTAGCTAATTTCATCGAACAGAAGACTGGTGGCCAGATGGGGGATTGAGACCTGGGCACCTGATCCCTGCCCCCATTAACCCTGGATAATGCAGGAGGGTGGAAGGTGAAACACCTTTTGTGAAACACTGAAATCCAGGCTTTCGGACAAAGTGCCACGAGTCATGGGAAAAGGAGCTACGAGCTCTGCCCAAGTCAGCAAAGGCTTCACAGAGGTGACATTGCATCGGGGCTTTGAGGATGACAAGGAACCTGCTGCCTTCTCCCTCTCCCCGCCTGCAGGGTCCACCCCGGGCGCGCTGGCTGCTGGGCCAGTGCCATGAGCAGCGAGGAGCTGACTGCTCTCTGAGATGACTTGTTTACCGGGTATCTCTCTGCCCCAGGACCTGTACCTCCCACCCTTGGAACTACTTCTGTTCCCAGAAAGGGAGGGCACCCAGCCTGTTGTGTCGCCCAAGTCCCATATCACAGAGCTTCGTTCAATGCTCAGCTCTGGTTTCTGACAAATGCAAACACTGGGAGGCAGTGGGTGATGGATGAAGTAGTTGGGTTCCTTCCACCCGTGTAGAGGATCCAGAGTGAGTTGTCCAGCTCCCTGCTTTGGTCTGGCCTAGCTCGGGCTATTGTGGGTATTCGGGGAGTGAACCGGTGGATGCTTACTCATTCTCTCTCTCTCTCTCCCTCATCCCTTGCACCCTCTCCAATTTACCAAAGGAGGGAAACATTTCCCGTACAAGGCATTAGGAGTTCAAGTAGAGGGTTGGCTCCAGGAGGCTGGCAAAGGGGCTGGGGTGTGTTCCTTTGGAACTCTGGCGCCCAAACACATGGAGTCTGGTGTGGGTAGGAGGGGCCGAGAGTCAAAGCCAGGATGACGCCCCTTCCTTCTGTCCCTGGAGCCCAGGATTTCCATAGGAAATGAAGACAGACAGCTTTGGTAGGACGGAAGGGATCTTTAGACCATGAATAAGCCATTCTTTCATTTGTGTATTCATTCATTCATTCATTCATTCATGTTTCTCATTTAAATCTTGAAATTTCAACTACATCATCCATTCAGTCATCCATTAGCAGGTATTTCTAGGGTACTCTCTGTGGACTTCAGACAGTGAAACGCAGGGATTCAGGCTGAGGTGGCACACTGATGTCACCCTGCGAACCAAGCAAGGTCCTTTCGGAAGAGCCATCTGTGGTAACTACGCACTATGCCAAGGGAGACCCCGAGACAAGATCTGGTCTCAGCGTGGATGTACAGATTGGTTAGAGGGGCAGAGCCTTGGCTGGCGTTTGCCAACCTCTGGCTCTCAGGCATTGGCTCAGGGGCTCAGGCAGGTGCCTGCTCAGCCCCAAGGAGTGACTTCAAGTGTCAGGTACACACGTGAAGTCATAGCCCTGACATTTCAGGGTGGGAAAAATTTTCTCCCAGCCCCAAAGTTTTTTTTTTTTTTCCCGGATCCAGGTGTGGGCGAGGGTGAGCAATTGTCCTGATTTGCTGGGGACGTTCTGGTTTGCCATGGAACTTCTGTCATCTTAGTAACTCCTCTAGTCCTGGATGATCTGGGAATATTGGCCATCCTTCTCTGGGGACCCATCCTCTAGGCAAATCTGTCAAGAGTTGGGGCTACAAGTGACAGCCCCCAAACAGGGGGACCCAAACACATGCTTCAGTGAATGGACAGGTGTTTCACTTCTGTGGGCAATTCATGCTTTTCATAGGCTGCAGTGAAAGTGGGTATTAGGCTTCCTCCCAAAACCACTTTATCCTGGATTCTGGGATCAAGAGGAGCCCAGCTCAGAAACACAGCTCAGCTCCTTGTGCTTGCCCAGGGCAGCTGTGGGAGGGAAGCCCCCACATGATGACCACAGTAATGGACAGGCCCTTTGACACGTCCTTTGCAGGCTCAAAGGGAGGCAGAAAGCCAGCAAAGGTCAGCCAGCGGCCCTCAGAGGTGCAGCGTGGCGGGGAAACCTGAGCGCTGGGGTCAAACCTTGTCCTTATCCAACAAAATCACCATCTTCTACTTTGTGACACTGGACATTTCTAATCATGCATGCAATTGGCAAGGTAGAATCAACATCTCTATTTTACAGACAAGGAAACAGCTCCAGAGAGGTTGTCCTTTCTGGCCAAGCTTACTCTACCTAGGACAACCAGCCTCCCTATACCTAGAGGCCAAGCTGTCACCGTGACTCCTGGCTCCACCTTTTATCACCTGCCTTTGCTACATGGCTTATGGCAAAGTTGGTTAAGGTGCAAGAGGGGGGCAAATGGTCTCTTATCTCACCCACCTACACTTACAGAGGGAAGGTAAGCAAAAGAGCTTTGTAAAATGCAAACAGCAGTCACAACTGTGGCCCAGGTTCTGCTTCTGGGGATTTTGCATGAAGTTCAGGCTTTTGCTTTCTCTTAATGCAATGCAAGATCAGGCACCGCTGGGTTCCACTCTCCTATGGCAATCATTGCCCAGCAGTGATGAGCAGCAGCCCCTTTGGATAAAGCCTGGGTTCCTACACAACCCCATCACTCAATTTGTCATCTGCTGGCTCCTTATCGCCTTCACAATCGAAAGAATTTCTTTCAAGAATCACACACAAATGCCTACATTGTTCCTAGATTTGGGGATATAATAAACAAACCACAGAAATTTCCAGGAAAGGAAACTCTAGGGGACCAAGCTTTTATTTAGCTATGGATGGATCCACAAAACAAGAAAGACGAATAACTATGGCCACTGTGGAATAAAACGGGAGGGTATTTTAATTTTTCCCAAGTAAGAAGAAATATATCCTACAAAGGAAACCCACTGCCTGCCTGAGTGCTGGCCAACAGTGGCTGTTCCATATACGTTGTTGGGTGAGCGCTGGACCAAGGGTCTTCTAAACTGAGTATACTTAACTTTATGGAAATGTCACTTAGACGGGGACTTATCTGTCTGATCTGTCTGGAGAAGAGTTATCATGGTTTGGAAGTGGCCAGAGAACGGCACTCTATGGTGATAACTGGGAATGACAGCTTCATCACCCAGAGTAGGCACAGGTGCTGTCTGAGGACACACAGCTCATTAGAGACAGGTCTCCCAAAGCATGGGCCCTGGGCAATGTGCTGTGGTTTGGATTAGGACCTCACTCAATGGTGCATGGTTAAAGGCTTGGCTCCCAGGGCCACAACTTTGGGAGGTAGGGCTAGCGTGAGGTCCTTAGGCAGTCAGGGGCCTGCCATTGGGAGCTGGTTCTCACTGGAGGGTTGTTATAAAGACCTGATGGTGGGGGTGGGTGCCCATCTCCACCCCCACCCCCACCGCCACCGATTCTCTCCACTTCCTGACTTGTTTGTGGTCCTCCTCCTGCAGAGCCCAACTGCCATGCAATGCTTTCCCCAGAGGCAAACCGACGGGGTCGCCTGGTCTGGGACCCAAGCCTCCTTAGCAGTGAGGTAAAGAATTGTTCTCCTCACACAGCCAGTTGCCGCTGGTATTTCATGATAGCAATGCGATCTGGCTGATGAAGCAGGCCACTCCCCTCTCTCCTGAGAGGCATGGAGGGCCGGGCAAGAGTGCATTTTATGTGCATGGGCACAGGACATTTCCTTTTCAATCTCTTTCACTTTTTCTGTTGAAGTCACAGAAGGAATCTGTGCCGCCTGTTTTTATCACTCCCTGAAACCAACCTCCCCATTCCGCTATGAGAGAGCGGGCCCTGGGCTCCGAGCCTCCTGCAGCAACGTGCCTACCAAGGGGCTTAACTCCAGAGTTTTCTTATTACTGCCATTTCACTGTGATACTGATCCTCTGTCTGTGACAGGCACAACAGACTTTTGTTTAGGATGGTGGTTTTACAAATTGTAAGTTTGATTTAATTGAAAAATGTTGCTGTTGCAAATATAGTTTTCTAAAACTTTGTTTTATACCTTTGTGAAACTAATGGTTAAGAATGTTATACCACTATAGTTTTAATGATCTATGATTACTTAAAATTTTACTCTATATGGGTGAAACGGTCATTTTTCCATTCATTATTGTTCATAGTCATTGTCTATATTCTCACTAAACTACGGTCTTTTTGCTCTTTACTTGTTAAACTTCCTATTCAGTGAAGTATTAAGCCTTTTTACAGTAATGTAAATTTAAAGTACATTATCTCAAAAACTGAAAAAAAAAAAAAAGAAAAGGAGAAGGAAGGAAGCTGGGAGGGAGGGGGGAGGGAGGGAGTGAAGGAGGAAGGGAATGCCATTATGTTCTTAGAATTGTATCTACAAAGCTCATTGAATCTGTTAAAAAAAACTAATTAAAAATTAAAATAAAAATTAGCAAAAAAGTGTGAGTTGAGGCAAGGACAAAATTTTGATGGAGACAGTGGCAAGAAAACAGTAGCGAAAGCAAAAATTACGAATTGGGAAGCCCTGTGGCTCCAGGCAAGCTCCCTGCTCCAGAGTGCCTGGGTTTGGATCACGCTCCCAGGTGTCCCTCAACATCTCTGTCCCTCAGCTTCACGCTGGCAAAACAGAGACCACAATGAAGCAACCGCAGAGGTCGTGACGGGCACTGAATGAGCCAAGACACGCAGAGCACTTTGCACAGCCTGGCACACAGTGAGCACTTGACAGGGGCCAGCAGTGAAGGCAGTGCTGGTGGTGGTGATGATGATGGGGACGCTGGCGATGGTGACGGGAACGATGGGACGATGATGACAAGGACGTTGATGATGGTGATCGTGGTGAGGATGCTCAGGAGGGTTCTTGGCCGTTGACCTTTAGGCTGATGGCCTAGAAAGGATGGCTGAGCTTTCTAGTGCGGAAGGGACAGGGAATGCAAGAACTCCCCCACATCCAGGAGTCCCGAATTTCTGGGGAAGGAGAAACTCGGGGTATCAAGAAGGTAGAGTAATGACCTTTGTCTCTCTCAGCTGTGAAATTTTTGAGAGCAGGCATTTGTCTTATTCACAGGAATAACGGCCACATTTGTCAAATGCTTGCTCTGCCCCAGGCTTTGCGCGAGCACATTCTATCCGTTCTCTTAAAACACGTGTCCCCATCTTCCGGATGAGCGAGTGGAGACTCAGAGAACTTCAACAGCGGATGTGTTTGATTTCCAAGGGGAGAGTGACAGCTTCCACATGAGCCCTGGCCAGCCCACCTCTTTGCTTTGTTCCCCAGCCACTCCCTGCCTGCTTTTGCTACTCCAGCCACTGCTTTTATCTGGAGCAAACCAAACTTTTTTTTTTTTTGACAGGCAGAGTGGACAGTGAGAGAAAGAGACAGAGAGAAAGGTCTTCCTTTTTGCCATCGGTTCACCCTCCAATGGCCGCTGCGGCCGGCGCTTTGTGCTGATCCGAAGCCAGGAGCCAGGTGCTTCCTCCTGGTCTCCCATGCGGGTGCAGGGCCCAAGGACTTGGGCCATCCTCCACTGCACTCCCGGGCCACAGCAGAGAGCTGGCCTGGAAGAGGAGCAACCGGGACAGAATCCGGCACCCCAACCGGGACTAGAACCCGGTGTGCCGGCGCCGCAAGGCGGAGGATTAGCCTGTTAAGCCACGGCGCCGGCCCAAACTTGTTTCTTTCTTTGCTGCGCCTTCCCTCAGGCCTAGGTATGCTGGTTCCTTTTCATCCAGGTGTAGCCCAAACGCCATTTTTCAGAGGGTGCCTCCTGGGTCATATCACTAACTGCAGCCATTTGTCCACTTCCCAAGCCCCAGTCACTCTCTGTTCCACAATGGCAGGTTCTGGGGCCAATTGCTTCTAAGCCTTGTTTAAAGTGTGAGTCAGTTTCCTCACCTGTAAAATGGGAGTGTAATATTAACTTACAGGTTTCTTGTGAGTTTTACATGTTGTATTTAGCGTGTTTACAAAGTACTGAAGACGATGCCTGACACACGGTAAGCACTCAATAAGCAAACATCGATATTCACTTTTTGTCTTTTTCCACTGCGTCATAATGTCTACAAAAGCAGCACTTTTATGTGAAATCTTCACTGTGGTACCCAGTGCCTAGGTCACAGTAGGTACTTAAGTATTAGTTGTGTGTGTGAGTGAAAGAATGGAAGCTTAACCTCAATACCTCTGCTCTCACCGACCCCTTCTACCACGGCCATTGTTTACGCTTCGTACCAGGCCTGGTGCTAGTCCAGGTGGGGACACAGTCCCGGTGGGGGCCCAGGGACAGCTGAGCAGGGCCATGGCCATCAGTTCTTCCTGTTGCTCCCAGGGAAGCTACACCCCAATCCTGCCCAGGCCGCTGGCCCTTTCTATCCTCGCTGGCCCTCTTCTTGGCCAGTGTCTGTGCAACGTTTGTGCCAGGCTTTCTGGCTCTGAGAAAGTCTGGGACTTGTTTGCTCCCACTCCTTGGGCCCTCCTCAGATCATGATCCCGAACGAAATCACCGTGCCTGGCCCGGCCCTAAGCCATGGCGCAGAAGGAGGGTTGGATGAAGCTTGGTGCACTCTGAATATTTTTGCAAGGTGTTTACATACTGAATTCTACAAGAGCTGGATGGAGCTCTTATTGATGGAGACTTAACTGCACTGGCTAATAAACTACCTATGTGCAGAAGGGGTCCGGGAAGGCCCATCCTTCGTCCCCTCCTGCTGCAGGAATTTTATTCCAAGATGTCCTTTCTTCTCTCCACTTCCTGAGCTCCTCTGCACCCTTCAAGGCTCGGATCACATCTCATTTTTTTCCCTGGAACCTCCCCAGTCTCCCTGGCTGAGTCAGATGTTTGTTTCGCAGTGACCCCAGCTCCTTCTCCCACCTTTGTATCACAGCCAGCTCGCTGATAACAGACATTGGCTGAGCTCCTACAACGTGCCAGGCTCTGAGCTCTTCGAAAGACAGGATGGAAATCCCTGCCACCAAGCAGCTTTCTGACCGGTGTCCCTTTCCCCTCATAGGCCCCTTGAGGTCAGAAACACTGTCCCCAGCATTCAGCACAGAGCTGTCCCCACCCCCCCACCCCCCAAGGTGGACTCCCTGTTGTAGAACAGAAGGCCGATGAACCGAGTAAAGGGATGGTGCATAAATACTTGGAGCCAGAGCACAGACCGCATGCGCAAAATAGGGCTCTTGACTGGCAATGTCTCCCCCCCCTCCCCCCCACCCCCCGAATGATAAAGGGGCTGTTCTCTGTACGAAAACCAACATTGCTCATCAGGCCTTGTAATGCGATTCACTCTGACACACTCCTTGTAAAATGCATGCATGCTGCAGAAATTGGCATTGGCCTTGCCCCAGAATGTGCCGCCGGACTCGAGGGCTGCGTGCCGATGTCAAAGCACCACTGAAAAGTGCTTTTTCCTTTTGCTGACTGGCATTTGTGCGTTTTCAGTGCGAACTTGCTCCTGGGGTGGGGAGGGGGCACTGCCTCTTCCCTCGGATAACATCTTTATTTTAAGCAGTTCCCAGTCGTTCCACTGCGGCCCGCCTGGGCTGTGTCTGTGGTTGGCAGAGATCAGTGCAGTCAATATTTCTGACTGCAGCGCTTCCTATGGCTTACACCGACTTCAAAGGATGGAACGCAGTCAGCAACGCTCCGTGTGTACGTGCCCAGTCTAATCTGTACCTTTGATTCTGCGGGATCCAGCAGATGGCAAAAGTGCATCCCCAGCACAGGTTGCCCAAGTGCAGGCGATTCAGGCTGGCTGGGACTTTGATGCCCCAGCCTGAGCTACAGGAACTTCTGCTCTGGGAAATCAGACCAGAACACTAAACACTGCAGCACTGGGGAATTTTGGTGGCTCTTCCTGGGACCATTTCCTTTTACTAAACACCGCATTGCTTTCTTACACTATTATTAACCAAATAATGAGCTACCACTCTCACGGGGATGGGCTTTTGAAAGGCACCACTAGAAGCCAGCATTACGCCAACGCATTGAGGTCACGGTGGGACCGTAGGGAGCTCGTTGAAAAAGGGTGTTATTTTTTTTTAAAAAAAGAAACGATTAATTGTGATGACTTTCACCTGAAACAATTTCCCTTGCCCCTCACCTTATGAGAAAGATGACGTGAACCAGAAGAGCAGGATTGGCAAACTTTCTGTGAAGGGTCGGGCAGTAAATAGTTTCACTTGGTGAACCATGTGGACTCCGTGGCAAGGACTCCACTCGTAGTAACAGTGCACGAGCAGCCATGTGTCACACCACCCACAAAGGGGTGTTTCTGGGCGTCAGCAGGCTCCATGGAGGGTTACGCAAATTTGAATTTTTGCGTTCATGTGTCATGAATTGTCTTTTGTTTGGATTCTTTTTACTTTTTCAATTATTTCAAGATATCAAACTATACTTCTGAAGTCATGAGTTCAACAAATTAGGAGGGGAGTGGGAGTTGCCCTGTGGGTGGCTGATGCCTACAATAGAGAGCGAGGAAGAGCAGGCTCTGGGGATCAAGCAGAACTAGGTTCCAGTTCTGCTATGGTCACCTCCTGATAAGCCATGGAAGGCAAGATGCTTACCTTCAGCGAGCCTTGATTTCCCTATTTGTGAAGTGGGACAAATCGTAGGCTGCTTCATGGCTCCTTTGGAGGTTAATAGAAATAATGCTCACAAGGCACACAGCATCCTGCCTGCCACACAGTTGGAACTCAACAAGCTCACGTGCTAACAGACATGTATTGAACAATCATTATGGGACAGGAGCTGGGTGTCTAATGATTCCTATCTCATTGAGCTTAAAATCGAGTGGGGCTGATGAAAATTGTTAGCTCTCATTAACAATGCTTGGGCCTTGTGAAAAAGAAGTGAAAATTGCAAACTATTAGATAATGCACCGTACTATGACTATGGATTTTCTGTTTTCACAAACAGTTGAAACTCCCCCAGCCTCTCAGAAGAGCAGATTCATTTACAACCATTCGTGGCCACTAAAACAAAGTCTCTAAATCCCTGAGCGATTTTTGACCATTTGCAATCACTGAGTCCCACCTGTTAGACCAGTGGATCTCAATCATCTGGAGATTTCTTAGAAATTCTAATTCTCTGGGCTGGCACTGTGGCGTAGTGGGTAAAGCTGCTGTCTGCAGTGCTGGCATCCCTTATGGGCGCTAGTTCGAGTCCCGGCTGCTCCACTTCCAATCCAGCTCTCTGCTATGGCCTGGGAAGTCAGTAAAGATGGCCCAAGTTCTTGTGTCCCTGTACCCACATGGGAGACCCAGAAGAAGCTCCTGGCTCCTGGCTTCGGATTGGCCCAGTTCTGACCATTGCGGCCAGTTGGAGAGTGAACCAGGATGGAAGACCTGTCTCTCTCTCTCTCCCTCTCTCTCTGCCTCTCTCTCTCTCTGTGTAACTCTGACTTTCAAATAAATAAATAAATCTTAAAAAAAAAGAAATTCTAATTCTCTCATCACCCTAGAATAAGAGACTCGGAGGATGTGGACATCTGTGGTTTCACAGTGCCTCAGGGGATTCATGCTGATTCAGGTTTGACTATCACTGTCCTAGATAGGCTACAGACTCATTGACACATTCAAAGTTGCAGACCCAGAAAATGACACAGCTGGGATTTTTTTTTTAACAAAATCTAATTATAGGACCTTGAATACTAGAACATACTGGCTCAAGGTCAGGATTGATTAGTGGCATAGGAGTCAGTACTAACCCTAACCCTAACCCTAACCCTAACCCTAACCCTAACCCTAGGTGTGCATATGTGGTAGAGATGAGGTCAAGCAGCTGCCCTTCTCCTTACCCAAGCTGTTCGTGCTCAGGACACTGACTTCTGTTTCTGCACATCCTGGCAGTGGGAAGGTGCTGGGGGTAGCGGATGTGGTCTGCCTCCTTGGGGAGGGGTATCTGATCATGTACATCTGAAAATTACTAGAAGAGCTGTCTTGGTTTCATTATTTCTATACTCACAATGCACTACTTGACTGTCCCCATGGTGGGACTGCTTCTACCCACCACCCATCTTGTCATGACACTTTATCAACATTAACATCTCCGTATTTCTATGTATCTCTTCTATAAAAGGAGTATTATAGAATTATAAATACTACATTAATAATTATATATTTTAATACATTATTAATTAAATACATAATAGAAATATAATATAATAATGCTCATTGGCCACTTGTGCCAACAATGGCTGCTGGTTCTCCAACATTCATTCTTCCCTTCCTCCTTTAGTAGGAGAATCCTTTGGTTTTAGCTGGGTGAATGGCCACCCAGCTTAAGACTACGGTAACCAGCACCGCTTGCACCTAGGCATAACCATGATATTAGATCTGGCCAATGAAGTATGAGAAAAGAGGCTGGTACACAGAAATAAAAAGAATCATCAGGAATTACTACAAAAAGCAGTATGCCAACAAATTGGAAAACCAGTAGGTTCCTGGACACAAACAATCTACAAAAAATTAAGCCATGAAGACATAGAAAATCTAAACAGACCAATAACCAAGATGGAGATTTAATGAGTAATTAAGACTCTCCCAAAAAAGAGAAATCCAGGACTAGAAGGTTTCACTGCTGAATTCTACCTGAAATTCAAAGAAGAACTAATTCCAATTCTTCTCTAGTTATTTAAAATAACCAAAAGCTATTTAAAAAACCAAGCCTGCATTATGAATTGAAGCTTTCAGCACCTTAATTCCTAAACCAGAAAAAGATACAATAGAGAATAGAACTATAGATCAATATCCCTGATGAACATAGATGCAAAAATTTTCAGCAAAATATTAGCTAATTGAATCCAACAACACATCAGAAAGATCATTCACCTAGACCAAGTGGGATTTATCCTGGGTATGCAGGGATGGTTCAACAGTTGCAAATCAATAAATGTGATATGTCACATTAACAATCTGAAGAACAAAAACCATACAGTTATATCAATAGATGCAGAGAAAGCATTTGATAAAATACAACACCCTTTCATGATGAAAACCTTAAGCAAATGAGGTATAGAAAGAACATTCCTCAACACAATCAAGGCAATTTATGATAAACCTACAGCAAGCATCCTATTGCTGGGGGAAAAGCTGGAAGCATTCCCCCTAAGATCCAGAACCAGACAAGGGTGCTCACTGTCACTACTGCTAATCAATATAGTCCTGGAAGTTTTAGCCAGAGCCATTAGGCAAGAAAAAGAAATCAAAGCAATACAAATTGGGAAGGAGGAAGTCAAACTATCCCTATTTGCAGATGACATGATTCTATAGAGAGGGGATCCAAAAGACTCCGCTGAGAGACTATTGGAACTCATAAAAAGGGTTTGGCAAAGTGGCAGGATATAAAATCAACACACCAAAATCAATAGCCTTTGTATATATAGACAATGCAATGGCTGAGAAAGAACTTTTAAGATCAATCCCAATCATAATAGCTATAAAAATAAAATATCTTAGAATAAATTTAACCAAGGATGTCAAAGATCTCTATAATGAAAATTAAAAAACATTAAAGAAAGAAGTAGAAGAAGACATAAAAAAATGGAAAAACCTTCCATGTTCATGGGTTGGAAGAATGAATATCATCAAAATGTCTATACAGAGATTCAAAGTGATCCCAATCAAAATACCAATGACATTCTTAGCAGAGCTAGAAAAAAATGATGCTAAAATTCATATGGAAACCCAAGAGACCCTAATAGCTAAAGCAATCTTATACAACAAATAAAGCTGGAGGCATCACAATACCAGATTTCAAGGACCTATTACAGAGCAATTATAATCAAAACAGCCTGGTACTGGCACAAAACAGACATGTGGACCAATGGAACAGAATAGAAACTCCATAAATCAATTCATGCATCTACAACCAACTTATCTTTGAAAAAGAAGCTAAAGTCAATCCCTGGAGCAAGGACAGTCTCTTCAACAGATGGTGCTGGGAAAATTGGATCTCTACACTCAGGAGTATGAAACTAGATCCCTGCCTTACACCTTACATGAAAATCCACTCTAAATGGATCAAAGACAAGGGTGCCCCCAAAAGATAGATACTACATGTTTTCCCTGATCCAAGGTAACTAGTAGAGTATCTAAAATGTAATGCATTGGAATGAAATGGACATTTTGTGATTCAATTCAATGACTGTTTACAGCCCTTGTCTCTACTGTTGAAGAACAGTGTTTTATTTCTTCATACTATTTGGTGACCTCTTTTAGTTACTGTAAGATTAACTTTATGATCATTAAGTAAACTGAAAGTAGATCTTTGTAAAAATTGAGTGGGAATGGGAGAGGTAGGAGAAAGAAGGTTTGGAGCGTGGGTGGGAGGGAGGGTAGGGTGAGAAGTATCACTATGTCCCTAAATCTGTATATATGAAATGCATAAAACTTATATAATGTAAATAAAATTTAAAAAGTGGGTGGCACTCTTGGGAGGCATGAACATGCTTGCCCTTTCTTATACTTCCTCCTTTCTGAAGACTTTAATGGTGGGAGCCAAGCAGCCATTCTAGACCATGAAATGGAAGCAGAACAATACCACTGAAGATGACAGGAACTTCCACTGGGATTCTACGGTGAATCTATGATACTCTTCCTGGAACTGCTTTATTTGTAGTATGGGTGAGAAAGAAGTGAACTCTCTTGCTTCAGTTTTATTTACATTTGAGGATTTAAAAAAAATAGCAACCAGAATCTATTTCCTTATTAGTGCCTCACTTTTTAAGACTGGGCTTAATTTTTTAATACTCTTTTAAAAAAATATTTATTTGAAAGGCAAAGTGTGAGAGAGAGAGAGAGAGATCTTCCATCCACTGGTCCACTCCCCAGATGGCTGCAGTGGCTGGAGCTGAGCTGCTCTGAAGCCAGGAGCTTCCTCCAGGTCTCCTTTGTGGGTTCAGGGGCCCAAGAACTTAAGCCATCCTTTCCCAGGTACATCAGCAGGGAGCTGGATTGTAAGCGGAGCAGCAGGTACTTGAACCAGTGCCCATACAGTCACCATTGAACCACTCAAACAACAGCATGGTAGGGTGCACCTGCCCTGCCTACCATACCCAGCCCTGAAGTCACCACCAAGCTACACGGACAGATTTGCAGATCTGTAGGTTGTTCACTGGCAGGGTGAAGACACCAAAAGTTATACATACACATAAAGTGACAGAAAGTTCAGCTGTGATGAACTTAGTCAAAATCACATGATTGAAAAGTCTAGAGAGAATTCCTTTGGTTATCAGTACATGTTCTTGTCTTGTCATTGAAAAATATGAATACTAGTTTGAAATGAAGTTGAATAGAGAGAGGGCCCAGTCACAGTTTCAGTCCCTGGAGCTGCTGAAGATCTTGATGTAACCTGGCTATAACCTGAAGTGACTGCACCACAGCTCTGATGGCATTCCAGCAAACCCTCTGTGCTCCCACCCTCACACCCTACACAGAGGCTGAGAGCCTGGAGAGGGGGCCCAGTCTTTCTTTCCCCATCAGGTCATCTTCACTTGTACCCATGGTTACCCATCTTTATGTGATGGCAGACACCTAGGAGATGTTGTTGATACACCTGAAACCCAACAACAGCCTCATCCATCAGCCAGAGGGTGGTGAGGTTCCTGTCTGTACCTCTGCACTGGTGAGGGGCGGCTGGGGAGCCAAAGCTGCAGTTTCCTTTCCCTTCCTCACCACCAGGCTCAGAGAGTTTGAGTACTCTGTCCATGGTTCCACACTCTTTACCAGCTGTCGCTATCACATAAATGTCTTCATTCCAGCCATACTGCCCTTTCTTGGTCTCTGAAGCCCACCACTCCCTTCAAAAGGCTCTTTGTACATGCTGTTCCATTGCCTGGAAAGCCCTCCTCCTAAACTCATTTTTCTACATTTTTTTTCAGCTAACAGATAACCTGCTCCCCCACCCAGAGCTCAGATTACACCCCACTTTCCCTGGGGCAGGGTCCTCTGCCCATTTCCCATAGCAACTTAGCCCCTTGTAGTCCAGCACCCCCTTTGTGCGTTTCCTCCATAGCATTCATTGCCATTGTAATTGATGAATTACTTCTTTATTCTGCATTTTCTATACTAGAACATCAGCTCCATGTGAATGAGTGCTGTCTGTCTTGTTCGCTGCCTGTCTGAGGGCCTGGAACATAGACTGTTGCATACAAATCTACATAAACAAATGAGTGAAAACAGGGCAAACAAAAAGGGAATTCTGCAAAAACCCAGAGGAGAAAGGAATCTATTTTTCCTTGATAAGAGAGCAAATAGGATATTGCCATTGTTTAACTTGGTTTGTTGGGCAAACACTTGTACAGAATTTTGACAGCAACCAAAAGCAAGTGCAGCTATATAGGAAGTTCAGAAAGAGGCAATGTTTCCTTTCAC
This sequence comes from Lepus europaeus, assembly GCF_033115175.1. Classification (NCBI taxonomy): domain Eukaryota; kingdom Metazoa; phylum Chordata; class Mammalia; order Lagomorpha; family Leporidae; genus Lepus; species Lepus europaeus. Next base: position 117,637,886 of record NC_084836.1, on the reverse strand, counting down.
ATGATTTCACTTTGAATCATCAAATACTGACTCAAAACACAGAGACTTTGCTGTGTGTTTATAAGAGGAAACACAGATTTGGAATCTACTCCAAGAGCAGAATCCAATTGAAAGTGTGGATTTGTTTTTTTATTCCTTTCCTAGAGGAAAAAGTGCTGCCTACCAGAACTTTCCGGCTGTAGAGAATGACTAGGTCTATCAAAACGAGTACCTTTGATGTTGAAAGACAACGGCCAGTCCTCTAAACTGCATCCCTTCCCTTCCCATCCACGCAAGAGACTCCACCGACCAAGAGGCGGAGTCTACTTCTGCTTTCCTTGAATAGTGTTGAACTGTGACCTGTTTTTAATCAATAAAATGTGGCAGAGTGATTTTGTGCCAATTCTTGGCTTATCTTTTAAAAGGCTTAGCTGGCACTGTGGCGTAGCAGGTAAAGCCGCCGCCTGCAATGTTGACATCCCATATGGACGCCGGTTCGAGTCCTGGCTGCTCCACTTCTGATCCTAATCTCTGCTGTGGCCTGGATGCAGTAGAAGATGGCTCAAGTCCTTGGGCCCCTGCACCCACATGGGAGACCTGGAAGAAGCTCCTGGCTCCTGGCTTCAGATCAGCGCAGCTCCAGCTGTTGTGGCTATTTGGAGAGTGAACCAGCAGATGGAAGACGTCTCTCTCTCTCTCTCTCTCTGCCTCTCTATAAATATAAATATAAAATATAAATATAAAAAATATGCCTTTCAAATAAAGAAATAAACTAAAAAAAAGTGTAGCTGCTTTTGCTTTTCCTTGGGAAAGTTAGTCACCAGGTAGTAAAACAGAAACTCAGTCTAGGTTATGGAATGAGACCACTTGGAAGGAGAGAACTCGGGTGAGTGGAAGAGTATGGGGGCATGAGATATGAGAGTATAGCTTCCTTGACTGACCCCTGTGGCCCATTTGTAGGCAAACGCAATGAAAGAAGCTTCTCCCTGTTAAGCTCCATCAAGCACAACTGCCTTGGAGCCTACTCAGATTCCTGACCTACAGAACCTGAGAAATAAGAAATCATTGTGGCTTTAAGCAGTGAAGTTTTGGGTTGATTTGTTACTCAGCAATAGATGACTGAGACAAAACAGCATTTCTTTTCTTTTCTTTCTTTTTTTTTTTTTTTTGACAGGCAGAGTGGACAGTGAGAGAGAGAGAGACAGAGAGAAAGGTCTTCCTTTGCCGTTGGTTCACCCTCCAATGGCTGCTGCTGCCGGCGCGCTGCGGCCGGCGCACCGCGCTGATCCGAAGCCAGGAGCCAGGTGCTTCTCCTGGTCTCCCATGCGGGTGCAGGGCCCAAGCACTTGGGCCATCCTCCACTGCCTTCCTGGGCCATAGCAGAGAGCTGGCCTGGAAGAGGGGCAACCGGGACAGAATCCGGCGCCCTGACCGGGACTAGAACCCGGTGTGCCGGCAGAGGATTAGCCTATTGAGCTGTGGCGCCGGCCAAACAGCATTTCAATTACTGAGTGGTTACTTCTCAGCCAGCTTCAACTATGGACAACATTAACTGAGAATTGATAATTCCATCAGGTAAAATTGATAATTCCATCAGGTAAAATTGATAATTCCATCAGGTAAAATTGATAATTCCATCAGGTAAAACCCAGTTCACACCCTCTGTTTCTGGGAGAGATGCTGAAGGCCTCTCTCACAACCTACACACTCTACATTTACACACACAATTTAAACAAGTTTGTTCACCACAGAGCCAAAAATGCTTTGCAGGGGGCAGCATTGGGGGGTAGTGGGTAAAGCTGCTGCCCGTGATGCTGGCATCCCATATGGGTACCGGTTCAAGTCCTGGTTGCTCCACTTCCAATCCAGCTCCCAGCTTCTCTGACCTGGGAAAAGCAGCAGAGGATGGCCCAAACGCTTGGGCCCCTGCCACCCACATGGGAGACCTGAAAGAAGCTCCTGGCCCAGTACTGGCTGTTGAGGCCAACTGGGGAGTGAACCAGTGGATGGAAGATCTCCCTGTCTCTCCCTTTCTCTCTGTAACTCTTTCAAATAAATAAATAAATAAATATTTTTTTAAAAAAGCTTTGCAATTCTGTAAATGGGGGGTAGATTTGGGGTCTTTAGGGTGTATCATGTTCAATACTGTCAATTTTAGATAGTCGAACAGAGGCCAAGAAGGGTAACTAGTTTAGGTGAACACGGTAAAAGGGTGTACTAAAAACAGGAAAACCAACCAGGATTTCCGGTAAATCAAGTAGTTGTGTTCTTCTCATTTTGTTTCCTAGTCCAAAAGAGAGACAAATTTAAAGAGGTAGGGAACAAAAGGACAGTAAGTACCAGGAGAGCCCTGTAAGATGAGAAAGAAGCCAATAGGCAAGGCACATCCCAAAGGCCTGGAAACCTCGGAGCCTGCAAAGTGCAGTCAAACAGCTCCCCTCGGCCTGTTGGGATCCCACCGCATCCCTTCATTGCAGCCCAGGGCAGCCCAACACTTGACATTCATGACAACGACCCCGAGTCAGACAGCAAAGATTACGTTTCTTGCATTCTGTTTTAAAAGGTAGGCAAGTGTGTAATGCAGCCTCAGAACTATTCCCATGCAAAACGGCTAGAATAAATACATGATTGGGTGTGCAGAGGGAGAAGCTTCAGTTATGTGGAAAATGCATTTACACGGAACCGTCTATGTCAGATAAATGAGGCGTTTCTGTATTTGCACAATGTTCAGCATGTATTCCAAGTCTTGGCTAGCGTGAAGGTTTCTGTTAAATGAAAAATGAGCTTTACTTGTGTCTAAATCTGAGCTTAAGTGCACTCTCTAAAACCTTCCTGGGAATTTTTTGGACAGGTGTCTTTTTTCAAACAGCATAATATTTGGACATTCCATTTTAAATATGTGCAGATAAAGATGATATTCCAAATCTGTATTGCACTTATAACCAGATGGGGTAACAGTAGTGAGAGTTACTGAGAGGCAGTGTTTCATGGAACCAAAAGGAAGTAACATCCTACCTCCTCCTAATCCTGCCCGAGGTTGGCGGCTGCCGGTTCCAACACGAATGTCGCATTACCCCAAATCGCGAATGATTTCACGTGGTCAGACCAACACCAAATCTACGATCTTGTCTCCGTGCAGGGTAATGACACTTTTCCTTTTTTAAAACCTAGGGTTCGGGGGACAATGTAAACAGACTTGGCCACCTGCAGGCTCTTAAGGACTTGGAAGCATGTGTTCCCTGGCAGGATCCAGCTGCAAGCCTGTTATGTTTCATCCACACGGAGCCTGGAGAAGAATCTGAACGTGGATTTCTGGAGAGGCCGTGAGCACCTCTCACTCTCCTGCCTGTTCTCCTCTGAAACATTGCCTGTCTGGCTCCCAGGGCTTCTGAATTTTTGATCCCAGACTTAGAACCCCCACTCTTTTTAGGGCAGGATGGGTTAGGGGACAGCCACTGCCACTCAGAGTTTTGTGCCTTTCTGTGCTCGCGACACATTGTAAAAAGACAGACATGCCAACGGTAGATTGGACCCAAACTGATCAAGTCGGCCTTTAGTTAGGAGGATGTCTCCATCGCAGTATGATCCCTGTCTCCCGGAATTTGGAAGAGTGTTCAGGGTGACTGCAATACACGGTTGAGCATCAGTCTACCACCCTGACTCCAATCACTGCCCTAGGCACTCATAAGACATACTTATTGATTCTCCCAGAACATATGAGGGGACTTCTAAAAAGCTTCTGAAAAAATATAATTTAAAAAATTAGCCACTTTAAAAAAAGATTTATTTATTTTGGAAGTCAGTTACAGAGAGAGAGAGGTGGGGGGGGATAGGGAGAGAGAGATTTAGGGAGAGGGAGAGAATCTTCCATCCTCTGGCTCACTTCCCAGATAGCCACAATGGCCAGGGGTGGACCAGGTTAAAGCTAGGAGCCAGGAGCTTCTTCCGGGTCTCTCACCGTGGGGGACAGAGGTGCAAACACTTAGGCCATCTTCTGCTGCTTTTCTCAGGCCATTAGTAGGGAGCTGGATTGGAAGTAGAGCAGCCAGGACATGAACTAGCACCCACATGGAATCCTGGCATCACAGGTGGTGGCTTTACCCACTACGCCACAGCACTGGCTCCAGAAAAAATATAATTAAAAGTCAAGTTTATTTGGGTGCAAAACATCGAACTCTATGCATAGTTTTCTTCATAATGCTCATTTTCCATGAACTTTTTTGAAGATCCTCGCACTGTCGTTTCTTACTATAGGCTTGTGGTTCAGTGGAGTTATGTCATTACAGGCAAGATGTCTTGTAGGCATAAATAAAGCATGGACCTACAACCCTCACCCCAGGGGAAAGAGCCCAGTGCCCGTGACGATGGACCCACCAGGAACCAACAGGAGGAAATGGCAGCTTGGACAAGTAGAATCCATGTGGCCAAGTCCTGGTCCACAGCTCTTCAAAAGACAGTGAAAATGTATCATACATTTAAAATCTGCAAAAATTCATTGAGTGCAAAAATTCATCATCATACTATGTGCCAGGCCTAGGCTGATTTGTTTCCTGTATATTGTCTCATTGAACTCTGACCAACAAGATAAATGCACTTTTATGTTATAGAACTTCTTAAGCAAACATTTAAGATAGAATGGCATAGAGGCTGGCACTGTGGTGCAGAGGGTTAAGCCTTGGCATGTGTCACCGGCATCCCATATGGCACCAGTTCAAGTCCTAGTTGCTCCACTTCTGATCCAGCTCCCTGCTGATGCGCCTGGGAAAGCAGTGGAAGATGGCCCAAGTGCTTGAGCCTCTGCACCCATGTGGGAGACCTGGAAGAAGCTCCTGACTCATGGTTTTGGACTGGTCCAGATCTGGTTGTTTCAGCCATTTGGGGAGTGCACTAGCAGATAGAAGATCTCTCTCTGTCTCTCCGTCTTCCTCTCCATCTCTCTCTGTCTCTCTGCCTCTCTGTCTTTCAAATAAATAAAAAAATCATAAAAAAATGAATGGCATAATGTCTGAAGGTCCCAAGATGCTTTATGATTCTTCATCCATATTTGCTTTAATGGTAGGAATTTGTGTTAAGGTAGAATGGTTTGAATGTCCAGGTTATGAGTATAGGCTTTTCATCTGAGTGATTTTTAAACTTCAGCTTGTATAAGAATTACAGTTCAAAGTAATACACAACACAGTAACACACAAAATAAGTACACTTTCTTTATGGATGGCTGAAGCGATTTTTAACAGGAATTTTGACTATGGGCAAATTTAAATGTTCACACCATGCAAGATGCAATTCTGTCTATGCTATAACTCTTGCATTTAGCTTATTGCAGGGTAAATCTTATGTACAGCATATCAAAAGATCATCTCAGCAGAACGTTCCACCTGAGCAGAGGTCTCCATAATGTTATAATCATTTTTAAAGATTTATTTATTTATTTGAATGTCAGAGTTACAGAGAAAGAAGGAGAGGCAGAGAGAGATCTTCCATCCACTGGTTCACTCCCCAATTGGCCACAATGGCCAGAGCTGCACTCATCTGAAGCCAGGAGCTTCTTCTAGGTCTCCCACACAGGTGCAGAGGCCCAAGGACTTGGGCCATCTTCTACTGCTTTTCCAGGCCATAGCAAAGAGCTGGATCAGAAGTGGAGCAGCCAGGACTCAAACTGGCACCCATAATTGATGCCGGCACTGCAGACGGCGGCTTTACCTGCTACTCCAAAGCGCTAGCCCCTATAATCGTTTTTAGCATAAACAAATTTTGCCACATTGTGACAGATGACTCTTACGATGGTCCCTACAATTCCCATCTCTTTATATTCATGTCTTTATGTCGTCTCCTTCTCTAGTGTTGTGTGTGGGATCAGTAACTTGCTTTTCAGTAAAACACGGCAAGGGTGACAGGATGTCACCTTTGTGGTTATGACGCATACAGTTCCAACGTCTACCCTGCAAGAAACCCTTCCTTGCCAGGTCTGATGGGTAAGTGGTTGGGTGTAGGAAGCCCACATGGTCGAGGGCTAGTCCTAGGTGGCCTCTAGGAGTTAAGACTGGCCACCAGTCAGAAGTCAGAGCCAGAACTCCTAGAGCTACAAGAAAATGAATTCTGCCAAAAAACCTGAAGAGTTTGGAAGCAGGATTTCCCCGGGGAAGCCCCTGGTGATGCCACAATGGCTAATACCTGGACTGCAACCTTGTACACACCCTGAGAACTTGTAAAAGCTGTGCCCGAACTCGCAATGTGCAGAACGCCAGGAAACAACGTACATGTGGTCTTAAGCCAGGAACTGCAGACAAATACACACACTGATCAGAATTTGGTAACACAGCGGATCCTACTTCAAAGGCCTACGAGCTGAGAACCTCTGACCCAGTCCAACAGGAACAGGGAGACTTAAATTCACAGAGAAGAAAGCATGTGTTCTGGTTGTTTGGCTCCAATTCTGCCTCTTCAATCTTCTCTGGACAAATGACTGCAACTCTTTTGTTTCCCCATCTACAGAGTGAAAAGTTGGACCAGCTGACCTGGAAGGGCAATTTAGTCTTCAGTCTGTTCTCCTGTCTCCGAGCCCTTGCCTTGTTTCCAAGTATGTTCTATGGAACACTTGCTTTAAAGGTTTCCAGGTGGAGAGAAAAATGACGCGGTCAAATACAGTTGGGAGGCACCGAGTTAAATGTTGAACAGGTTTCTCTATTTCAGGCCCGCTCAGAGCTATTCACTTGCTGGCATCCGCTGGGAATGTCCAATAATGAGACGGAGTCAACAGCATTTTCCATACTTATTTGATCATGAAGCCTCCTTACTCTTGTCCTCTGAGTTTTGGGACCAGTGTTTCACAAAGCACATTAAAAGAAGGCCCACAAACTTCCTTATAATCATCAAAACTCTCCTCCAGATGCATAGAAAAATCCCAGTGAGAAGGGTTCACGTTCCTTCTATTCTCCAACACCTTTCAGAGACAGGAAGGTCAGAGGTACCAGCACACAACACAGGCGGGCGGCTGATCTGGCCGTGCACAGGCTGGCCAGACACAGTGGAGGGACGCGGTGGAGACACACTGACACTTCCGTATGGGCAAAGTGTTCATCTGGGAGCCGCACTTGAACTCTACTGGGAACTTACTTCATGCTGTTGCCCTGGACAATAACATGTTTCATTCTCATGTATAATCTTCCCTCTGTGAACTGCCTCCATCATACTTACATGACTGTAATGTGTAATGGCTTCTTTCCCATTCCTCTATTGCCTCCCTCCTTCTCTCTTCCCTCCTCCCCTCTCCTCTTTTTCTTTCTTTCTCCTCCTTTCCCTTTTCCCTATTTGACAAATCCTTTCTTCAATTTGTTTGCGACAAAGGGCTTTGAACACTTTGGGGTGGAAAGGCAGTACCCTCCTATTCTACCCTGTGATGCACAACGCAACTCAAAGGTGGAACCCTTCCTGAAGCAGCCCAGCGATGCCCATGAACCAACAGCAACAGAGCAGCCGGTCTTGAAATCACTGTAACGCGTCAAGGCCGCAACTCAGAGCAGTTATTTCCCAAGACTTTCCGAGCTGTCCAGAGAAGTCATCAAAAGCAAGCAATCTGTATTTTGCTGTAGGAGCCGTGTTGTGGCGCGACGCGAGGGAAATGCTCTGTTCCATCTTGTCTCTTGGTGAATGAGCTTTGTCCTCCCTTCAGATAGAGAACCCGCATGGTTTTCAGCTTTAAGCCCTGAGTCCTCTGTCATTGCCAAGGCCACACCCCTCACACCCCGCCCCTACCCCCACGCTAGGCTTCAGGGACAACGTAACAATCCCTCTCCAGCCCAGACCCTGATGCCTCCCCAGCTGCTCAGACCTGGTGCTGACTTTGAACCTGGCCCCACAACGCTCTTGGGGTTCACCACAGTCCCATGGCCCCATTCTACTAATGGGTTGTTTTCTGCAAGAAATGCCACCACGTTGAACACCAACTTGACGAAAATGAAGGAGAATAAAACAGACACTCTGAATAAAATATGTGGGTAGAAAAATGATGTGGGCATGCTGATACAATAAAGTCTTTTTAACCACCCTCCAGGCAAAACACATATTTTTCAAACTCGTAAGTTCTATACATTTTAAAAAAAATGCCTCCCCCGGTGACCCAGGGCAGCCTGGTACATGTGCGACATGGATCATTCCTAAGTGTGGCTGGCCTTCTGCTGGTACAACATCAATTTCCCCATGTCTGCCGCTTACAGATTACACTGCAAGCCACCGGGTCACCTACGTACAGGCCGGGTGCGAACTCTGCCAGCGAATGAGGCCCAGAATCAACATTTCCCTGAACTTGGCCCTCTTGAGTCAAGGAAAAGAGGCAGAAAAGGACTGACTACTGCTCTCTGTCTTCCCCGAGAATTTCAAGCACCTATCTCAAGGGCACCAAACGTGACTCCCCCAGTATATGTGTCTATTTATTCTTTTTTTCCCCATGATTCGTATTTACCATGGATCAAGCACTTTGTTAGGCTGTCAGCAAGATGCAGTTCCTGCCTCCAAGAGACTCAGCATGTAAGGGGCCCACGCCGTGGCTCACTTGGTTAATCCTCCACCTCCGGCGCCAGCATCCCATATGGGCACTGGTTCTAGTCCCGGTTGCTCCTCTTCCAGTCCAGCTCTCTGCTGTGGCCCGGGAAGGCAGTGGAGGATGGCCCAGGTGCTTGGGCCCTGTACCCGCATGGGAGACCAGGAGGAAGCACCTGGCTCCTGGCTTCGGATCGGCACAGCGCTGGCTGTGATGGCCATTTGGGGAGTGATCCAACGAAAGGCTTTCTCTCTGTCACTCTCTCTCACTGTCTGTAACTCTACCTTATAAATAAGTAAAAAAATATATATATGTATATATATGTGTATATATATATATATATATATATATATATATATAAAGAGACTCAGCATGTCTTGAGAGAAGAGACTGTGGATGAAGACTCCGGCCGACTCTTCTGTCTCTGTGCAGGGAGACAGGGACTCATGGCTGCCCTGCCTTTGGAAAGAGGAATCATCTCTGTCACAGAGAGAGGGCTGGCAGAGCTCAAATCTGATTACTCCTCAGCTCACAGCAGGGGTCTAAAGCCACATCCATGCCCTAAAGTGAATCTCCCTAGGAGCTGGAGAGAGCCTCTGCTTTGATCTGGGTGTAGTTCCCAGGGTGCGAACACGGGTGACACCCACGGAACTTCACCCATCATATGTCTGCACTCCGCTGCAGACAAAGCAGCTCAGGTTTTCAAAAAGTAAAATAATTGTCTCCCTCCAGGGCCATGTTAGAGATTCTGCTGACCACGATCCCCGCTTCAGCAGGTTGTAAAAGTCCCCGGGTGACACAGATGTGCAGCTAAGGCTGTTAAACAGTGCCGGCCTGGGGAAGCGACCAGGGCAGGCATGCGGCCTTTCGTGTGGAGCGGCTCCGTGGTGTTGGTCCCTAAAATCCCAGCCACGTCCATCCAGCAGGGACTGGGGTGGTTCCTGGTGGGAATGTAAACTGGTGCAGCCAATGTGGAAGACAGTATGGAGATACCTCAGAAATCTGAAAATAGGTCTACCATATGACCCGTGTGGGAATTTACCCAAATGAAATTAAGTCAGCATATGAAAGAGTGATCTGCACCCCCATGTTCTTTACAGCTCAATTCACAATAGCTACAATATGGAATCAACCCAGATGTCCATCAACTGAAGACTGGATAAAGAAATTATGGTGTTTCAGGGCCGGTGCTGTGGCGCAGTGGGGTAAAGCCCTGGCCTGAAGTGCCGGCATCCCATATGAGCGCCAGTTCAAGTCCCGGCTGCTCCTCTTCCATAGCTCTCTGCTATGGCCTAGGAAAGCAGTAGAAGATGGCCCAAGTCCTTGGGACCCTGCACCCATGTGGGAGACCAGGAAGAAGCTCCTGGCTCCTGGCTTCAAATTGGCACAGCTCCGGCCGTTGCGGCCATCTGGGGAGTGAACCAGTGGATGGAAGACCTCTTTCTCTGTCTCTACCTCTCTCTGTAACTCTTTCAAATAAATAAAATAAATCTTTAAAAAAATAAATTATGGTGTATATATATATGCTATGAAATACTACACATGGTTTAAAAAAAGATGAAATCCCATCTTTTGCAACAAAATGTATGCAACTGGAAACCATTATACTTAGCGAAATAAGCCAGTCCCCAAAAGACAAATACCATCTTTTCTCTGTTCTGTGGCAACTAATAGAGCACCTAACAGGTAATCTACAGGAGCTAAATTGACATTTTGAGACTGGATGATTGTTTACAGCCCTTGTCTCGACTGCTGAGAAACAGTGTTTTGCTCTTTGTACTGTTTGTTGAACTCTTTACTTAGTGTAGGGTTAATCTTAGGAGTATAAAGTAAACTGAAAAGAGATCTTTGTAGAAATTAAGCATGGGAATAGGAGAGGGAGGAGGAGGAAGGGTGGGAGCATGGGCTGGAGGGAGGGTGGGAAGAATCTCTGTGTTCCTAAGTCTGTGTATATAAATTCATGAAATTTTTGTACCTTCAATAAAATTAAAAAAAATTATTTATTTGAAAGGCAGAGTTACAGAAGGAGAGAGAGAGAGAGAGAGGGAGAGGGAGAGGGAGAGAGGGAGAGAGGGAGAGAGGGAGAGAGGGAGAGAGGGAGAGAGGGAGAGAGAGAGAGAGAGAGATCATCCATCCACTGGTTCATCTCCCAATGCCTGCAACAGCCAGAGCTGGGCCACATCAAACCTAGGATCCTGAAACTCCACCCGGGTCTCCCATGTGGGTAGCAGGGGCTGAAGCACTTGGGCCTTCTTCTACTTCCTTTCAAGGGGCATTAGCAGGGAGCTGAATTGGAAGTGGAGCAGCTGGGAATTGAACCAGCTCTCTGCTATGGGAGGCCTTTGTCACAGGCAGCAGCTTAACCCTCTGTGCCAAATGCCAGCCCCTTGATAGCTCTATTGCCGCCAAAGGGAGGGGCTCAGCCTTCTTGTGCTTGGGCCTGGAGGCAGCGGCAGGAGGAGGGGTGGGAGAGTCCTGGGTCCACGGTTTAGGAGTCGGTGAGGCCCGGAGGGGGCAGGGCCATGGCAGCAGACAGCACTGGATGGCGTCTGGGAACCCCTCGTGCTGACTACACCCCCTGGCAGCACTCTGCCTCACTCTGCTCTCCTATACGTCCTTATGTCCTTGGCTTGGGGGGCTTCTCTGGCTTAGTCCCGTGTCCTGGGACCTCCCTGGGTCCCTAATAAATGCAGATGGTTTCCACTCCCTGAAGAATGTGTGAGCAATTACCTCTACGTGTTAGGGTTGCTGCTGTCATACAGGGCACTTAGCACACCGTGTCCAGAGAACTATTATCACCAGTGGATGTGGCCTAAGGGAGACATTGGTGCTTCACGGGTTAGTCCACGAAGGGTCTGGCACACAGTAGGCACACAGCGACTATTAATAAAATGAATGTTCATCTGAGCCCCAGATTTCATTACCCAAATTAGAAAGCGTCTCCTTTCTTAATTACAAGGGCATGCTTTCAAACTGTTTAATGACATCTTGTTTCGTAGCCTGCTTAATAAATCATTGCTGCCAACATCAAGTTCCCCATGTCGGCAAATCATCTACATATTTAACTGATTCTTTTCCCTCTCCAAGCTTTCATGCAGACCCTTGACACCGTGTGGCTGAGATCCAGCCCCTGAGGCTTGAGCACTTTGGGTCTACACATGCAACCCTTCCTTCCCGATGCACGGCTGATCCATTGGGTGGCTGAGTCTGGAGTCATCGGCACCCCCGCCCTGCCATGCCCCTGTGCTCTCCTTTCTTCTACTGGAGGGGCTGGAAAAGCAAAACATTCATTTTCTCAGTGTCACTGTCACTTAGGCATGGCCTGGTGCGCAGTTTTGGCAAACAGGAGGCTAAGGGAACTCCGCCAAGAGCGGAGAGGCGACTCGGGGAAGTGGCACTCGCCCACTGCCGGCGAGCGTGGTGGTGTTGCCAGGCGGTCTTGTCTCCTGGTGCACAGCTGGCGCTCTGAGAGAACAGGCTTATCAGCCAAGCGAGCTACGGAGAGCCTAAGAAAGGGGAACAGAACCACCATACAGCTGCCTCTGGTTTGGTGAGAAAAAACAGCTCCTGTTGCTTAAGACCCGTGAGAGCTGGGCTTTCTGTTACTTGCAGCCAAATGCATTTTTATGTTGGACAGCTGTGATGCCCGCTGAGGGGCCACATGTGGAAAGTAAAAGTTCCAGTGAGATCTTCAAGGTGTCCCCTTGTGGCCACCATAAAGCCAGAGAAAAGATCAAGATTCAGGATGTGTTTTCAGCATCTTAAAAATATGTTTATGTTAAAAAATTGTATTTCTTTGGGCCGGTGCCGTGACTTAACAGGCTAATCTTCCGCCTTGCGGCGCCGGCACACCGGGTTCTAGTCCCAGTTGGGGCGCCGGATTTTATCCTGGTTGCCCCTCTTCCAGGCCAGCTCTCTGCTATGGCCCGGGAAGGCAGTGGAGGATGGCCCAAGTGCTTGGGCCCTGCACCCGCATGGGAGACCAGGAGAAGCACCTGGCTCCTGCCTTCAGATCAGCACGGTGCGCCAGCCGCAGTGGCCATTGGAGGGTGAACCAACGGCAAAAAGGAAGACCTTTCTCTCTGTCTCTCTCTCTCTCACTATCCACTCTGCCTGTCCAAAAAAAAAATTTTGTATTTCTTTGAGAGGGAGGGAGGGAGGGAGGGAGGGAGGAAGGAAGAGAGAGAGAGAGAGAGAGAGAGAGAGAGAGGGAGAGAGGGAGAGAGGGAGAGAGGGAGAGAGGGAGAGAGGGAGAGAGGGAGAGAGAGAAAGCGCATATGCATCGGCTGGTTCACTCCCCAGGTGCTCACAATGGTTGGAACTGGGACTGAAGCCAGGAGCTGAGAGCTGGGAACTCAATCCAAGATTCTCCACGGGTGGCAGAAACACAATCACTTAGGCATCACCTGGTGCCTCTCAGGCTCTGCCTTCGCAGGAAACAGGAGCCAGGAACAGAGCTGGAACAGAACCCAGGCACTCTGATATGGGATACAGGTTCTTTGCTGCCTAAAGCCTGCACCATTTTCAGCGTTTTAAAGAATTCTTTACTAGGTCTTTGCTATGTAAAATAAGTTGAAGGCTAAATTTAGATTTGGGGCAGAGAATTTTATAGGTTTGCTAATGATGGGTTTTAAAGGAAATATTTGTCTAACTGAAAACCAGCTTCTGTGATTAAGCAATTAAATCTCAACAAGGCAGACATCATTATTTCTTAAAGATAATTTAAGATGCAAACAAGTCGCATGATGCTATGGTTTGATACCATATAGCATGAATATTAAATGTCTAAATTTAAATATTACTTGCTCCAACCACTTCCACCCGCATACAGTTTATTACAGACTCCGTTGAGCTAGAATGTGTGCAATGGGGACATGGGGACAGTCACCAATTAAGGAGAAAGTGCTGAGCCCACCTTGAGTCACCTTGAGGGAAGGGATCAAAAAATTGCTACAAAAAAAAAGAGTGGAAAAAAGAGAGATTCTGTGGAAGCAAAAAATGCCAATATCAACCACATACTGAGTCCAGGCTACACTGAAAGTGCTGTACCCAACAATCTTATAAAGCAGACCTATTTTTCCCCACATTTCACAGAGAGTGACGTTGAAGAACTGGGAGAATTCTTCCCTTGCCTGAGGTCACATAGTTAAACCAAAGGGGAAACCTGTTGAAATGAAATAGGCACTATGAGAAACAGTGACTTGATCAGCTCTTGTCCTGACTGTTGATGTACAATGTAATACTTTATCCATTTTAGAATTTTTGTTTTGTTTTGTTCTAGTACTATTGGTTGAACTCTGTAATTAACACACAATTATTCTTAGGTGTTTAAATTTTAACTGAAAAGTGATCCCTGTTAAATATAAGAGTGGGAATAAGAGAGGGAGGAGATGTACAATTTGGGACATGCTCAATCGGACTTGCCCCAAATGGTGGAGTTAGAAACGTGCCAGGGGATTCCAATACAATCCCATCAAGGTGGCATGTACCAATGCCATCTCACTAGTCCAAGTGATCAATTTCAGTTCACAATTGATCACACTGATAGGTCTAAGAGTCAAAGGGATCACACAAACAAGACTAGTGTCTGCTAATACTAGCTGATAGAATCAAAAAGGGAGAGAACAATCCATCATGAGAAGCGGAATACATAGCAGACTCATAGAATGGCAGATGTCCTAAATAGCACTCTGGCCTCAGAATCAGCCCTTAAGGCATTCGGATCTGGCTCAAGAGCCCATGAGAGTATTTTAGGCGTGGAAAGCCAAGACACTCTGGAAAAAAAAAAAAAAAAAAAAAAGAAGACCTAAATGAAAGATCTCTGCGAGTGAGATCCCAATGGAAAGAACGGGGCCATCAAAGAAGGAGGTACCTTTCTCTGAAGGGAGGAGAGAACTTCCACTTTGACTATGACCCTGTCGGAATAAGATCGAAGTCGGCAAACCCAAAAGGCTTCCATAGCCTTGGCAACTCATGACTAGAGCCTAGGAAGATTACTGACACCATAAACAAGAGTGTCAAATTGTTAAGTCAACAACAGGAGTCATTGTGTACTTACTTCTCATGTGGGATCTGTCCTTAATGTGTTGTCTAATGTGAAGTAATGCTATAACTAGTACTGAAACAGTATTTTATACTTTGTGTTTCTGTGTGGGTGCAAACTGATGAAATCTTTACTTAATATATACTAAATTGATCTTCTGTATATAAAGAGAATTGAAAATGAATCTTGATGTGAATGGAATGGGAGAGGGAATGGGAGATGGGAGGGGTGCCAGTGGGAGGGAAGTTATGGGGGAGGGAAAGCCATTGTAATCCATAAACTGTACTTTGGAAATTTATATTTACTAAATAAAAAAAAAAATCCTATGCGGTCTGATTCCAGAATCTATGTTCTTATCCATGACCCGGATTGCCTCCCTGTCACTGCCAGCACTGACTACGAAAAAGCTTCCAGGAAACACAGAAATGTCAAGAGGGCACCCAATGTCAAGAGGGAGTAGGAATTTGGGTGTATCTCAGTTTCTAGATACTGCTGCTGAAATATGAGCCTACTTTCAAAAGTTTGTGAGAAATAGAGTTAAAAGTTAAAATTGAGGTGGGTGTTTGGCCTAGTGGCTCCGATACCCACAGCTGATGTCAGAGAATCTGGGTTCCAGCCCCCAGCCACTCCTGATCTTGGCTCCCTGGTAAGGCCCACCCTGGGCCTCGGCATCCCCGTGGAACGCTGGCGTTAGTCTGCCCCAGCCCGGGCTGTGGAGGGCATTCGGGGGTTGAAAAAGTGCAGAGAACATCTCTGTCTCTGCCTCTCAGATAGATACATACTTTTTTAAAAAAGATAATTTTATTTTAGTGATTTTTTTCATAGTACACACTTTCAATGAATTTTTTGAAGACCCCACAAACAATTCAACCATTTTAGCTAAATACACTTTATCTCCGTATTTGTTTAAACCACCTTCTAGTTTTACTATGGGAAATAAAAACACGGGACAACTCCCAATGTTGCCTAAAAGTAAACGCCTTCTAACATTAAAATATGGATCTTAAAGGAAATATTTGTTTAACTGAGAAACAGCTTCTGCTATTAAGCAATTAAGTCTCCACAAGACAGACTTCATTACTGTTCAAGGATCATTTAAAATTGAGGCGATGCCGAGTTGGCTGAGCAATAGATCCGTCCATCTCTCTGTGGGTGTCCAAGGTTTCAAAATTTTATTAAACTACAAATTCGGGTTTTTTATGGGGGGGGGGGGGTTGTTGCCTGTATATCCTGGAGGAAACCCTTACTAGATCTTTCGGCCGATTGAAATGCAGCGCATCTGAAAACTCTTGTTTCATAAGGTACTCAGGGTTAGAAAGAGATGGAGCCTGGAGCAGAAAGATGGTAACAAGGTTTCACCTCCTCCGAGGATGAGTGTGTGGAAATTAGCTATGACGTCAGCAGCAGCCACCTCCCTGGCGCTGGAGGGCGTGGCTTCCGATGATTACACTGCTGCTATTTTGAGTAATGAGATGGGGCTCTTGCACAGCAAGCGGTAGATTTTACTGGGTTCATTTAAATTTTATGGAAATGAGCACTTATCAGTTGACATCCACTGAAGCCCCTCTCTCATGCTTGCCTTTCTTTTTCCAAAGTTCTTTGAGAGCAGAGGAAGGTGTCTAAAAAAGCAATAATCTTACTTCTTCCTTGGCAAGACGGAACTGACCCCACTGAACTCTCAGTGGAACTGACAGTCCCCTTGGCCCCGCCCTAGGGGGTGGAAAGAAGGTGGGAGAAACCCACCAGTACCTGCTTTCCTACCCAGCACCCAAGCACTGTTGGAAAGACAGTTACTGGGGTGTGCAGGCCACAGAACTGTTATCAAAGACCACGTTTCCCTCGAGTGATGGGATAACCTAAGAAGCATCCCATCCCATTTTTTCACATTTACCAGAAAACAAAAACTAGTGGTGAACCAGGTTCTATGGAATCAGGATTTATACAAAACAAAAACAGATCTCAGAACGATCTCTGGATGATTGTCATTTTGCAGGGCTCTTCTCGACTCGCAGCACTTTGCAATTTCTCCCAACCCTTGGTCTACGTCAGGCCAAAGGCAAGCACCAGGGCTTGCCCACCTGCTGTCCTGACCCTCGGCAGCGAGGACAAACTGAAGAAACGGCTGAGCCCTCCCGTCATCATTCCCCTCCCAGGTCAAGCAGCACACAGGTGAGTGGGGCATTGGGACCCATGTGGAACATGAGCCGACACACATCAATTACAATACAAAAGAATTCCCAGACCCCAATCTGCTCCCCAGAGCTATCGCCAGCCCCAAGTCTCTATGGTAACTGAACTTCCCGGGGCCTCCCTGGGTATGCAACTGGTAGATTTTCTCCTTTTTCCTTCTCAAGGAAAGTTCTCAAAACTGATTTAAATATAATGATATCCTCATCTCCACGCGCTAAACGGGAGCTGTATTCATGTTGGGTGGGCTGCCTTTCAAAATGTATCCATGTCTTCCTTCAAACAGCACTGCACAGAGGTGAATTTTCTCCTAATTAGGGGTTCCTTTCCAGAAAACCCTGAAAAGTTGGGAGTGGAAGGTGGTACTGTTCCTTTAGGGATGACTGGGTTCAGGTTGCCAGGCAATTAAGTAACAATAAAACGAGATGGGGACCCTGAACAGAAACGCCACCACGTTTCGCGAATGCGCCCCTGCTGTCCTTATGTGGTGTGGCTTTTCCTCGTGAGTTCACCCTGTGGTCCTGGGTGGAGGGGTAAACGCTCAAGGCTTAGCTTGGCTCGGGGGTCGAGCAGAGATGAATATCTGTCAAGGCTTTGCTGCATCCTGCGAGTATCCTTAGCAAATGTTTCATTTTCCTAGCAAATCAGTAGCGGTATTTTTTAAACGCTTCATTTTATAGTTGAGGGAAATAAGACTCAGGGCAAGTGGCCTACCGATCACGGAGAAAGAATTTCAGCTCCGATCTTGCTGATTTTAAAGTGCATCTTCTTTCTGCCCATCACATAGCTCCTAATGTTTCTTTTTTTTATGTTTCAGAAATCACTCTGTCTGTGGTTCTTCCTACCCTTGGAGTAATTTAATCCACAGAAACAAATACACCACATCTTCCCCTGGGATGCAAAGGGAACACACGGCCATATAGCCTGTCCCTCTTTCTCCTCCCTGTTTTCTCTCCAGTGTCTCAAAAAGATTTGGCTCAAGCCCTAAGATGTCAGCAGTTGGCCTCTTGGAAGCATACTTGATATGAGAGTGTTTGACCAGTCAGCGACATTGATTGATGTGTTGAGCTGATCCGAGGCAAATTATATTCACTCACTAACCCACATCACCCTGACAGAGGCAGACACCACTCATTTAAAGGAAACCACAGCTGTTGAACCTTAGGTATTCGAGACTGTAAATATTACGTTTCAGATTAGAAAGGAAGAGAGAAGAAGAAGAAAAGAAAGAAAACCCTAACACTTCAACTCCTTTGTCAAGAAAATCTTTTCCAGGTGAAGCTCAAAAGCTGTCGTCCTCAAGAAGTTTGAGCAACTGCCATTAGGGTGGGAAAATGAGAGGCAGCCGGGGTAGGACAGGATGTCCTGAGCGATTTTATGATACTTCTGACCTTAAAAGGCACGCACGGAGATGTAAGTGCTTTAGCGATTTTGCAGATCTTGAATTGGCCTGTCTCGAAGGCCGCGTGAACACATCCTGAGGTTTGACATTTGCTGCGATTTCTCCCCGCTCTCTTCTAAAGATCACCGCGCCACAAGGCCGCAGAACCCACCAAATGGGAGCGTCGGTGGGAAGTTACTAAAGCAGGTAGTGAGGGTTCGCTGGGGGCTGCACTTAAGCAAATCTGAAAATCGCTGGCTCTGGCTCTGTGGTGGAGAGAAATAAACACTTTGTTCGCAATTCGTCTTTGGCATGCCTTTCTGCGATGGCTTAGTGACAGCAACACTTTCCTGGCACCGAATTAGCTGAACAGCACGCGGGAAGGAAAGAAGATAAACCCCAGAGAGCAAAACATGCTGCAGTCTTATTTTTTTTTTTTAATTCCCTTTTACTTTTGAAGATTAAGTTTAAAAGAATAAAAATACGTGATCACGTCAGGCAATATGTCTTCCTTTGACAGGTGCTTACAGTGTTTAGGAGTGGGTGTCTCCCAGAACCTGGGAACCACGGTGCAAAAGGAATCAGCCAAAGAACTCCCAAACTGTAGTCACCTAATTAAATTCTTAGATGTTCACTAGCAAACAGGGACATGTAGCCAAAACGTGAACTTGAGTGTTGAGAGCTTGCTTGCTGAGTCGTGTCAAAGGCCAATGACGGCTTCTCTGTTGGGCTCCCTACATATGGTGAAACCATATTGACTAATTGCTTAGCAATTGGGAGAATTAAGAAAGCAGAGATCAGATGGAGTTGGGGGGAGAATAATCAGTTAGACTTAGAATTAAAAACAAACATGATGACATTCACAACAAAAATGACAAAATTAATAGAGCAGCTAGGCTTGGGATAAAAAATTTAAAAATATTATGCATTTTTAAATGGGCCAAATACAGGGAAAACTCATGAACCTATTTCATAACAATTTTTTTTAAATAAGGAAATCAGATCCACGTTGATCAAGTGGTGAGTTCATGAGTCCTTACAATTCAAAGGGAAAATAACAGCTCAAGTTATTTTGTGTAAAATTTTGGGGACAAAGAATCTCAGCAATCTAACTATCCAGCCAGCTGCCATGATTCTTTCTCGACCTTGCTGGTGTGACCATTCCACCCTGTGTTCAAACGTCCCGGGACTGTCAGACAACAGAGTGTGGCTCACTTCCTCTAAGGAACATAAGGGGCATAGTCAGCTGTCTGTCATCTCTGGGGACTTCGCCCAGGAATAAGAGGATTCCCAAGCTCCAGCCTTCCCCACCCACCAGGGCCACTGTCACCACTGACTCGTGGGGCTGTGCAGTTCCCAGGTGTGGGGAGACCCTTGGAGCCCTCGCTGCAAGCTAACACCTGACTCCTGCCAGCCCTTGTGGGTAGACGGCTCCGCGTGGGCAGGGGCACTTTGTGCCTCATCAGGGCAATTCTCCAAAAGGAGACAAAAGGGAGCTTGGGAGAGCCATCAGGAGTGTCACATACAGCTGCGACCATTCCCTTTTAAGGGAGAAAATACATAGTTTTTGTTAGAGAGAGGGAGAGGGAGAGGGAGGGGGGAGAGAGAGAGAGAGAATCACACACTGCCCCTTGTGATTGTTCTTACTCTGCAGCGCCCTGATGCATTCTTGCAAAGGGTCGATTGGATGCCCCCATGTCTGAGCTCACAGCTGTCTCAAGACTTCCCTGCACCTTCCCTCGGCAGCCTGCCAGTGCCTCCTGCAGTCCCTCCTCATCCTCCTGGCTCAATACTGGTCCCACGTTCCTTTTCTCAAACAAGCCTCATGGCTCCGAGTCTCACTTTGGCCATTGCTGGGCACACTCTTCCCTTTGATCTCTGAGGCCAGTTCTTTCTAACGATTTAAGTGTCAGCAGAAAAAGGTTGCCTGGGGCCAGCGCTGTGGCATAGTACGTAAAAGCCACCGCCTGTAGTGCTGGTACTCCATATGGGCATAAATTCAAGTCTTGGCTGCTCCATTTCTGATCCCGCTCGCTGCTGTGGCCTGGGAGAGCACTGGAAGATGGTACAAGTCTTTGGGTCCCTGCACCCACGTGCGAGACCCAGAAGAAGCTCCTGGTTTCAGATCGGCACAGTTCCAGCTGTTGCAGCCAACTGGAAAGTGAACCAGTGGATGGAAGATCGATCTCTCTCTCCTTCTCTCTGTGTAACTCTGACTTTCAAATAAACAAATAAATCTTAAAAAAAAAAAAAAAAAAGGAAAAGGTTGCCTCTTCACAGTGGACTTCCCTGATGACGCTACCAAAATGGTTCACTCACCCAACTCACACCCCAACGGCTTTTACTGTTCTCAGCCCAGCACCACGCTTTGAAGCATGGCTCTGAATTCACCTTGTGTGTCTGTGTTTTGTTCGCCTGTTTCCTGTCCACTCCTTTCCTGGGAAATGTAGGAGCCACAGAGCTTCCTCTGGTCACCATCCCCATCCCTGTGCACAGCTGAGTGCCTGGCATCTGGGGGGTTCTCAATGCAACTTCATTTATGTGAACGTAAAAGTGTTTCAGCTGGAGGAAAAAGGGCTGGGTTCCAGATTTTGGGTGGGAAGTAGGCAGTATTACCATCTCCCTTGTACGGACCAAGAAACTGGGGCTTGGGCAAGCTACGTCTTACTCAAATTTACACACTTAGTAAATGATGGAGCCTTGAGGCAAAACAAGTTACTAAGACTCCAGAGGTTCTGCGGGTTACTGCTGTGCTATGTCCTGGCAATGACTTGCCCAGGACACTAAAGTTTGAAAGGTTAGAAAAGATATCAGGACTCCATGCTCTGTCTTTGGGCTAATGTCCCCTACAGTTTCTGAATCTGAGGCTTTATCATTTGTAGTGAATTTGTTTCTTGACACTGCTCCCTTTGCTATTTCTTAAGGTTTGCCAAAATCTTTTGTAGTTGAACGAGATGGTAAGAACATGGCACTCTGAGAGAAAGTGGTGTAGCCTGCCAGTGTGGCCAAGTCCCTGGGGCTCATGGGATAGAGTACCAGAAGAGACGTAAGTGTCATGTGTCTTGGTGTTCTCTGCAGTACAAGGAATGGCAATCAAAGATGCAGAATTCACTTTGGGCTAACAATTTCCCTCTGTCACTCCACTCTCTCCATCTGTACAAGAAACAGATTCTGAAGTCTGTTTTGAGGGTTGGGGGAGTCCCTGGACCTGCAGAAAATCCCAAAATTTGTTTCATTTCAGTCTCTTTGGGGAAATGATCCAAAGCTTGCATAAGAAATTTGAATGCCTATGCAAAACTTTCAGTTGCCTGGGACAGGCACAAGATAAGAGATGTATTTCTGAGTTTGTATTACCCTAACCTTAACCTTGGACCAAAAATATAAAGGAGATTCTAGGAAACTGGCTTTGACCTCAGACCAAGAAGAACAGAACAAACTCAAGTTATGATAAAGGACACAGATATTTCAGAGCCTGTGTTTTAAGACAAAGATAAAGGGTGTGGGAGGGAAAGGGCTGGAGAAGAGAATCCACGGTGCTGTTAGCACAGCTGGCCCAGCTGTCTGCAACAGCACCTTCGCTCCTCCAGGTGTGCTGACCCACACGGGTGACAGCAGTGCTGTGCTCAGAGACAAGGGGCTTACCTCTCACCTGCTGGGGACTGCAGGCACGTAGCGGGCTGGGGGACCTGCCACAGCAGAGACTGCATGTTTTAATAGTAAAAGCTTACAGTAACCCAAGAGCTTGATCACAGCCGCCTGCTAATGGACACTGGCATCTGATCTCTCCCTTGCGTCAGGTGGGCAGCTCGGCACGGTGAAACTAAGAGCAAACTGCAAATCCCTCAAGGAGACATCAATTTCTAGACTTCAGAGGAGACAAAAACCCAGACCTAGATCTGAAAAATTTATGAAGAAAGTGTACGAGTTTTAAACATTTTGGAGATGGGACAGCTAGACAATGAGAACTAAGGCTGAGAGGAGGAAAAGTCCTCAAACGTAATGTGCATCAAGCTGCTTGGGGTTCTTGCAGCCATCACAGACGGATGGTAATGAACCCCTCAGCCCTCTCTCAGCCAAGGTATGGAGCATACACCATCGGATATGAGGAGGCCCATGGACTCAGCAACACAACGCAGGATTACAGAGTAAAATGCCTCTGCTTTCCATTTTCCTCTAACCCTCCAAGAAGAAATCTCAAGTTCAAGTTCAAGGTTTTAACACCTCACTAACACTTCCTAATCACCTATCGCAACAAAGAGGGTAGACTCCAGCTCCAAGACTTAGGCAGGCCATCAGGATCTGGCTAGATCTAAAAACATTGTTTTGTTGTTACTTTATTTTTTTTTTGCTTCTAGCTGTTTTCATTTAGACCAGTGGTTTCCATTTAGGATTGTGATTAAATAAAGTTTTCTCTTTAATAAAAGTGTTTACAACAAAGTAAATAATAGCACAGGGAGTAGGTACATTTGAACAATGTATCATGAAAAAAGTTAGGCGCACACACAGCTTATGACAATTTTAGCCAACACATTCCACTCACTTCAGTGTTAACCAAGAACTCTACTAAATCCTTTATATGTACATACTATATATATGCTGTAATATATAATAACATAACATACTTATATAACAGTATGATATAAAATATGTAATAGTATATTACATATAAAGGGCTTAGAATATGACTATGGACATATTTAACTAGATAAAGTTTTTTCCTATTTATTATAGATTTATCATATATAGCAATATAAACGTATTTAACTTTCTTAACTACTGCTTGAGGCTGGTCTTATTATTATTTATGATTTTATAAGAAACCCAATAATCCAGTTTAAATGCTTTGCAGAGAATTCAAATCCAGTGAGCTGCAAGGCCAGGATTCGAACCAGAGGACTTTGTGCTCAGGATGTATCTTGCAACCCAAAGGCCCTGCTGTGAGCAAGCAGCGTCGATCTGCAAACCTGGGTCATCAAAGCATCAATCAAGCAATTCTCTATAAATGGAGGGCGAAGAGACAAAAACAGAACCCAGTGACTAAGCAGATATTTTCTAAATAGAAAATACCAAGACGATGTCCTTAAAAGCTTCATTCTCTCAGGCCCAGGACAGCTAAGCATAGAATCTGGAAAAATCGAAGCAAAGACCTCATTGGAGCCTTGAGCAATGTCAATGACTGGGTCTTCGTGCAGTTACAGCTGCAAGGTTGGAAGGTTTTACGCAGCCTTCACCTTGGAAATGGGATGGAAATCTGGCTTTTCAAACAGAACATTGAGAAATAAGAACTAAAAACAAGGATTCTTGAGGATTTCCCACAAAAAAGACTAAAGGACTCTGGAGTGAAAGGTCAGGAAGACTTAAACCAGAAGTATTCCCACAACCTCTCGATGGACAGAATTCTGTATGGAGCTGGTGAGTTCTGGACCCCTCTCCATAAAACAGCTTTTAAATAGAATTAGTAACAGAAACTAAGGAGAGCCCGAAAGCTCAGGAAAAGCTGACAGCAGAACCACCACAAATCATGACTCAGCTGTGTAATTTTTGCCCAGCAAAAATATATTCTCTGAGTTTTGGATTGACTTTAATAAAATACCTTTTGTTCATAAACTTGCAACTTTCCAAAGCAGTTGATGTAGACTATCACACTTTATCATTCTAGTTATTTTGGTAAATGGTGGGGAAAGTAGTTTATTACTACTTTTAAGAGAAGGAAACTGAGGCCTAAGACATCAGGACCCTAACTAGTAGAATCCCAGCTCGGGTGACATTGAGCGAGTGCCCACGGCGCCAACTGCTTTGTCATGCTGTGTCATTAATCCTCTGTGCCAACCTTGGAGAGGGGCACAGGCCCTCTGCTCAGGTCTCTGCAGGCTGAAGATGAGGTGACTCGCCACTTGTCTCAATGTGCAGGAGCCGGATTGTTCTAGGTCACCACAGCACTTCTGCTCCCGCAGTGGGAGTGCCCACCGCACAGCAATCAGTAAACGTTACGCACCCCTGCTTGTCTTCTGGGAGAGCTGGTGGTTACCAGCTTGCCTGGGAGCTGGAACAGCAGCCCCCAAACCGGGCTGTCTGGTGCCAGATCTTCCCTTCTCAGTCGCGCTCATTCATTCTGGACAACATTGAAGACTTCTCAGCCACCTGCCATCTGCAGGGTGCAGGGACCTAAAGTCTGCCCTGGAATCCTCATTTATTAATTTATATTGAAAAATACAGAAATACTGCAGAGATGGGCCAGCGCTGCGGCTCACTAGGCTAATCCTCCGCCTGTGGCACCGGCACACCGGGTTCTAGTCCCGGTTGGGGAGCCAGATTCTGTCCCGGTTGCTCCTCTTCCAGGCCAGCTCTCTGCTGTGGCCCGGGAGTGCAGTGGAGGATGGCCCAGGTCCTTGGGCCCTGCACCCGCATGGGAGACCAGGAGAAGCACCTGGTTCCTGGCTTTGGATCAGTGCAGTGTGCCCGCCGCAATGTGCCGGCCATAGCAGCCATTGGGGGGTGAACCAATGGAAAAGGAAGACCTTTCTCTCTGTCTCTCTCTCACTAACTCTACCTGTCAAAATCAATCAATAATAATAATAATAAAGAAATACTGCAGAGATGAAAAAAGCCTCATTTTATGCAACCTGGGCTTGAGTGTATGAGCTCTGTGCTAAACGGATGTGAGTTCAAGTTCTCGCTCTTGTTCTCAATGAGGCTTCTCCTATCATTACAATGACCTTCCTATCTCATCAGGGTATTGAGTGTGAATGGACCAAGGATGCCAACGAGTCATGAGCCACAGGTGCCGCTGACTATTTCACGCCCATCTGGGGACACATAAGAAGAATGAAGTGCCACATGCATGTGGCTTTTATCCCTGCCCTGCTGCTTACTGTGTGACCTTGCCTGAGTTACACTGACTCTCCATGGCTCAGCATGAATCTGAAAATGACAACAGCAGGGTTGCTGGGGGATTAGGAAGCGGATGCCCTGGAGTAAATTCTCCCTAGGTTGTCAGCAACTCTTCTGGATCGCGTAGTTACTATTAAAGCCCGTCAGCGTGGGGACGCTCATCACGGTGAGAAGGGGGCTGGTGCGTGTTTATCGGCCAGGGTGGGATTCAGAGGGGCTTCATAAAAAGCTCCTGAGAGATCAGAGAGGCAACTGTGATTGCTTTGTGTCTGGATTCAGGAATGATCCAGACCAACAGTCAAAACCTCCCTCACGCCCAGCGTGGAAGTTTACGGGCAGCCCACTCCAGGTCGGGCCGCCCCCGCCTCCTGTAGGTGTTGAGCCTGCTCTGCTGTAGTCTCCACTGGAGACTGGACTGTGTAGTCTCCACACTCTTACCACACAGGCAGCAGTCGTGCTTCTCCTACGTGAGTGCACCAATACCCAGAGCCTCAGCTACCAGTGACGTTCTTTGCGGGGAGACTTTTTCCTATGGTAGGCAGTCACTCCACGTTTCATGTCCAAAGACATCCTTTCATGGGTAATTTTGGAACCATCCAGACAAAATTCCAAATCTGTTACCTTTTTCTTGCAAGTAATGCTAGGTGGACCACCTTTTACGATCTCTATATTTTTCTTTTCAGAAATTAGTAGCAGTGTCAGTATCCTGACGGCTTGATCAGGAGGAAGGAGGGTCCTCAAGGCAGAGATGAGGGTCACCCACCACAGGCACGGTCACAGAGCTTCATGCAGAGGGGATGTGAGGAGGAAGCTGGTGATCCTGGGGCAAAGCCACCTGCCTGCCACAGGAGCCGTTTCGGTGCTGTTCCTGCGAAGGTCAACCTCCAGTCCAGGCTGGGGCAGGGGGCTGCACTGGCACAGCCCTGGCTTTAATCAGGGCACGATTTCTTGGCTATATATCTTCAATTTTAGTATATGTGCTGCCGAAGCGAGCACAAGCTACATATCTTCAAATCTGACTCCCTGGATCTCTGTTTTTCCATAAACCTTAGAACATTTGACAAAATTTTTTTCTGCGATGCATAACTGAGAATCCTGAATGGGCCCTTAACGTTGTTCCTCTTTCTCACTGGCACTTCCTCTGCTGTGGCTTAGTGAGCGTTTCTTCAATTTCCAAGTTCTTGGAGGGACCTGTGATGTCCTTCCTCCACATCTTCACCACACAGGCTAAGGGCTAGCAGGATTTTTCCGTAAAGGGTCAGGTAGTAAATGTTTTTGGTTTTATAGGTCAGTGAGTCTTTGTTTCAGCCCTTCCACTTAAATGTTAATGCACATTACAGCCACAGACACCACAGAAACAAATGGCCTGGGAGACTTCCAGTAAAATCTTATTTACAAACATGGGTGCTGAGCTGGGTCCGCTGAGCCTGGCACAGGGTACAGAACTTCTGAGTGAGGACACTGACCACTGTAGCTCTCATCTTGGCTTTGGCACTGGCTGTCTTGTCACCTTGCACAAACACATTGACCTCTCTGTACTTATCCTTCCACATATGCCCAGAATAAAACCAATAAGCTGACTGATCGCAATTCCCCAAATATCTTCTCGGCTTCCCCCAGTGTATTCAGGTCTCAGAACTGATGTCGCTTTTGCAGACAAACCTCCTGAATAACTTGTCTAAAATAGCCTTCACCTCAGTCCCTCTACCTTTCCATTTTTAGTGCTCCTCCACACCTGACACATTCTAATTTTAGTTGTGTAGAATCTCTCTTGCCCCTAGGATATCACCTCTTTGAGGGCAGAGACATTGTTTCCACTTTAATGCTAAATTTCTAGACTCTACTACAGTGCCTGGCAACCAGCAGGCATCTAAAAGACACACTGAATGAAGAAGTGATTGACAAGATGCTGACTCTTCATTCTCCAAGTCTTTGGTAAAAACACAGATGTTAGAAAAATAGCCTTCCATTAACAAAACCCCTAAGATCAATATAAGTCTAAAACCTATTTACTAGTAACTAGCTTTGACATTGGGAAAAATCTCCAAATCTGCCCCAAAGCCAGATTTTCAGGTCATGCTTAGGACTCAACATATCCTGTGGCCAGCCCCCTGGTAGTGACAGGGTGGGAGGAATTTCATGATGACACAGAAATGGGCTTGAAGATCAGATATTGCAACTTTCTCCAGCTAATGAAGGGGATGATTTGAATGGTATTTTCCTAGGATATAAAGGTTTTCTATTTTGCAATACTGTTAGAGAAAAAAAAAAGTTGAGAGTTATTAAAAGTTTTAAAGGCTTGAGAGTTCAGATTAAGAAACACATTGACTTTTTTTTTTTTTTTTTTGACAGGCAGAGTGGATAGTGAGGGAGAGAGACAGAGAGAAAGGTCTTCCTTTTTGCCATTGGTTCACCCTCCAATGGCCGCTGCAGCCAGCATATCGTGCTGATCCGAAGCCAGGAGCCAGGTGCTTCTCCTGGTCTCCCATGTGGGTGCAGGGCCCAAGCACTTGGGCCATCCTCCACTGCCTTCCCGGGCCATAGCAGAGAGCTGGCCTGGAAGAGAGGCAACCGGGACAGAATCCGGCGCCCCAACCGGGACTAGAACCCGGTGTGCTGGCGCCGCAAGGCGGAGGATTAGCCTGTTAAGCCATGGCGCCGGCCAGAAACACATTGACTTCTAAAAAATCATCTACTTTCATGTACCATGAACTGTATTTGTCAAAGTGATATTAGCACATAGAAACAAGTTTAAAAAGGAAAGAAATCCAAAATACCACTATTCTGGCACAATAACTCTTTACTATTTTCCAAGCTGGGGTGGGTACTGGGCACAGTGGTCACACTGCCTGTTGGGATACCTGCATTCAAATCAGAGTACCTAGGTTCAAGTCTCAACTCCACTCCCAATTCCAACCTCCTGATAATGCATCCCCAGGGGGCAGCTGGGTCCACACCAGCCACACGGGAACACTGGGTTGAGCTCCTGGCTCCTGGCTCTGTCCCAGCTCAGATCTGGCATTTGTGGAGTGAACCAGCAGGTGAGAGCTCTGTCTCTTTGCATCTCAAATAAAATTTAACAAATAAATATTAAATATTTCCAAAGCTTCTTGCTTTGTGTCGATCTCAGGCTTTTTTTTTTTTTTTTTTTTTTTTTACCTCCAGTCAGAGTGGCCTGGAGGGGGGCTCCAAGAGAGGCAAAATCCAAAGGGGCTGGTGGGAGTGGGGTCTCTAAGCACAATTTTTGGGAAAAAACTGTCAATACAAGGCAGGGACAAACCCATCAAGATTTGAAATCTTCTCACCCTGTCTGGCTTACTCGTGATACAACAAGAGCCATCAGAAGGGTGGGATACCCAATTTGTTTTACAGTGAACTGGGAGCTCAGAAGGGAGGAGTCACCACTGCCTTGCTGTTCTCAATGATACAGACTTAGTCTTGATGATCATGTTTACTATTTAGACCGGGGAGGAAGCATTCTTCTCTGCCAAGGGCCATTTGGGTATCGATGACATCATTTTGGATCATACCATTTTAACTTAAAAATTAGCCTGCTATAGATTTAATGAACGTTGAATGTTGGCCGGCGCCGTGGCTTAACAGGCTAATCCTCCGCCTTGCAGCGCCGGCACACTGGGTTCTAGTCCTGGTTGGGGCGCCGGATTCTATCCCGGTTGCCTCTCTTCCAGGCCAGCTCTCTGCTATGGCCCGGGAAGGCAGTGGAGGATGGCCCAAGTGCTTGGGCCCTGCACCCACATGGGAGACCAGGAAGAAGCACCTGGCTCCTGGCTTCGGATCAGCACGATGCGCCGGCCGCAGTGGCCATTGGAGGGTGAACCAATGGCAAAAAGGAAGACCTTTCTCTCTGTCTCTCTCTCTCACTGTCCACTCTGCCTGTCAAAAAAAAAAAAAAAAAATTAATGTTGAATGCCACCTGCAGGTGCCTGGGCAGGGCCAGGCTAAACGATTTCACAGTCCTTCTACAGCCTGTGGGCCGGAAGTACTCCACTCACTGTAGACAGTCAAGCAACACTTGTTTCTGTGGACATTCAACAGATAAGTGACAGCTGCTCACTCCGTGGGAGGTACTGGGTTCAGTTTCATTCCTCTGAACCCATGACAGTCTAAGGGGACACGTGCTACTTGTATTGCACTCGCATTATGATCTCCTTTTAATTGCCAACAATCTAACTGTAATCCCCAGAAAGCAAATCGACACATGCAGAAATGCCCACTCCCGTGGACCAGATGAGTTGGGTTTAGAGAAGCACCAAATCGGTTCTACTGGAGGAAGCTCAAGGTCACGTGGGAAAACCAGCAAGGAAACAGCCAATCAGAGACTAGACCACGAAAGTAGACAATTAGAAAAGTGTCATGTCATTTCTCAGTCAACTCAAGCTCTGATCATTACCCTATCTAGTTTGGTCTCTTCCACACAATTCAGTATATTAAGTATGCTAAGGGTCGGCATCATGGCATAGCAGGGAAAGCTGTCACCTCCGACGCTGGCATCCCACATGGGTGCTGACTCACGTTCCAGCTGCTCCACTTGCGATCAGGCTCCCTGTTATTAGTCTGGGAAAAGCAGCAGAAGATGGCCCAAGTGTTTGGGCCCCCTGCCCAGTACGTGGGAGACCCAGATGAAGCTGCTGGTTCCTGGCTTTCACCTGGCCCAGAGCTGACAGTTGCAGCCATCTAGGGAGTGAATCAGTAGATGGAAAGTCTTTCTGTCTCTCCCTCTCTCTCTGTAACTCTGAGTTTCAAAAATAAAGAAAGAAAGAAATCTTAAAATAAAAAGAAATAATTTGTTGTTGCTACCAGCGATGAAGCTGGGTGTCCCTCTGATGCATACCTGTGCTAGCCCTGGTATAGCCAAGGCACTGGAATTGTGCATTTGATTCCTCTCGTGCCCCTGTGAGTTTCTCAGGGAGGGGCCATATCATGGTCATCCTAGCATCTGCAGAGCCTAGGCCAGCGTCTGGCTTCTGGTCCTTGGTTGGAAGCGTTATCTATCTGAAGGAGCCTATAGCAGATCAGTTGCCTTTGAGATTCAAGTCTGAGAGAGGCCAGCTCTTTTACCTGCTATGGTTTGAATGTCCTCTACCAAACCCATGTTGAAATTTAATTGCCATTGTAACATGCAATTTCTGAAAGATATAAATGAAAGTTATAATTGAAAAAATATCACTGTAGAAAGTTATCGGATTTCATTGTCTTTCGTGTCCCTGACTGTCATGCATGGTCTTGGTCGCCCAATGCAACATGTCCAATCACCTCAGTCTTCAGCGAGTCTTTGATCATGGTGTTATTCTTAGGACTCATCTAGAAGCTATGAGCATCAGAAACTGATTTATTCCCACTTCCCAGATACCTGAAACAGAATTAAGAGATGGAATCTTTAAGTGGTGATTAGAAAATGAGGCCCCTGCCTTCGTGAATAGATCAATGCCGTCTTCATGGGCACAGCTTAGTGATAGTGGGCGCGAGCTTGTTGTAAGTTGGGTCCCCTCTTGTCCCATCTCTCTGTCTCGCTTGCTCACTTGCCTCTTGGCCACAGGATAACGCAGCACAAAGGCCCTCGCCAGACACACTGGCATCCTGTTCTTGGATTGCCCGGACTCCAGAACCTTGAGTCAAACACGCATCTCTTGTGTACACATAACCCAGTGCGTCGTACCCTGTGATAGCGAGAGCAAACAGACCACGACACTCCCCAAGACAAAACAGAATGGTGACACCTCCCATCCCAAACCAACTGGACTTCCTTCCTGCCCCCTCTAAGGAAAACATCCGAGAAAAATCGACAACAGAAGCTGGTAGCCATCTCTGGAAGGCTTTCCTTGTCCCCAACTCTGCCTTTTTTCTCATTTCACACTTTTCTCACCACAATTGCAGTCCTGACGTCTCTAACTGCAAAAGCCTTGTGCCTGCCTCCCCAAGCCATGTGACAGAATCTTCCTTAATTAGCGCATTCATAATAGCAACAATAATTCCAATCATTAATAAGCCACTCACCCCACTTAGGAACAAACACAAATGGCAAGAAGTCAATGTTAATGTTAAAACACATGTAAACAAGAATCCAGGAAGGCCAAACACGATGACCTTGCGCCATGATTACTGGCAAGGAATGTTTGCTGCCGAGCCTGGGCAGTCAATGCTACAGTAACCGCGCTCCGTGTGCCTCCACCTCCGGCTCCACCAGGGGAATCAATGAATTGTGTGTGGGACAGCAACCTGGATCACTCCACATAGCACGTGCTTGGTGAGGGCAGCAATCATGTCAGCGCAGCTCCCTGAGTCTACAGGGGGTTCCCGGACAGAGAAGGTACCCAACACGTCCGTGTACAATGTATGCGTGCATGCATGCATGAATGAAGTCTCAGAGGTCCTGGCGGCTCTCCTGTGAGAGGAACGGGCCCCGGTGTTCACACATCACACGGGAAGGTGGGCCCTGTACCGTGTCTCAGATCTCGAGCTGACTCCACGTTTGCCAAAAATACCCATGAGGGCTTGAACGTTCATTCAAGAATTCCTAAATTTTATTTCTGTTTTGATGAGAAATGAACGCAGTCCTTCTGTGCGTTCCTGGGAAAACAGACACACTGCACGCAGGCAAGCTCTCCATTTGCGTCTCTTCTTGTGTCGGGGTGGGCGCCCCGCGGCCGGGGAAAAGGGCAGCCTTTAACTTCGGAGGGCGCGTCCCGCTCTGTGTGGGCTGGCACATTCCCCCCGTTCTCAAGTTTGGGAACTGGTTGTAGCTACCACTTCCCCACTCGGCGCGCTGACATCGGCAAGTCTGGGCAACGCCTGGGGCCACCATCTGTCTCCCTCGCCTGGAACGCCGCTGAGCGCCGTCAGGACGCGGAGCGGGGACCGAGCGGGAGCGCGGCCCTCTTGACAGACTGGGATGTCTACGATCATTTCCTCCGCTGCCTTTCATATCACTGAACTGAAACGATCAGGCCCGTCAAGAGCAGGGGCCCCGGATGAAAGGCCAGTGCATTAAGACAGGGCATAATTGCCGGCTTCTGAGTTGCTGACATTAATCGTTTTGTGGAAAGAGACAGTAGAGCTCCTCTCTGTCTAGCTCTCCCTCTGTCTCCCTCTCTTACTGCCAACGCACAGAGGTTGTAGGGGGAGTGGATAGGAGGGGAAAAAAAATCCCAACAAGATTTGCTAATTAAAAGTAATATGTTTTCCTTTTTTTTTTTTTTTTTTTGGGCAATTTGATAACACAAAACACTTACTTGGGGGCCACAGGGGGAAACAAACTGAGACAGAGAAAAAATGTTTTGTGTTCATCCAAGCACAACTATGTTAATGCGTATTATCCCATTAATGTGCATCAACACCGGGAATCGGCTCACCAATGCAAGCAAGAAGCATACACTTATCATCATTTGATAACATGTTTAATGACAGATTGACGGGAGATTTGCAAATGTGAACTGGCATCAGTGTTGCTAACTTCAGCTTCTGCCGCCGCCTCTGCTATGCCAGCATATTTATGTGCATAATTTGATTTCTCAGCCACACTGTTAGTACATTTTTAATATTAACTATGCACGAACAGACAGCCGAACTTAAGTTGCACTGATGGTTGGAGTTCATTAGATTGAAAAAGATGGGTGTGCGTGACCAAGATGGAGGCGGCGGTCCAACAGCTACGAGGCAGCACTCAGCAGACACAGTCCACTCTCAGCCAGCCCAGGCTCCGCATTTCGCGTTGTCGGAGGCAGCCACGCTCTCAGGAGCGAAGGGAGAAGCGGAGGGAGCAGCAGCAGCTCCTGCCCTGGGCGTTTGGTCAGGAGCATCACACAGAGACTGGGGGATGGCAGGCCCTTTGTTTGCTTTCCTGCCACCCCCTGTCAAGACCCTTGAGCTCTCTGGAGTCCACGGCAGGAGGCAGATGGGCACTGCCTCCCATTCAACCTTGATGGAGCCAGGGCATGGGCCCCAGCTCAGGAAAACCCTCCCTGGATGGAAAGAGGCTGAATCCATCCACTACGGGAAGGTTGGATTCTGTCCCCATCACAAAACACTCGTGCGGCCTGCATGAATGACTCCACCCTGTTACACTCCCACTTCTTCATCTGTAAACTGGTCACACGGCCATCACCTAATTCACAGGGTGGCAAAGCATCAATAAGTAAAGGGAGAAGCGCTAAGCCCGGCGTCTGACATGTAGGCAAGCCTCAATGTACACTCAACATATGTTAATTTCTATTTTATTTCTGCGAAGTTTATGAGTCTAGGATCCAGCAGATCTGGGGATAAAATCCAAATTCCATCAGCCAAGGGCTGTGTGGTGATGGTCAAGTCCCTTAATTTCTGTTGACTTTAGGTCCTTCATCTTTTAAATAGGGGTGATGACAGGGACATAGCTGGTGTGATGGCAGGGAAGGCAGAATGACAGGAAGCTTTCAGAGTCTGGACGGGTGACTTGAACACAGCGAACACTCAACAAGCATTAGCCCTTATGTTCCTGTGGCAATCAGGACGGTGTCTGTGATGCCACAGGGTGGTGGAGTCTTCAGGTTCTAGGTCTACTGCCTCCTAACTGCAAGATACTGGGCCACTGGCTTAACCTTCATTATTTGTTAAACATTCATTCGTGAGGAAGACACACACACACAGAGAGAAGGGCAGAGGAGGGAGAGAAGGCGAGAAAGACCTCATCTACCGGTTAAACCTCCCACCCTAACCCCCCACCACACACACATGCCAGGGGCTCAGTCACTTGAGACACCACCTGCTGCCTCTCCGGGGTGCATTAGAAGGAAGCTGGAATCCGGAGTGCAGCCAGGGCTCAAACCCAGGTCCTCCCGTAAGGGCCGCAGGCATCATCAGTGGCATCTTAACCGCTGCTCCAAATGCCTTTCCCTTGCCTACCATTTAAAGGCTCAGTTTTAGCCTCTGCCAACTGAGGGTCATCGAGCCACGTGATCAGGACGAGGCTGGGACCTCACCTGGCTTTTCCTCTCCACTGTCCTGCATCCCCGACTCCCTCACTGGTTCTTGGAAGCCCAAGTGTCTGCTTCTGGGACCCCCACCTAAGACACTAGCCTGTCAGACCTTGAACTGACAAACTACAACCTATGCACCAAATCCAGCCTTGCAGGTTGTTTTTTGTTTGTTTGTTTTAAAGATTAGTTGATTTATTTGAAAGGCAGCGTTACAGAGAAGCAGAGGCAGAGAGAGAGAGAGAGAGAGAGAGAGAGAGAGGTCTTCCATCCTCTGGTTCACTCCCCACTTGGCCGGAACGGCCAGAGCTGCATGGATCCAGAGCCAGAAGCCAGGAGCTTCTTACAGGTCTCCCACGCAGATGCAGGGGCCCAAAAACTTGGGCCATCTTCCACTGCTTTTCCAGGCCATAGCAGAGAGCTGGATCAGAAGAGGAGTAGCCAGGACTCGAACTGGCATCCATATGATGTGCCGGCACTGCAGGCGATGGCTTTACCTTTATGCCACAGCGCTGGACCCTGCAGTTGTTTTTAGAAGTCCAGCTTTATCAGAACTCAGCCACACCTATTCATTTACGAATCACCCATGGCTGCTTTAGTCATGCAAAGAGCTGAGCACAGGTGCTCCTTGGTATCTTCAGGGGAATTGGTCCCAGGACCTTCTTCAAATACCAAGATGCTCAAGTCCCTTACATAAAATAGCATAGTATTTGCATATAATCTACACACATCCTCCTGCACATTTCACCTCTAGGTGACTTCTCCTACTAATACTATACAAATAATTATAAGAAAAAATCTGTACACATTCACTGTGGGTTCAACTTTTCTCTTCTTGTTTCTTTCCTTCATTTTTAGTATTTCCAATCCATACTTGGTTGAATCTGCAGAATGGGGAAGACACGGATATGGGGGGAGGGGGCAAACTGTAGCTGCAGAGACACTGTACAGCCCCCAAAGCCTCACATATTTTCTCTCTGGCCCTTGGACAAAATAAATCCACTGACCCCTGGACTAGATAACAGAGGCTGCCTGACCAGGCTCAGCCTGTGCACCCCTGGAGAGCTCCGCATGAGCTGTTCCCTCCCCTGAGAACTCGGGTGCCTTGACTCAGCGCAGGGCTGGCTACTTCTCGCTTCTCAGGTCGCGGCGAACGTTCCTGATGGTGCACGTGAAGTAGCCTTCAGTGGTCCTGTCCGTTAGTGCTTGTGGCGCTGGAATGATTGCGTTGCATGATGGCCGCTGGACTCTCGTCTCCACCGCGGAGCTCCCTGGGGGCACGGGCCTCCTCAGCCTCGCTCCTGTCTGGATGCTAGTGACCTGCCAGCACTTACACATGTTTGTTGACTGAGCGATGAGAAAGAACAGAAAAGATTTCCACGGGTTGCATTCCTACCGGTTGGATCTAGAAATCAGGACTTGGCACGGTAAGATCCATTAGGGGGTGCGGGGTAATTCGACCCTCGTTTTGAATCCTTACTTCCAACGCAATGGGAGCATACTTCATATGTAGGCTGCATTAGTGCCTGGACATTTATTGCCTCTGGTGTTAATTTGCTTGTTTTGCCACATTATGTCATGGGAGGTCACTTTATGCTGTGAGCTATAATTTTTGAATTTTATGATACAAATGGGCCTGCTTCAGGAACCTGATTACAAAGTCTCACTGTCAAAGGGGTCAAGGAGAAGTGTGCTGTCGTGTTAATGATTTTAATCAATGCATTAATTTCACTAAGTTTTTGTTGAGAGTATAATATATGCCAGTTCCACACCTGAGGTCTGAAAAGAACTTCCTGGTAGGAAGCAAAGACGCACTGACAGGTGAACACACCTAGGGTCCATGGTCCATTTCTGCACACAGCAGCCAGGGACATCTTCAGAAACACCACAGACCTTGACATTTCCCTGGGTAAAACCCCTCGGCACACCTACCGTAGTCTAAACTCACCACCACCCCTGCATAACCGAGTTCCTGCTGGTGTTCGGGCTCATTTCACTCCCAAAATCTCAGGGCTCCACTCCCCCCAGCACCCCGCTCTTCCTGCCTCAGGACCTTTGCACCTGCCGCCCCTCTCTGATGTCCTGTTTGCAGTCCTTCATCTCCCTGGAGTACTCAAAGTCAGCACTACTATTAGACAATTTATTTTTTGATGAGATTTGAAATCTTGATTGCTTATTTTCTTATTTCTTATCTAACTTGAATATAAGATCTGCAAAGGGAGGGAAAATGCCATTTGGCATATGGATGTCCCCTTGGAGCCTAGCACAGGGCCAGGCTCAAGGAAATAGGAAAGTAGATAACACAGTATCACACGGGTGTACATGTGATGAGGAAAATAAAACAAAGCGTTGAGAAAGAGACACATGAGAGTCTGAATCGCATTAGCTCAGGGTTATAAACTGAGTCCCCGGGGCCAAGTGCAGCCTGCCATCTGCTTCTGTAGGAGCCACAAACTAAAAACAGTTTTCACATCTTTAAAAGGTTAAAAACTGTAGAAAGAAGAGTGACATTTTATGACAGATCAAAATGACATGAAATTCAAATTTCAGTGCCCACTGATAAAGTTTTATGGGAACAAAGTCACTACCACTCATTTACATATAATCTATTGCTATTTTTAGGCTACGATGGCAACTGGAATAGTTCTGGCAGAAACAACGTGACCCACAGGCTGGAAATATGTACTCGTTGGCCCCTTACAGGAAATGTTTGGAGACTCTCGATTTAGATCGACTTTCAGAGCAGAATCCTCAAAGATGATGATGTTTAGATTGAGGTTTAAATGATGAGAACAGTTAATATAAGGACCAGAAAGACTGCACTGAATGTGTCCGAGGTTGGACCAGCACCCAGGAAGTGATAGTTCTTCCCACTGTGATTTACGACTTTAAATCCGGCAGTTGTGTGCTGGCCAAAATGGGAGCGGTCAGCAAGCAGACATGAGAAGACTTGATGGTGGTTACTGCAGAAGTCCTGGCAAGAATGGAGCATGCTTCAAACAACATGGCGCTGGGGGAGCAGAAGTGGGAGGAGTGAAATGGGAAAAGCTTTATGGAGATTTATTCAAGACAAATTAGCGATGAGATGGAGAGCCGTGGAAAAGAAGAGAAAAAGAGAAGGGTCCATCAATCCTAAGCTGGGGTACCACGAGAACAGGGAGCTGTCATTTCAAAATCTGCTAGAAAAACTAGCAGATGTTGGCAATGCGAGAGGATGGCCAAGTCAAACCTCAGCAAAGTGAGCTGAATTCAGGGTCATCTCCTTCCAGACCACTCAGCTCTGTACAGTGCTGCCTCTGCCCACTGCTCCCAAGGACATGGATCTATTTTTTTTTAACTTTTATTTAATGAATGTAATTTCCAAAGTACAGCTTATGGATTACAATGGCTTTCCCCCGCCCCATAAATTCCCTCCCACCCCCCGCTCTCTCTCCCCTTCCATAAGGACATGGATCTAACCCAGGCCAGCAGGTGCCTTCCATTCTCCTAGACTCAGGCATTGCTTCATGGGTATGTGACCCCACAGGCCAACTGACACCCAATCTTCCCATTTGATTGGCACTCTTGGGTAACAGGTACTCTTTCCACCATCCTAAACTGGTGAGCTACAGCCCTGGAGCTGAGGCAGGCAATCTTGCCATTTGCCTGAGAATGAACAAAACACATGAAATCTGGGCTGAATGATAGGTAAAGATCAAGTTTTAGCAGCACACATCCTTTGAAACCAGGATTCATCTGAGCACGAAACCCACTCTCTTCTGGATGAGTCGATAAATTCTGCTTCCTTAGCTAGGTCTGACTTGGTTTGCAGTCAACTATAAACAAGAAATTTTGATAAACACAATTTAGAGGTAACATGGCAAACAGCTTCAACTATGCTTCCCAAATAACTTGGGCCAAACTCTTCAGAGTTAAGGAAAGGATCAAGCTAAGTCTGGAGGGAGATCTGTTCTCTCGACAACAGGTCACAGCATTCAGGTGAGAAACTGCCTGGCAGAGCAGAAACAACTGAGCGGACGTTGTCCACCCTTCTGAGTGATCTCTGCAGACTCATGCAAACACCTGCTTTCCTGGAGTTTGGAAATTCCCGGCTCCTGTTCTGCCTTCTGCAGCTTAGCTCTGTTCTCCGCTGAGCCCTTCCAACGGCTGATCCATTTGGAGTCGCCATCTTGGTTATACTTGATTTTGTATAGGGAACTAGGACCTCCCTAACAGCTTATGCATCTTCCCCACAAAGGAAAGAGCGTCAGACCCATCTCTGAGACAGGAGGAAGCTGATGAGAGCACACGACTTGGAGCAATTACAACAGCAATGGTTCTCAAAGTGTGGCTCCCGGACAAGCGTTACTGGTATCATCTGGCAAGTTGCTAGAAACTCTAATTACCTGGTCCTACCTGGACCAACTCAATCTGACTCTTTGAGGATGGGGCTCAGCCATCTGGAGTTTGACAAGCTCCCAGGTGATTCCGGTGCATGGCCACGTTTGCGAAGCACTGTGTTAAAGCACTATCTGGCTTGTCTCTTTTAATCCTCTTAAACAACCCCTCGAGGTAGGACAGTTAACCCTATTTTGTAGGGTTTGGGAAATCAAGGCGAGTGGAATCTGGATCCAAACCTGGGCAGCCTGACCTGTGTGCTTCCCTCGGTGGCTCCAGCTCCCTGGCTACCCTCATTCCCAAAGCAGAAGGCCTGGCTCCCCTTTCACTTGGCTGGCAGACCTGCTGCCTCAGAATGACACATCCTGTGGCTTTTTTGCTGATTCCTAGTGAGCCTTAGGACAGATTTCTCAACCTCTAAGGAACTTTCCACTTAAAAAAAAAAAAAAAAGCTTCCAAGAAAAATGAAAGAGGCAGCACAGAACTAAATCCCAGCTTCAGGCAAACCTCAACCCAGGCCACTGGGGCTCTGGGGCCCGGGCAGCACACCGGGGAGTTTGTGATCACTGGCTTGCGGCCTCCCTCCGAGAGTCCCCCATTTTGTGCCCTGCATTTCCTCCCAGTTAATGCTGTGTGGTTACAGACGCCACTTTGCTCACCGAGATTTATAGGGAATCGCTAATGTTCAGTTACAATTCGCCATTTCCGATGTGAAAATGGCTCATAACATTCAACACAAGGGCCTCTCTACAATGATATATAATTTAAAAATTAACACGAGCACAGAGGAGACTCTGCATTTTTGAACTAGGAACTTAGAGGTTAAAGCTTGATAAGGTGAGCTCAAGGAACTAGAGGAGTTATTAAGCAGATGCCTCTGTTACATGTTTCCATGGCTTCAGAGCTCGCCCAGTGTCTTCCAGTTCACTCGCACTTGTCAGAGTGCAAGCCCACAAATGGTGTATTTATATTCGGGTATTTTTTCCCATTGTTAGGGACGTTCTATAATTCCTGACACAGACCTTTCCAATATAAACCATGCTGTCGGAAAGCAAGCAAAGCAGAAAAAAATCAATGCTTGATCTCCAGCAGGGGCCAAACAGAGCTGAACAGCAAAACCAGAAAGAGCTCATGGAGATTCTCAGAGGGGAACCATGGCTGTGTTTACAGCATCATTGGCTCTGGGTGGAAATGGGCATCAAAGGCTTTGGACGCTAGAAAATGAGACATGTGCCCATCACCAGCGAAGGGGACAGAGATGGTGACAGAGATAAAGAGGGAAAGAGAAAGTGAGATAGCCAGGAAGGGAAGAAAGGGTAGCATTTTTGCAGGCATAATGCTCGAGACACTTGGGTGCTTGTATTATTGGTTCATCCATTTGTGGCCTTGTGACCAAGTCATTGCTCCCTGGTCTGCTCTGGCATCAAGTGGTTACAATTACGGATTGCAAATTTATTGACATTTGACATCTATTCCAGCTTTCCCCTGGTCAACAAAACTCTGCCACCAAACTGAATAATTACAGAAGATTTCAGCTGTCATGGAGATTCCAAAAAGGTCATTAAATCATTTTGAAAAAAACAATGTGTTGCTCCATTTCATCTCGCCAGTAAATCTTGCACTGGGACCACCTAGTGTTGATGCTTCGAGAGGGGATGAATTACAGAATGGCAGGAGGAGTTAAATTCATAAGAAAAAGTAGGGAGGTGAGCACAGGGGGAACCTTTGGCTTTGTATTTTGTAATTCATGGAGTAGCATAAAATTGGGGTGTACCTGGCTGATAGTAGATTCTTCCTGGAAAAGAGGGTCATGGGCACATCTAGGCACTGGGGGTAGTACCGGGACATGCAGGTACAGCGCTAAGTCCTGGTCCTCCACAGCCCACTCAGGGCCCTGGTAGTGTGAAGCTGATAGAATTTGTCACCCACATCCACATCTTCTTTGTGGGACATCCCTCTTCCTAGATGCATGTGGCCCTGAGTCACCCAGAATTCCATCACATCCACTGTTCTCCCCAGGCTCACTGTCAGCCCAAAGCACCACTGTCTCTCCCTTGGCCTCCTGCATCTCTGCACTGGCCTCTTGCTTGTGAACCTGACCCTTCTCATCCATGCTGGAGGGATCTGCAAGTACATCATGCCCTTTCAGTGGCTCCCCGATGGGCTCAAGGGAAAACCATGCAGTGTTCTCAGGCATGTCCTGCAAAGCTCTGTCCTGCTTGCTGTCCACCCCTAGACTCACATCCCACCTCTCCAGCACCAGTGTAGGGCACCTCCATCTACACCAGCCTTGCTCCTGTCTCTCTTGCCTGGGATGCTCTGCTGTCATCCCTGGCTCCGCCTCAACGTCATCTTTGATTATGATGACCTGTATCTTGAGTACAAAAAATGTCAGCCTTCAGTAGTACTGTCCGCTTGTATCCCCTCCCTGTGTCCATAGCGTCTGTGTTCTCAGGAACACAATGGCGAGCCAAGCGGGGGCAGCCCCTGCTTGCCTGAGCTCAGAGGTGGATGTAGGCTCGGTAACCAGGACAAACAGGTGAAAGTCCATGATGCCACTTCCGTCCTGCTCCTGCAAAGTTAGAAGACTTTGCTGGCACCAATGCTTCTTTTCCTAACGCCCTGCCCCTACTCTCCACCTGGCCTACTCCTCGTCCTTGTTCTAGTTTGTTGGATTCCTTGAGGCTTCTTGTCTTCACTGGAGCGGTGCTTTCCCCGTGAGATCGCCAAGCACAGGCTGAGCTTTGCTGGTTGATTTGTCTTACGATAGGTGGGGCCAAACTCTGTTGCTCACACCTGTTGTCCCAGAACCAGCCCAAGTTTCCAACACATGATATGTGCATACTGTTTAATGAATGGTGTCATATTTGGCTTTCCCAAAAATGAGTTGGTTCTGTGACATCACAATTGCTGTTACTGTCATGATGCAGACTGTTAGACATATTCATCCAACCTCGATTCTAGGGGTCTTATATCTTCATAGTTAAGAGGCTGGTTCTTGTTGATTGAAGGGTTCTATGCATCTGACACTGGACTAGGCAGGCTCTTAGTAGGTTCCATCTAATTTTATCTTTATAATAAAATATGACATTGGCCTTCTTGCCCCCACTTGATGGAAGAGGCAGCCAAGGCTCAGGGAGGTGACATGGCCCACCCCAGGGCCTTCAGTGAGGAGGCAGAGACGTGGCCCCGAGGCCAGGCTTCAGCAGTTCCAGGGACCGTGTTCTTCCCCCAGAAGCTCGGCTGTTGTGTTTCCTCCCAGGGACTTCTCAGCCTCCAGAACTCCGCATCTCCCGAGACTGCAAGATAGGCTGCCCCTGTACTCACAAAGGCCTCCCTTTTTTTTTTTTTTTTCATCCTCTTGCATTTCTGGGATGATGAGTCCTGATTGGTTCTCTGACTTCCAAGCCGGAGCAAAGATCATCCAATAGGGACCCATCTCCATGGTTACCGCATACAAGAGAATCTGGAGGAAGGCGGCAAAGGGGAAGTGGAGGCTCCAGCAAGTATGGGGGGAGTAGGCAGTCACAAACAATTAGACGTGACAAACTTCTCTGGCGAACAAAGATAGAATTATTTGACTGTGAAATCAAGTAATGTAGCATTGAAAATAATACAACTTGAAACATCATTTTTTTCTCCATCGGTGAAAAACACCAGGTAAAACCATGGACCCTGAAAGTGCCAAAAGGCTTGTGTTTTGGGGATGCTTAATTTTTTGCCCTTTCCTCTTATCTCCCCTGCAAATACCTGCATCTCACACTGGAGCGAGTAACCTGCAGAATTTGACCAGCGAATAGCTTGGTGTTGGGAGATTTGGGAGCCAAATTCTGGCTTGAGCTGAATTATCGATTGCCTATACTTGATTTGCTGCTCTCCCATTTATAAGCTGTGTTGTCTTGCTGGTCACTTCTCCCATTTAGGGGCTGGTTTCTTTGCCTGTAAGCTAAATATAATCATGGTTCTTTCTTTAAAGAGTTTCGGGGTACGATCAGCCAAGATAATTACACAGAGCATTATGCCTGAGTTTGGCCCATCTGGAGGTAAGGGCTTGGCCCTGAGAATCGCATCAGTCCACCACCAGCTAAGGGCTGCCCAGGGCCAAGGAGGTGCAGGCACGGAAGGCAGTTAGCAGGTGCAGGCAAAGCAACTCCAGCAGCTGAAGGCTGTCCATGAAGAGTTTCAGGTGTGTCTATCAGAAAGAAGGCAAGACACGCAGAAGCCAGGAATAGGCACAAGGATGTGGAATCAAGAACCCAGAGGCATCTTTAATGTCCTCTACACATAGACTGCACTGGGGCCAGGTTCTTACCTGGCTCCCACTTTTATGGAAAAATGCCAGTTCCCCCAATGTTATATTTGTGAGTATTGGTGGGGCCTCTCTCTGCCTCACAGTGTTGATGTTAAAATACATCAAATTCTTTTGTCCAAAAAAATGTACCAAGGAGATGCCTTCCACTTCACTGTTACTGACAAAATAATCTAAAAGGTGATCCCAAACAGTGCTCAATAAGTGGTAGTCCTCAGTCAATATCAATGACAAGGACAACGATGACAATAAACACGGTGCCAGGCTCTGTTCTAAGCACATTTGTTAGCAAATTTAGCCACCATCTCCATCATCATCACCACCACCATCATCACCATCATCACCATCATCACCATCATCATCACCATCACCATCATCACCATCACCATCATCACCATCACCATCACCATCATCACATCATCATCACCATCATTATCACCATCATCATCACCATCTCCATCATCATCACCATCATCACCATCATCACCATCACCATCATCACCATCATCACCATCATCATCACCATCATCACCATCATCACCATCACCATCACCATTATCACCATCACCATCATCACCATCATCATCACCATCATCACCATCATCATCACCATCATCACCATCACCATCATTATCACCATCACCATCACCACCATCACCATCATCACCATCATCATCATCACCATCATCATCACCATCATCACCATCATCATCACCATCATCATCACCATCACCATCACCATCATCACCATCATCATCACCATCACCATCATCACCATCATCACCATCACCATCACCATCATTATCACCATCACCACCATCACCATCATCACCATCACTACCACCACCATCATCATCTGTCTTGCAAACCCAAGTACAGATGGTCCCAGGCATGGCTCAGCCACAAGCAAATCCGCATTGTAGCAAGGGGGGTTTTTAAGGTAGCTGGTGATGGAGGAAGAGGGAGGTCCGAGGGGAGGAAATGGCAGGTTCAAGCTCTGTTCCCGTTTTTCTCAGGGGCCTACTTTCCCCGCCCCGAGCTGTTCCAGAAGAATCTGTATTCACAGCCTCTCCTTATTTCTTCAAATAAAATGGCACAGTCCAGCCCACTCCTTGATTTCAGTCTTAAGCAAACAAAAGGGATTATTATTATTTCTAACAGCAGGTGATCAAGGAGAGAGAGGAGTGACACTCATCAAGCACTTGCCTGGGGGCTGGGGGTGGTGCTGAGCAGTCCCTGTGCCTTCTCCAACCCAATCCCCAACACAGACTGAGGTGGGAGAAAGGGACTGCAAGACCCCCGACCCCCCCAGTCTGAGCCCCCTCTCTTAACGGTCTTCAGGGAGTTTCTTCTGCATTTTCCCAGCATTGCTGTAAGATGGGTATTATTAGTCGGGTCTTAGGGATGATGAAACAGAAGTTCAAGAAGACAACTGACTGGTCCAGGCGCACAGGGTGAGAAAGTGCCCCTGCTGGGATGTGAGGCCAGCTGTGCCTGACCTCAACGTCCTCCCTGGCTCTGAGTAGCACGATGAAGAGGGCAGCTCAGGTTTACTGGGCACGTAACGCCACCTCCGGGGCTCCATGCACCGGATCCTCCGCTCCTCATCACAGCCCCGCCAAGAAGGGATGCTGCTGATCCCACCTAATGGATGCGCAA
Source organism: Lepus europaeus (assembly GCF_033115175.1). NCBI lineage: Eukaryota > Metazoa > Chordata > Mammalia > Lagomorpha > Leporidae > Lepus > Lepus europaeus. The sequence continues at coordinate 117,593,558 of NC_084836.1, read as the reverse complement.
ACGCAGGGTTGAACGATTAAGCAGCACTCGGAGATATAGTTATCAGATGACTAGCATGTGTTGTTCATGCATGGTCATGATCAGTCTGCAGATGAAGCATTTGGGCCAAGCCCAGGACTGATCACAGGGGAAAGAGGCGATGCAGAGGTTTGAGCCATGAAAGTCAGATTCCAGACCCCACGTGCTCACCACGAGGTGGTCTCATGTCCTGTTTCTAGGCCGTGCTGTTTCCCGGCCCAGCCGACTTCGCTCCTTCTACTTGGCCCTTTGCCTCACGTGGTCACGTGTAGGCCCTTGTCAGCAACTGCAGACCATCCCCCAAGCTCCAAAGCACAGAGACATCTGAATTTCCCAATTACAAATGAGCCACACTGTATTCCTTAATTGGCTCCCAAGTTTCTGACTCTACACACCAACCATAAGCGATCTGAGTTTGGGTCTCTATTGTAGGCACACTCCCTTCATCTTCTGCCTAGCACAAAAGTATTTGGGGTCCAAAGATAAGGACAGAAAGGTAGTTTTAGCCACAGAAACGCCTGCCCCCACACCTTTTATGATTCCTCTGTTCAAATCTATCACCAAATCCCCTTGCCCCAAACTCTCAAACACTTCAACCTCCAGAGGCCAAGCTGACCCCCTGCGCTGCTGAGCCTTGATGGCCTTTGCTGTCCATCCCTCAAAGTTGGACAGGGAGAGGCTGGACGGTAGGCCTTGATCAGTAATTTGAGACCAGCTTCAACATTTACCATCTGGCCGGGGATGTGTACTGCACCCTAAATCAAGATCCCAGTTTGTCCCAGTTTGTCCGAGATTTCCCTGGTTTTAGTTCCATATCCCAGGAGCCTGCCTGCCAAATCTGGAAGACTGGTTATCCCACCGGAGAACCCAGTGTGCTTTCTTCCCCTAGCCAACCTAATGGAGTCACACAAGATGGAGCCGCCCCCTCCCAGCCAGCTACAAGGAGAGGTACAGCACCATAAAAGCCCCCAGTGCTAGGACGGTTGGGGCTGACACGGGGGAGGGGAGTGGAGAACACAAGGAAACGGGCTGGTGTCTCCACGTGGCCTGGCTACGGGATTCAGCGGCTGCAAATCGGCAGCCTAGGAGTTACATCTGGTCTCTGATATTCCAAACAACAGCAAAGCAAGCAAAGACCACAACCAAATCAAAAGGCGCAAATAGAAAACCCTCAGTTGGAATAAGGGGAGGCTGCACACAGTAGCCCGAATTCCCTCGTTTTCTGGGAAACACCTCCAGAGCTCTGCAGGGGCTTCCGGCTTTTCTTTGCCACAGTGCCGACTACTGGAGTCCTTTATGTCACCTGCCTGGCCTTGGAGCACTTGTATTGTGAGCCCTAATTGCTGGGTCCCAGCATCTACCACTTGCTGTCAGTACGCATCCAAGAGAGTCTCTATGCCGTGAGTCCTTAACTAAATTTACGTTTATTTTCAAGTGGGAGGTGTGGGCAGGTGGGGCTGATCCCATGGCAAAGCAGGCTCACCCCAGACCCCCAGATGGAGAAAGACAGATCTGGTCACTGGATCCCAATGACTAGAAGCTGCGTGAGCTGGAAAATATCTATTTTTTGCTTATGTTCACAGCTATGAGGTGTGGAATCAGCCCAGTGGAAACGCTCTATGCGACACAGATCATGTGCCTCCCGCATGCAAACAAACAAAGAAATATGTGAATATTCCAGAAAAAAAGAAAAACACCCAAACGACCGCTTTTGGCACAGCCCTGGGTCCTGGACTGCACAGCCAACAGCGGCCACTAAAATTCCCCAATGGCAACGTGCGCCGTGGGCTGCTGGCGTTCCCCTTCCCCGCCAGGTGAGCCTCACGAAACCTTTCCACTGGATTTAATAGGAGAACACGGCATGCACTGATTTGCAGAAAACTCCTGCTCACCCAGGGGCGAGCTGGGGAAGGAGGCTGCTGCACGCCAAACCCTCAGCTATTTTGGTACCCTTAACACATTCCCTTATCTCCGTGTCCTACATATCATTTAACAAACTGCCCTGCGATTCGTGCAGGGCGTGGCGTCATGACTGATTTAAAATCCCCGCATTGCTAAAACTGCATTGTTCTTCATCAAGTTGAGTCATTTTTATGTGAAGTGTCAAGCTCCCTAACAAATAACTCCTGCCAGACAAATCAAGTTCCTCGTCTTAGAGCTGCGGCTAAATAGTTTATAGCTTTAATCTGCTCACCGAGGTGTGCAGTCTATGACAGTAATTATAAATGCAAGGAGAAATTATAGCTGAATGCTTTAACTGCATTAGGAGCCGTTTGATGAACAATCATGAGCGCCTGCTCATTTCCAACAATAGAGGGCAAGTTAGTGTCAATGCATTAGAGAGATTTCAGTTCTGCATGGCTTTTTCTCCCATTTACCACGGAATGTCACTTGTCTCCTATAAAGTAGAAAAAAAAAGCGTCGTGGAAAGCTTTAAACTTGATAGTTAAAAAAAAGACAAAGAGAGATATGCAGGGGAAAACTGTTTATCATTATGACTTCTTTTTCTCTGTTTTTGTTTGGCGGCAGGTTCGGTGCCAAATTAGCTGGTTGAAGGTAACTGCTTGTTTGCTTGCTCGGGGCCTTAAGACATGTTTGAGAAGTCTGCTTAGAGATGAAGGGCAAGTTCAAAACCAGCCCAAGGAGTGGCTCCCGTGAGGGTGTGCGTCCCTCTGCTGGGATGGTCTCTCCAACTGCATCTACCTAAGCTAATGACACGCTTTAGCTCTTTATTTTCCCCTCCTCACTTTCGTGGAAAGACGTTTTTAATTTAGCTGAAGAATTACACAAATGTATTTTAAAGACATAAATCCATATAAAAAATATGAGCTAATTAAAACATTGCACTCCCTGTCGCTCATGGATTTTCAATTTAGCGAAAGAAAAAAGAATTGCATCTGGTTAAATGAAAAGATGATACTGATGGCAGATTGGAGTAAATGAAAAATAATGTTACTCTATAGTAAAGCACCAAATTATACACGTCAGGATTGAGCACTGGCAAGTCCAAATGAGGGGAAGTACAATGGGGGCTCAGAAGTGTTGACCCGCTCGGGGTGTTAAGCCAGAACCGCTGGATAAAACGCAGATGTTAAGAGCGACATGCATTGGTTTCTTGTGGTTTGAGAGAAGCTAGAATCTTATATTTGACTCTATTTCCATGGTTCTTAGTTTGTTTCCCAAAGTGAATTCCTGAGATTCAGGAGGAAGATTCAAAGATGATTTACACACACACGCGCGCACACACACAATATTTCAAAAAGTTCGTGGAATACCGAGTTAAATGACAAGCTTGTTTGGTGCCCAGAGATCCATGCAGTCCATCAGCCGTGCGCCTTTTCCATAAGCGTTCTGGAGCTCTCTCACACGTGGATTTCTACATTTTGCACCCCAATAAGTTTATATTTATTTCCATTTTTCATGAACTTTGGGAAGCACTGCGTGTCTTATACTTAAATTGGACTGTGGATCACTTGTTGGCTAGCACTGCGCAGCCAGCGGATGGCGATCAGATGGAGCCAGGACGCTGTGAGAGAACGGGGCACCCTGCTTCACGCCAGCTTCCAGCTGCCACATCTGATTCCCAGCGGGGGCCATCAAGGGGCCCGGGGAGACCCTGTGCCCTTCTCACTTTACCGACTACTCTCTGAGCTGCTGGAAGGACACCTGGCCAGGAGTAGGACCTGGGAACCACGAGGCGAGGAGGAGGAAGTGGAAAAGCAGAAGAGGGGCCGGCGCTGTGGTGTAGCGGGAAAAGCTCTGCCTGCAGTGCCGGCATCCCATATGGGCGCTTGTTCGAGTCCTGGCTGCTCCACTTCTGATCCAGCTCTCTGCTATGGCCTGGGAAAGCAGAAGATGGCCCAAGTCCTTGGGACCCTGCACCCACATGGGAGACCTGGAGAGAGCTCCTGGTTCCTGGCTTTAGATCGGCACAGCTCCAGTTGTTTCCGCCATTTGGGGAGTGAACCAGCAGAGGGAAGACACCTCTCTCTCTCTTTCTCTCTCTCTGCCTCTCTAACTCTGACTTTCAAATAATAAATAAGTCTTAAGAAAAAAAAGCAGAAGAAACTTGATGGGACTAGGACAGTCCTGGGTTCCAATCCTACCTCCAGGATTCCTTTGTGTTCTGGGATAAATCATGAAACTCTGAATTTTGGTTTACCTCTCTGCAAAGGCAGAATAACGTGAGTAACCATGCCTGGCTCATAGGAAGAAGCCCATAAATGGTAGTTCTGCTGTTGCCATTATAATCAGATTGCAGGTTGAGATTGTCATGGGGCGCTTGCCTTGGTCTCCAGCACTTCCACCTGAGGACACCCTGCACGTTCTACAGACTCCAGGTGAGGCTGTGGCACGTGGTGCGGGCCTGCAGAGACCAACAAACTGCCTTTCCTGTGACGCTACTGTGCCACACTTTATGGAAAGTAGTTAGTAGCATTTGTTTAATCCTCACAGCCTTCCAACAAGAGGGATACTCAGTCTACATTCTGTAGAGAGAGAAGTGGGGGATGTCACAGAATGAGTGAGTTAGGGTTTGAGGCAGGTGCAACGTCTCCCACCACCAGCATTCTTGATGCTCCTCTCCACCACTGGCTCCACCCGAACGGAGGCCCCTGCTGGCTGCTCCCTTCAGCATTTACCCCATCTGTCTGCCTCTAGCCATAACACAGACTCTCCTCCTGGCCTTTGGTTTGTTCCCTAGCACTGGCACAATGGCTTTCCAGATGTGTGACAGTGAACGAGTGAGGCTCAGTGACTGTGGGACCTGGGGAAACCCATGCAGAATCAACCTGCCTTGGTTTCCCCCTCCAGAACACAGCTGAATCCATGCCTACCTCACAGGGCTGTTACAACAATGGAGAGAAACAGTGCTTGCGGAAGTCCCTGCCGCAGGCCCCTCCCACCCCCCCACCCCATTCAGTCACTATACTGGGCACAGCTGCTGATTCACTGTCATATTGCCATGGCTATACAGTGTCTGGTACATTTATAAAGGCACAACCAGTATTTGTTAAAGGATGCAAGGAACGCAAACAGGGCAAAGAAGGGAGAGAGAACGGGATGCAGGAGTGGTTAATACGTCTTACAGACATTATTTAGGCCAGACTACGGGGCTTTTTCTGGACTACCATACAATCCATGTTGTTAGGGTGGCCAGATCCAGCAAATAAAAATACAAGTTGTACAGTTAAGTCTGAGTCTAGGATAAACAAGGAATATATTTTTAAAATAGAAGCCCATGTATATTTGGGAGATTCTTATACTAAAAACATGTGTGTTATGTGAAGTGCAAATTTAACTGGACATCCACCCTGTATTTTATCTGGCAACCTTACATGCTTTTCACTTGGAAAATGTGTTTTTATCAAGCCGTCCATAACGAAGGTGGCAGCTCATTGACTGGAATGCATTGCTGCCGACAATTTCAAGGCTAGGTGGGCTGTTAAACTTGTACGCTATATTACACGGTAACGACTATAATTTCAAGTTCTTATGTATTTTAGACTCATTGATTTGCTCTCTGTTTAATTTCTATTATTCCAGAGCATATGACTTTCAAAGATATATACAAATACATATTGAAGTTGCCTTTGATTACTTACGTCCTAACATAAAGATACACATTGAATATTCTCTAAATAATTTTTCATGAAAAGTTGCATCTAATATTTGGTAGAGCTTTTTTTTTTTTTTTTTTTTTTTTTTTTAAGGATTTAAGATATATCCCAGAAAGGAAAGAAAATTCAGGTCAACATTTGTGTCTTTCAGAAAAGATAGATACAGTAAAGCTTCCAAATTTTCCATAAAATCTTGACCATGCTTTTGAAAACATCATGTCATTTTGCATGATGCATGCTACCATGCATACCAATTAAGATTAGAATTCCAGATAACAGTGATGTCATCTCACGACCATTTAGGAAGATAATATGCATAATTCCAAGCGGTGGGTAAAGTATCCATAAAGGCCATTCTAAAGAGGCAAGCGCAGAGGGTGGAGGGATTCTTTGCTAGGTGAACAAAGCATCAAGAAACCACCTTTGTACCGACAGGGGCCCCCTCCCCGGCAGAGTGCAGTATCTTTTATAGTAACACAAACACGTCCAGCACCTTCACCGTCTTTCCTGTACACACAGCACAGGTACAGTCCCATAGCTTTGAATGAATCCCAAATACTCAACCCTATATTTCTGTGACTGTCCTAGAGCCACAGCATAATGGCGATCATGTAAGGTAGATAACAACAGCCCTATCATAAGGTGCTTTGAAAACCCGTTAGAAGTATTTATTCTGCACAAATATAGAGACGTGAAAATAACCATCTTTTCTATTAACAGATTTGTAAATAACTTTTGTGTATTTTCCCCAAATTATTGGTTTTCTTTCACTTCCTTCAAACAGTATGTTTCAGATTTGGCCTGCAGATGGATATAAGCTTTTTCTTTCTCCCTCATCCCTTCTTATAGCAGTTTAAAAAATGGCGAGAAATTGTTTTTTCTACAGCACAAATAAACATTCCATACTTGTCCTTCTCACCATGGATTGAACTTACCGCTACTGGGTTTGAAACATCTTTCTTCTCTCTAGGTCTACTACGTATGTCCGCTTTTTTTTTTAAGGGACCAGAAAAGCATAACAGCAAGTTACAAAAATCTTAAAATGCTATCGAGCAAATAAATCGGATGTCACAGAGCTCCTAGCTCACGCGTGGATTCAATAGTGCATTTCAGCCTTTCTTTTAGTAATATGAGCTGAACAAACCATGCTTGGAGAGTAAGACATGCATCTGCCGGTAACACATTTAATTCCCACGACAGAAACGTGCAAACCAACCAACCAATGAAAAGATTCTTCATTTGAGCCCAGGTAGCTGTTGGAGTTCTAGGGTGTTCTTACTAGCTTTTCATATCTGATTGGACATTACTAAACAGCTAGCTAATTAAGAGCAAGCCTATAATCTAGCAGGATGGAAGCTGGACTGGTAACGTTTAGCTCAAGGCAGGTTTCCACCTGGAGGGGTGGTCCGAGGTGGAGGACAACCTGAAGGTAAGGAGAGTCCCTAATACAAAGGGGTATCACACTGGTGAGGAGAGAAGAAGAAGTCAAACAAAACAAAAACTCTGCCAAGTGCAGACGGGAGAGATTTATCGAGGCCCAGCCTTGCTTCTGCTCAACATTTTCGAGTGGTGGCTGTTGCTAATTTGCAAAGGCACTTGGCCTTGCACCCTGTGTCCTGTCCTCTCCCCTGGAGGTGACACAGGTGGTTTGAGCATCAGTTACTGTATAGCATTGGTTACTTCTGTGATACATGATGTTGATGTTGTGGGACCCATGCACCTTGACAACAGGTTAGGCAGGCAGCCATTTGTTTCTTTATGTAAAATAAAACCTCAAGGGCATCTATTGCACCTATCTGTATTAAACATGGGCTCAGGTATGGGTTTATCCTAAAGAAAACCAAATAGGCAAAGACGCAAACAAGCTGTTTCTTTTTCCATCTCAGGGTTCCACAGAGAATCTTATTTCTCTACTGGCCCCATCAAGGGCACGTGTTCTTTCTTAGGAAACAAAAGACAGGAGGTGGAAGGTAGCCATGGCTAAAAGCGAGCTGTAAAAAGCATCAATGACAAGGAACAATGACAAAGTCAATTTTGAGCTACTTATGGGTTGATGCAGAAATCTCTTTCTAGTGACTGTCCCCAGCCACTCTCCTCTCTTCATTCTGTTGCTCACCTTTTATCACTTATGAGTCCTTTGCACTGCTAGGGGGAATGGAATATTGAGAGGAGCTAGCACTTGCTAAATAAAATACGGGCCAGCCTTGGCCCGGCCCTGCAGCTGGGGCCTGGGGTAGCTAAGGAGATCCTGTCTCCTGAAGGCTTCCCAAGCAGCAGCAGTGACAGGTGAACCTCACCTCCCTAAATCCACCTTATTCTATTCGCCAACTCTAAACTGGAGGGCATGAGAGAGGGACTAGGACTCAGCACATTCTGGCCTCTCCAGTAAGCTTGCTGTCCTGCCGGCCTCTGGGAGACACTGGCTGCCTCCGAGCAGACCCACCTCCCTTTAAGAAGCTGCTCCCGAGGCGCCTGGGGCAGTCGCCTGGGAGCAAACCCATACCTGCAGGGCTATTCTTCATCCGCGTCTGCTACAAACTGGGAATGGTGTTCGGGTGACTTGCTGTGCGTTTTGCTTAGGTGGAGTTTTACTGCATGTTTGCTCACAAATGTCCGACAGCACAACTTACACTTGAACTTAGAGTCCGTGTCCTCTTCGCCAGCTATTGTTTCCGGAGACCTCTGAGCCGACGATACCCGGGAGATCTCTTGCTCCACCTTGCTTGGCTGGTCCACGGCCATGCGGGTCATGTCCTTCATTTGGAAACCCAGGTGAGATTCTAAGTGGCTGATGTAGGTAGAGGGGGTTCGGAACTGGGAGGCACAGTCACTGCAATAGAAGATGGGGTGTCCTTTGTCCATGTTTTTCAGAAACTTTGTCCCGCCCGTTTTCCGAAGCTGGTACTTGACATTGGCCAGCCAGTGGCTGATGGTGGTCATGGACAGTCCCGTGAACTTCGAGATTTGCATGCGCTCTTGAGGACCCAGGTCAGACAGCAGGTATTTGCCCTCTGACGTCTGGAAGAGGCTCGAGGCGAACTGCGCTTGCAGGATCAGGAGGTGCTGAGGGTTCCAGTTGGACTGCCGGCCTTTTCTTTTATGCAAAGTCGAGACCTCGCTGGAGACGTCCTCAAAGCGCCTGACGTCCATCTCCAGCTTCATGGGAGGGACCCTGGAGGAAGCTGCCGGCTTCGGGGTGGTTGCTTTGGGGAGGACTTTGACCATGTCGGCGATGTCGGACAGAGCGTGCTTCTGAGGCGGGGACGTGCAGGATTGTGCTTGCGCGGACTCGGCTTTCTTGCTCTTGGACTTGGTCAGGTCGATGGGCTGATCGTTGTTCTCGAACAGGTAGCGCCTGGACACGTTGGCTGGCCTCGCTGAGGCTGGACTCAACACGGGCTTGTCCATGACACTGAGACTGGACTTGTGGAACAAGGGCATTGTGCTTGAGCTGGGGCTGGCGCAGGCAGCAGAGCGCAGCGGCTCCGTGGCCTTGCCCAGGTGGTTGTTCAGGACGGACTGCAGGGCGCTGAGCGGGTTGATGCAGGGCAGGGCCGGGCTGTGGTTGGCGAGGGCACAGCCATTGCTGAGCGCCGCCGCCGCCGGCTCCAGGGCCTGGGGCTTCTCTTTCTCGCCGCCCTCCCTGGCCGGCTTGTCCTCCTCCTTCAGGGCACAGGGCTCCACTTTCTTGGCCTCCGCAGGTGCTTCGCTTCTGGGGAAAGAGTCCCCGTCGCCCTGGCCAAAAGACGAGGCCTCGTGGTGGGGACTTTCCTTCCCACACTCCTTCACCCCCTCCTCTTTGTCTTCCGGCTCCTTCTTCACGTGCGGGTACGGGGTCAGGTTGGCGGGCACCGAGACGAGCGGCATGACTTTCCACTTCGGGGCAATGGGCCTCAGCTTGTTGGCAAGATTAGGTCGGATCTGCAGCACCTGGGACCCCAGTGGCAGCGGTGGCTTGCTGCCCTCCGACAGCTGGTAGGCTGCGTGGATGCTGGGGTACGCGCTCCAGCTGGGCGCCCCGTTCTGGGCTTTGTTGATGGCTGTGGTGACGGTGTTCTCCAAGGACTTCAGAATGTCCCCTCCGCCCTTGGAGCCATCTTCCAAGTCCTCCTCCCTCAGATACTGGTATTTCATGGTCGGGTCCAGAGGCTTTTGCAGGGGATCTTCGTAGTCCTCGCTTTTCACCACTTTCTCCTCCTTGCTGCCATCCTCGGCTTTTTCCTTCTTGCCCTCTTTCTTCGGCTCGGTCGTGGAGGCTGTGCAGTCAGAGGCGGAGTTGCTGGACGGCTTGGGGGTCAGGGGGTCGCTGCTGGGGGCTTCCGACAGGGACTGCATCTTCTCCACGGCCAGTGGGTCTAACACCAGCTGCTTCCCCTTCTTGGAGGCGGTGCTGGTGACCTTGAGAAAGTGGCCGGTGACCATCATGTGGGTGGTGAGCTGTTGCAAGGTGTCGTGGGAGCTCCCACACTCCATGCACTTTAAGATCTGGGACTTGCAGGCCTCGAACTGCCAGGTGTAGCTGGCGCCGTTCTGGTAACCGTAGCGATTGTTGGAAGACAGCTGCACGCTGGCGTTCTTCTGAGAAGAAAAGGAATCTGCGAACGACCCCGTGGTGGAATCAGGTGAACACGGCCGGTTGACGTCAAACACGCGCTTCTTCGCCGGAGTGACCATTTTCGGCGAGATGGTCGGTACTGGCTCCTTCAAAGGCACTTTTTGGTAATGTTTTGTTTTGATCATGTGGACGCTCAAATCCTGGAGGGAGTCGAAGGAGTCGCCACAAAACATGCATTTCAGGACCTTCTGAGCATCCTCCTTGTCCATATCCTGGAACGCCCTTTTCCGGGGCTTTGAGTAGCTCGTGGGTCTGAGCTTGTCCTTTTTGCGGTTGTCATCTTGGTAGTGGCCCGTCTCGTTCATGTGCACAGTCAACTCCACCAAGGTGTCGTAGGCGGCGCTGCACTGGCGGCAGCGGAACCTGCTGGCGCCCGTGAACACCGTCCCACACACCTTGCTGCTCTGCCGGTACAGCTGCACCGAGCTGAACAGGCTGGGCTTGGAGATGGATCTCGAAGGCAAGTTCTGCTGCAGGCTTTTGGAGAGCGCGTCTTGGTGCCAATCGAAATCACTCTTGCCGTTGCTGTTGCGGGTGTCACAGTTCCGCCTCTCGCTGCTGGACAGCTTGAAGCCCAGGCCCAGGCCTGACCAGTAGGAATCAGACAAGATGTTGGCGTAGACGGCGGTCATTTTATCCATGCAGTTGTGGGCCTCGCCGGGCACCCTGGGGTGTGTGTTCGCTCTCTTGTCCGAGGCATCTCGGCCGCAGACGCTCTTGACGTCCGACACCTGGTCACTGGCATCGCTCAGCAGAGACTCGTTCTCGGCGTCCTGGTTGGACAGGTGGCTTCCTGGAGAGTTCTGGTAGCTGAAGCAGCCTTTGTGCTCTGTGCCCGTTTCCAGCTCCTCGTCTGTGCCCGTGTCATTGCTGCCCGGAAGCTGAGCTACCGAACCACTGTCCTCCTCCTCCTCCTCTTCCTCTTTTATTTCTTCCTCTTCCTTCAGCTGTTCCTCCTGGGCATAGCCTGTAGGAGAAGAGGAAGACGTGAAATAGCAGTAACAGGTTACTCTGTCCCTCCCAGTTCCCCCACTTGGACTAAGTGGTTCCCGTGCCAAACAGAACAGCAATTTAATCTCTACTTTTATGAACTGCGGGCGACAGAAAGAGGGAGAAAGCCAAATGATGTCTTCCGTGCCATCTACTGCCTCCTTTAATTGGCAGGACTCACCATTCTTTATGAATGCCTAGAATCCCAAGTTAGCAATATTCATGTTTCAGGAAAATCGTTCTAATATTCCTATAATGGGACAGTAGCTAAATTCATGTGTGTGACTTTCAGGAAAGCTGGATTGAAATGCAAATCCTATTAAAGTCCTATCTCCATGGGGAAGGATGTTGGCTCATAAGAAATCCAGGACCCGGCCCTTGGCAATTCAGTGGTGAGGTTTACCAAGACACTTGGGTCTATTGGCATATAATCATCTCAATAAATCATTCTCGAGTGCTCAGAAATAATTTGGATGCACAATCATTATATTTTTGATAGCCAATGTCTTTTTGTTATAACATTTTTATCTGCAGAGAGTCGCACAGCAGGAAGAGAGATTACGAGGTATGCAAATAAAATCTTCCATAGATAGCTGAAAAATTATGTAAGCTCAGCAAATATCCTGATTTAAAAATAATAGCAAATGGTGTTAGAATGGGAGATTTGGGGACGATCTTATTATTCTCAAACAGGTTTATGAAGACCTTTCCAGACAAGGCTGAAAATGCCCTCTCGATCTTGCGCCTGTAATTTCAAATGCACTGTGATTTGTGGGTACCCGTCACGAGATGCCAATTATACATTTGATTTGTAGATGCAAAATGCTATTGGGGATGCATGCTTTGCCTTCTCTGAAAGGATTTAGGGCCAGTAATTGCATAGGGAAAATGAAGGCACAAGGGAGAGGGTGCAAAGAGTATTAATGGGCAAATATCCATCAATGGAGATGGGGAAGGGGACTATTTATGTCCATGGGCTCATTCTCTTCACCTGGCATTCTCAGGGCCATGTGGATAAAATGCAACCAGAGAAGTGCCAGAGAAAAGGAGAACCGGGCTCAGATTTGCAAGGCCTGCATGATCTTAACGCAACGTTTTCCTCATGAGCTTCTCTCTCTCCTGCTGGTGGCAAGCAGCTACTTGGAAAAACCCTCAGAGCAGGTACTGTCATTTTGCTTCACCAAGGGCAGAGAGCTGGGTCTGTTCTGTGAGGCAGCAGACAGAATTAGAAGAGAAAGGGAGGGGCCGGCGCTGTAGTACAATAGGTTAATCCTCCGCCTGCGGCGTCGGCATCCAATATGGGCACATGTTCTAGTCCCGGCTGCTCCTCTTCCCATCCAGCTCTCTGCTATGGCCTGGGAAAGCAGTAGAAGATGGCCCAAGTCCTTGGGACCCTGCACCCACGTGGGAGACTGGAGGAAGCTCCTGGCTCCTGGCTTCGGATCGGCGCAGCTCCGGCTGTTGTGGCCATTTGGGGAGTAAACTAACAGACAGAAGACCTTCCTCTCTGTCTCTCCCTCTCACTGTCTGTAACTCTCTCAAATAAATAGATAAAATCTAAAAAAAAAACACAAAAAGCAAAAACAAAGAATAGAAGGGGATTTGTTAAGAATAAGATAGCTGTAGTCAAGAACACCAAAGGCTGATGAGGATGATGAAGACAGAAAATTATTCATCAGTAACTGGATCCTAGGTGCTAAGCTAGGCCCTGAAAATGCACACTTTCATTCTGTCTAATACCCATGTGAAGTAGGAACTGATATTATTCTCATTCCACAGATGAGGGAACTGAGTTTTTAAGATTAGAAAATGCATCCAAGGCCACACAGTTAGTACTGTGGAGTGGTGACAAGACCCCCAAGTCTGGGGGCCAGCGCTGTGGTACAGTGGGTTAGGCCATTGTCTGCAGTGCTGGCATCCCCTGTGGGCACTGGTTTGAGTCCCAGCTGCTTCACTTCCCATCCAGCTCCACGCTGATACACTTGGGAAAGGAGCGGAAGATGGCCCAAGTGCTTGGGCCCCTACACACATGTGGGAGACCTGGAAGAAGCTCCTGGCTGGTGGCTTCCAGTCCTGGCTGTTGCAGACATTTGGCGAGTAGACCAGCAGATGGAAGATCTCTCTCTCTCTTCTCTCTTTCTCTCTCTGTAGCTCTGACTTTCAAATAAATAAATCTTTTTTTTTTTTTTAAGTCTATTGAACCAGAGAATCATGGTCCTATCCAGGATGCACTGCTCTGTTCCTGTTACCAACTGAATGCTAAGAAACTGAGGAGACCCAAAGGTTCAAGGTCACGGAGCAGGACTTGATTGAAAGGTCACTACAAAGGTAACCTCCTGCGAGGGAGCACTGTGGGATACCAGAGACGAGGCATGATACCCTGAAAGCAAGATGAGGCGTCAACATTCAGCCTAGCCTCGAGTTTCAGGCTTGTGTTTGTTATGTCACTGCTACTGGTGTGGTGTCAGCACATGTCAGCAAATGACAAGTGAATTTCTCCTGGTCTCTGCAAGTTGATTTGAAGAAACAAAAAGATACTCAATCTAGTCAACCAACCATTAACAAGTTATTATTGCCAGAAAACTACAGCGTAAAATAACAAAATGACTGAGTTAGACCATCATTCTCACCACATTTTCTTTTTCCTGGACTAGTTTGTATGTCTACAAAATGCTATACCATTAAGTTCAAGATAGAAGTCTGTGTTAGAGAATTAATAAATGAGTTGTTACTGAGCCAAGTAAAATACTCCAAAAAATCAAAGAAAATTTTCCATCAAATCTGGTCTCTCATTTTAAAGTAAATTTTTATTTATTTGAAAGCCAAAGAGGCAGAGAGAGATGTTCCAACCACTGATTCACTTCCCAGATGCCTACAACAGCTGGGGTTGGGCCGAGCCAAATCTGGGAGCAGGAAACTCAGTCCAGGCCTCCCACGTGGTAGCCGGGACCCAAGTACTTGAGCCAACTCCTGCTGCCTCCTGGAGTGTGCATTAGCAGGAAGCTGGAATCAGAAACCAAGCCAGGACTCGAACCCAGGCATCTCAGCTGCTACACTGAGAATGAATAGGGCGCTGTTACTCTGGGACATAAGCTGAGTGAACAGGCACAGGGCAGGGTGCTCCAGGCTAAGAGGTATGAGGGTACGTCCGTAAATTTGGGGAGGGGGATGGAATTAACAGATAAGTTTATTGTTGTGCAAAGTTTTTTGCAAGCCCTGCATTGTTTCTTTGAAAATACACATTTCCCATGAACTCTCTGAAGACCTCTGTGTGCATGGATTTCAGAAATTTTTGAAGTTCATCAAAATAAACTTATCTTTAAGCTCTATTTTCCACAAATATTTTGAGGTACTGTTGTGTAGACATGATCTGTGTGTGGGCAATGTGACCACATCAACAAAGAAAAGCATGTGCACATGCGTGCACACACATGCTTATTAGTGCACATACACATGTGCACACACACATCCACACACACAAACACATACACAGCAAGTAAAGAACTATGGAGGAGGAGCCAAAAAGGCTTTCTGTGCCACCATTGGCTAAGGGCATTGCTTGATGGTAATTATGTTGGTATTTTTTAGTGCCTAGCTCCCCACCTGACACTTCACAGAGGGCTGGGAAGTACTTTGTGTTGTGGTTTGTGTGTGCACACACACGTACACACAATGCGCCCAGCCAATACAGTCATTTCTGGACAAGAAGAAGAGAAATGTTCTTTTTTCCTGCCGACATTTGGAAGCTGAGCTTTCCAGACCAGCTCAAACTCACAATCTCCTCTGTCCTTCTAAATGGATTCCCTGGAAGAAAAGTCGGAGACAGCCAACGCCTCCCCTACAATACAGATGAAATTTTCTGCTTAATTAGGCATTGACATGTTTACTATAACCTTTACAGCAGAGTAACTCGTGCTGAGAGACCCTTTTTGTCTGTTTCCCTCTGTAGGACACACTGAATCTCACGCGCCCGATAAGGTAACGCATTGAAAACCCTCATAAAAAAAAGTGCCAGAGCCCCCGTCAACGTGAGTGCATTTTAACAGTGACTGAGGGTTCCAAGCAGTTTTTAAAAAACACATTTTAATATTACACATTTAAAACTGCTCACTTGACTTAGGTGGTTCTGTTTGCTACCGGCAGTTGGGGAAGGAGCGGGAAGGCAGGGAGGGTGGGTGCGGGTGATCTGGGTGGAGAATGAGTATTTCCTTCTGGGTCTCACCATCGCTGACTTGTCTAAGAACACTGCATCACGGTATAACCCAATGAGTGGCAAGTGTATTCTGACCCACACTTAGAAAATTACCACAATTACGCCAAGGCACAGTAAGGAAGAACCGTTTGCTATCAAACTTGCTGATTGATTTTGGATTGCAGATGAAGCTTTGTGGTGGGAAACACCCCCTTTTCCAACCCAAGTTTCTAACCCCACCCCTCACCGCTGTCTGGTGACAGTAGCCCACTTCCAGGGACTGAGAGTCCATGAGCAAGCCCTGTTGTCCTTTGATTGACCGGACGGGCCAGTTTCCTCGTACGCCCGGCTCACTGCTTGGCCCCAGGCCCCACGTGGTCCACTGGGGTGATTCCATGAACTTCCTACAGCTCTCTCTGCCCAGAAGGTCCTTCTCCTGCTCCATCGCAGATTGGTCTCTTTTTATCCCTTAAATCTCAGCTGAGTTGATCCCTCCTCAGTGAGGCTTTGCTGACTGGATGTCCCCTTCTCCGTGCTTCTCTTGGTCACAGAAATCCCTTAGCATTTACAAAACTCTGAAATGATCCTGGGTTATTGATCAATTATCTCTTCCCACTGCATGAACGAGAAGTTGGCACATCTGCCCCCACGGAGACAGAGGCCTCGTACTCGGATCACATCCTACACAGCGACGTGCAGACAGTATCAGAACGAATGGGTGAATGAGGAATGGGTCAGACAATGAAGGTGGATTATCCCAGCCCCAAACTCGGGTTCCATTCCTCAGCAGTGCCATTGGCAAAGGCGCCCCAACTCCCACCGCATCTGGATCAGGTGTGAATGAGACTCATCAACTTTCTAAACCATAAAACCGGAGCATACCCAGCAATCATCTCTTCCCAGCAACACAGCCTCCAGCTTCCTTGTTGCCAGGATTCTCTGAGCTGTGGGTTTATCCTTCTAGCTATAGGAAGACTGCAAAGCTTCAGGAACTGGGCTGTCAACGTGGACAGCCTCTGGTTTAGAAAAGACTCACACGTGGGAACTTCGTAGGCTCCTTATCTGGCTGGTGACACACATTACACAGTTGGGATAGTAGTCTTCTGAATTCTTCATTGAAACAGGAGAAATATATATGCTATGAAGTTTTTACCCCAATAGTATGCATGTAAAATTCAGAAATAAATCCTCGAATTTTAGAAATTTCCTCTTACATTAAACGTTAAAAAAAAAAAAGGAAGCTATGTTGGCTTTCTAAAAAAAAATCACCACCTCAATTGCTGTAAAAACCTCCAGTCAGAATGATTTAAAGGAAATTGTGCAAAATAATTCATAGGTGGCATGATGTTAGGTATCAGATTTTTACTAGGCATACATTTTTGTGGTTGCCTTGAAAATGCACAATAGAGTGTTTACAGTGAAAACACTGACAGTTTTAAAAATGGCAGTAGAGGTGGGACAGTTATAACCCAAGAACAATTTAAAACTCAAGAAAGCTGATTTTCAAAAACGAAGCCAGAATTCAACCAAGTCTTCATTTAAAAACAAATCCGATGGTGACAGGATCATTTTCACCAATCTAGTCCATTAAATGACAGTTTAAAATCACAGAAGATTCCACAGTCTGCAAGGCAGACATAAGTGAGGGGGATGCGATCCTCTCTCGCATGTACCCAGTAGGTACGCTCAAGGATGACACCGAGGAAGGCCTCCCTGTCACAAGTCTCTAGTGTTTGGGCGACCATGGTCGAAGAATCCGTTAATGTGTATATTATTATTGGCACTAATTGGCACTCTTGTTGGCAGGCTGAGTAAAGGGATAGAGGATGTAATGCTCAAGGAAGCTAAGCTACTTTCCAATGGCGGCCAGGCCCAGAGTGAGCACCTCTCCAAGAGCTCTTTTGAGGGGTCTGTCAGCTTTCTGTTGCAGAAGAATGGGGCACTGCAGGACTGGGGGGTCCCTTGCATGCTGCCTATGCCTAGATTTCATTTACAGAGAGTCCAGGCACCGCAAGCAGAGGTTCAGCCTGTTTGCAGTCTGGAGAAGTTACCAAGTTCATGCCTGACTCTGAACAGGGAGCTTTTGCCCGGCTGGGCATAGAGATTTTTACCCCTACCACACCATCTTTAACTCTGACCGTAGGTGACTTCCTTCCACACACAGATCGTGAGAGAAGGGTTTGTTCCCTTTTGGGTCTGAATGCCAAAAGTATACAAGTGGAATTCTTTGTTTAAAGGAGGGTTGGAGACAGAGTGGGTACAACAACATATGAGCCCACATGTCTCTGTAGCATTTCTGAGGTCATCAAAGACATCAACGGCTCTTTGTATGTTCCTTGGGGTGGCTCACATGTACAATGACTGCCTTTAGGATGCCTATATGTCCATTTACTTAAGCTATGCTTTGTGGTTGGCATTCTGTATACTTGTGTTCATAAGTGCATAGAGGAGCCAGCTTTGTGAAAATATAACACAACTTTGAGGGTTTATAGACCCTGTTCTCTCCAGAGACAAAAAGACTGAACACCTGTGGATTAGAAGTTGCTCTCAGTTTATACTGGGAGACACAAAACAAAGCAGAAATAAATTACTGAGTCAAGAACCCATCAGCTAATGGATGATTAGATAGAATGGGATCAGACAGATGTCAGACATTCAGATCTGCCAGACTGATGTGACCTTGGAAAAACTACTGGAGCTTTCAAAGGCACAATTTCCTCATCTGTAAGATGGAAATAATTAAAGTATCTACGTCATAATATTGTTGGGAGTATCAGCTATGGCAAAGCATGTGAACTACCAGAGCTGAGGGACCACCTTCCGGGCTTCCAGCCCTTGTCTAGGCACTTTATAAACACAGAACACCTTCATCTTCAACCTGACCCACAGATGGCCGACACCCATCGGCTCCGGCATTCTTTGTTCTCCCTAAATCTTATTCCAAGCCAATGGCTTTTCGATGGCATTTACATTAGATGTGAGTTAGTTTTGTTTACTTCATGCAGAAGAAAAGAGCTTCCTCCATTTTGGGGTTTGTATTTAATATTAAATCATTTGTACAAGGAGCCAGTGGTATGTGTGCCGGGAACTTCCATAGAAGTGATGTGCAAACATTGAATAGCAAGTTATTAGGTCATTACCCATAATGATAATGTCCTCAAGAGATAAAGCAAGCCAGCATCTGAGGGAAAAGGTCTTTGTTAGAGGCCTCAGGCTTTGCACTGAGAGAGATGACTAATGCTGGAAGCAGAAGGTCTCCAAGAAAAACACTGTGCATTCCGCTACCTAGAATTTCAGCCCAGCCTGTGCTGTTATCGGGACATGTCTCGGTGACAATTTACAAAAGCAGAGTTAGAAAATATTCATGGAGAAGGGTGAGAAGGGGCCACTTCATAAGCTTTCTGGTAGCTCCAGTTTAGAAAATCATTATCCTTATATTATCCTTACACCAGGAAAACTATAAATCAGGAACACAGGAGAAAACAAAATGAAACAAAACAGGAACAAAGGAAACACACGTAGAGCCTAAACTTTCCTATCAGGTTGAGATTTTTAGCCTTTGGCTTTCTATGTGGTAGCACCTATATTCAGCAAAAGATGCATAAATTTATTTTCCATACATTTTGTCCACCTAAGGATAATATAAACACACATGCAGAGAGAGAGAGAGAGAGAGAGAGAGAGAGAGAGAGAGAAAGAGTTCTTCCCAAGATCAAGGAGTTTGTTTTTGATGTTTCTGTTTGTTTTGATGTTTTTGTTTGCTTGTTTGCCAACAAGAGGGACAGGGACCCACTGTCCATACGACTCTGGGGAGGTACATGGAGGCAATGCACCCTCAGCATTTTCCCGGACCTACATTTCAGTTTCACTTGAAACATCATTAGCACAGCCACCCCACGGATCTAGAAGGTGATCTTGTTTCCTTCTTGCCTGGCTTGAAGTCAAACATCTTTTCTCCTTTTTGGCAAGCGCCTCTTCTTTCTCTGAAATATTTCATGCAGATAATGGATAATGACCACTTCTCAATGCCTTTTCTCGAAAACGTCTCACTGCATTAGCCAAGAACGGACACGTTTTAACCTGCTTCTTTTGCTAAGTTCACGGCTGTGACCACTTCCCATTAAGAAGGAAAGAAAGAAAAAGAAAAACCACTGTTCCCTCAGAGAAGCTAAACCGACCCGGCCAGAAGTGCTCTGGTCCTTGTTTGTTAGGAGAAAGGCCACGCACTCTCTGGAATCACTGGAGTCCGAGGTGGAAAGACCTTTCACCAACCCCCAGCGCCAAGTTCACAGCACCAAGCCCTCGGTCACAGAGGGCTTGCTGACCTCGGGGCCCGTCAATCCTGCAATGAGTAGCTTCAGTGCTCGGCCTTCCAACTCTTCTTCATGTTGACTTCACCGATGAGATCATCGTGACCGGCCCACGGTGAGGACCAAGATGGACTGAAGTCCCTTCAAGCCATTCCTCCCTCTTAGGAACTGCACGGTGTTGCTCCTGTGGGACAATCTGATCAAAGCTAAGAACGGGTAAGAATTTCTGTGCAAGCTTTCAGGATACACTTCCATCTCTTCTTCAACACTTTCGTCTGCTCAGCCTACACCTGAGCACTGGCAGGGATTGAGAATTGCAGCTTTGAGGCCACCTGTTAACTACTGGAACGAATAATAAGAGCTAACTTCGGGCCGGCGCCGTGGCTCAACAGGCTAATCCTCAGCCTTGCGGCGCCGGCACACCGGGTTCTAGTCCCGGTCGGGGCACCGATCCTGTCCCGGTTGCCCCTCTTCCAGGCCAGCTCTCTGCTGTGGCCAGGGAGTGCAGTGGAGAATGGCCCAAGTGCTTGGGCCCTGCACCCCATGGGAGACCAGGAGAAGCACCTGGCTCCTGCCATCGGAACAGCGCGGTGTGCCGGCCGCAGCGCGCTACCGCGGCGGCCACTGGAGGGTGAACCAACGGCAAAAGGAAGACCTTTCTCTCTGTCTCTCTCTCACTGTCCACTCTGCCTGTCAAAAGAAAAAAAAAAAAAAAGAGCTAACTTCTTGTGTTCATTTTTTTTCTGAGATACATATTTTAAATTTAGGTTACAGTTCTTTAACTGTAATGGCTCTTCTAAATAAAGAGATCAACAAATAAAAAGTAAAAGGACCACAGTCCAGAGCAGAAAAACAGGCAAGGGCTACAAATGGCAATTAAAAGATGTTCAACGTCACTCATTTAAAGTGGCCACAAAATCATTAATACTATAAAACCACCTAATTTCTTTTTTAAAAAAATATTTATTTATTTGACAGGTAGAGTTACAGACAGTGAGAGGGAGTGGCAGAGAGAAAGGTCTTCCTTCCATTGGTTCACCCCCCCAAATAGCCGCTACGGCCGGAGCTATGCCAATTCGAAGCCAGAAGCCAGGTGCTTCTTCCTGGTCTCCCACGCAGGTGCAGGCACCCAAGCACTCAGGCATCCTCCACTGTCTTCCCGGGCCACAGCAGAGAGCTGGACTGGAAGAGAAGCAACTGGGACTAGAACCCGGCGCCCATATGGGATTCTAGCGCCGAAGGCGGAGGATTAGCCAAGCGAACCACGGAGCCGGCCCAAACCACCTAATTTCTTTCTTTCTTTCTTTCTTTCTTTCTTTCTTTCTTTCTTTCTTTCTTTCTTTCTTTCTTTCTTTCTTTCTTTCTTTCTTTCTTTCTTTTTTTTGACAGGCAGAGTGGATAGTGAGAGAGAGACAGAGAAAGGTCTTCCTTTTTGCTGTTGGTTCACCCTCCAATGACCGCTGCGGCCGGCGCATCTCGCTGATCCGAAGCCAGGAGCCAGATACTTCTCCTGGTCTCCCATGCAGGTGCAGGGCCCAAGGACTTGGGCCATCCTCCACTGCCTTCCCAGGCCATAGCAGAGAGCTGGCCTGGAAGAGGGGCAACTGGGACAGAATCTGGCGCCCCGACCGAGACTAGAACCCGGTGTGCCGGCGCCGCAAGGTGGAGAATTAGCCTGTTAAGCCACGGCGCCGGCCCTAACCACCTAATTTCTAACAACTTGTTGGACCAATATTTAAAACAAAGTTTGACAAAATACTGTATTTGCAACCAGACAACTAATATTCATGGTTGTTTCTTTCATTCATTGAGAACATGTGGTATTTGTCTTTCTGTGAATGGCTTATTTCACTCAATATGATGTTCTTCAGTTCCAATCATTTTGTTGCAAATGACAGAATTTTATTCTTATTTATAGCTGAATAATATTCCAGTGTATGCGTTATCCAGAGCAAATTTAGGTATAAGAGCCACTGGACTAGTTTCTTTATTGCATCACATTATTTGATCCTCATAACGGCACCACCTGTCTTTTAAATTCCAGCTTTACGGATGATGAAATCAAATGGCAGGGAATATTAACTCTGTCTCCAGAGTGACACAGCGGGGATTTGGGGTCTGCTGGATGCCAGGTGCAATGCTGGATTGCCCCATTCTCCCACCCCACGCCGCCCGGATCTAATTCAGCTGCCACAGCTACCAGTCCTAGTTCATAATAAATCTGAACTGTACTCTATCATCCATCTCCACACCACCGCTGGCTCCAGGGCACCAGCACTCTTCTCTGATGGGTGCCGGGGCTTCCTACCAGATGCAGTTCTTGTTCTAGGATCCGTTTGCCTGCAGTGACCTGTACTGACTCAGTCCAACCCCATCACCGTCCCTTTTGCTTAGGACTCAAAAGCCACAGCTTTTCTGTCTGTTCCCTGAAACCATGAAATTCCTTCTCCTTGTAGCCTCTTGAAATTCTCTTTCTTCTATATGCCAAGTTCCCCTTTTCCCCGTGACTGAGTATTTCTTATCCTTGATACCGTGATACTTCTTTTCAGAAAGCCATCTGATCACCGTGTCACCTCGTACCCACCTCCAAGTACCCAATGGCCAAGGTTATTTTCTATCTCAACCTCTCCTTTTTTTTCTTTACATGGTCCATATCTCAATTCACAATTAGTTTATTCCCACGCATATTTGAATATCTTCTCAAGAACTGTAAGCTCCCTAAGGACAGACTGAATCTATCTAGTTGACCACTGGATTCCACTGTTATCCATGGCCCACCCTGTCCATATACTTAGCGAATATACATGAATAAATAAACAAGTGATTGGAGCCAATAAATCAATGTGTAGTTGCTAAGTGAAGCACAGCTTTCTATCTGACAAACAGGTTTTACTCATTGGCTCCAATTTGCTTTCAAACCACAAAGAACAGAGTCTTTTTTTACAGGATGTCCCTTTGGATGGTTGAGCCGTCTACACAGGGGCTTACGGTTCTCCTGTGGGTGGGTTCCGTAGGAGGCAGAGGAAGTCTGGTGTTGTAAAGTGTGAATTCGGGGGCCCTGAATTCAGAAACTTTTTACACTCTGCTTCTTCTTGCCTCAAGCTCTACAACTTGATTTTTGTATATTTGGTACCAGGCAGAACTGATCCCTGTAAAAATGGAAAGTCATATTCTCTTATCTCACCTTAGCATTTCAGGGTAAATGAGCTAATAAAGATCATTACCTGACCTAAAACCACCTGGTTCCTGAGAACCCGTGGTCCCAGGAGCCAGCGTGGTCACCGTTATTCTACGCTGATCCAGGGGTTCCAGTCGGGAGAAATTTTGCCACATGTGGCAATGTCTGAGGACATTTATTTGTCACAGCTGAAGAAGGGAGGACTGCTGGCATCCAGCTGTTGGGGACCCGTGGTGCTAGAATCCATACTGCGATGTGGGGCTCAGCTCACACAGCACAATGGGATTCAGCCTAGTGGCAGTCGTTCAGAAATGCTATAAAGTCAAAGTCCGACGAAGTTTCCGGTATTGGTGGCGGGATAGGGTGTTATGAAGGTACTTGAAAGAGCTTGTGAGAAAATGGAATTAAAAGATGAGTTTATTTTGGTGTAAAATTTTTGCAACTCATGCATAGCTTTTTCATCATATGTATTTCCACGAACTCTTTAAAGATCCCTGGTAGATATAACTTCAAACATTACTTGCATCATAGTCAACTTATGTGTTAATTCCATTTTCCGTGAACTGTTTTTGAAGCCCCTTGTGTTGCTGCTGTCTTCATAGTGGGAGAGCAGGGGTCTGCATGGAGAAGAACACCCTTTACCACTAAAGGAGAATCGAAGAGGAATGGGTGTGTGCCCCCCTCACAGATGTGATCACAGAGGCTTGGAGAATGCCTGTTGGAGAGCAAGCCTGCCTCAGGTCAAATGCCACCCCTGCCACACCCTGCGTGGTCATTGCCACCTCTGCAGGCCTCAGTCTCTCCTGGTATAAATTAGTGACCACAATAATAATAATACCTGCCTCTGAGATTGTTGCAAGAGTTGAGCAAGATAACCTGAAATAGCTCAGAATTCCCGTAATAACAAAGCACTCAATTTACGCCCCCTCCTTAGTATTACTGAGACGAAAACCGAGACAAGAGCAGCGACCTGAGCTGGACCTCTCAGGATTTCAAGTGTTTACTCCTTTAAGTTTGGTTGGGGAAAAAAAAAAAAAAAAAAAACATTAGGCTCCTAGCATTATTCTCAATGAATTCCTTCTGGATTCATTGAAATCCCCTTATCAGATTGAGTGTTCTTATAATACAAGAAACAAACAAACAAACAAGTTAATGATGAAAAGGATTAGCACTTCTAAACAACTCCAGTAAGTCAGCCAAATAAATCCTGACCTATTTCAGTTGTTAATGAACTAGGTTAACTTTTAAATGAGCCAACTTTCATAAAACAGGAAGTCTGCTCTGGGGGCCAAGCCCACACTGGACAGTTGGATGAAGCATTTCTTGGGAATGGTCCAAATTCTGGGAGATAACAGAGGTCTCCCTTCAATTTTTTCTGAATCGACAACTTGAATAATCTAATGCAAGGTTTTTTGATCCTTTGATTTTTGGTGAAGAATGGTCTTTTCAAGGCTTGTCATTTTCTCTCTGTGCCTGCGTGTCAAGGGGATGAACAAATACAGCCTTTGCAGCCCCCTCTTTGCCTGCCAAGGGTACCACATTGGCTGTTCTCCCAGGAGAGGAACGTGGGGGCCAGCACAGCACTGAGGGCAAGATTTAACATCCTCTCCCGGTGAGCACCAATGCACGGCTCCTAACATGTCCCCTAAAACCATGGGTCGCCTTGCTACACACGAACATCTGTGCACGATACACACTGTTTTGCACTTCAGTGTGTATATTCTTAGGCTCCCAACCATTATGTTGGAAAAAACTTGATGAGTTTTCTGCTGTTGAAAAAATATAAGGAAGGTCTGCATTTGGCTTAGAAGTTAAAATTCTGGTTAAGACACTTGCATCCCACACTGCAGTGCCTGGGCTGGAAACCCAGCTCCAGCTCTCTGCTGAGGCTGACCTGGGAGACAGCTCAGGTGATTCGGTTTCTTCTCCTTACTGTGCGAGACCTGGATTGAGTTCCTTCTCAAATCCATTCATTAATTAAAAAGCATAAGGTAATCTTTTGTTATTTCTGTCTATTTTCCATGATGTTAAGAAGGCCAATACTATAAAATTTGGGACTGGTGCCCACTATCAAACACTTCATCCATCGGTACTTACACATAAGCTACTTGAAGTCCAGGTCCGCTTCCCTGGCCATTCTCCCCATCCCCACCCCAAGGACTTCTCTCCTACTAGACAAATCAGATTGTGATTCCAGATCTCAACTCCCACGTGGTAAGCCAGGGCAGGGCAAGGAGGTGCTTGGTGCGTTTCTTTGTGTGTTTAGCATGGTGAGCTTTCGGATACTAGGCAAGGACTCCTTAAATCCTCTTCTCTCCCTCGCCTGCTTTGTATCCTGTGACTTTACACCAGGTCTGCACAGAGCCAGCACCCCAGAATCTCCCTTAAGGAGAGTAGCGAAACAATGTTTACCCCAGGAGGGCCCCAGCTTCCCAAGTGGCTGCTGAATTTGCAACACACTTGGACTCCAACCACCCTTCCCCCAGTAACCCTTGTAATGTCCCACACAACTGTGATGACTCAGCTGGGGGTGATTTTGCCCTCCCGGGGGACATCTGTCAATGTCTGGAGACGTTCTGGTTGTCCCAACTGTTGCTTCTCACATCTAGTGGGCAGAGACCAGGAATGCTCCTAAGCACCTACGAAGCACACTGGTCAGCCCCACGCAGCAAAGAATGGTCCAGCCCAAATGTCAACAGTGCCAAGACTGAGAGACCCTGCACTGGAAATACTTCCCCTCTGATTTGAACACAGGAACTCTGATCTGTCTCATTCATGGCTTTATCTCCAGTGCCAAGTACAATTCTTGAGGCCAGTATTGTATGGTTTTGCCTAAACATCATTCTGTGGGCCATCTAGGTGGGAGATCCTGTCTGTCTGCTTTTGTAATTAGAATGAGTTAATAATTGGAAGAATCCCTTCCCCTTCATGTTAAAGTATGTAGCATAGACAATTTTATTGTTTAAACGGTAAGACAGAGGCCGGTGCATGGCTCACTTGGTTAATCCTCCACTGTGGCGCCAGCATCCCATATAGGTGCCGGGTTCTAATCCCGGTTGCTCCTCTTCCAGTCCAGCTCTCTGCTGTAGCCCTGGAGGGCAGTGGAGGATGGCCCAAGTGCTTGGGCCCCTGCACCCGCATGGGAGACCAGGAAGAAGCACCTGGCTCCTGGCTTCGGATTGGTGCAGCGCCAGCCGTAGTGGCCATTTGGGGGATGAACCAGTGGAAGGAAGACCTTTCTCTCTCTCTCACTGTCTATAACTCTGTCAAATAAATAAATAAAAATAAATAAATAAAATAAAGGGTAAGACATAAGGACAGATGTAAGAACGACACAGTCAGGTCCAGGCTGTATAAATTGGCCCTCTTGCAGCCATGTTGGGAAGGGGCCAACAAGACATAGATTCTGGTCTCTGGTAGTTTAACGTAATGAGATTCCTGTTAGCTGGACTGCCTTCCACCATCAACAACCTCGATAACCTCTGTGTGTATTGTGCATGTATGTGAGTGTGGTTAAGTATCTGATGCTTGGTTTAAGGAGCAGGAAAGTAAAATAAAAAGGGCTTTCTCTTTTCTGTCCCTTCTTGGCATTTCTGTTTTGCATTGTTTTAGGATGGGCATGTGAGCAGCCCGGCCAATCCCACCCTTGCTCCATGGAATTTGAATTCTGTCCCTACGAAGCAAAGATGGACGAGAGTTAGCGAGGAACTGCTTGACGACAGTGTCGTGAGGAGGCTGTCTTTTCACTCCGCTCCTTCAACTCCCAAAGTGCACTGGCTCCTGTCCTGTCGGAGAACTACTAAATACCCCAACAGATTTCTTGTTTTCACTCAAGTTTGCCAAAGACAGTATTTGCTGCTTGCAATCAAAGACCCCATTATCTGATAAATGGTCCTCGATACATACTTTGAATCAGAAAATGAACTTGTATTACCTCAAACAGAATAGCTTCTTCGCATGTTAGAATAAAACAGGCTCAAGCTCTTGGTGACATTGCTTGCTTTCATCGGAGGGCACCCACACAGACAAAAAGAGCAGAACATGAAATACAGCTAATGGGAGCATCACCAAAAATTCCCTCCACAGCTCAAGTCCCTGCCATCCAGTTGTTCATCTTTGCATGGAGGCTGGCGATATGTATGGGTCTGCCATGAACATGCTTTTTAGGAACATATCATCCCCCAGTGACTCGAATGGACCCGGGTAGACTATGTTTGCAGTGCTCAGAGTCTATTGTTTCAATAATCTGCATATTTAAGATTCCCCACATGCTCATTGAGACGATAGATGGGGCTGGTACAGTCTACTGGGTCAAAAATCGGCTTTAAATAGTCTATATACACAGTCGGTTGAGTAAATACCAGCATTTTCCAAAAGCCCCTAAATATATAATAACATGATAAATCGCTTCAGCTCCTGAAGATGCAGCCTTGCTACCGCTGATCAGGAAAATGCTGAGCACTTTAACAAGCCACTTACAAATGATCTCATCTTTCCCGGGGAGCGTTCTCTTCTCCTCGGCTGCACTTTTCAGATGTAGAGGAGAGAAACCCGGACACACACACACACACACAGGCACATCTATATACACTTAATACCATCATGTCCAAATAAAGCACGTTTGAGAAGCCCAGAGAACGATAGTCTCCTCATTGTGGGTTGGAGATGTCTACCATCATTGGACTGCATCTGATTCTAAGTTAAGCTCAGCTCCAAACGTGCAGGACCAGTTCTGCTTACATCAGTTAGAGACACTGATTTTGAGACCTCCATCTGCCCTCTTTTTTTTTTTTTTTTTTTTTTTGCTGTGAAGACAACTACTATGTATTTGATTACAAGTGTGCTCACCAACGGCTTCTATCCTTACACTATTCTAACAGCTACCACTTAAGTGCTCTGCAGGTGATGTTTTATTTTAGCCTCACTCTGATGGTGAGGTGATAGTATTAGTTCAGTTTTTAAAAACCATGAGCATTAGGCTTCCAGCAGTTAAACTGGTAGACTCCAGCTTTGGACAAAGCTTGGGAGACTGCAGAGCCAATGCCTCCTAGCTCACGCTCACGGGCACGTTGGTTTTCACCCAAACCCTGCTGCACAAGCAGAGCAGTGTACCTGGCAGAGGTGTGTGTGTCACTGCTACAACGCAGCATATGTTCCTAGGCAAATACTAAATTTGGCAAAACTGTGCTAAAATTATGGCGCTTATGGGACAAGTAATGTGAGGAGAGACCACTTGAAAATAAGCAAGTATGTATTCCGTGCATAACCAAACCGTAACCATCTCATAAAAATACTGGCTGAGTTAAAAACACTTAGTTCATAACAAGTAAAGGAACACTGCAGCAAATAGAAGACTTTCTATGGCCAGTGTTACCACGCAGTGAGTTAAGTTACTGTTTGCAATGATGGCATTGCATATTGGAGCACCAGTTCGAGTCCTGGCTACTCTGCTTCCAATCCAGCTCCCTGCTAATGGCCCAAGTTCTTGGGTCCTTGTCACCCATATGGGAGACAAGGTTAGAGCTCTCGGCTTCTGGCTTCAACCTGGCCCAGACTGACCATTGCAGCCATTTGGGGAGTGAACCAGCAGACCAAAGATCTCCCTCTCTTTTTCTCTCTGTCTCTCCCACTTTTGCTATTATTCTGTGTTTCAAGTAAATAAAGAAATCTTAAGAAAAAAGATTTTTCCTTTCAACAAAGAAGTGTTGGCAACTGAAAATAAAGAAGTTTGTGGAAGTAGTAAGATTATGGAATCACAGACAGGTCAAAAATGTTAAAGACCAGGGAGAGGTGACAATGAAACTTCTGCAGCAGACTTAGGTGGTCAGCCTGAGCTAAGAGGGAGAACAAGGGTTGATGGTTCTGTTATGAACTGACCAGGCTTTCTGTACTTTGCTGCACAGAGCTGTGTTGGTGAACTTGGTATTTGGCTGCTGTTGCCTGGTGATGCCAAGCAATAACATGTTGAAGAAGATTCCATGACAATCAGTGTGACATCTTCATTATACTCACATCATCGATCGATTCGCCAATCAGCAATGAACTCATCTGCTCTACAGGAAGGTGAGCTATCACAGAACAGACTTTATCTTCCATCCCTAATGACCTTTCACGTCCAACTAACTCGGCTGCTAAAATCCTAGGCACCTCACCGGGGAAACTTTCACTTTGAATTAATTACTCAGGGAAACCAACTTCAAACATAGACTGCAAGTCTAAAGAGCTTCCAGACGAATTTGCATTTCATGAAACCCCTTGTTATTAGGAGGAGATGAAGGGATGGCTTCCCTTTCATTTCTTCAGGCACCTGCTGTATGCCTCATACCATGCAATGTATTTGGAATGCATGTTATTTTGGAAATAATCCAGTGAGGTTGGCACTTCTCCTTCCATCCTAGAGGTGAGAGCTCTGAGCCCAAAGTAAAAGAGACACAGTGACTTTTCCAGTAGAAACTCAAAGAGCCCAGCCATAGCATCTTCCACGTCAGCATCCTGCAGTGAGCCTTCCGAGCTGCACTGGAGGATCCGCGGGCACTGACAGCCAGAAACGGCCTCGGCTGGGCTCCTCCCCCCACGCCACCCTGACCACCCCCGTGCAGTGATTCCATCCTTGCTGCCAATTCTTTCCTTTTTTGTGTGAGAGATTTCATTAAAATTTTTATTAAATTGACACATGATAATTTCACAAATATATGGCACAGATATATAAGTGTGATGATAAAATCAGAGTAATAAGTATATCTGTGACCTCAAACATTCATAAGTTCTTTGTGTTGGGAACATTCAAAATCTCCTCTTTTGGCTATTTTGAAATATATAGTGCATTATTGTTAACTGTGGTCATCTACTATGATATAAAACACAAGAACTTGTTTTAGTAGTGTATTAACCAATCTCCCTATCTTCTCTTCCTCTTACAGTCAATTCTTTTTTAACATTTATAAAGTGTATTT
Organism: Lepus europaeus; assembly: GCF_033115175.1. Lineage (NCBI taxonomy): Eukaryota > Metazoa > Chordata > Mammalia > Lagomorpha > Leporidae > Lepus > Lepus europaeus. Next base: position 117,563,684 of record NC_084836.1, on the reverse strand, counting down.
ATTTGTTTGAAAGGCAGAGCAGCAGGAGGGATGGAGAGAGAGAGGGACAGAGAGAGAGAGAGAGAGAGAGAGAGAGAGAGAAAGGAAAAGGGAGAGGGAGAGGGAGAGAGAGAGAGAATCTTCTATCCACTGGTTCATTCCCAAATGCCTGCAACAGGTGAGGCTGGGCCAGGTTCTAGCCAAGATCCAGGAACTACATCCAGGTCTCCCATGTGGGTGGCAGGGATCAAGCACTCAAGCCATCATCTTCTGACCCACAGTGTGTGCATTAGCAGGAAGCTGGATTTGAAGCAGGGGTGGGACTTGATCCATGGCACTCTGATTTGTGGTGCCAGTATCCCAAGTGGCAGCTTAACCCACTGCACAATGCTTGTCTCATTTCTTAACACTCTTAGCAGTCAAGATGAAAGACACATCGGCTCATGTCACTTTTCTGCTCAAAACCCTTAAGGAGAAGCCATCTTTCTCGAAGAAAAAGCCTCTGTTGTCCTAACAGTCCTCAGATTTCTGTGCACCTTACCTCCTGTCCTTCCCTCCCTGTGGTTTCCAGCCACACCGAGCTCTTTGCTGTTTCTCCAACAAACCAGGCCACTCCCATCACAGGCCTTTGTGAGCTGATTTCCTGTCTGCCAGTCCCTAAGACCTGCCAAGCTTTTGCTTAAATAACACATCTTTTAAGGACACTTACTCTGATCACCCTACTTAAAATTGCCATTGTCTCCCACTTTGAGGACCTGCTCTACTTCTACTGTTACCCTGCTCTACTTTCCTTTTGCCAGCATGCTCACCAACTTCTAAGTTACCACGGAATTGACTTCTTTACTGTGAATCTGGATCTTCTTCTGTCAGTTGGAAGCTTTGTCAGAGTGAAGTCTTTGGCTCCATGTCAGTACCTGTGCATGGAGCGTGGTGGGTGCTCAAAAGTATTCATCGAATGACTCAATGAACACTTAAAGACCCTGTGATATTTTCAGCTCCATAAAACGAGTGAAAACCATCCGTTTCCCAGATCTTTTGGGGCTGGCTGTGGGTTGGCACCTACATCTTATTCTCCAATACAAAATGGGTCCCAGGAGCTGGCGTTACTTTCCAGACTTCCAACAGTTGCTCCAAACACCTGCCTCTTTCAACACCTATCTGGCTCTCTATGCAGGAATACATTTAAGAGCAGAGAGACAGGAATACCTGCAAGAAAGGCAGAGAAGCTTCAGAGCCAGGAAAACACTGACTGGAACCATGCTTTCAGCCAGGTTGAATGGCCAACCGCGCAGGCCCGGAGCTATAAGTGACCGCATCTGGGGCGACTGAATAGGTTTCCTAAAGTGACTTGAGCCAGGCATTAGAAACCTTCGTGGGAAGGACGGTGTGGCACATGGAGAACGCTGCTACTTGGGACAACTTGCATCCCACACTGGAGTGCAGTTGGAGTCCGGCTACCCCTCTTCCAATCTAAGTCTCTGCTAATGTCGCTGGGAAACAGCGGCGGATGGCCCCGTACCGGCTACTGAGGTCATTTGGTAAATGAACCAGTGGGTGGAAGACTTTTTGCTCTCTTTCGCTCTGCCTTTCAAATAGATAAAAATATCTTTTAAAAAAAGTCTTAACTGCTTGGAAGGGAATTCCAAAGAATGCTCTTTTATTCTATCTTCTATACTTCTGGTCCTGAAGACAGTGCGATCCTTGGTTCTAGGATACAGGGAGTTTGTGATATGAATATTTCTTTGTTACTATTGAAACTATTTCATAGTATATGGTTTTACACTGAAGAGTCTTTCTCACGTTGGAAGTCTCCTCTCTGTTCCTCCCTGGGTCTCTCTCTTTTTCTAATGCAGCAAAAACTGTGCACATTTAAATAAGTAGAACAATTTGCTGTTTGAGATGCGGAAGACTCCTTCTCTATCGCTTTTTAGCTGCGTGTTCCTAGGCAAGTTATTTAAGCTCTCCAAGTCTCATTTTCTCATCTGTAAAATGGGGACAAATATGGCTTGCATGGCCATTAGAAGGATTTGATGAGAAAATGCTCTAGTTCTTGTCCTTATTTTAATTCTTTAAATATATATTTTTTAAATTACTTATTTGTGAGGCACAGAGAAAAACCACTCCCATCTTGTAATTTACTCCCCAAATGCCCACAACAGCTGGGATTGGCTTGGGGCCAAAGCTGGGACCCAGGAATGCAATCCAGGTGCCCAAGGTGGGCGGCAGGAACCCCATTACTTGAGCCATCACTGCTGCCCCCCAGGGCCTGCACTGGTGGGACGCTGGAGTCAGGCGCTGGAGCTGGGCAAGGAGCCCAGGCGCTCTGGTGTAAGATGTGGGTGTCTTAGCTGCGATGCTGAGTACCTCCTCCCCTCCCTTTAATTCTCATTCTGCCTCCTACTCAACTCCCCAGTCTTAGCATAAAGGTTTTACCCTTGGACAGTCTTTTCTGGGCCACTGACCAGGTAAGGATCCCCTGCTAGTCAATCCTGGGTGACTTTTCTCTGGTGGCTCCCTTCAAATTGCAATCAAATAGTCCTGTGTGTACCTGTTAAATTCTTGACCCTGCCATTCGGACTCCCTGAGGGCAGGGACTTGGTGTCTGGTGTACCGCTGTGGCGTGTGCACTTTCTCGGGGCCTGGAGTGCAGTATATACTTTGCCAACAGCGTTTCATTGATGCCAAGACCTTTCTTTTATATTTTAACATCTCAGAAATTAGTGTGACTCTTACAATCAATAGAATCTTGAAATGGCTGTCAAGGGCCAGTTGGAAACTATTTCAGGAATGCCTTCACCAATTTATTTTGCTTATCTTTTCCGTTTTATATAAACATAAGAGTGTTTTTAAAAAATAAGATCTTTTTAAAAGTAAGTCTGGAAGAGTAAGTATAAAATAGAAATTCCAAGTGATAGGAGAGAGCAGTGTGTCATGGCTTAATTATAAGCATTTTTCTTTCTTAGTGGTACAAAATAGAAGGACTGCAGCTTCCTGAATGGCCTCTTAGATTAGATAAAATACAGTAATTGTTGAATGGTTGAAAAAGGTAAAAGTGCTTGGCACAGAGAGAGTGCTCAATAAATGATTGTGCTATTATTATGATTACGATTATACAGAGTATTGGACTAATTCAGCATTTAAAATAGCACTGATATTCTTACTTAATTCAATAGGACTTTCAGATCGTACGCTTTTCATGTCTTAGCTGATTGGTGAGCAACAAACAGTGAGCGAGAGTATGTTCCTCCGAATTCTCCTGTAGAGGTTAGTGGTGACCAGGGTGAAGAGCGATGGCACCTGCCAAGTCCTCTTTCCCTTACGGGCTGTGTCATCTCCTAGCGACCAGGAAAGGAGACTTCTTCCAGATGCACAGTTGTTGCTCCAAAAGCCATTGGTTGAATTAGTAAGGACAAGTGCCAAGATCCTGAGTCTCTCTGATGTCTCCTTCTCCCAGGTATTCTGTGTTGAGTCTGGCTCCCCACACACTCCACTGGTGTCAGTATCAGTACTTGTGTCCTCTCGAAGGCCTGGGTTTACTGACATCCAAGGCCACCTCTTGGCGTGACCAACTCAACTTCCTAACGCTGATTGGGTAGATAACCCAAGAGGAGCAGTTCTTCAATAACCCAACGCATCTCTTGCCAGCTGAAGTCAAGTCACTTTAGTGTGGATTCTTCCTGAAGGGGTGCATGGATTGGTTCCCAAGTGCAGCTCGTTAGAAAGACATGCAATGATTTGTATATGCAGGATGTCAAGAATGCCCTGTTCTCTCCCCTCTTGTCATGACTGAACGATATGCCCTCAACTGTTCCTTCCATTTGTTTTAGCCAAACGTAAACAGACTGGAGACATGTCTGAAACCGAAGGCACTTGCGGAAAATTAGCTTCTTCCACTCCAGATATCTGATGGAGGAGACAAGCTGAAGCTGCTGCTGTTCTCACAAATATCTGCCTTCCCTCACGAAGACCAAGCAGACAGGAAGTCCAGCTCCCCACAAGCTGAAAGTGAGATGCCTGGAGAAGGACTTCGAAGACCTCTTCTTCTTTTCTTTTTTAATTTTTTAAAAAATTTTTGACAGGCAGAGTGGACAGTGAGAGAGAGAGAGACAGAGAGAAAGGTCTTCCTTTGCCATTGGTTTACCCTCCAATGGCCGCCATGGCTGGCACGCTGCGGCCGGCGTCCACTGCAATGATCCGAAGCCAGGAGCCAGGTGCTTCACCTGGTCTCCCATGGGGTGCAGGGCCCAAGCACTAGGGCCATCCTCCACTGCACTCCCGGGCCACAGCAGAGAGCTGGACTGGAAGAGGGGCAACCGGGACAGAATCCGGCGCCCCGACCGGGACTAGAACCTGGTGTGCCGGTGCCACTAGGCGGAGGATTAGCCTGTTAAGCCACGGTGCCGGCCTGAAGACCTCTTCTTACTTTGAGTCTCTACGGCTAGTTTAATTTTAATCTGCATGGGTCTTCTCAGGAACTTGGGGATAAGCTTCCTTTCCCTTACTGATCTGTTGTTTTTCATTTACCTGACATCGGTTCCCCTGCAGCTGTGTACAGACGACAGGGCTCTGCGTCTCCATTCTGCTGGCTTTCTCATGCAGGTGAGCACAGCATTGGTGGCCGCTGTGCCACCCCACAGAGGAAATGGGTGGGTCCTTCCAGCTGGAACCAGGGTACCCTGCTCATCCGTGTGCCTCAGATATGCACTGGCACCGGCCAGGGCTGCTCCTCTGACGTGGCAGGGCATTTGGAGGAAAGGCGAGAGAAGAGGAAAAAGGACAGAACCACGACCTCGCTGATAATAAACTGTGCAATCTCCTTTGGGGGGTGCGATTCAACCACAGTTCTGGTGTCTTTACTGTTCATTTATTTCTGTTTCCATGTGCTTTCCATGTGCGATCTGCTCATGTCTATTTTTAGTACAGCAAGGAAGAGGTTCCACCAGTAACGAAAACCATGAGATCAGCGAATGCATGAACAATGTGAATTCTTCGAGGGTCATATGGGGACAGGTAGGAGAGCAGAGCTGGAGAGGGCGGGGTTTGAGCTCCTCGTTTCCTCCGGTTCTATTCGTCCGTCCCACATCCTTCTTCGTGGCCAGATTGGCAGATTGAAAGGCGGGGCAAGAGAGAGTCGCTCTTGATGGTGGTGGAGATGCTTCTAGTAAATCAATTACTTAACCCAAAATGCTAGGAGTCTACTGTGTGCACCGGGCTGAGCACCAGAAACACAGCAGCGTGAAGTCACAGGTGTTCTCACCTGCCAGAGATCAGCACTCTGCAGGCTATGCCACCATTGCATTAATTAACTACAATCACCTTAAGTCACCTGTCTTTGAAAGGGTTGTAGCAGACAAGTCACTGGTTTTGCTCAGTTTAAGCCTGAAGCTGTTGTGGTGGTGGTGCTGGAAGTGAAAAGCTGTGCTCAGTGATCCAGGGCAGAGGCGACCTGCGGGGAGGGCTGGGGTGGACCCCACAATGCTTCACACCCCAGCTCCACACAGCCCAGGGGGGCCAGCCCTTTCACCTGCTTGTGGAGGTCTCAGTCTTCAAGATGACGAGCTCCTGCTCTGCCTGCCGTCTCCACAGGAGAGCTCTCCAAAGCATCTGAAGTTTGCAGCTGACAGGTGCCTGGATGCCCGAGGATGACTCAAAACTGTTTCAGACACTCGATTTGAAGAGGCACCCTCTGCAGACTTCCCTGACGGAAGTGAGAGATGGGCACCCTGGCTAGTACGTGCAGGCAAACGTTGGAACACTGATCTTCAGTAAGGAGGAGGGGGCAGTGTCTGCTCAGGAATGTGTAGCAATGACCGGGGGGATTTTAATTATCACGAGTGGGTGTTGGCATCTTGCTTGTGGAGGCCAAGGCCACTGCCAAATTCCCTTTGATGCACAGGATGGCTCCATAGTAGAGAACTGCCAGGCCCAAGACGTCAGTGATGCCAAGGTTGAGCAACCCTGCTTTAGAACTGATTTTACAGCTTACAAAGTCCCCAAAGACTATCACATCACTTTAAAACACAATAAACTTCAGTAGTCATAATTCACAACCTGACCAGCAACCACAGGAATACACACAAGCTCATGGCCTCAGTTTTGTGACATTCAATGCAAACAGCTTTAGCTCCAAAACAGTCAATTTGGGACGATTTTTTTTTCTCTCTCACGGTGCCCTTTCGTGGATGTTGGGAGGGAGGGTCCTCTGTGGCAGGTTCCCAGAGGCACAATTCTGAGTTAAACTTCACAAAATCACATTTATTGTTTTACATCCTCCTCCTCCTCCTCCTCCTCCTCCTCCTCCTCCTCCTCCTCCTCCTCCTCCTTCTCTCTCTCTCTCTCTCTCTCTCTCTCTCTCTCTCTCTCTCTTTCTCATGTGTTGGGAGCAGTACCCATCACCACATCAGAACATCTGAAGTGGTACAAGCAGCTGATCAGAATCACAAGGAAAAGACACCACTGGGAATGATAAAGATGAGGCATTTTCCACTAGGTCCTTGGGAGCATGTGAATGAACTTTGTGTTTAGAAAGTGGATGCCGCGGTAAAGCTTCGAAACTTTAGTTTTAAGGAAAAAAAAAAAAAAAAAGGGAGGGGGGGAAGAAGGAAAGGAAGAGAAATGAAGAGAAAATACCGTAACAGTCCTACTCCCTTTGAAGTCACTCCTGACATAGCTCCGAACAGATCCATTCAAGTTCAACTAACATCAGACAAATGTTTAGAGCATCAGAGGAAGCCACAAAAGCAAGGATTGCATCAATATTTCACAACAGCCTCAGGGAAACTGTAGATTGCAATGCTGTAGGGCAGCTAATGGAATTACACACAAGGGTTTTGTACATTTAAAACAAGCAGCTACTAAAAAAAAATTACCCTTCAGTTTGATAGAAACTGTATAAAACTGTAGATAGGAAACAATTAAATCGTTCGCAACATTTATCCATGTCACTTTGATAGGTCATTTAATAACAGGTATTACTGTGTGTGTGTTCCCCCCACACCCGCCCAGTAAGGCAATAATAAAGATTAACATTTATGAAAAGAAACATAAAATATAGCACAGCCAAATGAATAATTAAAGACAGTTTTGAAGAACGCTTGCCATTGTGTGCCCAGGAAGTCTTTTCTGCAGTCACAAAATATGTTTATATAAAATATAATCATAAATAGACAGAGGCTGCACGGAGACCCACTGCCCCTTGTTTGTTTTGATGTTAAAAAATACCTCTGAAGCATTTCCTAGGAACATGCGGGTTACCCTGATCTCATGCATATATTATCACCTAGTGAGACCCTGGATGCCGAGCCACTGGCTTCCTCTTTGGCAGGTCTGCAGGAGGAAGCCTGCAGCTTCCAGAGTGCTATTCAATAAGCCCATGTGAGATCAGCGGATTTTCTCCCCCCAAGTCCTTTGTTGGAGTTGAAAATTCTGCATATGAAAGCAAATTGCATTTTCCAAAGCCATGCATCTGTGACTACAAAAAACTCACCTGGTTTTGCTAACTCTTGGAGCTTCCAGTCCCTGAACCATGCCCCCTACTATTTATTTACATTTCACCCAAGGCAGAGTTCCGGTCTCTCAGAGTTCGGGGGTCTCTAGATCCCCAAAGGGGTGATGTTGTCCTCCAGGGGACACTTGGTGATACCTGGAAGCCGAGGGAGGAACTAGGGGTGTGACTGGCATCTGAGGGTAGAGGCCCCGCGTGCTACTCAACACCCAACAAGGGGCCGGCGCTATGGTGCAGTGGGTTAACGTCCAGGCCTGAAGTGCTGGCAACCCATATGGGCGCCGGTTCGAGTCCCGGCTGCTCCACTTCCGATCCTGCTCTCTGCTATGGCCTGGAAAAGCAGTGGGAGATGGCCCAAGTCCTTGGGCCCCTGCACCCGCGTGGGAGACCCGGAAGAAGCTCCTGGCTCCTGGCTTCAGATCGGTGCAGTTCCAGCTATTGCGGCCAATTGGGGAGTGAACCATTGACTGGAAGACCTCTCTCTCTCTCTCTCTCTCTCTGCCTCTCCTCTCTCTGTATAACTCTGACTTTCAAATAAATAAATAAATAAGTAAATCTTTAAAAAAAAAACACCCAATAAGACACCAGGCAGCCCCTAGGAATGAATTATCTGGGCCTGAATGGTAACCCTTGTTCTAAATAGGCCACCTGAACAGCGGAGCTTTATGAACTAAGGAACTAGACCCTTGTCTGCACGGTCTCCTGGCTTCCTACCCGTTCACTCCCTGGCTTCACAGATATCCCTCAAAGAGCTCCTCAGAGAAGCTCACAACGCCAAGTCCTTTGCAGAGTGGAGGCTCGACGCACGTCTGCCCACAGACGATGCTAATCAAGAGGAGCGATGCCCACAAACGCATTCGCAGTGCTGACAGCTGCTGTGTGCTGAGCACAGCCCGAGAGAGGTGCTCTGCGTGCAACAATCTATTCCCGTCATTACCGCAAGTGTGCAGGGGAAATATTTTACCGTACCGTTTTCACAGATAAGGGGGCACTGCCCGAGTTCACTGTCAGAATATAGCAAGGCTGAGACCCAAACTCTAGGCCTGCCCCCAAACTTCGCATGGTCACTGGATTTCTGGGCAGCCAAGCTAGGAGTGTGTGTGTGTGTGTGTGCGCATGAGCCTACACCTGTGACGGCAGCCTGCAAACGCCACTCTCCCCCTCATCCGCCAGGAAGTCAAAGATGACTGACTCATGGGAGGCAGGCAGAACATGCCCCACTCCAGAGACGTTTGGAGGCCCAAGGCAGCTGGTGCAGGGGGCTGCCCAGCAGGGGCGGGTTTTATTTGCTTGCTTGTTTTTAGGGGAGGATATGTAAACCTGTGAGGGAGGGAATTATTGCAAGACAGGTCAAAATAGAGATGTGAGCGAGGGAGACGGAGAGGCTGAGTGACCATGAAGAAGCGTGTTGTGGGAGTGCCAGCTAGCGAGAAGAAATGGATTCTTTCTGAGCCAGCAAGCTGGGAGACAGGGCTGCAGGAAGAGTGCAGCGAATGTGAGAAGGCACGAGACCCCCTGGAAAGAAGGGCGAGGAGGACCTCTGTCGGGGGCAGGGTGGGAGAGGACATCTGCCCAGGGCAGAGGGAATGAGAACCAAGAGGTGTCCAGGATAGCCCAGCTGGGTTTGCAATGGAACAGGCCTGATGTGGGGGAGGCAGAGAGAGAGAGAGAGAGAGCGAGTGAGCAAGTGAGTTGGGTCCTGCCTGCCCTTTCCCATTGCATAATGGAGAGAAAGTCACTCCTAGCTTCAGGAAAAAGCCATGGGTTGTTTGACTCCTGGGTGGGTAGAACTGGAAAGCAGTTCAGGAGCACTGGGGAGTGTCACAACCGCCCAGAGCTCGCCCTGTGGAACGCGACACATTTGTGGAAGACACAAACACCTTTGCAGGCCAACCAAAGTCACCTGAGAGGTGACATGTAGCCCAGGAGACATCTATTTTAACCTAGCCTACATCCTGTCCAAGATTAGGGGTGTGTGTATGTACTTTATCACAAATATGTGTATTCTTTATGTCATTTATTCCTTATTACACTTTATAATTTTATATTACTCCAAACACTTTGATATAAATGAGATCATATCGTAAATACTGCCATAATGGAACCACTCACTTTCACTCCAAATTACATAAAGTTGAGGTATTTACACCTCTTTAGAGCTGCAATATTACTGGAGTAGCGTAGCACCCAGGCCACCTTCCCATTGGTTAAAACTTCCTTTAGCAGCCAAATTGGGACAATGGGGTTGAAGTCTCACTTCTGCCAATCAAGGAAACTGCTTGTTTCTCCCAGTTCCGGCTTCTTTAGCTATGGTAGGAAGTTACAAATAGTGGCCATAGTGGTATTGTAGCAATGTGAATGAGTTGTTTTAAAGGTTTGTTTATTTTATTTCCTTATTTATTTAGCTATTTATTTGAAAGGCAGAATGGCAGAGAGAGAGAGAGAGAAAAACTTCAATCTACTGGTTCACTACCTAGATGGCTACAACAGTTAGGGTTGGGCCAGGCTGATAGGAGCCTGGGACTCCATCCTGATCTCCCATTTGGGTGGCAGAGACCCAAGTTCTTGGGCCACCTTTTACTGCTTCCCGGGTGCCTTCGCAGGAAGATAGATCAAAAGTGGAGCAGCCAGGACTTGAACCGGTGCTACAACATGAGACACTGGTATTGCAAGCAGCAGCTTAAGCTGCTGCACCACAAAGCGACCCCGCGTCCAGATGATGAGGTGACATAATACACACTAAGATGCTCTGCTGCCTCTGAGGTGTTAAATCAACGGGAGGGCGGCGTGAGCTTCAGCTTCCTTTCTCCCAGCACGGAGGGGAAGCCACCTGGGAAGCTCTGGCTTCCAATCTCTGCTAACCTTTGTCAGGATTCAGCTCTCTTTGTTAATGGTCAATCAATCAATCAGCCAATATTTATTGAGAGCCTACTGTGTACAAGCCCCTCGGGCCCTGTGATGGGCTGCCATCAATAGAGGTATGTGCTGCAATTAGCAAGCCCAGTTTGACTTAACCTCTGGTTGGCTTCACCATGGAGTGGTCCCAAAGCCCGGGAGCTCGGAGCAGAAAGAGAAAAGGAAGAGAGGGGAGTGGATCTGCCTCCATTCACTCTCTCTCTCCCCCCAAAGGTCAACAGAAGACGATGTAAACCAGGGATTAGCAACCTATGGCCCACAGAGCAGGTCTGAGGCGCCAGCTATTTTCATCAAGAACGTGTTTTGGAAGGTCGCCACACCTACGCGCTCACTGATGGCCGCTTGTGCTGAGTAACTGCAATGGAAGCCAGGAGGCTGGTGAAGCCGAAGATTTTCCTCTCTGGTCTTTTTCTGAAAAAATTTGATGACCCTGGTTTAAGCAATCACAAGAATAATGAATCATCTTCATTCTTTTGGAGCAAGGTATACAAAATTGAACAATAACATCATTTATTAAGTTCTTAGCAAGAACTGGAAAATGCGCTAGCATTTTACATTTATTCTCATCACAGCTTAAAAACAATGTTATGAGAACAATCCTGCTACTATTCCCATTTCATTGGGAAAACTGAGGGTTAGAGGCATTTGGTAATCAGCCCAAGGTTACACGCCCGGTCAGTGTGATTTGATCCTAGTTTGGTCTCATTCCAGAAGCTGTTTTCCTGATCACATAGTAGTTTTCCAAAGTTTAGTCTCACACAAACCACCTTTATAATTTAGTTTCATACTCACATCTCCTTTAGTATTTTTTGCAATTTTTTATAATGAACTTTTAAAAAATTTATTATTATTATTTTGAGGAAGAGACGCAAAGAGCTTTCATTCATTGGTTTACTCTGTAAATGTCCACCATGGTCCCTGGCAGGAAACTGAGTCAGGAGCAGAGGCAGGAATTGAACTCAGGTCCTCTGATACGGGGAGCAGGCACTGAGGCCGAACACCTGCCCGAATTTTTTTTGCTTTCAAATAATGGATGATCATCACATTTATTCCTTTAACTTTATCCAAGCAATTAGATTCAAAACCCTTTGGATTTTTTTTTCTTTTTTTTTTAATTTTTATTTTTTGACAGGCAGAGTGGACAGTGAGAGAGAGACAGAGAGAAAGGTCTTCCTTTGCCGTTGGTTCACCCTCCAATGGCCGCCGTGGTAGGCATGCTGCGGCCGGCGCACCGTGCTGATCCGATGGCAGGAGCCAGGTGCTTCTCCTGGTCTCCCATGTGGTGCAGGGCCCAAGGACTTGGGCCATCCTCCACTGCACTCCCTGGCCACAGGGAGAGCTGGCCTGGAAGAGGGGTAACCGGGACAGGATCGGTGCCCCGACCGGGACTAGAACCCGGTGTGCCGGCGCCGCAAGGCGGAGGATTAGCCTAGTGAGCCGTGGCGCCGGCCCAAAACCCTTTGGATTTTATTTTATGTTCTTCTTGTATATATTTTCAACCTTTTTCTTTTGAGATCGTTATAGATTCACGTGCAATTGTAACAGAAAATACAGAAAGCTCTTGTGCGCCCTTCACCCCAATTCCCTGACTGGCAATGTCGGGCAGAAGCAAAGTGCAGTGTCACACCAGGAAATGCTCAACAACAGAGTCGATCAACCTATTCAGAATTCGCCAGTTTTACCTGTACTATTGTGGGATGAGTGTGTGGATGTGTGTGTGTGCATGCTGGTGTGTGCGTGTGTGTATACGTGTGTGTGTGTGTGTGTATGTGTGTGTTTAGTCCTATGCAATTTTATCACATGTGCAGATTTGGGTGACTCTCCCTACAGTCAAGATACAGAACAGCTGGATCCCAAGAACCTCTCATGCTGCCCTTTTAGAGATGTAGCCATCTTCCTTCCTCCCACCCCCACCCCTGCAGTCCCTGCCCTCCTCCCATCTCTATAATTTTGTCATTATAAGCAAGTCACATGAATGGAGTAGGTGAGCTTTTCAGTGTGTACATTTTTGAGAATTTTTTCATTCAGCATAATTCTTGCCATACATTTTTAATTCACTCTAAATTAACTAGATAACTTTTAGACATGAAAAGAAACACTGGTCCATGTGAAAATTGTCTTGAGGGTCACTGGGGGTCCCATATCACACTTCAGGAAATCCTGCCATTAGCTATACTCATGCACAGTAGACAGACAGGTGAGATAGATACAAGGACGCTTTGACCACCAAAAGTCTCTTCATCATAGATGAGAGAAATGGGAGATAACGCCTGTGCCTGCTGAACTCTTGAAATATGGCTTGCTCAAATGAAGACAGGAATTTTTCATTTATTACATCTTAATTTATTAAAATTTACATTTATATGGCCACAGGTGCCTTGTGGCTTCTTCGTTAGATAATGCAGCTCTAGAGGATTAAGATACACAAATTTCCTGCTTCCCTACACTTCATTTTGTCAATGCAAAGACCATCTGAGTAGGTGTGAAATCATTTTAATCATTTAATCATTTTAATCTTCCAATGTACTGATCTAATTGGATCCCAGCGTGCTCTATATGTTCGCATATAGCTGGGTCTCTCCAGATAATATGGGCATTTGGCTAAGCCCATTGCATCACTACTTAGCATTCAGGGTAAGCCCCAAACAGCCTGCTCCCCCAGGTCCTATGTCAGTGCCAACACAGCCCTCAGCTCACAGGGTCAAGTGACAGAGCCCTTGGACAAGCAGTCGCAAATGAAGTCAGAGACGCTTTGCACATGGTATTTGGACTCTGTGAGGGTGTTCTGAAGCATTGATCACAAGCTGCGCAGAGGGGCACACCTTCTCCAGCAAGAGGCACAGTCGTGCACTGCCGGCTGGCGACGTCCATAAACCTCTGCTGATGAACTGGACCTACTCCTGACGAATTCAGCTTGCACCACTGGGCTGCGGCAAGATGTGCCACGGAAAAGCTGGGCGTCCATGGACAGGCCACATGCTGGGGTTTTCAGGGCTTGCTGGCAGCAATGTCACTGACAGAGGAAGACAGCAAGGCCAACTTGGGTCCTTGTAGACTGACTTCTAAAACGTCATTGGGTGGAAGAAGGTGAAATCGACAGAAAATAGAGTGGAGTACACTGCTTGCACAGAGTCAAGTATTTTCCCAGAAATTGGAGAAACCGTGGTCCATAGTCTCTTATTCCTTTTAGCCTAAATGTTATGGGCAGCAAAAGCTAGCCTTTGATCATCAGCCATTCATATACTTAGGGACGCATACGCCTTACTACACAAAGCCAGCATGAAGGTCATTACCCTGGTCAGTCTCTCATTTTGCCTAACTTCACACATCTGTAAGGCATTAGCAGTTGCAAGAGATTGATATGATAGTTTGTGAGTAATTTGGATGAACTATAACACTAACCCAGTAAAGTATTATAATTTTAAATGTGTCCAGAAAATAATTGAAATTCTGGCTTAGCTTCATCATAATGCAAACTGCTGGGTATATTTAACAGCTGACTAGCTTAGCATGAATATTGCTTTAGAAATGGGGTCATATTGTTTTTACGAAACAATATTGCTCTCAAACACGTTTAGGAGGGGAGAAAAAGCAAGTGATTACGAGTATACTTTTAACCTTTCTGTCTCTTTCTATCTGGGTTTATTGTCGTGATTTAGCTGTTTGGGGCTGTTTGCAGGCAAACACAGAAGGTGCTGGCATTTCAAGCAGACCTGGTAATGAGCCCGTGGCCACCAGATTCCTTCTTATTACTGCTCTGTCACAAAATCTCCATTCTCTAGCATTCCATTTTCCTGTGGGCCGCTGAGATGCCGGAAATATAAGAACGTCCCTTGCTGACCCAATAAATGTCCTAAGTAGGTGGCCCTCTGTAGGCATCTACGGAGTGCGCTTATTTTTAAACACAGTGGCCAACTTTGAGAAAATGGAGATTTCACACAAAAATCCAGGTGATCGCCGGATGTTTACAGATCGGAGGATTTAGTAACACTGCACCTGCTTCCCTGCCAGGTGAGCTGACCCTGTTCCCTGGAGATGGAGAAGGAGAGCTCCAGTTCACACCGGTTTTCTCCAGGGCTGCTGGATTTATTTTTCTTCTATAATTGTTTGAGTTTTGGATGCCTGGTGGGCAGTATCAGCTTTCCAGTCCTTCATTCACAAAACATCGGCGGTATCCTACAACGCATCAGGGGGTGCAAGACTGGTCCCTGACATCTGGCAGCAGTCAGCAAGCCTTTTCAGCAAAGGACCACAGAGTAAACACTCCGGGCTTTGTGGGGCATGCGGTCCCCATCACAGCTACTCAGCTCCGCTGCTGTAGCCCGAGAGCAGTCACAGATGATATGAAAAAGAACAGGCATGACTGCATTCCCATAAGATTTTATTTTTAAAACAGTGTGGTCTATGGGCCAGCCCTGACGTGGGAGGAAGAAACATCTGCCCCTTAAACAGTGCACCTGTAGAGGACTTTGCTCACCAGAGAGCTTCCCATAGATGTGGGATTAATCCCCCCGGGGGGCAGCACTCACGCTCCTGAAGCACCATCTTGGAGCATGTGTGCAGGAGTTTAACTCACTGCTCATTTAATTCAGCCGAAAATGTTTACTGACTCTTGGCAGTCGGCTCCTACTATCTTTACCCCGAAATACTTGGAGCCAAGAAAACGTCAAGATTTTAAAATCCACCCCTTTGTGGAAACTTAGCTAAGAGTGGGCTATTCTGGCCGTGGGCCTTCGGCGGGGTTGCCACTGAGAGCGAACTGTCAGGTGAGGCAAACGCGCAGAGACCACATTGCTCCCGATGTGAGAGGGCACTGGTTTTCTCATCTCTCCTCACACCAAGCTTCCCGTTAGCTCCTAAACCGCCTGGGTGTGAGCACCAGCTCTCTGCCCCTGGCGTCTCCTGAGCATCACTGGGTGGATCCTGTTTTCTCTTTCAAGAACGAGGAGTCCCAACGAGATCAAGGATGTGAGACTTTGGGCCAAGTCTGGGTTTACACATACATTTGATTCAGCTCAGATATTTTTTTAAAAAATTGAATATGTGATTGACATTGGGAAATCAGAAGATACCACCCCAAGAGTCAGACTTTTGGCTTCTCTTGAACTCTTGGAAGATCTGAGAACACTGGACATGCACCTGCTCACATAAGGCACTGACAATGAGGTCACGTGCAGCTGTCTTCTTTGACCATTGTGAGTTCCTTACTAGGTTGCTTCAACCACTTGGTTACTTGTCCCCGAAGCCTTTCACTTTGTGTCCCCTGGACCAAGTACTTTTTATGACATTGCCTTCAGGATTTAACTGACTTGAATCCAGTCCCCTCAAATAAACGGTCACACACAGCCAGCACACAGCTTCGCCCTGGCCTTGTCAATTCAAGGGTGAGCAAGCACAATGGTCTGACCCTTGGGAATTCTCTTGCTGACTACGGTTTAGTTGGAAATCGAATGCAAACTGAGGCAGGAGTGGGGATGAGCATCCAGTTTTTAGCCTGTCGTAACTGTAGGAGAAAAAGCCACCACTGCCCATTACGTTCTGTCTGGGGGTGTAAAGTCTCACGAGTTTTATTTCTTGTTTAGAACTGAACTGCTTCAGGTCATGCCTGTGTTTAAGAAGCCAGAGGGAGGAACAGAGAAATAGATGGATGAGGACACCAGCTCTTAGGGGAGGAATTCGTAGCATTTCAGATGGACTCTGTGTTTACCTGGAAGTCTTGGGCCAATGGAGACCCAGAAAATGGGCTTTCTATTGAAATTCTGGAAAACAGTTTCAGAGGGAAAGACACAGTAAAATCTTCTTCATCCAGGAGGGCTTCCTTGTTGGAAAGGTACCCAGTGCAGAGCCAGGGCCTTTGCAGGCTGCAGCTCTCAGTTTGCCCAGCTTTGCTTTGAACCAACTGATTCATTTTTCTGGTCTGATTAAGTCTATGTGCATATTAATAATCTGCATTACCAGATTACAGTCTACTAGACTGTGTTACGTAGTCTCTGAGACAGTGGGAGACTTGGGAGCTGAATAGGAAGGCAGCCTGACCTTGTGGAATGAGCATGTTAGACTCTCTTCCACTGCCCTTCAACATGCTCTCTCACTTAAAAAATTTATTTGAGAGACAGAGGGAAGGAGAGAGAGAGAGAGAGAGAGAGAGAAATGAGAGTGCACCACCATCTGCTGGGTCACTCCCCAGTGTCCATGATATTGAGGCTGGGCCAAGGTCAAAGGCAGGAGCTGAGAATTCAATCCAGGTGGCAGGAAAGGAGATACTTGAGCCATCACTTGCTGCCACCCAGGGCCTGCACAGGTGGGAATCAGGAGCTGGGAATTCAGTGTAGGCACTGCAATATGAGATGTGGGCATCCCAACCTACCTTTATTTTATTTTATTTTTGACAGGCAGAGTGGACAGTGAGAGAGAGAGAGAAAGGTCTTCCTTTTGCCGTTGGTTCACCCTCCAATGGCTGCTGTGGCTGGCGCGCTGCGGCCGGCGCACCGCGCTGATCCGAAGGCAGGAGCCAGGTGCTTCTCCTGGTCTCCCATGGGGTGCAGGGCCCAAGCACTTGGGCCATCCTCCACTGCACTCCCGGCCCACAGCAGAGAGCTTGCCTGGAAGAGGGGCAACCGGGACAGAATCCGGTGCCCTGACCGGGACTAGAACCCGGTATGCCAGCGCCACAAGGCGGAGAATTAGCCTGTTGAGCCACGGCGCCGACCCCAACCGACCTTTTAACTACACACCAAAAGGGCACCCAATCTCTCCTGCTCTTGAGACACACCACTACAGGAGAAAACTCATTTATGAAAAAAAAAAGCACAAACACGATGTTAAGCAGCCATCAAGGGAGATGACAGAAAGACCTGGTGGCTGGCGGCCATTCCTGAGCACATGTCCCATGGGAAGGAGGTGCCCCGCCCCCAGCACCTACTCATCTGCCATGCACAACTACAGAACCCAACTGGCAGTTTGTTGGATTTTTCAAAAGAACGCGGGAACTTGGATGTTCCTGCAGGAGCTCCTGTCCGATTTTGGCAGCGCTGCGCACGTTCCAAGGGCACTTCGAAAAGTCCGTGGAAAAACGGAGTCAAGAGATAAATTTAGTTTGGTGCCAAAACATTTTGAAAGCCATGCATAATTTTTCTATAATATGCATTTTCCACGAACTTTTCGAAGACTGCTCATATTATTATTTACTTTAGCGTTTTCCATGGGCCAAACAAAATAAGTCTTCAGGCCAAATTCAATTGCCCCCTTGCCAACTGTTCTGAAGTTTGATCCTGCTTAATGCATCCCGATGTTTCCCATCTCCCGATTTGAATCATAATAGGTGCCAGCTGAGCCCCGGTGACTGGTGGAGCACACACAGCTCAGTACTTGAAAGCTGCTGAAAGCACACATTCGAATCACAGGTCAGAGGCCTTCAGCCTATAGCTGGAGTCTTTAGAAAACAAATTTACTGCAGAACAAAAGAGAACATCGCGTCTTTGCCAAGTGCAGCCTGCCATTCACGCCTCCTTCATTGGAGCCCCTGCAAGGGAGAAGGCGGGGTTGGCAGGTCTTGTTTCTCCCAAGGTGAAACACCAGGCTGTGCTGCTCAGTGGGGAGAACCCACGCCTTGGGCCATGAAGACCTGGACCCGGACAGCTTTCCAACCTCACTGAGATTTGCCCAACTTCCTGCAATCCCAGGGTTGTTGTTTTTTGTGTTTTTTTTTCTGTCTGCAAAGGTGAGGATAAAGTCTGTAGTGATATCGCAGGACTTCATGAAGCTTAAATGGGAGAATAAGAGAGCTCTGGGTAAACCACAGGTGGCAAGTGGGGCCAGGTGTAGCCTGCGGACGCATTGCTTTAAAATCAGAGAAATGTCCTATTTAGGTATAGACCCAGTCTGAGAAGAGCTGGGACTCCCGTGTGCCTGTGTGGACAGCTGCACTGTTGCTGCCTCCTGACTGAGCAGAGGGGTCTGCCCAATCCCTGTCCTCTGTGCTATACTCTCCCTCCCATCACAGCGCCCCCTGCCCTCTGTTAGCACAGTACTGCCATATCCCAGTGCCTCCCAAGCTCCCCCATTACAGTGAGTTCCCCCAGCCAGGGTTTCGTTACCCATGGTAAACTATAGCCTGAAAATATCAACTCGAACATTGCAGAGATAATTCATAACTGTGAAATAACTTGCATTATGGTATATTGTTATTTTATTATAGTTGCAAGTGTTGATCTCTTCCTGTGCCTAATTTAGAAATTGAACTTTACCATAGGTACGTGTTGTATGGGGAAAAAAAAAACACTGTATACATAGAACTCGGCATTGTCCCTGGGGGTCTTGGACCACTGGGCCACTTCCCTGCAGATGAAGAGGCACTAGCGCGCTGCAGCTGGCTCTCCGCATCATGCCATTCTCCTCTGCCATTGGAGCTTGCAGCTGCCAGCCCTGGGCATCTACAGTGATATGCAAGTGTCCACTGGGATGTCATTCTGATTATTGTCATTCCTTTTCCATCCTTTATTCCCTACTGCTAGCGAGTCGCATATTCACTTCCTCTAAGCTCAGTTATCTCGTCTCTAAAATGGGAACAATAATATCTCACCTGTCTGAGGCTAGGGGGCTTGCTGTGGGGTGAGGGAAGGACCCTTCTGTTCTCAGCACACCGTTACTTGGTGCATCTGGCCAGCAGAGGGCGCTAGTATGAAAGGCTGCAGGTGGCCCGCTCTGGCTAAGAGCAGACAGGTGAGGCAGCTGGGCAGGTGCAGCCCTCCCATTCTGCCTTTCACAGCTTGGGAGGACACAGCCTGACGGGGTGGACATGACAGCGAGCAATTCCTCATCTATCAATACAGCCACACATCTCCAGCAATGTGACTTTCTGGAATATGTAATGCGACCACAAACTTTCTAATGCCACGGCCTGACAGTCAGACACTAAAAATAACAAATGGGTCCTCTCTGGAACAGAAAGAAGCTGGAGACCACCCTTTTGAGTTCTGCTCACCTCTGGAGTCCTTCACAGAACCCTCTGGGTGCTGCAGCAGGGAGAAGAGGCCCCCTCCACCCTGCTTTCGAAGGGCAGGTTCACTGGTAGACGGCTCAGGCCCAGCATGGCAGAGACAAACTGGAGAGAACTCTGAGAAGAGCAACCCACATGCTGAAGGGAGAGATGAGTGATGGACAGGGAGCGACTACAGCAGCCTCAGCACTGAACTGTCTCCTCCCGGGCTGGCGAATCCCAGAGGGCCACCTCCTAGGGCTCCATGCACCTCCCAGAGGGTACGCAGCAGGGGGGAGGAGCCGGCACAGCCTGAGCAGTTTCTACCAGCAGTTTCTGGGGGTGATGCTCACACCAGGGAGATCTCACCAAGAGTAGCCTGGGCCACGCCCTCTGAGAACCCTTTGTAGAAAGTTCCGATTGTAGCACAAAGTGATGCTTTCTGGCCAGGCGTTCACACTTGCGGCCTTCCATGATCTGGCATGGCCCATTTTTCCCTGACTCCCTGCCTGGGACCCGCTCTCCCACCCCACATTCCGGTTTCTGCAGCTTCTCCCGAGCCCTTGGCTCACTCCTTCCATCAGGGACTGAAAAACTCAGGAGCCAACGGTGGCCAGAATGGCAGAGAGGCTGGGTGATGCCTTCTGTCCTCCAAGTTTGAGTCCCTGAGGATTTGATGAGAGCAGAAAGTCTTGGCTAAAATGAAGCAGAGGGGCCAGTGCTATGGCACAGTGGGCTAAGCTTCCACCTGTGGTGCCGGAACCCAATGTGGGCGCTGGTTCGAGTCCCTGCTGCTGCTCTTCTGATCCAGCTCTCTGCTATTGCCTGGGAAAGCAGTACAAGATGGCCCAAGTGCAGGCCCATGCACCTGTGTGGGAGACCTGGAAGAAGCTCTGACTCCTGGCTTTGGCTCAGCTCTGGCTGTTGCCGTCATCTGGGGAGTGAACCAGTGGAGAGGAAGACCTCTCTGTCTCTCCCTCTCTCTGTGTGTAACTCTGCCTCTCAAATAAGTAAATAAAAATCTTTAAAAAAATTAAAATAAAATGAAGCAGAGGAATCAGGCTGTTGCGATGGGCTGGGAAGGGCTCAGCCCCTGGGGAAGGCCTGGGAGTTAGGTCTGGAACCTGCCCCTGCCTTTCTCCTTCCCATCTCTGGGGCACCATGAGACACTGTATTCTGTTTCCAATATATGCTCTTCCCCACCTCTCCACTCCTGATGGAAAAATGCAGGGATGCCTCCATCATGGGCTCTGCTTGTGGACTGTAGCCCAAAAGTGTTCTGGAAGAAAGATGGATGTGTGAAAGAAAAGAAGAGAGAGGAGAGGAGGGAAAGGGAGCGGAGGGGAGAGGAGAGGAGAGGAGAGGAGAGGAGAGGAGAGGAGAGGAGAGGAGAGGAGAGGAGAGGGAAGGAGAGCAGCAGAGGGGAGGGGAGGGGAGGGGACAGGAGATTTTTTTAAAAAGGAGCTCAAATCTGAAAACAGACAGCTGTGCAGCCTCTCCAGTCCACCTGGCAATGAGAACTACAAAGCAGCTTGGCTTGCACAGGAGGGCCGTGGTGGCAATGCAGGCTTTAACGCGGCTTGCAGACCCAGCAATGCTGCTGTCTCGGTCCTTAGAAGGAGGCTGCGGGCAGCATCCTGACCATGCTGCTCTAATCAAGGATGAAGGCGCCGGCTTGTGCCCGAGCCCGGGTAACCGTGTGCCACGCGGAGGCCCAGGCTCCGTGCTGCCACGGACTATAATTTGTAAAACAGTGGCCCCATGCGTTATAAAAAGACACAAACCAACAAACAAAGTGGCCTGCCTTTTGGCGGGAGGCTCTGTACTCATGGCTCTGTGGTGGTGCCCCTGGCCTCGGCGGCGGCCGGCTAGACGCCCCAGCCCGCCTATCCTTGGGGCCACCCTTTCTCGTGTGGCTGGAACTCTCAGCTCAGCCTTCCCGGCGCCGCAGCCCTTACCAACCCTTCTTCAAGCAAGCGCACTGCAGTTGCGCTCAGCTCTCCCACCACGACGGCAATGTCGCTTACCCCGCACCTGTTCCGAGCACTCCCTCACCCCAGCTTCCTTCCTCTCCTGACATTGTCTGTCCCTGGCCGTCCTTTATAAAAATGCTCTCCCGCCCACCCCCTGCTCTGCTTTGCTTTTCCTGCACAGCATTTAATAATCTGACCTATTTTGGAATTTTCCTGTTCAGTTGTGCACTGTGTCTCCCTATAGATGGTAAACTCCACAAGAGCAGAGATCTTGTGTGTATGTGTGTGTGTGTGTGTTTTCATTACCATTTACTCAGTACCTTGAACCAAGCTATTACCAAGGCATAGATCTTTAAACATTTAACTTGACATCATTTCATCAGATTTGGGCTACTCACTTCCTTGGACTCTCTTTGGGTCTTCACTCCAAACCTGAATTCATGTAAGGCTAGGACCCATGGCTTATCCCTTTTTGTCACTCCCCCTGCACCTGCCACAGTGTCCTACCAAGCAAATGTCCCACCTTTCAGTGGCAGTCACGATATATTTGTTGAATTAGATCAAAAATAATATATATAATTTTATTTTAATAAGTTTTCAACAGAGTTACTATAGTTCATAGATACAAGTCTAAGAATATAATGATATTCCCTCTCCCCCCCCCCCCCACCTCCCACCCTCTCTTCCCTCTCCTTTTCTGTTTTTGATGCGTCAGTGCCTTGCTGGACTTACTGCCAGGAAGCATGGCCTCAACCCTTCAGACACCAGGCAACTGAAGATGCACTGGAGTCTTTATCCCAGGTTCTACGCAAATCTCAAGTCCGAAGGGCACCCACTGAGGCTGCTTTATCAGTGTTCACTGGCACAAAATTGCAGAAAAGGCCAGTTAGTTTGTTGATTAAATTCTTAATGGTATCCCAAATAATGGTGTTATCAAAAGCAATGAAGGCCATTTCCATAGGAAATATTTCTCCGTGAGTTCATCTGTGTGCGGGTGTAGCCTGGCACTACGACTTACTCCGGATATGCAAATCACCACTGATGAAGTTTACCCGGGGTTTCATCAGCTCTGCGGCCAGCCTGGTCCAGGCTCTGGCAAAGCCGGGTGACCGTATTAGCTCACGTTGGAATGACGCACCCAGGTGCAACAACAGGAGGGATGTGGGGACCAGCTTTCTTCAAGGACTAATCCAGATTCCAAATTCTCTGTTCCTTCAGAGAGAGCCAAAAGGCACAATCCTGCAGCAACTTCCAGGGCACAAGCAAGGAACCGGTAACAAACTTTCAAGCAGTTTTCTCCGATGACTTAAATGAAAGGTAGCTAAGCTTCTAGCCATCTGAGAACATATTTAAACATTTTGGGTTTCTTTTTAGTTGTTTGTAAGACATTCTGAAACTCAGCAACTAAATGAAAACTAAAATTGCATCCTCTTTTTATTAATCCAATATTACAATGGGACTTTTCCCTTTCTTCCCCAGCATCCTGCGCTCTTTCTTCTGATTTTGCTTTGGGTTTTATTTGGAGTGGGGTTCCAGGTCCAGCCATGGGGTTCAAGGGCAACCACCTGCTGGGCACACCCGTCAGGACCTGCCGTCCTGCTGGCCCTGGGAATGGGCTCCCGGCCCAGCCCTGTGAATCAGCGGTTCTAGAATATTCCCTGGGAACCCTGGGGGAAGGCAATGCTTCCTTTCCTGGGGCTCTGGATCTGCAGGTTCACCTCCGAGCAGGGGGAACCTTTTGAGAATAAGGTCAGCACAGAGGAAAGCAGTTTGCTCCTGGATCCAGCCCTCTCTGAAGCCAGATCTACCCTTACTCTGTTCAGTTAAAGCACCCAGTGGAGTCCTTCTTGATGCCAATTTGAATGGAAACAGGCCTGATTATTACATAAATGATAACCTCCCCTCGCCAACTTGGGGGTTAAAACTTGAAAAGCTACTGTCCATCCATCACACTTTCATTTAAAATTGCCTTGTGTGCTGGTGAATAATTACAAGAAAGAATTTTACAGCAAGGGTTCGTTAGTATAATTTGCCCCAGCTTCTCATTAAAAGGAGCCTACTCTGAATTAGTATCATCATTAAAGAAGCCATATGACAAGAATTAGTTTTCTTCAAACATGTTTTTCCCTCTCAAGCAGCAACTCCAGCGCCTGCCAGTATCTTGTCATTGCTTATGTAACACTTGAAATGATTGCAAAGTCATTTCTCTTTCATTTCCTCTCCTGCAAGTGTCCGGGGACTCCCCGTGGGGGGTTCCAGGAAGATGACAGCCTAAATAGGCCAGGGCGGCACAGACATGCGCTTCCGGAACGGGGTGAGAGTTGGGGACAACTGCACGTGCCCCTGACATGACTTAGACTCGGGGCCGTGTGAGACGGGGGAGCAGGGGCCAACACGTGGCACTGCGGGTTAAGCCACCACCTGTGATGCCAGCATCCCATAGAGGTGCCAGTTTGAGTCCCAGCTGTTCTACTTCTGATCCAGCTCCCTGGGAAAGCAGTGGAGGATGGCCCAAGTGCTTGGGCCCCTGCCCCAACCTGGGAGACCCAGATGGAGCTCCCGATTTTGGCTTGGCCCAACCAGAACCATTACAATCATTTGGGGAGTGAACCGGTGGATGTGAGATATTCTCTCATTCTCTCTCTCTCTCTCCTTCTCTCTGTAACTCTGCCTTTCAAACAAATAAATAAATCTTTAAAAAAAAAACAAAAACGACAGGAGGACAGCCCAGTTGTAAGTCTCTGTGAGGCCTTCACGCCACCCCTTGCACCGTCTTATCGATACTAAGACACATTCCAGCCTTTTTCTTCAAATACGTCAACATTTACATTTTTCTACTTTAGGCAAAGTTTAATATATTTTTATAGGCCTTAAGGCTTTCATTTTTGGAGAGATGTCAGTAAAAATAAAACATTTCCTTTGGCCCTGAGAACTCATCTTTTCAGTTTGATTTAAGAAAAAAATTAAAATATTTTAAAGGCTTCTAAAAGTTTTGTGGGCCCCAGGCCTGTGGTGCCTAATGGAGCTGGCTCCCCTGGGAGGGGCATCTCTGGGCTTTGGTTTGCTTTGCTTCACACAAAAAAGAGCTTTTATCTTTCATCAGAGGTTTAATTTTAAATGGAGATCTTGGATAACTATTTAGTGACCCCGGGCAAGTTGCTTAAAAGTCTCTGGGCCTCTTTCCTCATATGTAAATCTGGCATCATAATAATCCCGACCTCATAGGGTTACTGCAAGGATTAAATGACTCAATTCAAATAATGTGCTTAGAAGAGTCTGGCAAACAGCAAATCACTCAATAAATACCAGCTCCTAATACTTCTACTGCTGCTGTTTTTATTATTTCCAGACGGTTCTCTGAGAGCATAATTATCCATTTGTTTTCTCCTCCTTTTCTGCTTTCTCTCTCTCTCCCTCCCTTCTCCCCTCCTGCTCTTCCTCTTTAATTAGGGGAGAAATATTTCCTATAAAAAAATCCAAACTCTGCAGAAATATGTAAAAGAGGAGCCTCCCTTGTCAGTCTGCTGCTCAGAGGAGCTGGACACACACACTTCTAGGTGGAGGTCACGCCTGGGTCTGATCAACGTCACGGCCATGTTTCTGAGTCAGAACCCATCTATAGAGAGGCCATCTTCTTCCTTCCCTGGGCGGGGTTCTCTGCCTGGCTTCACCTCGTGCACACACACGCCTCCTGTTCTACCGACCCATTTTGGCTTGGCACGAAATCACCTTCTCGGAGTGTGAAAAGGACACACACCACTACCAGCAGCGACGGTACTCAGACACAATTACAGTGCACACAGAACTTCACCCCACGTCTACACCAAACTCTCTCCGGGGCGGGGCGGGACGGAGGGATTCGAGGGCTGGTCCCTATTATCTGAGCTCTGTTTGGGGACATGAATCTTGGAAACCACTTAAACACCCAGCTTTCGAAGTGTAGTTAACTAAACAGAGATCCATCAGTGGTGTCTAGCCACAAAGAGTACTGGCAGGTAACAGGATACCGGTGCGGGTTTAAGACTCCAGAACAATCAAGAAGGAAGACCGGAGGCAGAACAGAACCCCAGCAGCAGCTCTGATTGGGACAAAGTGGCTTGAAACTGAGCCAAAAAGTCTTCCTTGTAACTGTTGCTGCCCCTCTGGGGCAGCACTTGAAGAAGACAAGTACACGTGTGCAAGGGGCCCGCCACCCCCTTCCAACTTTCACCTCCCGAAAATAAGACGCTGATGTCCCCCCCCTCACAGGGCCACCCTCTGATCCCCTTATCCAATCTCACTTCCCTCCTTCCCACGGCCTGTGCTACGGCAGCAGTGAGCCGTCATGGCATGCTGGAATTTCAAACAGGCCAGGCTGAAAGAGAAACAACTGTATGTTTATTAGGGCATCATTATCCCTCTGAACTGTATCATTTGTATCCCTGGGAAGAGACCACGCCAGGTCAGGAGCAACAGTGTGAGTCAATAATTTGTCAGGTGGGAGCAGGTGGTAAGGGGTGGCATAAGAAATCACCCGAAAGGCACAGTAAACTGAAATGGATGGAGGTGGAAGAGTAATAAGAAAGTGATCAGTGAATCCACAAACAAGCGCAGATAAATCAAAGAGCGCCAGGTGGACGGGAGCAAACTAGGAGAGATTCAAATTAGCAGGACCGGAACCTTGTCAAGGCAAGGTTAGGGATTCAGCCCGGGCTGCCGTTATCCACCGGGGCTGGAGCAGTGCCCGCAAGAAAATGAATCTTCCCAGGGCAGGAAGCTAGAGTGGAAGAGATTTCCTAGAGAGTATCAATTTGGATTATAAAAATCCCAAGGTCTTGGGCACTGACAGTGTGAAAGGTAGAAAAATGGTCCAGGCTTCCAGCAACTGCCACTGCCCCTGGTGGCTTGAGGCTCTCAGCTGTGTGCACGCTCACAGACGGGGCACGGTGCTCAGGAGCCCAGGGAGACAAAAGACCCCGCAGTGGCAGCGGAGCCGCGCATGCAAAGAGCCATGGCCGTGACCGTGGGGGCTCAGAGATGAGCCGTTTCTCCCTCTCTCTTTGTCTTAGCTCTTTAACAAAGTTTAGTCCTGAGTGGTGGCGAGTGACATCATCATCATCTGACAGAGAAAACTGCCGTCCTTGGGGGCTGCTGTGCTGGGTGCTTTCAGACCCTAATCTCTTTCCATCCCCTTAGAATCGTCTGTGGTGATTGTCACTTTTATTTTTCAGATGCAAACTGAGCCTTCCAGAACTGGAGATGGACACCTTGATCGGGGTCACAGTGTGTGCAGGACTGTCTGTGCCCAAAGCTCACACTGACCACCCCACCTCCTACAAGGTGCTTGCTGGATATCTTTGGAAGTAGATGAAGGCTTCGAGAAGGAGTGGTGAGCATCCATTCACAGGGATCCACCCATGCCAAACACACCGAGGAGTCTATCGTGTAAAAATGTGGACAAGTTGGGTGGGCATTTGGTGCAGCAGTTGCGGCTCTGCTTGGAAAACCCCCTCCTCTATTAGAGTGCCTGGGTTGAGTCCCAGCTCTACTTCTGATCCTGCTAACTCACACCCTGGGGATACAGCAAGGGATGGTGCAGGCACTTAGGTCCCCGTCACTCATGTGGGAGTCCTGGATTGAGTTCCTAGCTCCTGCATTTGCCTGGTCCAACCCTGGCTGTTGTGGCTTTTTGGAGAATGAACCAACGAATGGAAAACCTTTCTCTCTCTCTCTCTCTCTTTCTCTCTTTAAAATAAAATAAATATATTTTTTAAAGTGTGGATATGTATCAGCACAGGTCTGGGTCTCATGTCCAAGACAGCCCCATAGGTGGAGGTCTAACACTGCCAAACAGACCCCATGCCTGTGTGCTCACAAAGGATCAGATGTAGATCTTTGTGTATGAGCATCAGATGGACCCAGTAAGCTTCTTAATATTTTGGAACTACCCTTGTGCATTTCAAACAGGTTTCAAGTCACAGATACGTGGTCTATTCTCAATGCAGAAAGAAATATGTACATTTTGCACAAAGCAAAATACACCTGTTTGGAAATGTTTTCTGTCTTCTGGATTTGCATGAAGCATTGGCCACAAGCACAACGCTGGAGAGAAACCACAATGTCTTGGGTTGAAATGCATGCTATTTTGAGCTCAGCCACATAGCTGAAGCCATTCACCAACTCTTTTCAGATTTGTCCAGATTTCTGTGTTTTTCTTGGTTTGCACAGTGGCTAATTGCTCAGAATTTATTATTTGAAAACCTGTAGATGAACCCAGAATTGACTCTTTCACATGCTAACTGTGTAACTCAGCAAGTTACTTAACTTCCAAGTCTCAATTTTCTCATCTATAAAGTGGTGACAACAATCACAGCTCCAAAGAGTTATTGTGAGGATTAAATAAATGAAAGCTCAGACGTCATCCAGTGTCCATGGCAAGTGCTCGGTAACTGGCAGCTGTGACTATTTTTATGTTTCTACTGTTGCAGAAAATGACCAGACCCAGAAAGATTGAAGCAGCACTGTGCAACAGAGAGTAGAATGGGAACCACATATATAATTTTAGATGGTCCTGTCCACTAAGTTTTTTTTAAATGAGTGAAATTAATTTTAATAATGTATTTTATTTAATCTAATATACCAACCGTATTATGTCAGCATATAATCAATACAAAAATGAGTGAGATATTTCACATTCTGGCTTTTAGACTAAGCTTTCAAATCCAATGTATGTTGTGCACTTACAGCACACCTCAGTTAGAACTGGCCACATTCTCAGGGCTTGGTAGCCCCAGGTGGCACGTGCCTACCTCCTCTGGACATTGCAGGCCTGGAGAGTTTGAGATGAGGTCTCTGAAGCCGGGTTAATAAACCACATTCAGTCTAGATGGCTTCAGCTTGGGGCATGCAGTAAAAATAAGAATCCAGCTTCTAGGTTTGTCTTAGTCAAACCAAAACCTAGGGGCTGGCATTACAGAGCAATGGGCTAAACCGCTGCCTAGGACTCCTGCGTCCCACGCTGGAGTGCTGGCTCCAGTCCCAGCCACTCTGTTTCTGATGCAACTCCCTGCTATGTGCCTGGGAAGCAGTGGCTGACAGCTCAAGTACTTGTATTCCTGAGAGACCTGGATGGAGCTCCTGGCTCCTGGCTTCGGCCTGGCCCAGCCTGGGCTGCTGTGGCCATGCAGACAGTGAACCAGCCAATGGAAGCTCTCCCTCTCTTTGTTAGTGTGACTCATTCTTTGACTCTGCCTTTCAGATCAGTCAGTCAGTCAGTCTTAAAGAAACACAGCAAGATGAGTCTGTCTTTGTGGGTTGAGGGGGGAACCATGTAGGAGAAGGCGCCAGCTGTCTCAGTCACACCACAGCATCTCACAACTGGTCTACCTTGCTCACTGGCCATCCTGGCTTGTCCCTGCAGAACTATGAGTTTGAGATCCCCCATGCCAAGCTAATGGATCCCCAAATAGAACCTCAAATGGGTTCTGCTCAGACCTGGTTCCCCCACCTTGCACCTGAGAACTTCCCTGGTCCTCTTAGCTGGCATAAAGGACCCCGTGCCCCTGGCTTCCTCCGAGAGAGCAGCCAAAGTTATGTGAGAGCGGCTACAGCTCAGAAAAGACAATGACTCAGACTGGGAAGGATGGAAAACAGCAAACAGCTCGTATGTGTCCCTTGATCTACCTATGGATGATTCATCTGTAACGGCTTTGAACATGGCCCTGGTAACCAGGGAAAAGGCAGAGTGAACAGAGGGAGTGGCTGATTCCTCTCCGGAAATAAAAGCCCCTACTCATCCCAACCTGAGGTTGGAAATACTGCAAGCTAGATCGCACATCATAACTCCAAGTCTAAAGCCATCAAGAGAACAGCTAAGTCGCACTAGCTTCTCAGGCTAAAAGTGACCTCCCTTCATTTACACAAAGCTAGAAGGGAGGCAATGTGATAAAGACCCCAGGCAGAGAATTCCCGCAGTTCTGTAACAGTGCTGTCTGCCAGTGCTGTAGTTACTTGGGAAAGTCACTTAACTTCTTTTAACTTTATGTTCCTCATCCATAAAATGGGTTTAATAATAGGTCTTATTTCTTGAGGTTTCTGTGAAGGTACAGTTAATACCTGTAAGACACCAAGTTGAATGGCCAGTACATGGTAAGTGCTCGGCAAATGTTCATGCTAATTAAAAAGATACATAAAGTCATTAATAATAACTCTCTCTATGGCTGCACTGCAGAGAATCATGTACCAACTTACAACGTCTTTGTGTTTAGATTAATCCCTTTTGTGCCAGGATTCCAAAGCCCTTAGCTAACACGATGTCTTAAATTTCATTTAGAAGAAAAGTGCTGCCCTGGGTATTAAGTCCCTCTCCCACAATGGTGAAGCAAAGGTGTAGCAAGACTATAATTATACAATCAAAGCCAGCAGGTATTCACTGAGATTTTTCAATGCTCCAATCACCGAGGTAGGTGGTGAGTCAAAGAACAAGAGCTTTTGCTTTTGTCCTCCAGCAGGGGGAAAAAAAAACCAAAAAACCTAGTTGGAGAGAAGATGAAATAGACACACGGTCTGTCACCATTTTTCTGCTTCCGCCCTGTCCACATGAGCGACACACACGCAAAGGGATCGCTTTGGCTCCTCGAAGTCGTTAGCAATGGGAGGGGGAGAGGCGCGCAGCACCTGTCAGCGCTGTCTTCAGAGCGGAGCCAGGGTCCGGTCACTTGTCACCATCTCTGCCATGACATCCCTAATGCAGTGGCTCTCAATCAGGGGACATTTGGCAACGTCTGGGGATAGTTTTGATTGTCACAACTTGTGGGAGGAAAGGGTGCTACTGACATCTAGTGGGTCAAGGCCAGGGACATCTTACAATGTATAGGACAGCCCCGACAACAATAAAAATCTGGTTCAAAATGTCCATAGTGCTGAAGCTGAGCAAGATCGAGGCTTTTGCTCCACCCCTGCCCCCTATGGCAGGCAGAATAACGGCCCTCCAAAGATGTCCATCTCCTAACCCCCAGCACCTGTGACTATGACCTTACCGGTATGATGAAATCAAGAATCTCGAGCCAGGGGGATGACCCTGAATTATCTGGGTGGCCACAAAGAGAAGGACCCATAGAGGCCTAAGAGGGAGGCAGGAGACTCAGAGTCAGAGAAGGGAAGACGAGCTCAGAGCAGAGCTCATGGCGGTGCCACTGCTGACTTGAGATACCGGGAACCAGAGCCGAGGGCTGCATGCAGCCTTCCAGAGCTGGGAGAAGGCTCTTCCCTGGGGCGTCCAGAGGGAGGTGGCCCTGCCCATAGGTGGATTTGAGCCCAGGACTGTGATGCTCCAAAACTGTAAGCTAATAAGTTGATGGTGCTGTAAGCCACTCCAGTTGTGGTCACATGTCTCGGGAGCACTCTGAGATGAACAGCCTATAAAACCATCAGTTGGATGAGGTGACAATGTTCAGGCTTTTCTGATGATCTCCCACGGCTCGCCCCTTCCCCTGGCTGGCGAGACCCCCCTATGATCTGGATCTTGCCATTTTAGACTCAAACTCTTTTCTTCTAAAACATTTCCTAAATGGAAAATGCAAACATATTCACAGGTAGACCCAACTGCATTGCACGCCCTCCACATGCCACCAATCAGTTTTAGCATTGACCAACTCAAGGCCATTCAGGCTTCATGTTCAACTCCAACCATTTCCCTCCCAGTATCAACTTAAAGCAAATCCCCAACTTCATATATTTTCTTTTTCTTTTTTTTTGACAGGCAGAGTGGACAGTGAGAGAGAGAGACAGGGAGAAAGGTCTTCCTTTGCCGTTGGTTCACCCTCCAATGGCCGCTGCGGCCGGTGCATCTCGCTGATCCGAAGCCAGGAGCCAGGTACTTCTCCTGGTCTCCCATGGGGTGCAGGGCCCAAGCGCTTGGGCCATCCTCCACTGCACTCCTGGGCCACAGCAGAGAGCTGGACTGGAAGAGGGGCAACCGGGACAGAATCCGGCGCCCTGACCGGGACTAGAACCCAGTGTGCTGGCGCTGCAGGTGGAGGATTAGCCTAGTGAGCTGCAGCACTGGCCCATATACTTTCATCCATACATGTCTTAGTGTGCACTTCTAAAAGAAAGGAACTCTCCTTATTTGAAACAATCATTCTCAAATGAAAATCCATAACTATACCCACAATCATCCCTTAATATCATCAACAACTCAAGGTTCAAATGTCCAAATTTCTCACAAATTTGACTCAATTTTCTTCTCTTTCCTCTTTGCTTGCCGCATTCAGGCTGGCTGCTATCCTTGGGGTTTCTTGGCCTTTTAGGCAGAGGTCCACCTCGGGGCCTCTGTATTTACTGTTAGACCGGGCGGGAGCCCACCCCTATGGCTGGCACAAGGCTCACCATCTCCCAGCAGGCCACGGCTCAAACACCACCACTGCCCTTGGGAAGAGAGGCAAGACAGCAGATGCGCCAACAGACAATGTGTGCTCCAGATAAGCCCTTCTGCTTCCTCCAGGAAGCACCTCTTCCTTTCCTTCGACGGCAGCTTCTGCCAGGTGTCACCTGGTTCCTAGCAAAGCATCCTGGTGTTCAGTATGTTCTTGCTGATTGACTGATTCTTCCCAGAGCTGAGCTCTAAACTCCCTTAATTGGGTAAATTATTCCATACCGAAATTTTATTTTCTCTTCCAGGATCCAACAGGTGCAATGTACTATCTGTGTGTTATGCGAGGCACTCTGACAAGGGATTCATATATGGACACCATACATGGACACTATCCCACAGCCCCATGTGGCAGATTAGCAGACGGAAGCCGTGGTGGACAGAATCATAAGATGATTCCTGGCCCACAAGATCCCTGCCCATGGTGTACGCTACAAATACCTTCTCCCAGTTAGCCTAGCAAACACTAACTAGGTACTGCTGAGAAGGCATTTTTCAAATGTAATTAAGATCCCCCAAATCAGATGACTTTAAAAGAGGGAGATTATCCAGAGTGGTCTGACCTAATCACACGAGTCCTTTAAATCTGCGTCTAGATGTCAGAAACAAGGAAAAGTCAGAACCCTGATATGTGGGGCGTGTTGTGCCAGGGACTCGCGGTCTTAGGCTTGGAGATAACTCCACTGAATGGAAACTATTCACGTGTCTTGACTTTGTTCTATATAAACTCATACCCAGCCTGAGTCTATAAATGAGCATCCAGTGAGTGGCTGCTTCGTGCCAGGCTCTGCAATGGTGGCTTTGTGCACAATATTATTTAATCATTGACGTGGGAGAACAGAGACACTCAGATGGGTGGCTGGGCTTGTCTACAATCACACAGCTAGTGATTCAGAGGTGGGAGAGAGAGAGATTGGAGGATGTATGTACGTGCTCTGACCACAGCACTTCTTTGTGTGTGTGTGTGTTTTATTTGTATCTCAGAAATACAACATTATGAACATAATAATTCTTCCCACAATAACTGCCCTCCTACCCACTCCCCCTCTTCCTGCTCTCTGTCCTGTTTTTTCCAAGAAAAAGAAACAGAAAGAGAGAAAAAAAGAAGAAACAATGGAATTAAAAAAAAAAAACGAAGAGAACTCAACAGTCTATACAAGGGATGTTCTATGTTATTGCTTCTTGAAGGTAATTTTGCTTTTTTTTTTCCCCCCTTCCTCTCCCTTCTTTCCTTTTAGAAACTTAATTGTTTTTAAAGAAGAACCCAAGGGTGGTACATCTCTTGTGGGCTCTTAGACACAATTTTAACTTATGAGACATAGTGAATGGAGGTGATCCTTGAGAACAAGTTTTACTATTAAGTCTCACAATACAACTCTTGGGGGACAGAGGTCCTGCATATGAAGTTAGTGCATAGTGACTCTTGTTTATTTAACAAATAACAACAGTGACCACCCAAGGCTCTTGACATGAGCTGCCTTGGCTGTGGAAGGCTTTTGGATCCCCTGCACAGCACCTTCTTAATTTCTTGTGCATTTCGGCACTGGGAAGATTGTATTAAGACAACGATGGCTCTCTGGTCCTTTTCTTGTGTTGTCATTAATATTCCCAAAATGTTGATTCATTTCAAAATCAGCCACCAATATGTTTAGGCTCAAGCCTTGAGATGATGGTGGACATGAGATGGCATTAGATGCCATGTCAGGATAGCCCAGCCCAAGCTTAGCCCTGAGCCACGAGTCTTGCAGTTACTCTGGGCTTAGTTATTTCAAAAGTAAAATAAGGGATTTGGACCATATAATTTCCAGTATGCTTTACAGTTTGAAAACAGTAAAACCCAGAAAGGTAAAAGCATACAGATTGCTTTACATACTTCATGTTAGCTGAATTCCACCATTTGATTTGGCTTTAGCAACCAGATTGTCAGAACTCCACTGTGACTCCCTTAGTGTTCTCAGCTACATGACCCTGGGCCAATCACCTACCCTCTGAAGCCCGTTTCCCTGTCTGTAAAATGGGAATAAGACTCACATCTGTTTCCTAGAGTGTCCTCAGGATCTTAAGTAATCAGGGGTATCAAACAGGAAAAGAGATTCCAGAGGTGCTCAGCTGATCTCTCAGACAGGTGACCTTGTCTCTGGCCTAACATCAGACAAGAAAGGAAAGCGGTCATCAAACAGAAAAATCAAGTGATGAAACGAATAATTGCTGGCTCCTCGCTGAGGCCCAAGGACATTGGGTGGGCTACCCAAGATGTCAGTCTTTAGCCTAGAGACAGTGGATGCTGTCCAAGAAGGTGCCAGCTTTCACCAGATCTTCCAGGATGCTCCATCATGGGCAATCACTGCTCTAGAACACTTTCGCTCTGTCTTACGTGAGCTATAATACCCTTAGCATATTGTTTTCAAAGGAAAGGACTGGCTTGTGGAAACCAAGATCATTTTTGTAGGACAATGGAATGCTTCTCGGCCAACGGGGACCTACTGCTGCTTGGGTCACTGTCCAGCTAACAAGGCCTTCCTACTTATGGGCTGACTTCTGCGGCAACCTCAGTATACCTGTTGTTTTCTCTTCATGCTCAGCTGAAAAATGGCCTCCCTTGCAGCTGGAGAAAAACCATGTAAGCTCAAAGGAGCAGCCAATTAAAGGTCAGAAATTGAAACGTTTGTCTGTTCTGGCCCGCGATGAGTGGGTGTCTGGCAGGTGGAAGCAGCCATGCCTGAGACAGCATTTTGCAGGAGCCGGAGCTGAGGTTCCTCCGTTTGAACTTGGCAACATTTAAATATCAAAAACTTTGTTTTCTAATGAGGAATGTATTGAAGGGGGAGAAATAAATTATATGCTTGATGGCGACTGAAGGTTGGGAAAATTAGGGCCATTTCCCACGGTGTGAATATGGTGATTTCAGTTTGCAAGAGTAAATTAAACCTTTGGGAGGATTTGTCTTCCATTAAATTGAACAGCTAAACAGACACAGAAGATGTTAATGTCACCAGGAGGAAGCCCCAAAGGTTACAAATCAAAAGAAAACATAGTTTCTTTAAAAGTCTCCTTCTTCGCACCCATCCACCTAAGAAATGCAAAACCCAAAATTGCGTGTGGAGGATCAAAATTAAGAAAAAAATTAAAGATCATAATTCCATTGCTACCCCATATGTTATTAATGTCTGTCAACACTGTTTAGCCAGCAAGTGCTGACAGTTCCATATTTGCTATCTAAATACATCATAAATAAATCAGTAATGAACCGCTTTGGTAAACCTTCCGCACTGATTGGAAATACAGATGGAGTAAACAAACTCCGCTAAAAGTATATACAACTGTTTAATGTCAAAGACAAAGTCACACTGTTATTTGACAAAACAGAAATGAAAATGAGGCTGAGGTGGAGGGGAGGGAAAATTACTGATACAGAGAGGAGAAGGGAGGAAAGAGGAGTGCGACTTCAACACAGGCAGCTCCGAGTTTTCTGTGTAACTGGAAAGTCCCAGGGGAAACTGGACACAGAGGAGCAGGCACTGAACCGGCTTTGGTGGCTTCCACTCAGCGGGTCGGTGTGCCTGAGATGTGGACAATTTGAATTTGCCACCACTGCAAATCTGGTAGAGATGCCCCACGTAATACAGATCTCCAGTGACTTGTGCATACTGGAGCAGAATACATTAGAATGGCCTGGAATGTAACCAGGAAACACGGATCCACATGTTGCTGTGTGCACGAGATCTTTTTTTTTATACTTGTGGCCGGCGCCGTGGCTCAACAGGCTAATCCTCCGCCTTGCGGCGCCGGCACACCGGGTTCTAGTCCCGGTCAGGGCACCGATCCTGTCCCGGTTGCCCCTCTTCCAGGCCAGCTCTCTGCTGTGGCCAGGGAGTGCAGTGGAGGATAGCCCAAGTGTTTGGGCTCTGCACCCCATGGGAGACCAGGATAAGCACCTGGCTCCTGCCATAGGAACAGCGCGGTGCGCCGGCCGCAGCGCGCTACCGCGGCGGCCATTGGAGGGTGAACCAACGGCAAAAAGGAAGACCTTTCTCTCTGTCTCTCTCTCACTGTCCACTCTGCCTATCAAAAAAAAAAAAAAAATATACTTGTTTTTTGAAGGTGGGTAATTTACCATTCGGCATGCATCAAACCAGACATTGTGAAATGAAGCAGCGTACCAAGGGGCTAGGTTCAGATGGAGTGGGATTCTTTAACTTAACTACATTTTCTGTTTCTTTCCAGAGTCCTGCCTATCATCCAGAGTTCCTTCAAGTTAGAGGTCAAGGTAAGCTGGCCGTAATTAGGCCTCCTAGCCTATGTCTGAGATGGCAGGCTAATTAAGAGCTTCCCTAGGTGGTGGATTCTAACTGGTGGACAGCGCATTTTGGGAGCAGATTCTCCACGAGGCTTGGATGCTGTTTCTGGTCAGAGCGTAAGATCGGCAGAAACCGTCACTTATTCTGGGGACAGCCAATATTAAGAGAGAAGACTTCCTGTGTTGGAGTTGCCTATTAATCTCATGAGCTGAACCGTTCTCTTCCTCATTGTCAGCACCTCGAAAATTCTTTTGATCAGAGGCATAATGAAATCTACGGAAACATAAACGGAAGCCGTCTTATTGATGGAATTCAAATGGCGGCAGCTGACTTCACCACAGGAACCTGACAGAAGTCCTTTCTGTAATGGGCTGCAATGCAGGAGATGCAAGTGGCCTCCTTGTTATGCCCTACCAGCAGGCCATGGGCGCTGCTCTCAGCACAAAAAATAGAATACATCAT
Organism: Lepus europaeus; assembly: GCF_033115175.1. NCBI lineage: Eukaryota > Metazoa > Chordata > Mammalia > Lagomorpha > Leporidae > Lepus > Lepus europaeus. The sequence goes on along the minus strand of NC_084836.1, from coordinate 117,527,164 downwards.
TCTGAATGGGGACATTAATCTGCAGCCCCCGTTCCCCAGTCACCTGTAGTTAGGTCTGCAGACACTGTGTATACCGTATAAATCTGACTTCTGAGCAGGGGGGTGGGCAGTGGGAGGCGGGCTTCGCCGTGAAATACTAGTTTGGCAACAGTTTACCTGCCTCCCAAGGCTGTTAGGAGGATTCATAGCTCTGGGTCATTTAAAGTTTGAAAAGATCCTTGTGCTCTTTCCCAGAAAGATAAAATAATAAGACTGAGCATTTTGTACCCTGGAAAGTGAGACTGGCAGATCAAAAACAGGCCCTTTGGGGTCACCAGGCTGGTGAACTGAGGGGCATCGACTCCTGGGGATTCAATCAGCCTGAGCTTTTGGAAAAACGAAGAGGATGAGCACGTGGTGTGCTCTGGGTATGAAAATACCCAAGCTCTTGGGGCCGGCGCTGTGGCGCACTAGGTTAATCCTCCGCCTGTGGTGCCGGCATCCCTTGTGGGTGCCGGTTCTAGTCCCGGTTGCTCCTCTTCCAGTCCAGCTCTCTGCTGTGGCCTGGGAAGGCAGTGGAGGATGGCCCAAGTGCTTGGGCCCCTGCACCCACGTGGGAGACCAGTAAGAGGCACCTGGCTCCTGGCTTCGGATCGGTATGGCTCCAGCCATTGTGGCCATTTGGGGAGTGAACCAATGGAAAGAAGACCTTTCTCTCTGTCTCTCTCTCTCTTACTGTCTGTAATTCTACCTGTCAAATAAATAAATAAATAAATAATCTAAAAAAAAAAAAAAAAAAAAGAAAGAAAATACCCAAGCCCTGAGCTTCTAACACAACCCGAGGAAGAGCCCATATATTAACATGGAAGAGGGCAACGTGGTTTGGATGACACACGTTCAGACTCTACATACACACTTTCCCTTTATTTACTACATGTATTTTGTCAGTATACTACCTGGGCAAAACAGAGCTATGCAGCCGGCGCCGCGGCTCAATAGGCTAATCCTCCGCCTTGCGGCACCGGCACACCAGGTTCTAGTCCCGGTCGGGGCGCCGGATTCTGTCCCAGTTGCCCCTCTTCCAAGCCAGCTCTCTGCTGTGGCCAGGGAGTGCAGTGGAGGATGGCCCAAGTGCTTGGGCCCTGCACCCCATGGGAGACAAGGAGAAGAACCTGGCTCCTGGCTTCAGATCAGCGCGGTGCGCCGGCCGCAGCGGTCATTGGAGGGTGAACCAATGGCAAAAGGAAGACCTTTCTCTCTGTCTCTCTCTCTCTCACTGTCCACTCTGCCTGTCAAAAAATTAAAAAACAACAACAACAAAAAAACGGAGCTATGCATAATTGCGGCATAGAATCGCGCTTACTTGACTGTGGACCCTAAACAGATCCCAAACACGCATCTTCCACAATGGCCCTCAATTACTAGCTGCAGAATTATGGTAGAGGGACACCTGTGTTCGTTCGGTGTTTGCAATCGGGATTCTGCCTTCACCAGGAGGCCGGTCTCTCAAAGGCTGATGCTGGACAACTGAGTTTGGCCACTGCCAGGAAGCAGTGGAAGGGGCTCTCTGGTGCTACCAAGAGCCTCACTCGCTCACCGACAAGCTCCAGTCTTCTGCCTCACCCTCTTGCCCCCATTCTCACCTTCCAGGGACAGAAAGCTGAAGAGGGAGCAAGGCATGAGAAAAAGGGGGAGGAGGAGAGGACCGTTAATTTACAAAGCCTGAAATAGCAGCTGCTAATGGGTCTTTGCACTGATTCTATAATCTTCGCAAGGTCACAATCAGAAGTAGCCCGTGATTGATTCCCAAGTGAAAGTCAGCACTTCACATCCATAACGGACCCTGCGAAAGCAGAACGGAGCGGCTTCAGGAATCTGTGCGTTTCACAAGTCACACGGAGTCGGTTCGCACCCTGCGTGGGCTGGGTGGAGCTGGGCCCCGGCTTTACCCAGGCCTTAATAACCATCACGATAGGTCAAGCAATTAACGCCACTGGTTCCACAAGCCCTCATCAATTGCCCAAGCCCCTTCAACTTCCGTCTTACGAAGTTTCCTTCTCAGAGAGCGACCCTGAAACACCCCCCTAAAGGGTTAAGGGGAATGAGTGACAACCCTTCGGCATGATTTACAACGTGGAGCCCTGTAGTGAAACCAGGACTTGATGGATGATGCTGACTGTCGGAGAGTAACCATAAATCATGTCTTTGAATCACTGACAAAGATAAAGGAGAGAAAGAAAAAGCAGTGGCATTGACATTCACTCTCCCAATAATGTACATTGACTAGTTACAATGCGGAGCCTTAATTAAAAAAAGCCAACTCGAGGTATTCACCCTGGTGGGGAGATCCTACCTCTCGGGAAGCTGCTCTTAGAGATTACAAATCAGAGTTTGAGCCTCTTTCAAGAAGGTCACTACCACTGGCAGGACACGTTCTGTGTGAACAATGCCAGAGTCCCAACAAAGCAGAACAAACACACCAACCAGAGAAAGCAAGAGTTTGGGGACCTGGCCGAGAATCCAGCCCTCATACCTACGGAAGGCCATCCTTAGGAATGTCGACCCTCAGGAGGGAATCAGCTGAAAATCGTGCCCCAGACGGTGTTTCTCATCGGGAAAGCACCCAGGTCCAATAAGTGATTCCTCAGAGGGGGCCGGAAGACACAAAGAGGTCCATCGCTCTCACTCGTGTTCCAAAGTCAGAGCTCTGAGAGGCAGGGAGAGGAGATGCCTACTGGCTCCATGGCATCATTCCTTACCCAGGAAACCAGAGAAAGAGACACCGCCCTCCCTGGGTTCAGGCAGGAAGGCAGCCCTTCTTTTCGCAACTCAAGACAGGTTTCCCCTTGACTCAAGAGAGACTTGCCTTCCGGCCGTGGGTGCTAAACACAATAATCCAGAATAATCTAGATTTTTCAACAAATGCTCACCAAACCCCACCCAGACCCTAGAGCATCCCTAATACTATGTTCTAGACATGCTGTTCTTAGATTTGGTGAATACGACGATGAAGGAAACAGATCTGGTCCCAGTCTGCAAGTAGATGACAGTGTCACAGGCAGACAACATGTAAGAGAGAGCACATTTCACAAATGTTATAAAAGGGGGTGTGACGAGGGGCAAGGAAAGTGTACAGAGTTGATGACAGCAGCCACTGCCTGGGTGTGAGTCCCCTAAGGGTACCTACTGTCATCTCTAGAGAACTGTGGATGGGGCTGTGTCTGAGCAGGTGTCACCCCGGGGGAAGAGAAGGAGACAAAGAAAGTAGGAATGAGGAGACTGGAAACATTTTCACAATGTTCTCCAAATCCCTGGGAGTTTAAGTGAGATCCTTTCCTGGAGTACGAGGAACCATGTGCAGTATTTTTTAAGTCTGTCCTTGAAATCCTTTGTCCCAAGGAGGACCTTTCTTGAGTCCCCTACAGATGGTGCATGTAGGTCAGTTCTGCACTCCGGCTCACTGCTGGCAGATGTCATAAGAGAGCACACATGCTCACCACCGTGTCCACCTGACTGCTTAGCATCTGTGCCCACAGGCAAAGATTCTAGAAGAGTCCGACCTGTAAGTCAGGGATACTTTTCCACCTATGGCTGAGATCCCATCTCAACCTGGGGAATCTTGTATTCTAGCTCTGGGAAATATCATCTTTCTCAGCAGGATCCAACCCAAATGATGGAAGGGTTGGAAAAATTACCTAAATCTGATCAGGAGGTGTAAGCTCAAGATAGGAGAGAAAGATCCAGGCTCATTTCAGATCCCAGCTTTGCTCACGACAAGCTGGGTGCCTGGGGGTACGTCACTGTCCCTGGTGCACTTCCCTGTTCCCCTTTTGTCAGGACATGCACCCAGCAGGGCCCTTTACCTTGCGTCCCACCCTCTGGGCAGCTGATTCACAGACCAGCAACTTGTCCTTGATGTTGTGCTCATTTCAAACTCAGAAAGCCTGTCTTTTATCCCAAACACCCACCAGGGAGTCACCTTGTTAGCCCTTCTCTCCCTTTCTTCTTCATCCTATACTTGGCAAGCTTTTGCGTGGTGTCAGGCCCTGTGCTAGGAGCTGAACACAAGAAGAAGGAGGTCCCTGTCCTTGGGAAGCCTTCTTGTTTGACAGCCTCAAGCGACTTTTTCGAACCAGGGAAGGATAATAGCAGTGACCCCCGATTTGTCCATCATGATCCCGTGACACTAGTGTCCTGCTGATGTCCCTCTAGCAGGTGCAGTGAAAAGCAATCTCTTGACATTTATTGGCTGTGTGACTGGGTAAGTTTCTTAACTCCTCTGAGTCTTGGTTTCCTCATCCTTAAAACCAGGCCAATAATATCTCCATGTAGGGTTGCTGGGCATGAAAAATCCTCTATGTACTGGCTGTTACCAAATGGTCACTGTCATTGTGATGACAAAAAAAAAAATATTTCTTCTAACTCTATCCATTTTGAACTAGTTACACTGGAACCAAACCAAAATAAAAATTCAAGAAATCTAAGGCCCCTACCCCCAAAGAGAAAAAGACAAAAGGAATAGGAAAAAGGAAAACTTGTACATATTGAAACCATTGTGTGTGTACGCGTGCCTGCTGGCATGTATGTGCATTTCTTTATAACGTGTGTCATCTCTCTGTGTCTGTGTCAGCCTTCGTTACAGCACTTCCTGCTCGGTATTTGACACGTCCTCATGTTCATTCTGCATTAGGTAACAAGTGATAAGACAAAAGTAAAGAGTTCAAAAACAAAGACAGGTAGTTTGACTCTTCCTAACATTCCGTTAGTGGACATTCATGGAAGGGGATCCAAACAGTACCTCTTCTCTGAGGCTGACCATGAAAACTCTTGAAGCCCTGTATACACCTCTAATTCCCTATGGATAATATAAGCAACTGACTGCATACACAATATGCACTATACTATAATAGGCAATAATATTATAGGGAGATAGCTCACATACAACTTATCTATGTATATGTAAATGTGTGTGATAAAACCAGAGGAGATATATTACATATCATTTCTATCTATGTGTGCAACAAATAAAACCTGAGTGGCCAACAAAAAATGAGGTGTAAAATAATGACTTTTTAGGAAGCTACCAGCATGTAGCTAACCTTCTGGGCTCCCTGGACCAGCAGGAGGGTTAACCGTTCTCCTTGGCGTTGGTTAATTAAAGTAAATAGTGATATTTAACCACACATGACTCACTGCAATAATTTGAAGAGAAAAATGTATGCAAGGACCCCCGCTCAATCAATGAAAACATCTTCATCCTTGGTCCTTAGTGGCCTGGTGGAAATTCTGCCCTCACTAGGGTGATGGCTACTTTTTGTCTCATAGATGCTGAAGAGTTGGGGGGAAGCTGGGGTTCACCCCTGGAAGAAATGTGGATTGAGAACGCAGTGTGCAGCTACCTTGAAGCCTCTATGTTGGTTTTGAACTTCACATATATTAAAACTGCATCATCTATCAATCTTACAGTTACATGTCACTTATGAAAATCTACTGAGTATTGTTTTCATCTTGCCTTACAACAAGCTGCGAAGCCTCATGAATACTGAATAGTGCTGGAAATACAGCACATCTTTTATTTTTAAAGGTCTCGACAGTTTGGAATGGCAGGATTTCTTTGTTGCAAACGGCACTTCTGCACACCAATTGGGGCTTTCTTCTCCATTTTCCATTCTGCCCAGGAGCGAGAGGCAGCATCACCTTGCATCATTAGGATGACTACGGCGGTCCTGCTGCTGCCGCCGCCGCTGCCTGTGTTTGAACCCTGTTGGTGCAAGTCATTAACGGGGGCTGCAATTCAGTGACATTCATGCATCAGCTTGCAAGGGAACAACAGGCTGGGTAACCTACTTGGCCATTTTACCAGCTTGCCTGGCAATCGATCCTCAGCCTCATTTTACTTTAATGAGACAGACAGACAAACACACACTCGCCTATACAGACAGACATACACTGATAGGGCTACACAAAGAGATATTTAAGAACTAACCATGCAGTGAGAAGTGCATCCTTTGTACTTGCTCTTCAAAATTTAATATCAAACATAAATGCTGCCTGAGCTCTTTATTTTCTGCTGCACACTGGGGTACAGTTCCTGCCTGCATGAAACTTATGTTCTAGATGTAGAAGTGATGACGGTGATGGTGATGGTGATGATATCAATAACAATGGAGCCAAATCCAGTGCTCCCCGTGTGTCAGTCATTATTTCAAACACTATAGTATTCTCAGCATGGTACCAATAATAATATATTGGATACTGAAAATATCTATGTGAGATACTACTATCATTAACATTTTTACAGAGTATTTTCCCTGAAAAAAGAACGTTCAAGTGACCTGCTAGTGCCGGGCCTCTATTCCGATGTGTGCAACACCAGTTGGAGCTTAGCAGCATTTCCTTTGACTTGGGACCGGTACACTGGATTCCCACCCCTATCCCCGCCCCAATCCACACCACGCCCTATAAGCACTCCTGTCGCCACTTGGGTTTGCATGTTTAATGTAATAATCTAAAATTTGAGTCTCTTTGCTCCAAAAATCTCATGAGAAAGGCTGGGAATATTTTTTTCTGGAACTCTGCTTGTCTGGCTTTAGAATATTCGAGAGGAAACTTCCCTTTATGTGTGCATACTCTTCATGATTCCATACGTGTGCAAGAAATGACAAATCTGTTTGTGACCGGTTAAGGACAGTGTGAGCAGAGAGTCCATTCTGCGATGGGTGCGTCTCGGCAAATCATGTCAGCCCTTGCCAGCCTTGTCCTCGTCATCTGAGGAATGGGGACACACACGCTTCCTTAAAGAGCGCGATGAGGACAAAGTGCACGGATGTGTCAGTGTTTGGCATGTAGCAGGCGTGTCGTCTGAAAAGGCTGACAAATTTACAGGACCTTGCTAATCACTTAGGTAACCGATTCATAGGCACAGCGCATCTGTAAGAATATGGGGTTCTCTTGCTATGCATCTGCGTGTGTGTGTGTGAGATGGGTGAGACACAGATTTCTAATTATATACACATTTGGGCCCATTTCTCCTGTTGATGAATACTAAACCCTAACAAGGCTGATGGGCCTCTCTTTCTGTCTCATGGTCATTACTGTACTGTACAAACCCTGCCCACAGCCTAGCATTTCATTAAATAAGTCACCATGGAGCAAGTGTGGACGCACCAGGAAAGAACTACCCTGCCCCGTGGAACTCCAGGTGAAGGGCCGGGGTTCCTGGCAAGGCCTGTGTCTGAGCGGAGGCTTCTCACTTAGATTTGGAAATCTCACGACCAGCCCGCTGCTAGGAGCACAGGTTCACATCGGACACTTCTCCAAAAGGCCGCTCAGATTTCGAACCAGAGGGACACGCACGCCGTGCCGTGGCCATGGGATCCTTGACCGGCCCGCCCCTCCCCCTTCAAGAGGGCAGAACAAAGGGGCCACCCCTGCTGCCATGCAGAGTCACACTGAAACTATGGAGCGTTTTGCTTCTGGTGAATTCTGTGAGCACAAAACTGCCGCTGTGTGTCCTGACAAACTGCCCGTTCTGCTGGGTTCAGCACCCTGATTGCAACCCGCGAATTCCTTCAGGAGCGGGGACAGTCTTCCAGACTGACTCCAGCCACGTTTTCCAGGTCCTGATGACCTGTACGGAGCGTGCCGTGTCCCGGGGAGGCAGGTGAGTGGCACCGGTGGGGACTGGGGATGTGCATGTAGGGTGGGCAGCCCCTGCGCCCGACCCCCCATCTTTCCTGATGATGGCACCCCCTCTTCCCTCAAATCGCTTCACTTTACAGCCACGGTATAAATTATCCTTGGAAGCACACTGCTTTTTCCCCTCCCTCCAGCATTTCCTGTCCTCTCACCTTAAAAAAAAAAAAAAAAGAAAAAGAAAAGAAACAGTGCTGAGAACTTTCCCAGCGAGAGCAGCCATGTGCAGCCTGAGTTGCTTCAGATTTACACAGGTCCCTGCTAGCATCCTGTCGGGTGCTAAAACCCTGCAGCTGCTCTGGAGGACCACCCTGCTCGCCGCGAACCACATCTGACAAAACCATCCTGCTCGCTTCCAGAACCCCTCGCACAGTTATTCTTGGATAAAAGGTAAAGCAAACAGCAAGCCGACGGCTCAGTGCTGCAGAGACAAAGCCCATTGAGCCATTTATCAACGCTCGAGACACCGGTTTGCTTTAAACACAGACACCTCTCCCATTACAGCTTTAAAGGATAACATGATATTATATCAGAAATGACAAATGGCACGGGGGGCCTAACCTATACACAATCGATACCTGCTGGGGAGGAAGAACCATCTTGAAAATATCGACAGAGGGAACAGGGATTCTCATCACACCGCGGTGTTTTCTTGGTGTTGCCTTGGAACCAGAGGCCAACAATACTCATCTGGGCGTGACATTTTTCCACAGTGCTCTGTAGCCCCCAGACGTGCGGTGAGTGTCAAACCATTATCACTGTCCTGTATCTGTGCTATATTGGATTCTAAGAGGCACAGGCCAAGGAAATTGATTAGGTAGCTCCCTCTGCAGCTGAAAACTCCTTTTGGCTACACACACACACACACAGACACACAAAAGGCAAAAGTCCCTAGAACCGCCAGGCTCAGTGAGAAATAGCAAAAGTGTAATTAGGGACATTATGCTTCAGGGGTTTCTCCCAGTTGGGTCCCCAAATGTTTTTTTTTTCCTTTACACCCTTGTGTCCCTGCCCACACCCTGAACCCAAGAGGGGGCGGGCGCTTTCATGTTTAGATTGCAAGGAAGTGGCTCACCCCGTGATTGATGAGGGAAGATTGCTCATGCAGCCGCTGCCTCCCTCCGCCGTGCAGTGTATTTAGGTGGATGCCAGACAGAGGATGTCTTGGAAATGGGATAAAGGACTCAGAGCAAAGGTGGTGGCAGAGAGGAAAGGTGGTGTGATGGATGCCCGCAGGCAGGGAAAAAGAAACCGTCTTCAATAATGGGGCCACCTTGACTTAACATGTCCCCCCCTTCGCCATCCCCCCCAGAGCACAGACGGTGATGATGGCAACCCAGGACCACTCGGAAAAGTGAGATGGATCTGCGCATATCTGCAGTGTTTTCTTCTTAGAGCGCACGTTTGACCTCAGACCCTCAAATGTGACTTTCAGAGTTTTATCAAAGACACAGACTTGTGGAGCTTCCAACCTAGGGTTCCCAGTTCAGTTCAGTGAGCAGTAAGTTTTTGAAATTTGTATTGCAGAAAATTCTTCAGGCAATTTTGGTCTTCATCCAGGTCTGAATATCAATGGCTTAAACCAATGATGGGCTGATGTTGAATATCGAGGTCTCAAAAGAATAAGGGAGCCCCAAATTGTAGCATGTGATGATTTCCATGGTGCAAATATTTGTAGCATGGCAAACTGCAAGGAACCACACTGAAAGAGCTGGAAAGAGATGGTCAGCTCTAGCTGGACGGCGCCAGCTGGCTCCAGCACAGCAGGTGCTTAAGTCAGAGCATGAGGTCTATGGTGCTCACCGTGGAAGGAAGACACCACGTGTGTGACAACAGGAAGAAACCCACCCGAGGGGGCGGTCCCAGGATGGCACCATTTGTAGCCATGTTCACCTCAGACCGTTCTCCGTCCTGAGGTAAGAGGACCGTGATAAAGGAAGGAAAGGGGAGAATCAATAAAATGATTGTGCTCTAATGATAGATGCAGAAAAGCATCACTGAAAACCCCTTAATTAAGGTACTGACTCAGCCAAAGGGTTACTAATTGGTGTTGAAACCATTAAGCAAATGGCTGGTGGGCAACTGGACATACATTTCGGGAGCCACCAGGATTGCCTTCTCATCACTAGGGGTTAGGTACGCACACCTGAATAATGGGGCAGTCAGACTGCCATCATCCTAGGGCAGAGGCTGTGCTGGGCGTCTCCGGTTTCCGAGCAAACAGACAGTGAGTTTTCAGATACATTGCTGCACAGTCTACACTTCTGATACGCCCATGGAAGGTCGTCGAACTGGAGGCCACCAGGTTTTATGTTTCACCTCCACAGTGGACATAGGAGCAAGCTAAATGACGATAAGACACTCCCAGACAAATTCAGACACAAGACAGTCAGAACAATCGCCCAAATATTTTTCTACAATTCTGGGTCCTTAAAAAAAAAGACCATGCCATATTTACAGAGCCTTATGGGATAAAAAACAAGCAGAGACAACAACTGACTATGGTTGTGGTCTGATCAATCTAGCTGAAACTAACATTTCTGGTGCAACTGGCAAAACACAAACGTGCTCTGAGCACTAAAAAGATTAAAAATTACTGAAACGGCAAATAGGTGTTGTTGACCGAAAACAGCGGGCTGTTTAATAGCATATATATTACCGTCTCCTTTTGTTTCAATACACACACGCACGGAGAATATTCTGCAAGTAGACACACTGAGATGTTAATCCTGGGTCCTTGACAACAAGTGGCTTGTATTATTTTTGCTCGTCTCTACTTTGTAGTGCTTACAGTCGGGACGGGGAGATGCAGAGGACCATGGGAAAGATGGTCTATTTGATGATGCTAGATTGTGAAGTGACCGTGCCAAGAGAGGCCAGCAGGAGAGAGAAAGGGCAGGACAGAAGGCAAAGCAGAACAAAGTGAGGCCCCTCCAAGAGCTGAGAAGGCCCGAGTCGTGGTCGTGGCGTTCATTCCGTGTCTTCTAGGCAGTGTCATTGCCAGCCAGGCCTTCCCCCCATCTTTCCCGGGAGAGCATCCTGAGGGCCAGTGGGGAGGCCGGGGCCACCTGCACCCCGCAGCGTGCGGGGGCGGAGGAAGCCAGCAGCGTGGCCTTCCTCTCCTGCTCAGCTCCCTCCTGTGGCCGACTCATCCTGGCTGCTGTCACCTGCTGCCTCACCATGATGAACGCTTAGAGGACAGCACTTGGCTCTGCCGTAAGATCTGACCCAGTGACAGTGGCTTTGGCTTCAGGAAATCAGGTCGTGAGCGGGTCAGTCGCTGACCAGTTGAGCGTTGTGCTCCACTCTCCAGGCAATTGCTGATGGCTTGTGCACAGTCAGCCTTCAACGGGAAGCGTAAGGAAGCCGAGTCTGTGTGCGCATGCGTGCGTGTGGTTGTGTACAAGGACCAAGCGGAGTCCTGGGTCCTGTCTAGAGAAACCTTTAGCAACCTGAGCAAAGCACTTTCTCGACCCCCGAGTCTCTGGGCAAGCACTCCCTTGGCGAATGAGTTGCTGGCTTCCAGCTGCTCAGCATGGGGTTGCTGTAAACCCCTCAGGTGCAGGGAGTGGGCCAGGTGCAGGGACGGGGCCAAGCTGGTGTGCGTGTGGGCCCAGCAGACGGGGCCAGGCTGGTGTGCGTGTGGGCCCAGCAGCACCACCACCTTCACTCAAGGATGCAGGGGATGTGGCCAGGCTGTGGGAATCCTCGGACTCCATAGCTGTGGGCTTTTGCAATGAATCTTGGCTTCAAAGGGGGCCTTGTGCATCAGGACACCTGAAATGCTCACTAGGGGGACACCCATCTGGAACACTTGCACATTTTTCCAGGGTGCAGATGCACAGGATGGGGAAGCATGCCCTCCTTACTTCATGTCCCTGCCAGGAGAAGGGTCACTGTGCAGCCACCGGGCAGCCGGGATGCACTGTTCTGTGGGTAAGGTGGAAAAATGAGTCTGAAACGCATTGCTTGTGCGGCTTGCTCACAAGCCAAGTTCAAGGAGAGGCGGCGGGAACAGCCCACTTGTCCTGACAGGACGAGCGTTCCAAGTTCCTTCTTAGCTCGGCAACCCTTAAAATGGCATGGGGTAGCCTCACGAAATGTCAGCAAATAATGGCCTGTGTGTGCCTCAGGAGCCACTGGCCCGGGGAACCCTGCGGGCTCTATCCCTTCTCAGAGAGAGAGAGGTGGCTGGGGAGGGGTGCAGATTGCAAGGAAAAAACGAACCAAGACCTCGTATTTCAACCAATGCGGAACAAAGGCTAGGAGAAACCCTCCTGGTAGCTCCTTGTATTTCACTCTGATCACATTTACGAAAGGAAAAGAGGGAGCCTCAGCTTACCAGGGGTGAAAGTCTAGCAAACTGTGCACTGCTTCTAACAGCAACTGGTAACCACGGCAGTCCCATTGACTAAGCAGTTAGTTCCTTATCTGCAGCCATTGGCCCGATGTCCCTGTAGACTGGACACTTCCTGAGGGCTTGCTCTCCCCACCCCGCCTGCCCGGTGCATCCCCTGTGTGGATCAGAGTACTTGTCTCACATCTGTTCATATCTGATTGAACGAATGAATGAATGGAGCTCCCAGAACCACGCTGGAGCCACAGTGAGGGGCGTACTGGATACTGAAAGAAGAAGAGACGGTTGGAAGGAAGGGAAGGGCCACTGTGTGTGGAACGGAAGAGGCGCTGGAGGAGGCAACGTGGACTGATACGTGGTATGCCGAGATGGTCAAGTGCGAAGCCGGGGAACTGAGGCCCACGCGCCGTGGCTGTCTCTCTGTCATCCACTTCTCCTAGGAAACCACACGCTGTTAAATCCAGTCTCCCTGGCCAGTGGCACTCGCTGAGGACAGCTGTCAGGATCTAAACGAGAGCCAACGCCCCCTGCTCCCCACTCCCCACGGCTCCTGGTTTGTCAAACCCCTGCTCTGTTTCTGTAGACTCTGTCCAGCTTTCTGTCCAACGCACTTAATTTCAAGAAACAGCTTCTATTTATTTCCCTTGATCTGTTAGAGGATTCATTCAGACTTTCTTCCAGTCTTTTGTTTATAGAGCAAATATGTACACAGCAGTGCTTACAGCGCAGACAGAGTTTCTGGAGCAAAAGAACCTATGTGAAAAAGAGCAACTGGGGCCCTACCCTGTGGTGTCCACCATCCTGCTGTGGAAGCAAACACTTACGTGAGCAACATCATCTCAGAGAGACTGAAACCTTGGGACCAAGACAGTGGGTGTGCCGGAGAGACTCTAGCCAGGGTGGGTAGGGAAGGCCCCTGCGGGAGAGAACAAGGAAGCGAGGCAGAGAGTAAGGAGAGTTAGGTGCAAAAACACTGGGCAGCCAGGAGCTAGGCCGAAGGACCTGTGACAAGGAACAAGAGGAGCTGGGGTGCGCTGAGCGAGAGCGAGCAGGAGCGGGTTAGGAAACAAGGTTGGTGCGGGTGAGTAGCGAGGGCTTGAGCTGCTCTGACCGGCAGCCGTCAGATGATTTGAGTAGGAGAGGACGGTTCTGCCTTCCCTGTTCTGCAAGGGGACCCAGCCGAGAGACTTCCTGGTTCCTATTCAAACTAGCTTAGTCTGGGGCTAGCAGAAGGATGTTGGCGCCTGCAGATCTTTCTGTGGGAGATTTCAGAGCCCCCGAGTTCGCCCTTGTTGCTTCATTTAGCCTGAACATGCAAGGCAGACCCCAAATCAAGAACAGCTGCCCTGGTGTGAGCCCCGTGGAAGGCTGTATTTTAGCCCACTGAGGCAAATTAATTTGTAAACCTTGAATAAAACACAATTTGGCTGATGGTGGCCAAGCCCTCACCATTTCTTCATGGTTTCTTCTACTTTGGGGGTGGGGGTGCTTTAGATAAAGCAAAGCATCGCTGCAGGGAAAAGCCAATCAGAATGAAGTTTGAGTAAAGTCATTAATCCTACTCTTATGCAAACTCTGCTCTTCTCGCTGTTGTGCTAAGGAGATTCCGGGTACAATCCCATCCACAGGCTCAGGAGAGGGGTCTCTGTCTTTATCATAGCGTCTCCAAAGCCAGTGCGGCAATTAATGGGGAAAAGTACTCCATTTCACATGAACCTCATCCAATCATTTCCAAAACGGATCAAAATCCTGTAATGACACTTTCAGCATCCATACAACACAGCTGGCGAAATGTATATTTTCCTTCCAGAAGGTGTGTCTCTGACAGTTAGTCTGAACATCATGTGATATTACAGTTGCTAAGGTAACTCCATTTTTTTTGTAAGGAGAACAACAGAGTAAATAAGCATGTAAATCGACTTGGGTGCTATGGAAATCCCAGTGAATCTGTTATCCTTACCTTGACAATAAAAAAGGTGACATTTATCTTCTCTGGCCCCCGGAATGCTGTGGCTTGAACTTAAAATTTATAATGTATGTGTGTCCATGAGACAATAAAGGTGACACACCAAAAGAGACAAGAAGTCTGGACAATGACAACAGGTTACAGGAGAGGAGGGGAGATGAGATAAGGGACACCCACGGTCGAGAAGTGGCCAGTCTGTGTTCCCTAAGCCGTCACACAGGAAGCCCAGTCGGGTCCAGCTGAGTTTCTGGGCAGCCCAGGTGTTTTGTCTGCTGGGTGTCTCACCTGTGATAAGCTCTCTGGATTCTTTGGCACCCAGCACTTTGGACTAATCTTCAAAGTGCTTTGTGTACTGCCTGTGAAGTGGAGACCACATTCGCAGAGGGTATGAGTCTTTAACGACAACCAGAAGGAGAGTGTGGTGGGTATTTCCAAGTAGCTCGCACACTTCCCATCTTGAGGCTTGGTAATCCTCCACTCAGCTTCCACTGTATAATGGAGGCTGGCAGTGGAGACCAGGACTGGATCTGGTGTGAGTCTATTTGGAAGAATTGGAAGTACAAACAAGGAAAAGACACTCAGTAGAAATTTCTTAAATTCCTTTCGATGAAAGAGATACTCTTGTAATACAAAGCACCCATATTTCCATCTCTAAAGGTTGAGATCAGAAACTGTATCAAGGGGATAGAGTGGGGACTGTGAAGAAGACAATCCCAGCGGAAAACAGTGGCCGCTAGGCAGGGGGTTTTGACCAATTTTTCCTTAACAAATGATACTAAAAGGAGAGCTTGTGTTTTTAGTGAACATAAACTTCTATGCCAAGGGTGCAAGAAAACTTACACTGTTAAATGATTTGTTCAGAGAGTACATGGGATAGGAATTCCTATGCAAGGATATAAAACGAAGGTACATCTTAAAAATCCAAGTGGATAGCAAATTCTGCATCTAGCTTCATATCTGATACGATGACTATTTGGAAGTATTCAGAAAGCGACAGTGGAAAATGATATGTCATTCTGCTCTATTATGAAGTGAGGCTATGACCTAGAGGTGACTGTGTCCTTACTGAGACTATGGGATTTTCATCAAACCTCGTGGAACACGACTGCACCTCCTGCACTGAGACCACCTTCATTTTCACATGAAATCATGATGCGGTTTGTGTGTACGTTCAATGTGTTAGGGTTCCTTCCCCGCATCTCATGCGCTGCACTGCCTCCCACCCCTCCAGCAAAGCCTCGGCTAGATCTATGGCATGTTGAACGTGGAATGGAGTCTCAGAACTGGGGGAACTAAAAGCAAGTGGGGTCAGGAGGTAAAATACCCCAAGAGCGTGAACACAGTGAGGGTGTGCCTTACGTAATTAGCGCTAGGCTCCTTCTGCAACCCAGAGTGACAGGTAGAGAAATCGACAGCTAATTCAAGATCCATCAGGGGTTGTGTTGCTTTTCTATGAAGTGAGTTGAGAGAGCAAGCTGCAAATGGAAGCCTGAGCATTCGGGGAGGCTTTGAGTGTCACGACTGAAGTTAGTGTGGCATTGATGTCTACTTCATCCAAGGACTGATGCGTCCCTTCCAGTGGGGGAACAGCAGGGTAGCACAGAAATGGAAGGTAAAAGAGGTTAATTTATGGAAATTATCCAGGTCATGTAAGCAGTAGGACATATCAAGCAGAGCTTGAGAGAGGCACGGTAATGTATGTGGAGTCTGACTTTTAATAGGCTGCGAGACAATGACAGTGGTCTGGAGTCCAACAACTTTGGGAAACAAAAGATAGCATTTCCAAAGTGCTTCCTATGTAACGGCACTGTGCAGAGACCCAAACAGCGGTGCCCATTTCAAATGATGAGACACAGAACATTTTAGCCCAAAACCAGTGAGAACAACAGTGAGGCCAACTTCTACACGAGACACAGTGCCCATGTTCACGTTGGGACAGTGCCTTAGGAACCCACAACACTTAGGAGGCCATAACAATATTTTCAGTTCCTTTAAAAATTAGGGGTGAATGTGTGGTGCAGATGAAGCCACAGCTTGGGATGCCTGGACCCTGGATCAGAGTGCCTGTGATTAAGTCTTGCCTCTGCCTTCTGATTTAGCTCCCTGCTAACGTGCCTGGGAGGCAGCAGATGACGGCCCAAGTCCTTGAGTCCCTGCCACCCCACACAGGGTTCCCAGATGGTGTTCTGGCTCTTGGCTTATGGTCAGCCCAGCCCTAGCTGTTGTGGACATTCAGGGAGTGAACCAGTGGATGGGGGATCTCTTTCTTTCTCTGCCTGCCACTCTGCCTCTCAAATACCTAAAAATGATTAAGATTTAAAACCAATAAAAATGCAGATTTTATTTAAACAAATAAAGTCAGAAGAACAATAATAAACTTCTAGATAGAAGAAACTGTTCATACATAAAATAGTGATGTGCTTGTCTTTATACCAGTGCAGTCATGAAATGTAATTTTTAATTATTTTTTTAATGGAGGAAGAGACCGCACAGGCAAAGACGCTACGGCTTCCCAGAAGTCAGCATGCAGCCGGGAGGGACAGAAGTGGAGTGAAAGGCAAGTCTAGAGCTTGCTCCTCACTCAGGAGGGCTGTACCAAGGGAAGCCCCTCAGACATAGGCTCTCAGGGCACACCAGAGGCTGCACGGGAGCCTGCAGTTGCAGAAGGCTCCTGGTGATTCACACGCATGCCTGTGCTGGAGGGGCACTGGGCTCAATCAGCCAGCTGGAGTTCACACTGGCTCCACCAGTCTTCACCAGCCACGCCCAGCGAGGGCAGAGCTCCCCTCCCCCCATCAGTGGCTCAGGTATCCTACTTCCCTAGTAAGAAAGGTAGGTATGCAAACGCATCAAGAAACACAGAAAAAAGATAACGTGGAGATCACAGTGTTGATTAAATTGTGAATATTCCGTTACCCTTGACGTGCAGCCCTGTGAAATCATTAGAGAGTTTTGTACTGGTCGTGGCTGTCAACTGCAGTCATCCATGCTGTATGAAAGATGCATGGATCGGAAGGGAGTTCTGAGCCTCGCCTGGCTTTTTCATGCTAACAACGCTCCCTAGCAACCCCCAATTAAGAGGGTTCTGGCTCCCTGCATGGGGGAATACGGTGAACTGAGCCAGCAGCTAGCCCCTTCCCAGAGGATTCCAGGACGGCCGACTGACACCTGCTGGCTGCAGGCGTCCAAGGGATGATGTCAGTCTAACAGGTGTTCTTTGAGGTCTTTTAGGGAGAGGCTAAAAATAGAAGAGGAAAATGAGTAAAAGAAAAGAAGGAGAGACATTGAGAGAAGAGATTGAGAGAAAAGCCCAAAAATGATCTTAGAAGCAAAGAGCAACTGCTAATGGCAGCAGAGCATCCACCTGTTGTCAAGTACCTTGTGCATGAAGAACAAGGCGGGGGGGGGGGGGGGGGCGGATATGGATTTGACTCCAGTGTCAGTTACCTGGAGTAAAGGGCTGTTGGTGTGAGCATGTGTGGGCACATCCCTTGTTGCACTGGTAACTGTCTTAAGTTCTCTCGTTTCTCTACTTACTTATTGATTTAGTTTTCTTTAAAAAAAAAGATTTATTTGATTTATTTGAAAGACAGCGTTAGAGAGAGAATGAGAGAGAAAGTGAGAGAGAGAGAGAGAGAGAGAGAGAGAGAAAGGTCTTCCATCCGCTGGTTCACTTCCCAAGTAGCTGCAACAGCTGGAACTGAGCTGATCTGAAGCCAGGAGCCGGGAGCTTCCTCCGGGTCTCCCATCTGAGTGCAGGGGCCCGAGGACTTGGACTATCCTCTGCTGCTTTTCCAGGCCATTAGCAGGGAGCTAGATCAGCAGTGGAGCAGCTGGAACTTGAACTAGCCACCCATATGGGATGCCAGCACAGCAGGCTGGGGCTGACTCCTGATTTAGTCTTTTTTTTTTTTTTTTGACAGGCAGAGTTAGATAGTGAGAGAGAGAGAGAGAGAGAGAGAGAGAAAGGTCTTCCTTTTCCGTTGGTTCACACATACACACACACACACACACACACCCAAGTGGCTGCTACAGCGACATGCTGCGCCGATCTGAAGCCAGGAGCCAGGTGCCTCCTCCTGGTCTCCCATGGGGTGCAGGGCCCAAGGACCTGGGCCATCCTCCACTATACTCCTGGGCCATAGCAGAGAGCTGGACTGGAAGAGGAGCAACCAGGACAGAATCTAGCGCCCCAACCGGGACTAGAACCCAGGGTGCTGGCACCGCAGGCGGAGGATTAGCCAAGTGAGCCGCGGCGCTGGCCCAATTTAGTCTTTTACTATGGGTCTCTTCTGCTAGAAAATAATCTCTGTGAGAACCAGGCTCTGTCCTGTCCCCTGAAACATCCCCCTCACCCAGACAAGCAGCCAGCATGTAACACACGCTCGGTACAAATCCACTGGCTCAATACACAGAGCAGGGCAACAGGGGTTGTGGGACATCCTCGAACCAAGTCCACCAGTCAGGACCCCACAGATCTTCGGAATTTCTCACCCTGTGTTGATTTCCAGTTCATGGTGTGGCCTGGAAAAGGAATGAGACCTCCACCTGCCTTCCCTGAGAGACTTCGTGAGAGCCAGACAAGCAAACGTGAGTGTGCACTGAAAGCCGCTGGCCCGGGCACGTGGGCTACATCTTCCTCCTGGCCCTGGTTTCCTTGTGACTGCCGAGCCTTGCACCAAAGCCACGGGGTGGGGGAGGGGGAGTCGAAGGCAGCAGAGGGAAACAGTCTGTGTTGCCAAAAATGATCTGTGAGGCCCTCCTGCTATGTTTCATGATCAAGGTCAGCAATGGGAAGCTTGTTCTGGAAAAGACATTTGTAAAATGAAGACAAGACAGCACGCAGAAGAACACATTTGAGGCCGGTGCTGTGGCGTAGTCGGCTAAGCCTCTGCCTGCAGTGCTGGTATCCCATATGTGATGGGTTCAATCCATCTCCAGCAGATGGAGAACCCCTCTCTCTGTCCTTCCCTCTCTCTGTAACTCTGCTTCTCAAATAAATAAATAAATCTTAAAAAAACCATTTTCCATTTGTCATGGATGTCACACAATCCCCCACTCTTCTCTCTTCTTGCTTTCCTCTATCATCCCACTTCCTCCCCATCTCTTCTGCCACCATGCCATTTTTGCTTGGGTTTCCATTAGAAACCTGTTGTTTTTCCCTGTGTGTATCGAATGAGTACTCTGAGAATGCCCATTCTTGGATTCAACCATGCCGAGTTCCCAAGACTCCCATGGTTGGAAACCGTGTGGCTGGAGTAGACCCTGAAGAAGAAGACAGTCAAGGCTGTCCCCAGACAAGCATTCTGAGAGCTGGCCTTGGAGAGCCAGGCTCCACACCCGCCTACAGGCGAGTGCCATTGTCCTCGTCCTGCAGGACTCCACAACCAGTCCAGGCCGCAGCACCCCATCCTCCTGGGAGCCTTAATGAAACACGCTGGGGCTTCTAGGCCACAGCTTCCACCGAGCTGCTTTTGAAAAACAGCAAAACGTCAGGTTGAGTCCCCAGTGCCCAGTGCTGGTGGGACTTGTGAGGGTTTCCCCTTAGCGTTGAAGCTCTAAGTAAGGAATCGCCTGCTTCCTTTTATTTATTTATTTTTTCTACTTGATTTTACTCAAATACTATCGAGCAGGGTCGACTTCCTGAATTTTCCACCCTCGTCTGCACAAGTGCGCACCTTCGTCCCAGTCCTGGTGTTTTTCTGCTCTGGCCCTGATGACATCACCCTCATTTTAAAGCCATGGAGACAGCAACACACCCTGGTGACTCCAGCATCCTGAGACGCCTCTTCCCCGCCATCTCCCTTCCTCTTTCTCCTGAATTTGCCTTGCGCTCAGGGCCAAGTTCTCGCGTGTGTGTGTGTGTGTGTGTGATTTGAAATTCTATATACAATTAGAAATACTAACTAGGCTTTGTAAAACACACCCCTCCACACACACACACCATACAGAAAACCATAAAGTGAAAACAAAACAAAACAAAAGGTTTCCTACTGCCGTGCGCACTGTCTGCTCTTTGCAGTTACAATTCCCAAACCACCACTGCGCGGGATCTCTGCTTATCTTCCCAGAGCACATTCGTACACTTATGGAGAGGATCGCCACCAGGACACTGCCCGCCCATCCCTCCCCTCTGCCTTCACACACATGGTCAGAATGCTGACTGTTTTTCACTTAATATACCTAGACATAGGAATCTGCCCTGCTATTTAAAATTTACCCAAGCATCAGCGCACGTGAATATGACATAACTTATTTGGCCATTCTGCTACTGATTGGAGACATAAGTGATTTGATTTTGCTTTTCTTGTAGGAACCACGACCTTTCATCCTGGACTCCTGTTTCTGGCTTGTTGGAGGCAGAGGCCCTATTTGCGGGAGTGGCTGCCATACTTCCTATTTTCACCTGCGGGACACTGTACTCAGCGCTCTTCAGGGCCAGTTCATTGACCTCTTCACACGACAGGTATCACCATTATCCCATTATACAGAAGAGAGAACTGAGGCTAAGGTGGATTCAAATCTGTGGGGATGTACTCTCCAGCCGGAATCCCTCTGTGCCTTTCTACCTGCTGGGGGGGGGGGGGGGTGTCCCTCGGGTATTTCCTCACCACGCGCTTTGCTGGCAAAGTGCATGCAATGGGATATGGAGTCCAGGGTCAGCCTTCCAGGGCTTTGAAAGAGAAGCCGCCATGGCTCCCATCTCCAGATCTGGCCCGGTGGAGACACACAGGGAATTTTTTTTTTTTTTTTTGACAGGCAGAGTGGACAGTGAGAGAGAGACAGAGAGAAAGGTCTTCCTTTTGCCGTTGGTTCACCCTCCAATGGCCGCCGCAGTAGCGCGCTGCGGCCGGCGCACCGCGCTGATCTGAAGCCAGGAGCCAGGTGCTTCTCCTGGTCTCCCATGGGGTGCAGGGCCCAAGCACTTGGGCCATCCTCCACTGCCTTCCCTGGCCACAGCAGAGAGCTGGCCTGGAAGAGGGGCAACCGGGACAGGATCGGTGCCCTGACCGGGACTAGAACCCGGTGTGCCAGCGCTGCAAGGCGGAGGATTAGCCTAGTGAGCCGCGGCGCTGGCCAACACACAGGGAATTTTACCAAGGACTCAAGACCCACACCACAGACTCCGTTCCCTGAGCAGGTTTAGACCAGGGACTTTCCCCTTTCCCTCTTCTGTCTTCCACTCTCCGGTTCTAGATAAAAACTGTTAACCACCTCGGGTTTTCCTAAGGTGTCTTTGGGATATTTTACATCTAAAACAACCCTGGAAATAAAAAAAAAAATAAAAACAGTAGCCAAAGTTCAGCCAGAGCAGGGATTTTTTTTTAACAATAAAAGCACTAAAGTAAGATCTGGCCAGCTGAGGAGGAAAATGACCGAAAAGGAAGATCCTCAAAAGGGTAGCATGCACTTGGAATTGAACAGGGAGAAACACTTAAATTCTGCCCTTGTCCTCTTGGGACTTACAGTTTAATTCACTAAAACTAACCCAAACCAATACGGTGCAGAGTTGACAGGAGAGCACGTTTCTTTATCATTCTTCATTTCTAAAATGACCCTCTTATTCTGGGGAAAGTGAGCCGAACAGGAGAAGGAGAGACCTGCTAAAATTGAGCTGGGCATAAAACGATCATTTCTTTTTTCTAGAAACTTACACTGATTTGTAAGCCTTTGTGTCTTTGTGATCTCTTTCGGTTTCCCCTTTATTTACTCATACAAGGCAGGGTGACTTATTAATCTAACCATAAATTTCTTCCTTAGGTTGCAATTTTCAGCTGGGGGAAAATCCTTTTCATATTAATGATCACCATCCTTTGCATTAACAGCAGCCTTCTCCCTTTGTTTAAGAAAAAACAGTAATGATAGTCATAAACAAAAGTAGACTCTTCCTCTCCATATCAAAGTCAATCAGAAAATCAATGAGGAAAACATATATTTTGATGCCACATTTTAGCCTGAAAAAAATCAACAAAATTATTTTTATTATATATAGACCCTATAGCTCATGCATGTCGCTCAGAATCAATTAATTTAAAGTAATAATTTGTACAAACACCCTCACAAAAATTTTAAAGGGTATTAAACACCCTGTTTTATAAACATAACACTTAATTTAGGGAAAAAAAACATTTAGAAGGTAATGCATTTAGGATAAGTGCACAACACATGAAAATAATAAATGAAATTTTCCCAGTTTAGAAAATGAATGTAATTAATTAACATTTAAATTACATTTTTAATTGCAATCATGCCCTCCCAGGGGACTCATAAGGGACCATAATTGCAATTAAAAGCATGTGGATTAGATAATAAAACAATGCACACTGTCTGAAATGTGCGATTTAAAATGGAAAACAGACATTGTTATCGGCACATCTAACTTAATTGTAGCCATAAAGCAAATGTGCTGTACAAAATAAAATTCACATACGGGAACATTTAATTCTGGAGTCTCTTAAAGGGGACACGCTCGAGAGCACATTTTATGACAGGTTCTGTTGGAAACAGCCCTTTAAGGCTTTCGGATCGAGGGCTGGTGCCTTAATGTTTTTGCATTAATAAAAGCAAAGCTGAATGTTCCTATTAAAACACACAGATACATTTAAGTAAGAGATGAAACCCGATGTCTAATTCTAAGCTGCGGCGCATAATTCTATTAGCTGGACAGACTGGAAGGCCATGTAATTTTTAAACTGTGTTTCTTTTTTCTAACTTTTTTTCCTTTTCTTTTTTAAAATTGTCTTACCCTCCTTCCGAGAAGATTGTCATGAAAGGTGCAAAGATTTGCACCTGGAGAAAGAGGAGCCAAGGCTGTGTGCTTGGCACCGTCAGAGCTGAGCTCAGAGTCTTCGATTCCCTGACAGCCACAATCCTGTGCCCCAGGAAGTCAAACCAGTGCTCTTGGATTACAGCAAGGCTCCTGTTTTAATGCCAGGAAGCTCATCACCACTTGATTGGAAACCTTTTCTCACTCCACAGCTATCAGTGTTCTCAACTAGGCACCTACTTAGTGATGGCTGGAGAACTTTCTGATTGTCGTGGTTTGGGGAAGGAGTGGAGACTCCACCTGCTGCTCACCATCCCACCAAGCAGGGGTCAGCTCCACCCACGCCGGCATCCCTCCAGAGCAGAGAACCCCTTGGCCCCAAAGCCTCACGACTGGGAACTCCTGGTTCCTGGAGCGAAGGGGAAGAGAAGGGAGAAGCCAAGTGTGTGACAAAGAGGGCTCAGACCTCGCATGTGCCGGCCAGGAAACACGAAGCTCCGTCCAGCCTCGGAGGAGACGGCCCAGCTCTGAGTCTTATCACGGAGGTACGGGCTGCAGCCTTCTGCGCTTCAGCCGGGTCGTCAATTCTGTGGCTTATTTATGAGGAACACTGACTATTTACGGTAGAAACGCTGGCGTGAAATTAGAAACGGCATGGCTCTCCAAAGGCAGTGCGCTGGCGGGACAAAGGTCTGGACGTTGGGGCTAGGGAGGTTTCACCCCAACAGCCTGGCTCCGTGATGACGAGCTGCGACTCTCTGCTCAAGTGCGTTTCCCTCTGCAAGCCTCAGTTTCCATGTGAGTTACCCAGGCAGCAGTTGCTGCATACTCACCACCAGCGGTGGTATAAAGATCAGAAAGAACATAAACGCACGCACATTCATGCATTTAACGATGTACACCGTAGGCCTCCTTTATCCTTGGGCCATGCATTCCAAGACTCCCAGTGGATGCTTGAAACCATGGCTAGTACGGAACCCCATAGAACTGTCTTTTCCTATACATACATACCTATGACCAAATTTAATCTATAAATTAGGCATAGTATAGATTACCAACAATACAATCGAACAATCAAACAACAGATTGTAACAATGTTGCCAGCATCCTACTCTTTCGCTTGGGAGCCATTATTAAGTGCAATATGACTTATTTGACCACATGCACTTTGATACAGCACAGCAGGTCTGACAACGGAGACGGTAGCCAGGTGACTCATGGGTGAATAGCATGAGAGCATAGAGCACAGATACCCTGCACAAAGGAGTGATTCACATCCCTGGTGGGACGAAAGAGGGATAGAGAGATTTCATCACGCTATTAAGAATGGCAGGCAACCTAAACCTGATGAATTGTTTATTTCTGGAATTTCCCATTTTGTATTTTCCAATTGCAGTTGGCTGTGAGTCAGTGAAACCACAGACAGTGAAACCTCAGATAAGGGGGGACTATGATACTACAGGACAGATTGAGACAGAGACTGTATAGAGAAATATCTTTTTAAGAGTACAAAGTGTTTATACTATCACAACACATGCATAAGCATGTGGGCATGGACATGTGCAAAATTTATCAAGTGACATGCAAGCTCCTATGAACACAGACAACTATTCTTTAGGCTTCTTGACACTGTGAAGAGCTTATATAAACTGATCTCTGTTGAAAAGGGGAGAACTATTAGAGCTAACTCTTTTGATAAGTTGATATTTTCATAGCTCTCTGTATTCTGCTCATTCATTCAGTAATTTTCTGAAGGGCCTACTTTGACCACACTAGCCTTGGAGATGCAGTTGAAGAGTTAGAAGAAATAGGTTTTAGGTAGATGATAAAACATGTGGACTTGATCCTAGGGCAATAGGAAAGTACTGATAGACTAAGGCAAATGATTCTAGGGCAATAGGAGAGTACTGATAGGTTAAGGCAAGTGAATAAAACCAAGAGATATGCATTTCTGAGAACTGGTGTGTAATGTGGAGTGCTGGCCAACGAGAGGGGCCTGGAGACAATGGAGCAGCAGCAATGAACTGGAGAAGCTGGGGGTTGGTACACTAAAGCTTGTAGATTTACCAGGATGGAGCAAGCGTTGAAGCTGGCTGACACCAATACAGTTCTTTTTGGCTAATTTTTTTATTATTTATTAGAGAGAGAGAGAGAGCTCTCATATGCTGTTTCACTCCCTAAATATCCTCAATTCTCCCCATCCCCCACAGGAGCTGAAGCCCTAGGAACTCAATCCGAGTCTCCCAGCTGGATGGCAGGAACCCAACGATGAGAGCAATCATTGCTGCCTTGCAAGCTGGAGTCAGGAGCCAGAGCCAGGCACCAGACCCAGGCCCTCCAAGGTGGGAAGTGGCTGTCTTCACCAGAGTCTTAACCACTAGGCTAACCGCCTGCCCCCAGGTTGTGTCTCTGAAAGCCCAGAGATGTGACCCCATGCTCAATCGGACTTGCCCCAAATGGTGGAGTTAGAAATGTGCCAGGGGATTCCAATACAATCCCATCAAGGTGGCATGTACCAATGCCATCTCACTAGTCCAAGTGATCAATATCAGTTCACAATGGATGACTCTGATAGGTCTAAGAGTCAAAGGGATCACACAAACAAGACTAGTGTCTGCTAATACTAACTGATAGAATCAAAAAGGGAGAGAACGATCCAACATGGGAAGCGGGATACACAGCAGACTCATAGAATGGCAGATGTCCTAAATAGCACTCTGGCCTCAGAATCAGCCCTTAAGGCATTTGGATCTGGCTGAAGAGCCCATGAGAGTATTGTAGGCATGGAAAGCCAAGACACCCTGGGGGGGGGAAAAAAAAGAAGACCTAAATGAAAG
The DNA here is from genome assembly GCF_033115175.1 of Lepus europaeus. Lineage (NCBI taxonomy): Eukaryota > Metazoa > Chordata > Mammalia > Lagomorpha > Leporidae > Lepus > Lepus europaeus. The sequence goes on along the minus strand of NC_084836.1, from coordinate 117,501,563 downwards.
ATCTCTGCGAGTGAGATCCCAGTGGAAAGAACGGGGCCATCAAAGAAGGAGGTACCTTTCTCTGAAGGGAGGAGAGAACTTCCACTTTGACTATGACCCTATCAGAATAAGATCAAAGTCGGCGAACCCTAAAGGCTTCCATAGCCCTGGCAACTCATGACTAGAGCCTAGGGAGATTACTGACGCCATAAACAAGAGTGTCAAATTGTTAAGTCAACAACAGGAGTCACTGTGTACTTACATCCCATGTGGGATCTGTCCTTAATGTGTTGTCTAATGTGAAGTGATGCTATAACTAGTACTAAAACAGTATTTTTACACTTTGTGTTTCTGTGTGGGTGCAAACTGATGAAATCTTTACTTAGTATATACTGAATCGATCTTCTGTATATAAAGATAATTGAAAATGAAAAAAAAAACCTGGTGTTAAATTGGAAATTGCATAGAAAATTAATTAATTTTCAAAAAAATATCATGTAGGATCTCTGTCTTTAATGTGCTGTACACTGTTATTTAATGCTATAACTAGTACTCCAACAGTATTTTTCACTTTGTGTTGCTATGTGGGGGCAAACTGTTGAAATCTTTGCTTAATATATACTGAATTGATCTTCTGTATATAAAGAGAATTGAAAATGAATCTTGATGTGAATGGAAGGGGAGAGGGATTGGGAAAGGGGAGGGTTGCGGGTGGGAGGGAAGTTATGGGGGGGAAGCCATTGTAATCCATAAGCTGTACTTTGGAAATTTATATTCATTAAATAAAAGTTAAAATAAATAAATAAACAAAGAAAGAAAGAAAGAAAGAAAGACAAAGTCTTGACCTTTTAGTCACCTGGGCATGAGCCAGCACCTTGAAGGACACAGTCATTTACACGCTCACCTTGGCCACCTGCACTCCAAAGTCAGTGTTATTTTACCAGACCTGAAAAACGTCACATTGCCCTCGTCATCATAATGTTACACCTCCCAGAAGGATGAAGAGAGAGGTGTGACATCCACACATGCACTGTCACCAAATGTCGCCAAATCCACCTATGAGCTGGTCAACATACATGGTCTCCCTGGGGAACAATTTCAGATCACAACGTTTAATAGATTATGAGTTAAAGTGCTACCCAACTGATAGGACTTGGGGAACACCAAGAAGCCCCTTATCTCACTCACACGCACACACACACACACACTAACTCCCATTCATCTCTACTTGGACAGAGTTTGATTTCAAATCCTAAGAAGCAGTACAGTTGGTGGGTAACTGAGACAGTCAGCTCCAGGGTAAGACAAACCCAAGTTTGGAGTCTGGTTTCCCACTTGCTAGCTGTGGATTTAGGCAAGCTATGGGACATGATTGAGTGCCAGGTACCTCACCTATCTGGCAAAAATAACGTTCACCTCATACGGCTGTTTGTGGGGGTCAGAGGAAAAAAATGTATATAGCATGCCCTATTCAGTGTCTGTTCACAGAAAATATGAATTATATACAACAAAAACTCCTCTTAGAGAAGGAGGTCTGTTGACTTGGGCTCGTCTCATCTCTGTCCTCCTCTTCCTCCACATGCTGCTCTCCAGCCCCCACTTTTAGCTCCCAGAAAGAACAAAGCCAGCTCATTCTCACCCCAGGACCTTTGCACTTGCTGTTCTCACCACTTGGAATGCTCTTCCCCCAGATGGTTTGCATGCCTACCTCCTTCTCAGCCTCAGTGTCACCGTCCTCTGACCACTGTCTCTAGTTGTTCCCCAGCCTCATGCTTAGTCATTCACCACTCCATTGGCTACTGTCTTTTCTTTGCAATATGTACCAGCATCTGATTGTCTTGTTCACATATTGACTTCTTGGTTGTCGTTATCTCACTCCTGAGTGTGAGCTGCGAGCAGGCAGGAAATTGTGTTATTCAATGGATGCAGGCTCCATACGTAGAGCTTTTCCCATCCAGTGGGTTTTCAATGAACATTTGTTGAGCAAAACAGTAAAACTAACTTGATTGACAGGTGTATGTTGAGACTGTCCTAGCACTTCTTGAGAAAGGTTTTAATAACAAACTAGGAATAGGGGCCATTAACATGGACTGAAAGTTCCTGGTAACATCCTCTGGTTTTTATTTCACCCCATTCTGAGCAAAACCTCACCTTGTATTCATTTTGGATTAATCACTACAAGCACAGCAAGACCTCAGACTTTGTAAGGGAACCACTAAACATACGCTGTCTTCTGAAACTACAGAGATCATGCTACACCCCAATTTCCAGGCCAGAGAACTGAACCATAGGGATGCTACATGGGCCCATCAGAAAGGAACTCCACCCCCAAGCACCTGTGCAAGTGTTGTCAATCACGGTTGCCCGTGAGCCCGCATATGAACACACAGGGGCAGTCAAGGGTGGCTTGGAGGAACTCCTAATTACATTTCAAATGGAACCATCAGGCAACTGCTTCGCTTGCCCCATGAAATGGATCTGAGATACAAACTACATCTTAACTAGGCGGCCTCCACTCTTGCTGATCTCATTAGTTGCCCAATTGGGCAAGACGAGGTTTTAATTGCATGCCAGAAGCTTTATTTTTCTGCCCCAGGCAAACAGTTAACCACATTAGTATACCACTGACACTTTCGAAGTTGGTCAGCAATGCAAAGAGAAGGAGCCCCTTTTGGAGAGAATCGCAGCACCTGCCGGTTCCTAGCATCATTCCCCCTAGCATCTGTGGCTACCTAAGGGGAAGGATTTCAGCCAGCAGCACAGACGTGTGACAGGGTGCTGCATTTCACAGCTTCGTGGTGCGATGTGGGACCGTGCATCAGGACAAGGCTTGAAGGCAGACAGATGTGGGCCAAGCAACCTCACTGGCAACTTCCTCCGTGTCTTCATCTGTCAAACAGGAAGAATTCACGACATCTGCCTTTTGGGTCTGTTATGAAAATGTTGAGTTTCTCAGTGGCGCTGGCTGCTTTTCAAATGTTTAATAGCCACAGGTCACTGCTGGCTACAGCAGTAGACTCAATGGGCAAAGAGCATTTCCATTGTCAAAAAAGCCCCATAGGGCAGTACTGCTTCACTACAATATTGAGTTGCCTAGGTATGGCCCAATTCCCTTAGGAAGGGAAGGTGACCATGGAAATTTTCTCTATCTTAATATCTGTAAAACAAGGGAAATATTTTGCTTATTGAAATGGATAATCAACTAAAAGGTCAAGGTGAGATGAGATGGACCCTATCATACATTTCTGGCAGTTGTCTAAAGACTTCTCCCCCATACTTGGAAGGAATTATGGAATAACAATCTTTTTTTAAAGATTTATTTGTTTATTTGAAAGGCAGAGCTATAGAGAGGCAGAGAGAGAGAGAGAGGTCTTCCATCCACTGGTTTACTCCTCAGATGGCTGCAACAGCCATAGCTGTGCTGATCTGAAGCCAGGTGCCTGGAGCTTCTTCCTGGTCTCCCATGCATGTGCAGGGGCCCAAGGACTTGGGCCATCTTCCACTGCTTTCCCAGGTCATAGCAGAGAGCTGGATTGGAAGTGGAACAGCCAGGACTCAAACCAGCACTCCTATGGAATGCCGGCCCTGCAGGCAGTGGCCTTACCAGCTAGGCCACAGCACTGGCCCCATCAAAATCTTGAGAAATGCAAATAATCTCACCCTTTGATCCAGTAATCCTAGCTGATCCTAACTCTAAAGCTAACCCCAACCTATTCCCTGATAATAATGAAAAACCAGAAGAAGCTCTACATGAATAGATGCTCAGCACTTTGGTGTTCACAACAGCAGAAAAATTGGAACAAAATAAATGTCTGTAATAGAAGAATGGTTATATTAAAACACAAGTATAGGTGTTTGTTGTTATGATGCTACGCAGTCATGGTTGTGTAGAATGTGATCACTTGGTAAGATATTGATATGGTCCAAAGTTATCAGGTGCTGTGCAACATGTTCTTCCTGGACCTGGTGGCAAATGATAAAGTCTTCTAATCTCACAGTTTCTGGCTGACTTCATCCTGCTGTTCCTGGCTCTGAATCTCCCACAAGGCTGTGGTCAGGGCATTGATTGGGGCTGTAGTCCTCTCAAGATCCAAGGCTGGGGGCCGGTGCTGTGGTGCAGCAGGTTCATGCCCTGGCCTGAAGTGCCAGCTCCCATATGGGCGCCGGTTCGAGTCCTGGCTGCTCCTCTTCCAATCCAGCTCTCTGCTATGGCGTGGGTAAGCAGTAGAAGATGGTCCAGCTCCTTGGGCCCCTGCACCCATGTGGGAGATCCGGAAGAAGCTCCTGGCTCCTGGCTTCAGACAGGTGTAGCTCTGGCCGTTGCAGCCAATTGGGAAGTGACCCATCCGATGGAAGACCTTACTCTCTCTCTCTCTCTCTCTCTCTCTCACTCTCTCTCTGCCTCTCCTCTCTCTGTGTAACTCTGACTTGCAAATAAATAAATAAATAAATCTTAAAAAAAATAGATCTAAGGCTGGGCTGAAGACCACACTTCTGGGTTCACTCACCCAGCTTCTGGCAGGTGGCCTGAGCTCTCGGTTCCTCACCAGACCCCAGGACTGCTCACAGCGTGGCAACCGGCTGTCCCCTGGGGTGACTGATTTAACAGAGACAGTGTGCACATCCAAGAAGAAAGCCACATCCCAGCATGCCTGTCCAGTTCTGTGTCCTAGTCGGGGTCAGGTGGCCCATCCACTCTCCAGGGGAGGGACTCACACAAAAGGACAGGCATCCCAGGAGGTGGGCATCACTGGGGCCACGTCAGAGGCTGCTTGCACAAAAAACAAAGGAAAAGTGCAGTTGCAGCATTTGGAACAATGAAACAGATCCCCTCAAGATTTAAAAGAGGAGAAGAGGGGGGCCAGTGCTGTGGCTCACATCCCATATGGGTGCTGGTTCTAGTCCCAGTTTCTCCTCTTCCAGTCCAGCTCTCTCCTGTGGCCCGGGAGGGCAGTGGAAGATGGCCCAAGTGCTTGGGCCCCTGCACCCACATGGGAGACCAGGAGGAAGCACCTGGCTCCTGGCTTTGGATCGGTGTAGTTCTGGCTGTGGTGGCCATTTTGGGGGTGAGCCAACAGAAGGAGGACTTTCTCTCTGCCTCTCTCTCTCATTGTCTATCTGTCAAATTAAAAAAAAAAAAAAAAAGAGGAGGAGAGGGCCAGGCGTTTGGTAGCAGTGAAGATGTTACTCGGGATGCCCACATCCCATATTAGGGTGCCGGGATTTGATTCTAAGATCTGGCTCCCAATTCCAGCTTGCGGCCAGTGTAGACCCGTGGGGCAGCAGATAATAGCTCCCGTATCTGAGTCCATTGTGACCCATCATGGATAATCTGATTTAGTTCCTGGCTTCTGGCTGGCTGATGCTGGCATTTGGGGAGAGAACCAGTAGACGGGAGATCTTTCCATCTTTCTCTTTGTGCTTTTCAAATAAAAAAAATAAATTTACAAAAAAGAGGAGAGAGGCAGACAGCCCAGAGACAAAATCGATCTTGCTCTTCAGGTTAGCACTATGGAGTTATATATACATATAATGTAGATTCCAATAGTGAGCTTTTAAAAATCCATTATTATGATGGAAATACTCAACAAATACTGTTAAGTAATTGCATAAAGAAACCTTGTCAAGAATACACAGGTGCTATGTTCATTACTGACGAAGGGCACGTTAAATCCACTTCCAACTCAAAACCAACTTTCTTGCTGTTGTTGTTTTGCTTTGTTCCCCCCCCCCCCCCCCCCCAATTAGGGCCAGCACCAGCCACGTCCCTTTAGTTAACAGGCTGTGCTAGGGAATGCCATTGGCACACTGCCTCTCTTCCCCGCACACCTCCTTTCTGTAGCACAGCCCCTCCCTGCCAGGCACCCAGAGTGTACCCTACATTTTAACGTCTCCAGGGGGAGGAAGCCAGGACTGATGGCCCTGCAGCCAAGTCCCAGGCTGACACTGGCAGTGGAGGTAACTCATGCTTAGCACTTGACGTAATTTTTTGATGACTGAAACCTAATCCCATCGACCGATTCCCCCAGTGGCTGATCTCATCTCTTTACCATCAGAGGAACTGAAGTCAAGTTACCAGGAAAGATACAAAGGAGGCGGCGGAGTGGACCATGGCTCGACACAGAAAGGAATAAGCTTGTCTTGGATCTTCTGTCCACAGAACATTCTTAATTTTCACAAATGAGATGGCTGAACTCAAAATACGGTTGCAGCCAGGGCTCCCTCCACCCCCGGAAACATTCTTCTGGGCCGGGTGTCCCTGCCGTTATCAGAGAAAACTACGAGTTCATTGTTTTGTCTTTCAGTTACAATTTTTAGGCAAATCTTTTACTTACAAAATTGAGCAGTAAAAGAATAATGCAATTGACAAGACATTCATAGTGTTAGCGGAAAAAAAAATCATAAACAACAGCAACACAAATTGGCATTTATTGAGTGCGTACTTTGAGCCAGGAGCTGGAGGCAGAAGACAGAGGCTGAGGTCTGGCTTTACCAGACATTCACTCTGGGGCTCCATACAAGCCACCCTCCCTCCTTGTCACCGAGGAGCGACGAGAACTGTACCCATTCATGGAGCTGTGGTGAAGATGGAAGGGAAGTGACACAAGGTGGCTATACAGCAGCTGGGACGCAGCAATGGCTTATTAAAGTGTGACCTTTCTCTGCTGTAACTCAAATAATATCCTCTTCTGCTGAACATTCTGTATGGCTTCCTGGTACAGAAAACGAACTAATAACTTCTCATCCTGAGCTACAAAGCCCTACCGATCAGTCCCTGGTTGCTCTCCTCGTAGTCAGCATGGTCCACTCCACAAGGCTTCCGTCCATCCTGTCTTCCACTCAACCTCAGCCCCTGTGCACTTGCTGTGCTTCCACCTAGAACACTGATTCCTCGATACTTGTTTATTTTTTTTTTTTTCAGCATTGAGCTCTCAAGTCAAACATCACCTCATCCGGAAGCTTCCCATGACTTTCTTTTTTCTGAAAATAACCATAGTTGGTTTCCGCCGCTTATAATCAGGAAAGTCTAACGGAATCAAGTAGCAATTTTCTTGGAAAACATTTTGCACATTCTTTTCCATCCTCAACCACCAAGTCAGCTGCATTTGCTGACCTTTTCCTGGCTTTATTGCTGCATTCTACAGATGATGTGCTTTTAGATTAGCAGAAATTTTCAACAGGCTTGTTGAGAATTTACAAATAGATACGGGGAGGGAATAAATGAATGAGGAGGAGAGTTCAAAGAAGACAGGCTTATGGTGAGTGTGATGAAATCCACAGATGTACATGTTTGTCTAGACAGGGTCGAATCAAGTGTCTGTCCTAATCCAGTACTTGCGCATGCTTTACTTGGTCCTGGTCCTACTCTGACTACTCGAATTTGAAAAGAGATGGTGAGAGGATGCAGGGCTGGGAGATCTTTGCAGGACTCCAGATCCATCCAGGATAGCCCTAAGGGCTTTGTGCTGATTCCAAGGCCTGGGAAGATGGGAGATCTTCTCAGCAGGTGGCGCCCTGTGTAGCCCTTTCAGTGTCACTCACTTTTCTTGGGACGGAACTGCAAGCCAGGATAGTCAAATACCTGCCTCTCAGTCTCGTCTCTCTCACGCACCTGCTGCTTAGACACAGGTGCATCTTGTGTGACGTTCCCAGTGCCGCCATGCTCCCTCCCACCGCCAGGCCTTTGCACATGCTGCTTCCTGGAGGATGGACACCCTCAGTGCTCATCTCTGATGTCATGTCCCCAGGAAGACTCCTTTTACTTCCCTGTAATTACTTGATTACTGACCGTCTATCTGTCCCCAGAGCATGAGCTCCGTTCTGGCAGGAAGTTGTCCGAGTTTGTTCAGCATGCGATATGCGGTTGCCCTCACAGCTACGGCTGGGTAACTACACTAAGGCATTCAATAAACTGTTTTTTTAAAAAACAAATGGAAAAGGGACTGAATAAATTCACTTTCAGTGCCAACTGAAAATATAAAGCCGTAAGAGCAATTCCTGTTTCCAACAACAAGCAACTTCATGACTCCCATCACTTCGCTGCATTTTTTTTTTAAACTCCTGAGATTTTTTTTTTTTTTGGACAGGTAGAGTTAGACAGTGAGAGAGAGAGAGAGAGAGAGAGAGAGAGAGAGAGAGAGAGAGAAAGGTCTTCCTTTTCCATTGGTTCACTCCCCAAATGGCCGCCACGGCTGGCGCGCTGCGGCCGGCAAGTGTTTAAATCATTCAAGAAGTATTTCTTTCAGTTTTGCAGGTATGTCGTTGCTGTCACGGGAAGGACGGGTGCTGTGCGTGTTCGTGGAACACTGTGGCCAGTCACACTAACTTCCCTGCTACGGCTGTGTGGTGCATTTTTCTTTATAAATACATTTATTTATACTGAGGGGGGAAAAAGGAGTCAGCAGAAACAATGCCTTGAAGAGAGATTTTTCTGGCTCTGGTGAGGAGAGCGCGCCACACAGGGAACCCATTGTGAGAAACGCAGCGTGGGCAGCGACCGTGGTCTGGGAAGGACCTTGTCACCCCTGAGGCTCCCCAGTGCAAGCTGTGGATGGGCACGCAGCAGGCCTGTGGGAAGTGGACACAGCCACAGTAACAGGAGTCACAGGAACCACTCTCTGGGGACACTGAGAACATCTGGCTGGAAAGACGCAAGCTCCACCATGGCCTCTTTTAGGGTCCGGTTCTCCCACGGGTTGGGTGGAACTTCACAGCTCCATCCACAATCCAGCCATTTCGCAGGACCTCAACCATGCACAGACCAAGGCTGCTCACCTGGACCTGCCCGCGCCTCCCATCTCCATGGCCCAACCACAGGCACGCAGCCGTTTCTCCCACGTCAGTCACATCTTGCTACTTTCTGCCCTCTGGATAAAATTCAAAGCCCTTACACCCAGCCCAGGCTCTGCCCTCTCTGACCCCTGGAGACCCCTTTCACCCCTGCCTGCCTCTGCTCCAGTCCCACAGGCCTCCTTGGTGGATCTGAGACACCCAAAGCTGCTGTGACCTCCGGGCTGTGGCTCCTGCCGTTGCCTGCGCCTGGGGTTCCGTGTCCCCTAGTAGCCACACAACTCGCCATCCACGTCAGCAGATCTTTGCTCACTCATCTCCTCCTCCTGAGATCCTCCCTGACTGCTCCATCTGTAGAAGTCGCAATTCACATCCCCGCCCACGCTTCTGTTTCCTTTTTGTCACATGCTGGTATTCACCTGTTCATGGCTGGGATTGTCCCCATCGCCTTCCCATTAGAATATCAGCTTCCTGAGGGCAGGAACCTTTATCACTCTTCACTGCTGCCACCCAAATGCCCAGGAGACATGCAGCAGGTGTGTAAGATACTCAAGCGGGTAAATAAACACAAGCAGAACACCTGGGAACCAACCATTCCTCTCTCTCCAAAGGCAGAAGCCAATCAGACTCATTATCAGAGATAGAATAAATATATTGACACATGTTATTATGCACAATACTAGTTTCACTTGGAATAGACCGATCAACACTTATCCTGTAACACAGGTGAAATTTTCATGATAAGAATAAATTCTTTTAAAACACTAACTCGGCATTGGGGAGTGGAACAGGCTTGCTCAATGGAGCCTTAGTAAGATGAATCCATAGAGAGTACTAGAAAACTGCAAAAGAAAGTAATTCTTTTCAAACCCACTGGAGACACTGATAAAAGGTAGAATCCTTAAACACAATCAGAATGTTTTATACCCATAAGGATCTAAGCTTCAAAAAAATGTGCTCACAGAATTACTGAATTTTGAGTATAAATTAAAAAATTAGCTTCTTTGCTCAGAAAGGGTGGGATTCTAGCTGTACTGAAGATTGAATTAAGGCAGATGTTGGAAGGAGTTTAGAAGGGCACACTCTGAAGACCTGCCCTGCAGAAACAAAGCTGGTATGTGGCGCTAGGACGTACAGGTAATTAGACAACATCAATCAGCCAGAGGCCCTCAGCTTTCTCTGCTTAGCCAGGCTTGGGGACGCCTTGCACATCCTTGCTTAACTTCTCCCAGGCAGATGGAAGTAGAAGATGGCATTTTCCCCTGGAGGCAAGGAAGACACAGGTCATCTCAACAGCCCTTACTTTTCCTACCATCAGAAATGTTATCTTATAATCTTTGATTGCGTTTAGAATATAACCTATTGGGGAAATGAAATAGGTAAAAAAAAAAAAAAATCAGGAAAAAGTATCAATTCAGCAGAGTAGGAAATCACTGCACTTGGTCTTTCATCCCGAAATGTAGGACAAATTTCAGCAATTCTTTTCTTTCTGGGCTACACAAGCCTCGGCCATCCCTGAATTGTAGACGTTTGCACTTTAATATTAGACGTGGGTCTCAGTCCCAACATTTGCCCACTGGGCAACCTTGGGAAAATCATTGAACTTGTCTGAGCTTCTTCATTCATATAAGGACCATAAGCTTGGCTCTGCTTTGTAGGGCCAGGTTCCTAATTTTGATGAGAAACCAGGCATTTAGAGCCATATGTAAAAACTGCTACTATTAAATTAAAACTAATTAGCTGTTTAGACTTTTAAGAAATATTGGAGACACATTTGGAGGCAGCATCGTCTTCTTGTCAAAAGAATGTGGCCCAGAGAGACCATGAATAACCAAAGGAGTATGTCTCTTCTGAGGCCAGGGTAACATCTAACTAAATGTTCAAATCCTATCAGCTTACCCAAATCATGAAATTTCTAAACCAGTGGAAATAATTTTCTGGGCTCAGGTCCCAAATAAGTGAAGTCATTTTCAGAGTTAGGAGTTTCCCTGGAGGGAAGACATTGTCCATCTCATTTTTCCTTCATTTTGAATGATCTGTCCTGAGTATCTTCTGTCCTGAGTACGATTCTGTACTTTGTTTCTTGACCCTTGTCTGGGAGGGTAAACTGGACAATGCCCCTCCAGGCTCTCCTATGTCTTCTGGTTTTCCCTTTCATTTATCTGAAGGGAAAGTGCAGGTGGGAGGAAGCAGGCGGGTGGGTAGTGTCTGCTGGCTCCTTTCGGTCAAACGGATACGAGTCCACCTTCTCATAACCGAAGCCTTCCTTCTGACACTAGTCTCAGCTCATTGCAAGATCCATGGTTGGTTTCTTAATCACCACTTCCACCCTTTCATTGTCCCCAATAATTAAATTACCCCCATTACCCAGTGAAGTATACCGTTGTTTCCTGCCTAGTATATCAACCAGCACAGTAATCTTTCCCGTCAGTAATTATCTGAATGGGCCCTGCTGCGGTGACACAGTCAAGGTCCACTTCCAAATTAGAAGCACAGAGGAGTTCACCAAGCAGTCTTTAAGGAAGCACTTGGTAAATATTTGTCAAAAAAAAAAAAAAAAAGAAATTAACCTTTAAACAGTCACTGGAGAAACTAAAAAAAAAAAAATCAATTCATGTTCAAACATTTGTCTTGGAAGAAACAAAAGTGTCACGCATATTTCTGTGGTTTGATTATTATCTAACATCTGAACTCAGGTAGTTTAGTCCCCAAGTCTTAGGTTAATGGTTTAAGAGGATGGAAACTTAATCCAGTTATGATGTTTAGAGTTAGGGACTTTGGGATGTGATTAGATTGGAGTAAGTTGTTAAGGAGGGGCGTGATGATTGAATCTTGGTGGCTTCATAAGAGAGTTCACAGACATGCACACTCCCTATCTCTTGCCATGTGATGTTCTGTGCTATCTTGGGACTGCCAACAAGAATGCAATCAACAGAGGCTGAACAAGTGTTGCCCACCTGGTCTTGGACTTTGAACATCCAAAAGCGTGGGCTAAATAAACCCTTCTTTCTGACATAAGTAACTTGTTGCAGGCATTTTGTTGTAGTAGCAAAAAAACCATTACATATGTTAACTAAATTTTTCTTTCAATTAACATCAGGGTGGTGGGCATTAGATGCCATAATTTCAGGGGGGTGAGGGTGAAGAAGCTAACTGAATGTCAATCAATATAACAATGTTAAAGTAAGCAAAGGACAGGTGCGCGCTTATCATTCACAAGATTCTGTGGGATGTGCTTCTTATAGGCTGTTCATTTGCTACTTACAGTAAGTTTCTGAAATACTTACATTCCTATAATCACTGTGCAGAAGAGAAAATTGGAATTGAGGTTTAGAGATGTGCAATGATGCATGTAGCATCCTACATGAAACAACTGACTCAACCCCAGGTCTAGCTCACATGGATTCAGAGTTCAAAGTCAAGAGTGGCCAATGAGGGCTGGAGTACACCAGAGAGAAAAGCATTGGTTACCTTCACTACACAGTTCAGAAATTGACATTTGCATTGCGAATCCTTGGACAACACACTGTTGGGATCCCTCAGCTGGGCCCAAGGAGGCATCCACATTGGAAGTGTGCACTTTCTGACATGCCGAGGAGAAGAGGAGAAACTGAGGCCCAATTTTGCCATTTGTTATCTTTAGCTTCCCACACAAATTTTGTTCATAAGGCATTATTTCTGCCAAATCACAAAGAAGGGCAATACCACAAAAATTTTTCCATCCATCCAACATCTCTCTACCTATTGATTAGGTGATTTAGCTCATGTTCTTTCCTAACAAGACTGAAATTTGGGGAGGGGTACTTATTCCCCGTTAGATATAGGGTGATAAGACTCTTACTCAAGTTCCCTGTTCCCTAGCCCAGGGATAGGGCTGGGGACCTAAGAGGGATGGTTGGTTGATGGTAAATTGGTCCACTGGCCTACATATGCTTTGCCATGGGACCATGAAGCTCTGTCCATCAGGAGACAGCATTGGTTTTTTCTTTGCATAAGTCTGGGCTGGCCCTTGACTTTATTTCCCACTAGATTGTAACTTCTGTGACCACAGTCCAGTGCTGAGGCTAGATGGAATTCTGAGCTTTTACTCTCAGTAACTGCTACCACCATGAGCACCAGCCTGGGGCAGCCTGCTGGGGGATGAGATACTGATTGGAACAGCTGAATTCCCTTGCCTAAAACCACACAAGACCAGCCAGCACTTGGCTAAGCCTCACCTAAATTACTGACCTGCAAGATCCTGGACTAAATAAGTGGCCCTTGCTGTATGCTACTACATCCTGGGATGGTTTTCTTATGCAGCAAAAGCTAACTGTTCCAGCTGAGCAAACCAGACATTCTTTCCCTGAAATTTGCATCTTAAACAGAGAAGACAAGAAAATGAAGACATTTGGAAGAAACTTCCTTTAGCCCCGTGGTGCCGACAGGTCTATAATTCCTACTTTCTAGGCTAAGGGTCTGTTTGGGTATTAGCCCATTGCCAGGCCTGATGCTACAGCTTTCCCTTCCATTCTGTGAGTTCCTGGTAACCTGCCAACGGAATGTCCTCCTGCTGAAGTCACAGAGTCTGTGATCTTGCACAATATGCAGTCTGATGCAGTTATCCAGGACAAAGACCATGGAGGAGGGAAAGAAGGTGTCCAGGCAGCTGCTGGAGGTGGTGCCAGGGGCCAGGGCCTCCTGCCTAGGCTGCAGGGCTGATCTTGCTCCTTGAGCTCTGATGGAATCTCAGGGTGATAAATGCCTGTCTCTCTGCACGGCTATAGGGTGTGTCGAGGACTGTCCAGGGCAGAAATTCTCCCCTCCTCATCAATTTCCTGTTACGCTAACTGCATCTGTGTTTCACAAGGCTGTGCAACATGTTTTCTGATTGTACTATGGGAAATCTCATTTAAAAAAAGGTATCCAACGAACAACATACTCTGATCCTTTGCACATGCTGTTCCCTTTCCCTGGAAGCTCCCCATCAGCCCCTCCCACAGTGGGATGCTTCCTCTGAGTTTCCTTTTCTGCCTCTCCAGGACTAGGGCAGGCCGCTGGGTCCTGTGAGCTCCCAGTAGCATCGTACCATGTTATCAGTGTCATTTTGCTTCCTCGTGAAACTGCACTGTCAGCATCTATTCATAAGACTATGCTCCCTTTCTGCTGTGGGATTCCTGAGCTTCTGGGCCTCTGCTTTTGAAATCACTTCTCCTCTCATTCTAGAGCGATCTTAACCAGTCAATTCATTCAACCTTTCTAGGTGTTGGCGGGTAAGATCCAACATGGATACCTGGCCTTGTTTGACCTGCCCAGGTTTAATAAATGACAGCTTGGTTGTCAACATTTAAGCTTTGTGAGACTGCGTGGCTGGGTCGCCAGCTTCCCTCAAAAGGCCAGACTGCCCACCTCTGAGTATTTCTGAGCAGCAGCAAGGAGAGAAACAGCCCTCCATTAGGGTCAGGATCAGGGTCAAGGTCAGGTTGGGGATCAGGATCCGGGTAAAGAACAGAGTTAGCTCCAACAGATGGGGTGTGAGCTCCCCAGGTTATCATGGATGCTCTGGCTCACCTCTGTGAACTCAATTGCATTGAACCTTAGTTGCTTTCAAGGTTATCTTTACATACTAGCAAAAAAGTGAAAAAATGCTGCCAATCAAATCATGGCACAGCAAAGACTTGAGGATGCGTCCTGACTTCAGAGATTGAAACCAGGAGCATCTTGGGATCTCGGAGTTCACCAGCCTCGGGCGAGGTGAGGTTTCGCCTCTAGTCCGACACCCCAGCCCTCTGATTCCACCCTAAGCCAAAGAAAAGACCTTTGCATTTAGCTCCAGCCTACGGCAGTGCTTCATATTTTAGAAAAACATCAATTGTAAAATGCTTATGTATATGTCACACATACAGAGTTCTCTCTCTCTCTATATATATATATATATCTTTTTTTTTTTTTTTGACAGGCAGAGTGGACAGTGAGAGAGAGAGAGACAGGGAGAAAGGTCTTCCTTTTCCATTGGTTCACCCTTCAATGGCCACTGAGGCTGGTGCACCGTGTTGATCCAAAGCCAGGAGCCAGGTGCTTCTCCTGGTCTTCCATGTGGGTGCAGGGCCCAAGCACTTGGGCCATCCTCCACGGCACTCCCGGGCCACAGCAGAGAGCTGGCCTGGAAGAGGGGCAACCGGGATAGAATCTGGCGCCCCAACCGGGGCTAGAACCCAGGGTGCTGGCGCCGCAGGTGGATGATTAGCCTAGTGAGCCGTGGCGCCGGCCATAAATATATCTTGATACATATGTAACAGTGTTTCATCTCACATTACCAGGAGTATTAATCACCAACTTTATCCCACTGTATTAATTATAATCGATGTAAAATTTAAAAATAACTAGAAGGCGATCCTTATTAGAAAAGCCATGTTTCTACCTGTCCACAGTCCCTTATCTCCAATTATAAAAAATCTCACATTTTTTTCACTAAATTTTGGAATTCATTTAGCAGAAAACTCAGACCTGAACTGATTCAAGATGTTTACAAACTTTTTTTTACATCATGTCTAGTAACGTTAATGTTGCATTACAGACTCTTTATGTTTCTGTGTGTAGTCCTGCTTTTCCTGACCTCCCTGGGAGAGTTAACTAACACAAGGGGTAGCCCCACCTTCTCTTTCTGACACCTGAGAGAGTGAATTTCAAAACGTTCTTGTGCCAGATGGTTTCAGAGGGGAGACTTTGTAAATAAAGACACCAACCCTCCCAGCTGGAGAAGAATACAGACAAAAGTTAAATTGGGGTTTCCCTCGGCTTTTGTTCTGTCTATTAACGAGGCTTGCTAATTTGCATTATTTCTTCATTTCATCCATTCTTAAGGAATCTGAACGCAAGGGCACAGTATCAGAAGACCTTGTCCCTGAAGAGGGAGGGGCTCCTTGTGCATCCCCTCCTCATTCCCTCTCTTAGGACTCTCACCACAGAGGGAGGAAAGAAGGAAGCCAACCACATGCTCCGTGCTAGCCCGGCAGTAGCAGGGATGACCGGCCCAGGCCTTACGTACACTGATGCTCTAACAGTGAGCTGAGATCGGGAAAGGTAGCATTTAATAAGCATGTGAAGGTAATTAGTTAAGTCACTTGTCAATTAACTAGATTACCTAATAGTTAATTTGCTTCTCCAAGCAGCAGGCTTTCTGGAAAGGTGGTCAAGGAAAACTTGACTTTGAAAGGATGGCCTTGGCCCGAAAGTGCACACAAGCCAGCCCCACAGCTGGGTGTGTTGGCTGGTGGGGCATTATTGGTGAGAAGCTTAGTTTCTCACGTGCTTTTAAAAGAGGTCCTCTTCTTTTTTTCTCTTTTTAAACCTTATCTTCTCTCTGTCCTTCCTCCATCCCTCCCTGCCTCCCTCCCTCTTTAATTTTTGTTCTTAAATTCTTTTTTTTTTCTAACCTTAAGTCAGAGGCCAGCAGACATTTCCTGTAAAGGGCCAGCTGGTTACAATTTCAGGATTTGAGGACAAGAGGAAAAATCAAGGATATATGCAGGTACTTACTGAAAAGTCCATGGAAAATAGAATTAAAAGATAAGTTTATTTTTGGTGCAAAAAAGTGGAAATCCAGGCATATGAGGGGGGGTCTTCAAACAATCTATGGAAAACACATATGGTGAGGAAACTTCATGGATTTCAAAATATTTTTGCACCAAAATAGACTTTTAATTCCATTTTCTACAGGCTTTTTGAAGTATCCTTGTAGAAGGAAGAGAGAAAACAGATTCCCACACAGTGTTTTCAACCATTGAAAACATGAATAAACCTATTCTTAGTTCACTGGCTGTACCAAAGCAGGCGATGGGTTGGCTCTGATCCACGGGCTGTGATGTGCTGACCCTTGCTTGGGATGTCTCTAAAGTGCTAATTTCCTACATCAACATGGCTGGCTCCACGGTCCAGGGGCTTTCAAAATCTTCTGGCCTCTTCCTTCTGTCTACTCTCACCCTCCAAGCCAGAGGCTACGAGCAGACTCCTGAACCCACCTGCCTGGATGTGAATCCGGCTTTGCCAAGAAATGTGCAAACTTGGGCAAGTGACTTGAGCTGTCTGTGCCTCCCTGACACCATCTTCAACCTAGAGCTGCTCACCCTATTGGCTTGCCATGAAGATGAAAGGGAGCTTTACAAGTAAGAGGGTGAGTGTGGCACCCTGCCCATGATGGGGACGCTAAAAATGTTAGCTTATTTGGATTAGTTTGATAACAGAGCGCCGTAGAAGAAGGAAGCTTCCCCTTGCCTCGAAATCCTGAGCAGAGTTCATTCTCTGATCCCTGGAGAGCCATTTGGTGGCGGGTTTCATTCCAGAAGGAGAGGAGCTGCAAGGAGGGGCTCCTGGGCACCCTCCGGAGTGTGCTTATGCAAACAGGATGCTGTAAATGTCTCTGCGGAGCTGGAGCCGCCAGGAGGGCCCAGTTTGGCCTCGTGATTTATCGGACCTTCTGCTTTTGTTCAAACAGGTTTTCCTGCCTCTGCTCCCCAATGATTGTACTGCAAGTCATGCCCTGTGCAGTCCTAAGCCTGTCTCCGTGCCCTACATAACACGCCATGTGCAGAAGCGCTCTTAAAGGGGTTTCCTGTTTCGGTTTCCTCGTTGGCACCGGGAGCCATGCGGAAATCTCTGAAGGACTTACTTAGCATGCACACACCAGAGCTGCACCCAAGCCCAGCCTGGCACTGGCAGCTCCGGAACTTCCAATGCCCCTGGCAGAAACTCCCCCAGCCCCCCACCCCGCCCCGCTCACTTTTGATGTTTTCCCGTTCTTGTAGCCTATCGCTGATAGCGAGAGCAAGCACATTACACACCACTTTCTGTGGAAAGCCCCTTTTTAATGATCTGGCATCTCGGAGACACTGAGGCCTTCCAGAAAAAAAAAAAAAATTCAATCCCTCTTCCCACAGCTTCCGCAAGCCCCAGTGATAAATGACACCTGTCATTCTGTCACAGACAAGCCGCACAGACCGTGATGTCAGTGATGGATGGCTCGCCAGAACAGGAAATCAACTTTTTTTTCAAAGAAAAAAAAAAAATCTCAAAGAGCTGACCAGGACATTGTCAGGATCCCAGTCCCGAGACCTCACCTCGCACACAGACTGAAAGAGAAACTGGAAAAAGTTTGAGCTTGGGACAGAAACCAACAAGAGTCCGAGATTCGAACAAGCAGAAGTGGCCGCCGCTGGCGGAGCCGGCGTGAAGGAAGCCACCGGCTGCTTTGGTCTTGTGCATTCCTTGGCGGTGCCCTGGATATTAGCCAAATTTTTACCTCCTCTGGAGATTTATGGTTGATCTGTGCTCTGTGAGAATTCTATTTTCCTTCTGGAGCCTTGGAAAACAGTGAGTCAAACCTGCGATCTGTTTGTTAAGCCTAAATTACCCTGTTTTACACTGCCCCCAATGAAAAGCAATAACATTCCCCGTGCCCCCCAAGAGACCCTCTGCACAAAGACCCCCTGAAGATTAACAACCTAGCCTTTGTGTGTTGATGGCAATCACAGGAAAGAGCAGGAGGTGGCTACTTTCCCTTGACTTTTTCCTATTTTCTATCCCCCTTCCCATCTACACATATTGAATTCAAAATCCATTTTTTTCCTCTTCTATGAAAAAAAAAATCACTGCACATAGATTAACCTGGGCCATGGTTTAAAAGGCACACTCAGCTACATCGCCAACACCAGCACACGTGGACCAAACTCCAAACAGGAAATTAAGATGCTTCCTCCATAGGAACCCATTTGGGCTGTCTCATTCTCCTGTGCATTGTAGGATGTCCAGCAGCATCCCGGGTCAGGCCAATAAAAAAGTGTCCCAAGACAATGCTCAATGTCCCCAGGGAGACCAAGTCATCCCAGCTGGGAACCACGAAGGAAAAAGCATGTTTCTGGGGTGAATGAAGTTGGCAGGTAATTAAGCACTAAATAGTACGATACAGAAAATATATGACTCCAGAATGAGGTCCTTTCTAGCAGAGACATTTGTGTTTACCGGGTTTGTGCAAATGCCTCTATTTAAGCTGCATCTCAGCAACAAAATCGCATTATAAGACACAGCCACCGTTTATTGTGTGCCTGTCTTGTGCTTAGATATGACTGAGAGGCCACACAGTTTTAAAACAAATAAAAAGACATCTTAATTTCAGAGCAATCACAGTAACACCAGTGGGAAATGGCAACTAAGAATAAAAAAATATTCTCCAATGATATTAGAATATTATATTATTAAATCTTTGAAGAATTATTAAATTATAACTTCTTAATATTATTAAGCTTGTGTGAACATTTAAGTATCTAGATTGGATTAAAGAAGGTAGGGTTAAAATTAAACTCTTGTGTCCACAACTTCTTTGTAGAAGACAGCATTAAATTGTTCATATACGAATCTTCTAAATGGAGTTTATACAGTGATTATTAAAAGCATTCTTTGAGGCACCCAATAAAATATGGGATGAAAAGAAAGCTGAGCCCAGTTTCTAGACACCATCTATAATATCTCAGGCTGTCACCCATCAATTGTCACCAAAAGAGATCAAAGATAATTTGAGAGACACAGAAAGATCTACCCATGTTAAAAGCCATTAATGGAAGTCACGTGGGAAGACAGAAAGTATGTAATAAGCTAAGCTGTGATCACAATGAATACAAACAAAAAGCATGTAATTAATACTCTGAGCACAAAACCCACCCTTAGTGCAACAATGGAAGCAGAAAAGACCTCAACGCATTAAGGAGAATTAGAGGCCCTGTGATACAGAGCTACTCTCATCATTTAAAGAAAGCACCTGCAATGCTTGATAAAAATACCCTCTAATCCTCAGCGTTACCAGGTAAACAATTTAGGCTGATGTTGCAGTTATCAACATGGGTACCAACACTACTTTCACAAAAGGCTTACAAATGAAAGAACCTTCTCGTTCATCCCTACGCCCCTCTGCCTCCCTCCAAACCCGCTGGTGGAATTTGTTCTTCACTGCATTGGTTTCTATGTTGGCCAACTTCAGACAGACTATTCTTTGTTCTCACAGCGCTGCCATGCCTACCAGTGGGGATCTTAATAAAATTTTATGCTGGTCTAGGACTTTTCTGTCTCATCCTCACCTCCTGGTCTTGTATCATGTTGAGGGCAATTACACATTTATTTATTACACATCCTCAAATATAAAACCGTGAAAACTCTACCAAAGACAGCAGCTTTTCAATCATCCATCAAGATATACCAGTTTCAAAAGACAATCCCGCGCCATCTCCTGCAGGTCATTACTCACTCTCGAAAGCTCATTTCAAAGGCTTCCTTCAGCGCTGGATATCGTGGGATAGTGCGTGTGCCAAAGTGCTGCTTGGGGACCGCAATAACTCCATGTTCTCTCTCTCTGGGCATGATTAGTGGGAGGCGTGGGCACCAATTTAGGCTCTGTCTACACAATACCAAAACAGCACATAGAGAAACGAAACTGTCCATCACACATCTGTCGGTTTTAGCTACATGGTACTAAACTGTGTAGATTCATTCTCCCCTCCCCTCCACTGCGCTGACTGGTAATTTGAGTTCATTCTGCATATCCTGGAGATTCATTCAACGTGCTAGATTTGAGATGGGCCACAGAGGTGACATGACGTCATCAGCTGGTTGTCCTCAGACTCTCAACTGATGCACATTCCATGGGCTCTGGACCGCTCTGCAGAAGCTATGCTCCCTGGCCACCATGCTTTTGCCGAGCTAAATATCTTTGAGCACCTGGATCCACCTTTTCCTGAAGCTTCAAGGTCTCACCTTGGCTTTTTTTAAAAAAGTTTATTTATTTATTTTTATGCATTTGAAAATCAGAGTGAAAGAGGGAGGGAGAGAGAGAGAGAGAGATCAATCTTCCATTTCTTCCATTTGCTGGTTCTCTCCCCAAATGCTTGCAACAGCTGAGGCTGGGCCAGGCTGAAACTGGGAGCCAGAAACTCCATTTGGGTCTCCCACATGAGTGGTAGGGATCCAAGTACTTGAGCCATCCTTTGCTGTTTTGTCAGGGTGTACATTTGCAGGAAGCTGGATCAGAAGCAGAGGTGGCACTTGATCCCAGGCACTCCAATAGGGGATGCAGGGGTCCCAAGTGACAGCTTAACCTGCTGCACCACAATGCCTGCCCCTCTCCTGGGCTCTTAGTATGGTACTCCAATCTGCTTCTCTCCAACTTCTCAGTTTTTGCTGTGATCAGACAGTACTTCAAGTGCTTTCTATTTATTATCTCAAACATCACAGCTCACCTGGGAGGCAGACACTGCTGTTGACAATGCCCTGTCCACATTGCCGGGTTACTCTGAATACACACCCGTGCTTCTCAGGCTTTGGGCCACATTCTGGTGGTAGAAGCCTGAAGCTGAAAATGATGGCCCTGGAAGAAGCCCTCAGCCCAGGCAGGTGGAGATTTGGTGGAAAGGATTCCGGCACCTTTACGCTCACTTGGGACCACTCTGAGGCCTGTGTTCTGCGTGCTCTCCCAGGGGTGCCCAGCACAGCTGAGCTCCAGTTGCCTGTGCTGACAACAGGCTTTATTAACTTCCTTCCCTTTGGGTTTTCTCTCCTTCTCTCCCCACTCTCCTATTGGTGCTTCCAAGGACCAACAACCAAAAACAGCATTTGTATTCGAATTCTGGCTTCAGCATCTCATCCTGGGCAGAACACAGACAAAGACGGCTCGATTCATCTCAGCAGATGAGTGAACCAGTGCAGAGGCGTCTGAGACCTCGCCCAAGAAAAGAGTGGCTCTGCCCTCCTTGCACCAATGCAATGACCCCTTGCCTTTAAAATAAAGTGAAGCTTCTCACTACCCGCTGCTCCCACCACATCAGGACCAGAGGAGCCATGGGAGAAATTCCTCTTGGACTTGTCTTGAAGACATGGGACTGTGTGCATCCTGGAATAATGCAAACACTGTAACCTTTTATTATCTCCTTGGTGCTTTGTATACTCGAGCCTGGATTTATTTATTTATTTTTATTTAAGAGGCAGGAAGAGAGCGAGTGTGAGCATTCCTTTCCATTGGTTTACTACCCAAATGTCTCCAACAGCCAAGGCTGGGCCAGGCCAAAGCCAAGACCCAGGAACTCAGTCCAGGTCTTGCATGTCAGTGGCAGGAACCCAAATACTGGAGTCATCAAGTGCTACCTCCCAGGTTACATACTAACAAGAAGCTGGAATTGGGAGCAGAGCCAGGCCTTGAATCCAGGCATTCTGATAAGCGATGTGGGCGTCCCAAGAGGTAACTTAACTGCAAGGCCAAGCATCTGCCCTTTATCTTCTTTTGAACACTATTATTTCCCATGTGGATATTATTGTTATTCAATGTTTTTATTGCTATTCATTTCTTTGAAGAGAACTTTTGAAAACATACGTATTAGATTGGATATATATGTAATGCATCAGCAATAGACTATAGCATATATATTATTATAGGTGACATATAGTTAACTTATCTTCCATACATTTTAACACATTTGATGCCATTCACCACCACATAGCCCATGTCAACGTGCTCATCCACATAACCTCACAATTTGGGCATTGGGGCATGGTGTTCAGAGCAGTGTTCAGTGCCTCAGTTCCTCACTGAGAAGGGAATGTGCAACTCATAGGCTATTGAGGAACTCAAGGATTTAAAATACATAAAGTGGCTAAACAGCTTCTGCCAGGCAGAAACATTATTCACGTGTTTGCTGTGATTATTATAAAGTTACTCTAAGTCAAGATTATTACAAATATTTCTGTAAAGGATGTGTTTCTCAGGGGCATGAGCCATTGGTCCAACTGAAAATCAAGGCCAAGCTTACTTTCAGGCTGTCGATCACAAGGGAGCCATAAACTTGCCAAAAGTTTCCACATAGGAAACCGACACTATCAGGTTTTAGTCAACATGGACAATTCCGGGGGCTAAGGCCACTGTGAGTCAATGCATCTTGTGCCTCTCTCCCAGGGGCCTCTTAACAAGTTTGGGCTCAAGTGGTGGATGTGCCTCCAGTTGTGGACAGTACTCACATATGCCTCATCTGGTAAATAGCACTTACGCAGAAGTCAGACCAGGGAGAGAAGCCCCCAGCGCTTGCGCCAAGTGTTGGGAAGCTGTGTGTCCCGTCAGGGCCACACAGAGCAAGTTACTCAACGCGATCTGAGACGACTTAAGCAACACCATGTGACAAGACCCCAGCACGTAAGCAAAAAACACTATTTCTGGCCCGAATGCTCACTATCATCCTGCATGCGAAGGGCTGCTTCGTGATGGTATCGGGTAGGGCATTTTCGTTTAGTGTTTGATCCTAACACTGGTGTTGGCTTGGGGTTGGGTTTGCAGAGCTGCTCAGTAGCCTGGGTCTTCGAATGCCTTCTCCAGCTGGGAGGTCACAAGGCTGACTGGCGCAGTGCACAGCCTGCCAACCTTTCGGAATGAAGGCAGAATGTTGAACCTGACCACAGCCCTTGAACAGTCTTCCTGCTGCCTGGCTGTATTCCCCCTTCCTCAGGTAGCAAAACCCACGGTCCCTTGAGAGCACTTGCTCCCTCTTCATCTCTTGTGCTTTAACTGCCGCTCATCACTTGACTCAGCCCCAGCCAACCGGAACACAGCCTCCCTTTCAGCACCGGGATTGGTCAAAGGGGGACCATGTGACCTCAGCAGGGCCAGGGGACTTCATTAGCCTTTTTTCTCTTGGACATTTGGACGAGAAGCACAAGCTCCTTGCTCCTGGATTTGAACCTGGCAGCCTGCTGAGGCCAGAACAGGCATTGTGAGCATGAAGCTAATATAGAGGAAGGAGGGCCAGCCAAGCCCGGCCAGGAAGCAGCTACCCTTGTATGTTTCTATCACACCAGCCGATGAATTATCCTTTCCCTCCTTTTTATTTTTCCGTAAGCCAGTTTGAGGAGTGGTGTCCGTCACTAGCCACAGAAAGAAGAAAAACTGAATCAGGACAACATTGACAAGTTCACCGCCGTAAAACACCAGCATGGGGCTAAAAGCTCCATCTCCTCTTGCTTCCCACCCAAAGATGGCTTCCAGCTGGTGCTTGCTGGCTCCTGTGGACAGCGTCACCTCGGCACTGTGGCTTCCCAGTCCTGTAGCCCCTGTCGGCGGATTCACCCCACAAGGCTGCCAGGCTGGTGCACTGAATGAAAGTGTGGCAGGGTCACTGAGGAGTTAGCTGAAGGGATTTAAACAGAGGGTAGACACACTTGGCCAGGGAGTGCCCTGGGAGACACAGGAAACATGGCCAGCGGTGCTCAGGCCTGGCGCCCCTTGGCTGCACAGCCCTGATGGTTAAATTCCAAACAGTTAAATATGAAACTGTCAACAAGGCCCTGTCTTTATAACCAAACTTGAGGCCTTTTATCCCAGAAGATTTATGAAGTAATTTTAAAGAGATCCAAGCAAACATCTGTCAATAAATTGAATGTCGGCTACAGGATTTCCAAGCAAGACAAGAATTTCTCATTAAGTGCACATTAGCACGGTGGGGATCATAAAGAGGAGGCCAGGATGCGCAGCTCTCAAGCTATCATTAAAACACTAACTAAGAACTAACGAGGAAGTGAGGGAGGCCACTGTGAAGCCCTGGGCTCCCAGCCTTTGCCAGTCTGGAACAGGCCCTGCGGAATCAGAGAGGCTGGGGCTGGCTGCCGGCCTCCACTGCTCCCTTGCAGCTCACTCTGCTGTCTGCTCAGGACCCGCAGGTCTTTTCTGTCCCCTGATGGACGGCGCAGGGGCCCACGTGGCTCAGCTGGAGCAGCACACGCCCCCTCTCCAGAATTAAGCTCCCAGGACCTCCTTGGTCATTAGCTCCCAATGGTCCCAAACACGTAGCAAATACTGATGGCCCGAGACTCGTGAAGGTGCAACTTAATGATTTTTCAACTTCAAGGCGGCGTGACAGCAATAGGTATTCAGTGGAGACCATGCTTCTAACCGT
This sequence comes from Lepus europaeus, assembly GCF_033115175.1. Lineage (NCBI taxonomy): Eukaryota > Metazoa > Chordata > Mammalia > Lagomorpha > Leporidae > Lepus > Lepus europaeus. Next base: position 117,476,841 of record NC_084836.1, on the reverse strand, counting down.
GAATTTGGATTTTTTCCCTGGCTGGCACCATGGGGTTTGATCCTCTCTGTGCAAGGCTAGGCAGCAGCAGCTGCAGCTCCCAGTCAGTACAACAGTCACTATAGAAACAGGATGTTCTCTAGGTTAGGTGTACCCAATGCAGTTTCTTCTTACAGTTTTCACCTTCTGATGGATTTACTGGGACATAACCATCACAGGTCCATGAGTGTTATTATTATTATTATTATTTTTTTATTTTTATTTTTATTTTTATTTTTGACAGGCAGAGTGGACAGTGAGAGAGAGAGACAGAGAGAAAGGTCTTCATTTTGCCATTGGTTCACCCTCCAATGGCCGCCGCGGTTGGTGCGCTGCGGCCGGCGCACCGCGCTGATCCGATGGCAGGAGCCAGGTGCTTCTCCTGGTCTCCCATGCGGGTGCAGGGCCCAAGCACTTGGGCCATCCTCCACTGCACTCCCGGGCCACAGCAGAGAGTTGGCCTGGAAGAGGGGCAACCGGAACAGGATCGGTGCCCCGACCGGGACTAGAACCCGGTGAGCCGGCGCCGCAAGGCGGAGGATTAGCCTAGTGAGCCGCGGCGCCGGCCTGGAGCATTATTATTTTTAACTACTAACGTCACATAAGATGTTGTTTCCAGGGGCTGGTGTTATAGCACAGTGGGTTTAAGCCCCTGCCCGCAATGCATGCATCCGGTATTGGAGAGTCAGTTCAAACCTCATCTGCTCCACTTCCTATCGAGCTCCCTGATAATGCATCAGGGCGGGCAGAGGCTCATAGCCCAGCTCTTTGGGCTCCTGCCACCCACATGGGAGACTCGGGTAGAGTTCTAGGCTCTTGGCTTCAGACTGGCTCAGCCCTGGTCTTTGTGGCCATTTGAGGAGTGAACCAGTGGATAGAAGATCTCTCTGTCTGTCCCTCTCTCACTGTTAACTCTGTCTTTAAAATAAATAAATAAGCCTTAAAAAACTGTTTTAAATGCTATTTCCCCAGTGCATGGGTCGACCTCTAGAAACTTCCCTTGGCTGAACAGGCCTCTGGTGCACAGAGGAAATGCTTTGTCTCTGAGAGTTAAACATGGCAGAAGAGGGCACTTGAGAAAGATCCTGCAGGCCCACGTTGCACACCCTCTCCCCTCTCATCCTCTTCCTTGCTCTGAGCCTTCCTGGCGCACTCTGCTCCAAAGCCCTCTGTGCCCAGAGTGACCCACAGAGCCACCAGTGCAGGAGGCCTGGGAAGCTAAAGGTCAACGGCAGGCTTGTCTGGGTCCTGAAGTGACACGGGTCTGCCTGGTGTCTGGAGGGTGCCACTGGGGTGATCAGCCCAGGAATTCGGCCAGGGATGGAGTGGAGGCCAACATGACTCCAGTCTGTGGTTTTTCACACATGTGGTTTTATTATATCAATACAGCATCATGTTAAGCTGATGTGGGGTATTATGTACATATCTATTTATATGTCATCTCCCTTCTTTCTTCTGTCTTCCTGTCTCTCCTCTTAAATGAATTTTTTTAGAGACAAGAGCTAGTTCTTTCTGTTCAACATTTCAGCCCCAGAGCTCAGAACAGCACCTGGCATGGAGTAGGCACTCAGTGAGTATTGAATGAATGACTGAACAAATGAATGAATGAATGAATGAATAGGAAGTTGAAAAATGATCAAATTGAAAAGGATACGTGCTTGAGTGAAAAGAAGGAGGATGAGGGTCGAGAATTTCTGAAGCAGGTCTCAGGAATGATTAAACGCAGAGCAACGTGCAAAACAGCTTTTGAGGAGCCCTGGAGTGGACAGGCACAGTACAGTGTGAATGCCAATAAACAGTTAACTGGATTAAGGACTGGCATGCGGAACTGTGAAAGGAACCAGAAGAAGAGGCAGGAGGTTTGCATGTGGCACTTACTGTCACCAGGAATGTAAACACAATGATAAAGGACTCTAAGTTAGAGGAGCACTTTCGAGGCCGGGCCATGCACCAGCCACTCTGCTAGGCCCTTTATCTGACACTAAAGGCTGCACTTTTGATCACTATCAATCGAAGGCAAAATGCTGGTCAGTTGCTCAGCATTAGGTTGATTTGTGTTGGACCGACAGTGGGAATTCATGGAATGAAACAAAGTGCCCCCAGCCAGCAACTGTGAAGACAGTAGAAAAACGACCCAGGACAGACCCTTGCTTTGAAGGGGCCTCCTCCGAAGCAGGTTCCCTGGGTCTCCCACCCTTCCTTGCAGAATCTCTATCTGGAAAAACAAAAACAAAAACACCCTGGGATGCTCTGATGGCCAAATTAACGCGATAGTCAGATGGCATTTATTCAAGCAATGTGCAGTACCAACTAGACGCCATGCCCTGTGCTGGTGGGTGGTACAGCAATGAAGGAGACAGCCGCAGTCACTGCTGTGGTGGGGAGCAGAGGCAGAGCACAGCAGTTACAATGAGTCTGATGTCTTACAAAACAGCATCTGTGCTGCTGTGTCACCATTTGCTGAGCGTAAATGCTTCAGAGTAATTTAAAGGAGAACAGAGAGTTGCAGTGAGCTAGCTGAGAAACACCATCAGAGCAACTTTCCCAGACCCACTTGGCCGGGAGGGTGGTGGGTGGGGATGACTTCCTCTTGTCAGACGGGTTGTGCGGGAGACCTTGCATTCCTGGCGACAGAAATCTGCCTGCATTCACTCGCGATTTATTTTTGCATTTGTTGGGTAAACGGTCGAGCGCTGGGCACCTTGCCCTGGAGGTCAGTGGAAGCACAGAGATGTAGCCAAGCCCGGGTCTCGCTGCTGCTGGGGCTGGAAGGAGACACCTGCCCAGGTAGCCACCAGTACATCAGGGATGCTGAGTGCCACCAGTGGAGCAGGCAGCCTGGGGCATGGCAATTCTCCGAGGGACCAGGGATAGGTTCACAGAGACTGGCCCATTTGAACGAGGTTTTGAAGGAGATAAAGAAGCTCACCAGGTCAAAAAACCACCACCCAGATAAAGAGGACGATCTGATAGGGGTGGCCGGGGGAGAGAAGCAAGTACACAAATCAAAGAGCGCTGCGTGCACTGGGAAAACTTCGAGGGGGTGGTGTGGTTCCAGTGAAATGGGGGGGGGGGGCGTTCTTGTTGAGATCAAGTTCACGGCAGGGGGGCCAGGCAGGCAGGAGGCTGATGTTTGCTGGCTCGGGAGGACACTTGTGAATCACCTAAGGAGGCTGGGACTGGCATCTCTGCCAGAGGTTTCCGAATTGCATTCCATCTTCGCAACGTCTGCCCGTGCTAGCTGGCTGCAGGACTCAGCGGCTTTTGTGCTCTGGTTCACTCCCCAGATGGCTGCAGCAGCGAGGGCAGGGCCAGGCCGGAGGAGCTTCCGGGTCTCCCGCGTGGAGACACTTGGGCCAGCTTCTGCTGCCTCCCCAGGTGGGTTAGCAGAGAGCTGGATCGGAAGCGGAGCAGCTGGGACTCGAATCGGTGCCCATGTGGGATGCCTGTGTCTCAGGCAGGGGGCTTAAACCACTACATCACAACCTCGGGCCCCAAGAGGGTTGGTTTTTTTAAAACAGCCTACTTTTAAAAATCTACTTTATTATGTATATTTAAAATCGATAGCTCTACGAATATCGATTCAAAGACAAGGTATTAATTTATGAATCCCCTAAATTGTCTCACACACTGTACTTGGGGAAACAGGAGGAATTCGAAAAAAATTCATGGACAATGCATGTTCTGAAAACTATGCGTGGATTTCAAAAACATTTTGCATCAAAGTAAACCTATCTTTTAATTCTACTTTGCCATGAACTTTCTGAGGTTCCCTCATATTGTTTGGAGGCCTGGGATCTGTAGCGTTTCAGAAAATCCATAACCGAATCCAAATTGCAATCTAGAAAGACGTTGCTGTCCGAAGTAAGAAGAGGCGATCAGAGGGCCAGATGGTGGGGGGGGGGGGGGGGGAGGTGATGATGTCAAGGTGTCAAGGGTGAGGCAGACCCGGGTGAAGGAGCAGCTGTGGGCACCAGAGAGCCAGGGGCTCAGTGGAGAGCCATCTCCCAGGCAGACCCAGCAGGATTTACTGGCAGATTCTGTAGGGAAGAGAGAGACGGTGGCAGCTGTGATGGGCTAGACATGGCTCCTTAATGGAGGGGGCAGTGCCTGACAGCCATTTACAAAGTGATTCCATTTATATCAGAGTCATTCACTGGAGCTCGGATCTTGTGCTCTCCAAGGCATAAAACACAGTTATGTAAGCTCCAGGAGCTGGATTCTCGGTGACAGCACCGGCAAGAGCCTTCCCGGGGAAAACTATTTACTCCATATACAGTGTTTAGGAAGGGGAAAAAGGAGAAAGAAACACCACCACGGATCCATCTGTCTACCCAGCTGTGGATGCCACAGAGCTAATGGAAGAGAAATTTCTCTAGCTGATTTCCGTGCATTTAGGAGTTCCAATTCTCTGACTTGTAGCTACAGAAAGGTTATTACCAATGGTAAAGGCAAACAAATAATCACCAGGATTTAGCTACAGTCAGGAGGTGAATTGGTTCATTTCACGTATTTTAATTCTTCGCAACACCAGGTTTCTTACACACAGAGGCAGATGGGGGCAATAGGCTCCCTTCTCCCCCATAATCTAGACTGTATTCGTCGATTTTGTCAGGTACCTGACCATCTCTTCTTCATTTTGCTCCTGTCTGTGAAATCTGAAAATCTTCCCTTAATAGGAAAGAGGAAAAAAGATATTCCCACGGTCATTTTAATCACTTCGAAAGAAAAATGAGGGAGGAAAAAAAATCCAAACATCCTTTTCCCCCCGTCTTTCTTCGTCAGATTTTTTTCTGCATGAAATGGTGTAATGTGACACCTTTCTGTGGGTAAAGCAATTTGCATCACTTAAGGGAATGAAAGGAAACTGTGAGTTTAAGTTTATTTAAACTACTGTGTGAAAGAGATTTGAGACTTTGACTAAATCCAGGAGAAGTACAAGCTGCTTTGGGAAAGTTCTAGCGTTTGGGGGATGTGGGGAGACTGTGACTTTGGGACCACAGCACAGCCACCTACTTCAGGTGTGACCTGAACAGGAGCCTTAGGTTACCCTTCCATAACACAGGGCTAAGAATGCTGTGGAACAGGGTTTGGCAGAGTTAATGAGATATTAGATGCCAAGGGTTCAGCACAGAGCCCAACATAGAGTAAGTTGGCAACACATGGTGGAAGAACTGGTTATGATTCCAGGAGCCCGTTTGCTATTTGGGCTCAAATTAATTTTCAGTTCCATTAACACCCAGCTCTTCCACCTCTTGGCAGTCTCTTTATTTTAATTTGGCAAACTCATGCACTAATATAAATTCTGCACCTAAAACTGAAGAACCAGAAGTAGAACCGTAAAACAAACACACTTAACTAGCACCATTCAAGAGTCTTCACTCTTAGAAGAGTGGATCAGCCAACTGTAGAACCTCCACACGGGGGAAGATTGCCCTACAATACGCAGCAGCCAGGGACAGATACATGTGAACATGGGATGGATCACAAAGGTCAGTCACGGGTGGGGTGTCTATCTATACACACCAGCAACAAGATGATCACCGTGATGGAGAACAGATGGATGGCTGACAGGCAGCAGGAGTAGATCATGAAAGGGGACAGGAGGGAATCTTAGGGGTGATGGGGCTGTTCTGTATTCTGATTGTTGTGGTCACAACACAAATCTAGTTCTCATGAACTTTTCCAGGCCCTCGTTTGAAACATGAATCAAAATGTACAGGACTGGACACAATAAGCAAAAGTCAATTTTATTGCATGGTAAGAAAAGAGAAGAAAAAGCAACCAAACACAAATCCCAAGTCTTCATTCTTGGACGATGTACGTCTTTTTCACACACTTAGACAAAAAATTTAAAAGTAGGGTCACATCTCTCTCTCTCTCTCTCTCTCTCTCTCTCTCTCTCTGTGTGTGTGTGTGTGTGTGTGGAGAGGCTGGAGATAAAAACATCACAGATAAGTTTTATGAACATGGAATAAAGTGTGAAGAGCCCTCCCCAGGTTGTTGACTTGGATCATGGGACAGGACTGGGACAAGGAGAGTGCAGCAGCTCAGGGCAGTGTTGGGACTGGGAAGATCAAGCATGAAAAGGGAGAAGAGGATCAGTGCAGGCAGGCACGTGGTCTCACAGTTAAAGGCTGCGTGCATCCCATGTCTGAGCCTGTGGCTCAGTGTCTGGGTTGGACACTGTGCTCTAGGTCCCCCCCCCCCCCCCACCATCCCAGCTTCCCGTGTCTGAGCCTGCGGCTCAGTGTCTGGGTTGGACACTGTGCTCTAGGTCCCCCCCCGCCACTATCCCAGCTTCCCGTGTCTGAGCCTGCGGCTCAGTGTCTGGGTTGGACACTGTGCTCTAGGTCCCCCCCCCACCCCATCCCAGCTTCCCGTGTCTGAGCCTGCTGCTCAGTGTCTGGGTTGGACACTGTGCTCTAGCCCCCCCCCCTCCCCCCCATCCCAGCTTCTTGCTCATGCAGATTCTGGGAGGCAGCAGGTAATGGCTTTAGGAGTCAGTTTCCTGCCTCTCTTGGGAGAGACCTGCATTGAATTTCTGGCTCCTAGGCTTCTGGACAATGAAGTAGTGGACAGGGGTTCTCGATCTCCCTGTCTGTTGTCTCTCTCTCTGTGTAAAGCAGCAAATATGATCATTTATGTACAGTTATGCAGACATATGCACGCATAACGATGCATGGTTGCATTTACAGCTATGTAGCTACATGAGTTTTGTTTTTTTGTTTGTTTTTATTTGACAGGTAGAGTTAAAGACAGTGAGTGAGACAGAGAGAAAGGTCTTCCTTCCATTGGTTCACCCCCCAAATGGTCGCTAAGGTCGGAACTGTGCCGATCCGAAGCCAGCAGCCAGGTGCTTCTTACTGGTCTCCCATGCGGGTGCAGGGGCCCAAGCACTTGGGCCCTCCTCCACTGCCTTTCTGAGCCACAGCAGAGAGCTGGACTGGAAGAAGAGCAACTGGGATTAGAACCCAGAGCCCATATGGGATGCTGGTGCCGCAGGCGGAGGATTAACCAAGTGAGCCACGGCGCTGGCCCCGTAGCCACATGATTTTAAGGCTGTCTGTGCTACAGTCAAAGTAGGAAAGGCAAGCTGCTGAGTCATATGGAGAAGGCCACAATTCACTCAGAAGACACAAAAAGTTAAAAAACCCTGAGACAAATGAATTCTCCCCTTTCAATGTACAGCTCCCCTCATTTCAACTGTAAGCAGGGCGAGGAGAAGGTGCTACATCCCGAGGTAAGCCATGCTCGAGGTTCAACGAACATGAGAAATTCTCTGGTGTTAGGAAAAACAATGTTTTCTTCATCACAATTTTCAATTTAATATCTCAACACAGTTTGCTCTTCTAATCAAATACTCCTTGTATTTTTAAGGAAAATGCAAGGGTACTTCAAAATTTGTCAAAAAATGGAATTAAAAGATAAGTTTGTTTTGGTGCACAAAATGCCTTGAACTTCATGTATCGACCTTTTGTACTATGTCATTTGCATGAACTTTTTAAAGACCTCTCATATAATAATGTGCTTCACTTTCCAGAGATAGATGAAGATGGGGCACTGTGTTTTCATGGTTAGAATGTTCTGGGCCTTAAGGAGCCCCTTTCATGTTATCTCACAGAATTCACCATTGCACAGTGAGTCACACTTACTCTCCAGGCAAGGAAACTGCAGCTCATGGGAAGGGGGTGATAACTGAGTACAATGCCTTTATTTTCCCAAAGTATGTCCACGGGTATCTATGCTTCCAGACGGCATCAAGGTCTGGCCCATGAAACACGTGGCCTAATTGTTGAAGAAAAATGGAAAATATCTATCCAAGAATGCAAGGACAACATTCTTATAAAGGATCCTACGAGGACAGATTGTTCACATCTATTTGTTCTGTTAGTCAGAGGGTTAGGCAAAACAGACCTTTTGGTCCTGAACACACCCCACAGTCAGTGTCAGGAATGCTGATAAGGACAAATCAAGAACACAAAGTATCACTGGCTTTTGATACCATGGAGACTACAGATTTATGGCAATTTTTCCAACACTATATTAGGCAATGTGAGAGGACTCAATGGAGTGGCCAGGTGTTCTGCCAATTTTTACTAGTTTTCCTTGTCATGTTGAATGTAGGTAGAATTAAATAAATATAAAAATATATATTTTCCAATAGAATTACCCATCAACCCTCCCTGTTCAGGATGTGACCACATTGCTCTCTGGCAGTCTGATTCTTTCAGCAGAGAAGTCAGTCGTTCATTTTGTGAACAGCATGTCTCCATTCTACCCCTGGAACCAACCCTGTGCCCAAGGTGCTGAACACAGGAATGGCTGTAACTTGGGAGATGCTGTATCTGGCTCAAACCGAGTATGTTATCCCTATGACTGTCCATGAAACTGCTGAGCTCCGGGAAAGATGAGATTACTTGCAGAAGTGGAGCCACATCAAAGAAAAGGAAGTAGCGGATCATAGCTTCTGGCTGAAGGGGCCAAGTTGGGACAAGTGGGAGCCCTGTGAAAGTCAGCAATGGCAGTGGTTTCAAGGGAATGGACTAAAGGCAACTGGAAAAACAAGTCGGAACTCAAGGCCTCAAAGACGGGCATCTGTCAAGGAATTCTGGGGCTGGACTCACACCGTGGAGGGAAAAGGAAGGCCAGGGAAGCAATACAGTGAATGTTATAGAAAACCATAGATTCTGTTTCCATAACACAGTCAGATGCTAACAGAGAGAGGCAGGAAGGAGAGACAGCAACAGAGGGCTTCACAACAGAAAGCAGAAAAGGAACGGCAAAGAGAATAAGGGAGGAAGAGTGGCAGGGGAGGGAATGAAGCAAACAAGAAGCCAAAAATTCAGTTCAAATGGATTTCAGAAGTAAATCAGAGTGAACATAGAATCCTGATCAATATTTTATGTCAGGACAAGCTAATCAAACATGTAACTCCCTATTTGGTGAACTGTCCAAGCATGATGGACTTCGCATTCAACAAGCGTTGCAGTACACACACCTGGCGCGGGGCAAGGAGGACCTGCTGCTAGGGAGGGGGTTGCTACCAAGAGGAACCTCTGTGGCTTTCTAAGGTCAGCGTTGAGGAGGAGAATTCTACCTGAAGACAACAAACATCAGGGTCAAAAAGTAGTGGAGGTTTCAGGGTGTTCAGAGACACCAAAGCCCACCCTTGATTTAAATCATAAGCTAGTACCATTCTCAGAATGTGTACCCCATTCTCCAAACCAAGAACAGAGACAGCAGGACATTGGAGGGAGAGACAGGCTGCTACCATGAGATCATGGGAGACACAGAAGAGGGAGTGCCCAGGTCTGACTTGGTTACACATTCATGAAGACATGGGAGAGGCTGGGGCCAGGGAACAAGTCCAGCGAGCCCTCCACTCAAGCCAGGCTTCCTGCACTGTCGGCAAATTCATTCTCTTCATTTGCTGCCTGTTTCCCTCTACACCTGCTCTCTCTCATTCTCCTACTTCCCCAACCAAGCTTTCCCTCTCCGTGTGCAGCACTCTCCACATGTGGGGACCTGCTGCTCCAGGTCCCCAGAAGACAGACATTGCCAATGTGCCCTCCCTACCCCTACCCTGGTTCCAGTGTCCTTCAAGTACAAATGAGTAATCAGCAACAGATTAAAACACAACCCCTGTTCAAGTCCAAGAATGTCACAATGTACTCAGGTTTCAGCAGCTGCAAAGTTGTCTGCCTTCCCCTTCCCTTCCTATCCTACCTTCCCTCCCCTCACGTCCTCCCCCCTCCATCCCTTCTCCTCCCTTCCCCTCCCCTCCTCTCCACTCTTCTCCCTCTTCTTTTTCAAAATCTAGAAGCCTAAAGAGATTTCTTACAAACTCAGTACAGAAAGGTTGGCGTAGGAAGAGCTTGCGGGAAAACACAAAACCTGCAGACAATGTGGGGCTAGGCTGTTCCTTTGGAGGTTTCGGAGCCGAGAAGCCATCTACAGCGATGGGCTGGATTTCACGGAAGGCTCAGCGGAGGACCCGAGTGTGGAGCTTTTAACTTATTTTTGCAAAGCAGGTGTTTTTGCAAACAAGAATTAGGGAATGGCCGCCAGCTGAAATGCAGGGTGTCCCAGCAGAACAAACCCTTGGAGGGGAGAATCACTGAGGAAGAAAATGGAGATGACAAGGCTGTTGCTTCTTAATAAACATGATCGCATTGTCAGCATGCATTATGTATTACTTTTCTTGCACTGATTTCTCCTCCTAAAACCTGTAATCTAATGTGGAGAGAAGTATACACATGCCCGCACAGAGGTCCGGTGATTTTTGACCAGATGACAAACTCACAACAACTCAAGACATTCAGGAGTCTCTGTCTAATGGGATCCTTATGAAAAACGAAGTCTTGCCCATATTTCCTTCTTCCTCATATCCTTATTTTTCTTCCTCTTTCCCAGACGCATAACTGGAATGAAATCATTCTTGTTGAAAGTCATACTATTAGTCATTGCTTTTAAGCATCATCAGTGTGTCAAGGATTTAATCTATGAAATTACTGATCCTGAAGAAAAAAAATAGCATTTTTGCATGCTTAAAAGGGAAGACTCAGAGACTGAAGTGACTGACCTGAAGTCACACAGCCAGCGATTGCTGAGCTGTGATTAGAACGTGGCTGTCTGGCTGCTGATCGCACGCTTGAATAGCTAACCAGCCCTCCCTCTGTCCAAGGCAACGGAGCAGGTGAGTGCAGGGCCTGGGTTCAGATGAGGTCAGTCTGCACTTCCTGTTTGAGCTGTCCACGGACACACTGCACTTCAACATGCAGGTGTTACTCTGGAATCAGTCAACCTTATAACTTAAAAAAGAAATCCAAGAAAAATAACCTTTGGCTTTGCTCCTATAACTCTTCCTTTTTCTTTTTCTTTTTCTTTAATTTTAGCTTGATAGAGATATTATTCATAGACACTAAAGGTAACTACTTCTTGAGTCTTACATAGATTTGCATTCTCAGTGTCCAGTCTTAAGAAACTGATAACCAGCATAATAAGTAAATATACGGAACTATTAACCACTCAGAACTAAGCACTTGTTTCCCTATACGGTTGCTACTGCTCCCTTTGCCTGGTGGGAATTAGCAAGAGACAGGACTACTCTCTAAGAACACCTTCTGTCGTTCCCTCCAAGAACAAAACGAGTGTAAAGTTAGCACTGAGCATTTCTGAAACTGCATGAGGGAGGTAACACAGCAGGGAGGAGGGCCTGGGCACTGGAGCGGGATTTCTGCCCAGGCCAGGTCCTGTGAGGGTGCAGCCAAAGCTGCACTGGGAGACAGAGGCGACAGTTACACCCTAAATGCTGACTGTCCTTCACTGTGTGTGCATGTCTGATGATAACAATAAATCATGCCCCACAGAGAAATTCCGGCAGAGACAGAAAAAGGTAAAGAAGAAAACTGCCAAGGATAAACCCTCTCATAATCATACAAGAAACTTACACAATCATATCACCTTTATCACTGACGCTATTATTAAATCCATCTACAAAAATAAGGCTGTCAATGGATGCAGCACAGAAATTCTACCAATCTTAACGCACACATTATTTTATAGGTTGCTGTCTGTTCCCCTACTTAATATATTAGGAAATTTTGCTTGATGATTGTGGATTGTTATTGGTAAGGGATGAGCCAATGCACTTTTTTTGATTCTTTTTTTTAAAATAACCAACCCCTTATTTTTGGATATTGCAATGGTTTCTAATTTTTAATGATTTTATAAATGCTTCATTAGATATAATTTTATATATATCTGAGTGTGGATATCATTGTACTAAATTCTTAAAAATGGGATTTTTGTGACATTGGCCACGTTAACTGTAGAGGCATTTGATATTTTATAAAAAAGTCCTCCCAAGCATGTTACCCATGTGGGCTTCCTCCCGTAGTCTAGGAACATGTGCCTACTCATCTCTCCCAAACTCCCCAGTACTGGGTATTGACACAAAAAATGCTTCAGTGAATTTACAATCGAAATAATAACAGGAACAGTAATAGCAATGGAGCTTTGTGGTTTAAGCTGCATTTCCTTACTAATAAGCTAAAATTATCTACCTAGGGGCTGGCCTTGTGGCGTGGCAGGTAAAGCCGCTGTCTGTGATGCCTGCTTCCCATATGGGTGCTGGTTCATGTCCTGGCTGCTCCACTTCTGATCCAGCTCCCTGCTAATGGCTTGGGGAAAGCAGCAGAAGATGGCCCAAGTGCTTGGGTCCCTGTACCCACGTGGGAGACCTGGAAGAAGCTCCTGGCTTTGGCCTGGCCCAGCCCCAGCTGTTGTGGCCTTTTGGGGAGTGAACCAAAGAATGGAAGACCTCTTTCTCTCTCTTTCCCCTTCTCTCTCTAACTCTGCATTTCAAATAAATAAATCTTAAAAAAAATTATGGCCCGTTTTCCCTCCACCGTCATTTATTAAGACCAAACAGAATAATGTGCATTTTCTTCAGTGTCATTTATTATCCATACTCAAGATGAAATCCACTTTCTGGAGACAAGCCTAGTGGCATAGCTGGCAAAGCCATTGCTTGTGATATGACATCTCATATCAAAGTGCTGGTCTGAGTCCCGGCTACTCTGCTTCTGATCCAGCTCCCTGCTCATGTGCCTGGAAAAGCAGCAGAAGATGGCCCAAGACCTTGGGCCCCTGCACCCATGTGGGAGACACAGATGGATTTCCTGGCTCCTGGCTTTGGCTTGGCCCAGCCCTGGCCTTTGTGGACATTTGGGAGAGTGAACCAGAGCATGGGAGATCTCAGTGTCTGTCCTGCTCTCTCAGTCACTCTGCCTTTCAAATAAATAAATAAATACTTTTTTTTTTAAAAGAGATCCACTATCTGAGCTACCCACAGGTTTCAGGAACAAAGCACAAAAAATCACTAGCATGAGCCTGAACCGGAGATTCCTTTGTCTTGAGACGACTTGGCAGCCTGGTCCATCTGTGCCTTGGCGTCAGGCAGGTGGTGTTTCAGTGGTGCCTGTCTGAGTTGGTGGGCAAGGGCTGTGGCCTCCCTAGCCCCTGTCTTCACTGTCACTTCACAGTACAATAGTCTATCGCACAGTGTTGATGTGCATATCAAATGAAGTGATGGACGCGAAGAACATGCCTGGCTTAGGTAGCCCTAAGGAAAATGCCTGTTTGCTCTGGTTGTCCCATGCGTGGTTCTTTGTCACCAAGAGTTGAGCCCGAAGTGGCCCTTCTTTCTGGTTACCTTAGCATCTTATTATACTGTTTTCATGTCTTGTTTTCTTCAGAACAATTAGCATTACCTTGGAATATGCTTGTTTGAAATCTTGTTTATTCTCTAAATCCTCACTTGAATGGAAGCCATCTGATAGGTCCTTTTCTGTCTGTGGAACATTTAAGTGTGGTTGCTAGTGCAGTGCCCGACACTTGGAATGCACCAATAAAATATTCACTGAAAATTAACTAGAGGCCCAGTGCTGTGGCATAGTAGGCTAAGCCTCTGCTTATGGCACCAGCATCCCATATGGGTGCCCGTTCATGTCCTGGGTACCCCTCTTCCAATCCAGCTCTCTGCTAATGGCCTGGGAAGGCAGTGGAGGATGACCCAAGTGATTAGGACCCTGCACCTGTGTGGGACACCCAGAAGAAGCTCCAGGCTCCTGGCTTTGGACCAGCTCATCTCCAGTCGTTGCGGCTATTTGGAGAGTGAACTGGCATATGGAAAACCTTTCTTGTCTCTCCCTCTCACTGTCTATAACTCTACCTCTCAAATAAATAAATAAAATCTTTTTCTAAAAAAGAAAGTTAACTAATGAATAATTAGGTCTGCATGCACACAGAAGAACATACATGCCTCAATGTCACTGTAGGTCAGTCGGCTAGTTCGTTCATAGTCTCATTCTTTCTCTGTCTCTCTCTGCTTTCTCTCCCTGCCTCCTTCTTTCACTCCTTCTTCCCTTCCTTTTTTTCTTTCTTCAGCAAATAATAACTGAGCCAACCTCTCTAACAAAGGCTGCGGGTACACACAGGACAGGACAGAAGATCCCTGGAAGAGTCCAGCATCCAGCTTTCTCTCTGCATCTTACTCCTTCCTGCTGGATCACGCAGAGCTCAGCCTCAGCCGCCCTGGGGTGCAGATTCTTGGGGGGGTGCTTGTCCAGGAACTGCCCATGATTACCCCACACTCAGTTGTCCTCAGACTTCCAGCTGTAGACATATTTTACTATTCTGTAAAATGTGCTGTTTTGTTTCAAGATCTACTGCTGTCCACCAAAAATACAACTCTGTTACTAACCCTGCCAGCTCCTGAATGATACCTTTGTGGACACTAAAAACAATTTAATGGCATGTCACAATAGCAATTCACTCTGTTAATAGTCCCGCTCAATAATACTATATTGCATAAGCCTCCTCCAGTCGTCTGACAAATAATTCACCTTTACTCACTCTCCAGTAAGCTCCATTTCACTAACAAATATATTTCTCCCCACACCTACAAATATTCAGCATCTCTGGCCTGTGACAATAGCTATTTTTTTGGATGAGGTCAGTGGTATCATGTTTCTATTACCTCTCGTTGGCATGGTCCTGATAACAATTTTTTCCCATGTAAGGCATCAAATTAAGGGAAAACGCAGCTCTAATTTCTCACTCACATAGCCACGCGTGAGCTCTGCGTGACTGGGCAGGTGCACGGGATGCATTTGCTCTCTCCGTGGACAAAGCCCTGCATCCCTGCTCTACGCGTATGTGCGGTGTAAGATCTGGAGACGATGAGCACTGAGCTCAGGGCGCACGGTGCCGCTCAGGGTTCTGGCTGTTTGAGATGACTCCCCCTGCGGCAGTAGGCATGGAGGTGTTTGACCTGGGGGCCTGGGGACCTCCAGGGGCCTGTGAATTCAGGCAATTCATGAATGTGATTTTTAAAAAACAAATACCCCAGAATTTTATTTTCACCAAATTTTACCTGAAATTTAGCATTTCTTGAATTATAAAGATAGGAATTGAATCATCAGATCTGTGACTTTAGCATCAAAGAAATCACACATGGGCTGGCGCTGTGGCATAGTAGGCTAAGCCTCCACCTGCAGTGCTGGAAACCCAAATGGACGCCGGTTCGTGTCCCGGCTGCCCCTCTTCTGTTCCAACTCTGCTGTAGCCTGGGAGGGCAGTGGAGGATGGCCCAAATGTTTGGGCCTCTGCACCCACGTGGGAGATCCAGAGGAGGCTCCTGGCTCCTGGCTTCAGATCAGCTCAGCTCTGGCCACTTTGGCCATCTGGGGAGTGAACCAGATGATGGAAGACCTTTCTCTCTGTCTCTCCCTCTCTCTGTCTGTAACTCTACCTCTCAAATAAATAAATAAAATCTTAAAAAGAAATCACAGGTATCTTCACAAAACATTACAGTTGTTATAGAGGTAATAAAATATAACTGAACCATGATTTCAAAATTATACTAGTTATGCCACACCCCCACTTGATATATAATGTGTTAATGTACAACTACATCAAGCATTTTTTAAAGAATGTTTTAGTAATTGCATTACTATCTAATTGAAAATTTTGATAATATTTTCTATTTTTATTTCATATGCTTGGAAACAGTTTCCTGAGAAGGCGTCCGCGGGCTTCGGCAGCTCACCCTGGGACTGGTCCTGCAGCCGAGAGCCACTGCCGGAACACACGCTGGGAGAGATCTCCAGGAGAGACAGCAGGCCCAGGGCGTCAGCTGGCGACTGCGCAACAGAAATAATCAAGGGAGCATTCACAAAGCGCTTGCCACGCGCCAGGCACCATTCTAAAAGCTTCACACATATCCAATTCATTTATTCTTTTTGTGAATGTTTATTTATTTTCATCACTTGCATGAGAGAGAGAGAGAGAGAGAGAGAGAGAGTGAGTCTTCCATCTACTGGTTCCCTACCCAAATGCCCGAAATAGTTGGGACTGGGCCAGGCTGAAGCCAGGAACCTGGAACTCCATCCATGCCGCCCACAGGCTGGCTGGAGTCCAAGCACTTGGGTCATCTTGTGTGCCTCCAAGGCTGGTTGGCAGGAAGCTGGGCCGGAAGCGGATACAGGATGCAGCCACCGCAAGCGGCAGCTGAATCCGCTGCCCCACACCACCTCCTCCAAGTTCACTTACTCTTTGTAAGCCCTGCGTGAGGTTCGTCTCCCACTTCACAAGGGAAGAGGTCGGGGCTCAGGCAGGGTGCGTGACATAACCGAGGTCACCCATCTGGCAGGTGGAAGAAACAAAGTTGAACCCAGGGGGACTTCTGCCATCTGCCTCCTCCTTCACAACATCGCTATTGCCACCACACTGGTGACAGTGCACACCAGTGCTTTCTACACAGCACCCACTTCCTCCTCAAGGGAGCCCTGCGAGAGAAGTGCTACGATGATTATCGCCGTCCCTTCTGTTTGTTTGTGTTTTTTAAGATTTATTTATTCACTTGAAAGGCAGAGTTACAGAGAGAGAGAGGGACAGAGAGAGAGAGAGAGAGAGAACCTTCCATTGGCTGGTTCACTCCCCAAACGGCCACAACAGCTGGGGCTGGGCCAGGCCGAAGCCAGAAACCAGGAGCTTCTTCGGGTCTCCCACATGGGTTGTAGGGGCCAACCACTTGGGCCATCTTCCACAGCTTTCCTAGTTGTATTAGCAAGGAGTTGGATTGGAAGTGGAGTGGCCAAGACGTGAACCGGTGCCCATATGGGATGCCAGCACCATAGGCTGGTACACAGCACCAGTCCCCATCCCCCTTTTAAGATGAGAAAACTGAGATTAAAAGGGTGTTGGATTAATGGCCTGAAGTGATTGTAAGCAATGGTATAGCAACCTAAAAACCCAACTCACTGCCAGCTTTTGTAATTAAAGCTTTATTGGCACCCAACTGTTGGCATATCGTTGATGGCTACTTTCACACAGCAACCAGAGGCAGAAGTGAGCAGTTGTCCCAGAGGTTGAGTGGCCTGCAAAACCTAAAATTGTTACTGCCTGGCCTGATACAAAGTTTGCTGATCTCCATCTTAACTACCACATATTAATCCAGTGTCCCAGCTGTGCCTGTCATGACTAACTGGCAATGTGGCTCTGAGAAAAGTCATTCCAATCCCATTATCACTAGCTGCAAAGTGGGCATCAGGGGTGGCCGTTAAGACAAACTGCATGGACAGATTTTAGCACAGTTCCCTGAATACTACAAAGGTGCAGGAAATTTCAGTTGCTATTATTACTATTATTATCATCTGAATCCATAATTAGGACCTCACATCATATTCTAAAGAGTTCAACCATCCGCAAAGCCATGCAGGCAATTCTTTGTCGTGTCAACCCACGGAGGGAACTCACCTGGATGCTGGGTCTGCATTTATGTAGTTATTCAAAAATGTAAATCCGCCTCTCATGTTAGGACAACTCGCAAGCAAACCAATCACTAATCAATGACCTCAGCCCTCCAGGGGCTTCGATACTTTTCAAGCAGTTTCGTCATTCTAGGTGAATCTAGGCTTCCAAATGGATTCAAGTGACTGGGACTCAACCTAGGTCACATATCACCCAAGGAGCAGTAACCTGATTCCAGAGGAGCAAGAGGTTCTAACCACTGGGAAGGAGCAACATCAAGCAGAAGAGATCGCTGGTGGGTGAGGAAGGGCTCCCTGCCCCCTCGAGGGATGAGTCGATGACAGCAAATGGGTTTTTTCAAAGTCAAGGATGCCAGCCCTATTTCCCTGCCTGCAGCTTCCTAGGGGAAACACTGGCTGATGCTGAAACAGAGTTGTCTTCCCCAAGCTCTGTCAACAGAGGCAAAGAGAAAATTAAGATGATTACACGTGTTTAGGGGAAATTAGAGTGTTTTGGCTTCAAGTTTGCTTTCTCTATCAACCATATTAAGCACGCTATTACTCAGCACTCTATTTGGCCTGGAAGGTGGTGCTTAACATGGAGAATCCTTTTTGTAAGCTTCTTTTCAAAAAACTAAGGCAGTGGAGTAATTCATTGGGTTAGGAGCACAGCCTTGGAGTCAGGCTTGCGTAGGCTCAAAACCCAGCCCCCTTCCTGCCAAGCTCTGGCCCTGTACAAATAAACACTCCATTCCTCCTAGCTTCAGTTCCAGGAGTCAGGAAACGGGATGAGCTTGTAGGATGGGTCCAAATCCTTCAGCCCTCCCTCTTTCTATGCCCTTTGCCAATTAACTTCACGATGCCCTTGTTTCTGCTGTGGGGTTTGGCAGGAGATGTGCTGTCTGCTGGGATATCAGCAAGTGTGATGCAGACAGAAGCGGAAGAAATACTTGAGTGGACTTTTCCCAAGTCTGCTCCTGCCATGTGTATAATAAGTAAAGGGCCAAGCTGGCGGCATGAGTGATGCATGCTATGGGGCCAAGTTCATCCTCATCAAGGCTGTCCTAGGTCAGTCAACAGAGAGCCAATCCCCACCCCTATCAGAGAGCCCAGCCCAGATCAGCAGAACGTCCCAGCTTACCCGGATGCTAACCAATGATTTATGAATGGAGCCAACTCAGTCCAGGGCAGCCCAACCCAGTTCAGCTGGACATCACAGACCAACTGGTTACTGTTAAGTCACTGAGGTTTGTGATATTTGCTACATAGTAAGGTCTCACCCGTGTAAAACTGACAGAGATGATAAGATTCACTCCCACTGTATAGAAGTTGTGCCGAAGAATTAGTGAGACAACAGCTAGTATGGCCCTAGCACAGAGCGGTATCCGCTGTGCAGAAGTGGTCGGGGATGCTCAGGCTGTGCCTGCAGCGGGACATCTGAGAGGTGCTCTTTTGTGCTTTGTCTCTAAGCCTTTCACACAGTTACCCGTTGTGCTCACCGCCTCGGGGATGGGATGCAACGGAGTGGAAAGCAGACATACCCCGCACCTCTTCCTGGCTTTTATCTCCACAATACTGAACCCCTAGGGAACCTTAGAGGATGTAGAACAGAAAAAAAAAATGAAAATGGATTTGGCCAGAGCTTGGAGTTGAGAGTAGGTCTTCCTTCTCCATCCTTACCCCAGTCCCTGATAAAAAAGAAATTCCACTTGGGCAGGGGCAGGGCGGGGATGGAGAAGGGGAAGAGGGAACACTGCCCAGGTGACAGCAGCCAGCACACAGGGGATTGATGTCTGTGCTGTGGTTAGGGAGGCGCAAGGCCAAAGGCAGCTGTGTAGGAAGCGGTCTGTGCTGCAGACTCAGCCCGCGTGCCACCATGAGCACCACGGCCACTGTGATGGATGGGCCATGCTGACCCAGCGGGCTGTCTGTTGTTCCAAAGACTTGGCCCTCTTTCCCCTGCAGACCCTTGGGCTGGCAAACTGCTTGGAACCCTCGTTGAACTTTAGGGGAAAAGACCCCGGAATAGATGGCAGCTAAAGTGCTTCGCCCCCATTGCTGAAAGTAGAATTGGCTCTAAGACTAGATCAGGACAATGTTCCTTATAGATCTAAACCTCATCCTCACTGAGCCACTGCTGCTGCTGCTGCTGCTGCTGATGTGGTGGTAGTGGTGATTGGTGATGGGGAAGCAAGAGCCCGAAGGTCCAAATACTGCCTGTATCGATGAGAGGAGTGGAGGAGTTTTTGGAGCTAACTTAGATGACATTTTAAGTAACATTTAACAATGGGTGAGCTCATCTCCCATACACCATGTGCTGGGAGAGAGAGAAGAGAGATAATGAGACTCAGGACAGACTCCACTGTCCCCACATAACGACGGTGGCTTCCCCCAGACACTTAGAGAAGCCCCTTCTGCAGTGCTCACACCCTGGCTGTCTTTCCTGGCTGTGTCTGGCCAGGGAATGGATGTGTGCAGGCACTTTAAGAACTGTTACCAGCTTTTAAAAATCAGGATATATCTGTCCTGCAATAAAATAAGCGCAGATCCCTGGCTTCCTCTGAAAAGAAGAAATGGAAAACAAATCAGCATCCCCACAGTAACAGTAAACTGGGACTGGCAGCACTTGGCCCCTCTCCTCGGTGTGTTCTTCGGTTTGCCGCAAGCCCCACTGCTCCCTGCAGTCTCACCAACTACAGGTGCAATATCAAGTGGCTGTTATCTCTATTCTCCCTGAGTCTCTTTTGGGAGATTAAAACTTCTCTGTACCCACAATGCTCTTGAAAGTAGAAAAATAAAAACTAGACAAAGAGGACTGTGTATTTCTTATGCATTCCCTTGCTTACTTTTCCTGACTAGATTTGGGCATTGATGTTGTAGCCCTTAATCTAACCCTCAGAGTGGTTCAGTAATGGGGTGTGTATGATTTCCAATGGGAGACAACTGGAGACAGACTCTATTCTTTTCACAACACCTTCCCTTTTTCTACACACACACACATATATACACAGTGTGTACAATAGAGGGAGAAACAGTTCAAAAGCTTCTTGTAAACAATACTGATTTTGTCCGAAATATTTTTAATTTTCCCCTCCTCAACAGAAATATTTGGTTTCGAAGAGTCCTGCTATTTGCAGTAGAGAAAAGTGTGTCCCTGGAACTTCAGGGAGATGTGGAGAAGACAGGAAAAATGTTGTGGCAAACAGGGAAAAAGAGAGACCATGTGCGAAGAAGAACTATTTGTATCGAGGATCATGAGAAAATAAGTGCCTCCTGACAATTTTGTACATCTCCCCGATCTGACTGTCACTGACGAAGCCCACAGGAGAGTGGTAAATGTGCCGGGAAGTCTCGATTTCACTTATCTGGCAAATTATGCAACTCAGGGCTTGATAGCACTTGGCAAAATACAAATGTATTTGAATGGAATTCAAATTGTTGCTCTTCGCCTAAGACACAGGTAATATCACCAGGGGTCCTGTCTTTGGGTTTTTATAAGAGGTAAGAGTTTAAGTAATAGTAGCAGTATTACAAAATTACCTTTAAACACTGAAAACATTTTTACTTTGTTACAGGGTGTAATTTCCACTTTTTCCCTCTAATGGCTCATATACAGAAAATGATACACTAATGCAATTTTTCAAATTTAGTTCCCTTTTTTTGTGTTCTAAAATTATATGTTCTCGTCATTTGCCCTGTTTGTCAGTCTCCAGAATCCATTTATTTCCTCGTTCTTACAGTTCCATAATTTATCTTCTTGTCACAGAACTTTCATAAACTTTTTTTAAAGATACAAAATAGTTGCAATAAACTCTGACAAAAATGCTTCCAGTTCAACTTTTGAAATCTTTCAATTATGTTTTGAACGATTATCATACTTTCTAGTGTTGCTGCGCTGTGAAATCTACATGGAGTGACATCTTACCAGGTTAGGGAAAGAAATTACTTGAAAGGAGACCCACTTCAAACTGTTTCTATTTCTTTACCTTTTCACTTTTAAGCCTATAGATTTATATTCATGTTCACTTCACGTAGAGAAGGGGAAAAAGAAATGATGAAATCAAAGTTGTGCCTGCAGTGGGTAGAAACATTCTCAGGTCAAACGCCAATGACCCAAGGAGGATGTGGGGTGGGGGAGCTCACGCCTTTGTGAGCCTTTGGATAAAACAGGATGAACCAAGGAGAAATCCGTAATTCCAGGTTCTTGGTGAAAACAAAGTACAAGACAGCAGCCTCACACAATCAGAAATGCTTGTTATTATATCGGCAGCCACTTGGCGACTCCTGCATTGTCACTGGAGGACAATGGCAATGCAGTCTCTGCTGTGGTTTGGGTGGCTCCTGATGGTCTACTGGGATCAGTCATGGTCCCCAAGGTGGTGGTGTCCAGAGGGACTATGGACCTCTGACAGGTGGGGCCCAGCAGGAGGTCCTTGGATCAGCTGGCATGAGCCTTGAAAGAGACTGTGGGACTGCAGTCTCTCTCCCTGCTTCTGGTTTGAGCTGGAACCACTGGGGTGCTCCTGACTTGCTGTCCATGCCTGGAGGCCCAGAAGCCCAGGGGTGGCTCTGATCACAGCGCCCAGGTGCATCATGCCATGTGGACTCCAAACCTTCGAGCCTGTGAGCTCCATAAACCTCTTTTCTTCCTTTAGTAGCTTGTGTCTGGCTTCTTATTATAGTGATGAGATGATAAGTTAATATAGTCAATAGTCAAGCAAGCTTACCCCTGGCACTGAGGGTATGAAATGAAGAAGCCCCAAGCCCTGTACCCATCAACAGAAACACCAAGTGAGCCACATATGCAATGTCACACTGTCCAGCAGTCCCAAAAACTCAATGTTAACAACACATATCAGTTAACCCCATCTTATCCAATATGCTACGATTTTAACAATAATCCAACAAATTATTATTGAGCCTTTTCACATTTTTGAAAAATTCTACATCTTTATAATTCTGAGCACATTTGGGATGCACATCACATCTCAATTGGGATTAGCTGCATTTCAAGTGGTCAGTAGTCACCATGGCTCATGGCTACCATATTGGGCATCATAGCCATGCACCTTTGCCCCAGACTGGATTTTGGGCTCCTGAGAAGAGCTCTTACTAAATGTGACCCCTGTTAGCACAGCAGTGGTCACCATTTGTTATAGTGCCTGCCATCGCTGTGTCTCTCCTTGCTTCTGAAGTCCATGACAACCGGCCAGAGATCCACTGTCCTCGTTGCTGTAACACCAATTCTTGGGGACACAGCAGGTGCTCAATAAGTAAATGTGCTAGTAAGGAAATGAATGCATGTGTGCATTAGCTTTTGTGGAAGGAGGAAGAGTGAGGAGTGGCGCTCTTATACCTCCATGACGCCCATAACCTGTCACCAACTGATGTTGGTTACGAAAAGTCCGTCACTCTTGCCTCAACAGCTCCACCAGTCCTCTTGCTTCATGAATAACTTCTGCCTGAAGGTCAGACAAAATTTAGAGCTTTTCTGAGACCACACCCCCCTCAACTCTTTCACCTGCTCTGTCCCAGCTTCCTCACACTCTCACTGGCGTTTCCCGAGGCCACTCCCTCAGTAACTCAACAGGACCCAAACCCCTGCCCCAGGCTCTGCTTCCAGTGGGCCTGACTTGAGACACCAGGACATGTTTCCTTCTCTCCCCCACCTCCCCCTCCTCTCCCTCCTCCTCTTACTTCTTCTCTCCCTGTCATTGTCATATTTTAACTTTTCTTTCCCTATCCCTTAACACTTAGGTCCATCTATTTCTGACAGAATCTCTCCCACATGTCTTTGTTTGCTAACCTCCAAATGATCAATACACTGCTGGCTAAGAAACACTTGCCTGTCCAGCAGAAATCTTCAAAGGCATTTGAATATTTATGTGAGTATTTATTTTACCCAGGAATGTACCAGCGAATTCTCTAAGCATGCTGATCAAAAAGTAGTCATCAACCGCCACATCCATTATTGCACAATTCTACAACTCTGTGTGACAAGGGAGATGGTCATTCCATCACTCCTCCGTGTGGCCTGACTGTTGCATGACTGGGACATGAGTTCATGCAAACACATCTGTCTCACACTGGACACTTGGCTGCCGTTTCAGCCTTGCAGTAATGGAGAAACAAGTAGATGGAAGGAAATCTTGGGAAGATGTGGGATTAAGCAGAGAGAAATACACTGGATTTGTCTATTGCTTGGTTGAAAGCTGAGAACAAAGAGTAATTTAGAATCCCAGTGGTGCCTTGAAGGAATTTGTTTAATTTTTTGTCATGATTATGGTTTTTAAAACACGATTGTTACCAGCTCATGCTCCCAAATGACTGGCCCACGCTGTGAACTAAGCCCAGGACCTTTACACCTGCTGCTCTTTCTTCTGGAAACTCTGCTCTCCTCATTGCAGGAATGGCTCCCACTTTCCCCTTGGTTCTCAGCTTAATCTAAAATCATTTTCTTCTCTCAAACACACAGTCCTGCTGTTGATGCTTGATTGACCTGGGCTGATTCTCCTGCCTACTGCCCTACTGTCAGTCAGTCTCCAGTCACCAGAGAGGACGTTCATGGTCACCCCTGTTCACTTCCAAACGCCCAGTGCCCAGGACTGTGCCTGACACATTGTGAACACTTGGTGATTGATTATTTGTCAAACAGACAAATGATCCAAATCACTTTCCCTAACTGCAAGTCACTCTTGGTAAGATGTGCTCCGAAAGCTTTTGAAGGCACTGATAGCACTGGACAAAAGTCTTCAAATAGAGCTTCCTGGAGGTGATGGACACACGTTTGTGTCCCTGCAAAATTCCTACACTGTAATCCCAACTCACAATGGGATAAGACCTGGAGCCTCTGGGAAGTACTTGGGTCAAAAGGGCGAAGCCCTCGTGATGAGATTAGTGTCCTACAGGAAGACCCGCGAAGCACATAAAGCAAGGTCCTAGAAATGCTATCTAAGGATTGGCCAGTGGCCTTGGCCGTGAGTGCCCGCGGCTCCCTGGGCAGGAGCCTGGCCTTGGGCCATAGTCTATTTTGCCCAGCTTTCCGGCAAGAACCAGAGAAGTGCTCATTCCAGCGGGGAGGGGAAAAGTGAGATGCACAGAGCTTCTGCCCTCTGGGGTGGTGGCTACAGAAGAGGGTGGCTGCTTTTTCCTGCCCTGAGAGAGCTGGATCTGTGGTGCCAAGCTGGAGCTTGGAGAAAAGATGGAGGTGGCGGGGACAGACAACCTGAAACTCTTCACCACGTTTGTCCTCTGTCCTCCTGAAGATACGTTAGGAGAGTGTGTGTGTGTGTGTGTGTGTGTACTTATCCAAGGGGTCTTCACAATGTTCATGGACCATACAGATTGTGAAAATGTATGAATTTCAAAATTCTTTTGCACTGAAATAAAATTATCTTTTAATTCCATTTCCACGCATTTTTTGAAGTATCCTCGTATCTTATCCTCAAAAGCCTGATTTTGACAACAGCAGAGTCTGTGCTTCCTGTCTACTTATTCATGTATTAATTCAATCACCCAGCAAGCCTCTACCGCCCTCCTTGTCTGCTGGAGGTACTCAGATGGGTTGGGTTTTCCTATGATAGGGCAGTCTGATGGTCACTGTGAGGCTTTAGAAAAGCAGAATTGCACCCATTCAGGGACCTACACAACAAATGAACACCTCCTGGGAGCAAGTTTTATTCACAGGCTGACCGCTGTGAACCGGAACTGTCCACAAGCAGAAATGAAAACGATCAGGAAACAGCCAGCCATCTACATGGATGGCTTCCCGGCTGAAGGAGTTCCCACTCTGATGGGGAAGACCAGCTTTAGTCAAACAGTCACATGGAGAAAGTGAAGCTGCAGCTGCGATCGGTACTACAAAGAAAAGGCAAATGGTTCAAATGAGCAGACTGTGAGGGGAACGGCCTATTGCAGGGGCCAGAGGAGGTTCCCTGAGGACAAGGATTTGAGCCATGTTCTCATGGACTAGCAAAAGTCAACAGGGAGAAAGCAGGCATGGGGTTGGGGGTCAAGCAATGAAAAGACATTGCAGGACCCCTGGGGTCTACAGCTGCAGGGGGCCCTATTCACATTGTGTTCTCTGTGGTCAGTGTCCCTGAAACTGTGCAAGAGGCCTTGAGACCAGCTGGGCAAACAGCAAGTGCACTGACCCTGGCGGGAGAGCCAGAAATAGAATCCTGGGGGCGCTTATGGAATTGAGGGATGAGGACTGAGCTGAAGCAGGCAGAGTGAGAAAAGCACTCAGACATCCAGAAAGGCAGCCTCTGGGCAACCGACAGCATTCTCACCTTAAAGAGGCTGACACTGAAAAGGGAACCTCAGGCTGTGTCTGCCTGAGCAGCAGTTACCAGGTGTGCACACAGCTCAACACCAGGGTAGCACCTGTTCCTCCTTCCATGTGCATTCTCTTTTACCATTTTGAAGAAACATCAAAACCAATGTGATATACTATATTATAATTATTTTTTCACACACATAACTTTTATTTATAATAAATATAAATTTCAAAAGTACAACTTTCAGATTAAAGCAGTTTTTTCCCCCATAACCACCCTCCCACCTGCAAACCATCCCCTCTCCTACTCCCTCTCCCATACCAGTCTTCATTAAGATTCATTTTTAATTATCTTTATATATAGAATATCAACTTAGTATATACTAAGTAAAGATTTCAACAGATTGCACCCACACAGACACACAGAGTATAAAGTACTGTTTGAATACTAGTTCTACTGTTAATTCTCATAGTACAACACATTAAGGACAGAGGTCCTACATGGGGAGTAAGAGCACAGTGACTCTAGTTGTTGATTTAACAATTGACACTCTTATTTATTACCTCAGTAATCATCCGGGGCTCTTGTCATGAGCTGCCAAGGCTATGGAAGCCTCTTGAGGTCACAAACTCTGACATTATTTAGACAAAGCCATAATCAAAGTGGAAGTTCTCTCCTCCCTTCAGAGAAAGGTACCTCCTTCTTTGACAGCCCCTTCTTTCGAATGGGATCTCACTCACAGAGATCTTTCATTAAGGTCATTTTTTGCCACAGTGTCTTGGTTTTCCATGCCTGAGAAATTCTCATGGGCTTTTTAGCCAGCTCTGAATGCCTTAAGGGCTGATTCTGAGGTCAGAGTGCTGTTTAGGACATCTGCCATTCTATGAGTCTGCTGTGTATCCTGCTCCCCATGTTGGGTGGTAATATAATCTATTAATAGTAATAGTTTATTGATGCATACAGAATCGCGAGTTCTGGTAAGAACCATTAAAGACAGGTATCATTACGTCCATGTTAGGGACGAGAAAGCTGAGATTCAGAGAGATTGCACTATTAGTATAGGAAGAGGAAGAATGCCACTCAAGGCAGATCCAAAAACGCCTGCCTCACAACAGCTCAGAGTGTCCTTGACTAGAACAACAGCAGCCCACTGGGTTTCCCGCAGCTAGATTGGATCACTCGTCCCTTCCACACATATTTACTTGGTCTCTTGTTCTTTCATTCGAAATGAATCCGCAATCCTTTATGTTGATCCTCAAGGGCCTGCTCATCTGCCTCCAGCACCTTCCCTTCAGACCTCCTCTCCCATTGCCACTCACCTCCCACCCTGCCGCCCTCCCCGTGCCATCGACAGCCTGCACACAAGCCTCAGTGCCTGGCTCCCCTCCTTCCATCCCTTCCTTCTGCTCACATGTCACCTCCCTGATGACCTCGGGCAAATGCCTGCCCCCCTCCATCTCCCCATCCCACTCTCATCCTCAATTCCTTTGCCCTGCATTGCTTTCCTGCCATCAAAGAGCACCTACAGTTCTGTCACACATGTACATCTTCCCTCTGCTCCAAAAAGTGAGATCCACGAGGGTACAAAACTGGCTCCTGTCCCCACTCCCAGCACAGTTTCTGACACAGAGGAGAGCCTTCCTGAGTATTTGCTGAAGGAATGAATGAATGAGGAAGCCTAACATGGTAGTGAGGACATCCAAATGTATAAGCGTTGACCCCTGCAAGGTCACTTCATCTGGGGACACACCTCTGAGAATTATTTAAGAAACACACTGAGTGAAGCCAGGCTTCTTCCTGCCTCCCAGATCCACACCCAGAAGGGCTCGGCAGGACCTCAGGCCTCAGTCACTCTTACTGAGTGCACCTCCACATTACACTAGCTTCTGAAGTCACTGGAGCCCAACAAATGCACACCCCAGGCACAAGATAATTGAAACGGAAGGCCCAAACCATCATGTCTCTCTTTGGCCAGCTCCTCTCTGGGGGTGTTTTGTGGACATGAGGTTTGTGTGCAAACCCCAGAGACTGGGCCTGTCTGGGCATGAGCAGCCATTTTTAGGGAGAACCCAAACAGCGAGAAGAGGTTTTCACTGACACGTCCGTTGTGCACCCAAACTTGCTAATGCACTGACAAAGGTGTCCAGCTCTGACCACACTGATGCCCACACAGCATGGTAGTGCTGCTTGCTGAGTGCTGGCTGTATGCAGCATACGTTGCGTTGATCTCTCACTTCCTTTTCATGACACACCCACTAGGCGGCATTATTAGTATTTCTACCTTCTGGGTGAGGATCCCGAGTTAAGATGACGTGATGTGTCTGCGACCCAGCAGCTAGGGGGGCTCAAGGCCAGACACAAACACAGCCGGGACTCCCAGGCCTGGATTCTGAGCACTCAAGTGAAGCTGCCCCTTCCCTGGGTGCCCTGTGTACTCCTGGCCATGAACGACATGGAAGTAAGTAACAATCCCAGACATAAATGAACAAGACAGCAGAGGTGGGTATTTGGCAGAGCACATGCGCTCGCTCTTGAGCACGCGCTCTCTCTCTCTCGCTCTCTCACTCTCCAAGTAAATGAAAATTAATAAATAAACATTTACAAAAGAAATGTGTACGGATCTTCTGCTTTATTTCATGTGGTGAGTCTGGTGTCAGAGAGCCCAGGGTGACCGAGAACCATGGAATCTGTTTATTCCTGGATCCCTGCAAGCAACTCAGACACTACTGGGGGAGGCAACCCTGCACGAGGACAAGCACTTACTAGTCTGTGTTGAGAGGAGAAGCCTAGCGTATTGCATGATTATCCTAGAGGGGTTAATCTGCTCATAGGAACTGCCAGGGTTTGTCATTGTTCAAAGACACACCCAGAGTCCATCCCAGGGCATCCTTTTCGGAGTCTTAAGGCACACCCTGGGCACAGAAGAATGTTTTATAAGCCTCTCAGATATTCTGAGCCTCTCTTTAGGACTTCTAAACAGTTATATTTACCTAGAGACTCCTATTATCTGAGTGTAGCAAAAATATGCACAGCCCCGTCGGACACACGCCAGCAAACAGAATAGGCAGGCAGCAATCAGGTAAATTTGAGACACATGAGTGGCTTATAAATAAACATTCAATACGCCAAACAGAGATAAATGAACAATAAATAAGTGGATTTAATATGGTTTGATACGCAGAACTATTTCAGGGAGATAAACAGCAATGGGATAAAAGATAGCCAAGTATATAGAGGAACAAATAAACAAATTCTGGGAAGAAAGAAAAGGAAAGAAAAGTAAGAAAATTCTCCTCCAGGAATCGCTGATAACGTCAACGAACATCATTCTTCCGGCACTCAGGGTATGTCAAGGCTGCTCATCTGTTGTAAGCTGTAGCCTCCACCGGCAGATAGCACACTGCAGAGAACACTAAGACCACCTCCTTCTGCCCCTCTGGCACCTGCCTTCTGCAGGCTGCACCAGGGAAGAGCATCGGAGGCCTTCTCAGCTATGCAGCCCCACTGTGAGCGAGCCTGATGCTCCCAAGCTTTGCCTGCATCTGGAACTCGCCGGCGACGGGACTGGCAAAGTGTACTTGGCTCTTCCACCCTTGTCCTGTCCCTTCCCAGGCTCACTGCAGAGTCTAAAACCTTGGAAAAGAGTATTTTAGGACAGTAGGTGATTTTCACGTTTGTTCACTTCACCTCAGTAGGTGGCGGTTTATGGAACTTCAGAAATGAGTTTCTCATGAGAACGCTCCCTGATCCGAATCTGATTTTGGGAGTAATCGGAATGAAGGACAGGAAAAGAAGCAGAGACAACGGAGGAGGTGGACGGGAAAGAGGCTCTTCCGGTCTAAACCACTGTCAGGCCTCACTGTCACTCAGGGTCCTTAGAGCCGCGTCTGTGATCAGCCTTGAAGAAATGCTCAATTTTATCCGTGAATCTGAGGCCCAGAGAGATGCAGGGCTTGAGCTGGGACCCTGGAGCCTTGTCTGCCACCTGACAACTTCGCAGACAGGGCTCTCAGAGGCTCACTTCTTGTCCTCTGGGGACCCGGGTCCTCTCTGGCTTCCTTCTTCCTGCCCTGCCCTGTTCCTGCTACCCCTACCTGGGATGACAACTGGAGTATACAGGGGACAGAAGGCCCATCATCTACCATTGTTCTCTGCTACCAAGGGGGTCCTGGATCTGGGAGGCGAAAGGCTCAGGGTCATGCCCCACAGAGTCTGGGGATGGCACAAGGCAGAGGCAGCACTGAGGTGTGGTTGGGGGATCAATTCGTCCATCCCTAATCCAGGCAACCAGTCCAGCTAGGTGCAGAGGTTGCAATTCTGGGGGTCACTGGCTAGTGTAGTGGGTCTGGGACAAGAGACTGACCTCCTTGTCCTAGCCTAGCTGTGCATTTTCATTTCCTATGGAGAGCCTCAAGTCATATGGTTGGCCTTGATTTGGGAAAATAAACTGTACACATTTGGGCTGTACATTTTTTTCCTTTATAATCTAGAGTCGTCACCCAGTCTTGCACAAATGTTCCCATTCTCTTTCCCGCATCCACGTGCTCGAACTGCGTTTCGCTGTGCCCTTGAAGGGAGATGTGGCCATGCAACTCTCCTTTCACATCTGGAAGGAGACTTGAGAGCTGCTATGTATTTTCTTCTTCTCTGACATGTGATCACCATGTTTCTAGGGGGAACTGCTTTGGGCCCAGCATGAGAATGATAAGGGTCAGAAGAAAATTTTGTTATTTTAAGCCATAGCAATTTGGGAGGTTTTTGTTGTCTTACAAAAATCTAGCCTATCGCAGTGGGTGTAATCTCCATGTTGAGTCATTCTTCCTGGTGTACTCTTTGGGAAATAGCAGTTGCTGAGTGCACAGTCATTGACCGAATGAACGACCTCTCCCGGGTAAAGCTGCCTACCTTCTGCAGACAGTCCTCCTTCCTTGGTTGACCCTGTGGGAGTTCCTTTTGATACCAAAGGATCATCTGATCCTGCAACTTCTCCGACTGACCTCATATTTCTCTCTTGGCTCTTCATCTCCTGCTTAGGTTCCTCTGTCCTCTGGCTCTTTGCTTTATCCCTATTTCTCCACATTCTCCTTTTCAGAGAGTTTTTGGAAATCCACATGTAGGCGGGTGGCTTTGGAAACTGCTCTCAGCTCCCCGCTGCTAGTCTCCATGCCATCTCTTGCCTTCAGCCGCACAGAACATTTCTATTTTGACGTCTGCTGGCATCTGACTCAATGCGCCAAAAATGGGACTGAGCCTCGTCTTCCAGAACCATCGGCATTTCCCCACGTCTCTGCCTTCATCTACGCATCGGTGGCACCACCACGCAAAGCTCTTTCTGTGGTCTTAATTTTAGCTTTTGCATCTGTTTTAGTTTGTGTTATTTTAATGTTATCTCTCTCTAGTCTTTCCTCTTCATTGGCTGTTGGATTCACTGAGGTCTCCAACTCCACACCTTAGCGCCATGTTTCCAGGACTTCTTCATCTAAGGTCCCAACTGTGCTAACAGATGCTGACCTGCCTTGCCTTGCTTACAGAATCCCTTTTTAAAATTTTTATTATGTAACTAGATCCTCCTTAAAGAACAGTGATTCTCAACCAGCCTGCCATGAAGTATTTATGCATAACATGTTTATTTTTCTTCTTTTAGAATCCCAGATCCAAACATGTTCTCAGATGGAACACTGAGTTCTGAGGGTCACACTACAGGGGAGTGGGAAGAGCAGGCGAGGCCCAGAGCAAGTCTGGGTCTTACTGGAACATGGGTGCCATGCTGGCCATGGGGAGGAAGGACAGCGAATGTAAATTTGGCTGGCCTCGCTTTGTTTTCTAGAATCACGACTTCTCCAGGGGCAGCACGGCACAAGTGGTAATCTCTGGAGACCCGGGGGCCCAAGCAGCTAGCAGAACCAAGATGGTTCCAAGAACACGCAGGGAGCACTATCCCATGCTGGAAGTGACCATCCCGAGCGGCTAGCAGAACCAAGATGGTTCCAAGAACACGCAGGGGGCACTATCCCATGCTGGAAGTGACCATCCCGAGCGGCTAGCAGAACCAAGATGGTTCCAAGAACACGCAGGGGGCACTATCCCATGCTGGAAGTGACCATCCCGAGCGGCTAGCAGAACCAAGATGGTTCCAAGAACACGCAGGGAGCACTATCCCATGCTGTAAGTGACCATGCTCACCTTGATACACAGGCCTGTCATAGTGAGATGCTCTGATTTTTCAAGCCAGAATTAGGGAATTTTAGGTGGAAAAAAGAGGAAATAAATTTAAAAAAAAAACTGTACAGATCTATTAGGTTATTTCTATGGGTCACGTTCTGCTTGCAGGTTGCTATCTTGAGACCTCTGGGTCTATGATGAGACAAGAAACCAGGAAAGAGAGTGCTAGGGGACCATGGCATTTAGGGGGTTATTTGAGGAAGAACACAAGAGGGGAAAGGTCGAGTATCACCCCAAGCCTGTAGGAGCCTGTGTTTGTGACCTCATCAGGAAAACAACAGAAACCAAAGAACACTTCATTAAAGGGGGAAATGTGAATAAAACTCTATTACAAGGTTGAAAATAAAAGAAAAGGGAGACTCCAACAGTGACGTACAGTATCACCATACATAAAAGAGAATGAGCTCAGAGAGAGGAGGTCCCATTGGATGGACGGGGAAACTACACCACCAGGGACCAGCAAGGGTTGGCCGCAGGCAAACTGGAGGAGAGGGGAGTGAGGACGAGGTGCGGTGTTGCAGGGAGAAAATGAGAAAGGGACTTCCCACGAGGTTGGCAGTGAAGGACAGTAGAGAGCAGAGGGCAGCTTGGGGAAGAAGCATGGGCGTGGGGCAAATGGAGTGACAGACAGACAGATGATGCGTTGTTGCGACAGACAACCCCCTGCCCTGAAAATTCTTAGTTAACTGCCGGGGAGCACCTCCCACAGGCTAAGGCTCTTCTGAGAATTGCCGCTCTGACTCATTTCAGCTCCACAAATCCAATCAGGTCAGTACTGCATTGAAGTTCATTCTACAAGGAAGAGACTGAGGCACGGAAAGGTTCTTACTTATTTTGATTTTTTTATCTACATATTTATTAAAAGGGGAGATTAGAGGGGCGGCGCCATGGCATATTAGATTAAGCCATCACCTGTTGTGCTGGCATCCCAAAGGGGCACTGGTTTGTGTCCTGGCTGCTCCTCTTCTGATCCAGCTCTCTGCTGTGGCCTGGGAAAGCAGTGGAGGATGGCCCAAGTGCTTGGGCTCTTGCACCCACGTGGGAGACCCTGAGAAAGCGCCTGGCTCCTGGCTTTGGCCTGGCCCAGCCCTGGCCGTTGAGACCATTTGGGGAGTAAATCAGCAGATGGAAGACCTCTCTGTCTGTTTGTAACTCTGCCTCTCAAACAAATAAATCTTTAAAAAGGAGGGAGAGGCATTTGAGACTTTGAATGGCAAGTGGAGATGCTGGGAAAAGAGAGGGTGAGAATTCAAAGGGTCCACCTGGAGCACCTCTAGCTGGAAAGAGACAATGGAAACTTGGCGAATGTCATGGGCCAGAGTAGCAGGAGGCAGAACCGTGTCTTCTTCAGAGACTGCAAGGAAGGAAGAGGGAGAAATGAATGGTCCTCAGTTGTTGGCAAACAGGGGAGTCGAAGGAAGAGACTCAGCAACCCCTTAGTTTTTGCTTCTGAAATAAATCACTGGATGTGGTGCGGTATTACTCCAGAGGATGTAATTCTGATGCTTGCTTGTGGGAAAACCCAAATTAATCACAAAACAGGGCTGATATTTAGGAGAGATTAATCACCCAGAAATAAACCAAGGATGGATTATTTCCTATCTTTGGGTTATACTCAAATATGCATCCAAGCCCTGGAATACTGGAGCCACATGGACTCCTCCGAGTGCACCTGGTAACGGAGACGTCCCCAAAGGGAGGCTGGGACATCAGCCTCTTCACTCTGCAGACCCCAAGCCGGCTCCCAGAACTGCACTGACTCCGGGCTGCCCTTGTTTCCAGCAGAACACTGCCCTTTTCCATCTGGGACTGTGAAAACCTAGTCCTGCCCTCGGCGGCTTGTTTTTAAGAGCTGTGGAATGTGCAACAGGAATACAGCTCTTTCATTTGAAGAAGAAAGCCCCTCCACGGGCACGATTTACATGATCCAGAACATGGCAGAGCTCACGGAGGAAAATAACTCTGTCTTCCTCCCCTCATAAAAGGGGCAGCAGGTTCAAGCTCAGGCTGTGCGGCCCTGAGGAGGCTCTGCACTTCTTGCTGGTTTATTCTAATGTCGGGGTTCTCACGGTGACCACACGTAAGCAAGAGCTGAGAGTTGCTGAGATTTTATATTCCCAGGCCCTGCCAACAGGCTTTCTAATGCAATGGATATAAACTGGAGCCTGGAAATAACTGTACATGGTACTCAAGCTGCCCAGGTGGACCTAACATTATCTTTCTTTTTATTTAATAAACAATTTTATTAATTGATTTTGAGAGGGAGAGAGAGCAAGTGAGCACGCTAGGCGAGTGTGCGTTAGTTCTCATCTATTGGTTCAATTCCCAGACGCCTACAATGGCCTGGGGCTGAGGGAGACTGAAACAGGAGCCAGGAACTCAGTCTTGGTCTCATGTGTGTGGCAGAGCCTCAACCACCTGAGCCCTCCCCTGCTGCCTCCCAGGGTGTGCATCAGTAGGACACTGGGGTCAGGGGTGGAGCCAGTGGGATCAGGAGTGGGTATGCCAAGTGGCATCTTTACCACTATGTCTAAATGCCTGCACTCTGAGCTTGCTCTCTCTCTCTCTCTCTCTCCTTATTTATTTGAAGGTCAGAGTTACAGAAAGAGAGAGAAACAGAAAGAGATCTTCCAATCACTGGCTGCAAAGGCCAGGGCTGGGCCAGGCTGAAGCCAGGAGCTTTATCTGGGTCTCCCTTGTAGGTGGCAGGGGCTCAAACACTTGAACCACCTTCTGTTGCTTTTCCTAGGCCATTAGCAGAGAGCTGGAGCCCATACAGGATGCTGGTATTGCAGGTGGTGACTTTACCCACTACGCCACAATGCTGGCCCCTTAGGTTATATTGCTAAAGAATGCTGTTCTACAAATTCTGAAGAATAAGACATCTTATCCTGAAATATTCTGGTATAAGGTGAAAGGCATAGGTTTGGGAAATTGGTGTTTGAAAACTCCACACCTCCCTTAACTGCAGGACTTGGGGAGTTTGGAAAGAAACTGGAGTTTCTCAAAGACTCTCCTCTTCCTGCATTAGAAGAGCTGAAATAACAGCTATTCCATGGGAGGTCCTCACACACTCTCTTTTCCACTTCCATACTGGGAACAAGACAAAAGAGGATGTGATTCCCGATCCATGCTCCCTTGGGAAGACAGGAGCAGCACACCTGCACATACACGGGCATGAACTGTAATTACAACGACTACCCAAGGTTTTCAGGCTGCTCACAGTTCAGAATCTGGCCCGTTGTCCCAGGGACTGTCACACCATGCATCCTGATTTGGGCTCAGAAAATGGAGTCAACGAAGGTACAGGGGGAAGATGAAGGTGCAAACCAAGCCTGCAGACAAAGTGGAGACCTTTACACTAAGAGACACTAATAGCTCGCACACGTGAGGTTGCACTTGCCTTGTCGTAGGCACTTGTCTCATTAAGTCTCACAACCCAGCAAGGCGGGTTCCACTGTGATATCCATTTCATAAACGAAGGAACTGAGACACAGGGAAGTTGAAGCGACTTGCCCTTTTAAGGTTGGACGGCTAGCAGGTGGAACAGAGGAAACTGAGCCCACAACAGCTCCAGAGTCCACGGTCTCAACCACAGATAGACTTGGAGCCTTTGGGAAGAACACACTAGGTCGTGAGAGAGTGGACTGGGGCAGAGGGACGTGCACGTGAGAAGGGTCAGGCACTTGAGTGTCAATTCTAGGTCCCAGGGACACTGCGGTGAACTGGACCTCGCGGGGAACTGCAATAGCAAAGACACAAGGGGAGAACTTCTCCAGGGCACGTGAGAAAGTCTGAGGCTAGCACTGTGGGGCTAGTATCGATGGATGGGCAGAGCTTAGTTCAAGGTCTTTGGGCATGGGGGCAAGGTTGAACATTTCTGAAGACACCAAGGTATCACTGAGGTCATTGTTCTCATCAGAGGGGGATTTGCTCCATGGGGAGCACATGGCCATATCTGGAGATGTTTTGGTTGTTGCTACTGGCATCAAGTGGGAAGAGCCCAAGGGTGCTGCTAAACACCCTGCAGTGCTCAGGCCGGCCCCTCACAACCAAGAGTGATGCAGCCCCACACGTGCATAGAGGTGAGGAGGTAGAGAAATCCTGTTTTCAAAGGTTCCAAGCACGGAATAATAAGGTCCAAGGTAAACCGAGAGAAGGGATTCTAAGTCCCGTGTGGCCATAAAACGGCCTCTGGGCTTGTGTGCAAGCCATGGCTCTGAAGAAGGGACCTCATGGTGTTGCTTAGTTCCCAGGCACTGCCTCATCAACTAGCTCTTCCTGGAGCAACTCTCCTTTGAATATTGCGTCTCAGAAGGTAGAAATCTTGAACCAAATGTGACTTCGTTCTTTGGTGTTAGGGCACTATTATGCCCCTGGTGCTGATATTTAACAACTGGTTCATAGGAACCCTCCTCTGCAGAAGAGCCTGGACCTCAATGTCCCGGAAGAAAACCCCCACTGGGAACAGTGGGGGTCATCTTCTCCCCAGACACGCACGGAATGGCAACGGTAATGGCGCAGATGCTTTGCATATTCATGTTTGAGCCCTTCCTAGGAACCACTGCTTCTGTAAAAAAAGACCAGTTCGTCACTCAAAAGGGATGAGTGATCGCTGCCAGTCGGGCATTCCTTCCTTCTCGGCTTCCTCTTTGCCTTCAGGAACACCAGTTTGCTAGCAAAGGGTGGTATTCATCATAAGCCAAGCAGAGAGGAGGCAGGATTTGATGGGCACAGACTGTATTTCAACTCACAGTGTCCCTTTTGTTCAACTCGATCTGTCGCCTCATTAATGTTCGAGAAAAAACACACAAAGACTTTGGTAAATATTAATCAGAAATGCACAGCCCCTTTCCCTACTCAATTACCCATTACTGGGCTCTCCTGGTGATAATGTCCTGCTAAACCTCCTATTTGCTTAAAATGCGAGGGGAAAGTACTTTCTGTGGATTGCTTGTAGTGCTCTCAGCAGCCTAAGTGGTCTTTAACAGCAGGGATACACTTCCTCTCCCTTCCTCCACCCGCCTCTGTTTCTGTTCTCCCAGGTCTTGGCATCAGGAGCCCAGCCCTGCCCCAGCCGGACTGCTTCCCCAGTGGGCTGTAACTTCTGCTGAGGTGTTCAGAGGACCTGACACAGGCAGGATTAACAGGACCCGGGCCCGGTGGTCAACATACCCAACAGCCCGCGGATCACGGCACCTCTGTAGTGTGCGATCTCTTTGAACTTGGAAGTCCATTTCCTTCCACTTCAGATCTCATCAGACCATGCAAATTGCCATCAACCTTTCCACACTGGCCGAAGCAGGTCTAAGTCATGCTCTCTCTTTTTATCAGTGAAGTCATTAAAAGTCCATCAGATCAATTGGGCTCTGACATAACATTAAAAACGTTCTTGGGTAAAATCTATTTCTCCACTCCTATAACTGGTGTAAGTTCAAAGAGGCTCATAATGAAATCGTGTCCCATCCGTGTCAGCTCCTCAAGTTAACAATGAATATTAAAATCCAAGTGGCAAGAGTAGGATTCATCATGGAACATCAAAATCTGAACCCAAGAGGCCACACTGCCGAGAGCTGATAGCCCAGGGTAAACAGCAAATATGCACTGTGACTGTGGGGACAAGAAGGGGAAATTCTTCATCATATACTTCCTGGAGGTCAGGGCAATCTACTTGTGAGTCCAAAATTACTGGTGGCAGAAGGAAGAAGTGAGAAGATTTTTAACTAAGTTATTAGGTGTGCTGCTAACGTTCTACACTTCCATCCTGATTTCAAAACCAGTCTGAAGCCCTGGACTTTCCCTAGAGATTAGACAAATGTTTCCTCCAAACAATTTCTTTTTGGCTTCTGTAAGACATTTAAGTCTCTCCTTAAAGAAAATTAATCAATTCGTGAATATGCATTAGTCACTTGGCATGATTTTGTGAAAGGGCCCTTCATGACCTCTCCCTGACACACACCATCATAAGTTTTGTTTTTTTTCCGAGAAACTTCTGGGGACTTTTCTGTCTGTTAAGCATTTGAGAATTAAAGAGAGAGAGGCTGGACCAAAAGATAGCAGGTTTTACTGAGATACAGGCAAAGCAAACCAGTGAAAGAATGTTTTCCATATACTCAGGAGATGAGATACAAATCTTGCCTGAGAGTCTGTTGCTGGGTTACTTCTTCTTCGTCTCATGTATGGGAAGCTGCACCTTCTATACCAGGGCTTCTGAACGTGTTTGTTTTTGGCCCACAGTAAGACAAATGTTGATATTATAACTCAATACATGTGTAAACCAAGTGTATATACGCAGAAACAACTACTTAACAATCACGACTCCCCTTGCTACACAACTCAGATACATTCTAATCTACTTTTTTTAAAGTGCTGCTCATTACCCACCAGATTGGTCACTCTATCGCGAATTGAGCCACACTTGAAGAACAGTGTTCTATCCAGAAACACATAGGCCACTACTCAACTCAAAACCTAAGACGTGTTCTTTTGTTCTAGCACAGTGAGTCTTCTTACATATCGAGTCACATGGCACAGGGTGTGCGTGTGTGTGTGTGTGCATGTGCGTGTGTGTGTGTGGGAACTAGGCAGTATTAGGTGGTACTAGGATTTAGAATCAGTAGTGTAGAGCAAAAACATATTTTCAGCTGAGAAGTCACGGACACCCTGGAGTTTCTCGCAGGTTGTTCTGCTTTCCGTAATGTGCACGCTTTGCCCTGTGTGGTTTCCTTGCAGGGATTTCTCTGTTTTCTGTCCCAACCCTCCTGCCCTTTTCGGAGCTGGGTATAGGTGACAAGAAGTGAAAATGAGAATTGTCTAAATGACTCCAACTACATGGGTGCTTCAGCACCACACACACGGGGAGCCGCTCCTTTCCCAGGCTCTTTTCCTGCAAGTGTTTTGGTGTGGTGCAGAGACAACCTCAGGTACGGGATTCTGATGAGTTCCTCAAACTAAAGCTACAAAGATATTGTCCATTATTTACCTATATAGGAAAACAGTTCCCATCAAAGTGCAATACCAGAGGGAAATCTCTCATTGCCTAGAAGGTCAGATTCTGGAAACTCGCCATAACACCATTAGGTATTGAATAGAATTTGGGAAAAAGTCAGTTCTTGTTGGCTACAAGCCAAGATTTAGTTCTTTACTAATGCAAAAAGAAACCCTCAGAGAGCTTTTTCAACAATGAGGGCAAGTATCAAATGAGGTTACAAAAGGAGTTAGTTTAAAGCAGAAAATAAAATGTAATAATTTCAAAATAGTAATTAATATTCACATATCTGGTTTGTACATTTGACTCTTACTTCTTTTTCCATATAAATTAAATGCTTACTTTCAATTCCATCATGGACATGACCTCTACAGGAAATTCAATAGGAAAACTATTTGAAACGCCACGTTGCCAAAACAAATTGATGATGAGTTTCGCATTTTAATTCTTGTTTCAAATTACAAAGTATATTAGCAAGAGAAACAAAAGAGTGATTACAATATGGTTCAACAGAAGACAATAAAAAGAGAGGAAGAAAGCCAACTGAGAGGCCCTAGAGAACCTTGGGCAGCAGACTAGAGTTTCTACAAACTCTCAGAAAGTTTTTAACTCAAGGTGGTAGGATTGAACTGATACTTCAGTCATATCCTCTGAGCCTGAAGAACACAGATATTTTAAAATGCAGAACATTTTTCTCCCTTCTACCAGGAAGAATGATGGGGTATTAAAAGTCCTTACAATCATTGGCTCTTCCTGAGGTTTGCAAGGCAGTAAGAAATAAATTGATGCAAGTGATAAGAAAAATCATTCCCCCTCCTTTTTCATTATTAATGACCAAATATTATTAAATCAATAATTTTGGTGATGATCTTGAACAGGTTATTAAATATCATGAATTATTAACCTAAAAGTTGATCGGAGCTATGAAAATAATTCAAGTTAATGGGAATCTTTGGATCTCTAATGAAATATCCAGTCATTGACAAAACATCTCTGTTAGGATTTTTGGAACGCAAAAAAGCAAAGACCACAGATGTCCTTAAGGAAGAGAACAACATTCCTTGTTGGATTACAGGAAATTAAAAAACCAGGTATCCATGATCAAAATAAGCAGAGATTGAACAGATTAAATAAAAGGTGCCAATGACTGTAAAGTTCATTTTCCCCCACCCCGCCCCTTATTCTCCCCCATCAATTAATTTTGCACCAATTGTTTAGGAAACCTCAAAAAGTTGGGAAACAGCCACGGATTTGTCAATGCTGGGTGTGCCTCTGGCGAGGGGAGTTGGGCATAAAGCAATTAGTCAGTGGCACTTGGCCAGCAGC
This sequence comes from Lepus europaeus, assembly GCF_033115175.1. Classification (NCBI taxonomy): domain Eukaryota; kingdom Metazoa; phylum Chordata; class Mammalia; order Lagomorpha; family Leporidae; genus Lepus; species Lepus europaeus. Next base: position 117,436,690 of record NC_084836.1, on the reverse strand, counting down.
ACTATCTGGTCCAATCACTTTGCCTTAAGCAAGGAGTGTGTGGAAGAGTATTTGGCCCCACCGTTATACAATAAAAGGCAGTGGAATGTGATTTAATTTAGAAGGAACAAGAAGGCAGAAGAGAAGGTGTGGGGGTGGGGCCTGGAGCCGGCCAAAACGGTTTGATGGGCTTTGACCCTTCTGTGAAATCATAGTTACCATCCTTGGGAACCTTGACACAAACAAACCACCCGGCTGTCACAGAGACTGAAGGCAAACAGATGGCTCTTCACTGTCTCTGCATACCTTCTCCACTGCGGGCTTCCTGCTAACACAGGCTCCTGCCAAAACCACTCTCCTCTGGTAGAATTTCCCAATATTAAAGTGGCTCCTTTATAAGAGAGGTTAATGACATGGACTTATTTTTTTTTAACCATTTAAGGCAACATGAGCCTCCTATGGTCATGGGGGCAGCGAACCACAAAGACGGGGGATTTAGACTTTGTAAAACCAGATGGGTGGGACATGACCCGGGCAAGGACTTGGAAAACAGGAATGCAAATAGACTCCTTCTACAGAAAGGGGGAGGCCATTCGCAAACAGTGTAAGAGAACAGGCACAGGGGTGAGACTCAGCGTGTGAACTGTGGCTCTATCTTTGGCTATCTGTGGCATCTCAAATGGGTTAACCAAATCTTAGACTCTAGAGTTAATTCTAATGGTGGTTGTGGGTCAGTTCTTAGTCATAGGATTATTAAGAGGTAGCACTTAGCAATGACCTTAGCATAGCACCTGGCACTAAGTACATGCTGCTTTATTGAGAAAACAGTGGGTTCCTTCTGTATCTTGGCCGTTGTTCTTGAAGACAGATCCTTGCTGCCATATTTATAGGCTGACTGGGTAGAGAAAACGCAGGGTAAACAAAAACATGAATGTTCTTTCAGGTAGTAATAGTACTATGAAGAAAACAGGATACAATTTGAGGTTCTGATAGCACATCACCAGAAGAGACCACGTTCATTTCAGATAGGAGAGACCATAGGGGCTTCCCTCAGGTGGCCAAGTTCAAGTCGGAACTTGGAGAGTAGACAGCTATCTTACCAGAGAAGGCCGAGGGATGAGATGCGAGCAATGCAAAGTTGAAGGCTCTGCGCAGGCCTCGGATGGTGATAACCATGAAGACGATCACTTTTATTATTAAACTGGGAGTTGGGGCACTCAGGCGTCTCTGAATAGCTTGCCTTGGAGGAAAGCAGCTACCTCGTTCACACTTCACTCTCACTCACTTCCTCCTTGCTGCAGCTCAGCCAGTAGGGACCTTCCCACTGCCTCTCAGCCTGGGCTGGGAAGGGGCTTTCGCCTGCTAACCCCCAAGATCAGACTCGCTTGAAGGACCGTGAGATAGCACTGGAGGTGGTCCAAGCACATCGGCAGAGACCCACTGGCAATTAAATCCTGCTAAGACATAACCGTAAGAAAATATGTGAAGAGAGAATTGTAGCCATCCAAGGACACAGGAAACCACAACTCTGGCCTCAAAGCTGCATTCCTCGTACATCCAACCCAGGTTCTTCTGCTATAGGATAAACTAAATAAATCAAGGGGCTCTTGAGACAGATCAGGAATAAGCCTGTAATAAATTCCGTGGGACGTACTTGTCAGTGCCTTGCCTGGAAACCTCACTTCTTTGTGAAAATTAAAAAAAAAAAAAAATCGCTGAATGCTGTGAAGACGTGGCAGGAACTTAGGAGGGAGCTCCCCCCTGAATTTCTACCTAATTTTTGAGGAGGTAAAATAATTGGAGAAGTTTCGTGACAATTTGCCACATGTTGGATTCAAGTGGGACCAAAAGCGTTTTCTTTCTGCACATTCAACATTTACAGTTTTGATAACTTAGAAACAGCATGCCATTGCTCACCTACGGTTTTTTTTTTCTTTTTTAGTTGTTGAATTATTGGCTACTAGCACAAGGCACAAAGTAGGCCCTAAATAAAAGTAAGTTGAATAATGAATGGAGAGTGAACGAGATGGCTCTCACTCCTGTCCCTTTGCACATGTAACAGCTCTCACTTCCGGAGTGTTTCTTATGTGCTAAATGTTGTACATCGATGATCAAATTCCTATCCAAGGTGTGAACACTGCCATCATTACTATCTTTATTTTATAGGTGAATGGCCTGAGCAGTATTCACTGGCTGAGCAGTATCAACAGTCAGCCAGTATTTATTGAGCACCAACTAAGTGCCAGGCATATACAGCTAGTGTGGAGCCAGAGTAGGTTTGTCGGACTCCAGGTTTTATGCTATTAACCAAAATGTTCTCCTTGGTCTGAATGGAGAATTCTGGAAGCCAAGTTTACAAGACTAAATTTGATTTAGCATTCCCACCGATCCTCTGGAATCTCAATGCTAGGCAAACAGGGGAAAGAGAAAGATCCTCACTGTATACATTCACATCGTCATCTGTGGCATATTTCTGCACAGCCACACATGGTTATCAGAAAGGCCAAACTATTCATAGGCTGGTCTATGTTTTTCATTAAATCTAACAAGCATTTTCATTACAACATGCAGGCCATGCTTTAGAGCAATGATTTTCCATCTGGTAGCCAGACATTAGGACACATTTTATGCAACTAACTGGACGTGCTGCATGGATCCCTTGGGCCAGATTGAAACTGGAACTAGAACAAGTGTGATCTGCAGTCTTGCAGCAGTATTTCTAGGCTGAGAGATAAAGGCCAACGAGATGGCACGGCTCGCTCCATCTCTGCTTGCGTCAGGAAATCGCAGTTGTTAATTACAGTCATCTGGGCATTGTCTCGTGCCCTGGTACCTCCAACTTTTTCCTAAACAGCTTGAAAAATGTCCCCTATTTTTATTTCCCAGCCTTTGGGAATAAAATACAGTGAGAGAATCATTACTGTGCCCGGATGCACATACAGTCCCCCAGGTGGGTTTATATCAACAGTTCTCAACTGGGGACAATTTTGCCCCTGTCCCCGTCCTGCACCAGGGAACTGACCATGTCTAGAAATATCCAGAGAGTGCTGATGACATCTGGGTGCTGACGCCAAGAATACCACTGCACATTCTGCAGTGTACAGCATGGTGCCTGGAAGACAGGAAAGTACTGTTCATGGTAATTATAATTTCTATTTGTTGCGTGATCATCTCAAGTTTAACCCTTTGCTAAATTGTTGTCACCCACTTTTTCAATTCTTGAATTCACTCTTGTCTTTATTTCATCCAAGGCAGAAAACCCAGGCTCTGAGAAGTTCAGTAGCTTGCCCAGAGGTCATAGGCCAAGGATGGAAAACTGGGATTCTAATCTAGAACTTACTGGCCCCAGGACACGTCACCATGTAACTGTATTAGACTTTATTTTACTTCCGTTTGGCTGGGCCCCTTGGGTGCTGAAGACCTTCCCCAGGCTGGTCGGAGAAGGCTTCAGATCAGATACAGAAAACTGTCAATATCAGCCCTAGAAACTACTCTTTCTTCCACTTCCATATTTCCTCTGGGGAGGGATGAGGCAACAACCCTCTGCTCACCACGCTCAACTTGTGCCCAGCAGACAGTGGATCTTGGCTGGGGACAATTTCAGCTCCCAGAGGACAGGTTGTCACAACTGGGAGCTGGCATTTGGCATCGAGTGAGTAGAGGCTGGGGGTGTTGCTCAAGATTTTGCAAAGTACTGGACAGGCCCCAAAAGGAAGAATTAATGGATCTGAATGTCCACAGTGGGAGGCAAAGTGCAAGATCAGGCACTGAGGAGCAAGCCAGCTTTTAAGCCCAGTAGTCTCCCTCTAACTGGCAGTTTCACCTGTGGTTTCAGTTACCTGAAGTCAACAGTTGAGTCCAAAAGTATTAAACGGAAAACTCCCCAAAGAAATAATTTGCACATTTTAAATCTCACGCCATTTTGATTAGTATGGTGAAATCTTACATCATCCTGCTTCGTTTTGCCAGGAACGATAATGTCCTAGTCTGGTGTATCCACACAGTACACACTACCCTCCCATTAGTCACTTACTAACTGCCTTGGTTATCAGATTAGCTTTCGTGGAAAAACTGTGCTGTGTCAAGTAACCTGTGTTTTACTGAATAACGGCCCCAATGTTCAAGATTAGTGATGCTGGCAATTCAGATGTGCAGGAGAAGCCGCAAAGTTCTTCCTTTAAAGGAAAAGGTGCAAGATATGGACTTGATCAGGAAAAAGGTTGCTATGATCTACTGTAAGCATGAATCTTCTGTCCATGGAACTGTGACGAAGGAAAAAGAAATTGGTGCTAGTCCTGTCATCACATCTCAGACTGCAAAAGTCATGGCCACAGGGCATGGTGAGAACTTAGTTAAGTTGTGGCTTTAGGTATCCATGGGGGAGGGTTTGGCATTTATTTCTCGCATAAAGGGGAGCTCTGTTGTAGAAATTAGTTACTGGTTTCCCCTGTCCTCCATTCATCCCACCTCTGATAATAGCTTCTGATCCTGCTTTGTGACCCCCACATGCAGCCCATGTAATTCTGGAGGATGGATAGCTCCATCCCCACCTCCAAGGGGGGCAGTTCTGCACTGGACTCCAGGGGCATCCTATTTCTCTGGCAAAAGTGATAGGTTGAGCCGGCGCCGCGGCTCACTAGGCTAATCCTCAGCCTGCGGAGCCGGCACCCTGGGTTCTAGTCCCCGTTGGGGCGCCGGATTCTGTCCCGGTTGCTCCTCTTCCAGTTCGGCTCTCTGCTGTGGCCTGGAGTGCAGTGGAGGATGGCCCAAGGCCTTGGGCCCTGCGCTCACATGGGAGACCAGGAAGAAGCACTTGGCTCTTGGCTTCTGATCGGTGCAGCATGCTGGCTGCAACGCACTGGCCGTAGTGGCCACTTGGGGGGGGGGGGTGAACCAACGGAAAAAGGAAGACCTTTCTCTCTGTCTCTCTCTCTCTCACTGTCTAGCTCTGCCTGTCAAAAAAAAAAAAAAAAAGTGATAGGTTGGGCAGTGCCAGCATGTCCAATTAGATGTGATGAAATGCTGACCAGAACTTCTGAGGCAGGCCAGCTCTTTGAGACTGGACTTAATCCTGAGAGGACATGAAGCTGGGGCTGTGGGAGACCATGTGGTCACTATGAGGAGACAGACTACCTCAGGATGGAGCCAACGTAGTAGAAGTGGACCAGAGAAACAGAGAGAGAAAAGTCAAACCTTTGCGCTACAATTTGATGCTTTGAACAAGCAATACCTGAAGCCAGCAAACCTTGGTTTTTTGAGTTGCACAAGTCAGTAAATCACCTCTTTCATCCGTTTAGGGTTAGGCTAACTCGACACCCTTCCCTTTGAAGCAATAGCACAAATAACTTTCATTGAAAAGCAAAAATAAAAACACATTTGCAAATTCCTTCACATTCTCTACAAGAGAGTTCATAATACAACAAGTAAATCTGGGGCAAATTCTAGAAGCTAGAATTTTCCTGACAAAGGGGGGGTAATCTAAGACAATGGCCTCAGGCTATTCATAACAGGAGAAAAAGTTAGCAGCCTTGTCTTACAGAAGCTCAGGCACAGAGAGCTGCCGGGTTCCCCTAGCGAGAGCTGAATCTTCAGGGTTCAGCTGTCAGGAGTCTGGGTGTTGTGGGAGAGCAGCAGCACTTTTGACGACTGTCATGAGGAGATCCAGGTGGCAAATCAGACTTACGGAGACTTGTGTGCAAGGTTAGCAAGAGTGTGCCAGGCACATGTATAGCATTAGGGAGAGAAAGGCCCACGTACTGCCTCTTGGGTAAACTTGACAGTAGAACTTCTCGACATAGAGGAATCATCAAAAGAATCTTCCAGGGGGAACAATGTTCTAATTTTCATCAAGGACCCACATATTAGACTTCCACCCAAGGGCAGCATCTCAATGACATTCAAGGGGGCTCATGTACTAGAAGGGGTAGACAAGATGTTCTAGTAGGTTCTTGGTGAAATGTTTTAAAAACTGAATAATCACCAAACTGCTTCCAAAAAGGTTGACAATGAAAGCTAGCATACCAAACATGGGATTTAGTGAACTCCATTGCTTATCCAGAGGTCACCCAACATTTCTTGTAAAGGATCACAAAATAAACATATCCAGGTTTTCAGAGTCCAGCCAGTCTCTACTCATATATTCAGTTCTGCCACTGTAGGGTAAAAGTATCCTTAGATATTATATTAATTAATGGATGTGGCTGTGTTCCAATAAAACTTTACTTATAAAAAGAAGTTCAGGGGCCAGCACTGTGGCGCAGTAGGTTAATCCTCTGCCTGCAACGTCAGCATCCCATATGAGCACCAATTCTAGTCCTGGGCTGCTCCTCTTCCTATCTAGCTCTCTGCTATGGCCTGGGAAAGCAGTAGAATATGGCCCAAGTGCTTGGGCACCTGCATCCACATGGGAGACTGGGAGAAAGCACCTGGCTCCTGGCTTCAGATCGGCACAGCTCTGGCTGTTGCAGCCATTTGGGGGGTGAACCAACAGAAGGAAGACCTTTCTCTCTGTCTTTCCCTCTCACTGTCTGTAACTCTACCTCTCAAATATATAAAATCTTAAAAACAAAACAAAACAAACAAACAAAAAAAAAAAAACAAGTACAGAGGGGCCAGTGCTGTGGTGCAGTGGATTAAAGCCCTGGCCTACAGCACCGGCATCCCATATGGGCACTGGCTCAAGTCCCGGCTACTTCACTTCCAATCTAGCTTTCTTCTATGACCTAGGAAAACAGTATTAGATGGCCTAAGTCCTTGGGCCCCTGCACCTGCGCAGTAGACCTGGAAGAAGCTCCTGGTCCTGGTTTTGGTCTGGCCCAGCTCTGGCCATTGCAGCCATTTGGGGAGTGAACCAGTGGATGGAAAACCTCTCTCTCTCTCTCTCTCTCTCTCTCTCTCTCTGGCTCTACATCTCTCTGTAACTCTTCCAAATAAATAAAAATAAATTAAAAAATATAACAAGTAGGGAGCTAAATTTGGCCCAAGGGCTGTAGTTTGTTAACCTCCAGCTTAATAGGAAATAAGTTTAAAAGAAAGTAATACATGTTGTATATGGGTACAGTGAAACTCCTGAGATAGTTTGGTGAGAGTTGAAATTTGGTGAAACCTGTATTGGATCCTGTGCTTTCAGTATTATTCATAGTGATGATTGCCATAATAATGAATTATTTACTCTTTTAGTGTGTGTTTGTTGAGTGTCTATTATGTGCCAGAATACTGTACAAAGCACTGTGATTTCAACTGTGAATAAGATAGGCATGGATCTTCATGAATTTTGCCCAGAGTTGTAAGAAAATAGTTATAGTGGGAAAATAAAGGAGGCTTCTCTGAGGACATAATACATAAGCACAAACCCAAAGGATGAGAGGAAAACAGCCATGTGAGAAGCTAATGGAATAGATTCCCAGAAAATGAGGGAAAAGCCATTGTTCTGCGGCTTCAGGTAGCTACCCGAGCTGCTTCAGCAGGGCTGAGCCCGCCCAGGGCGCAGGCAGCGCAGCTCCCACCATGTGGGAAAAGTAAGCAGGGGCTAGATCAGGCCATGGTCAAAGTCATGGAAAACATGGACTGCTTTAAGCAGAAGGAAGACTTACTCTTAACTTCTCTGTAGCCAGCGGGCTACTGGGGAAGAGAGGCCGGGCTTCCAAGCCCCAAATCAGAGCAAAGCTGCCGTAGCAATGGCGTCTAGCGCTGGAGGAGTACTTACTGTATCAAGGCTGCGCTCATCACCTCAAGTATTACCTGTGAGATTCTCCCAAGAGTCCATCAGAGGGGCATAGATACTTCTTCCTATTTTACGAAACAGAAACTGACAAGCTCAGGGATATATTAAGAGGGCCATGTTCCCGCACCTGGCAAGCAGCAGAGCCAGGAGTGATTCATGTCTACATCACTCCAAGGGTTAAACTCTAATCTTCTGTGGTTAAGGGTTGAAGATCTATAGCCCCAGGGCCAAATCCCACCCACTACTTGTTTTGTGAATAAAGTTTTATTGGAAAATAGCCTTTTGCTGCTTTCTAGCTGTAAAATTACTACAGAGACCACAGGATGAAGAAAATGCAAACTCCATGGCCCTTGGCAGGCAAGTTTTGCCAACTCCCGGTCTCTGCGAGCCTGACATGAGGTTCTTTCTTGCCAGGAGAGTGTCCAAGTAAGCATAACGTGACTACGTGACTTTGCCATCAGTCTCCCCACCCCAGAGGTGAATTTTGCTGCTGCTTAGACTCTTTCTCACTCTGTTCTATGCAGTGTTTTATTTTAACTGAGGGCTTCCAAATAATTTGTAAAACATGTAGCACAAAACCAACTAGGCCTGGGAAAGGAATGTTTGCAAGCAGGGTTTCAGAAGGAACTAAGGACACAGCATGTGATAGGTAGCCTCACACAAAGGAATACTGCTCCCTCTCCCCAGGGCTAAGGTTTCTCCCCCGAGTAACACTTTGTTTGTTAGGCTGTCTTGAGGGAGACAGACTAGCAACCGACACACTTGCTCTGTCCAACAGGTGGGTCAGCAACTCACAGGGGATGATTTCATTGACTGATGAAACGCCACCTGGTCGTGAGCACTGAGACAGAATGAATCCTGGCTTCGGGTTTCAGCTGACGCCTATCTAACCCGGTTTACACACCTCAAACTGGCTGTGACCACACAGAATGACAGCGGGACTGGCGTCCAATGCTACCACAGTCCCCTTGTACAGAACCAGAACCGCATCAAGAGGCCTTCCCTGGTGAGCCCACAGAAGTGCCAGCTCTTAGTGCTCCCAGCATCTGAGCTACATCAGGATGAAGTGCAATGCTGTCTTCACATCCACAGTGTCTCACACTGGGGAAGTGGTACTTTCTTAAGGGGATGCATGGATCTTTCAATGAGGGTGTTTGTTTTGCATCTAAAATATAATCCAATTGCAATTTTTAAAATTCAAAACATATACACAAACAGAGAGAGAGTGCCCATCTGCAGGCTCGCTCCTAAATACCCACAAAGGCCAGGGCTGTGCTGGGGCTGAAGCTAGGAGCCAATAACAGATCTGGGTCTCTCACGTGAGTGACAGGGACCAATTACATAAGCCAGCACCTGCTGCCTCCAAGAGCCGCATTAGGAGGGAGCCGGGCTCGGCAGCACAGTCAGGAATCAAACCCAGCTACTGCAAGATGGGACGTGGGTGTCTCAACCCTTGTCTTAACCACCAGGCCACGTGCCTGCACCCATGCTGCAAAATGCAATGAGCAAAACCAGACTCTAAATGAGTGGGTTAAGGGGTAGATCATTCTAAAACACGGCTTGAGCCACCTTGAACTTGTGGCTTTGCTTCCAGCAGACAGGCAAGCTCACATCAGACGAAGACGCACAACCTGAAGAGCAATTGATGGCCAACAGTAGCCCGACTCCTTCCAGGCCAGCATGGGTGGGAAACCCAGCCAACCTGCACTTCCTCCACCAATGTGGCCATTATGCCACCTGTGCTGTTCTTTCTTAAAATCAACTCCCTTCTTAAGCAAATGTATTTGAATGGTAAATTTTATATTATAACTGACAGCGAACATCTAGTGATAATAGCTGCAAAATTGCTGCTTTGATGTGGCTCTCATTTTTTATAAATATTACACATTAAAATAAATACAATTAAATTGCTAAGAAGTTTATCTGTGTACCGTTTAGAAAGCCACTGTGTACCACCGGGGAATTTGGAAACACTCTCCAAAGGGAATATAAAAATTCATACATGTAAACACTATTTGATACTGGAAGTATTTTATTATTTGAATTAAATATTAAATATTAAGTGGCATCAAGTGTGGATGTGTGCTTTGTTATGGAGAAAACATGACATGTGTAAAACAAACGAGCAAACAGAAAGCAAAGTAAAACTGGAGGCAGAATCCACACAGCTTGCAAGTGAGGGTGTGCAAACACAGCATTCGTGACTTACTACCTCAAACTGGAGGCTCCACAAAACCTTTGTGTATTCTGCAAATCCTAGGCAAAAATTAATTGCTGCAAGTTGTCATAAGACACTGAAGAAGCCACCCCAAAGTGCACCTGTGCTTGTGGGCTAGGCACAAGGCCAAAGTCCGCACTCAAAGGCAGGCGGCTGTCAGTGGCCTTGGCAGGTGGGGAAGTCGTGCACCTTGGTCTCTCGCAGGAGTTTTCCACTCCAGCCCAGGCCAAAGTCCCGCGTGAAGTGTGCCACTTACAGTCTTTCAGTGGGAAGGAACTTCTTACCTGTGTATCGTGGCCTCCAGACACCTGCCCACCCAAGCCCTGCAGAACCCACCCCCGCTCTACTCACGAAACCCAGAAAACTCGCCTCCCTGGTGCTCCTGGGTGCTCCTCCGGTCTTTCTCACTGTGGCCTGTGCACTTACATGCAGGTCCCAGTGACTGGATGGTTCTTCACATGGGCAGCTTCCTCTTCCCCTTGGAGCTCACCTACAGTTGCACATTAGCAGGGAGTTCTCACGTGGCCTGGCCACTTATGATCTGGCTTCCTATCTCCAGCACTTACTGCTCCATGAAAACATGCTTCCTTGCTTAAATGGCTACCGTCCGTGTCAGCCACTAGGTTGTGCATGCCTTGAGGGTGGATCTGTTCTTGGTCTCTATTTTATCCGCACTGCCTGGCAGGTAACAGATCCTCCACGGGGCTTTGCTGAATACGGGAACCGATTTATGAAGCCCAGCTTTTCAAAGCCTTGGAAAAACCCAGATTCATCACTTTCCACTCCAGAGCAGAGGGCGTATTCCCCTTTTAACTGACTTGCCTGCCTGGAAGTTGGAAAAACTCTGCTAACAAAGAATCCTATTGGTGTACCTGTCACTGCTGGCTCCAACTAGTTCGCTTCATTTTTTTTTCCTGTCCATGTGGGCTCCGCTGGGGCCGCCTGGATGTGCCACGTATGTTTTATGAGCTAACATTTATTTTCGACACTTTGGCCCATCGGACATGATCTCGTGAGCCTGCTCTCTCGGCTGACATGCTGTTGAACATAATGGGGAGGTTTAAAAAGGCATCACCGAGGAGCAGAGTGGGTTGCAGAGTGCCAGGGGCGAGAAGGAGCAGGGGGAGGGGACCGACAGAAGCTTCTGGCAGCTCAGGCGCTGTCGCGGCCCTGCACAGTCCCGGCCTGCCCCTCCACGCTGGGCAGGAATGCAGATCAACCTATTGGAACTCAGTGCTCCCAAGACAACCAGAAACCCAACATTTCCCAGACGGAGCGGGAACCTCCCGGCCAGGTGAGCGGCGCCAGGTCTCCAAGTTGCCGTGTGTATCCTGGATGGAATCCACAGGCCCTGGAGATTCCGAAACACGCCTTTTCTTAGACAGAGCCTTCAATTAATTACGGAAACGAAGTTGTTGCCGGGCATAAATCAGACACTGAAAATCCGCCATACGTCAACCCCTAGTGGAATTCACGTGGGGGAAAGCGAAGGTTTTAAAGGTTTCTGAAAGCCATAAAATCTCCATTTAGATAGAAACCTTTCCTTTTTTTTTTTCCCCTGTTTTTAAAATTTAGTTATTCATTTGCACTTTGGGAACCAAATCGTCAATTCAGCAGAACAAAGGCACCTACAGGTTGACATTTAAACACTGTTGGGAGTTAGTGCCAGAGGGTGGACAGCCAAAGCTGAGATCCCCAATTCGGTTCAAATCCTGTATTCATTTAATGCCAACGCTTTGCTGGTACGTTATGGACAGAAACAATTAAACCCTTCCTGGGCCTTGAATGTTTCCTTCGTAGAACTCAAGAAAATTAGCCATGGCAACTTCCTGCTGAGGTCATGCTGCTAATGTGTCATCCCAGTAGACTGTAAACTCTTCAAGGGCAGCGGTGACTCTGCACACCCTGATGACATTCAAATTCCCAGTGTCTAATCCAGGGCCTGGCACACAATGAGCTCTCCCATGAAACCTCAGTGTCTTCCCTGGAGAACCTCTTTGCCCTGTAGGGAACAGATCAGAAGACAAAGGGACTGCAGCCATGGAGTGCTGAGACCTTGGAGCAGAGCCTGCCCAGGCCATGATGGGGCAACCGAAGAGGAAGCCTGACTCCACTCAGTGGGGTCACAGAACACTTCCAAGGAGGGGGAAGTCCAAGTAAATTTTTTTAAAAAAGATTTATTTAATTGAAAGGTAGAGATACAGAGAGTCAGAGAGAGAGAGAGAGAGTCTTGCATATGCTCGTTCACTCCCCAGATGGCTACAATGGGTGGAGCAGTGCTGATCTGAAGCCAAGAGCCAGGAGCTTCTTCCGGATCTCCCACATGGGTGCAGGGGCCTAAGGACTTAGGCCATCTTCCACTGCTTTCCCAGGCTATAGCAGAGAGCTGGATTGGAAGAGGAGCAGCCAGGACTAGAACTGGTGCCCATATGGGATGCCCGCACTACAGGCGGTGGCTTTATCTGCTATGTCACAGTGCTGGCCCCCGAAGTGAATTTTAAAAGATGATGCTAGATAGATGGAACAGTTCAGGAAAAGAGGTTTAAGAAAGAATGATTTTGTTCCTTTACCTGGACCTTTGGTCCAAAAATTAGTAAGGCGGACTTTTCGCAGAACTGCAAGTACAAAGTCTTTGATTATCCCAGAGCTAAAGAGATGCACTTGTCTTCAGATCTGAGCCATCCAGAAGAGAGAGGGATGCAGCCAATCCTATCACAACGTGTTACTGTTATATAAGTCTCTACCAGTCATCAAATTTACAGACCTCCTATATTTTTTTTTCCTAAAGACTCAGAAGAAGCCACTAAAATGTGCTCAAGAAAACTGAAAGAGAAAGTCCCTTCCAAAGGTTTTATTTTGAGCTGAAAGTCCTTGCCAGTCTCGGTTCCTGAACCTTCCATTAACAGAGACACAAGTCAGAAGCACAGTTACAAATAAGTCCATGCACTCAGCCAAGAAGAAGGGGTCCTCATGAAGCAATCAAGCCCGATCTACGCTCTTTCAAAAGTGTTCCAACAGCTGAAGATGGAGGGCTTGCATCAAGAAGTCCGTATTCTGGTGGTCCATTGTTAGAACGAAAGCATCAATAGTTTGTGCCAAGCAGCTCCGATGTGTAACTCATAAATAGCTGTAGAGACTGCCCAGGGACTTGCGTGAGCAGGCCAGTGATCTGCATGTGGGGAACTCTGCACGAGAGGGGACAGGTGTAGGCTTAGCTTTTGAAGTTGAAGTCTCCCCAAAACATCCTGACGCTGGGATGAGAAACACCTGGTGTTGGGCAAGAAGATTCCCCAATCCTTCTCTGTAATCATGCAAGGCTGTTTCTCAAAGAAGGGCAGGAGGCGCAGCCACGTGGGAGCCTGTCATTGTGCGTGCTGCTCCTGTGTATCACTGTGACTTCTTCCTTCCAGGAAGGAAGATTCCTTCTCTCCAGGGAATGCTATAACGTGGAGCCCTCCACTCTGACCCTGGCATCTTCTGTTATCACCTTGCTCTCTTTCTCCCTAGCATTTTCCACCTAATACAGTCCCTGGTTTACATATGCATCTGCATTTTCTTTGTCTTTCCTGAAGTGAATTTTTTTTTTTTTTTTTAATTTGAGAGGTAGAGTTGCAGACAGTGAGAGGGAGAGACAGAGAGAGAGGTCTTCCATCCATTGGTTCACTCCCCAAATAGCCGCAATGGCCAGAGCTGTGCTGATCTGGAGCCAGGAGCTTCTTCTGAGTCTCCCACGTGGGTGCAGGGGCCCAAGCACTTGGGCCATCTTCTACTGCTTTCCCAGGCCATAGCAGAGAGCTGGCGTAGAAGGGAACAGCTGGGACTAGAACCGGCGCCCATATGGGATGCCGGTGCCGCAGGTGGAGGATTAACCTCCTGCTCCACAGCACCGGCCCGGAAGTGAATGTTCTTAGGCAACAACACCTGAGTGCTTGGGTCACTGCTACATCCCCAGCTTCTGGAAGGACTGGCAGAAAATAAACCCTAAATACACACATGCCTCACCTTGCTTGGCATCTCCGTGGCTAGGACAGGGTTTTGAGGCACAGGGGTTTTGGCTGACAGGGTACCACACAGAGCAAGGAACAGCATGAAGCACTGGAGGCCAGTGGCCCTGTCCCTGTACCCCTCCCTGATGGCCAGGCCACCAGGGGCAGCTCACCATCTGGCCCGAGAAACTCCGTCCCTGACAGACGATTCCTCCAGTCACCACTTTCGAGGGACCGATGGGGTGGATATATTTGGGGATGATCCATCCTAGCCACATCTCTGCTTGTCTAAGAACTGGCACCTCCACAGGCCCTAGCAGGCTGCACTCAGCATGCATAGGGGTCTGAGAGAAGACCACCCAGGGAGAGCCAGCCTTGTGGTTCAGGGATCCGAACAAATCCGAACGAAGCTGTGGAGACTTGAGGAAACAGGTGGAGACCTTGAGGGACGTGTCGGGGAAGATGCTAAAGATGCTTAATGGCCAGGTTGGTGGGCCCGGCCTGGCTCTACCCAGCCTGAAGTCCAGCTGCTCGACCTTCACCCCGTTCCCTGCCCATGCCAGGGTCCACTCAGACATCTGATCATCACTGCTTGGTTGCTGGCACTTACTTTCCTTTGAAGAGGCTATTCTTCCTAATGACCCAAAGAGCCTCGACTGAAACCAGCGGTGGGCACCCAGCACCGCCCCACAAGGAAGACACAACGAGATCAGAAGGTATGGCTTTTGTGCAAGGAGGCTGAAGCCACTGGAGAAGTCAGGACAAGAAAGCCCTGGAGACCAAGCCTGGGCCACACGCACAGCGACACGAGGCCTCGGGAGATGTTGATTGGGTGTAGTTTATCAGGAGAGGAAAACTTGAGAAACCCTCGTGAAGGTCTTCTTGGCTTTGGAGTCTGTGCCTATATATAACCAAGGAGGCCTGAGTCTCCACCATCCACCTAGCTCCACAGGAAGAATTACGTAGCCCACTCACAGAGACTTTAAGGAGTCCTAGTTCAGCAATGTGCATAACTGTAGCTAAGTACCTTTTTGCCCCTGAGTTTCAGGTGGCATAGTAGTTATGACCATGAACTCTGGACTATGGGCTTAAATCTGAACTTTGTGCCTTACCCTGGGAAAAGTCCTTGCCCTCTTTCAGGGGCCTTCATTTCCTTATCCATAAAAGGAAATGATAACATTCTGTGTACAATATATACATGGTACTTGATGTAAGGTCTAACATGTAAATAAGTGCTCAAAAAGTGATCCCGCTGAATATCCAGCTTACATTTGGAACTCTTCCCACCATGTAGACACTACCTGGTTTGCTTCATCTATAGCCTGCATGTGTCAGATTCTCCAAGGCGTGGCGAGCTCCATTGTTACTACTAAGGGACGTATTACAAGACAGTGCAGGGTTAAATCTTTCATATGCACGATCAGGCAGACATCACCATCCCACTTGAGAGACAGGAGGTGACACTCAGTGGGGTTACTTGGCTTGCTTTATGCCTCAGAATCTAGTAAATGATAATTAATGTCTACAGCAGAAAAAAACTAGCCACTTACATTCTTAATAAATCGCTTTAGCAGAAGCTAAATGTTTGTTTGAACCTTGCCTTTTGTCTTGGTCAAAGGTATTTGCAAATGAAAAGCATGAACAAAACTTGACTCTGGTTTTAACAGATGGAATAGGTGCTTACAGAACACAAGAAAGAAAGAAGGCAGCAAGGCAGGGACGGAGGGAGGGAGGCTGGGAGGGAGGGAGAGAAGGGAAGAAGGTTGAAAGGAGAAAAACAAGGGATGGAATAAACAATGACAAAGGAAGCGATAAACGAATGAAATACTGAAATGAGAAGTCATCTTTGTTCTGAAGTGCTCACCTAGAATCAGGATGCTCCTGACTAATCAAACAGGTAGAAGTGTGGTTGACAAATGTGTCATTTGCCCCTGTGTGGATGACAGCATCGTTCAGCTTTAGCTAGTGACACATTCTTTGGTTGAATCTCTCAACACAACTAATGCCAAAACAGTGAAAAATCTTAGTGGGAAAAAAAAACCCACAACAGAACCATGTCTGCCTGAATATCAAAATTATTTCAAACACTCTAATATAATATAATTGCAGCACAAAAATAATTCCAAGAGTTCTCTGCAATCCATCATAAGCAATTTAACCAATATATAAACACTCACTGTTGATTCCAGGACTTAAAATGAACCAGGATGACTGAAATGAAAATCTTTAGAGTAATTGCTATGTCTTTTGCCTTGCTTTGGTTTGCCTGGGCTGTATGATTTCTATAGTTACAGAGGTGATATTGCTACTTAAGATAAATTTGATTAATGTTTATTCTGTGGCAGGCATTATGAAAAACACCTTAGTTATGTTATTTAATTTTTAATACTATTTTGATAGTTGCTTTAATCAGAGTCTAAAGAACAAAATAATAATAAAGAAGGCTCATGATTTCACCGAAGACAAAACAAATGACATTACCAAGCAAAAGTTTTTTAAAAAGGCAATAAATGCTTTATAATTAAAAAGTTCAAATAGAAAAGAAAGAAAAATGATACAAAAAATATAGACATAAAAGGAACACCTCATTCTCTATTCTACAAAGTTACTACTGCACACTAGAAGTTTTTCTATTTTTTTCCAGGACAAAAAAGAAACAATATTCCCTACTACCTCACTGATATTTGTCCTCATAAAAAGTCTATAAGGTGTGGCTGGTGCTGTGGCAGAGCAGGTAAAGTCGCTGCCTGCAGTGCCGGCATCCCATCTGGGTGCCAGTTCGAGACCCAGCTGCTCCACTTCCGATCCATCTCTCTGCTATGGCCTGGGAAAGAAGCAGAGGATGGCCCAAGTCCTTGGGCCCCTGCACCCAGGTGGGAGACCCGGAAGAAGCTCCTGGCTCCTGGCTTTGGATCAGCCCAAGTCTGGCCATTACAGCCATTTGGGGAGTGACACAGAGGATGGAAGATATCTCTTTCTTTCTCCTTCCCTCTGCCTCTGCCTCTCTGTAACTCTGCCTTTCAAATAATAAAATAAATAAATCTTTTAAAAGAAGCCTATAAGGGAACTCCTATTGTTGTGTCCAATTTACAGGTGAGGAAACTGACAGCGCAATCAGTTCAGTGCTGCCTAACGTCTCATAGCTGGTACAACTGACAGCAGGGTTCGATTACACAGGCCCAGGATTCGGTAATTGATCACATCTGACAGCCATCTTCTGGCTCTTTCTGGCATGGGCAGCAACAAAAAGGAAGCAGACACAATGAATAAAGGACTGGTAGCCTTGATCACAGGGGGCCAATCCGCACAAACGTGACACTTCAAAATAATCTTTTGCCAGCCCATTAATTTAGAAAGTATTGACGAATCTAAGTAGATGTGCTAGCCTTACAAACAATGCCTTGCTTACTTACACAGAGAATGCAACCCTTTGGGACACTCAAGTGAAAATATTATTGATAAACACTTTCAGGGGTGGACAGGCAAACACAAGGGCATAGAGTTCAATGGGGCACCAGGCAACTGCACAGCCTGCTCACTCTAAGTGCAAGCACATAGAGAATTCAACTGCACAAAGTCGCCGGAATTTGTATTTACAGACACCTGTTTCAGAGTCAGGGCGAGAGAGGGAACGAGAACTCCCATCTGCTGCTTCACTAATGTCTGCAACAACCAGGTCTGGGCCAGGCGGAAGCTGGGAGCTGGAAACTTAATTCTCCCATGGGAGTGTCAGGGACCCAAGTACTTGAACCGTTGCTGTTGCCTCCCAGGGTCTACTCTGGCTGGAAGCTGGAGTCAGGGGGAGTTGGAGCTGTGGATCAGCATTCTGATGTGCTGTGTCTTAACCACTAGGCCAGACACCCACCCCAAGCCACCTGCTTGATCTGCTCATTTTACAGACGGAAGGCTACGGTGTCTGGCGGGAGTGATCCTGTCAACCTTTGGGAGAACGGGAGAGTTCTCGGGCCTCCAACACCACCTTGCGGGGTTTACTGCCACTAAGTGCCAAATATCTGGCACTGCCTCAGCTGAATCGAGCCTGCCCCATTTCCAAAATTCCCATCTGAGAAGAGTGTAAAACCTAGTCAAGCTCTCCAGCACAACGTCAAACAAGATCTGGCCTGGACAATTTCTTAGGAATTACTACTTTAAGCACTCAGCAGTTTTGCATAAGGGACTTTTGTGATTTCACAGATGAAAGCACAAGTGCTCCACACCCACACAAAACCAACCCTCACTGAACAGATTCTCCACGACTTAGAGGGTGCATTGTCCCCAGCGTTTCCAGCACACTTTGCCGCTGCCATGTTGGGAAAAGGCTAGTAATGAAGGAGTAACCAGAGCCCAGGACTAGTCCTTTAAGAATTTTAAAAAAGTGTTTGTCCAGCTAACACAATATTTTCCAAAAATAATGTAATCTTGCTTAAAATGTAAAATAACACTAAATGAATACCTCTTAAGATGCTCTAAAATTGAGATGACTATCTTCATAGCATGTAGTAGGTACTTGATGCAATCAGTGTGTTCTACACAGGTAATTACTTTTACTACTAATGGTGCCTCCCACTTGGTGAGGAAGATAAGAGGCTCAAACTCTACTTAATCACGAGGCAGCTTTATTATTGCTCCACCACCTGCTGGGTAAAACAATTCGCTTGCTCTGTTCAGCACTCTCACAAATGAGAAAAATTTATTAACATGTGAGTAGAATGGGACCGACTTAGGATGTACAGTGGGAGATAAACTATGTGGTTTTAAAAATACACAGACCATTCAAATGCTCGCATGGGTCATCTTGAATTAAGGTCTTTCTGGAAAATTCTTATTGTCATAAGTGGAAACTGGATGGCAACAATTGTCCAGTTCAACGTTGTTTGAAGCTATGTAGAAGGAGTGGGAACAAAACGAGGCAAAAGAATTAGATGGGCATGGAGTCACTGATGGGTGACCTTGGATAAGTTACTTGTCTTTGCTTATTTTCTTCTTTGTAGAATAAAAATACAAGGGGTCTTCATAAAGCTCACTGAAAATGGGTATTACAAAAAAAAGCATGGATTTTAAAATGTTTGTGCTCAAATGAACTTTTAATTTCATTTATCCACGAATGTTTAGAAGTACCCTAGTATTTGCTCCATCCTTATTTTTTGTCAGTTCTGCTATAAGGTTCATGAATATTTCTAAAAAGGACTACACTCTTCCAAATCACACAGTAACAACCACAAGGCTTATAGGGAAGCACAATGTCAGTAACATATAATAAAGATAGGGACCCAAAAAAACAGTAGCACCATTGAATGCATGGTTTTTTTCTTTTAAGATTTACTTATTTATTTGAAAGTTAGAGTTACAATGAAGGAGATGCAGAGGCAAAGAAAAAGAGAGAGAGAGAGGTCAGTCTTCTATCCACTGGTTCACTCTCTAAACGCTACAATGGTTGGGTCTATGCCAGGCCAAAGCCAGGAGCCAGAAGTTTCATCTGAGTCTCCCACGTGGATACTGGGCCCCCAGGACTTGAGCCACCCATTGCTGCTTCCCCAGGTGCATTAGCAGGAAGCTAGATTGGAAGAGGAGCAGCAAGGACTTGATCCAGTGCCCTTATGGGATGCCGGTGTGGCAGGCAGCAGCTTTACTGGCTATGCTACAGCACTAGCCCCCGGATGCATGTTACATGGCTAGGACAGTACAGAAATACCATGATCAATAAGGCACCTTGTCTTGAGAAAGCTCAAGGAGGTGGGTGTCTGAAAGGGCTGCAGCCTGTGAGTTACTGTGAACTTGAAGGAGGAGAATCGTTGTAAACCCAGCAGGAAGTTGGGACACGAGGAAGGGGTGGGGGTAGCCTGGAGCACGCCTGCTGAGCTGAGTGGATGGGGTGTGCACATCTGCTTTTGTATATCTCTACATGGCCTGGTTCAGCTGTGTTTTCTCTTTCTCACAAAGACACACATACACAAATGCAAATGCAAATGTATCAGTCATGTTGGAACAAATTCCTATTTTCAGAACAGGTGTTCTAGCAGGCAGGCTGCGTTAGGAGATCAAACAAGCTAATGTTGGTAAACAGGATTACTCAAGAAGGTTCCTCCTCCATGAATCTGCACGGCTGCCCCCATTAAAGTGGGGCCATATTCAGTCGCAGCCTCAAGGTGGGTGGATTTAGGGAAAGGTTGTTCATCCCTTTGCTGCTCCAGGTTACTCTGAAGGGATCTCCTGCAATGTTACTAGAGGACTAGATGCATTTACTAAATGTGTGCAACACTGTACCTTTGTCCTTGCCGACAACAACATAATTTCCTGAAAAGAAATTAACAATCAAGCTAGGAAACACCATCTTCTTCCTTAAATCAATGTTGAAAACTCTGTAGGAAGTTAAGAATTTAGCTACCCTTGGAGGGAAAATGGAATTACTATTCACAATGTTTGATCAGCACTGGAGAAGGGCAGACCAATTTCTCTCCAGAGCCTTTTAGTAAGTAATAGTGGATAACATATATAGGGCTCTCTGTGTGTCTGGCCATGGAAGAGCTCTGGATATATTAGCTCATCTTAGATTCAAATCATTCTATGTAATTGCTTTTTAAAGTCTTGATGTTTCTAATCAAATTAAGTAAGCTGAACTAGTTTAGAAATGCAGTCAGATTTCCAGTTTGCCAGGCAGCAAGTTTACACGCACAACAACTAGAAGAAACGAAATAACCCAACTTGGGCCTCAGGGTCAGACCAATCAGAATCCTGGCTCCACTTACGGGACACAAGAATCAACCTCTGTAGCCCTCAGAATCCTTTCTGTAACAGAGGTTAATAACAACTATCTATCGGTGTGGCTGTTGATATTAAATGAGGCAAACCGTGTTGAGTGGTGAGCAGGCTATCAGGCACAGAGTCAGCACTCAGTAAGTGGCAGTTTTTATTTATATCATTATTAGCACTTTATAATCAGTATGAGGCTAGTTGATATTCACCTTGTTAGGAATACTGGCTCTTAACGTATCTGTTTGAAATAGTACCTGGCACAGACCAAAGCCTTTGAACTTGGCCTCTGAAGCTTTGGAGATTTTGCATCCCCGATTTTTCCTTTTTTGTGTGTGTTCCTAATACACAGGATTATTCTGTCACTGTAGCATTAAGGTGCCTTATGCATAGCACAGTTATCCAAGAGGGTTTTGCACTTGGGCTGCAGATTAATCTCCTCCAGTGTTAACGTGTCACCGGCGACGTTAACCACCGCCTGACAACCTGCGCGAGAGGACCACACTCTTGTCTCTATTTCTCATTTCTCATTGCTCAACCCATCCGGTCTGGCTTCTCTTTCCACTGGGCTAGCGAGAATGCTTCTGCTAAGCTCGCCCCAGAACTCTACTCTGTTAGGGCCAAGGGGGCATTTCTTTAGTTTGCACCTGCTTGTCCTCTTGGCACAGTTGGCCACTTCTCTCTTGCAACACTCTTTTTGCCTCCTGTCTTGAAAATCACTCTATCTTGATTTGCTTTCAGTCTCTGAAGCTCACTCTGTGTCTTCCTCCTTTACAGCTTTAAACATTGGTCTTCTCCGGGCATGGCCTTTCTCCTTGTGTGTGCCTTCCACAGACTCTCCCAGGCACTCATTGCCTTCTGTCTGCTAGAGCTTTCAAGTCGATCCATCCAAGTCCAGGTGAGTACCTGACGGCCTTCCTCCCTCTTGAGCGTCTCACAATAGTCTTTGGCTAAGTAGTTCCCAAAGGGAGCTCATGATTCTCATCCTTACCAAAACTTCTTCCTGCCTCCATTATTTCCAATCTCCCACTGGACTGAATACATAGCTAAGTTCTGTGATTATCCCTCCTGCCCCAACACATCTCCATCCATCCGCTCCTCTGCATCTTGTTTGCCACCAGCCTAGTCTATGCTATTTTTTCCCCCTGAGTACTGCAGCAGGCTCCTCACTGGTATTTCTGCATCTGGCTTCAGTGTGCTCCAACGCACCATGCACACTGCAGCCAGACTCACATTTTAAAAAGATAATTACAGAATCCTCCGGTCAAAAAACTGCGATAAATGACCAGTGCTCGAAAACCAAATCTAAAATTATTAACATGGCTACAAGGTCCTTAATATGCCAAATTCCCTCAAGTCCAGTGTTGTTTTATACCATTCTATTCTTTTTCTCCATGAATATTTAATACGAGTACCTGCGATATATCAGACATGTTAGAGTTCTTGGACTTGGTAAATGTCCAACAATAAACAAGCATTCTTTAAAATATTCTTTCAAAAAATGCTTACGTACTCATTCAAAGGGATAGATACAACTGACACGAAATGTTAAATCCCCATTATATCCCTTATTTTGAGTGATTGCTCTCGTAGCAAAACTCTTTACTCACAGGTTTTTAGATTTGGGGTTTAGAACTTTGATTTACAGAAATCTCTCTTTATAAGCATGGACATACAGAGCTTGCAGTATAAAGTTGGATTAGTGGTGGATAAAATCCTCCTCATGTCCTTTTTCCTCCTTACCAATGGATTCTCTCAGAAGCAGCCATGTCATGTCTGCCTATGCCTCCAGCAAACAGGTGATGTGGGCATTCTAAGCATCTAACAGGGAAGGGTTGGGACAACAGAAACCCACCCACGTTTCAATTTTCTGCTGCAGTACTCAGAGATGAGAGGGTTCACAAAGTTAAGAATTTCAGAAAAGATGGCAGAGGGAACGGCCAACTTCCATTGCATCTTTGCAAGGGACTATCAGGAAACTTATTAATTTTGTCCAAGGTGATGTAATCCAAACATTAGTCACTAGCCTGCTGTTCAGAGATAACGAATGAGCTGCTCATTGCCACACGCACTGGCCCTCTGTCAGGCCTTGCTTCATGTGGACCTCTGTGCAGCATTTGACACCTTGCTATTCCTTCCTAGCGACTCCCTCTTGGCTTCCGTGTGCCCAAGCCTCCTCAGTTACCCTCCCTTCCGATCGGCCTATCCATCTCTGGGTCACCCCCAGGTAGAGCCTAACAGGTGGGCAGGTCCCCAGGCTCTGACACTCAGTCTTTTCTCCTCTCTATTCGCCCCTTCTCACAGCACGCACTCCCTCTCCTGGCTCCAGCTGCAGCATTCTCTTTACCACTGACTGTGCCAAGCTCCAGGTGTTCATTCTTCAACACCCTTGAGACTATGTCCACTTGCTCATAGCTTTCTTCTCCCCTCTCCTGCCTCCCTGCCAAAACAGACCTCCCCACTCACCTGAAAGCCCCACTTCTCCTAGGAGCACCACTCTTCCTCCTGCTGCAAGATTCACAACTTGGAAAATGCATGGCAGGGCACTGTCTTACTCCTTTCTTTCAGGGTGGCCCATGGCTCTAAGAATTAAGTCCCAATAGGTTGTATATCTGCAGGTCCCTTTACCATTCAATCTTTTCTCGCCCTTCAAGATCCTCTGTCCTGTTCTCTTCTGATTGGCCTTTCTAAGTGCACCAAATGTGCCCACCTTCTCCTGCCTCCTGTCAATGGCAAATCACACATCTGTGCCTAAGATGCTCTTCTCCCCCGCCTGCCACATCCTGGTCTCCTTCACTTCCCATCCTCAACCTCATAGGTTGCTATTCTGTTGGCTGTAGCTTTCAGATTGCTCATCACAGCAGCTTCCTGTAGTCTTCAGGCTGCTTTGGGACCCTGTGTGTGGCTTGTGTAGCATCTGGTGCATTTCTTTCACAGTGTTAGGCACAACTGAAAATGTGCACTGTGATACTGGTTTCTTCCTTGAGACTGTGAGTGCCATGAAGTCAAGAAATTGTTCATATCCTGATTTCTATTGCCTGGCACACAATGGATACTTGACAACTGAACAACTGAAGAACTAAAGTTATGCTTTGGCAACTCCATTATCAGTTCATGCAATTACCCACCAAACCTTGCAAGTGTTGGCAATGTCTCTGTGCCCTCCAGCCCATCTCCACAGTCCTTTCCGCTGCCATGCAGCCCCGGCTCTCGTCTCCCTCGGCCTGGATTATTTTAAGAGTTCTGTTGTCTTCTGACCTCTCTTTGCTATGATTGGTTTTGTATACTGCTAGAATAACCGTTCTTCAGTACACATGTTGTGTTATTTGTTTGTTCAGGACTGCCTGACTGCTCTTCCCTGTCTACGGTACCAAGCGGGAAGAGTCATAGGGTCTCAGAGTTGAAAGAAACCTTGATGATCATCTAGGGTAACCACCTGCTGCTGCAAGTGAGGAGACCAAGGTCTCAAGGGTTTGGGTGACTTGCCAAGGAACACAGGATCAGTGTTTCCATCTCCATGAAAAGTGGGTTTGCGAATTTGCCTGCTTGAAACTCATCCATGCACTAGTGTTGCATACACATGCCCTCCCAGGGTCTTCTAGTCCTAACAGAACATGCCCTATCTAGGGTGACCAACCTGGCCTGGTTTGCTCTGACCCCTGCTTCTTTGAAACCTGAACATCCCACATCCTGAGGACTTCCTCGGCCCCTGGCAGACTGGTGATTCACCCTATTGCTGCCTACAACTTTGTTCTCATCTCTTCTCATGATCTTTCTCAGTGCTTCCTGGTCACACTAACCTGCTTCTGTTTCTAGAACACACTATCCAAGCCCTTCTCCTCTTCTACGTAGGTTAGTCAGTGTCTGAAACTACGTCACTAACAAGTGACAAATGTCCTTGACTTGCCACTCTTGCTCTGTCTTGGCAAGCAAGGCTTCTGTAATCTTAGAATCTCCTTTATGTCCCAGTTCTTCTACTGCTGCTCTAATCACTATGCATTCAAAAAATAGTAAGCCATGTGATGGCGACATTATCTGCTGAGTGGAAAACTCCGGATCTCTTCTTCCCATTGCCCAGATTATTAAAATGGTAAAAAGGAAGCTGCTTTGCTTGGAGTAGTCCATGAGCTTAGCTGACAGCAAAGAAGGCAGTAATGAAAAAGTCGGAGACTACCTGTCTCTTTTTTATTTATTTGCATTACTCCTGAGACCCTGATCTTACTCATTCTAACAGCCCAGGGCCCTTCAGGCCAAGCCCATCACAGGGATCTATCATTGGGATAAAAATCTCCTTGTGATGACAACTAGGATTGACAGGGAGGTTTAAATCCTAAACTATGCTTTGGATGACATTCAATTTTTTTTTTTTTTTGGTCGTGAAATTTCAAAATGTGACTGGAGTGTTTTCAAAGCTTTCCACATGGAGGAAACGCCAGCAACCAAAGAGGACGTAAAACAGCTGTGTCTGAGCATGAAAACAGACTTCCAAACCATCCAGACACCTTGAGAGGGATGGAGGGCCGATGAGCTGTGTGCCTTTAAGTTAGTCATTTGCTGCCCTAAACCTTGATGATTTCATCTGTGAACAGGGGCCAATGACATCACGTCCACTGATAAGTGAACAACACCCATGCCAGTGTCTTAGCCCCTTCCCTGCACGGGGGACACGTGTCCTAACTTTTATTGATGAAAATGACTAGCAGCAATATTTTCCAAGAAACCTTTTGCTAATCTGAATATTTCCTTACAGTAAGTCCCTGAAACCAGACAGAGCAATGACTATTTCCTTTCACTTGCTTGTTGTTTTGCAAGGTTTGCCTGGCTGTTTAGTCTGTATGTATTTGCACTTTCAATAAAGAGAGGCTTTCAACAGCCTAGTCTTACTTTCACCTTTTACATACTCCTCGGATTTTTACACTTCATACTACACCTATCTCATTTTGATTTGTATTCTGGCCAGCTCACTTACTGGTGAGTAATTGAGGCACTGTGAGAACACACAGACCAATAAATCCCAGTCCTGGCCCTGTGGGAGCCAAAGTCCAGGAGGAGGGACAGGTACATAGGAGCATAATTTCAGCAACATGATGGCTTTTCCATGTGAGTGCAGGAAGGGGGACTGTGAGAAAAAAGGAGACGTTCAACTTCTCAATCACAGAAGCAACTGTTTAACTTCTCAAAGGAAGAGATACTTAACTTCACAAGGCATAGTTAAGGAGGGCACCATTGAGAGGTGACATTTGATCAGAGATTTAAAAGATACATAAGAGCTCATCAAGCATGTGATGAATATGAGACAGGTAGTTTCAGGAACAAGATATTTGCAAATCTAGAATCAGTGTAGTCACTTCTATCATTTTTTTAAAAGCTTTACTTCATTTATTTGAAAGGCAGAGCGAGAGAGAAAGAGACAGAGAGAGCGAGAGCAAGCAATCTCTTCTATCGCCTGGTTCACTCCCCAAATGACTGCAGTGGCTGGAGCTGGGCCAACCTGAAGCCAGGAGCCTGGAACTCCATGTGGGTCTCCCACATGGGTGGCAAGGACCCAAGCACTTGGGCCATCTTCCACTGCCTTCCCAGGCGCACTGGCAGAAAGCTGTCTTGGAAGTGGAGCTATGGGAGGCAGAGCTCAGGATGCCTGCACTGCAGGCGGCAGCTCAACCTGCTGAGCCATAACGCTAGCCCTGCACACAGCTCTCATTCCTCGTTTCTGCAGCAGAACTGCAGACTCCTTGAAATTTGGAATTCAGGAGCAGGGAAGCTTCTTTCTCATCCTCTCCCTCTGTCGCCCTGCCGTTCACATAAAATAAATAAATCTTTCGAACAAAACAAAACAACAAAGCATGCAAGCATCTCTCATTCCATGAACGTTCCCGAGGTACGCAGTGAAATCCTGGCCCAGAGAAATCCTGCAGCAGATCATGGTGATTTACAGCCTCTTGTTTTAACTAATACACAGCATAAGCCATAAACACGGAGGTCAGTGGGAAGCTATAATTAAACATGCATATATCAGAAGGAAAAAGTTACATCAATTAGCCGAGCCCCCAAAGTGAAAGTCGACCCTCTTTTTTAAAAACTTGGCAGAATTGGAGTTAACAGAAAATGAGCAGCATTCTTTTCAACTATCAAAACAATTTTCCTGGACTGTTGAAAAGCATCCATTAGCCCATCCCAACCCATCCTATTCCTTTTAAAAATAATAATTTCATTGTTAAAAATGACTCATACTTAACTGTATTTAACTAATAGAGAAAATTATAAAGGAGAAAGCTTAAAAATCATCCACTATTTCAGCCTCTAGAAATAATACTAACCTTTAGTGAATTATGTCTCACACATATATCCATGTGTGTGGATGGAAGACCAGCTAGCTACATGGTTGGATGGATGTGTGTATGGGGGTGTGTGGATGGATGGATGTGGGTGAGTGGGTAGAAAGATAAATGGATGGATGAATGAGTGTGTGGACGGATGAGGGGGTGGATGGGTGGGTATGTGGATGGATGGATGGATGGATGGATGGGCAAGCATGTATCCTTTTATTTTTTTTCCAAGGCTAATGGTCCAACCCATTCTAGTGGACTGACCTGCCCTGACCCTCAGCAAACAATGAGGAATATCCCATTCTCACATACTCAATTCTTACGCTTTCCAGGTTGGTGAAACAGACTTCTCAAAGGAATCTTAGAAAACTTTCTAGGGATGGTGTCAAATATCCCAATGAGAAGAGGGGAACAAAGCCAGAGGAGTCACTTTTCATCATCTCTATTAAGGTCTGTGAATAGTTCATGGATTTCGTGGGTTCTTACCAATATGATGGAAATAAAACATTGTTTAGATTCACCTGCTCATTTACAATAAAGGATAAAGGGATGAAGAGGGACAACTTATTGTCAAAACTTACAAAATGAAGAGGAGGCAGAATAAAGAAGGTAGACACAGGACTACGCCTCATAGCACCCATCTCACCAAGCTGCGGTGAGCCTGCAGTGCAGCGCTTGTTTCTAAGACAGGACTATGGTGGACACTCTGTTCTGCGATAATTAATATGGCTGCACTTTGTAGGATTTCATTGTCTGCCCTGCAGATACTCACTGCATTTGCATTTGCATCGTGTTTTCCTTTAAAGAAGCTGGAGAAACAGAAGTCGTACCTTTACAGAAATGTCTTGAATCCAGTAGGACTCAAAGAATTTCCTGAACTTGAACCCAGTGAAGCCCTCCTGATGCTTCTCTGTCAGGATCTGTACATTAGGGGAGAAGTCTAGCCACAGTAACTCGGCAGCTGAGAACATTCATGGGCCAGCATCACGCTGTCACTCGTAGCCAGGGTTTCCCACCTGAACACCACTGATGCCTGCAGTGAGCCAGTTCGCTACTGCTGGGCCGTCCTGTGCACTGCGAACCGCTTAGTAGCCTCCCTGCTGCCACACATCAGATGTCAGTAGCACGCCCCCTTCTGTTCTGACGATTAAAAACGACGCCAGGAACTCCCAAATGCCCCCTGTGTGTGGGAGGGGTGGGGCAAAACCACCCTTGATTGAGAGCAAATGCTCAAGAGACCCTGGGGAGTCAAAGCCCTTTGTCTGCAATAAAATGAGCAAAAGGGATTTGTTTTAGACAGACACACACAGTACTGTCCTCCAGGGACAGTCAAAGGACACGACTTCATGGACGTCCCTGGATCCAGAGGACAGGAGAAAGAACTTGGACAGACAATAAAACCCACATCATCAGCGATGGGCCAAAGGCATCAGCTAGGGTGGTCCTGACCCAGACCTTTCAGAATTACAAGGAAGAACAGGAAGGTCTTCGAGATAAAGCCCTCCTCTGCCCTCGCCCGAAGTCAGTCCTGCTTTTGAGACCACAGTCAGTAAGGAGAAGCACAGAACCCCCACAATCAGCTGTTTTCATCAGATCCCTAAGCATGGAAGGAGGGGTAGGGGGCCGCAGGGAGGGGAGGGAGGACGACTGTTCTGACTTTTTGGATGACTTGAAACGCAGTTGAGCTGCCAATTCTGGCAGCTGTGGTTGCTTTATCTTCTGGGGACATGAGCAATTCTCGAATTGCGAATTTTTCCCTTCCAGCCCGAGTTCAGATGGCTGGCTAACCAGTGTTTAGAAGCTCCCGAAGACAGTCCCTAATTAATGAACATTAAGTCCTGATTTCTGAGACATTTGAAACGAAGCAGGACAAAGCTCCCGGCTCCGAGCCCTTGGGGGACCGAGAGGCGGGGACTGACAGTGAGCAGAGAGGCCTGCTCCCCCCTTCGGTTCCCAGGACCCAAGGATTCATCCAGCACAGGGATTGCTGTTTTTAAGTGTGATTTTTAGCCTGAGAAAGAAACTATCATTTGAGGAGTCAGCTGTGTATGTACTATTTAGTAACATAAATGCAAGTGTTAGCGTCTTACTAATCAAATGGAAAATGGTTTCGTTTTAACGGTTCCTAAACTTCCCTATCCCTCAAACACACAGTGCCCATTACTTTAAACACCTCGGTGTCTAGTAATTGTTCAAAAATGTGTCAGACTACCAGTAATTTAAGTCCTGTCAAAAATAAATCTCAGACACTCAGTTCTTCCAGTCAGTGACTTCAAAACCACGCCCACATGTCAATTACCGGAAGCCGCAGCAATGTTTCTTTGTTCTGGATTTGTGTCAACAGAAAAAGGCTCTTCCTCAGTAACAACTGTTTTCTGGAACCTATATAAATGTTTATGTGAACCCCTGTGAAATAACACCTCACATGCAACAAAAACCCCTACACTGGTAAACACCACACACACACACACACACAGGGTATGCAGCTCTTTGTAATAAGCATTTAAGTGTGAAGGAGTGACGTGTCGACTTGTGAATTATTCCTTTTGCACAGGCCTGACCTCAAAGCATTTTCATTTTAAATTATAAATCAAAATGATCTACATTTTTAAGGGGTTACAGTCACTGGCTCCTTCCCTGTTATCTGAAAGAGACAGATACTCTCCAAATTGCAGGTAAATAAATGAGCAGAAAACTGGTGTCTGTACAATAGAAACAACTCATAAACGGGCGGCTAATTAAGATCAGCTATTAGACAGTTTCTCTGAGTCAAATTGTTCTCCAGGAGGACGACTGATAAAATCTTGGGACTAGAATCTGGTCCTTACTGGGATATATATGTGCATGGTTTACGGTGAACAGCCAGAAACTGAGCTATCGATCAGGAACATTCCTGATTTTCTAAGGGTTTGCATGTTGAATACAATAGAATTTCTATTGAGGAAAACTGTAATCATTTAGTCGTAAAATCACCAATGCTCATTATGTTCTAAGGCTTTCTGTGAAGTTTTTCTTGGTAAATCAGATAACTGAATTTCAACAAGGGGAGAAAAGAAATAAATTTGTTTGACCTGACATTAATTGCCCCCCCCATTCTCAGCTGTGTGTACTAAAAAAATAAATAAATACAGCTACAAACAATACACAGATGGATAGCGTGAAGATGTTGGAATGAGACCCTAAGTGGTTCTCTTTCAGAGGTAAATGAGAATAAGTTGATTTTCATTAAGCAGAACAGATCAATATTTCATTATTAACATGGTGACAATCGCATGTTAATAAGAAGTCATCTTTTTGCAAGTGTCTAACTGTCAAACCCTCTGGATTAATGACTTCCCTTAACCAGTGGAGTCTCTCTACATTTCCTCTTTTGCTCTGTGGAAACTTGAGCATGAGTGTGTGTGTGTGTGTGTGTGTGGTGTCTATGTGTGTCAGTCAAATCTTTGACCTTTTGCTAGGCAGGATTAGGAAGCACCTACTAATGTTTCCTCCAGGAAGCAAGGGATTTTGTTAACCTGTTTCCCCTCGGGTTTCTCTTCCCCAGATTGTTTGTCACTGGGTTTAGATAATGATCCTGTTGGGTGGATGGTAATTTTACCCATAGAAGTAAAACCTTCTTCCCCCCACCCCTTTCAGGAAGGAAGATAATAAGATAAATCATTAATTAAAGGGGCTGCATATGGGACAGATGGAATTCTAACCATGTGGCCACCTCCCCCAGCAGTGGAGGGGTAAAAACCAGCATAAATCACTCACGGTCCAGTGGTCTCCAATGGGGCCCGTCTTGCCCCTTACAAGTGATGATAAACAACGTACACTCCCCGCGCAGCCCATTAGGTCTTCCTGAGGAGGTGAGCTATGAGATAACACATGTCTCCTTCTTGGGAAGGTATCTCTTCGTATTTCACACGGCGCAGACACAGCAGACCCAATTGAACGACGACTAATGAGGATTAATGCGCGACTCCCCAGAGGACCATGGGCGCTCCTGGTGTGTGCTGCGGTGAGCTAACAACAGAAGCAGACAAGATGGCTCCTGGCGCTTTCCTGAAGAGCGAACCTGACACCGCGCACCCTGGCCTCGCTTTCCTGCCCTTCCCTTTCTCTCCTGTTCTAGTTCTCTTCTCTTCCAGGGCTCCTCTGTGTTCATGTTCGGAATCCAGTTGGCACAGTCATGGCCTCTCAGCTCATTATGGGAACACAAACAACAGGAAATCCTTAATAGACTCCTGTGCAAAGCCCGAGCTAAGCTGCAAGGCACTAACAGCCAAAGAGCTTGTGAAAACGATCATGTTTCTACGGCTTACAAGTCATGTGGGGCCGGCGTTGTGGCAAGCAGGTAAAGACACTGCCTGCTACGCTAGCAACCCACATGGACCCCAGTTTATGTCCCGGTTGCTCCACTTCCAATCCAGCCCCCTGCTAACGGCCTGGACAAAGCAGCAGCAGATGACCCACGTGCTTGTTCTCCTGGACCCATGTGGGTGACCTGGATGAAGCTCCTGGCTCCTGGTTTCAGCATGGCTCAGCACTGGCCATTGCAGCCATTTGAAACGTGAACCGCAAATGGCAGATTTTCTCTCTCCCTGCCCATCCTGTAACTCTGCCTTTCAAATAAATGAATATTTTTTTAGAAGGTACATGGGTGTCCTATAGGATTTACCAACCACACGATAATCTAATTGTGTCTTTATGGAATCTTCTTTCATTCATTCAGTAATCATGTATTAAGCACTTACTGTGTGGCCAGAGACCCCTTGCCATTACCTTATGCAGGTGGGGTGGATAGGATTCCAATAACTGCATAAATGGATGGCTAATTGTCAACAGTGTTGGAAGCCGTGGAAGAAGTGTAGGTGAGAAGAGAGGAACCATCAGGTCCTAAGGACAGCAGAGAAGGTGGACAGGGGTACAGTTCAGGAAGAATACATGGTTTACAAAACAAAACACACAAATGTCCTACAGCAGGAAGCATGACGGCAAAATGGTAATTCAAGCCAGGGGCCAAAGAAGACCAGGGAATCTGGATTAGAGGGGCAACAACCAAAAACTAGGCTAAAGAGGAAGCAGGAATCAGAGAGGCTTCTGGGTGATGGCAAAGAATTGCAGCTTGTCTGAGTCAACCCGGTGTTGTGGGCCGAACTGTGTCTCTTCCAAAAGATACACTGAAGTTCTAACCCCCGGGCCTTGTAAATGTGACCATATCTGGAAGAGGGGTCTTTACAGATGTCACCAAGTTAAGAGGAAGTCACCACAGTGGGCCCTAATCCAGTGCGTCGCGCCTTTATCAAATGTAGGACACTTGGATTGGACACAAAGATAGGAGGTGCCATGTGAAGACACAGTTCACAGGGCAGGAGGCCCCATGACGAGAGAGGCAGAGCTCAGAGTGATGTGTCCACAAGCCAAGGGCTGCTGGCCACTACCAGAAGCTGGAAGAAGCAAGAAAGCACCTGCTCCCAGGCACTTCAGAGAGCGCACCACCCTGAAGACACCTTGCCTTTGACTACTGGCTCCCGGCACTGCGAATTAGTCAGGTTTTCTTGTTTTCAGCCATCCTGTTGGTAGCACACTTTGGAGCAGCAGCAGGACACCAATGCACTCAGGGAACCACAGGAGAATTGTAAGTGGAGGAAGGTGTTTCAAAGGGGCAGACGGAGGTATCTACGACATTTGCATTTTTCACAAGATCCACTTGGCCACAGAACAGACTTGGCCGAGCATGAGAAGGTCAGAGATGGAGTGGGGAAGTGCTGGCAGCAGCCCAGGGAGACATTTCCGGGAGGGGTGCTGTGTGGACATCTGGCAGCTGTGTGTCATGGGAGATGACATAGCTGGACTGCCCGGGGGGCTGGAGACAGAGAGCACACTTTTAGCGGCACGCTTCAAATCTGGCCACATGTATTTATACTTTACACGACCGTGTCATGTGCAGACCCCAACTGGAGCCTTCGAGTGATGTTCGAGTTATTTTACCACTTCACACATCAAGTTGTTTTTCTCTGAATTATAATTGCTTTTTATGTAATAAAAAACCTGCTCGAGAATGACAAAGCATAAAGAACTACTTCTCACCTCCTCGGAGAATGTAGCAGAATAGGATGTGACTGGGGTGGGGGTGGAATCAGTTGTTTCAATTGTGCACCACCAAGGACTTAAGGGATAATCCCTTGTGGACTTGCCAGTTCCCAATACCCACGGGACAAGCTATTGACATGGTCATGAAAAGACCACTGCAATTCAGTGACCCTCATCCGACCATAGGGACTGGAGTGAAACCATGCGGACAAACTCCACTCCTTCAGGAATCTTCAGTCTTCAGTCTTGAACAGTTGTTTTTTTTTTTTTTTTTTTTTTTGACAGGCAGAGTGGACAGTGGCCACTGCGGCCGGCGCGCTGCGGCTGGCGCACTGTGCTGATCCGTAGCCAAGGGCCAGGTGTTTTCCCTGGTCTCCCTTGAGGGTTCAGGGCCCAAGCACTTGGGCCATCCTCCACTGCACTCCTGGGCCACAGCAGAGAGCTGGCCTGGAAGAGGGGCAACCAGGACAGAATCCGACGCCCGACCGGAACTAGAACCCAGTGTGCCGGCACTGCAGGCGGAGGATTAGCCTAGTGAGCCGAGGCGCTGGCCTTGAACAGTATTTTTAAACATCATTGCTGGATAAGATCTTTGAAGTATGGGCCGGCGCCCCGGCTCACTAGGCTAATCCTCTGCCTTGTGGCGCCGGCACACAGGGTTCTAGTCCCGGTCGGGGCGCCAGATTCTGTCCCGGTTGCCCCTCTTCCAGGCCAGCTCTCTGCTGTGGCCCTGGAAGGCACTGGAGGATGACCCAAGTCCTTGGGCCCTGCACCCCATGGGAGACCAGGAGAAGCACCTGGCTCCTGGCTTCGGATCAGCGTGGTGCGCCGGCCGCAGCAGCCATTGGCGGGTGAACCAACGGCAAAAGGAAGACCTTTCTCCCTGTCTCTCTCTCTGACTGTCCACTCTGCCTGTCCAAAAAAAAAAATCTTTGAAGTATGAGCACTGGGCCACTCCCTCGCTGTCTCCCTCACAGCCATCTGTGAGGTGGCCCTTCCCGCAGAAGCAGCACCATGGAGCAGAAGCAGAACAAAGAAACTGGAATCTTATTTTGAGGATTGCCAAGCACAGTAAAAAAAAAAAAAAAAAAGCGTCAGGAGAATCGAATGTGATAGAATTCAGTTCACCTCCATTCCCCACTTGCACTGACCCAAAAGCTTCTGGTACTAGGAGGGCTGTGAGAATAGTAGGAGAGCGAAGGAGAAGAAACCTCAGGCTTTCAGACATGGGCATGGACGAGAAGGGCTCTGCTCTGCCTTTAACTAGCAACGTGCTGGGCTGAATTCCGGGCCGCTGCTGGCGTGGGGTGGGGTTGGGTAGCCAATGTATAGGGATGGATCCTTCCAATGAGTCTGGGGATACAAGAGCAAGAGGCCTCTGTTCAGATCCTTACCAAGAACCTCTTGCTCCCCAATCCTTCATGGAATGGGAGCAGAAGATGAGAAATCCACCTGCTATGATCATGGCAGAGGGGCTGAGACATTGGCAGAAACAGCCCAGCAGTTCCAGAAAAGTCTCCAGTCTGAGATCAGAGGGAAAACTGTACATTCCCACAGAAGCCAGTGGGGACACAGAGGACCACCAGGAACCAAACAGGACCCCCTACTCCTGGCATGTCTGTAAGCCCCCTGGAGCATGGACACAACCTCAGATCTCCTGACTTGACTGAGATTTTGTCATTCAAATGGCACAGGCGCTCATCTTCAGAACGTAATTCATTTTCAAAAAAGAGAAAAGCTAGGTTTCTTGCCATCTGGACAGCAGGCCTAATACACTCATGAGCTGAAGGGCCACTCACGGCAGCTGGGCTCTGGAAGAATGCATGCTCCCATTCTTTCAAAGGCCAGGCACAGATGCCCCTTCCCATTGCACAAGTGCTTTCGGCTGGTTTCTCAGGGCGGGAGATAAACCAAATTCAGACATCTGCAACCTGCCTGGTGCCCAGTGGTATTGCTCTGCAGCCACCAACCTGTTCTTCAGGACACACTGGTTTGCAAAATCTCCGACCGTGGGATGCCTTGGGATTCGAAGATTGCCTTTTATTTTTCTGTTTGCCCTTTCTATGCTTACAGTCTTGAATGCTTTCAAACTCCTTGTCTTCGTTCATCCCTTCGCAGCTCTCACAGGTAGGATGAAAAGATCCCATGATCCCTTTGGACAAATAGTGACTGAAGTGCACAAAGCCTGGGTAACAGGTCCAAGACACAGCACACGACAGTAATGATCACCATCAACAACAGCAGTGATAAGTTGTAATAACACTTACTACTTGTACTTTCTTGCTCCCTATTTGCGAACAGCACTTCATGCATTATTGTATTTATGGTGTCAACGACTCCATTAAGTAGGTATTTTGTGTCTCATCATCCTGCAGATTAGGTGGCTGAGGCACAGTGAGGTGAAGTGCATCGACAAAGTTCATGTACGTGAAGAAGTGTCACGAAGTATGTGTAACTTACAAACTGATTTTTGAACTTCACTCCCAAGGAAGATGCTATCCACTGTTTCATCTAATCTTCAAAACATCAAATAAATCTATTAGCATGCATTAAAGGTAGGACGGGCTTATTATTACAGCCGAAAATAGTAAACCCTGCAGGCGAGCAGGAACACTTTGGAAGCCTCACCATCCGCCCTTCACGCAGGGGATCTGATGGCATCTTACAGACAGGATGATTCCAAAGTCCAGACAGCTGCACACAGCAGTTCTCAAACTTCCGTGGGCGTGAACATGATGAGAGAAGGCTGCACACAATTGTGTGTGTGTGTGCGCGTGCCTTCACTGATATTAAATTTCTATCTCCTAATGGCACAAGGAGTCAGATAATATTTAATTCAGTACTAGAAAAAATATAAAGAAGGCTTAAGGGTAGACGATTTAAGAAAATTTCAAAGATAATCTCATCGGTACGTGACTTTGGCTTAATAGGCTGGCTTGCGATCCGAGCCCTTGTGTAAAACATGGAGCTTGCTTAGAGAGCCAAAGGAGTGCAGACTGGCAGCAGGTGTGTGTGGCCAAAGCCCTCACTCGTGACCTTATGGCTTTCCAAGCCAGGCCCGGAGATGTCCCACTCCCTTCTCTCAGGTTTTAGGATTTGGCTGCATTCCAGTCCAGCCAAGCACAGAGTTAAAAAACACATAGATCACTGGATGTCTCATAAATACCTGTTGACTGTCTTGCTGATTGACCACACTGATTCGATTCTATCTGAATTTTTTTTTATTTTAAATGCCTCAAATAACCCTCAATCTTACCAGCTCTTAAGAGCCCAGTACCTGCCATGTAGATATAGTAATTTTCTGTATCGCTATTGAGAAACATAACTTGAGGCTTCCAGTTCTAATACACAGTAGCACAAACAGAATGTCAATTTCCTACTGAGTTCAGATGGGTCTATTTCAAACTACTATTCAATGTATACGCTGTTTGCTAACACTCACCTGCAAATTTGTGTTTATTCTTCCTTCCTCAAGCTCTAAGTGCAATCTATTTTAATTTTCTCCCTTGCCAAATATTCAGTTGCTGACAAACACACATTCAAATTTCTTTGCATATTCATGTCTGTGATGTTGTGCTCAAATTGAGTACCTGGGCAAATCAGTTTTGATTTTTGCAAACACACACATGCATGTAAACACACACACAAACAGACACACAAATTTTTATTCACCTACAACTGCTGGCAGGAGTTTGAGACAAGAAGTATGTCCTGAGATAATACAACAATGTCCAGCACCCTTACTGAAATAATTAGGTTATACTGTTAGGCCTTATCATCTGCAGGGGTTAAGTTTGAAAAGTAGTAATACAGTTATAGTCAAAAA
This sequence comes from Lepus europaeus, assembly GCF_033115175.1. Classification (NCBI taxonomy): domain Eukaryota; kingdom Metazoa; phylum Chordata; class Mammalia; order Lagomorpha; family Leporidae; genus Lepus; species Lepus europaeus. The sequence continues at coordinate 117,399,804 of NC_084836.1, read as the reverse complement.
TATGATCCTAAAATTTTTAAATTGCCCATATATAATTATATATGCTCTTACCCATTAATATTTAATACATACATGTCTAAAGTAACATGCACACACAGAATATATGCAGAGTAGAATTTTAGAACTTTGTGTAGTATTCAACATGTTTTGCCAAATGCATATAGTTGCAAACATTTAAGTTCAGCATGGTGTATGTTGTAAGTCACTAATATTCTGAAATGACATTGTCAGAAAATAATTATTAGGATGGAAAATCTACTTTCATTATTTCCTTTCTTAATTCATATTACCCCAGAATTTTCTCGAGCTTACTCTTCTATCCTCAAGAGCCTCACATACTACCATGTTTGGTGAGTGTCTCCCATGTTCACATGGCACTTTGTAATTCGCCAAACAGTTTCCTGGTGATTATCTTATTTTACCCTCATGATGGCCCTTTGGGGAAGACACTATTAATTTCCATCTTAGAGATGAGCTGACAAAATCAGAAAGGTTAACTGATGCTGTGGCTTAGTTGAGAATTAAAAACAGCTTTTAAGGGTTCACGTTCCCACTCTTTTCCCTGTATCACAGCTGCTTTCTGATACAGTTTAAAAACACATCTCTCCATACAGATTTTTTGGAAGATATATGGCCTACATCTTTTAAAAAGCTTTGCTCATTCTTGTTTATGTGTTTTTAACTTTAGCCCAAAGAATTTATTTAAATACAAAAGAAAATAACCATGTAACCTATAATTGGGGAAATGACATTAGAAAAGCTTTGGAATTGACCTTGACAATTGTTGACCTTTATTTCAATTTCTGGGGGATTGAGGTGGCTTGGTGAAGCACATTTGTTGATTTCAGAATGGAATCTGAACTTAAATCATTAAAAAAAACAAAAGGTGTCTCTTTCCCTTGCCAAATTCAAAGAATCAAGCCATTTGGAGAGCATCTCACTGAGAAGTCTGGAGTCTTTCTAGAACCTTCCTGGATGATGTTTTAAATGGAATCCACAAAAAAGAGCATAGGAGAAATAAACACAACCTGTCAGAAGAAAGGTCCAAGACTGGTGACACAGGAACCAAAATAGTCAAGACCGCTGCTCTTGTTCGGCAGCCCTGAAGGGAAGCATCGCTATGACCAGGCACCTGGGTTCACGAGAGTTCAGACTGGATGCACAACGCTCTATTCATAACCCTGTATCTTTTCCTTCGCTTCTCTTAGGATCCTCTGCTACCATGATTCCGGCTGTCCTCTGAGAAACCAACAGGGAGAAGTTCAAGTCCATTTAGGTTCAGTGCCGTGAATATATCCCGAGCTCCTACCTGGGGTCCCTCTTTGACACAAGTGCTGGTGCCTACGCAGGTGCCTGCTGCAGGGACTACCTGGGGTCCCTCTTTGACACAAGTGCTGGTGCCTACGCAGACGCCTGCTGCAAGGACTACCTGGGGTCCCTCTTTGACACAAGTGCTGGTGCCTACGCAGACGCCTGCTGCAAGGACTACCTGGGGTCCCTCTTTGACACAAGTGCTGGTGCCTACGCAGGTGCCTGCTGCAAGGAGAGACAGGACTCTTCTCCGCTTGAAAAAGGAGTCAGGGGTCGAAATATCCAACTTTTTTTTTTTCATTTTCTTTTTTTAAATTTTTTTTCATTTATTAAACATTTATTTAATGAATATAGAAATATCCAACTTGATCAGTATTTTTCTCATTTCTGCCTCTCATCAAAAGGTTTTGAAGCTCCAAATAAGGTGTGGCTTGGATTCAGTTTTCCATTGCTTCATTCATTCACAAATGTTCTTTGAATTTCTAGTGTCAATTCTGTACTTAGTACTAACATAGGAAAGTAGGATCTTGTCCCTATTAGGAAAGTGAACCCAGGGGAGTACAGAGAAGACAGGAAAACACGCCATCATGACTGGGGTGAGCCACCTGCAACATGGGCATCCCATATGAATCCCAGTTTGTGAATCCTGGATGTTCCACTTCCAATTCTGCTCCCCGATGATGGCCTGGGAAAAGTGATGGATGATGGTCCAAGTGTTTGGGCCTCTGCCACCCATGTGGGAAACCAGATGAAGTTCCTGGCTCCTGGTTTCAGCCTGGCCCAGCCCTGGTTGTTGTGGCCATCTGGGGAGTGAACCAGTGGACAGAAGATCTCTCTCTCTCTCTCTCTCTCTCTCTCACTCTGCCTTTCAAGTAAATAAATAAATCTTAAAAAAAAAAAAAAGAAAGCAAGCAACAAGTATGATGATGGACAGAAACACCTGATAACTTTGAAAATGAAACACTACCACCCAATCTAGACTGAGAGGACCAGGAAAGGCCTCAGACAGCACCAGGGATTTGATGTGCGGCCTGAGAGCAGCCTGGACCACTGGAAAGCCACGACTTCCACGCAGCTGAGTTTTGATGGGGTTCTGATCACTTTTAAGCGATGCTTTGTGTTCATGAAGGATTGTGCAATCCTTTTTACTCACCTCTATGCAACACCACCTTTACACATTTTCTTTAGAGTGTCACTTAGCTAATTTCATTTCATAGGTAGAAGACGAATTACTAAACTCCTGGTTGAAGCTCCAACTTTAATCTTTGTTTTTTTTCTGAGTGGTAGAAATCCAATCTAGTTAACTTAGCATAACTCTTGCTGCTAATGCCCATGGCTCAGGAAGCACCATCTAGGAAATCACATTCAGGAAGAAATGGGGGAGACTCAGTTTTTAAAAGAAAGAATTCTGGCCATTTCTTCAGACAGAGTGAGCAACTGAGGGGCTGTTTTAGGCACTGGTAGCAGAGTGTTTTCTAAGTAGCAAGGTAACATTTGAAAAATAAAAGTTATATACCATAGACGCTTGAAATTTGTGAGATATCTTCTGCAGTCTTCAAAACCCTCTGAATTTATGAATATGCCAAAACATGTATTTTACCCCATAAAATGCAATGAGGTATATCTGAAAAATTTAAGTGACTATTTTAGGTTCTTAATGGCTGTGTAAATATAGACCCTGCCATCATTTATGGAGTCCCCTCTTCCATGTGTATTGCTTTATAACTACACCGCCATGCAGAGAAAATGCAGTTCAGAGAAGATCCCTCAAACCCGCCTCTCAAGGAAGCTCTGAGCAGCTCACTGCTAAAATCACACCCTCTTACATGTAAGCACTGCCCTGCACAACATGAACTCAACACCAGCAAATGACCAAATACAGCCAGTCTGTCCTGAGCCTGTGGTTATCTCTTCTTTGGACAACACTTGATGCTACATATGCAAATTCCATGATATTAGGGTATTTTTAAGTCACTAATAGACAAAACAAAGTCTCGAAAGACTGGGTATTCCAACAGGATGAAGCCTTCGTATTAAATTCTGGGAGGAAAGATAGCGATGTTCGCTCTTCTTCTTCAGTACACAGGAAGAAAGACCTTATTTTGAAGTCAATGAGAATGTAAAATTGGGAATAAAGATAAGCCACAGAAGTCTTTAATGTCCTCAAAATAAATCTCAGAGCTACAGGAGAGCCTCTCATCAATTAATAACTTTTAATTAATCCCACTAAAACATTTTTATAACATTATCTGTGAAACTGGATATGAATTCAATGGAAATGACAGCTCATGTCCCAGTCACAAAACATCACTAGTACATTTTGTCATCTGTAAGCCTGTCATCAATATAGATTTCCATTTTTGTAAATCATCTTTTATTTGGGAAAGGAGAGGGGTATTGATTTTTTCCTAGTCTTTTCTCGGAATGTTAACCTTGCTTAAGTTCTTCATTTCCTCTGCCTGAAGCACCATGTTGCAATAGAATTAAATGCATAGTAAAATGGCCATGTGAGAAAGGTTTATGCATTATGTTAAAACCTGCTCCCTTGATAAATGGAGCCATTAGGGTCTGGAATTCACTGCATTAGTCTACTTAGCTCAATCCAACAACATGCCTTAAAAGTCTCACAAATTTGTTCAAATGCTAATGAGCTGCACCAGCAAACCTCATCTGTCGCAGGAGGATCTACTATTTCCAGGGGCTCCATGCGTTTAAGACTTATCTGTGAACTCACTTTACCTGACTTGGAACTCAAGGCTACCCACATTTACAAACAAGGGGAAATGTATAATGTGTTTCAGTGTGTGGCAACTTCTGAAACACACTCAATGAGCCTTAATAAAAATTATTTTTGTTTAGCATCACTTTATCATTATCTACTGTTAAGATAAGATGTGGCAAAAGATCTTTACGCAAAGACTCAAACAAGACAAATCAATGTTAAACACCTAGCTCATCTCCAATACAAAAGGCAGCCATACTGGTTCTGTTTCTCCTGGATCCTGGTAACTAAGCTGTGCATCTAGAATGAAAAAATGGCAAAACAACTCCTTACTTACAGACGTTTGCATCTGATCAAGCCCATTTCCAAGAAAAGAAAAATGAGCTAGAGAAACTCTGCCTCATTCAACAAACCTTTGTTGAGCACCTACTGGGTACCAGGTGTTGCTTCCTTCTCCTCCTGTCTTTCTGAGGACGCTGGCCCTCTTTTTACAGCAATTGTCCGGGCCAGATTCATGGGTGTGGGACACCTATTGTCAAACAGGGCCCCACACTAGGTAAAAAGCTCTGTCCTTGCTCTCTGGAAATTCTGGAAGCGGGACCTGCCTTTTCATTTTGTAGTGGCCTCTCATTGTTGTGGCTGCAGGTGAATTAGTTTGTGGGTTAGATTTATCAAGGCTAACGAGGAAAAATCAGTTATGCTTAGAAAGGGAGAGGTTTATCAGACCCTGTCACTTCACATCCTTCAGGCTCACTAGACGCACTTCCTCCAGGAGGCCTTCCCCAGTGTGCTTCCCCTAACCTCTGCTTCTCTCCTTGCTCCTCAGTCTTCTTTGGCTCCCGCCCTTCCTCCATCATAAGCCTTCTCCCAGTTTTCCATAACTACCTGCTTGCCTGATTCTTACACGCCCTGGGCCCTGAGATCCCCGAGGACAAGATACTGTGTCCGTTGTATTCTCCATGATACCTGCCAATCCCCAGGGCTATTTCACACATTAGGAATTTGAGGCATGGTGTATAAGATATACCCCGGCTTCTCAAAGGCCTCTGAAAAATTCAAGGGACTTAACAACCTTAAAATCCCAACCAAACTGGCATTGGTTGAGACATAGAAAACGAAAACTTTGTTATAATCAATAAGTATTTCAAAAGAAAATGAACAGCTATGATTTGTTGAAAGAAGAAAACTGCCTAATATGGCAAGCAGGGCTTCCCAAAAGAAGGTTCTAGGGCTCTTGGGAAATTTCAAGGGTCTTTTTAGTGCCTGGCATAAATCGCAACTCACTGCCAATGACCTGGTCTCCCAGACTCAGTTTGGAACACACAATGAGGTAAAAAAATATATATATGAAAATGGATACAAAAATGGTGCTCACCACGAAGATTGGGGGCGGGGCAGAAATGCTGATAGACGAGGGGTCACTAAGCAAATCCAAGGCTCTGCACCACATGAAGGAGATCCTGAGCCCAGAGGGTTCAGGCGTAGGGAACAGAGCCATGGACAACAGTCAGGCTGTGTAAGTCAAGGTGAAGGCAGAGAAGGGGCTGAACGGAGCGTGGGCGTTGATTTCCAGCAGGTAACATGCATGACGGCACAAGGTTCTGAGATGTGTTCCACTGGGATGGAATAAGACGACGCAGTGAAGCAGGGAAAAAACAAGAGATCCTCCCTCTGCAGACTGAGGTTTTACAGAACAAAACTCGACCACTGGGTTAGACGGGGATTACAAACAAACAGAAAGTTTGGTATCTTAGAAGCTGATCCAGGCCAGCATCGCGGCTCACTAGGCTAATCCTCCACCTGTGGCACCAGCACCCAGGTTCTAGTCCCGGTTGGGGTGCCGGATTCTGTCCCGGATGCTCCTCTTCTACTCCAGCTCTCTGCTGTGGCCCGGGAAGGCAATGGAGGATGGCCCAAGTGCTTGGGCCCTGCACCCGCATGGGAGACCAGGAGGGGGCACCTGGCTCCTGGCTTCCAAACGGTGCATTGCGCCGGCCATGGTGGCCGTTTTGAGGGGGTGAACCAATGGAAGGAAGACCTTTCTCTCTGTCTCTCTCTCTCTCACTGTCTAGCTCTGCCTGTCCAAAAAAAAAAAAAAAAAAAAAAGTTGATCCAGTACACTTTTTTTACTTCACAAATAAGAGTCAGCATTTACTAATGACCATGGCCACAGTAATTTCTACTGAGTTCACATCTTGGCCCTTTTCTGAGGTTCCAGAGTTCCATGCTTAGGCCTCATTGGTCTGGGGACACTGGATGGATTCAGTTTGTATGATCAAAGCAGACAAAGATGGCTGGGCAGTGCCTGGTTGTGCTGAAAGGCAATCGCAGCCTCAGCACCCACTTGCACTGACAGCTCCAGGGCCCTCTTGCTGCAATAATAAGGCTGAAGCGCAGGATTTATTAACTTTACTAAACTAAATGGATTATGCTCTTCCTATGTTCTTGGTAAAGAGAAAATAACCCTTCAGGAGCTCATATTCAAGTGGCAGGAGTCAGAAACCCACCAGCAAACAAGCGAAAAAATAAGTAATTTCAGAAAATAGTCATTACTGACAAGAAAATAAAACAGGGCAACGAGAAAGTCTTGGGTTGGCAAATATGTTCTATATAGGATCAGACAGAACTTCTCAGGCCACACTTTCACTATTATTTAATTCTCTTGTGGTAGCACAAAAGTAGCCAATTTTATAGAGAATATGTCAACAAATAAATGTGGGCGACAGCCAATAAAGCTTTATTTACAAAGTCAGGCAGCTGGGTTTTGACCATGAGTTGTAGTTTCTATAAGTTTCTATCCCTCGGACAGAAAGCAGGAGTTTTAATTTAGCTAAGACGTTCCAGAAGAATGTTCTCAGGAGGGCTCACGTCAGGTGAGACCTCAATGAAGAGCAGGGTCCAGCTGTGAATGATTAGCTGAGCAGCTGTGTAGGAGGTGGCAGGGCAGAGCAAACATTCACAGCGAGGAGAAAGAAAGAGGGAGCAGTTTCACCACTTCTAAGCACTGTGCATCACCCAAAAAAACTACAATTACCAACAGCGCTGCAATAACGTGTCCCTAAAAATAGAGCCCACACTCTTCTTAAATTACTATTTATTTGAGAGACAGAGACAACAATAGAGAGAGTGGGACAGAGATCTCCCACCTGCTGGTTCACTCCCCAAGGGCCCACAATGGCCAAAGCTGGAAACCCAGTCCAGGTCTCCCACGCGGGTGGCAGGTGCATGATCCATCAGTGCTGCCCCTCAGGTCTGCATTAGCAGGAAGTTGGAGTCAGGAGCTGGAGCTCAGAATTGAACGCACACCCTTCAATGTGAGATGTGGGCCTAACTGGTAGGCTAAATGCTCAGCGACCATGCCACTTTTTGGAGCTTTTAAGAAGGATCTGGAACACCTTGTCTAAATTATTGAAATGTCACTGAATTATCTTCGGAGTCCAGGCACAGTGAGATATAATTTCATGTCAGGCCCTGTCTCCTGACTTTGAACCTGGAGGTGAACTACTTGGGACACAGTTAGTCAAGAGGTAAACTTGGGAGAAACTCACATTTTCTTGAAATCTATGCTTAGCAATAAAGAAATATCAGTTGTGTGATTTTTTAAAATGTTGATAATTTCAATGTAAAAGCATTGGAAGACAAAAAGTATGGGTGAGGGCTGGCGCCGTGGCACAGTAGGTTAATCCTCTGCCTGCAGTGCCAACATCCCATATGGGTGCTGGTTCTAGTCCCAGCTGCTCCTTTTCCAATCCAGCTCTCTGCTGTGGCCTGGGAAGGCAGTAGAAGATGTCCCAGGTCCTTGGGCCCCTGCACCCATGTGGGAGACCTGGAAGAAGTTCTTGGCTCCTGGCTTCGGAATGGCACAGCTCCAGCTGTTGCAGCATTTGGGGAGTGAACCATCGGAAGGAGGACCTTTCTCTCTGTCTTTCCCTCTTACTGTCTATAACTCTACCTCTCAAAGAAATAAATTAAAAAAAAAAAACTTTTAAAAAAGAAAGTATGGGTTGATGGTTCATTATTTTTAAACCTGTTCATTTACTTTTTTCATCCTCAATAGCAAGAGTTGGATTTAGGTTGAGGATGAAAACTGACAGCCCGTAGGTCAAATCTGGCCTTCAGATTAGTTTTCTTTGGTTAGTGATCAACATTTTGAACTCAGGAGATTTGACATAAAAATCTGGATCTCTGGCTTCCCGTGAGAACACTGGCTGCACTGGGACACCTGACAGTCATCAGCAGCGACCAGGCACAATCCGCTGCTTTCGATGGGCCTGCCTTTCCGGTTCTTGTGTACAAGTGTCCACTTGGCCAACTCTGTGTGCGGAGGCTGATGCTTTTTACAGCCTGGAAGGGACTTTTTTTTTTTTCTCTCTTAAGAAAGTGCAAAACAATGAACAGAACCTGTCTGCAGAAATCCCAATACTGCTGGAGAAATTGCAAATAAAAATACCGATGGACCACAAACAGAAAATTCTTGGGTGACTCTGATACCAGGGAACACCCCCACTTCAGAAAGGGTACATCGGGTAGAAAAGGGACAGCCCAACCAAGTGATCCAGTAGCTCACTTTTGTGAATGTCATAGAAACAGAAGATCCGGTAAACCAGGGCTGGACCCCTCGCAGGCCTTGCCAGGGAGGACTCCACCTCTTCTGGCTGCTTGCTCTCTTGTTGTTTTTCATTCCTTCTATGCTACCTGCCTGGACTCTGCGGGCCTGTGACTTTTCCAACATTTCACTGAAGGGTTTCAAAGTTCTCGTTTGGCTCTTGACATTTGCAAGTTCTGCAGATTTGCTTTTGTTCACACTCTGTAATATTTTCTTAAAAGCTTCATAGCACAAGCTATCTTTTCTGACTTTAGTCTTGGAATAATCTGCTAAATGAGCGTGACAACGGATAGGGTGTGTGGATTTCTTTCACTTGTTTGAGAGCGATCTAACACATCGGAACTGCCAAGCATCAATTGAAAACTGAGAAATCCAGCCATTATCCTAAAGAAGTGACAGGCAAATTCTTACACCACACTGATGATCAAACAAATGACAAGCTCCTCTACTTTCTTTGTAACAAAGTTGGACCGTGGCTGCGTCTACGGGAAACATGAGTGAGAATGGGGAAATGTGTCAGGCTGCTCAAACTGTGAGACGATTGCCTACGGGGCAGAGTGCAGGCCACCTCGTGCTACGTCTTCCTCCCATTCACTCCATGTCTGACTTCAACCTCTTTTCAGTGCCAGGAGCAAGGAGACACGCTGTCCAAACCTCCAGGGGTCTTTTAACCCAGCATTCAAGAAGATCACAACGCTACTGAGCAGGTGGCCAGGGACTGGGATGCACAGACTCCTTGGTGTTCAGGTAGGGCAAGACCACAAATTAAATGGAGTAGCCTGGTTGTCTTGTGCACCAGAATCCTCAACACTGGGCAGCACAGGACGGAAGAAGTGACTTCTGCAGATGCTAGACTGAGCAACTTGCTACTGAAGCTGAAATTCTTAAAAACCTCTGCAGACTTTTACTTTGGCACAGATCCCTTGCATTGAGGCATAATTCCTGCTTTTGCAGATAGTTCAAAAATGTTTTATGTATGTGCTATTTCCAAAGAGTCTTTTAAAATTTCCTTTCTCATAGTATAATCGGTTGTTACCCCTCCTATTGATTTCCCTAAAGAGCACAGTGTATTCCATTAGAAACAGAGAAGAAGAAAAAAATGCACGCACACATGTACATACATATATGGCTTTTAAGCTGAGGGGAAGCAGTTTTCTTTTTCCTCCCTATTTGGGGGGGGGGGGTGTTGGGTTAGTAGGGGGACTGAATCTGCAATCAGAAGCCTGTTGTTTCTCTGTACTACATTTTTACAGAGGGCCTAGCTAGTCCCTGAAACCTGGGCACATTTGGTATCTCCGAACACTGTGAGCTGCAGATATGCAGAAAATAAGGCAAGACACAAAAGCAACGGGTGTGGCAGACACAATCCAAATGTCCATCAAACGAGTGGATAAACAAAGTAGGCCTACGATGGCCTGTTACGAGACAGTATAAGGGAATGAAGCCCCGACATGTGCTCCGACGTGGACGCAACCCAAAGCCACGATGCTCAGTGAAAGAACACAGACTCAAATGGCCACACCATTGGGAGATTTCTGGAACAGGCAAAGCCGTAGAGACAGGAAGTACACTAAAGAGTCCTAAAGTAAAGATGGTAAATGTCATTTCTATCTCCAAAGTCAACATGCTCAGGGGACTTTCACCGGCATCCTAAGGAATGTGTACTCTGGAAGCATCCATAGGATACTTGTGGTTCCCTGGTACCTAACTCTTTTCTGCAAATTCTCTGAAGCTCACATGCAACAGACCAAGAACTCACATTCAAAGGAGGCAGGTGGAGCCCAGGGGAGGCTCCTTTGAGTGCAACACTCTCTTCCCCTACCTCCTCCTTTCTAATGATGCTTTGTCAAAGACCATTCCTTGGGGCTGCAGTGTGGCACAGCGGGTAAAGCCACCGCTTGCAATGCAGGTATCCTACATGGGCACTGGTTCGAGTTCCGGCTGCTCCACTTCCAATCCAGCTCCCTGCTAAAGGCCTGGAAAAAGCAGTAGATGACGGCCCAAGTGCTTGGGCTCTTGCCCTCCACATGAAAGACCTGGAAGAAGCTTCTGGCTTCAGCCTGTCCTAGCCCTGGCCATTGTGGCCATCTGGGGAGTGAACCAGCAGATGGATGATCTCTCTCCCTCCCTCTGTAACTCTGGATTTCAAATAAATATTTATTATTTTTTTTTTAAAAAAGACCCTTCCTTCTCAGCCCACTCTGCAACCTGTCAACCCCTGCTTCATCTTCGCATGCCGTGGCTCTGCTGCCACCACACAGCGACCTCCTGACGTCACCCCAGCCGGGCCCCAAGCTTCTTTAGAGCAAGGACCTTGTCTGGGGCACCTGAGTCAGAAGCCAGGCACGTGGTTGTTGCGTGAATGAACACATCCCAGAAAAAACCCTTGGAAAACAGGCGAATCGTCAGCCACAACTTTGGTCCAAGCTACCAGCTCATGCTGAGAGAGGAGAGTGTGCTCTCTGTCCTCTGGCACAGGGGCCTGCTCAGTGGGTAGTGACTGTGAGAGGGAAGCACCGAGTGGAATAAGATGAGCACCTAAATGCACCCAAGGCGCTGTGCTGTGCACCCCGCTCACTCTTCCTCTGCCCCTCCCTCCTCTACTCTGAGATGGGTTTTAGGTTTCTAGCTGGGCCCCAGGCCCCGCCTTTAGGGACAGAATCATCTCACGGGGAAGACAGCAAACTCTGACTGAAGAGGATGATGAGAGATGAACTAGGCCTTCCTCACTCCTCAGGATGGGATGGGCCTCAGCCTGGGGGAAGGGAAGAGGCAACCCTGCATGGCTTCCTGGAGGAGGTGACTTCTCAGTTGTGTTTTCAGGTGAGTGGGTGTAATCATGAAGAGTATGTGGCGCAGCCTGAGCTGGATGGGGCCTGGTACAGGGTTCGTTGCATAAACAAAACAAAAAGGAATCTGATATTGCTGGAACACAAAATTTGAGGCTGGGAAAAGTGAGAAAGGAGACGGGAAAGAAGGGTATGGGCCCAGACCTCTCAAATGCCTCGGTAGCCTCATACCAGCAGCGAGCACGCATCAGGGGCCTGGAACCAGTCTAAGCAATTTACAAGATCAATGAACACTCCCTACAGCCCAATGGAGCAGATCCAATTATTCTGTCCATTTTACAGACATGGAAACTGAGTCTTAGAGTCAGTGTCACTTTCCAGACCACACAGCTGGTGAGAAGCAGGGTCTCAGGTAGGCTGCTCTGCCCCAGGGACCCCAGCCCTGCACTGTGACCCCAGAGCATGGCTCTCCATCCACAGAGGCTCTGCCCCAGGTGAGGTGCAAGATCTCTGGAGACATTTGGGTTACAGAACTGGTTATGCATGGAGGGGGTGCTACTGGCACTTGGTGGGTGGGGGTCTGGGCTGTAGGATGAGAAATATCCTACAATGCACTGGAAACCCCACAACACAGGAACAGCTGGCCCAAAATGTCCGTCACACAGAGGATAAGAGAAACTCTGCTCTCATTAATGGGCCAGTCAGGTGAATAGCTGACCTACTTTGTTTAGATGGGTAAAAAGCACAGAGATTGTTTTTACTTAACCATCTTGCAACACAGGGCACATTGTATGAGACCCCTGTGAGCCCAGCAGGTGGCTGGAGGTGAGCGGCAGCAGCTATGGGAGCCCCCAGTTACGGAGCACCCTACCAAAGGGGAATGAAGAAACACATTTCTGCGACCAGTGACCTGGCAGCTGCCTGCCGATGGTTTACAAAGAGCCTGACTTGAGTCTTCTCTTCGCAGGCCAATGATGAGGTGTCGGTGGGGCTCTGTACCGAGAGGGTCTGAGGTCATTGCCCGGAAACGTCCCTCCTGCCCACGACTGGCAAATCAAAGAGCGGTGGTGGGTGTTGAAGGGAGAGGGAGTTTTTCCATTCCCCTCTTGATCAGAAGCAGGATAATGGGCCTGGTGATGGATTACATGGAACGTGTATGCTGAAGACAGACAAGCGAGGGGCGACAGAGAAGGGATTGCCAGGTCCCGGGCAAAAGATGAGAGGGGAATGCCTTCTTAGACTTAGAAGGAAAACAATTATTCATGATTTTGAAGAAAAGCAGTTCCGGCTAAGAAGTCATTATTTCACGCTCACTCTCTCCCTCTTCTTTTAAAAATATAAGTAGGTGGAGGAATTTGTAACTTAAGGAAAAAAAAAAAAAGATCAAAGAGCAGTAGGAAGGGCTGCAGACCAAAATGCACAGGTCCTAGGCTTCCTCTGCACTCTGCTGCCCTGGGGCACTGGAGTCCTGCTGGGAACGCTGCTGGCTTCTTGCTTTCTGGGACACCAATATGATGTGGAGTCTGGGGGTGGGAGGAGGTCAATGTCCATGGACGTCACGCATGGAGCAAGAGAAAAAGCCCCAGTGTCCTGAACCCCGGCATCCTGAGCCCCGGTGTCCTGAGCCCCAGCGTCCTGAACCCCAGCGTCCTGAGCCCCGGTGTCCTGAGCCCCAGCGTCCTGAACCCCAGCGTCCTGAGCCCCGGTGTCCTGAGCCCCAGCGTCCTGAACCCCAGCGTCCTGAGCCCCGGTGTCCTGAGCCCCAGCGTCCTGAGCCCTGGTGTCCTGAGCCCCAGCGTCCTGAGCCCTGGTGTCCTGAGCTCCCGTGTCCTGAGCCCTGGTGTCCTGAGCTCCCGTGTCCTGAGCCCCAGCGTCCTGAACCCCAGCGTCCTGAGCCCCGGTGTCCTGAGCCCCAGCGTCCTGAGCCCTGGTGTCCTGAGCTCCCGTGTCCTGAGCCTCAGTATCTCCATTCAGTCACAGCACCTTCCCATTTCTGACCACCTTTTCCCTGCGGATTAAAGGTGATGACAATATCTATCCTGCAAAGTTTTCTCCGGGTCAAGGAAAACTCATACATGTTGAGCTGAGCACCAACCACTGCATGTAACCATGGTATGTACTCAGGGCAGGGGAGCCTATTTTGCTGTTGATGCTGATAATAATGTTAATATAAAGGGCATTTTATTATAATGACAATTTATCATATCCTTATCATTGGATCATTCTTTTGGGAATTCAAATGGTTCACTAATGTCAACCATTTGCTGGGTTGTTATAGAGTTTTTTTTTCTTTAATTTTGTTTTTTTTTTTTTTTTAGCTTTAAAATTTAACAAGTTTTTAACATTTTGCCACATTCACTCCAAATGCAGATTTTACATATATACACATATATACTCCTTTTTCTTGAAAACAGATATTAATGTGACAAAATGTGGGATCCATAACAATGTATATAATATGTGAAAAAAAGGATATATTGTCATGTACCTGGCATTATTCAGTGAAGCAACATTTATAACTATATACCAAATGATACGACATCCATAAAATTTTTATACTCTCTCTCTATATTAACTTCCACAAACAAGAGAAAACACGTGATATTTGTCTTTCTGGCTCTGGCTTATTTCACTTTGCATAATATCTCCCAGTTCCATCCATTTTGCTGCAAGTATTATAGTGTTTTTTTTTTTTTTTTTTTTTTTTTTTAGGAATCCATATTACATTACTGGTTGTGGTTTTCTTTCTTTTTTTTTTTTCTTTTAGTCATAGATGTCCTGATCCTCAGCTGAGAATTTGGCCACCCAAGGTGGAGAATGCATTTTACAGCATGTGTCACATATAGCCATGTGGCAATGGATCAAATGACGGAGAAGCAGTGGAGGTGACATATACAACTTCCATGTTACGTCTCTATAGAGTACCCTCCACGAATCTCTTTCCCAGTGGCTGGAATGTGCACATGGTAGTAGGAGCCAGAGCAGCCACTTTGTCCACGAGAAAGGAACCTCACATTACAGTGGCAGACAACAAGGTGTTGTTGGGACCTCGATACCATGGAGGGTCCTACTAGCTCCTAAGCATCTGCCTGGTATATAAGACAGAAACCAGCACCTACTTACTAAATACAGTCATGCTATTTTTTCAGGACACAAGGAATTAGAGGAAATCTTCAGGAGCCAAATAGGTATCCAGTCTAATGTCAACATTTAAAAGTCAGGAGAGTCAGGCTAGCAGTTATAGAAGCTGGTTTGGATGCCTTCGTCCAACACTGGAGTGCCTGGGTTTAAGTTCTAGCTCTCTCCCTGACTCCAGCTTCCTGCTAACGTGTACCGTGACAGGCAGCAGGTGATGGCTCACGTAACTGAGTCCCTGCCACTAATGCAGGAGACCTGGATAGAGTTCCTATCCCAGTCACGGTGGGTGACTGGAGTCTGAACCAGCAGATGGGAGCCCTCTACCCATCTGTCTCTCTGCCTCTCAAATAAATATGTAATGAAATTTTACATAAGCATTAAATCGTTTAAATTTTTATCTTGAAACATCTGAAGATTCTACAGCCTAGCAGCCGAGGGTTCCCTGATGTAGGGCACACAGCATCCTGTGTGCCTCAGCCCCTCTCCAGCACCTTCACTCAGACACACTCAGCCTTGAGACTGTGCCCTCTCCTTGCTGTGACCCGTGAGATGGTTTATGGGAAAGCCAGGTGAGAGCCACCTCGTTCCTGACATGCACTGGGGGTTTCCATGCTGGATCCTCTGCGAAGGACACAGAATATGTTTCCTTAGCCAAGTTTTGCAGTGTCACAGATCAGAATCACTGGATTATAGAGCAGGGAGTGAAGTTTTGAGAGGATGAACAGCTTGCTTCGTATCTTGGGGCTGTTCGTGGGCACGACCGTCTGACTGCAGAGCCTGAACCTCTAGCCAGTGCCTACTCTGCTTGCACTGGATCCCCAGGCTTTTAAAATCGATACCAACTCATTTGCAGAAGTCTAAATGAATGTACAAAGAAGTTTTTCTGGATAATTAATAGAGTTTTGTTCCTCAGCATTCACAGCATAAACCTCTAGCAACTGTTTTCATTGTCTCGTTGTTGTTGAATATTTTTGCTCAGGGTGATAATATCTCTGTCAGCACATCGCTCTGCTCAAGACGAGGCAGCCTGTGGAGCAAAGATACAGCCCTGACATTTGGTGTGGGCCGGGGGTCCTTCTGCTAGCCAGTGAGTGTCAGGAAAGAAAAGGACAATTCAGATGGTGGATGAAGTTGGTGGCAGAGGTCAGGAGGCAGCGGAAGGTTCTAGAACACTTTCTGGGAAGGTTCATCAACAGATATGCACAGTTGGCTCATATCAGTGTTCCCTGGATGGGTTCAAGGCCAGAGCTTGTGGTTAAGGCTGTTCCCATGCTTGCCTCATCATTTGGCTTCGTATCTCCCCCCTGCCTGCAGCCCCTGACAGATACACTCTCCAGACCCACACTAAAGCATACATCGGGAATGCTTTGAAAGCTCCAGCAGGAATCTGGGGGCCCTCCTTGGGTCTTGGAATCACAGAATGTCAGAACTGGAAGAGACCTCAGAAAGCTTCTGGTCCGACCCTTTTGATTTATAAGACAGGAAACAGATACAGAGGAGGGAGGGGAGCTGGTCAAAATTCATCCACCAAGAACAGTTACTGTGACACCATGTTTTGTGTTAAAGGTGGAGGCAGGGTTGCAATTTAGAAAGACGATCTATTGTGTTGTCTCTGCCTTGGGCACTAAAACCAAGGCTTGTCTCATTGTTCCTCATCACAGCCTCTGAGTGACTCCTCTTGTTCTGATTGGCAGGTAGAGAACGTAAGGCACCGAAAGTGAAATCACTCAGCCATGAAGGGCTTGTTCCCAGATTTGAAGCCAGATTATCTGACTCAATGCTTGAACTGTTACATTGGACTAGACTTTAAGACTTGCAAATGCAAAACAATTCCTATAAGGACCAAGTTGAGGGAAATAGGTAGGCAGAGCCTGGGAGCTGGTATGAAATGCCACACCTAAATAGAATAGCTACTAATATGTGTCCTGCTGTGGTTTGGATGTTGGTTTGGGCATCCCTCAAAGTCTCATGTGTTAAAGGCTTGGTCTCCAAAAGTCTGATGTCAATGGCACTAAACATCTTATTTGGTGTTTAGAGGTGGAGTCTTTGGGCACTGACTAGATTGGATGAGGATGCTAGGGTGGAGTCCTCATGATGAAATAATGGTGGCTTTGCAAGGAGAGGCACAAACACAGGTGCCATCTGGCCCTTTGCTGCTGTGCATTGCCTTGGGGCCTGCCCTCATGCTGGAGAAATGGGATCACCTGACCTTTGACTGTGAACCTCCCAAACCACGAGCTCAAACAAACTTCCTTTTATAAGTAGTCTGTCTTAGCACTGTCACTGTAGCGACAAAAAGCTGACTAACACATGTGCCGATCCACAAACTATGGCCATAGGACTATGCAGCTCCAGTGTTGTAAGATCCCACACTTTCTCAAAAGGGTCCAGGAACTCAGATTTGTGCACCATTTTCCTACCCACACCTTCTGGCCATGGGACCATTAGAACCATTCACAAATATTCAGGGTCTTTTTGGGGCCTTAGTTGATGTTAACGCTGACACTCTCCAAGCCTCTCAAATCAGGCAAGGCCATGAAAAATGCAATCAGAAGTGACTTGAGAGTCGGAGTTTGATCCTTGTTGGGGGTAGGGGGGATGGCTGGGTTCATTCCAGACAATGGCTGCTCCAGTCAGTTCCAGTCCCAGGCTGAGGACAGAGCAGAGCCCCCAGCTGACCTCCACTGGATGCATCATGTGACTGGGGATAGTTTTCATTGTTTGAAGCAGCTGAGATTTGTTGGTGGTACTCTATGGCAGCATAGCCTATCCTGTCCTGATAGGAATTAAACTCTTTTAAATTTGAGAGTAAGAGTGAGAGTCAGAGAGAGAGAGAGAGGGAGAGAGAGAGAGACAGATCACCTGCTCACATTCACACTCCAAATATCCATAACAATGAGGGCTGGACATGGGCCAAACCAGGCCCTCCATGCAGGTGGCAGGGACACAGTGACTTTCACCTCATAACTGCTCCCCGGGGTCTGCATGGACAGGAAGTTGGAGTCAGGAGCTGGGGCTGGGAAGTGAGCACAGATGCTCCCACGTGGGACTTGGGAATCCTAATACTAGTCTAGACACTTGCTCCCAAGATTCACTTTTAAAACTAAGTCAGAAAAAAAACACCACACCAGCTCCCCAATCTGCGTTCTCTAACACTGAGGGTTTGGAGGTGGAGAGAAGCCCTTCAGGGCTCGGGCTTGGTCAGCAACTCCCTTTTCTTCTGCAGCCACCGCCATGTGGATGGTCACAGAGAGTGCCTTGTTAAGTGAGAGCTGCTCATTCCATAAAGACCTGGGAGACTCCACAACCAACCCGGCTTCCTCATTAGAAACCTGGATCAAAGGTCATTCTGCCTGTGACACTCAGATCATCTTTACACAGAGAGGTGGATGTGACCAAAGACAACACACCACAGGGATACAACAGAGCGGAGAATGACAGAAGAGACACAGTCACTCCAAACTAAAATGTTAATGTCCTGTAAGAAAGCAGTATAACTGTTTGGAGGGAAAAAAGGATGAGGTACTGTATTAAGTAGCTCTTTGGCACTATACTGAAATACTCAAGGCAGCCTAGTTTTAGAAAGGGAAATGGTTTCTTTTTGGCTTCTGGTTTTGAAGCTTCATAGTCCGAGATTGAGCAGGTCCCATTGGTTCAGCCTGTAGTGATGTTGTTCTTGCTGGAAGAATCCTGAGATGGCATGGGTCGTCATGTGGCGAGTGACAAGGAACGCCTTTGTCTGTCTATCTACATCTAAGGCCACCAGGATTCAGTTAAGAATCTCCACCGCAATGAGCTAACCCAACCTGGGTACTTTCAAAAGGCCCCCTCCAAACACTGTAACGTGGACTAAGTTTCCACCCTCTGAGTACCATACCATTAACTTATGGCTTGGGGGCTTGCAGGTGTTTGGGGGCCAACTCATGTTCAAATGATAGCAGACACATGCTCTTTCAAAGAGAAGGAAGGATTACTTGGAAAATTTGCTTCTTATCACAGTTAAGGAACTGAAAATACAGCACAGTACTTTTCAGTTTCAAGCAAGCTATAAATGTTTGAAATTAATGAAGTTAAGGTTACTGGACAGTATCAACATTTATCAAGGTTCTAACTGGTCTCAACTGGCTGTACAGTGAGCTTTCCCAGGTATCAGTTTTTAAATCTGTAAATGGGACAATAGTATTGGATTGCCTAACTGAAAGATGAATTAAATTCTTTTGTAAGACAAATATTTAGCAATGCTACATTCCAATGAAGTAAAATGTTATGTGAATGGAAGAAAAATACATATTGTCCATATCATGAAACTACTGATGCTAGAGTTGTGACTTTGATCTGAGCTTTCAAGGTACCAGCAACAATGTTTCTGCTCAAGTATTAAAACTGAGACTGTGTTTCAGACTTTCTTGGTATAAGGTTAAGGAATGCTTATTGCAACAAACTAACACACTCAATAAAGGTACAGAATTTCTCCATTTCAGCACTATGACATCTTGTGCAGGATAAGCCCTTATGGTAGGGGCTGATCTGTGCATTGTAGAATGCGTGGCTCTATTTTCTGATCTCTGCCCATCAGATGCTAATAGCACTGTCCACACACCCCCACACATACACCCCAAATTGTAACAACCCAAAATGTATCCAACATTACCAGAAGACTCCTGGGGGGCAAACTCACACTTTTTGAGAACAGTGGAACCTAACATTGACCATCCCTCTCGCAGCACAGAAACCTCCCTGAGGTGCTGACTTCTGTGATCAGTTTAGTGTAATCTTTAGTGCAATTTTTTTTTGAATTATCAAATACAGGGCATATTCCTCTCCAGTTCTCCTCCATGCAGACACATATGCTAACTCATGTCATGCTGTTCTTTGTATCTTTAAACAGTGAAATACATCTTATTTATGTTTCTCTGTATCTACATGTAGAACTTCTGCACAGTTCTAAAGAAATAGCGACATGGCCGTCCACTGGACTCATGAATTTTCATTTACCTGACTTCTTACTGATGAATATTTAAGTGTTCCAAACTTGCCCTGCTAACACAACGTTGCACTGGATCTGTTTATATTTGCATCTGTGCACATTTTTACCAGTATTTCCAGAGGAATTGCTGCATCAAAGGTATGCACTCATAATCACAACAGGTTTCTGCAAATTTCCCGCCAAATTCCCAAGAGGTGTTTTAGCCTCCATGGCAGCCTTGGAAACTTGAAGTTCTGAGCATTCTTTCTTCTTAATTCCTGTAACAGTACAGCAGCTAATAGCTCTGCTAAATGTCAATCATTCCAAGATTGGAAAACTCAACTTTAAAGAAAAAGAACACCAAATTTGAGTTGGAGTCCCACCATTTCCCATGTTCTGCAGGTTCCATTAGACAAATTGTTCAGGTCCTAACTTTCTCAATAATAATAATAATAATAATAATAATAATAATAATAATAATAATATCTCATATAGAATTGCAGTATGCTTGGCTGATAGACTGATATATAAATAAATAGGTAGATAGGCTAATATCCCTTTCTCTTTCTCTCTCTCTATATGCCTAACATAGTACAGTTATTCATTTTTCTTAATAATAAACATCAAGTGAGTTGGTGGCTCAGATAGGAAAGCCAAGATGTGTATACAATCTAACAGTTAAAGAACATTGGGTCACCAGATGATTCACTGACCTCGGCCAGGATGAATTTCAGATGATCATCAAGTGAACATGATAGAATAGAAATATTGTTTCTCTCCTAGAAGATCATAACTAATGCTTGAGTCACTGAAGGCTTGTGAAACCAGCAGAGGGGTAAACAGCTATATTGCTGCACACGTGCACAGAGGGCATGACTGTGCACATGTTTAGACCACACCTCCAGACGCTGGAGCAAGACCGTGCTGTGGACTTCCCTTCCATGTGGTGATGCCCTGCAGAGCAGGAGAGCATCTTTCCTCCCAAGGTGATTTCAGAATTCTCTCCATGCTTGCTGGGAGGAACTTAACCACCATAATCGGATTACCTGGAAATCAGGTTTCCAGTTTCACCTCGAGTACATCAAAGAAAGTGAAATGACAAATGAGCCATGTGAAGACATGACTGCTCTGGGTGGTGGGTTTTAAGGACCATTAGATCCCATCTCAACATTCTTCCTCCTCTAAAGTATAAGGAACCGCCTGAAAGTAGACTTTGGAGAGAGACAAAGTGAATTCAAATCTTGGCTTTGCCACTTCCCAGCTCTGTTTGGGTGACTGACAACTTCTCAGGCCTCACCTTCCTCTTCTGCAATACAATCATGATGAGGTCCTCTGGATTAACAAAGAGAACACGTGTGAGCTGGCATCTGTGGGTGCAGCCTACACTGTGTCTGGCAATTTGACCCCACTCTTCCTTAAAACTGCCCCTTCTATGCTGTTGATCCTGGAACGTCCATGGGCTGACTCCCAGGCTGGCTGCAGGGTTGAACAGGTGGCACATAAATGGCCAGTCAGGGCATTGCCTTGCCCTGGGCACAGCGACCAGGTGAGGGCGAGGCTTGGGAACTGGTCTGAGCCAAGGAGACTCAGAGGTCTACTAGCAATGTTAAAAGGTAAACCTGAGGCTACTGAGGTATTGGAATGTAATCTTGGCTTCTTGCTACATCCTGAGAATAGAGGCTTTCAGGAAAACAGAAGAGATGGACAGAGTAAGACATCAGTCTGATGACATCATTCAAGATCTGACATCCAACTTGGCCAAAGCTGAGGCATCTCTGGCCTTTTGGGGATGTGCACTGATAAATTAATCTTCTTGATTTAAACCAATTGGATTTCCAAAAATCTAAAAGTCAGCAGGGTCACTAATGAACTATACAAAGGCCTAGTCCCTGTCTGGTAGTCGCACACAAGGGTGCGGGGCGCAGGAGGCACCTCTACTGACTGTGAGACAGGAAGCAATGTTGTTTGCCCTTGGTATCTGAGAGGCCTGTCTGACAGCACTGGGAGATCAGGCGCACAGCACGGCTGTGCGAATCCAAACAGCAACAGGAACCCTGGGCCCAATTTACTCACACCTGGCATGGTGCCAGGCTGCAGGGTGTCAAACTCAGGGAGGGAGCAAGCGTCACGCCATCAGGAAGGCCGTGCTGATGCAACCTGGGCGCTGCTCTGTGATCAGCCAGGAGAACCCAAGCCGCCTGGGTAGGGGGTCACTGGCTCCAAGGCTGGACACCAGTGCTCCCACCAGATAGGGAAAATGCAAACAAAATTCACCGACCACCAGCTCGGGGCCGAACTGCCAAAATCAGACTTCAAAGAAAGAGGTGGACCTTACTTTGAGGATTAAACACACAGGAAGAGCACGTGGCCAGGAACAGCCAGAGCGTGGGAAAGAACCCTGAACGCAGAGAGCCTCATTTCTACCTTAGCTTCACTGCTTTCAAGCTGTGTCACTGTATGCATTTATCCACGTCACCCCATGGTTCAAAGCCCTCCAGTGGCTTTTCATCGCATCCAGAGTATTGGCTGAAACTGTTAGCATACTCCACAAGCCTTTGCATGAGCCTCCACCTTCCCCCTGACTTAGCCCTCACTCCTGCCAACAGCCATGGGGGCTCCATGCTGTTCCGAACCAAGCAACATGCCTCTGCTCCAGGACCTTTGCATTGTGTTCCTTCAAACTGGAATATCTTTCTCCGGGACATATTTCTTCATGGCTGAATCTTTTACTCCATTCAGGTCTTCTTGCCACCTTGTCAGACAGAGACCATTTTCCCTGAGAGCAGCCTACCTTACCCACTGTGCACATTATTCTCTGAGCTGCTGTCTAATGATTCCTTTGCTTAGCTTGTTTTCCTTCCTACAGTGGTGACTTTGATTTCTTGTATTCATTGCTGTATCATCAGTGCCTACACTAGTGCCAGTCACATAGAAGGTGCTTTTTAAATATGCTGGGCCGGTGCTGTGGCTCACTTGGTTAATCCTCCGCCTGTGGCGCCGGCATCCCATATGGGCACCGGGTTCTAGTCTCGGTTGCTCCTCTTCCAGTCCAGCTCTCTGCTGTGGCCCGGGAAGGCAGTGGAGTATGGCCCAAGTGCTTGGGCCCCTGCACTCTCATGGGAGACCGGGAGGAAGCAGCTGGCTCCTGGCTTCAGATCAGCGCAGCACCGGCCATGGCGGCCATTAGGGGAGTGAACCAATGGAAGGAAGACCTTTCTCTCTCTCTTTCTCTCACTGTCTAACTCTGCCTGTCAAAAAAAAAAAAAAAAGTGCTCAGTGTATTTGGTCGTTTACTACATATTTACTGAGGACTTCCCTGAGCAGAGTTGAAAAAACAGCACTGAGAGAGACAAGGGTGTATACTCTTGTGGTTGTGAAATATTCATGTGGACACACACAAGAAGAGGAGCAGGATCTTCTCAGAACGTGGGAAGCTCTGTGGGGCAATGAAGCATGATTGGGAACAGGGAGGATTTTTAACCAAGTGGCCAGAGTAGGCTCCAGTATGGAGGTGAAGTTGTTGAAGTGGTTGGGAAAGCGCATTATGCCATGAGTCAATCAGGAAGCCGGAGTCGGGTTACAGACAGTAGGAAGAGCAGCTGCAAAAGACCTGGGGCAAGGAAGAATGTGGTCTGTTAGAAACCGTGAAAGCACTCATAGCTGGAGGAGGGAAGACATGGCTCAGGGACACAGTGGAGGAAGCAGACGGGTGAGGTCATACGGAGACTCCTGAGCAGGGGTGAGAGTCTGAGATCTTCTATGAAAAGGAAGCCACTGTGCATCACTTTCAGACGCTGTTTCAGCTCCGACATGGAGATAATAAACACTCCGGTGGGAAGAGCGTTCTGCAAGGCAAGGCAGACACACACTCAGCCCAGTGCTTGTAGACAGCAGGGCCCTGATAAACAGCCACTCTACACCACTGCCCTGGAAAGAGACCCAGACTTGACATAAGCTAGAAGTCAGCTGGGATGTTGTTTCTGCTTCTCAAACCTGAAGGCTCCCAGGTGGAAACGACCAGAAATGAACTCGGAGGATCAAGTAGGTTTCAAGTGTGATGTTAGGCTTCTCACTGTTTCTTCTGAGCACAGTCACTCCTCCAATGGGACCCTAGAGTTTGATAGGTGCATGGCCTGACCTCAGCATGTGTGCAAGGTGAGCAGGCATTAGCAACAGACTGAGATAGAGCTAGGGCCTGTGCAGCCCCGACTGAGCAGCGCCCCGCAACCCTGGCCTCCTGATGCTGTCCTGCTCTGCCATATCTCACGATCGTGAGAGGATGGGGCAGACAGACACTCGGGCAAGTCCTGGCAACAGAGGCCGCCCAAGCCCTAGGCATGCCCATCACAAGTCTTTCTGTGCACACAGCAGCCAGGGGGAATTTGTTCTATTCAAGCAAAAAGCCTCCCTCAGAGAACTCACAGCTCACTGTCACCAAGCAGGTGCAAAATTTTCATCTTGCATCACCCACAGGAACACATCCCTCATAGGAAGTCTGACCAACAGCCCCAAGTCTTGGGAGAGAGTGGATGCTAACATAAAAACTTGATTAGGAAATGCTCTGCTTAGGGGATGGTTTGAAGACGGAAGGGGATTTCTCCTAGGTAAGGGCCATTTAGTTTCAAAGAAAATTTATTTTTATGTGGCATTTTGGGCCTGTGTGACAGCCTTCTAAGGCACAAAGATAATGCCAGGAGAACTCGGAAAGACCAAAGGGGTTTCTGCTTATATCTATTAGACTCGGAGATCTCGCTTTCTTACAGTAAGAATGCTCTTCAGGCAGACACCTGACTTAGTAATAGGAAGTGGGGCCCTGTTTCTGCCTCTAGTCTTGATCTCTCACTGCCCCGGGCCTTCCTGGCAGGTCACTGAGGACCCAGCAAGGGTGACATCAGCAAGATGGGGAGCCTTAACCCAGGAGCCAGGAGCTAAGTAGTCAACATAAGGAAATGATCCTTGCTTCACTAACAGACGCTCCTCAGCACAAGAATCAGCAGGGAATGAGAGCTCCCACTGCAAAGCCCAACACTGGAGGTAGGCGCGTGGTGCAGCATGTAAGACACCACGCGGGATGCCCGCATCCCATATCCGTGTCTGGGTTTGAGCACCAGCTCCGCTTCTGACACCAGCTTCCTGCCAATGGGCATCCCAGGAGGCAGCAGGCGATTGCTCACCTACTTGGTCCCTGCTGCCCATCTGGGCACATGGACAGAAACATCCCTCACGGACTCTCAGACATCACTTGCTCACTGGGATCACACTGTTTTAGATAAAGCTGAAGCTTTTTCCATGTCTATTACAAAAAGAAAAGAAAAGAAAGGAAACTGAATCATTGAAGGAAAGAAGAACCCCAGAGCTCCTGGCAGTCCCGGGCACATCAGGAGCTGAGCAGCTCCGTCACAGATCTTCAGTTCGTCTGTTGCTCTGCACAGAACAGGGGACTCCGCCTTTCTCCAGCTTGACCGGTGGAGTTTTTAACAGAGCTGGAGAAAATTTTACTTGGGAGTATGGCACGGAAGGCTTATTTATCAACTATCTTTCCTGAAGACAAATACACATATTTTATATTTAGTTCATATTGTGTCTATGTACTCATTAATCACTTAAGTATATGTAAAAAACTATACTTGTGAATAAGCCTGCAGCTTGGGACTATGTATTTGATGGTAATGAATAAATATGCACAGCTAATCTTTGTAATACAAAAATGATCCTAACATGTCTGTCAGCTACACTCTGCCAGTACACAAACAGCTACTTTTGTGCTGTGAAACCAATGAATTCTGCTTTATTTTATAGAGTTTCCTTGATACTGGGCTTCTCCATTAAGCTACGAGCTCTGTGAGAGCAGGGACCGTTATCTGCCTCACTCACTCCAGATCCCAGCACAGAGCTATATGTGGGGCAAATATGTGTTGAGTGACTGCATCAGTGGATTCTGCCATCCTGTTCTACTCCTATAATGTAATTCTATTTCAAGGAATACACCATGTTTCTGGGTTCCTGTCTGGCATCACACATTATTGGTTCACATTATATTGCTCCTTGAGGGTTTTTGTTTTTTTTTTTTTTTTTGACAGGCAGAGTGGACAGTGAGAGAGAGAGAGAGAGAAAGGTCTTCCTTTTTGCCGTTGGTTCACCCTCCAATGGCCGCCGCGGCTGGCGCGCTGCGGCCAGCGCACCGCGCTGATCCGATGGCAGGAGCCAGGTGTTTTATCCTGGTCTCCCATGGGGTGCAGGGCCCAAGGACTTGGGCCATCCTCCACTGCACTCCCTGGCCACAGCAGAGAGCTGGCCTGGAAGAGGGGCAACCAGGACAGAATCCGGTGCCCCGACCGGGACTAGAACCCTGTGTGCCGGCGCCGCAAGGCGGAGGATTAGCCTAGTGAGCCAAGGCGCCGGCCGCTCCTTGAGTTTTTATTGCAAGTTTCTCTAAACCTTTTAGGACACTAATTAGGGCCCATTTAAATATTGAATTAAAATAAAAACAACTCACTCCAGACAACAATCTCTGTTGAGTCACTTTTTTCCCCTGAACTACTGTTGATTTCACCTCTCCCAGGAGCCAGAGTCAGAGTCCTTGACACCCAGCTTGGTCTCCCAGGACAGAAGGGAGATGGAGTGCTGAACAGCAAACCCCAGAGACAGGCACAGAAGCAAGCAGAGGGCGAGAAACCGGCCTGGTCCTGCAGGCTGCTTTGAGCAGTGGCCTTGCAGAAACCACGTGCGTTCTTTATGCCTCACCCCTACCTACCCCGAGGCTCCATCTCCATCTCATAGCTGGAGCCCTTCATGTCTCCCTCACCATGGCCACCTGCTGTGCCCCACAATACTCATCAGAGGCTTGTACTGTGGCTCAATGGGTTAAGCTGCTGCCTGCAACACTAGCACCACAAATAAGTGCCGGCTCCCTCCACTTCTAATCCAGCTCCCGGCTAACCCACCTGGGAAAGCAGCGGGAGACGGCTCAAGTGCTTGGGCTCCTGCCACCCACGCAGGAGACCCAGATGGAGTTCCAGGATCCTGGCTTACTCCTGGCCCAGTCCCAGCTGATGCAGCCATTTGGGGATTGAACCAGCAGATGAAGATCAATCTCTCTCTTTCTGTCTTTCTCCCCCCACCACCCCGTAACTCTGCCTTTGCAAATAAATAAATAAATCTTTAAAAAACACAATGATTATCTCCCTGGACAGGAACCTCTTGTCTCCCTGGAACCCATCCAGCCTCCTGTACTCTTCACAGTGGCTGGAGTAACCCATCTTATGGAAAAGCAAATGAGACTCACTACATGTGTCCGAAAAATGTACCAGTGGACTCTCATCAAATGCCAAATAAAATTCAAACATTTTATACTTAACTATATACACCTGGGGAGAGGGGGGACCTCCTATGGATCTTAGTCTTCACTATGGATGCCTCTCTGCCTTATTTACAATGTGTCACCAGCTCTGAACAAACATGAGCACCACGGGGCCTCTGCACTTGCTTTTCCGTAAACAAGGAAACCTCTGCCCTCAACTCTTGACAGTCTTGGCTCCTTCTTCTCACTGGAGACTGCTTTCATACCCCCTCCTCCGAGGAGCCTTCCTGAGCACCTCCACTAAAACCCCCAGGTACTCACAGCCTCATGTTCTGTTACAATGTTTCCTCAGGAACTGAACCTCACCTAAGGGAATCACATTTATCTGTGGCTATTGTCTGTCTTGCCTGCCAGCTCCCATCCATGAAGGCAGGAGCCCTGCCTCTCTTGCTCACCTTTATCTTCTGTGTTTAGCAAAGTACCTGGCGCAAAGCAGATGACCAAGGAACAAACCTTCAATGTCTATATAGGGGAGAACCCCACCCCTTCATTTTCAAAAATTGTTTTTAAGAAAGCAAATATGCATCAACCATGTAAGCCAATAACCTCTCACATAATTGTTATTACACTCAACTCGAAGATGAGGACACGAGCCTCAGTGACCTGTTCCAGAGCACCCGGCTGGTATTTGCAAGCCTGGATTTATACCCAATTTTATCTGACTTCAAAGTCCATCCACCCCCCGAAACCTTTTATTTAAGGTATACAAACTTTGTGAATTTCATAAATACAACCTCAGGGACATAGTGATTCTTCTCACCATACCCGCCCTTCCACCCGCACTCCTGTCCACTGTCTCCTACGTGGTGGTTTACTCCTAAACAGTGAATATGAATGTAAACGCACACTAGTCACTGACCCATTGATAAGAAGTATTAATTGAGGACGTACTATGTTCCGTAATTTGTGCCAGACTCTCCAGGTATCTGAGCTTGCAAGACTGTCCCAGTCAGCCTTTTGCTCTTCACGGGTGTCTTTGGGTCCCTGGGGAGGGAAACTACAGCAAACACAGAAAATAGTAACTGTTGGGCACCTCCTGTGTGCCAGGCACTGACCCTCCACCTGCGACATCCCACCTGCTCCTGGCAGGAAGCACCGCGTGGAAGCCGGGGCTTCAGGCTGAAGACACCAAGGCACAGAGCGGTGCAGCGACCTCCTGACATGGGTGGTAGGTGACTGAGCTTATGTCTGTCTTTCTCCAAATATTCTCCTTGTTTGCCCCATGTTGAGTTTCCATGCAGGAATCGAGTGCTCAGCAAACCCCGCTGATGCTATGGCAACCACCTGCTTTCAGTCCATAGTAACCCCCAGCAGTAAAAAAGGACTATTCTCAATTCTAGACAGCGGTTTTACTATCCAGTGGTGCACTAGCTATTTTACTGATGGCTTTGGAAAAAAAAAAAAAAAGACTAGCTGTCAATTCATATCATCGCATTTCCTTAATTTGTTTGGATTCTTCAAGTCCTGTAATTTTCTGGGAATGGAAAGTTACCCAAATTCATGAGTTTACAGTCAATAGTTTTTAATATGTGAAAATGTCACATGCACTGTTACACAGTCACCTCCCCAAGAGTGATGGGCTCCAGGATTCCTCCAGATACCAAAGTCTGCAGACGCTCAAGTCCGCAGTATAAAATGGCGGAGCATTTGCACTGAATCTATGCATGTCCCCCCTTGTACTTTAAATCATCTCTAGAGTGCTCCTAATAGGTAATAAAATGTAAATACCATGCAAATAGTTGTTATGCTCTGTTGTTTGGGGAATATGGACAAAAACAAAGTCTGAACCTATTTAGTACAGATGTAATACATTTTCCCCAAATATTTTTGATCTCCAGCTGGTTGAATTTGCAGGTGGGGATCGCATGCGTAAGGAGGGGCCAGCGGGTCCCAGGAACACATGGACCTGGTGGGGGGGCAGCAGAGTTCAACCCCCAGTTCAGCTCCAGACACAGAAATGACCACCATCCGCCCTTCACAGGGCAAGGCAGGTTTTAGAGGAGCTGAGTGGCAGGCCCAGTGTTGCACAATGAAGGGCCACAGTGAGGGCAGGACTTGCGCCCAGGCATTCTCATCCCACACCCATGCTCTCCACCACTCTGGAAGCGAGGAGCTGGAAAAAAGAATAATCAGGACGAAGGGAAAAGTAACTCAGGAAATCTTCACGCCTCCTCACCAGTTCTCACAAATCCCTATCAAACCGAATCCAACAACGAGAAATAATTTCTCCCCAAGGCCTGACCCCCAAATGCTTGAAGAATGAACTCTTTGCTTCTCTCACCACAAAATTATTCAAGAGCTCACAAGGCAATTGCTGGAACCCTGTCCCAGAACTCACTCCAGGCCTGACTGATGGCCCTAATGACATTACCAAGCGGTTCTTCCTATTTTTGGCATCAGGCAGGAGTGTATGTCCAAAGATTATTCTACCAGACGGGTCCTGTGGATGTGATGGGATTAGCCAAATTTCAAAGCTTCATTCTGACCTCTAGCAGAAAATTGGGCACATACGCCCCTGAAGGCTACAGGGACTATGGGAGAACATCAAGTTGATTCATCAAATTAGCTCCAACATAATTGTCCTGCATGACTGGCCATAGTAACTCGTCAGCTATAAACCTGTCAAAAAGCCATCCACTCTAATGTTAAATAGAGACACAAAATAGTGTTGTTCTGAATTTGACATTTGTTGGACTTCAGCCTGCTAAGGATGTTTCCTGTTGGAGGAATTTGTGGTGAAATACACAGAATGGATAGACTGTGGCAGAAAAAAAAAAAAAAGAAGAAGAACCCACGCATGTGGCTGGAAATACCAGCTTGTGTGCACCAGACCTGTGGCTATATCTTTCTTTGAGAGAGTCACAGAGGTTTGAAAGTCACGGGCTTTGAATTCCATTGTTTCCCTTTTTCACTAATGCTCCACATGGGTTATTTGCCTTTCAGCTTCTGACATTATTCTCAGAAATGAGATGAGGGTGTGCGCCATGGGCAGTTTTTGCTTCTTGTGAGTCCCACATTGTCTTGCGCATTCACTCCTGTGCTGTTCCAGAATGCAAAAGCTGACCGTCAACTACTTCTCCAGAGAAAAACCCACACGATGTGAGGGCCAGACTTAACACTTAAGTAAGCAGTCATTCTCGCCACTGTTGAGGATCACGATGTCAAGGTACACAGCTGGGCATCCCACTGCCTGCCCTTCAGGTTCTGGAACCAGTGACTTCCCTGGGCCCCGCTCTCTGAGCGCTGGGAACCCCGAGCAACAAGCCTTCCTCTTTCAACTCACACAGCCCAACTGCACTCGCTGTGCTCCATTCAGATCTGAGATTCACCAACTATTGTCTCACTTGTCTTCTTTTAGTGATTACTTGTCTGGTTCTTAATTTCTATGCCATTTTGGGGGTGATTTTTCCCTTTTTTTGTTATTGACAAAGACAGAGGATGCCTCCTATAATTTGTGGGTGATTGACAAGGCTGAGTGCTGTTAACTCAAATGTTTTGATCTACATCAGAGGGGACCTCCAGGCCCCAGATGTGACAGGCTGAGATAGTGCCTTCAAAGCGAGTGCATATTAAATCCCAGTAAGCAAGCCCTTTATGTGCTAGTCAATAAATTATCCCTTCTAGGGCAAGAAGGCAATAAGCAGCAAAAACCTAAAAATGGAAGTAATCTTTAGCAATCCCACTTCTAGGCTTTTAGCCCAAGGAAATGAATAAAAAAGTATGCAAGGATAGGAATAAAAGGATGTTCATCTCAGTGTTGTTTATAAGAGGAAAAAGCTACAAACCAAACCAAACCAAATTCACGTCCAGCAATAGGGTTAAGTAAATACATTAAGCAAAAACGTTATATCCATACAAGGGAATATTTACAGTCATTAAAATGTCTTAAATGTATCTTTATTTATTTATAGGAAGTGATATTCACCATAAACACCAAACAAAAGAGATTGTAAAACTCTATTATATTGGGGTGGGCATGATGGCACAGTGGACCATTTGGTATGCTCACATCTTTATATCTGTATGTCTAGGTTCGGGTCGATTTCAGATCCAAATTCCTGCTGATGCATAACCTGAGAGTCAGCAGATGATGGCTCAACAATTGGGTCCATGCCACCCATGTGGGAGACCCAGATTGAGTTCCTGGCTCCTGGCTTTGGCCTGATCAGTTGCAGGTATTTGGGAAGTGAACCATTAGTTGACAGACTGATCTCTCTCTCTCTCTCTCTCGATCCCTCTCTCGATTCCTCTCTCTCTCTCTCTCTCTCTCCCTACCCCTTCCAAATAAATATTTTAGAAGCTATTATATTCCCCTCTGTGTGACTATCCTTGTCTTGTCCATATTCTTTATTTCTTTGTGGAAAAAGTTCTTGAAATGGCCTCATCCCAACATTAACAGCAGTGATTTCTATGCACGATGTTTACAGGCTTCCTTCCACTTTCTGATGTATGTGTATTCCTGTTACAGTCAGAAGAAACAAAGGTATTTTTATTTTACAAAGGGAACACCCATTGTCATGAGAGATTTCATGCGCGGCAACCTTCTTTTCAACATAGCTCCGTCTTCATCACATTAGGATTACTACAGCTGATGGTGAAATGCCACCAGAACACAAAGTTGACCAGGAGCCCAGAAAGAGAGACACAATACTGCAACATAAAACCTTCTGTAGATTCTTGCTGACCGCGGATGTGTCTCATCTTGGCTTCTTGGCCGGCTGAGTTAGAATTTTCTCTTTGAAAGATGAAACTGCACACTTCCTGTTAGACAAAACCCTGGTTGATTATTTTGTAAGTCAGTGATCTATTTCCAAGGAAACTGCAGGCCCTAAGAGCGGTGTCATTTATGGAAACACCGTGTGTGCACCTTCACCAGAAACCAACCATGAGTGGAAAGCGGAGATGTGAATCAGCACCGAAGTCAAGAACACGTCAGAGCAGCTGGCCAGGTTGAAACTGGCTGTCTCACCGACTGGTGGTGTGACTGCGCCAACCACTTTCTCCGGGTCTCACTGAAAATGGTATCTGGTTTAGCAAGCGGTCCTGAAGCTTAAATCGGGTACTATAGATAACAGTACTTCATGGATGTAAGAGTTTCTGCAAGGCCCCAGAGTGGCGATCAGAAGCAAACAGTTCACACCAAGGAATCATTCAGAGACATACTTTATCTGGCAAACACGGTAATTTTCTTAACATAATAAATTACTTTCTGATATTTAAATATTGAGAGCTATCAGAACAACTCTAAATTTCCAGACTGTCCTTTATTTATTTATTTTTTATTTAGTAAATATAAATTTCCAAAGTACAGTTTATGGATTACAATGGCTTCCCCCCACTCATAATTTCCCTCCCACTCGTGCCCCTCCCATCTCCCACTCCCTCTCCCATTCCATTCACATCAAGATTCATTTTCAATTATCTTTATATACAGAAGATCTATTTAGTATATATTAAGTAAATATTGCATCAGCTTGCACTCACACAGAAACACAAAGTGTAAAATACTGTTTCAGTACTAGTTATAGCATTACTTCACATAAAAGGGAAGCACCTCTATTTTGAATTTTATTTTTGTAAATGCTGTCATACTGCATATCTGCAGCTTACTTGGTTAACCACACACATTTCTGTGATGCAGCCACAAGATCTCATGGCTGGGATTTACCTGTCTTCATGCCCATGCTGTATTCCCCTGCATGAATACACTACAATATAGTTTTACCTTCTCCTTTTGATGAAACTTTTTAGGCTAATGCACATAATATTGCTATGAATATTTTTGTACTGCCTCTTTGTACATGTGCCATGCACCAAATAACATATATATATATGTATATATATATATATATTAAATACATACAAGATATATTTAATTCAGCGGTGGGCTTACAGGTGATCATTTTATTAGCATGTTTGAGAATTCACATGCATGCTTTATATATATTCTTTTGTAAGTGTCCAGTTAGAAGAGTATATTTTTGAGTGGACTGAATAAAACACAAACAGAGATGCAGGAACACATTCTTCCAGCTGCAGTTTTAGGAGAACCCTAGACTGCTCAGTGCATCACAGTCCTACCACCCTCCACCTACATTTTATGCCTCTCCATTCATTCATTTGGGGGACTTGAATGGGTCCCCGAGGCGTTTGAGTTAAAGATCACAGCTTGGTAAGACAGAATGATCTCCAGAGTACAGGCTGGAAGAAGCCATTCCACTCCCCGCACTGTCTTTCCTGGACTACAGAAGACATGACATTACCCACAGCCCTAGCAATTCTCACAAGCCCAAAGACCACCTCAGAAAACACTGAAAACCCTGTCCTGACTGTCTCAGTGGGTCAAGATCCTAAGGTACCACCTCAGCCAAAAAATGTGACATTGATGGAAAGTAACTCGCCAACAAGGAAAAACAGTGAGAAAAACAAGTTCATCGTTCACCCGCAGTCAGGGAGTCATCATTCTCAGGGCAAAGAAATCCATCCATCGTCAACAAACAGGCTGCCAGTCATCAACCACTGCTAAGGTGCTTGGCAGGAAACAAAACCCAGAGATCTCACTATCGGATTCTGTCGCCCCTGTTGAACTGAAATAGAGCATGGCCTGTGGATGGCTACGAGTGGTTCATGCTTCCTACGGGATTTCCTTCTGAGGATCCACACTGCTAGAAAACCCATCCAGGTGATGGACGGTCCAATGGGAAGCTCATTGAGCTTGGCTTTCATGGCCATGACCATCTCAACCCTTCCAGTACTGATCTCATGATAGGCAGAACCAAGTGCCCCGTGTCTGTTACCACCACCACCACCACTTCCCAGCTTGAGGTAGAATCCTGCACCCTGAGTATCCTGCTTCCTGCCAGTCCCAAGTCGGCTCCCAGGCCCCATCCCCTGCCACGCCCTCCGTCGTCACCACTGTTCTGACTGCTGACTGTGGTCTTGCCAACATCACAGTAATACAATCGAGTTTCAACCTGGCAACTACTGTGATAATCTCTTTTGTACATTTAGCCATTCACCCTTCTCCTACAACTCTTCCGTGGCCCAGCCGTGCTGTTGGCACAGGGTAAAGGCTGAAGCATGGGCTTCTAGACCCTTCAGGTTCTTACCCTGTCTGCGGCCTTCCTGGCTTTCTCTCTGCACTCCACCCATACTCTGTAGGGGATTTGAATCCAATGTATTTTGCCACTTCCAAACTTTTTAAACCTGTTACTCCATCTTCTTGGAAAGTGCTGCCCCTTCCACCACTTCCTGCCTCCCCTCCCTGCCTGTTGTTACTTAGACTCCAGGCTTCAGAGCAGCCATCAATTCCCTGAGAAATCATTTTTATCACAACTACTAAGACAAAGCACCACCGGTGCAAGTGCTGTGATGGCATGTATGGTAGAACTGGTGCACTGGTGTGTTGAATGCAGCCATTTCTATCATGTATGTGAACGTACATGTATGTGTATGCAGATGAATACACATGCTCCTATATTTTAAATAAACACTGGAAGTGCACCCAGCCCACAGATACACCCTTCGGCTTGATTATTTCACTTTTCAGAAGTTACCCTAGGAAAATAATCATGGACATTTCAAATACCTAGCCATAAATTTTTTGCACTACAACATGGTTGTGACAGCAAAGAGGTAGGAACAACCTAAATACTCAGTAATATGGGATTAACATAATGAATGATAGTATACTTTCTAGTGAAATATGTTGTTATTAAAGGTGAAGTTCAGGGCAAGCATCTAGCCTGGCTGTTAGACACCTGTGTCCCAAACTGGAGTATCTGGATTTCATTCTAGGTCTGGCAACCGACTGCAGCTTCTGCTAATGCATGCCCTGGGAGGCAGGGTTGATGGCCCAGGTAATTGGGTACCTGGCACCCAGGTGGGAGACCTGGATTAATTTCTGGCTCTCAGCTTCAGCCTGGCCCAACTCTGGTCATTACAGGAATTTAGTGAGTGAACCAGTGCATGGGACTTCTCTTTTCCCCTCTCTTTCTCAAATAGTTTTTTTTTTTAAATAAGTATCTATAGCACTGCTTAAAAATGTAAACATATCCTGAAGCTATATCATTAATTTTGGAAGGATATTACAAAATAGTACATAACTTAGGTACAATGACATTTTGTTTAAAAAGGCATAAAGTGTACAGAAAGACAAAACAGAAAAGTGCACAGAAATGATAGTTAAATTTTCTCTTTCTTGTTTGTCTGTTTCCTAAATAAACCATAATAATCATGTCTCTTTTTCTCTGATGGAGGAATAACAAGAGATGTTTTGTGGCTTGCCTTTTTTTCCCCAAAGACTATGAGGGCTAATGATTTCTACAGGAATCTTATGGCTCCAGTTGTGGGGGCAGGAGGCAGCACTACTGAGAGGAGACTACACAGGCAGTGAGGGCGCAGGGGCCAGGCAAACCCTGGTGCCTCCTTGTGAACTTGGTCTCAGCCTGGCCCGACTCCCTGCCTCTGACTTCCAGTTGTGCAGCTCTGTGCTGTGGGGGCTTGGGTTTCACAAACTCAAAGCCAGAAGTAATTTCCTGCTTGGAGAGGAGGCAAGAAACAAGGAACTTCTGCCACGCAAGCAGGACACCTTCAGCAAGAAGCCAGCACAGCACAGCCTCCCACACGCCCAGGGGTTCTGCCTGCACAGCTGTCCCATGGGGCCGCCATCTGGTGAAAGCGATTCAGGCTTTCCTGGTGGTGACGGGGTGTGGTCAGAGAGGGAGCCACCTTTAAGCAGAAGAGGCTCAGAGCCCACCTGGCAGAGTACTTCAGTCTCCCTGTGGAGGATGGTGTGTGCCTGGCAGGTGGTCCCCAGAGGATTCATGTCGAATAGGAAAAATATGAGAATTTAGATTTATATATATAATTTATATTTTCTTCTTTTCTAAGAAATGGTGATTTTTATCTTAAAATAAGAAAATATTGGTTGGCACTGGCACCTTGACTTGTTCTAGAGGTGAGGGTGCCACCTGTTGGGTGCAGGTTTCAGGACAGGGGCAGGGAAGGTCACCAAGGTGGAAAGTTGACCTGACCCCAAAAGCCTTCCTTTGGGTTCAGCCTATGGCCAGAGAGCAAGGCTCAGCTGTATCCATGCAGGTAGATTGACACATGTTTCATATCTGGCTTTCATGGGATTCATTTGGACTCATGCCCTTCTGTGTAGCATTTCAGCTAGGACAGCCATTGAAGCCAGGTTACTAAAACAAAAAGAATCTACAACCAGATACTCGAATCAATCTCTTGTGAAGTGATGAAACAAAATGTTCAAAAACGATGAACCATATCCAGTCAATCTGCTTACGCTACAAATGTTTGAAAATAAAAGTCAGAGTTCTTTCATAGTATGAGTAAACAGGATGGAAATCATATATATATATATATATATGTATATATATATATTTATACATATACATAATAAAGGTACAATATATTATTTATATCTCATTCTTTTACATTTTCCATTGTGTGCATATTTTAAGGAAGAACAGAGCTTATTTGTCCAGTGACACATGCATATGATGTGTCATTGCACAATACACAGATTGCAGAGTTACCTGCTCATATCCACCTGCAAGACAATTGCCCTGGGGTCACCTGTGTAAGCGTAAGCAGGTCACTGGTGTAATGTCCGTCCCTCCCCAGACCAGGGAACTAATGACCACATTGTTGTGTCCTGTCACCACATATGCCGGGTTCTGAGGCACCAAGTAAATGTTCATTCACAAAAGGAAATGCCCCTTAAAACACCAATCAGGAAGTTAGATTAAAAGCAGAGCAGAGGATTCAGCTTTTTCCGAAAAACATTATGTTTTGGCCTGACCCACTCACAATCACCTCTCTACAAACACCATCCCACAGTCGGGAGGTAAGATCATTATTTCAGTATGTATTTATTTTGGTATAAGGATAGTCATTTTTTTTACTCAAAAAATTAGAGGGTAGAATGTCTGTTCTCTCTCTTTTCTACCCACACTAACTCAGTAAGGGGGGAAAAGCCCCCAAAAACAAATGGCCTCCCCTTTACGGCAATTTTTAGCCTGCAGCCGGTTTTTAGAGTAGAGCAATAAATCCCAGGAAACCAGTGAGCACAATGGAAAGGCTGACAGACATTTAACACTAATGGTGCAAGCAGAGGGCGCACAGGCAAACGGCCGCGTCAGATGCCCCACACTGGAAGCCCGCAGACTGCTCACCAACGTGCTACACTGTAGTGGACAATTTGCCTGTTTGTAAACAGCAGAAAATTTCCCAAATACTTGCAGACCCAAGGAGAAGACATCTCCTTGCTGGTTCCATTTCCTACAGGCTTGGTTATTACTAAATATTCACTGCATTGCTTTTCTATTGTTGTTTTTAACTATAAGGAACCAAAATGACATTTGAACCATGACAACTTGATAACTAGTCAAAAGGCAAGAAGTGAAAAACAAGACATACACTATAATACTGCAACTCGAACTTGACTGGGATGGCTTCAAGTATTAACGACCCTGTCACATCTTCTAAACTTAGAATATATAGTTCTCTAAACATAATATGCTACTGTGCAGAGGCTAAAAATGTAAATCACAAGACCTGCTTGGTTAAGTCAAAATCCCATGGGAGAACTACTTCCGAGCCTTTAGTTTATATTGAGGTCTTAATGCTTCACAATTCAGGGGGAGGCCATTCAGATACAATTCCTCTCCCCACCATGGTTGCCACCTTCCATTGGGGTCAAGGCTCTATGGATTCTGTCTTTGATTATGGGACAGGAACCAACCTTGAAATGCTATGAGCAGCACCCCAAGTGTCTCACATTGGGTATTCATGGGATCTTACACTCTAAGGTGGAGCCCCACACCCAGAAAGCCTTGGAATACATCAGCTGGCAAGACACCTGGGATTCCAGCAGGACTTCCATCTGGGACTTAAAGAACATGAAGCACAGAGTGTTTTCAGATGGATGAGACACATTCACAGGTGGACGGAGTCAGGAGCAGGTGGGACATCAGAGGAGAATAGAGCTGCATTTTGCAACAGGGTTCTGGAAACCCAGTTTAGACAAGCAGGGGAGCAATAACACACAATGCATCTCCATGGTAATAAAACCATTGGACCTGCTCATGTAATTATTCCATGCAAATATCAAAGATGTAGGCAGCGCAAGGATGACATTTTATTATCTCAGTTGATCTCCGAGGCTCACACAAAACAACTCTGACTTCACTCAGACATGTATATTCTGTGAACAGCATTGCTCATGTTGGCTGTGAGTACAATTGGACGTATACACAATTAAGTAAATAAGCATCCAAAACCCTGCTGCAGACATGGGAAACAAGCCAGTGTGTTCAGTATTTCGGGGGCAATCGTGGGTCTGTGGGTAGATTTCCACTGCCAGTGCTGTAAGCACTGACTGAGGCTGGAGAAAATGTTGCAGATATATTTTTAAAAGATGCTTCCAGCTCACAAGGACTCAATTTTGAAGCCCACTCTGGCATTCTGCATGTACAAGCACTTTCTCTGGGTATAATTTAAGGGCAGTTTGAAACTTTGGCCCAATTTGATCAAATATTGATAGACGGTCCAGTAAAACGTGGTATGGGAAGCAGCTACTTTACTGCACATTGACACTGTAAATTTGAAGAGACACTGTCAACGTGCTGAGCTCCGAAATTTACTTCCCTAAAAGACAGATAAATCCCATGGCTAACGCTGGAGATCTGTGTTAAATATACATACTCATGTACCTTATGTAAGGTCCTCCACGATAAATTTCTCTTAGAGTCTAGTGCTAGGAAACAGTTTGTCTTTCCTGATCAATGTGTCTGCTTTCTTGTTAGAGAGTGAGGGCTCTCTGACTCATCATGTTTCTATTTTTGCCTTGGCAACCAGGAACCTCCACGTCTGATTTTGTCAAAAGTTGTAGTAGCTGCTCTTAGCTTAGGTTCTCTGGCACGTCTGGTCTGTCCCTTCAGTGGAAACCCTTGCTTCTTTTTCCCCTCCTTTGACTTTCTTTTATTTCTATCTTTTATTAAACCTCATCTCGCGTTCTTTTTGGAAGAAGGAAAAAGAACAGAATTGAACACATATTCTCAGCTCCCAAAATTCGTTCAAGTACCCTCGGTGAAACTTGCTCCTGTTACTTGCCCGAGACATATCAAAAGAAATTCATACTTAAACTAAGCACCTGGATACATAACTGTTCCCTCACACACAGGGAAGCTTCTCTCTCGCCCTGCAGCTCCGCTTGGTCACGGCCATGACTGAGCTGCCACAGAAAGGAAGGGCAAGCCCCCTCCCACCAGGGTGTTATTTGGACCCCTGAGGCATTGCTGCTAAAATTGCTAAAGGCCAGCACTGTGTCACACCTTACTGGACTTTTAGAAGATGGAAAATGGAGACACACATTTATCATAAGGGGAACCTGTTGGAAGCAATGCTCTTTCTCTCCACCATGAAAGGGCGACCTGCATTGTTAAGAAGGAGAACAGGAAGGAAGAAGGCGGAGAACCGATGAGAGTGATAGTCAGCAAAGTCACAACTTCCATTTAAACCAGTGGCTCTCAAACTAGCATGCAGGAGTCAGCTGCAGGACTCGTTAGAATACAGCTCACAGGCTCCTTCTCCAGAACCTTCTGACCCCGAAGCTCTGATAGTGGTGGGGCTGACACCACTTCGACCCTG
Organism: Lepus europaeus; assembly: GCF_033115175.1. Classification (NCBI taxonomy): domain Eukaryota; kingdom Metazoa; phylum Chordata; class Mammalia; order Lagomorpha; family Leporidae; genus Lepus; species Lepus europaeus. Next base: position 117,360,240 of record NC_084836.1, on the reverse strand, counting down.
CCAACTCGTGCTGCAGAAAAACCCAAACTGGCTTAATGATGGTCCTAATATCTTTTTTCCTCCCTTATTCAATCCGAGTGCCATTCCATGACATCAGGGCAGGGGAAAGAAAGGGAAGACAGAGGAAGGGGACCAGGAAGGGAGGGCAGGGGTGGGAGCTGAGTATGTATTTGATAGGATGCAATGGTTGGTTTCAGCATTTGTGGGAGTCACAGCAATAGCAAATGTCTGTGCAATGCTTTCTCTGTCCAGGCACCATGCTGAGTATTTCCCATCAGTATTCCACTTGGTCAGTAATCCCAGGGGGTAGGAATTAATGTTATCCCCCACTTACAGATGAGGAAACTGAGGTATAGAGGGGTAACATTACTTCCTGAGATCACATAGCTAGTGAGTGGTCTACCCGGACGCCAAGTCCAGGTCTCTGCTTCCACAGTTCACAATCTTAACTCTGAAACTACAGGGATTTCCACTGAGGTAGAAACAGATACAGCAGCTTCTTTGCTTTTCATAAAATCTTCACCCAGAAAGCAATATCTTGGTGTAAACCTGAGGCTACCCCTGCTCTTTACACGTTAGTTGCACAATCTGCACAGCATAGTGCAATCCATTGGACTCACTTGGTACCAGCAACTCCTGCAGGAAGTGGATGGTGACACTGACCGGAAGTTTAGAGAAGCAAACGGCAATAGGTGTCAGTGGAGTGTGGACAATGCATGCCTCTCCATGCAGCCAACTAACACCACAGGAGGCTTCCGATCTGTCTGCCAAAAGCAGAAAGCAAGGTGGGATCTCACGAACCCCAGATCCGGGCTTGCAGTTTGAGCTGAGCCACAGTCCTTAATCTCTGAATGGCTTTCCTTGGCCACTTGATCAAGACACACACTGACCATCACCTTCTGTTCAAGGATGCCTTGAAATGTGCTAACAGGGGCCAGTATTGTGGTGTAGCAGGCAAATCTGCCACCTGCAATGCTGGCATCCCATATGGGCACCAGTTCATGTCCTGGTTACTCTGCTTCTGATCCAGCTCCCTGCCAATGGCCTGGGAAAAGCAGTGAAGGATGGCCCAAGTGCTTGTGCCTCTACTCCCACATGGGGTATCTGGAAGAAGCTCCTTACTCCTGGCTTTGGCCTGGCCCAAGTCTGGCCATTGCAGCTATGTGGGGAGTGAACCAACAAACAGAAGATCTCTCTCTCTCTCCCCCTACCCCAACTCTGACTTTCAAATAAATAAATAGATCTTTTTTTAAAAAAGTACTAACAAAGCATGAAATTAAGCAAAAAGAAATTAAAAGAAACTATTGGCATGGAAAACTAAATGGACCACAAAAATAGCATTAATAATAATAGGAACTACGAGATGGAGAGATTGATGAGCAATCTTCACGAGGCGTTCTTGACTGGACAAGCACTTTGTTGAATGTTTTGGGAATTCACGGATTCAGTTAATCCTGCAAATAATCTTAGGGGTATATTCTGATATTGTTCTCATTTTACAAACAAGAATGGAGGCTTGGGAGAAGCAAGTGACTCATCTGGGTGCTGAATAAACACATGGTGGGGATTCACACAAAGGGGAAGGAGACCTGGGACTCGACCTGAGCTTGATATTAGAGGATCAGCATCGCAGGTCCCACCTGAGGACATTCAACAGCAAAACTCTGTTCTGACCTAGCGCCACTCTCCTTCCCCAGTGGGGACCTGTAACTAGTCCCCACTCTGGTCAGAGGACCCCGGAAGTTTGGGTCTTGATCTAATCATCATGTTGGCAGTTGAAATTCAAATGGAGGAGAGCCCCAGCCAGTGGCCGCCATGGAGGACAGCAGCTTCAGTGTCTGCAAATGAAGCTTCTGACAAGGCCTTATAGTCAGTTTTAGATGTGAACCATCTAGTGTCTCCCTTTAAAAAAAGCCAACTGACACTCATCTATCTGCAACACAGTGAGGCATAAACTAGCCAATCTGGTGGCTCTCATTTGAACAGCGTGCCCTTACAGCTTGTGACCTCTCACCCATGTGCCTGGAAAAAAGTAGGGCACGTTTTACCCACAATTCCACCAGGATGGAGAACCAGTCCTGCCCTCCACTTTCTCCTTTAATGTTTAGATTTGTAGGGAAAAAAGGTCTGAAAGGAGAAATGTGCTTTAAATAAGGAATCAAATATTGAACAAATGAGAAAAAAGAATAAATCTGTTTGAAAACAGTCTCCCGGCACTAATGACTAGGATCTAAAAATAATCCTAACATATTTTTAAATTGGAAGAACACCCAGAAAAATAAATTGAAAGATAAATTGGGGATGACGTTTTTAACAAGGTGAAACTAAATAGAACCGCAGTGTAGATTTGAGAAGCTGAGAGTTTTGTCCTGAATTGTGCTTTTTCATGATCTTTGTGGTGTGCAAAATGGTACCAGGAGAGGAGGCTGGAGGAAGCAGTGTAAGTGCCAAAGCTGCACTCTGCAGTGTAAGGAGAGACGCACTCAAGGTCAACACTACTTCTGGGTAACCTGATTTAAAGGCAGAGGTGGCCTATGGTGGGACAGAGACAAAGTCATGACATCCAAGGGGTCACAGGAAACACTTGAAGTTCACTGGGGTCAGATTCAAGGTTCTTATCTGCCTGGAGTGATTATTTGCTGCGTACCAAGCTCAACATCATCCCCTCTTGTTGGCCCCTGGCTTCCGTTGGACACCCACAGGCTTCTGGGAACCTAAACCTCACCTGCATGTTTATCAGTATTCCAGGTGCCCTAAGCTAAGACAATCAACCCATTTCATGCCCCTGAAAACTGAGAGTGTTTGGGGAATTGGCACATGACATACATCAATCTAATCTTAGTGTTTAGCCACATACTGGTGGGAAAAGGCAGGAAGAAGGACACTTTCTCTTTCCTGTTGGCTATGGGTGAGTCTGCCTGCAACTGCAGGTTCTTCTAGCTGCCGTCTGAGGCCACAAGAGGACAGAGAGAAGTCACCCTGGTGGGGATATTGTCCAGCTGCAAGAACAAGGCTTCCCTGAAGTTGAATCACCTTTGGGTTTTCAGGTCTTTGAGTCACTAAATTCCCTACACACCAGCGCTGAGTGGAGCATTTTAGTTTCCTTGCAGAGTCCTACTTACACCATGGTGATCTCTCTCACTGCATTGTAGACTCCACAGAACAAAGGCCAGGCTTTTGTGTGTATGTATATGTAGATATGTGGTCTGAGATCTGGAATAGCAGAGTTAATAAACCTCCCCGTCCACCTCCACCTCCACCACAGGAGTAAAAAGGGAGCTTTGGTCGCACTGTCTTTGTGATTGGGGGGTGTCAATTATGAGGGCAGCCTCATGGGCTTGTGGCCCACCACCCTCGACTCATGGTTGACTCATGGTCTTCAAAAAGTTCATGGGCAACACAAATTATGGAAAACTAGGCAAGGATTTCAAAACTTTTGCATCCAAACAAACTTGTCTTTCAATTCTACTTCCATGAGCTTTTTGGAGCACTTTCATACATTACATGAGCAAAAAGCAAGACTTCTGATGTGTCAAGTCCTACAGCTTAGTGGTTACTTGCTATAGCGGCGTAACCTAGTCAAGTCTGTCTGAGACGGGCATGTGAAGTAGCAGGTTGTCTTCTGACGCGTTTCAAAATTTCATTTCTTTCCATCTCTTGATTTCAAAGCCTCTTGCAAAACTGGGGGAATCACAAAGAGGAAAACTAGTTCTCTGTGGACCAAGGATGCTCAGAGCCCGTGTCCCGGAGAGGGGGCCGTGTGGTGGAAGGGGGCCTGTGCAGAGGGTGGGCGGAGAAAAGAGAGGGCTCCGTTGGCTTTAATTGCTTTAGTTCCACTAATCAATTAACATTGGGCTAATAATCCCTTTCAAATGAGTCATTCTCGCCAATTAAAGGCTGATTTGTTGCTAACTGCACCAGCTCCTGGTGGACTTACCTTGTTCTTGGGAAGCTGCTCAGCGGCTGCCCTAATGGCTGCAGTGGCAGTGATGGGCTCAGTGACAAAAGAAGTGGTGAGGGGCAGGGGAGGAGGAGAGGAAGAGAAGTCCCAGCCAGTGCTCGCCCGAGTGATTGAATTGGAAAACGAGCCATTCCTCGGGGTTAGCAAATGATCCTTCATCAGGCAGAGACTGTTAAGCACACCTAGATAATAAACGGGTGCTTTTCACAGTCACCCTGCCAGGTCCTCATATTTCCCATTTTTAAATTCCATGTTACTTTTAAAGGATTCATTCATTATGATGATTTACATCGCTGAGCTGAGACGATGATGCCCTTTGATGTCAGAGGCAGAACATGATTATTTATCATCAAATCAGAGGGTTCATTATTTTTTTTTTATTCTTCCCTTCCTGGCAAAACCTTTGAAACATCCTCTTGTCAGGATACAGATGGGTGCTCTCCCTACCTTGAGCCCTGAACACAGGGCCCCGTGCAGCTCACAGCAGCCTCAGTAGTAGAGGCGAGAGTCCCGGCCCCATTCTCACCCATGTACCCTGCCCAGGCAGCATGGTCCCTGGCCAGGGAACAGCAGGATGCCCTAGAGAAGTCTAGTGGAATGGCATTGAATTTGGTTCCATCTGCCCCAAAGGAATGACGTGGAGGGCTCCAGGCCACAGCCCCCACCTCTATTCTGATACAGCCTTTTATGCTCCCATGCCATGGCCACTCGTCAAAGGAGTACCTGGGTCAGGCACCATCTGAGACCCCAAGTGGACGAGAACAAGACAGAGAGGCCCCTGTCCTCACTGTGCATATTCCAGCCCAGGCACTCTCAATCTCTGCACTACTGATGTTGCAATCAGAGCATTCCTTGCTGGGGAGGCGGGAGAGGGTGCGTTGAGCAACTCCCTGGCCTCTGCCTGCTGGGGGCCAGTAACACCCTCTCCCCAGCTGTGACAACCAAAATAACGTCTCCAGGCATTGCCAAAAGGGAGGAAATCTCCCCCATTGGAAAGCACATTCCTAGTACAAGGAATGAAATACATACAAGAAAATTCCCACACGGTGAACACTGCAAGGGAGATGCTACCTGGAAAGGTTGAGAATGGGGTAGGAGGAGAGAGTTCCACAACATGTTCAGAGAGGTCCAAAGGAAGAGGTGTTAGTGAGAATGTGGCTGAGAAAGCAGGCAATGGGAAAAACCAGGAAACACAAAGTGCCAGGACCGGGAGCAGGCGGGCCGTTTTCAAAAGCGGAAGGAGAGCCGGGGTGGAGGGGATGGCGTGATTCCATGCTGGAGAGGCGGGCAGTGGGCAGAGTGCAGCATGGGAAGCCATGGGGAGACACAGGAGCAGCATTGAGGAATGTATCTCTCCATTCACATAAATTAACAAGGGGCGCATTCTATGCTGGGCGGTGTGCAGGGCAGCGCGACTCGAGGCCAAGTGGAGGCAGGATTTGGTAAGATACAGGGACAACTGAGTCTCTGTCCCCGGCCTTGAGAGGGTCCCAATCTCCTCAAACACACTAACTTGTAGGTCAGGGGAAGGGGTTGTAAAGGCTAACACAGAAGGCGGCTGTGGGCTTCTTCTGAGAAAGGGGAAGTTCTTGGAGGAAGGGAAAAGGGAACTTTGATCAGGAGGGGAGGAGGTAGAACGGGAGACAGGACAGACAGCATGGCCCCGAGACCCAGGAGCAGGAGGAATGCGCTGCCCCAGGTCTTCACTTAGTGCCCAGCTCCCGGCACAGGTCCTGGTTCACAGCCAAGGCTCCATCCATGGGCAGCAAGCGAATGGAGTCTCATGCATGCTCTGTATGAGGGCATTTTCTAATCACTTCCACTGCTAGGGACTGAACTGCATTTCCCTAAAGCCCATGTTCAAGTCTGGACACTCTGTGAGACGGTGTTAGGAGATGGGGCCTTTAGGAGAAATCAGGTCTCCAAGGTGCAGCCTTCATGAAGGAGCTGAGTGTCCTTGCAAGGAGAGGCACCAAAAGCTCCTCCCCTCTCGTCTCTCTCCCTCTCATCTTTCTCCCTCTCTCCACTTCCTCTTTGCCTCCCACATGAGTTCAAGAGAGCCTCATCTGCAAGCTAAGCAGAGAGCTCTAACAAAGACCCTGATCTTGGACTCTCTGGCCTCCAGGACGAAGAGAAACAAATGAGTTTCAGCTGCCGAGCTGTGACATCTGTGCCATTTTGTCAGAGCAGCCTGAGCTGACTGATACACACACACCACTCATCTCACTTCCACAACGTCCCCAGGAGGCAGGACACCAACGTCCCCAAGGCAGCAGGGACTAGCGTTTGTTTCTGTTCCTTCACCTGCAGTGGAGTGAACCCTCCCTGACACACAGAAGGTGTGTGATGAATGTTGTTGACTGATTAAACAAATGCGCCTGAATGCAAAGACGAGTCTGTTATTTTGAATCACACAGGCAATGGGAAGCTATCATCCACTGATAATGAAATAAATAGAATTAATTTTGCTGATTTCGTGCTTTAGAAGCGCTTCCTGTGAGTTAACACCGGGAATCCTCAGCACTGTGTTGAGCTCTGATGATGTGCTGGGGAACACAACACACGTGGTCCTACTGGGCTGTAACTGGAAGGGCGATATTAATTATCCCACAAGCAGCTCCCGTCGGGAGTGTCCAGGGTGGCTGTGGCAAAGTGCAGAGGGCTGTGAGAATGGATGACAGGGGCTCTCCTCTGGTCTGGAGGTCGTGGTCCACCCTGTAAATATTTGCTAAGGTAATCTGAATTGAGGCTTTCTTCCTGCTCATACAGAAAACAGCTGAACTTCCAGGATTGTGTCATTTGGAACACTTCTGTGCCTGTTCTCTGTGTTTCCTCCCCATGAAGTCAACTGGGCTTCATTTGTGTGATAAAAATGCTCAGGTTGGGATGTGAGAGTCTGCATATGAATGAGGACAGCCTTTTGGGAAGGGAAGTAACTGTTGAGAAGACTTGTCTTGTTTTAATTCGGATAATAAAACCTTTCTAGGAATAGGTGATCCAAAGCAGAGACAGATGGATGTCTGATACCCCTAACATTTTTAGTACAATGACCACAAAATCTGAAGTGATCCATAAATATTAGTCTGTGAGGCTATCCTAAAACTATTTTTCCCCAGGCAGGCCAAGCTTAAACAAGAAAAATGAGAAGAAAATATTGTGAATTTTTTCATGAAGTGAAATGTGTTCAATTAAAAACTCTTTCTTTATTCCGAGGTTACAAAGCAATAGCATTAATAGTAACTTGTCTTATTTTAGTGTCTTTACTTGGCGAAAGGAAAAAAATCAACCATAGTGGGGGGTGGGGGGACAAAAAAAAATGAAAGAAGGTGATGAAGGTCAGACAAATTGACCTTGCAATGATTATTGGACATCAAAATGACCCCACAGGTAATTAGCATGCAAGCCAACTGGTCAACCTGGGTAACACTCATTCACTGCAAGACTGTTCACCTGGAACTATTTTACACTGCAATGCACATCTCCAAGTAGCAGCTCGCGGAACATTTGTGACCACGGAGTAATGATCAAGAGCGCTGGCCCTGGAGCCAGATGTTCTGGGGCGACTCCCGGCTCAGCACTTATTGGCTGTGAGACTTTATTTCTCCACCTGCCAGTGCTCTCCCTCTCATCTGTGGTGTGGCAGGAACTGTACCTACTGCACCCCTTTGTTTTCTATGGTGCACAGAACAGTGTCTGGCACAGAGTATAACCACTGCTGGGAAGGTGACAAGGACTGCCTCTGTGACAGTGACTCAAGGAGGCGGAGCCCTCTGCTCTGCAGCCCAAAGGGACCTTCTTAGAGGCAGCTATACAGGTGTTCAGATTTCTTTTTTTTTTTTAAGATTTATTTATTTTTTACTTGAAAGTCAGAGTTACACAGAGAGGGGAGAGGCAGAGGCAGAGAGAGAGAGAGAGAGAGAGAGAGAGAGAGAGAGAGAGGTCTTCCATCTTATGGTTCACTCCCCAATTGGCCACAATGGCCGGAACTGCGCCGATGTGAAGCCAGGAGCCAGAAGCTTCCTCCGGGTCTCCCACGTGGGTGCAGGGGCCCAAGGAACTGGGCCATCCTCCACTGTTATCTCAGGCCACAGCATAGAGCTGGATGAGAAGAGGAGCAGCTGGGTCTCGAACCGGCGCCCATATGGAATGCTGGCGCCTAAGGCCAGGGCATTAACCTGCTGCGCCACAGTCCCGGCCCCAGTTGTTCAGATTTCTAAGCATGAAGAAAATCACTCTTAAAACTGACCATGGGGAGATTACAGATCCACTGTAATTCTCCTTATGTAAATGCGAGACGTGGTCCTCCGGGCACCCGCTTACTCCATCACGAAACATGCGTTTCCTGAGACACCACTCAGCTCCTGCACATACTCCTGAGTGTTCTGAAAACACGATTTTCAGAAGTGCATTTTGTTAATCCAGTTTCCCAGTATAAACTGTGTTACTCATCTAGCTCTGGACGATTAGGATTACAGCTCATAAAATGAGACTCTGGAGTTTTAGAGGTAACACTGGATCAGATTGGCTGCATGAGCACTGTTGGTCCTGTTTTATCTACAACCTAGTGTTTCTCTCTCAGGCCACTGTTTCATTGGAAGTAAAAATATTCAATAACTTACCACTGGTGCTAAAAGTGAGATTCTCAGCTAATGCTGCGAAATTAGAAACTGGAACCAGAAGCGGATGCCCAGGATAGAAATTGCAGATCCTGAGATGTGACAGTCTTTCACAGTACACAACCTGTGCACCTGTTCAGGACATCCCTGCCCAGTGCTATAATTTACAGCATAGCAAACAGAGACAAACTCATCTGAGGATTTTCACACAAAAATCAGGACATTCTGGATCAACGTGTTTCTCTGAGACATACAGACACTAATAAAGACAGCTGTTCAAGCAAAACTTACCAAATATGATACGCACCTTTCGATTTTATTGGCATTATTTGTTTGTCTGTTTAAAGAGCCAGGTTTTATTAAGTTACACATGTGACTATTCTATTGTGGCAAAGTAACTCTTAGAAGTACAATACAAAAAGGAAAATGTCCAACTCCACAAATTTTTTTTCTAGAGGGGAAAACTTCTAATTTAAGCTCTCAGCTGGTTGGAAAATAAGACTAATAAAATGAGAAGGAAATCATTAGCGGCAATTTGGGGGAAATCGTCAGTGCTTCAGGTTTGACACTTCTACAATATGTCCCAGGTCTTCAATTTACAATGCAATGAAGTTGTTTCACTCCACATACATAACCATATTGGTGGTTAATTTGCTTTGTTGTTTTATAATCACTGCAGCAGTAAAGCTGTCATTTTTCCTCCCGTGACATGTGTCTCAGTTTGTCGTGACTCAGACATCAGCATTTCATTGTGTAGTTGCTTTGTTTCTAACTCAGTTGGACAAGAAAGAAATTCTACTGACCTCCCTCCCAAAGGTAAGGGGCCAGGAGTATATGGAATCCAGCCTGACGAAGCTGATGGCATGGTCACATCTTCCACTCTGAATTTCCAGGGCAGGCAAGTTTTTTTTCCCCATTGTTTTTCTTTTCATATGTTTCTATTAGAAGTTTGTTTTTAGATAATAAGGATTATGGGGGTGGGATTTTGATGACAATGTGGTGGATGGAAGGGAGGGAGGTTCTCAAACTGCCATGTGTCTAAGCATCTCCTGGGTCTCTGGTAAGGAATGCAGATTCCAGGGTTCTGACCCAGGGTAACAGGTGTTAAATGACTTGGTTTGCAGACAAAGGAGAAAATGGTGACCATTTGCTTAGGAAAATGAGGAGAGTGGGAGGGGATGAAGGGAGTGTAGGCTCATGTCTGAGAGCCTTCTGTCTACCCTACAAGTCCAAATCAACAAAGATGGTGATGGTGATGATGACATGGTTCATATCATCCCTGGTTCATATCATCCCTAAGGTACCAGATGACAACAGGCCACACCAGAAGAAATAAAATAAAAAAAAAAATTCCTGGGGCTGGCACCATGGCTCACTTGGCTAATCCTCTGCCTGTGGTGCCGGCATCCCATATGGGCGCCGGGTTCTAGTCCCAGCTGCTCCTCTTCCAATCCAGCTCTCTGCTGTGGCCCGGGAAGGCAGTGGACAATAGCCCAAGTGATTGGGCGCCTGCACCCGCGTGGGAGACCAGAAAGAAGTGCCTGGTTCCTGGCTTCAGATCAGTGCAGCACCGGCCGTAGCGGCCATTTGGGGGTGAATCAACAGAAGGAAGACCTTTCTCTCTGTCTCTCTCTCTCTCACTGTCTAACTCTACCTCTCAAATAAGAAAAAAAAAAAAATCCTCAGAGTTCCCAGTTCAGGTATTTATTGAGGAATTCTGTGCAAAATAATTCCCTTCACTGCATGAATGCAAATAATGGAGTATCTTTGGGGTTGGTTCAGGGCCTGACAGTTGCCGTGAAATAACATAGAAACTTACCTTCAACAAGATATCGCCAAAGTCTCAGTTAGACACAAGCATTTTTTCTTAGGAAAGTCTCCTCAAAATCTTTTGAGTCATATATAATATTACAAAAGGCTGTCGCAGCTATTTCTCTAATTTTAAAACTAAAAATAATTGAAGCACGTGACACTTCACCTACCTTGGCCCTTACGTTGACCACTTTTCTGCTAAAACTCTTCAAATGCCTTAGTGTTATTTTAGCCCCCACTTTGAGATAGAGTTGTGTCACTAACTCTGTTTTTGACATTCATTTGGGAAACGCTTGAAGTATCAAGTGTCAATTCCCTTACAAAGCTGACCCGGTCATTCAAACCTCTTCCTAATGCCCTCGTGTGCTGAGAATATCCAAGCTCCCCAACTTCTCGCTTCTGTCAGTGGAGCAGCACTCACTCAGACCCTGGAAAGCTGTTACAGGCCTAGCAAATGCCTCCTCCCACCGTGGTTCAGCTGGGGGACTTTTCTAGTTGCCCAGGACACGTGAGCAATTCATTATTTCAGCAACTGCCCTGCCCATGTCATTCCTGAAGAGTAAGCCATGAATTAACCACAGTTTTAAGTTCAAGTGACACCCAGTCCCCAATTACCCAATTAACTGTTTTCCTGAGATGCTCAGTCCCTTCTTGCACCTCTCTCTATCCAATCTTTTTTTCTTCATAAAGACTAAACACACAGTCCACATCATTAAGAAAATAATGCTCAAAACTCTAAGCTGTTCTTTCCTTCTCAGTCCATTATCAAGGCTCATCCTGTATTGGTTTAAGTTAATCTTTTTAGCCTTGAGTTTGTATATTCACTCCCACACAAGTCAACGGAATTGGTTCCCTGGTGTGAGATACAAAATGCTTTCTTCTTTACAAACATAGGCTTGATGAGGTAGACACCTGCTCACACAATTTATAATGATACAAATTAGTTTTGTGAGTAGAATATGGAAAAACAACCAATGAATTTACTGTGCTGCATTATTCTATTATTTTTAAATTATTTTATTTTTTCCTCTCCAAACCTAAGCTGGATCTTAATCATCAGCCATGTCATGCTCACATCACCCTGGAAATACTCAACTGTATATCTGGACATGCCATTTGTATGTGTAAACACACACACAAACACATATACAGGAAAATACACACACACACTTACACACGAAGAAACACACTCATCTATATCCATAGGAATACACACACACAAGCACATATACAGGAAAATTCACACATACTTACACCCAAAGAAACATACTCACCCTATATCCATAGGAATACACACACACAAACACATATACAGGAAAACACACACACACTTACACCCAAAGAAACACACTCACCCTATATCCATAGGAGTACACACACCCACATATACACACAAATACATACAGGAAGATACACAGAGGACACACATACACACAAGAAGATATACACACACTTTATCTCCTTAGATCACTCTATCTTTCCCCTCTATCTTCCGGCATATTCCTTAGGATGAGCACTAGTCTAGAATAATATTGCTAGCAAGAAACTATTTTACCTAGCACAGACTTTCTGTCCCTGTCTTTTATTTTGGAAGGCTTATATACACGCCACTTCCTGTCTCTGTGTGTGTGGCTCTTTGGAGCTCAGTTACTAAATCATAAATAGTCTTTCAAAAAAAAAAAAAAAAAAGGACTAACTATTCCCTGTGCCCTTGAGGCCCACTGTGACTTCCCAGCCTGCTCCTCCCACACCATCATCCCCTTTCCTATGTCATCCATCCAAGCCAGACTTCCTCCTGTCCACACGCATCCTTCCCTCTCAAACCTCAGGACACTGCACCTGTGGTCTTCTCAACCAGATCATCACTCGCTCCAGGTCCCCCAACCTGCTCAACTCCTGCTTCATGTCCCTGCCACCTCCCCAGGGATCCCTTTTTAGATATCCCAGACTAGGGCTGTCAAACACCCTCCCAAGAACCCCTACAGCACCCATCACAATGGCCACTAAAGAACTACTGAATAGTTATCTGTGTGTGCCATGACTGCAGTAAATGCCACCCTTGCTCACCAGTGCTCCCAGCATTTGCACAGAGTAGATACTGAAATATTTATTGAATGAATGCAGGAACTGTATTCAAACTCTGCACGAATGATTTTATATAAATATTCACTCTTTTTATTTCTTCTCTTACACTTTTAATTTCTACATAACTAACTCAGAAAATCCAATTTTCCCTTCTACTTATGTTGGAACCAAAACAAAACATAACATACAGAGCCAGCAATGTGTTATGGCAGGTAAAGCCACCCCACCTTTTATGCCAGCATCCTGTAAGGGTGCCAGTTCATGTCCTGGCTACTCCACTTCCGATCCAGCTCCCTGCTCTTGGCCTGGAAAATGCATTGGAAGACGGCCTAAGTGTTTGGGTCCCTGGTATCTTTATGGGAGATCCACATGAAGCTCCTGGCTCTTGGCTTTGGTCTGGCTCAGCCCTGGCCATTGCGGCCATCTAGGGAGTGAACAAGCAGACAGAAGATCTCTCTCTGTCTCGCCCTCTCTGTCTGTAACTCTTCCAAATAACTAAACACATTTTAAAAACAAGAAAAACATAAAACACTACTCCACTACCCAGCCTGACTCCTTAGTGTTAGAGTGAGAGTATTTGTAGATCTGTACCAAAGAAAATAATAAGAAAGAATGAAGGACTACAGATGGCTGTAATTTGGGGTCACACAATGGCAAGTCACAACTTCAATACATGCACCATGTATGTCTTATGCCTCTTCTACTGCCCAACATGTTTTACACTGAAATTTAGATTTCTGTAGATTAGAACTGTAGAACTAGCAGGCCTGGAAAGCTGTAGATGAGGTATTCCTGCATGGTGATACAGG